>NC_141695.1:656008428-657208428 GCF_964263255.1 Lissotriton vulgaris
TAGGCCCTTGCTGTTAGAGGAGAGTCTGTGAATCCAACGTTGTTCTTTGTAGAACAGTCCTTCCTTAGATGTCTGGGGACTGGCTTCCAGGACGAGCCAATGGAGAGAGTCAGCTGTATGTTGCATTTCCAGGAAATGCTTGCACATTTTGGTGTTGTTCTTTTTACACCTAAAATTGCTTCGATGTTCTGATATCCTGGTCTTTACACTGCGTGTTGTCATGCCTATATAGTGTAGGTTACACGGACATATGATCAGGTAAATACAGTTAGAGCTATTGCAATTTGTATGGCCTCTCATTTCCCACATGAAGGTGTCAGATAGGGGGATAGATTTGTATTTCTTGGTGAGAGGCAAGCCGTGCAATTCCCACATGGGTAATGTCCGGTAACTGGAGGCAGACCCCATAATGTTGCTTGCCGGTTGGATTCATTTTTAGTATTGGGTCTGGTATGGATAAGAATATCTTTTATGTTCCTTGACCTTTTAAAGGCAAACCTTGGTTGGTCTATGTTGAGGGTGCAGTGTTTAGTATGGACCAGTGGCGTTTCACAATTTTCTTTACTTTGTTGGATATTGGTGTGAAAGTCGTCACGCAGGTCATGGGTTGGGCAGTGGCAAGGTCTCTCTCTCTGGTTCAATCAAACTCTCCCTATTGTTGTTCTGAGCTCTTTTCAAACTTCTTTTTATGTCTCTGGTAGGGTACCCTCTTTCCTCAGGTTCCTTGAAAGGATAGCAGACTCAGTTCTGTAGTTAGCCATGGTGCTACAGTTGCGCCGTATCCTGAGGAATTGCCCGTACGGTAAGTTGGATCGTAGGGCTTTGGGATGGGTGGCTTTGGTAGTGGAGCAAGCTGTTGCGGTCAGTGCTTTTTTGAATAAGGTAGTATTTTAGGGAGCCACCTTCCAAACCTATCCTGAGATCAAGAAACGCTATGTGACTATTTGAGACAGTCATGGTGAATGACAAATATGGATTAAGGGTATTCATCCATGCAAAGAACTCTTTGTACGAGTCTTCGCTGCCAGACCAGAAGATTAAGATGTCGTCTATGTAACGTTTATATAGCTTTATGTTCTCATGGAAGGGGTTAGTTAGAGGTGCTATGTTGGTTTCCTCAAAGTGTGCCATATACAGACATGCTACACTGGGGGCTACAGTGCTCCCCATGCAAGTTCCTTGTACTTGGTGGTAGTAGGTACCCTTGAATTCGAAATAGTTCTCGGTTAGGACCTTTTCTGCACATTCCATGATAAAGCTGATGGGCGTGGCAGACGTCCATTCAGTCTTTTCCAAAGCAGTGGCTATAACACCTAGGGAGGCCCTCTGTGGGATGTTGGTGTAGAGGGCCTCAACGTCTAGGGTTAGGAGGAAATCAATAGATCTTGCCTCATTGTAATCCTGTAGAAGGCGTAATAGATCTGTGGTATCCTGAATATAGGAAGGTATTTGTTTTACAAGAGGCTGTAGGAGGTGGTCGCAAAATTTGGAAAGTGGTTCTAGTACTGAATCAATCCCGGAGACGATCGGGCGTCCCGGGACTGGAGTGACTCCTTTGTGTATTTTTGGCAACGTATAGAAATACGGAACTTTAGGGTTCTTTTTAACAAGGAATTCAGCCTCCTTCTTACTGAGCCAGCCTTGACATTCTGCTGACTCTACCATGCTCACAATTGATAAAGCGAGTCTTTCTGTGGGGTTTTGGTTAATGGCCTTGTAGTATTTTGTGTCATTAAGTTGTCGTTGACACTCTGTCTCATAATCTACGGTGTCCATTAATACCGTGGCACCACCCTTATCTGCTTGTTTGATTGTTAGCAGACGGTTGTTGGATAGTGCGTCAAGGATCGCTCTTTCTTCTCTCGACATATTGTTGTATGTCGAGGTATAGGTTAGTTTATTGATGTCTCTCAGGACTGCTTGTTCATAGGTTAGAACTTCGCTGGGTACCATGCCGCTATGGGGGGTAAAGGTAGATGCGTTGTGTAACCCTGAGTCCTCTGCGGGTTCTTGTGGTTTCCCATCAAAAAATGCCTGAAGTCTTATTTTTCTGAAGAATTTTTGTAACTCCACTGTTTGGAGAAAGTCGTCAATCTTGGGTGTCGGGACAAAGCCTAGCCCTTTTTGGAGGACCTTCTCTTGTTTCTCAGTTAGTTGGTGGGAGGAAAGGTTTACTACGAGACTCATTTCTTGCTCGTTTTGCTCCGAGTGTCCATCCCTTGGGGTGTCGTGTCCTCCCATTGCACCCGTTTGTCGGTTGCGTTCCCTCTCTTTCGCCCTCGCCCTCTGCCCCAACCTCTGTCTAAAAAAGGTCGGTTACCTTGGGGGGCAAATTGAGGGGGGTATTGTGGTCCAAACTGTGGTATGGCCTGCGGGAACTGTGGGTATTGCCACATCGGGTGTCCTGGGAATGGTAGTTGTGGGGGGGGGTATGTATATTGTCCCCTTCTCCCTCCTCTTCCACCCCGTCGTGGGCGTGTCTGCCATTCATCCCCACTGGAATTGCTGTCACTATAGGACCCTCTTCTTGACGAATTGTCGCTTGAATCAGAGAGGTATCCCCCACCCGAAGGGGTGTAGTCTTTTTTAAGGTATGGGTATACTTTTTCCTTGTCGAAGCGGTCAATGTCTTTTTGTAGCTTATTGACTTTTTGTTTCATCAGGTAATCCTTATGTTCGCTTATTTCTTTATTGATTTCTGCCAATTTAGTTTTAAACCCTGGGTTGTTCCCATTTTTCAGTGTCGCCTCTAATGCCTGGATTTTTTCCAGTAGGGCGTCCGCCAGGCGTTTTGAAGTGTTGACAATCAAAATCAATAAGTCATGTGTACACTTCCAGGATATCTGGGACCATTCCACCTTGAACTGGCCATCTTCCCAGAAAATCCTGGGAAAGTTCTTGACAATTAGTCCATTCGGAGCGATTTTGGCCTTGAAATATTCCGCCATTAAGGCGCCATGTAGGCTGATCCTTATCCACTCTCTTTTGAGATCAGAGAGTGTTTTCCAGTCAGCTGTATTGCTACCCGTTGCTGCGTCGCTGTCCATGTTTAAAATAGAGGGAGTCCTGAGAATAGCTGCGGCATCATCCTCACCGAAACTTAGTCCTTGTCCCTCCATGTTGAGTAGGGATGGACTGGGGTGGGATGTTGTTCTGGGGAACTGTGCCTGGCTTGCTTTTGCTAGGCAGGGAGGTTAGATAGGGGGACAGAGCTAATCTTACCCACCAAGAGAAAAACTCCTACGGGTGTGAGCCGTGCAGAGAATTAGTATCAAAAAAGGAGGAGTCCTGGGCTATTACTGCTCTTATCGGAGCAGAAGGTCCATACACGACATGCCCAAATAACACAAAATGCAAAGATAGTCGAGATGTTCCTATAGATAGAGGAAGGTGTTGGTACAGACTGTAGTGCAGGTGGATTAGAACAGAGTAGCCTGGTGGTCACCCTGGGAATCCATTTTGTTGGATTTAATGCCCTCACACACCCTTTCAGGTGTCATGCTTCATCATTTGGGCCTGCTCCTCGTTGGGTCGGCGGTGCAATACCCAACGGGCAACACCTCAAAGAGGGGCTCTTTGGCGGAGATCTTTTTCCAACTGCCGTATAGATGAAGTGCGGGTGTGGGGCCAGGATTCAAAGTAGACGTAGTTGAGTGAGATAAAATAAAGCTAGTGGTACCAGAGACACTTTATTCAGGAGGGCCACTGCTTTAGTTTAAAAACAATATTCCTAGAGGAGAGTAGTGGAAAGTGATGTTTCCTATTCTCTTCTGGAGTGTGCTAGAGTCCGGTCGACATGTTTCTCGCTACTCTAAAATTTACTGAGCGATTCTTCAGGACCAAGGGGACTGATTAGCGTGTATCTAAATGGAAATGTAACTGTCTACACTATTGTCACAAGGTATGGTGTGTGTATGCTCATATGACTACCATCCTAGTGAGTGAAAAAAAGGGGGGGAAAACTATATTACCCTTCTTCACGTTGCGATTGTTAATACCTATTGGAGGTAAAAAAGAAGGGATAAAAGAACATATCGCAAACAAGTTGTGTTACTTTGCATAACAGTCTGTGATACTTGTGTATATCGCATGCTGTGATTCATGCGTGGCGCAGCATAGTTACACAAGTGTGACAAGTACTCGCAACAGTGGTAATTCAGTGGGAGTGACATGTGAACCTAGATAAAACTAGAATCTTATGTTAAAAATAAAATACCAATTTGGTATAAGTTGCACACAGTTATTCAAGACTCACCTAAAGTTAAAACCAATCTGACAACAACAGTGTCCAGCGGGTAAAGCTTCAGGAGATCTTCCACCACAATGCTATATATAGGGGGAAAGATCTCAGTAACATTTTGCACAGCATATTATCCTAATGATATTGACAGTCTAAGGACAATAGAATGCATGAATATATACAGGCGTTTTTTACAATAGTACTAAAAGGTAAGTATTGTTGCTGGCATATTTTTAATGTAGGAGCAATGTATTCAGAGCTCTGAAATTTTAAAGGGTGAAAATGTTGAGTTAGCTAAATGATAAGTGGTAGATGACTCCACTCAGTAAAATAATTGTACCAGTTTATAGATCGATTATCTGGTCTTATAGTTCAAACAGTTGGGGGGGGGGGGGGGGGGGGCAGGGGAGGGGGAAAGGAGGGTGGTTTGTCTGTTGTAGTTCCTATCTCAGACGCTTTGTCTCTGTGGGTGTCTAAAGGAATTACCCCAACAAGGATGTGTTTAATAATAATGTCTGGCATATGTCCCGTTATGGACATTTCGACCGTCTGTATCCCCCTTAGTTGGCTAATTACGACTTTATAATGTCCGGCCATGAATTCGAGCCATTTATATGCTTGTTGTAAATAGGTGCCGGCCGATCCCTGTGCCCAAAACTAGATCGAAAAAACCATTCAAACAAGATTTGCAGCATGCACAAATACGCGGTCACACTGGACCGGTAACAGTACAAAAGAACAGCGCGCCCGCGTGTATAGCTTACACGGGCGCTTGCTTGTTTACTAGAAGAGAATCTTAGCCGAATAGATAAAACGATACGCGGTCATAGCGGACCGGTAGCATTACAAACGCTAAAGGAACAGCACGCCCGCGTGTATATTTTACACGGACGCTTGTTTGCTAAAAGAGAATCCCAAATGTTTCCTTTACCGCGATTAACCGAAAATACAAAAAGATCCGCCGATTGCCTCATCCAAACGGGCGGAAGCGTGACTCTTCATAAGGGGAATCCAACCAAGATTCAATATCAGGAGTTTAAGGATGTAATACAACGGGTTCCGTTTTTTGTAACACGGTCACTGAACCCGACCAGCAGCACCCTCCTTCCCCTTCCCCCCCCCAACTGCCAGTGGATACAGACGGTCGAAATGTCCATAACGGGACATATGCCAGACATTATTATTAAACACATCCTTGTTGGGGTAATTCCTTTAGACACCCACAGAGACAAAGCGTCTGAGATAGGAACTACAACAGACAAACCACCCTCCTTTCCCCCTCCCCTGCCCCCCCCCCCCCCCCCCCAACTGTTTGAACTATAAGACCAGATAATCGATCTATAAACTGGTACAATTATTTTACTGAGTGGAGTCATCTACCACTTATCATTTAGCTAACTCAACATTTTCACCCTTTAAAATTTCAGAGCTCTGAATACATTGCTCCTACATTAAAAATATGCCAGCAACAATACTTACCTTTTAGTACTATTGTAAAAAACGCCTGTATATATTCATGCATTCTATTGTCCTTAGACTGTCAATATCATTAGGATAATATGCTGTGCAAAATGTTACTGAGATCTTTCCCCCTATATATAGCATTGTGGTGGAAGATCTCCTGAAGCTTTACCCGCTGGACACTGTTGTTGTCAGATTGGTTTTAACTTTAGGTGAGTCTTGAATAACTGTGTGCAACTTATACCAAATTGGTATTTTATTTTTAACATAAGATTCTAGTTTTATCTAGGTTCACATGTCACTCCCACTGAATTACCACTGTTGCGAGTACTTGTCACACTTGTGTAACTATGCTGCGCCACGCATGAATCACAGCATGCGATATACACAAGTATCACAGACTGTTATGCAAAGTAACACAACTTGTTTGCGATATGTTCTTTTATCCCTTCTTTTTTACCTCCAATAGGTATTAACAATCGCAACGTGAAGAAGGGTAATATAGTTTTCCCCCCCTTTTTTTCACTCACTAGGATGGTAGTCATATGAGCATACACACACCATACCTTGTGACAATAGTGTAGACAGTTACATTTCCATTTAGATACACGCTAATCAGTCCCCTTGGTCCTGAAGAATCGCTCAGTAAATTTTAGAGTAGCGAGAAACATGTCGACCGGACTCTAGCACACTCCAGAAGAGAATAGGAAACATCACTTTCCACTACTCTCCTCTAGGAATATTGTTTTTAAACTAAAGCAGTGGCCCTCCTGAATAAAGTGTCTCTGGTACCACTAGCTTTATTTTATCTCACTCAACTACGTCTACTTTGAATCCTGGCCCCACACCCGCACTTCATCTATACGGCAGTTGGAAAAAGATCTCCGCCAAAGAGCCCCTCTTTGAGGTGTTGCCCGTTGGGTATTGCACCGCCGACCCAACGAGGAGCAGGCCCAAATGATGAAGCATGACACCTGAAAGGGTGTGTGAGGGCATTAAATCCAACAAAATGGATTCCCAGGGTGACCACCAGGCTACTCTGTTCTAATCCACCTGCACTACAGTCTGTACCAACACCTTCCTCTATCTATAGGAACATCTCGACTATCTTTGCATTTTGTGTTATTTGGGCATGTCGTGTATGGACCTTCTGCTCCGATAAGAGCAGTAATAGCCCAGGACTCCTCCTTTTTTGATACTAATTCTCTGCACGGCTCACACCCGTAGGAGTTTTTCTCTTGGTGGGTAAGATTAGCTCTGTCCCCCTATCTAACCTCCCTGCCTAGCAAAAGCAAGCCAGGCACAGTTCCCCAGAACAACATCCCACCCCAGTCCATCCCTACTCAACATGGAGGGACAAGGACTAAGTTTCGGTGAGGATGATGCCGCAGCTATTCTCAGGACTCCCTCTATTTTAAACATGGACAGCGACGCAGCAACGGGTAGCAATACAGCTGACTGGAAAACACTCTCGGATCTCAAAAGAGAGTGGATAAGGATCAGCCTACATGGCGCCTTAATGGCGGAATATTTCAAGGCCAAAATCGCTCCGAATGGACTAATTGTCAAGAACTTTCCCAGGATTTTCTGGGAAGATGGCCAGTTCAAGGTGGAATGGTCCCAGATATCCTGGAAGTGTACACATGACTTATTGATTTTGATTGTCAACACTTCAAAACGCCTGGCGGACGCCCTACTGGAAAAAATCCAGGCATTAGAGGCGACACTGAAAAATGGGAACAACCCAGGGTTTAAAACTAAATTGGCAGAAATCAATAAAGAAATAAGCGAACATAAGGATTACCTGATGAAACAAAAAGTCAATAAGCTACAAAAAGACATTGACCGCTTCGACAAGGAAAAAGTATACCCATACCTTAAAAAAGACTACACCCCTTCGGGTGGGGGATACCTCTCTGATTCAAGCGACAATTCGTCAAGAAGAGGGTCCTATAGTGACAGCAATTCCAGTGGGGATGAATGGCAGACACGCCCACGACGGGGTGGAAGAGGAGGGAGAAGGGGACAATATACATACCCCCCCCCACAACTACCATTCCCAGGACACCCGATGTGGCAATACCCACAGTTCCCGCAGGCCATACCACAGTTTGGACCACAATACCCCCCTCAATTTGCCCCCCAAGGTAACCGACCTTTTTTAGACAGAGGTTGGGGCAGAGGGCGAGGGCGAAAGAGAGGGAACGCAACCGACAAACGGGTGCAATGGGAGGACACGACACCCCAAGGGATGGACACTCGGAGCAAAACGAGCAAGAAATGAGTCTCGTAGTAAACCTTTCCTCCCACCAACTAACTGAGAAACAAGAGAAGGTCCTCCAAAAAGGGCTAGGCTTTGTCCCGACACCCAAGATTGACGACTTTCTCCAAACAGTGGAGTTACAAAAATTCTTCAGAAAAATAAGACTTCAGGCATTTTTTGATGGGAAACCACAAGAACCCGCAGAGGACTCAGGGTTACACAACGCATCTACCTTTACCCCCCATAGCGGCATGGTACCCAGCGAAGTTCTAACCTATGAACAAGCAGTCCTGAGAGACATCAATAAACTAACCTATACCTCGACATACAACAATATGTCGAGAGAAGAAAGAGCGATCCTTGACGCACTATCCAACAACCGTCTGCTAACAATCAAACAAGCAGATAAGGGTGGTGCCACGGTATTAATGGACACCGTAGATTATGAGACAGAGTGTCAACGACAACTTAATGACACAAAATACTACAAGGCCATTAACCAAAACCCCACAGAAAGACTCGCTTTATCAATTGTGAGCATGGTAGAGTCAGCAGAATGTCAAGGCTGGCTCAGTAAGAAGGAGGCTGAATTCCTTGTTAAAAAGAACCCTAAAGTTCCGTATTTCTATACGTTGCCAAAAATACACAAAGGAGTCACTCCAGTCCCGGGACGCCCGATCGTCTCCGGGATTGATTCAGTACTAGAACCACTTTCCAAATTTTGCGACCACTTCCTACAGCCTCTTGTAAAACAAATACCTTCCTATATTCAGGATACCACAGATCTATTACGCCTTCTACAGGATTACAATGAGGCAAGATCTATTGATTTCCTCCTAACCCTAGACGTTGAGGCCCTCTACACCAACATCCCACAGAGGGCCTCCCTAGGTGTTATAGCCACTGCTTTGGAAAAGACTGAATGGACGTCTGCCACGCCCATCAGCTTTATCATGGAATGTGCAGAAAAGGTCCTAACCGAGAACTATTTCGAATTCAAGGGTACCTACTACCACCAAGTACAAGGAACTTGCATGGGGAGCACTGTAGCCCCCAGTGTAGCATGTCTGTATATGGCACACTTTGAGGAAACCAACATAGCACCTCTAACTAACCCCTTCCATGAGAACATAAAGCTATATAAACGTTACATAGACGACATCTTAATCTTCTGGTCTGGCAGCGAAGACTCGTACAAAGAGTTCTTTGCATGGATGAATACCCTTAATCCATATTTGTCATTCACCATGACTGTCTCAAATAGTCACATAGCGTTTCTTGATCTCAGGATAGGTTTGGAAGGTGGCTCCCTAAATACTACCTTATTCAAAAAAAGCACTGACCGCAACAGCTTGCTCCACTACCAAAGCCACCATCCCAAAGCCCTACGATCCAACTTACCGTACGGGCAATTCCTCAGGATACGGCGCAACTGTAGCACCATGGCTAACTACAGAACTGAGTCTGCTATCCTTTCAAGGAACCTGAGGGAAAGAGGGTACCCTACCAGAGACATAAAAAGAAGTTTGAAAAGAGCTCAGAACAACAATAGGGAGAGTTTGATTGAACCCAGAGAGAGAGACCTTGCCACTGCCCAACCCATGACCTGCGTGACGACTTTCACACCAATATCCAACAAAGTAAAGAAAATTGTGAAACGCCACTGGTCCATACTAAACACTGGCACCCTCAACATAGACCAACCGAGGTTTGCCTTTAAAAGGTCAAGGAACATAAAAGATATTCTTATCCATACCAGACCCAATACTAAAAATGAATCCAACCGGCAAGCAACATTATGGGGTCTGCCTCCAGTTACCGGACATTACCCATGTGGGAATTGCACGGCTTGCCCTCTCACCAAGAAATACAAATCTATCCCCCTATCTGACACCTTCATGTGGGAAATGAGAGGCCATACAAATTGCAATAGCTCTAACTGTATTTACCTGATCATATGTCCGTGTAACCTACACTATATAGGCATGACAACACGCAGTGTAAAGACCAGGATATCAGAACATCGAAGCAATTTTAGGTGTAAAAAGAACAACACCAAAATGTGCAAGCATTTCCTGGAAATGCAACATACAGCTGACTCTCTCCATTGGCTCGTCCTGGAAGCCAGTCCCCAGACATCTAAGGAAGGACTGTTCTACAAAGAACAACGTTGGATTCACAGACTCTCCTCTAACAGCAAGGGCCTAAACGAAGATATACCCTGGGCAAGCCTCTGAGATGACCATTATAGTGTTTATACCACTATCACTATACTGAATCAACCATATAATGTCCCCCCAAGAACTGAGACGATAGTTTTGGTTTTAGACTACCTCAATCACATATCCCCCTATATATCTGAGAAATATCCACTCCACTAGGATATGTAATATACTAATGGTTAGAAACTAATCCAAATGGCTGACATCTTATGAACATAATATTAATTGTACACTCTGATATGAACACTTCCTGCTACACTCAGGAAGTCAGTTTTAGTCCCTCTGTCTTATCCACATGTCAGCACGAGGTAGTGGAGGAAATGATTAATTCTCCGTACTGTAGTACGACATTTAACTTAACCATAATAGATAATTATTTAAATAATTATACTAATGTGAGACTCTCTGCCCAAACTTTGTAGGTTCCCCACTAACACACACACAGATACATGATCATATAGGCACCCAGTAGTCTCTGTGCATAAACATATAACAACCATCCACCACTACAAGATGGCTGCCATGACTGCTATCCAATGGGATCCACGTTAACTTCCCTTATAAACAATCGAAACCCCTCCCACTTCCTCCACCCGGTTCCAGCGGCGATGGGTAGGTGCATGACGCGAAGCTCAGGCTTACATCAAGTAAGTGCCAATAAATGCGCATTTTTTTCCCCCCCCTTAGTTGGCTAATTACGACTTTATAATGTCCGGCCATGAATTCGAGCCATTTATATGCTCGTTGTAAATAGGTGCCGGCCGATCCCTGTGCCCAAAACTAGATCGAAAAAACCATTCAAACAAGATTTGCAGCATGCACAAATACGCGGTCACACTGGACCGGTAACAGTACAAAAGAACAGCGCGCCCGCGTGTATAGCTTACACGGGCGCTTGCTTGTTTACTAGAAGAGAATCTTAGCCGAATAGATAAAACGATACGCGGTCATAGCGGACCGGTAGCATTACAAACGCTAAAGGAACAGCACGCCCGCGTGTATATTTTACACGGACGCTTGTTTGCTAAAAGAGAATCCCAAATGTTTCCTTTACCGCGATTAACCGAAAATACAAAAAGATCCGCCGATTGCCTCATCCAAACGGGCGGAAGCGTGACTCTTCATAAGGGGAATCCAACCAAGATTCAATATCAGGAGTTTAAGGATGTAATACAACGGGTTCCGTTTTTTGTAACACGGTCACTGAACCCGACCAGCAGCACCCTCCTTCCCCTTCCCCCCCCCAACTGCCAGTGGATACAGACGGTCGAAATGTCCATAACGGGACATATGCCAGACATTATTATTAAACACATCCTTGTTGGGGTAATTCCTTTAGACACCCACAGAGACAAAGCGTCTGAGATAGGAACTACAACAGACAAACCACCCTCCTTTCCCCCTCCCCTGCCCCCCCCCCCCCCCCCAACTGTTTGAACTATAAGACCAGATAATCGATCTATAAACTGGTACAATTATTTTACTGAGTGGAGTCATCTACCACTTATCATTTAGCTAACTCAACATTTTCACCCTTTAAAATTTCAGAGCTCTGAATACATTGCTCCTACATTAAAAATATGCCAGCAACAATACTTACCTTTTAGTACTATTGTAAAAAACGCCTGTATATATTCATGCATTCTATTGTCCTTAGACTGTCAATATCATTAGGATAATATGCTGTGCAAAATGTTACTGAGATCTTTCCCCCTATATATAGCATTGTGGTGGAAGATCTCCTGAAGCTTTACCCGCTGGACACTGTTGTTGTCAGATTGGTTTTAACTTTAGGTGAGTCTTGAATAACTGTGTGCAACTTATACCAAATTGGTATTTTATTTTTAACATAAGATTCTAGTTTTATCTAGGTTCACATGTCACTCCCACTGAATTACCACTGTTGCGAGTACTTGTCACACTTGTGTAACTATGCTGCGCCACGCATGAATCACAGCATGCGATATACACAAGTATCACAGACTGTTATGCAAAGTAACACAACTTGTTTGCGATATGTTCTTTTATCCCTTCTTTTTTACCTCCAATAGGTATTAACAATCGCAACGTGAAGAAGGGTAATATAGTTTTCCCCCCCTTTTTTTCACTCACTAGGATGGTAGTCATATGAGCATACACACACCATACCTTGTGACAATAGTGTAGACAGTTACATTTCCATTTAGATACACGCTAATCAGTCCCCTTGGTCCTGAAGAATCGCTCAGTAAATTTTAGAGTAGCGAGAAACATGTCGACCGGACTCTAGCACACTCCAGAAGAGAATAGGAAACATCACTTTCCACTACTCTCCTCTAGGAATATTGTTTTTAAACTAAAGCAGTGGCCCTCCTGAATAAAGTGTCTCTGGTACCACTAGCTTTATTTTATCTCACTCAACTACGTCTACTTTGAATCCTGGCCCCACACCCGCACTTCATCTATACGGCAGTTGGAAAAAGATCTCCGCCAAAGAGCCCCTCTTTGAGGTGTTGCCCGTTGGGTATTGCACCGCCGACCCAACGAGGAGCAGGCCCAAATGATGAAGCATGACACCTGAAAGGGTGTGTGAGGGCATTAAATCCAACAAAATGGATTCCCAGGGTGACCACCAGGCTACTCTGTTCTAATCCACCTGCACTACAGTCTGTACCAACACCTTCCTCTATCTATAGGAACATCTCGACTATCTTTGCATTTTGTGTTATTTGGGCATGTCGTGTATGGACCTTCTGCTCCGATAAGAGCAGTAATAGCCCAGGACTCCTCCTTTTTTGATACTAACACTATAGACTGACCCTTCTTGATTCCATCCCAATTCCCCCTGTGGCCCTGGGTTGTTAACAAAATGTGATTTAGAAAAGAATCCCAACGGCCGCACTTGAATGCCAGAGTTAGATATATTGGTGTTATTCAGATGTAAAAAGACTTCTCTGACTAGTTGTGGTGAGCCCAAGGATAGAACAATGCAGTCACCTTCAAATGATCTAGCACTATTTCCCACTCATGCTACCCCCCTCAACATCTTAAATTCCTTGAACAATGCGCTTGAAAGGCCTGTTCTGTTTCCTAATCAACTAATGGTCGTATTTCTCAATGCAGGCCAATTTTCAACCATTGCATTAGTGAGTAATGGAGCATTGACCAAAACAATAGTGTAAGGTGTCACTGCTGGGGGTAGGTTTAAGATTTGGATGTCAGGATTTTCTCTATGACCGTATTTGCCTCCCTTGATGCTACTGGCTCCGCCCCTTTGTTCTGCCCTTATCTCTTTAATCTCTCTATCTGGAACATGTAATCCTACATGGGCAACACGCTTAACATGTCTATTATTGGAGAGGTTAGGGGCAAAGCTTCTCAGATCTTGTTGCACGGCCCGCCCATTCTCCCCCTGTTTTTTTTTCCACAACTAGAACAGGTTCTGCGTTAAACCTAACAGAGTGTGGAAGTCCAACCGGGGAGTACGGGTTTACCCTGCCTTGACATAATACATGATTATGGTTTCTCCCAAAAAAAGTGTCTAGGCAAGATTCAATTTTTTTCAGTCTTAAACCAAGAGTATTGATGGATTGGTCACATGCTCCTTTGAATCTTTTATGGCATTACAGACCTCTACAAATTCATTGTGTGAATCAATTGACACTTTCTTGCTCTTCCGAGGGCCTGACCCCTTGGTGTATTACTCTTACACCCCTGTCCAGATCCAGCTGTCTTTTTTATCTGCGTTTTTGGAAATCTGGGGGAATTTGCCAAAGCCTGATGTACTATTACTGTTTCTCTACTACGGGTTTTAGCAGCCAAGGGCTTTAAGGGATTGCAGCTTTTCTTCTGAGGTGAGGTTTCATTGCTTCCTTCATAATCATTTAAAATATTGTCTACAATGTCCTGCACACATCCATTATTAGGTTGCAAACGAGAATCACTAATCAACATTTCTTTCCCTACCAGGATGATGTCATTGGCATCGCTACTCGATCCGCTAACCTGATCCAGTGATTGGGGGGGAAGGGGAGTTACAGATTCATTGTTTATTGTTTCCTCAACGCTCGTGATCTGTCGCTCTATGTCTCCAACAGCCCGGTTAAATAGTTTTATTTTTCCTATGTTTACTGGGTACTTTGGGTGTCAGGCTCACAGTCTGCTTCCTTTTCCCCATATTTCCCCTTCCAATAATTAACAGAGCCTTAGCGTCACGATGTGCGGCCCTTTATTCTGGCTAGACAAAACAATTTAACACTCTTACTTATCAACGGTCCTTTGGGCCCCTGAAATCCCCCAAAATGCCCAGTACAAAGTGCTATTTACAGAGTAATCATTTTTAAAGTACCTTCCGTAGACCAAAATACAAAAGTGCTTAGTTCTGGATTCCACAAGAAGAATAGCAACAAAGAAGATTGTTATGTTCGAGCTGCAGTTATTTTAGAAATACTTCCAGGGTGACTCTTAGTTCACTAAGTCCAATAGCCCAATGTGCAAAATGCTTAGATGAAAGTTCCAAGGGAAAATAGCAGCAAAGAATGTCATTATGTGCAAACAGCAATTGCTTAAAGTGCTTCCAGGGAGCCTCTCAATTCACTAGCCCGATGTGCAAAATGCCTAAATCAAAGTTCCAAGGGGCAATAGCAGCAGGGAAGATCGCTGTAGACAAACTACAGTTATTACCAAGATTTCCAAAGGTGATAGACAAATATTTGTTTGGCCACAGGTAACAGTACCTTGCTAATTCCGTGTCACAGATGTCAGTGGGGTTGCTCTGCCCGGCCTCTTCCGGCCTTTGACGGGTGCGGAGGGGGCCGCCCTTGGCCTGGGCTTCGCCCGGGCACGTCCGCGTGCGTACCGTGCCGCGGGAGAATCGGCGTGCCCTTAAGCGCCTCCTGGCGCTCAAAGATGATGATGTCGAGCACCTGTGGCCGGGAATGCTGCGGATTGTAATGTTAGACCGACCGCATCACCACCAGTGGTAAGGTCTCCCCCACAGTTGCTGTGAACAGGTTGGTGCTCTTGTTGCGCTATCCCCCGGTAAGCGGGAATCAAGAATTGTGGTGTCCCGCGCCGAGGGAGAATCGGCATGCCCTTAAGTGCCTCATGGCGCTCAAAGATGATGATGTCGAGCACCTGTGGCCAGGAATGCTGGGGATTGTAATGTTAGACCAACCTCGTCATCACCAGCGGTACGGTCTCCCCCACGGTTGCTGTGAACAGGTTGGTGCTCTCGTTGCGCTATCCCCCGGTAAGCGGGAATCAAGAATTGTGGCGACCACTTTCTCAATATAAGGCAAAGCACCATTGTGCACTGCATTGCCTTACACCATATCTAGAAGGCCACGAAAAGCCAGGCATAGGGACTTTGTCTGACCTCGTAGGTATGGGTCTGCTCTCTGCCGAACCAGAGTGTCATAAAAATAGATGCACCAGCAGCCCAAGGGCCTATATTTTGGAAGCAGCCCATATATTTTGGGAGCACCATTTTATCGTAAAACATTTTGCACATTTTGTAGCGGTTATCTTATACTGTGTGCAATGCAAGTATAAAAAAAAGACTTAAATATTCACTGTTCTTTCTGTCACAGGCTGTGACCTCAGAGCACAAAAAATACACAAATCACTTTTCTCCTTTGCACCAACCATGATTTAATTCTGTGGCTCTCTCCTTTCACACAGACATTTGCAATGCATTAACTAATAGAGGTTTCCTAATTTATTGTATTGCATTTGCCAATAAGGAACAACTTTTTTAAATGCATTTATTATTCATTTAAGCTGCCCGTTATTTTTTTATGTAGCTACCTGACGGTGAAAGACCTACATAACGTATGTATGTTTTAATTATGATGAATGATGTTCAGCTACTTCCAGTTACATGCAGCTGTAAATGCCAAGCTGTCAGCATCCCATGAAATACATTATGGTTTTCCTCTAATGCCGTGCAATAAAGTTGTAGCCCAAGTATTACAGCTATTATACCAAGAGCCACTGGAATTATGTGATTGTGCGGCCGAAGCAATTTTTGCATATTTATAGATTTGCCGCATTTGCCACATAATCCATCAAATGCTGCATATTCTTCTGATTTTAACATAAAAATGTTTTATTTACTCAAAAGGTTTAAAAGTTCTTAAAAAGCAGCAACCGGTGTTGCAGCTCTGTAGAAGGCCCTTTTGTAAAGCTGCTCTGGTCACCTTTTGTAGCTTATTGCTATATTTGGGTGTTAAACTGGTACTAATGAGGTGCAACCACATATTGACCGTTTCACTGGAGAACATTTAGGGTTGTCAATGATAAGGATTACCAGGTTCTAGAGTTTTGTTTTCTGGAGGGGGTCATTACGTCTAAAAATGTTTGAAGACCACTTGCTTAGAGCCTCATTTTGAGTTGCACAATATTTGGTTCATGGGTACCGGGAACCCAGATCACCAATTTCAGATGTAGGAGCCCTAATACCGGTAGGCGTGGGCGGAAAATCCGTTCCGCTCGCGGATTTTGCGGATTTTCGGGAAATCCGCAATCCGCGAGATTTGCGAATTTCCTGCAAAATCCGCAAATCCGCGAGCAGCGGATTTTGCTCGCACTGCTCGCACTGTTCGCGTGAGTTCGCGCCCCGCGAATAAGTGCGAAATTGCAGAAATACGTTCTAAGCAAAACTGAAAGTAACTACTTACCAGGTTCAAAAGTTCAGGCACATCATTAGTAGCCATTTCCTGTAGTGCTTCCTGAGGGGCCCCTCCAGAGTTCAGTTGCCAGTTGAAACTATTATGTGACCCTGCTCTGAACCTCAGAATAGTTACACATATGCCACAAAGGTCATGAATTACAGCTAAGGAAGACAAGCAGGAGCCAGGCTGGAAGTTAAAATCCATTAATCAGCCCCTAATTCATTATTGTCAGTTGGGGCAGGGCAGGTGTTGTAACTAATTTTGCAACAATGAAAGCACTTAGCAAGTGCAAAAGATCACTAATCAGGGCGCACTAAGGAAGCAGGTGCCAGCTAAAAAAATATTCTGTGACACATTAATCAGCCCCAAATTAATTCAGGTCACTTGAGGCAGGGAAGGTGTGCTTTGCTTTGCCGAAAATAATGTACACTGGACAACCAGAGGGTGTGGTGATGAAACAGAGGGTGGCATGGGTGGGCCAGAGGGTGGCATGAGTAGTCAGAGAGTGGCAGTGGTGACAGAGAGTGGCAGTGATGAAGAAGAGTGTCCCAAACAGGTTGGACACGTAGAAACAACAAGTTCGCAAAACTTGCGACCCGACAGGTAAGTTCGCAAATTGCGAAATTGTAAAAACCCTCGCGAACTGGCAGAAACACGGGCGAACACAAAAAAAAAAAAAAATCCGCAAATTCGCGGGAATTCGCGGATTTTGCGGATTGCGAGTTCGCAAATCCGCAAATTCGCGGATTGCCAATCCGCAAAATCCGCTCATGCTTAAATACCGGTCGGTAACGGCCGAATTCGGCCGTTACCGACCGGTATTAGGGTTTTCATATGTAGGGGGCCTCTATTTTACCGATTCTGTAAATTTACCGAATCGGTAAAATACCGAATCGGTATATTTACCGATTCGGTAAATCCATATGTAGGTGGCACTCCTAAGAGTGCCACAGGCCCTTAAGAGTCGGTATTTTACCACCCAATCCTATTGGGTGGTAAAATACCGAATTCAGGTGTGCATGCACATCTGTGCATGCACACCTGTGCAATGTGACACACATACATGCCCTTAGGGCATGTATGTGTGCCACATGGCACACAAGCCTGGAATTGGGGTGCTAGAGGGTGTCAAAGTGACACCCCCTGCACCCTTGCACCATTCGGTATTTACCGATTTGGTAAATACCGAATCAGTATTGCCCATTGATTCCTATGGCCTTCAAGGCCCATTGATTTGGTAAATCAGATTTTTGATTTACCTACATCTCCCTCCTTCTAATTTACCGATTCATAAATACCGAATCGGTAAAATTCGGTATTTATGAATCGGTAAATTAGAGTTACCTACATCTAGCCCGTAGTCCCCACACCAAATACCGGGCTTTACAGAGGATCTCACCTGGAATGAAGAGGAACACACGGGCCTGGGTGCAGATGACAGTGGTTGGCAGTGCGGATCGAGGGTAGGTAGCAGGACGGAAAGGCAATTTGTGGCACTGGGAGTGACAAATTGCCTGCTCTCCCGATTGTTCTGGAGGGAGGGGGGCATGGGCCAGGCAATGCCTCTACCTAAAGCCCCTGCCCCTATCCAGCCCCAGGGATAGGTCCCGACCAACAATCTGGTAAAGCTGCCTCTGGGACCTCATTTATGGAAAGTGACCCATCGCTGCGTGAAAACAGCAATGCCGCACTTTTAATTGCGCCCTCCTTGCAACACCAATGATGCATCATATTTACAGTATGATGCATCATTGCGCAAGGAGTTACAGATACGTCAGTATTTCTGACGTATCTGTGTGTCGCAAAAGTGACGCATTGCTGGAGTATGTCACAAAAGTGACGCAACTCCAGCAATGTGTCTTTTCACATGGGGCAAGCCCCATGTGAAAGGGCCTGCGTCAGTCTTATGCCTGCTGTGAGGCAGGGGTAAGAAATTGATGCAATTGCGTCTCAGAAGTGGCGCAGTGAAATCTTATAGATTTCACTGCGTCACTTCTTTGACCTTTTCCTGCATCGGAACGCCCCCCTGCATACATTATACCTGGCGCAGATATAATGTAGTGCAGGGGTTTAGAAAGTGACGCATCTACCTAGATGCGTCACTTGTAAATATGGTGCAACAAGGTACATTTTTTACGCTGCTGGTGCGTCACAAAAAGTGACACACCGGCATCGTAAAAGTGACGCACAGCCTCATAAATGAGGCCCCTGGTGTTCCCAGACCTGGTCATCTCGGTTCAAGGCACACTGCGCAGTCGTAGTTGCCTAGAACAGTATTCAGGTAATCTAGGAGTGAGGGCCTTAATGTGTATAAACAACAGCATGCTTCTTGTTAGAGGGTTAAAGTGTTTGATAGATGCGACTCGAATGAAATACAATGCAGTATATGCTTTTGAATTCCCTGTGAAGATTCGGTGAATAGAACAACAACATTAAGCAATATAGGAAGAATGCAATCAACGTTTTGAAATGACAGTCACAGTATTTTCCATTTTCTTAATGCACCTAGAAAATGTCATCCTTGCCTTTGAGGCAGAGAGAAAATGGATGCCCGCCACGAGCCCCCTCTCCGTTCTTCACATCCAGACAGTAAAGCGTTTTTTAGAGACCCATTGAAAGCAACTACCTCTGGGGGGGCTACCCCAGCCAGGAACATAACAGATGACATCTTGTCTAAATGAGATGGCTGTTTCCTTGACTTTACCATATGGGATATTTAGATTAATAACTCCCTTGCTAAGCATTAGACTTGCCACAGGAGCTATTTTCTGAGCAATTACTGTATTGCTTACATCCATTTTAAAACCGAATCTTTCAGGTGTGTAGTGCGCAGACATACTTTATTGGGCCGCTAATGTATTTATTGTACCAGATTATAGCAGCATGATAAATCGTCGCATGGTTGCCTTATTGTATAAGCATCATTCCTGTACTGTCAAAGGAAACTTCTGCATCTGGGCATGTGGGATTGTGTGGGCAGGGACTTCGGTGCGGTTTTATATGCGGCTAAATTATATCATGCGTCCTTTATATTAATAGGCACTGAGCACTGGGGGAATTGGCTTTGAGTCAGTTCAGTTTATTGGCCCATAATGCTCTACCTCCCGTAAGAGGGTGCAAAAGAACACTTTGCAGACAGCAAACTGAACGTTACAAGGCATTTTGTTCTAATGACTGGGGAAATCCCAGCGAGGTAGCGAGTAGTTAGCGGGAAATAAAATAAACCAAGAGCAGGAAGCACTGCTGTTAAGGCGGCAGGCGGGCCAAAAAAGGCGGATGCTCGAGAGTTTAAACTGGCAAGTCTTGTTCAGAACACGTAGACCCTGGAATATATGAGAGCCTGAAACACTAACAGTGTATACTCAAGGCTGTAAGAACATGCATCAACATGCTAAAAACGATGTCAAAACATCACTTTTAGCGGTAATGTGACTTGAGTCAAGAAGTTTTAATTCTGCCAATCGATGACGGCGGTGGTAACGTTGCGAGGGAACACTACAAGCAGGTCAATGGGAACTATTTATTAACAATGATTGTAACTTGCATTAATGCACAGGAATACCATGTTATTAACAAAGTCCTGCCTAACTACCAGAGTACATGGCTTGTATAAAACATACACAATGGCACTCAACTGAAAACAGATGAACACTTCTTCTAAAACAAGCATTGACAAGACAATAGACCTGGATTTAACGCCTTCACTGCGGCGGCTATTCCGCCGCAGTCCTAAGGGGGCGGGGGGGCGCACGGCGGGCGCATGCTGGTGACGGAACCGCTCTGTCACCAGCCGCGGTTGCGCTGTGCTCATGACGGAGAAGTTCCGTCACGGCCCCGCCCGCTCAATTGAACGCTCAGCGCAGGCACGGAATCTGCGCGGTGCAGGCGTTCCGAGCGAGCCGTGACGGAACCGCTCCGTCATCAGTACAGCGCGACCGCGGCTGATGACGGAGTGGCTCCATCACCAGCAGGGGAGGGGTTAATGTGAACACAAGGAGATGATAAAAGGAGCGCTGACACTTTTCAGACACTCACCCCAAGCCACAGATTTGGATTTAATCCATCATCATTCTTTAGCTCACTTTGCCACCCCAGTTTAGACCCAGCCACATGCAAATCAGTCTTGACCCAGAGCATCATGGGAATAGTCCAGCCCAACTGATTTAAATATAGCTGGGTCTGAACTGGGGTGGCTGAATTTAATGTGACCAGACATAAAAATATCGGCATAAAGAAGGGCACATTAAAACCAGGCGGTTGACTTTGCTGATGCTAGGAGGTGTTGCTTGTGGCTGTAGTGGAACTGGTAGTGGTACTGATAGTGGTGGGGATGTTTTTAGTGGTGGTAATGTAGTGGTTTGATGTAGAAGTGGCCCACTGGGAGGAACTCTACACTCTTTTTTTCTAGTTTTCACCCACTCAGCTTTAGTGAAAACCTGCCATTGAGGCAGTTCTTATGCCTATGCCTTGTAGCTATGCCAAAATAATTGATTATACTTTGATCTAATTTCTCCTCATTCAAATGTACCCTAGAAACTAATTCACATAGCCCAGAAAAAAGGGCTTTTTTTTGCCTCGGGGAAACATTACTCATTCCCATTACTAAAGCTCCCTAATAACAGAGACTCACATTTGCAACTGATTTAATGCTTCAAACCATAAACATAAAAGAATCATCATGTGGGTTCCTTGTTGGCAGAGGTATGAACCCTGTCCAAGCAGGAACCACAGACCTAGTCAGGGTAAGTAAGATACATACTAAAAGTTAACATGTGCTCACCTTCTGGTAGCTTGGCCCAGCACAGTCAGCATAATCTTCATAGGCAATGTGTAAAGTAATTGTGCAGCACAAAACGGAGTAACATAAAATAAATAAAAACATATGCGCATAAATATAAATAAAATACAATTTTTTTTTTTAAACATAAATACATAAATATAAATAAAAATATGCGCCACCAGGTTTGAAAATAGACATAATTGTAAAAATAAATCAAGACCAAAATGACAAATATCCAAGAAGCAGAAGTCGAGAAATGAATTATCTACATATATAAAAATGAAAGTATGTCTGTTTGTCCTTTATGCATTACAACACCATTAATAGGATCGGCATGAAACTTTGGGAAGTTGTTGAGTACACTCCCACGAAGGTTTCTGGCAACAAAAAAAAATTTGTGTTAAAAATTGTTGAGCACACTTCCACGAAGGTTTCCGGCAAAAAAAAAAAAGAAAGAAAAATGTGTTAAATATCGGGGCATCGGCCCCCCTGGACCCTCATAATCTTTCCAATACTAAACTTTTACAGTTTCTGGTGTGACTCGCTTTTGCAATGACCATCAACAGACAATCGCTAAAAGTGTGCGGACTAGATTTGGAGAATCCGTGCTTCTCACATGGACAACTGCTTTTGGCCAATGCACTCGTCAGAAAACCTTCTGATTTATTCGTGTACGCACCAGACGGAAAAACAAAAAAATACCGTGTATCCACAAGCACTCGAATAAATGAACAGAATTAAAACAACACTTACCATATTAAAATGAATACTTTCAATAACATGACACAATGACACAATGTAAATTGAATGTTATCATTACAAGTTTCCTTAAATTTCCTTTCTTCTGAGAACGCAGCAACGCGCGACGGGTAAGCTAGTCTATCTATGTATATAAAAATGAAAGTGTGTCTGTTTGTCCTTTATGCATTACTACACCATTCTGCCGATCACCATGAAACTTTGGGAAGTTGTTTAGCAC
This sequence comes from Lissotriton vulgaris, assembly GCF_964263255.1. Lineage (NCBI taxonomy): Eukaryota > Metazoa > Chordata > Amphibia > Caudata > Salamandridae > Lissotriton > Lissotriton vulgaris. Next base: position 656,031,027 of record NC_141695.1, read on the forward strand.
ACTCCCATGAAGGGTTCTGTTAAATATCGGGGCCCTGGCCCCCCAGGACCCTCATAATCTTTCCAATACTGAACGTTTACAGTTTCTGGTGCGACTCGCTTTTGCAAAGACCATCAGCAAAGCACAAGGACAATCGCTGAAAGTGTGTGGACTACAGTTGGAGAATCCGTGCTTCTTACATGGACAACTACATGTGGCCAACTCATGCGCCAGAAAACCTTCTGATTTATTTGTGTACGCACCAGACGGAAAAACAAAAAATACCGTGTATACACAAGCACTCGAATAAATGAACAGAATTAAAACAACACTTACCATATTAAAATGAATACTTTCAATAACATGACACAATGACACAATGTAAATTGAATGTTATCATTACAAGTTTCCTTAAATTTCCTTTCTTCTGAGATCGCAGCAACGCGCGACGGGTAAGCTAGTCTATCTATGTATATAAAAACGAAAGTGTGTCTGTTTGTCCTTTATGCATTACTACACCATTCTGCCGATCGCCATGAAACTTTGGGAAGTTGTTGAGCACACTCCCATGAAGGCTTCTGTTAAATATCGGGGCCCTGGCCCCCCAGGACCCTCATAATCTTTCCAATACTGAACGTTTACAGTTTCCGGTGCGACTCGCTTTTGCAATGACCATCAGCAAAGCACAAGGACAATCGCTGAAAGTGTGTGGACTACAGTTGGAGAATCCGTGCTTCTTACATGGACAACTACATGTGGCCAACTCACGCGTCAGAAAACTTTCTGATTTATTCGTGTACGCACCAGACGGAAAAACAAAAAATACTGTGTATCCACAAGCACTCGAATAAATGAACAGAATTAAACAACACTCTAAAATGTTTTCCATATTAAAATGAACACGTTTCAATAAAAATGACACAATGTAAATTGAATGTTATCTTAACAAGCTTCCTTAAATTTCCTTTCTTCTGAGATCGCAGCAACGCGCAACGGGTAAGCTAGTCTATCTATATATATATATAAAAACGAAAGTATGTCTGTTTGTCCTTTATGCATTACTACACCATTCATCCGATCGCCATGAAACATTGAGAAGTTGTTGAGTACACTCCCGCGAATCTTTCTGGCCCAAAAACAAGATTTTTTACAAAGAAAAAAAAGAACATTTGTTAAATGTTGTAGAGTACACTCCCGCAAAGGTTTCTGGCAAAAGATAAAAGGTAAATATCGGCCCTCCGGCCCCTCAGGGCCCTCATAATCTTTCCAATACTGAACGTTTACAGTTTACGGTGCGACTCGCTTTTGCAATGACCATCAACAAAGCACAAGGACAATCGCTGCAAGTGTGTGGACTACATTTGGAGAATTTGTGCTTCTCACATGGACAATTGTATGTGGTCAGCTCATGCGTCCAAAAAAATCTGATTTATTTGTGTACGCACCAGACGGAAAAACAAAAAACTGTGTATCCACAAGCACTCGAATAAATGAACAGAATTAAAACAAAACTTTAAAATGTTTTCCGTATTAAAATTAATAAGTTTCAATAAAAATTACACAATGTAAATTGAATGTTATCATAACAAGTTTCCTTAAATTTCCTTTCTTCGGAGATCGCAGCAATGCGCGAAGGGTAAGCTAGTCTATCTATATATATAAAAACGAATGTATGTCTGTTTGTTTGTCCTTTATGCATTACTACACCATTCATCCGATCGGCATGAAACTTTGGGAAGTTGTTAAGTACACCCCCGCGAAGGTTTCTGGCAAAAAAATAAATTAAAAAAAAAACAATTTGTTAAAAGTTGTTGAGTACACTCCCGCGAAGGTTTCTGGCCAAAAAAAAAAGAAAGAAAGAACAATGTGTTGAATATCGGCCCCCTGGCCCCCCAGGGCCCTCATAATCTTTCCAATACTGAACATTTACAGTTTCGGGTGCGACTCGCTTTTGCAATGACCATCAACAAAGCACAAGGACAATCGCTGCAAGAATGTTGACTAGATTTGGAGAATCCGTGCTTCTCACATGGACAACTGTATGTGGCCGCTCACGTGTCGGAAAACCTTCTGATTCTGGCGCACCATACGGAAAAACAAAAAATACTGTGTATCCACAAGCACTCGATTAAATAAACAGAATTAAAACAACACTTTAAAATGTTTTCCATATTAAAATGAATATGTTTCAATAAAAATGACACAATGTAAATTGATTGTTATCATAACAAATTTCCTTAAATTTCCTTTCTTCTGAGATCGCAGCAACACGCAATGGGTAAGCTAGTTAAATATTAAAGTGTTCTTAGCGCTTAGAAGCAATTAGCGCCTAATATGGTTATCTGGTCGCACTGGACAGGGGCAAAGTTAAAAGTTCAATCTGATGGTGATGAAGCGCAGGCTAGATACAGGAGCCGCGCTGGCCTGATGAACAAAGTACCTTGATCCTGGTCGCAACAGCGAGATATGAGGTGCAGCAGAGCAATGCATTTGCCAATCCTGCAGTCGAGATGTTGCTTCGATTTTTTCACACAGTGGTGACAATGCATCAGTTCTAAAGACAAAGAACTGAGGCAGAGATGCGTTGGTTCCAAGTGTGATGCACCGGATTTCTCCGCATCCTCGGGGGGATGTGGCAATCTTCCCACACTGCTGCGGCAATGCATGGTTCAGATGTATCGGTTTCTGGAGGCGATGCACTGGTTCCAAGTGAGATGCAGTGGGTCCATTCCCGCAGCAGGGGTGAAGTGTTATTTCTGCTTCACGCAAGCGATGGATGCATTTGTTCCGCTGGAGCAAGCACTTGGAACAGATTAGGAGACTTTGATATCCCTGAGTCTCAGAAAACAGGAGGCAAGCCAACCAACTCTCGGAGATCACGCTGGGTTCAAGAGAGAGTCCAACTCTTCCGCAGCAAGGTCATAGAGCAGCAGGGCAGCACAGCAGAAAAGCAATCCTTCCAGGTTAGCAATCCAACTGAGTGACAATCCTTGTAGCAGCACAGCAGTCCTGTACTTATACCCAGTTGTGCCCTTGAAGTGGGAGTGACTTCAAAGGAGGGTGTTTGAAGTGCACAGATGTCCTTTCATCCCAGCCCTGGCTCCAGACTATGTGCAGGGGATAATAAACCCTTTGCGTAGGGGTGGGTCGCTGCCTATTCATGTGTAAGTGTTAGCTCCTCTCTCCCATCCTGCCCAAGATGAGCCATCAGGATCCTAATGGGCACTCAGGCACACCTAACCTTCCTTTGTGTGTGGGTTTTAGACAGAATGCATAAAGTCAAGCTGACACCCACCCCATACATATGTTGGAAACAGGCTTCAGGCACACCGATCTTTAAGAGCAGAGAAATGCCAAAGTTCTAAATTTGGCATTTCTAAAATAGTAATGTTAAATTTTGCTTTATCAGTAAAGACGATTTACCACTACCATCCCACAGATGTAAAACATGATATAGATATTACTTCTCAATCAGAAATTACAGCTGAAAAGTGTAATAAGGAATTCCCAATGTTGACCTATGAGAGAGGTTGGTTTCACAGTAGTGAAAACAAAGTTAGGTGTTTTTTTCACTACCATGACATGCAAAACTTAAAAGTAAATTTTCTCCTCTTTACTTACTTAGCACCCTCCACAATGGGCTATGTAGGGCCTACCTTTGGGGTTACTTATATGTAATAAAAGGGGAGTTTAAGGCTTGGAAATGGGGTTTCAAATGCCAAGCCGAAATGGTAGTACACTGCACACACAGTCCCTGCATTGGCTGGCAGTAAACATATTTAAAGGGCTACTTGTATGGGTGGCATTTAATTTACAGGCCCTGGGTATACCACTCTGCAGGAGACTTACAAGTAAAATAAATATACAAATTGTAGATAAACCAATGTTCCATGTTAGGGGGAAGCATGTGAACTTTAGTATTTGTCAGGAGTGGTAAAGTGTGCAGAGTTCTAAGTCCAACAAAAGAATGAGCAAAAAAGGCGAGGTAAGAAGGCAAAATATCTGAGTGAAACCAGCCTAAGGTTGATAGGTCTAACAATGACCGCATGGCAAACAATAAGGTGCCTTGATGGAGAGTCAGAAGTTCCAGGATTTGCCTTTCATGGAAGCAAAAATGTAGGGAGACTATCTGGTTCGGGCTCAAAATGATTCCAGTGCCCCTAATTCTCTAATAAGTCATATTTGGTGTGTCCCAACATTGCGGGACAATTATAAGTGTGGTATGTGCTGTGTTTAACCTTGCCCATTCAATACCAAGGTTTCAAACATGACAAAATACATGATTCACTTAAATGTCACACCAACTGTAATTCTTGCTGATCTGTTATTTGTTGCCCATGTGGGGAAATGTATATTGCAATTACTACACAAAGCATCAGTTATAGACTACTGCAACACAAAAGTAAGATATGTTGGGGCACAGCAAATGCCCAATTAGTAGAGCATTTCCAACAAGTGAAACAAAAGTATCAGGACATCAAGAGACAATAAATAGAGCAAGTGACATTGAGTTCACGTAACTGATATCGAAACTATAGTATTAATACTGGAATGTTGTTGAATGAACAGCGTGGACTTGGTATGATGTGGATTAAAATTTCAAATGAGATTATGCAAAGATTATCTGCTTATGTCAACGGAGTCTAGAGTGAATTGGATTACTTTATACTTTTTGTAATTACATGTTTTCTTTCTACAATTTGCCCAATGCTTTTATCATTCCCCTTATGCCATTGTAATCAGACTTGTAATATGTTTTCCAACTTGATCTCCCTACTTTCTGTTATCCCTTTACCCTGCCTGACTTGGTTTGGACTTTTTTTTATCTCATTCTTCAGCTTTCTGACTACATTTTCCTTAAGCACCTATTCTTCAGCTATGCAACCTAGTGCTGCTACATTTTTTTAACATATGCACTAGTGGCACGCATTCCATCTGCATCGGATTGGCGACACATTCAGACGCTTACTTAACCTGTTTTCATCAGGCACCAATTAGGGTTTTGCTCCCTGCTTGCCCTTCACCATGACCATGTTGGCAGTGGATGTTTTCCGTCTTAGACCTTCATCTAGGCACTGCTTAATTTACTTTGCCTCATTCTTCAGCAGGATTTTCGTCCATGCCTGCTCTTTACATTACATTAGTAATATGTGTATTCCTGCCGTACACCCTTGTCTAGGAAGACTTAATTTACTTTTCTGTTACCGCAGTGACAGTATGCACCACCCGTGCCTTGTGTTTCAGTGTTCCAGTGATTCTTTAATTTCCTCAGCAGATGACTATCTATACCATGGCAAACTATTGTGCCTACCTTCAACACATGCTTTGCCCGCTTGTAATTCACTCAAGGTATGCCACTATATACCATGGGGCAGATTTATGTTAACTGGCGCATCCCGATAAAAGCGCCAGTTAACATGCGCCACAGTGCGCCACAGCTACGCCACCCATGGTGCGCCGCATTTATAATGCGGCACACCATGGTGCAAAAACGGGACAGATGCGTGACTCATCTGTGCCGGAAATGTGGCGCATTGCTGGAGTTGCGTCGCAAGCGCGACGCAGCTCCAGCAAGGCTCGGGGGTGCCCCATTCAACTAATGCTGCATCAAGACCTACGCCTGCTTCAAGCAGGCGCAGGGTTTTGACGCAGCATTGGCCAGAAAGTGACTGAGTGAAATCTCATAGATTTCACTCAGCCACTTTCAGGAGGCGTTCCTGCGCAGGAACGCCCCCCCTGCGCAGGAACGCCTCCCTATGGCGCAGTGCTTTACAACGTGACGCATCGTCGCATTGTTTGCGCCACAGTTGCGTCAAAAAAAGTGATGCAATTGCGGCGCAAAGAGACGCAACAGCCTCATATATCTTCCCCCATATTTTTTGTACATTTTTAGTAATTTCTTTCCTGCTATATGTTTTAGAAGACTCTGAATCCTCATCTTTACATTAACTCCTGTTGCACTGAACATTCTTGGTCCTTAGTCTTTCATTCTTCTATACCTCTGTTGAACTGGGCCCTCTCTGCAGGGTTATCCCCAAACCTTTTGCCTTCCCCCTTACTGTTTTCCTAAATAATTGTTCTTGCCTTTTGGGACTCTGTGCAATTTGTCACTGCTAACCAGTGCTAAAATGCTTATGCTTTCCATGAAACATGGTAAAATTGGCTTACACCGAAACAGCGCATTCAATTTATTTATAAGTCCCTAGTAAAGTAGTACCCAGGGTCTGTAAATCAAAGGCTATTGGTAAGTCATCAGAATTTATTCTGCCACCCACTTAAGTTGCATTTTAAAACATGCCTTAGGCCTGCCATGTGCAGTTTTAAACTGCCATGTCTGGCAGAATAAACCTTTTGTCAGTCAGATACCGTCCTTTTTAGGTTTAAATCATGTTTTATTGATTTTGAGAATGTAAAAATTATGACTAGTACAGAGTACCTCACCTGCATACACTGGCCGGTGAGGGCAGGAGAAGCTGTGAAAAAGACAGAAATACGAGATGAAAACAATGAGGTTAGAAGAACAACTGTTAGAAATGGGTGTTGTGGTTGGCTAGGGTTTGCACCTAAGCCAGGATGAATACGCCACTCTAGTCAGGATAAGGGATTACACATCTAAAATAACACCTGCTCGCTCCCATGGTAGCCTGGCACGAGTAGTCAGGCTTATCCCAGAGGTAATGTGTAAAGCATTTGCATATAACCAACAATAATCCAGTGAAAACACCAAAAAGGACACCACTCAAGTTTATGAAAAATACCCAATATTTATCTGTGTAAAACAGGACCAAAATGATATAAATCCAACATGTAGAGATCAAAATATGAATAATGCAAAAGCAGGCTTTATATACAGTTCCTTGTAGCTATCACAGCGTCATGAAAAAACAAATCAAACAGTACTGGCTGGTTGCAACATCATGGTCCAGCTACGGTGTCGGGGAAATCCATAAACAGAACCTTTGGAGATGTAGGTCAGCTCAGAAGGAGAGGTGTTGGCAGGCATCAATTCCTGATGTTGGTGCAAGAGTAGTCAGGCCCCTGAAGTCACATACGTTGCAGGTCAAACTCTGTGAGTTTGAAGGCAGGATTGCCATTGTTGAAGGCATTGCACTGCGGTGTGAAATGGAGTGGGGAGACCTGTGGTGCCCTCAGGTCATGGTGTTGGCAGCGGCATACTTGTTGCTAAAGCACTGTTGTCGGAAGACCCAAGGCTGCAGTATGAGATGAAGCAATGCCTCATGTTGGGTCCACAGGTCATGGTGCAAGCAGCGGCTTTGGTTGATGAACTGGAGTCGATGGTGTGGGCATTGGTAGGCCAAGGCTACGGTGTGGGACGGGCGGTGCATCATGCATCTACTGAGGGGTGCCCCCAAAACCACAGTGCAAAAAACTGAGTTGATGTCAGCTTGGAGTGGAGCTGTTGGTGATGCCAGGCGTACGGTGCCAAGTGGGACAGTGCTCCATGTTCTCCATGAGAGGTGAGCACCGGTCACGGTGCAGGCAGTGTCAGTGATGGCATTGCAGCATCGTCAAGGATAGCAGGGCGGTGGCGTTATGTTATGTTATGTTAGTGCTATTTGTATTGCGCACGGCTGCTCCAGCGAAGGAGTGTCCCGGCTAACCCTGGGCGAAGAACTACGCTCCGTTCGCGGAGTTTGCGGAGTTTCGGCAACTCCGCGCTCCGCGGAGAACGCGAAGTTGTTGAATACTCCGCAAACTGCTGCGTAGCGTAGTTCTCGCGCGCTCAATAGCATTTTCGCGTGCGCGAGGATGCTTGTCGGTAAGATTGAGTTGCCGAACACGCAGAAACTGCAACCTGGCACAGAATAACTCGCGAACACGTTAGTAGTGACCGGAAATAAGGGGACGCGAGCGGGCGGGACAAACCTCATGGGTAACTTCGCGCGCTACACATCCCGAGCATGCAGGCAATCAATCAATCAATCAATCAGGATATTTGTATAGCGCGCTACTCACCCAGAGGGTCTCAAGGCACTTGGGGGAGGGGGGTCCACTACTGCTCGAACAGCCATGTCTTGAGTTGCTTCCTGAAGCAGAAGTGGTCTTGGGTCAGGCGGAGGTGGATGGGGAGGTAGTTCCAAGTCTTGGCTGCCAGGTAGGAGAAGGATCTTCCTCCCATGGTGGATCTTCGGATGCGTGGCACAGCGGCGAGGGCGTGGCTGGTCGATCGTAGCTGGCGGGTGGGAGTGTAGAAGGTCAGGTGGTTGTTGAGGTACCTGGGGCCCAGGTTGTGGAGGGCCTTGTGTGTGTGGGTGAGGAGTTGGAACGTGATTCTCTTGCTGACGGGGAGCCAGTAAAGGTCTCTCAGGTGTCCGGAGATGTGGCTGTGTCGGGGGATGTCCAAGATGAGTCGTGCGGAGGCGTTCTGGATGTGTTAGAGTCTTTTCTGGAGTTTGGCTGTGGTTCCGGTATAGAGGGTGTTTCCGTAGTCCATTCGGCTGATGAAGAGTGCCGGTGTGACCGTCTTCCTGGTTTCGGTGGCGAGCCATGGGAAGATCTTTCGGAGCATGCGTAGGATGTTGAAGCATGATGATGAGACGGCGTTGACTTGTCTGGTCATCGAGAGGGAGGAGTCCAGGATGAAGCCCAGGTTGCGTGCGTGGTCCGCTGGTTTGGGTGCGCTGCCCAGGGCAGGGGGCCACCAGGAGTCGTCCCAGTTGGACGGTGATGATCCAAGGATGAAGACTTCCGTCTTGTCTGAGTTCAGTTTCAGGCGGCTGTTCCTCATCCACTCGACTACGTCTTTCATCCCTTCGTGTAGGTTGGTTCTGGCAGTTCCTGGGTCGTTGGTGAGGGAGAGGATCAGCTGGGTGTCGTCGGCGTAGGAGATAATGTTGAGGTTGTGTTGGCGTACGATGGCTGTGAGGGGGCTCATGTAGACGTTGAAGAGGGTGGGGCTGAGTGATGATCCTTGTGGTACGCCGCATATGACTTCGGTGGCCTTGGATCTGTACGGGGAGAGGCGGACTCTCCGGGTTCTTCCGGTGAGGAAAGAGATGATCCACTCCAGTGCCTTCTCTTGGATTCCGATGTTGCTGAGGCGCTGCACTAGGGTGCGGTGGCAGACCATATCGAATGCTGCGGAGAGGTCCAGGAGGATGAGGGCCGCTGTTTCCCAGTTGTCGAGCAGGGCTCGGATGTCGTCAGTGGCTGCGATGAGGGCGGTCTCGGTGCTGTGGTTGGTGCGGAAGCCGGACTGCGAGTGGTCGAGGCTGGTTGGGCGAGCGCAATTGGTGATCCACTGTGTGAGGTTGTTGGCTAATTGGTTGGGGTCCGTTGAGCTGGCGGGTGGGTTCTGGCTCAGTGAAGTGGTGAGCTGGTCGGTGGTGATCTTGTTCCAGTTCCTGCGGGGAACCTGTTGCGGGTGGTTTTGAGTCGTGGTCTTTCTGAAGCTGAAGTGGACGCAGCTGTGGTCTGTCCAGTGGACCCCGGTGGAGTGGCTGAAGGAGATGTACTTGCTGGAGGAGAAGACTGGGTCAAGCATGTGTCCGGCGTAGTGGGTGGGGGTGTTCACCAGTTGCATGAGTCCGAGGTTGGCGAGGTTGTCCAGCAGGGTGGTGGTGGTGTTGGTTGTCGTTGTTGTTCTCCAGGTGGAAGTTGAGGTCCCCTAGGAGGATGTAGTCAGCGGAGGCGAGGGCGTGCGGGCTGATGAAGTCTGCAATGTCTTCGCTGAATTGTGTGCTAGGTCCTGGGGGTCTGTAGATGAGGGTGCCTCTGAGTGTGGTCTTGGGGTCGGTGTGTATCTGGAATTGAAGATGTTAAGCGGCTGTGAGGGTGTCGTCTGAGTTGGTCGTGATGCGGATGGTGTTCTTGTGGACGATGGCGATGCCTCCTCCTGTCTCGTTGACGCGGTCTCTCCGGGTGATCTTGTATCCGTCCGGGATGGTGACGGCGATGTCGGGCGCTGAGGAGGCGTTCATCCATGTTTCCGTGAGGAAGGCGACGTCTGGAGATGTGGTGTTGAGCAGGTTCCAGAGTTCCACGGCGCTCCCGAAGACGAAAAATGGCTTGCGAACTGGTCAAGCAAGCTACTACGCATGCTCGCGGAGCTATGCGTAGTTCGCGGAGTGCAAGTGCATCTTCGCGTAGCTCGCGGAGTGCGGCTACGCGAACTACGCCCAGGCTTAGTCCCGGCGCACCGACAAGGTGGCGAACACAACACAACAGGAAAACAGAAAATATTATTAACATAGCTCAGAAAATAGATGAGTTTTAGCGGCCTTGCGGAAAGAAAGCAAGTCGCCAAGGGTCCGGAGTTTCAAGGGGAGAGCGTTCCAAAGTGCGGCTGCCCGCACCCTAAAAGAACGACCCCCCGCACGACTGAGTTTGAACCGAGGGGCTACCGCTAATTCATGGTCCAGCGAGCGCAAAGTGCGGCCCGGGATATAAGGGCACAAAAGTTGGCGCAGTAAGGGAGGCGATAGGCCCTTCAGAATCTTGAAAGAAATGCACAGTACTTTAAAGTGGATCCGCTGCCTAACGGGTAACCAATGCAAGGCTCGCAAAGTTGGACCGGCCGAGCAAAACCTAGGAAGACCTACGATTGCTCTGGCCGCTGCGTTCTGCACTCTTTGAAGTCGGGTTAGCTCAGCCTGGTTTAACCCTATTAAAAGGGAGCTGGCATAGTCCAGCCGAGCCAAAACCGTTGCTTGTACCACCAGTTGACGAGTTGCGGCATCAAAATATTTAAGGGCAGGTCACAGATTGCGCAAGATGCCAAAGCAGCACGCCGCCATCCTTTTGGTGTGGCCAACAAAGTTGAGGGAAGGGTCCAGCCAGACACCAAGATTTTTGATCTCCGCAACCGGAGTAGGGGTCGGCCCCAACTCAGGGGGCCACCAAGTATCTCCCCATAGGTCCGTCCGCTTCCCAAAGATCATCACCTCCGTTTTTTTGGCGTTTAGTTGGAGACAGTTGGACGTCATCCAACCAGCCACCGCCCTAATTCCTTCTCTGAATCTTGGGGCATCCACCCCAGAGACCCCGCTGATTGTGACCACTAGCTGGGTGTCATCTGCGTACGACACCATGGTCATACCACAGAGCTTCACAACCTCAGCCAGCGGCCTCACGTAGATGTTGAACAACGTGGGACTCAGCGAGGAACCCTGCGGGACCCCAAGAGACAGAGGATGGCATTTGGACTGATAGGGCAGGGACGCCACACAGAAGGAACGATCCCTGAGAAACGAGCGAAACCACTGGTGTGCAGTGCCGATCACCCCTATCTCCTCAAGACGCTGCAGGAGAATATCATGGGAGACCGTGTCAAAGGCGGCGCTTAGGTCTAACAAAACAAGCGCCGCCGTTTGACCTGCATCCAGAACTACCCGCAGGTGCTCGACCATAGATAGCAATGCTGTCTCCGTACTGTGGCCGGCCCGAAAACCATTCTGGGTGTCGTCCAGAATGTTGGCACGCGACAGATGATCAGTGAGGGCGGTGTTAACATGCGCCTCCGCGAGTTTGGCTGGCCACGGGAGAAGCGAAATCGGGCGGTAGTTCTCCGATTTTGTAGGGTCGAGAGATAGTTTTTTCAAAATGGGCATTACTACCGCATGTTTCCATTTCAAAGGCACCTGACCAGATGATAGCGACATGTTGATTAAGTTGCAGACCGGGCGAGCAAAGGTCTGGTATCTGAACATTGGTGGCTTGAGCGGGTCGACCGGCGACCCAGACTTAACTCGGAGAGCCAGGGCCGTGTAAGACTCCAGAGAGAGATAGGGGAGAGAGTCTAGCACCACCTGATCCAACAGGATGGGTGGCCCCATACTGGTTTGTGCAGTGGTGGGGAAGGCCCTATATATGATCTGGACCTTCTCCAGGAAGAAAGCCGCCAGCGCTTCACAATGGGTATTGGAGCTGATGGAGTTACCGGCAGGCTTCCTCGCCACAAGGTCTTTAAGGGCCTTAAAGATGGTTTTAACAGGATTCCCACTTCTGCGAAACTCCAGAGCGTAATATGCAGCCCGGGTTCTACAAACTGCGCGGTGATAAGACTTGACCGAAGCCATATACAGGGTTTTTTTGCTGCTGTCATACCTCTTCCTCCAGTCTCTCTCTGCACGTCTGCAGACACTTTTCAGAGCCCTCAAATTGCCATCATACCAGGGGCTAGGGGGCGTGTGAAGTGAGGCGGTGAGGAGTGCGGTGTGCACTGGTCATGCTGAAAGCAGCTCCTTAGTGGTGTCAGAGGGTGTCATCAGCGAGATCAGGTTGCAGTGATAAGTGGGGCTGTGCCTTCTTGTGTGCCTTCAGGTCACAGAGCCGTAAGTGGTATCGTTGACTTCACTGAGAGCATCCAACAGGAGTGAGCTCTACATTCAGCCCTTGGCAATGCTTAGGATGCAGAAAGCACAGTCCAGTCCTTTCCCTGTACAAGACAGAAGCAGCATCTGCAGGCCAACCCAGCAAAGCACACTGCTAAGTGGTAGTCTCTCTTCACAGCTCTTGCAGCTCTTCTTCCTGGCAGGTTCCTAAGTCCAGCAGTAATCTAAAGTTCTGGGGTCATACACTGCACTAGCATGGGGCTACCCTGGGCCTAACTTAGTGGTGACGTAGATGTAAGAAAGGGGCAGGGAAGAACCTGGCAAGTGGGTACACTTGCCAGGTCGACATGGCAGTTAAAAACTGCATGCAGACACTGCAATGGCAGGACTGAGACCCCTTTGAAAAGCTACTTGTGTGGGTGGCGCAACTAGTGCTTCATGCCCACTAGTAGCATTTGATTTACAGGCCCTGCGCAAACACAGTGCACTGTACTAGGGACTTAGTAGTAAATCTAGGAAGCCGATAATAGAAATACCAATCCATAAACACAATTTACATGGATTCAAGATTCAAGATTATTTATTTCCTGCCTAGTTACTTAAAACCATTGCAATACATTACATAAAATCCTAAAAATAAGTTAACAAATCCATCAAAGTGTGTGTCCTGTTAAAACAGAATCTTAAAAACTCCCTATTGGGAACTTCTTTACTGATATAAGGTCCAAATTAATTGTAGGTATTAAGTGGAACTTTGAGTGTCTTCTGCTATGAATACAGATGCGTGTTTTAATCCCGCCATGGAATTCTTTGCAGATCCTCGTAGTTATTTTGGGCCAGTTCTCTTCGCTTGTTGTGAGGGTTGACCCTTAGCTTCAGGTAATGTATTCATATTTTTGTCTAATTAACGGCGTGTACTTTTTGGCATTGTCGGACCAAGCCTTATTCAGTTGCCGCTAACTTGGGCATTCTTTGTTCGGCCAGCATAAGGAATTTGACCAGTCTGCAATTTAGTTGTGTATTTCCTGGATTAAAACATGCTAACACTGCTTGTCTCCTTGTCCTAATGCATTCATGTCTGAAGGGTTCTTTGAGAAGCTGATTACGTGCTTGGAGCAGGTCCTTGCATAAGCGGATTAAGTAGTATGTCCCCTCGTTCGGTGTTGCACAACCTGCACGACTCATGTGCTAACGACCTTTGCCATGGTGGATGATGCTGACTGCATGGAAGGATTCCCATCCTGTGCTTCAAAAATTTGATTTTTATAGACTTCGAATAACCCTGGTTGAAATACAGTTGTGGAGCCAGAGTTTTGTTGGAGTTAAGGGTCATCCAGGTATGCGATCTGTTTGAGAAGGTTGCTTTGTCTTCCACCAATGAAATTTGTTTTAGGGATTTCCAGACCAGTTTCTTGAAATTAGAATAGCTGATTTGTGCGTTCCAAAGTTCTATGAGTTGGGTGGATTCTAGGGCTAGGTGTAAGTAGCTTCTGGCTTGGGAAAGCTCTCTGTGTTGTATGTCCTGCCAAAGCAGATAATTTAACATGTTTGTAGTGGCCCTTCTGATCCTGTGCATGCAGATAATGTATGCACCATGCCTGGCTAGATCTTGCTGTAAGAGACCAAACTCCAGTGTTATTTGGATGGTGATGTGTAGGATGGAAGGCTGAACAAGATTCTGTAGGCCTTGTCCTGCGTGCTTTCCAATTATTTTGCATCTCTTCCCCGCATTTGCCTCGATACCGTAGGTAATTGAGGGGAGTAATTTGGCCCGCACAAATTTCAAAAGCGGAGTCAGGGTAGGCCCCATCAGTTTGCTTGCCAGATTTTTCATTGTTAAGGCAATTAGCTGACCTTTCCTTCTAGCTTCCTCTTTCTGACGACTGAATGTCCCGTCTTTATCAAATGTCACTCCAAGATACTTATAATCATGAACTGAGGTAAGGTTTGTGTCACAGAGGATCCAGCGTTTCTGGAGGTTCTTTTTACGGTTTATTGACATTGTCCGTGTCTTGCTCAAGTTTACTTTTAGTTGTTTACTGAGGCGTAGTTCTGCATTGCTATCAATAGACGCTGAAGACCAACGTACCTCAGACTAAGCAAAACTACGTCGTCAGCATACATGAGATTTGACAGTGTTTGCCCTCCAATCCTTGGAGAGTGGGAATTGCAGGCATTGAGCGTTTTTGGAGGGTCAGCCATAAACAAGATAAAAAGAGTTGGGGCAAGCACACAGCCCTGTTTCAAACCCTTTGTTGTGCGCACCTTTGCTGAGATGTGTGTGCCGCCACCTAATTTCAACTGCACCCAGGCATCCGTGTGCAGATGTTTTAGCATGTTTAAAGTGTGCTGAGGTATGCCCCATTGTACCAATTTTCCCCACAATCTGCCCCTATCGACGTTATCAAAGGCAGCGCTAAAGTCGATATAACATAAATGAAGAGGTATTTTTGAGGTTTTGGCTGCATCGATTATTAGCGAGATTGTGAGGATATTTGTGGATATACTTGCCATTTTGCGGAAGCCAGTCTGGTTCATCGCGTGTCCGCCCAGTTTGTCAGTTCCTCTAGTACTGTGCCCAAGAAGTATTTGGCTTCGTTGTCTATTAAAGCTATTAGGCGATAGTTATTGGCCTCAGCTTTGTCACCTTTTTTGTGGATTGAGACTATTGTTGAACCTTTCCATGATTCCGGTATTTGATTTAACCTCCTAACTTCCAAGCATAAAGGATACAGGATATCCGCCCAATCCTCTCTCTTAGTTTTGAACAGGGCTGGTGGAATTCCGTTCGGAGCCAGGGCCCCTTCCTTCCTCCCTTTGGCTATCAGCTTCTTGATAGCGAGTGGCTGAGAGCATTTGTCCAGATGAGAGGGCTGTTTACTTTGAGCAACTGCTCCTGGTCCCTCATCCCTGCTGTACTTGCTCCATTCTGGTCTCCAGCTGTCCTGCTCTCCGTCGTTAGAGTTCCAGCTCTATTGGTCTGATTATTGAAGTGAATGGTGAGAAAATGTACCCAGTTTGCTTCCGAAATGTGTAATCCAATACCCGTATGGTGTGGGTGGGTGATCCTATTCACCGCCTTCCAGAAGCGAGCACTGTTGTTACTATTTGTGTCGAATAACAGTCTAGCCCAAAAGATGTTCTCAAAGTTGCTATTTATGTTCTATTTCGCACTTTTTAATTTTGCCCTTTGCTTATTCAAGGATGCTCGTACCGTGGCGTTCTCTGGAGATCTTCTCAGCCTGCGGAGTGTTGCGTTTATTGATTTTTTGGCATGTTTCAGTTGCTGTCTCTGGACATACGAGATTTTATTCTCCTCCCATGCTTTATGGGAGTTGTTAATTGTTTCTGCGTGTTGATCTAGAAGCTTGTCCGTGAACTGTTCCAAATGGTCAATATTGTCTTCTTGACTGAATATTGGCGAATTGAAGAGTTGAATTGTTGCTTTGGCTTGAGAGTTTGTGTTATTTGTTGTGCATTTTATCCTTCTTAGGTTGAACATGGAGATGCGCCCCAGAATTACATCTGTGCTGATAGGACTTGCTGCGGTCACTGTTAATTGAAATTCTAGTTGGCGGTGGTCACTATCTCCCTTATCCCCCATTCTGTACCCGAGGATATATGGGAAAAGAGCAAGGCTTACAAAGGTATAGTCCAGTATGGAGCTTGTTGTGAGAGAGTAGTAGGAGTCCACTGGTGGTGTATCATCCGCCAATCTTCCATTTAAATCTCGCAGATTTAGATGTTCTAGTTCTGCAAGTAGGCAACTTTTGCAGTGCTTCTTCCTCCTCTTTGGTGGATAACTTTGTGTGGTGATGTTGTGGATTCCATTTTGTATAGCTACTTCCTCACCTGGAGATGAACCTATAAGGTACTGGTTTAAGTCCCCTGTCAAAATTGATTTTGATTTGCGAGCTCGACAGAGTCTTTCACTTTCGGTTTGGGGTGAACGTAGGAGTTGATCAGGCACACTTCTAATTTTTCAACCTCTGTAAGGATTGATATTGTAACTGCCAATATAACATTTGACGCTGACTCGATGAGAGTAGATGAGGGTATGCTTTTTGAGGAGACATAGATTGCCAACCCACCTGAGCAGTGGCCGAATCTGCCCGTCCTTTTTGCTGGACTCGCAAAGCAAATGTAGCCCTCGATATGCTGGGGAACCAAAAGCCAAGTTTCCTGTTGGAAGATTATATCAAAATTTCTGATGTATTGCCGAAAGTCTGGGTCCTCAATTTTTGATGCTAAGCCGTTTCTATTCCATTAGCATAATCTTAGAAGGGGTTCCTTTGTTCTACGTTGGTTTTGGTCTAGCTCATCGCGCCAGTGCTCCTCTGAGCGTAGAGTGATGGTTCGCATTATTGATTCCTTAAACGAACCTTGGGTTGTCAGAGCAGCAGCCTGTGGTGCCGTTTTTTGCTGATTCCCGTATTGGTGCTCAGAGGGCGGGATCTGCCCCGTGCTCGTCTAAGTACACAGTTTAAGTGTACTTGGCGAGTGTTTGATGCTGGGCTTCCGTTGCTTAGTAGTGGCGATGGATAGGCTGGTTGCAGGAAAGGAACGATTTCTATACCCCAGCTCTGAAATATGCCCTGGTTGGCTAAGATTGCCTCTGCTGTTTCGCTTTTAGTCCACGTTGTTTTTGTAGCCTCTAGACACAGAGGGTTAGTAGAGTGTTTGAATTCCATAGAGAGTAGATCTGTTGACCTTATGCTAGTAAGATTTGGTATTGACCCTGTTAATCTCAGGATTTTACCTCGGTTCAGTATGTCCTGAGATCCCTTTGGAGGTAAAAAGAGGGTAAAAATACCAAGACCTCGGCTGCCTGATGTTTTCTTGAGTTTGCTGGCGGCAATAAATCTGCTGTGCATGGCGGTTCAGATTCAAGTGTGCTGGCAGTGGTTTCCAATTTGATGCTTGGTGGTTCAGCCCAGGGGATTCTAGGGGTATCCTTATCTTTGCTTGGCGAGGGGAAGGTTTTTTTGAGGCTTGTCCTTCCTACTGTGCCTCTCTGACCTCAAACCTCCAGCTGGATTTTCCATTGGGCTGTATAAAAGGCCCTTTGGCTTCTTCTAGATGTGACTCCAGGTTTGACCCTGCTATCCTGACTGACAACCCCCAGGTATCTCGAGTAAGCCCATTGTTTAAGGTCAAGTTGGTCTTGATGTTTTTGTGGTTTGCATTAAAAATCTTTTGGGGTTTTGCAAAACATACTTCTTCTCTGGGTTCAAAGGAGGGCACTACGTTTATATGTTGAGCCCTTTATTCTCCCCTCGAGTTTTGTGATTGTGATTGCTGTTTGTTGAGGCCACTGTCCATAGTTGTTGGATGACGAAAGATGGTGGGAACTTGTTTTCCCTCTTCTGTGTGTTCCTTGCGAGCCCTATGTGTGGAACTTTCGCCATTGGCTTCTCCCATTTCTCCTTGTGCCCCAGGTACACATGCCTGGAGTGTGGCTTTTTCTTGGTTTCTGCGGTGATTGGGGGTATTTATATCCAGTTGGAATTGTTCAGCTATGCTTACATCAGCTGTGTTACTCCCACGTTTGCCAGCTTGGTTTGAGAATATGTGGAAATAGGCTGTAGCACTTGGGAGCAGTTTTTGGTTGCGCCCCTTCCTTCTCAGTTGGCGGCGTTGCTTTGTATTTGGTTTAGGAGAGCCACCATGGCTGGGGCTACCCTTTCCCTCAGTGCCCACCTTGGCATTACCGCTAAGCATATTACTAATTGAATGACATTGGGTGGTCCCTCTGGGGTACTGGGATCGCCCTGGCGTTTTGTTGTTTTCCTTGCTGTTACACCTTTGATATCCTTGACCTGGCTGCTTAGAATTGAGGGCAAAGTTGATAATGTATCAATGACCTGATCGCAATTGCATCTGAGTTGGGAATTGGATTGTGCTCTTGTTATTAGTCCGTTCAAATTTCCCAATTTTTCATCAATACCGGCAATTTACATGGAGAGTATAGGAACATCTAATAGACACTTCTAGCTGCAGATTCCTTACCTTTGAATGTCGCATGCGTCAGGCTGGACTCAGACATTTTTGCTGAGCAATACCCCTTGCGCATGACATCGGGTGGCTCTATCTGGCTCCTTGTGACGTTGTTGGTGTAGGTAGCGTTGGTAGTGCCTACGTAGACGCCACCCAGGCACACGGATGTCAGTTCTTTTCTTTCCGTGCCAGTTTAGCTCCAATTCAGGAAAAGCAACCCCTCTGCTGATTTTTGGCAGGCTTTTTTCTCGACTTTGGTCAATATTATTGACTGCAGCTTTTGTGTGTGAAGGATGTCTGGTAGGAAGACAGGTTTTAAATTATGCAGGACTTGTTTCCACATGATGTTGTTTACCGATCCCCACCATGATTCGAAGTCGTGTTCAGACTGTCCGCCGATGGCTCTGAAGACCTTAAGGGAGCAGGCGATGAAGTTGCTCACGGTCCGGCATCAAACACCATCTAGCGAGACTCCAAGGAGGTCACGATCCTGTTCGAGGAAGAGTAGGTCGCAGGATCGCTCACGGAGCCCTAAGTCCTTTTCCTCCCATTCAAGGTCATCTGGACACTTGGGGAAGAGGCACAAGAAGAAGAAGAAGTCCAAACAGACTGGCAGGATGCATATTTTCACACTCCCCTCCTGCCGGACAACAGGCATTACCTGCGGTTCAAGGTAGGCCATGAGTATTTTCTGCTTACTGTGCTCCCCTTCGGCCTTACCAGTGCCCCTCAGGTATTCACCAAGGTGATGGCGGTGGTTGCTGTTCATCTGCGCCGGTTAGGGGTGTCAGTCTTTCCCTACCTAGACGACGGGTTGTTGAAGGCTTCCTTGCCCCAGGCAGTGATCTCCCACTTTCAGACTATGGGGGATCTCCTGCATTCACTGGGGTTCTCTATAAACGTGCCAAAGTCACACTTGACTCCTTCTCAGATGCTCCCTTCCATCAGAGCTGTTCCGGACACAGTGCAGTTTCTGGCTTATTGTCCAGAGCAGCAAATCCAGGATATTCAGGTTATGGTTCTGATGTTTCAGACTCTAGCCTGGATTTGATGAGGTTGACTCTGAGGCTGTTGGGTCTCATGGCCTCCTTCATCCTGTTGGTAAGACACACCAGGTGGGGTATGCGGTCTCTGCAGTGGGACTTGAAGTTACAATGGGCGTAGCATCAGGGAAATCTCACTGACATGGTTCAGATCTCGGAAGGAACTGCGAAGGATCTGCAGTGGTGGTTAACGAACAGCGGTTGGGTCAATGGAAGACCCCCCTCCCATCCCTAAACAGATTTCACAGTTGAGACGGATGCATCTCTACTGGGATGGGGTGGCCACATGGGAGAGGCGGAGATCAGGGGTCACTGGTTTTCGGTGGGGATGGGGCTCCACATAAACTTGATTGAGCTCCGAGCGATTTGGTTAACATTGAAATCATTCCTTCCCTCTGTGAAGGGAAAGTTGGTGCAAGTGTTCACTGACAACACCACCGCCATGTGGAACTGCAATAAGCAAGGCGTGGTGTGGTCATGGACCCTTTGTTGAGAGGCCCTGCGTCTCTGGGCATGGCTGGAACAGAAGGGCATAATCCTGGTGGTTCAACACCTGGCAGGTTCTCTGAACACCAGGGCGGACTATCTCAGCCCTCGATGCCTTCAGGATCACAAATGCATCTACAGTCGGAGGTGGAACAAGGTCTCTTTCAACAGTGGGGAGAACCTTGGTTAGATTTGTTTGCCTCCGAAGAGAGCGTGCAGTGTCAGCAGGACTGCGCGCTAGAGTTTTCAAGGCTGCTATCCCTCGACGGCACGTTTCGTCACTAGTGGAGCTCAGGACTGTTGTACGCCTTTCCGCCCATTCCACTCCTGCTCAGTGTTCTGAGAAGATCAGAAGCAACCAGACCCAAGTGATCCATGTTTTGCTGGACTGGCAGAGGAGAGTCTGCTATCCAGAGCTTCTGCAGTGCAAAAGGGGGTGGTGACAAAAGGGGGTGGTGATGGACGGAGCATCTGAATCAATCAAACATTCACACCCAGTCAAAAGATCTGGGTTTAATCCATCACCGTTCTTTAGCCCACTCTGCCACCCCAGTTCAGACATGGCTATATGCAAATCAGTCTGACCCTGTGCCTCATGGGAACAGTCCAGCCGGACTGCCAAGCCATGTCTTCCCTGGACCGGAAACAAGCTTCCGAGGAGCGGTTTCTGGCATTCCAGCCGTCTTCAGCCTGGCTTTCTTGAATCCAGTGGCAAAGTGAGCAAGGAACTCACGTCTGAGCATACCCTGCCACACTTATGGCGTCCAAAAGCGCTACAAAAGGGGGTGGTGATGGACGGAGAATCTGAATCAAACACTCACACCCAGTCAAAAGATCTGGGTTTAATCCATCACCGTTCTTTAGCCAACTCTGCCACAAGAGCTTTTGAGCATGAGTATCGATCCTCGGATCAAGCTGCCCCATCAGGAGGATCTTCTGTCGCAGCAGCAGGGGAGGGTTCTCCACCTGAACCTGTCAACTCTGTGCCTTCATGCATGAAGATTGAGCTGCAGAAGTTGATGACTTTTCACCTTCCTCCCGAAGTCTGTAATGTTATTCCGGTAGCCAGACGGCCCTCCACTAAGTCGCTATACGCCTTGTATTATACTGTTTAGAAAGGTCTATTGACACTTTATGCTCCGCTTTCTACTATCCTTTTGCTCATTCTTATCATTGCCTTTCTGCTCTTTCTGCTTTTTTGGGGCTGCCAGACGAGCCATCCCTCTTTAAATTTCCTATTGTAAACAGATTTGTGAAAGGGTTGGTTCACTTAATTCTACCTACACCCTTTGTTATGCTACAATGGGAACTTAATTTAGTCCTCACTTATCTGATGTGCGCTCCTTTCGAGCCTTTGCACAATTGTCCCCTCTGGCTGTTGACCATCAAAACAGCCTTCTTAGTGGCGATTACATCGGCCTGGAGGGTGAGTGAATTGCAGGTATTATCCAGCTTGCCTCCTTATCTTATGTCCTCTCCAGACAAGGTGGTGGTTCGCACAAGGGCATCATTCTTTGCAAAGGTTGTGACCCCATTCCATCTGGGTCAGTCCATTACTTTGCCTACCTTCTTTGCTCCCCCACATCCCTCTAAGGAAGAGGAGCGTCTCCACCGACTGGAATCAAAAATGCCTAGTCATTCTACCTTGACCGCACAAAAGAGTTCTGGGTGGATAACTAAGTCTTTATGGGGAATGTGGAAGCAAAGAAGGGAAAGGCAGTGCAGAAAAGGACCACCTCTCTCTGTATTGTTCACTGCATTAAAATCTGTTATGCCTTGGTGAAGAAGCAGCCCCCTGAGGGTTTAAGGGCCCATTCCACTAGGGGAAAGGCTGCGATAACAGCCTTGGCATGGGGTGTCCCATTTCAAGACATCTGTCAGGCAGCGACGTGGGCATCATTGCACTTGTTTGTAAAACATTATTGCCTTGATGGTGAAGTGCGCAGGGACGGGCACTTTGCCCGCTTAGTCCTGCAAGACTTTTTAGTCTATCTCATGAGTCCGCAATCCACCTTCGGGATGGTATGGCTTCGGTCTCTGATTCAAAGGTAAGGAATCTGCAGCTAGAAGTCTCTATCAGATGAACAATTTACTGATCTTTGGTAACAATTATCTGGTAGAGACTCTATCTAGCTGCAGATTCGTTACAGCCCCAACCATGCCTTCCTGCTTAGCGGACAGATGTTGTAGGTCTAGGGTCACTCCCCTTTCTGGGCCCTAGTTATGCTCATGTTTACATCGGCCACTTTGAGGCTCTGTGCTTCTGGCTTGGAAAAACAAAAAGTACTGACGTCCGCGCACCTGGGTGGTGCCTATGTAGGCACTGCAAAGTCATGACCAACTCTACCAACGCCAACGATGTCACGCAGAGCCGAATGGAGCCACTGACGTCACACAAAAGGGGTATTGCTCAGCAAAAGTTTCCGGATCCAGCCTGACAGCTGGGAAATTCAAAGGTAAGGAATCTGCAGCTGGATAGAATCTCTACCAGATAATGCGTTACCAAAGGTAAGTAACTTGTTCTTTAGCACTGCATAGCAGTGGTAAAGTGCCCTTAGTCCTAAAACCAATGGACAATTAGTCACAAACAGGAGGCCAAAAAGCAGAAAGTCTGGGGGTAAACCAGCTGAAAAAGCCAAGTCTAAAAATGATTATAAAGCAAGGGGATGGGACTGGGGTTTGGGAGGATGGCTGGGTACGATGATTTAAAAACAAGAGGGTCACGGTGCGCCATCCTACATATAGTTACATGTGGTTATACATGAGCAGTGTCAAGAGTGTTGTGGCTTGCAAGGCAGCAGGTCGATCTACTGGCAAAAGGCATAGTATGCGCAGGTAAGTATCTGATGCAGGGAACACCATGTTTTGTCAAACTGTGTTAGCTGGCTCTCCGAGGCTGCTGTGAGCTTTTCTATGCCCAATACATCCCAGAGCCTGTGGAACAAGTCTGTGTGGTGTGGTATCTTATCAGTACTCTATCTCGCGAGGAGAGTTTGCTTGACTGCACAAAATGCCAGCTTTATTGCCTGCCATCTCACCAAGAGGGTAAGTCAGGGTGTTGGGGAGGCCCAAAATCAAGTAGGTCAGGAACCCTGGGAGGGTAGTGCTATACATTTCATCCACAGTGTTCAATATGCCTTGCCGATAAACTTGTATCTGGGGGCAATGCCATAAGAGATACATTACAGTCCCTATGTCCCCACATCCTCTCAAACATTTTTGGTCTCCCCCCTGCTTCCAATGTGCAGTGCTTTCAGGAGTGTGGTACCAGTAATGTAGCAGTTGAAACAGTGTCCCCTTGCCCGCAGCACTATGAGCCCTAGTGTTTGCTTGTTTCTGGATGAGTCACCATTCTTTTGGTATGAACTGGCGTTCACATTATTTCACTTACCTTAGTTGAGGTAATGATTTTGTACCAGTCTGTGGTGCATTTAAAAAAGTGCATATGTCTGTTAAAAGTCTTTTATCGGAGTGTCTAGTAATGATCCATTTTTTTAACAGAAATAGAGGTCTACATGCATGTGGCCGTAGTGACGGTTGCATAACCCAGTGCCTAATTGTCATGTTCTGCTAAAATGCTGACGGAGGTAAGCCATAGCCTTCCTGAATCTGATGAAAAGCTATTATTGCTGTTTGATCAAAGAAATCTCCTAGCCTTTTCCAATTAGTGTTTTGCCATGGTATATAAGCTGTACCTCAGGATGCTGATGGGAAATCTGGATTTCCCATTATTGGAGTTAGTGACGAGGTCCGGGTAGACAATCACTTCGAGAGCTGCATTTTATCCCAAGTGCCAATCGAAGATCAGAGCACTGGGGAACTGTACACCCCCTGGGGCGATGGGATTTGGGGTGCCAAGGCATTTTCCATATGTGGATTCTGGCGATTGCCTGGTCGATGGAGCACCAATGGTGACAGATCTAGCCCACTCTACAAGGAAGGGTAGCTGCACCACCTAAAAGTAGTGTTTGAGAAGGGGAAGTTACAGACCACCATCCACTGAGGACAAGTATGTCAAGCACTTTGCCATACGAGCCCCTTTACCGGCCCATATGTAAATCTCTATTATGTGTTGCAGTTTGCTAAGTACGTGAGGGGGGCAGCAAGGGTAGGGTTTGCATAATGTATAGTATCTTGGGTAGGAGAGTCATCATGACCGCCGCTAGTCTCCCTAGCCAGAACAACATATGGTCTTCCCATTTCTTAAGTTCTGCGCAGGTGTTTGCCAGTTGATGGCCATAATCGCCATCTGCTGTCAGTCTTAATGTGGGGTAAATATGGAGGCCTAAATAAACTACGCCCTGTGTGGCCCACAAAGGTGAAAAGTCTCCACATAGCATCTTGTTCTACTAGTGATAACATAGGGTTAAAGAGTTTTGACTTTTGAAAGTTAATATTGAACCCGGATACCTTCCCAAAGGCCTCCAGTTCCCGTAATTGGGCCAGCAAGGAGTGGGAAGGGTTCAACAGTGCCACCATGACATTGTCAGCATATAATGCCAATTCATGTTCCCAATCTCCCATCACATTGGTATGCGCTCACCCGTCCTGCAAACGGCTCCATGTATAGTGCAAATAGGAGTGGTGATAGGGTGCACCCTTACTCGTTCCCTGTGTGACCTCAAAGGGCCGGGACATTATGCCATTGACTTGAACAACTAATACGACTACTAAGCTGGGACAGAGTTTGTGGAGTTTCAATATGCGGAACTCCGCGAAGTGCAAAGAAAACTCCACCGCCCTCCCCAGAGCTACGCAAGCGGAGGAGTGAGTTAGAAAAAAATGATGTTCTCTGTGATTTTCAGTGCCGGGTGTTTGTCCGCGCTGTGAAATTATCATGAATGGCACCATGCACAGCACAAGCGGGAGCTGCTTCTTTCCTGCCACTCAAGTAGGCTTTCTTCTCACAACACAAACGGATGGTTTTTCAACACAAGCGGTCACGAGCATACGCAGCCACTTGCATTGAAAAATCCAACTGCCCCATTTAGAAATCTTGCTGGGAGGTTGATTTCCCTCACTCGTGTTTGCCAACTTGACGTCGACGATCGGGAACAAGGAAAAATCTCGCAGGGAGGTGGATTTTCCTCCCTCGCGCTCGCTAACTTGACTTGATGAAAGCGAGTGAGGGAAAAATTATGCGGTGTTTCTCAGAACTGCACGAGCTCCACCTAATGCAGAGTGCAGAAAACTTCACAAACTCCTTGAGTTCACCGCCCAGACTTATTAACTATACCATATCCATTGAATGAAGTGGTGCCCCAATCCTATAGTCCAGATGACAGTATGGAGATTGGACCAGTAAACCAGCTCAAACTCCTTTTCTGCATCAATCAAGAACAGAAGTTCTGGTATTTTAGAGCGTTGGATCTTATCCACATGGTGACACAACGTTTTGCAGTATCACTGTAGTTGGGTTCCGTGATGAAGCCCGCCTGATCGGGATCTACAAGACCTTGCCTCATGGAGCCAAGCATGAGGCCAAGTTGGTGGGGAAGATTTTAAAGCCTACATTTAGTAACGATATGAGCCTATAGTGGGAACATTTGGTAGGATTTATGCCCAGTTTGTGCATGACTGTGATGGTGGCTGGCCTCATTAATTTGTTAATGAACCTGTGTCACTAAATGAATTGTGGGGGTGTGTGATTATAGGGGCCAGCGTGGAAGCAAAAACCTTGTAAAAATCTGGTGGCTAGCCATCCTGCCCAGGGGCCTTACCCAATTAGAAGTGGGAAATCCCTGCCACCACTTCACCCATATGGATATCTCTCTCCAGGCTAAGCGCAAGGAGTCGATCTCAGTCATCTATCAGGGTTTGTTCTAGATATGCATTCACTTCTCCCTCTGATATGTCCTTTGCTGAGTATAGATTGGTGTAGAAATGTTAAAATGCTTGTGCTATAAATTCATCATAAACTTGCCTGACACCATGTGGGCCCTCTATGTCCGCCACCATCTGACTGTTCCCTCGTGCTCGAAGTTTGTGAGCCAATAAGCGCCCTACCTTATTCCTTCCCCGTAATACTTCTGTTTGGACCGCAATAGGGTATACTCTGCCCTATCCATATCCAGTGCTCTAAGCTCTTTCCTCGCTATGTTAAGTTGGCTGCACATCTGATGGGCACCTCACTGTTTTGTTAGCCCCTCTAGTTCCTTAACCTTTCACTCTAAGGCTGTCCACTTCTCCTGTTTCTCATGGTTGAAACAGGAAGCAATGGCAATGGGGTGGCCTTGTAATACTCCCCTTAAAGTGCCCCACAAGAGTGTTATTGCTGTGCCTGGGTTGTAATTTGTCTCTAAAAAGGCCCCATTTGCTTCTGAGATCTCGGTGAATATTTCTGCATGTATAAGGAGTTTAAGGGACAATTGCCACATGTGGCTCTGGCAGGGAAGGTTTGCCATGCAAAACTCAATGTGTAAAGGTGAGTCATCTGAGAGGGCGGCTACCCTAATGTTGGTGTCCTGTACAGAAGCTTCCAAACGAATTGCAGCCATCTAAAGTTATTTTCGTGCTTACTTTTGGTGACCGGCCAAAAAAAGGAATAGGACTTTTCTGTCGGATGGTGCTTGCATCAAATGTCAATGAGACCATGTTCAGCTAGCTGATGGTGGCCCTGAGGTGACAATGTGCCAGTGTGACCAACCATCTGTATTGACCATTCTAGCTCTGTATCCATCACCAAATTAAAATCTCCCCTCAATAGGACATTAGTATTGGTGGCCTCCATTACTCGGTCTCGGGCCTACAAGATAAAGTATTCCTGGTGATCTGATGGGGTGTAAATGGTGGCTAGGGTGAATGTGTAGGACCCAATGGCTATACGAAGGGATAAAAGGCATCCCTGGATTTCGGCCTGTGTGGACCACTCTACCCACAAAGTGAGTGGCTATAAGGACCGCTATCCCTGCTGTCTTCCCAACTCCTGCAGAAAAATACTGACGATCAAACCAGTGCAATCTCATTCAACATCAGTAGGTCTTCAGCAGGTGAGTTTCCTGTAGCAGGCAAAAATCGCATTTAGATTCACGTAACATAGATAAGAGTGCCATGCATTTTGCCGGCGCATTGAGGCCCCTCACATTATAGCTAAGTATCTTAACCAGCAGTCAGCTGAGGGGGGAAGTTTGGGTGGGTAGCCCATGACCAACAATTCCATCATCACCCTTGGGGAACTGTACGTAGGAGTAGTAGAAGTCTAACGGAAACAGAGGGTGGTATAGAGTGACTAGAGAAAAGAAAGGAGAGACAAGAAGGAAGAAACATCTAGTACCAAACTGAAAGTGGTCAATAATACCCTATCTGGTTCACCTAAAATATAGAAAGTCGCGTGCCCCTTTGTGCAGCAAGCACATTCTTGGCCTGAGTTTGTGAACTTGTCCTCAAGCCAATGCGAATGTTTAGCAAATGTTCAGCAGGTGCCCGACCCACATGAGGGCTGTTAGTGTCCTAGGCTCAGTAAGCCATTATTAGTCACTGATCAGCTCACCTGGCATCTCCTGATCCTGGAGTTGTTGCAACAGGACTTCCCTCTCCTTATGACTATCGGCATAGGTTGCTTTGGTCGTCTTCTTCCGTTTTGACCTTAGAAGGCATTGTGGCTGTTTTAAAGGAGGGGCTGCCCTACATTCTACAGAGTCCTGATCATCTACTGGGGCAGTAGATGGTCTACCAGGTCTTTTGTGTCCTCCATAGTGGGGACAGAGTGGGTCTTGTTGTCCCACACAAAGGTGAGGTGAAAGGCATGGCCCCATAGTTAGTGGTTTCCTCTCTTTTGCAGGAGTTCTATGATTGGCTTCAATTGTCGGCGTCTTTGCAATGTAATGGGAGACAGGTCCTGGAGCCATATCTAATGCATTCAAATTCTATGGCATTTCGGTCTTGCACTGCCTTCATGATAATTTCGTTCTCTGTGTTTGCAGTTGTCTGCAACGGAACTCCCTTTATGTGTATGTTGGCCCTCCTTGACCTATTTTCAAGGGCTTCCACTTGATACCATAATTCAGCATTCTTTTCCTCAAGGTCTAGGAGTTCTCAACAGTGAGCGTTTAGTTCCTCATCCAGGGAATCACTAGTATTTTCTAGAGTGTCAACGCTGTGTTCCAGTTCACCCATTTTAGTGGGTCACTAGATCCATCCCTGTAGACACACCATCTTCCCTCAGAACAAACAAAGGGTCCCAAACATTTTTAATGATTAAGTTCTTTAGTGTTTTTATTCTTCACACTCTTAGTTATTCAATCATAATGTCTTATTTCATATTTTCTCATTTGATTTTCATGTATGTAACATTCGACATTGTCACTATTACATCCAATGCATTTCGGGCATTTATTTCAGCCCTTCATCAGGGAATAACACTAAAACAATAAGAAAAATAAACAATCAAAAATTAACCAATGGAAAAATACTATACACATGTATTGAATATCCTGTTAGGCTTATTTCATCAACCACCATTATTATACCTAGTAAACATCAGTGATATTTCATCCATGGTAAATATGCAGTTGCAATGTGGTTGTGTGTGGTTAACGATCTACATCTATCAACCTTAGTTCCCATGAGTTGTAAGAAACAAATATCTGGCGACTCGCGTCTCACTCACATGTCTGTTCCTATTTCGTGAGCGTCAGTGTCTGATATACACGCTAAAAAACAAAAATGCGAACAATCAAACCTCATCGTAAGATTCTGTGATGGCGTAACCTAATTTAAACTAATTTTGATGCTTCTCTACTATAGTATACACTGACCTTGTTTGTACAAAATGTACACTTTCCCGAATCTCTACGGCGTCTGTCCATCTATTTGGAACGCCAACTGCGTCTACCCGGTCTGTTAATTATTCCGCCATTAAGTTTCGAAAAAAGTTCCGATCATGTGACTAGTGGAACTAAACAAAAGACTATTGTCTCCGTCTCGTATTTACCCGAATCCCTTGATGTGTCATGCGTATAAAAATACAATTCATTGGAGAGACTAGTAGAAAAGATAGAAAAGTTTCACTAGTCACATGACACCGACGCTCAGGAAATAGGAACATTATGATTGAATAACTAAGAGTGTGAAGAATAAAAACAATAAAGAACTTAATCATTAAAAATGGTTGGAACCCTTTGTTTGTTCTGAGGGAAGATGGTGTGCCTACAGGGATGGATCTAGTGACCCACTAGAAATACGAGTGCTTGTATATTGTTGACGTCCTGGGACGTTGGACATTACCTGTGTGGCACCTAAAAACTGTTGAAGAAAATTCATTCAAAACTATCGATATTAAACAAGCTGTGCATTTGCCTCAATATATGCATTGCCAGTTCACCCATTTCTCTCCTAGGGTCCTGAACCTTGGCTGCGCTGTCCTGTTTAAGGGTTGCAAAGTCCGTCCAAAGTGGGCCTCCAGAAATGATCTGGTGAATGCTGCTTCCTCCCCCTTTCGATCTACTGGTATAGCGTTGATGGGCTCAGAAGCCATTTTGCTAGGTGCCGTTTTCTTGGTCAGGGGTTTAGCGAGTAGGTCTTTTATGGGGCCATTCTTTTTAGCGGTCTGAGTGTTGCCATTTCTGAGATTTGCATTGCCAATTATTACCCAGGTTAATGGATCCTCTCAGTACACAGCTGCCAGGGGGCAACTCTCATGCGTCATCGCCGCAGTGTCCAGCCATTCCACTGCACTGCGTGGACTGAACCTGTAGATAATATAAATATCAGTTCCCTCTCTGCTTTGAGTCTCACCGGGAAGGCGTGTTCCAATGCTCTGTAGGGCTGTCATCTGCCAAGGTATTATTCAGCCAAGGCTCCGGAATCAGAGAAGGCCAGCTCTGGTGTTGATTCTCTGCAGTCTCCCATCTCTCCCTGTCCCGCAAGCACAGGCTTCCATGTGGGACCGTGTTCCGTATGGGGTACATGCATGCATATGCCTGTCCAGCCTCCTCCTGTCACTGGTGAATCAAGGTATTCTCCCTGAAGTACGCCGTTTGGTACTCCTGTGCCTGAGTTAACCTCAGCCAGGCCTTGCACTCCCTCTATGCATTCACTGCACCCGAGCCTAGGTGCTCGCTGGTAGATCATCACCACAGGGGCACGGGACAGACGTATTTGATCCCATAGCAGGTCCATATCCGAAGGCCCCCCTTACCTGGCTTCCAAGACGGATGAGCTTGGTCGCGCCACAGAGTGCCAGGGAATGCAAGAGCACTGCACCTTTGGCCCCCAGAAGGTTACACTCTCTTCTTTCCTCTCCTCAACTCAATCGGGATCCAGGCCTCTCAGCCTCTGCCCACAGCAAGTCTTCTGGGTCTGGGTTACCTCAGCGCCATCTTGTGCCATCTCCATCCAATGTTTTCCGGGGCTACCGCCGCTCCATCGTCACCTGTGCTGAGCTTCCAGCAGCGTCACTCAGCCCAGAGAGCCACCACCATTCTAGAGCCTACCTAGCAGGCATTTGTGGCTTGAGGAACACCGCTGTTGCTTCCGGATAGATAGTGGACGGTAGAGCTCACAGAGAGTGCTATCGCTCAGTCACCATCTTGGCCTCGCCCCCATTCCTTCCTATTTAAGAAACAGAAGTCACCCTTAAGGTAGGCTCTAAACATCCAATAGGGCAGTGTGCATTACATTTAAAAAGTTGGACATGTACTTTTAAGTTTTGCATTTCAAGACCTACCTCTCCAATTAGACCATATCGGGTAATCTTATTACATGAAATAAGACGTAAATTTTGCTTAGGGAACTGGTAGAAATATCATGTTTGATGTCTAAGGAATTGTAATTTAAAACACACTTTAATGATAAAGTCAGATTGTAAGTTCCAATTCTAATAATGCCACTTTCAAAACATTGCCATTTTCTTGTCCTGACCATTCGGTGCCTGCAGCTTGTATCCTAGGTCACATCGATATGTGTAGTTGGCCTTTGTGTATCCTCCCAGACAGTATCAAAAAGAGGGACCTTATGTTGGCAGGATGGTCCATCCTAACCTCATAGGAGGGGTGGATCTGTCACCTACCACACTTACACTTTAAAGGAGCTGCTAGCGCACACAAATCTATTACATAATATCGACATACAGAATATCTACATACAAAAATATCGACACAAAAATATCGAAATCAAAAATATCAAAGTTATATCTACATAATGGTAAGTACAAAAATATCGAAAAAATAATATCGTAGTACAAAAATAGCGAAATTAAAAATATCGTTTTTTTAAATATATTAATAATAATTTAAAATTAATTTAAAAATACATATAATTTTACAAATATTAAATAAAAACATTAAAACATATTTTAAAAATTATAACTAATACATATACATTTAAAATAAATTTAAAATTCCACATATACATTTATAAATATACTTACTTCACATATTACAACGGTAGAAAAAGCGTTGGATAGCGTAGGGGTTTAAATTACTATTCCCACTCCAGAGGGTGCAACAGTAGGGAAAGAGTTGGATAGCGTAGGGGTTTAAATTACTATTTCCACTCCAGAGGGTGCAACAGTAGGGAAAGCGTTGGATCGGGTAGTGGTAAAAATTACTATTCCCACTCCAGAGGGTGCAACAGTAGGGAAAGCGTTGGATAGCGTAGGGGTAAAATTTACTATTCCCAATCCAGAAGGTGCAACAGTAGGGAAAGCGTTGGATAGCGTAGGGGTATAATTACTATTCCCACTCCAGAGAGTGCAACAGTAGGGAAAGTGTTGGATAGCGTAGGGGTTTAAATTACTATTCCCACTCCAGAGGGTGCAACAGTAGAGAAAGCGTTGGATAGCGTAGGGGAAAAAATTACTATTCCCACTCCAGAGGGTGCAACAGTAGGGAAAGCGTTGGATAGCGTAGGGGTAAAATTTACTATTCCCAATCCAGAAGGTGCAACAGTAGGGAAAGCGTTGGATAGCGTAGGGGTAAAAATTACTATTCCCACTCCAGAGGGTTTAACAGTAGGGAAAGCGTTGGATAGCGTAGGGGTAAAAATTACTATTCCCACTCCAGAGGGTGCAAAAGTAGGGAAAGCGTTGGATTGCGTAGGGTTTAAATTACTTCCCACACTACTCCCCCTGTAACACACAAGACACTAAACAATTAGAAAAAACACAATTAATAAAAGTTTCAATTAATCAATTATTAACAATAAATATTATTAAATTGATGTAAGTATAAATGAACTAATTAACACTTATTAATTACCAATTAATTAACAATAAATACCAACAAATAAATACAATCTCTTTAATTAATTACATGTAATTATATAACACCCTATTCCCCTATAAACACACAACCCACTACACATAAATAAATCACATCATTTAATCACTTAATAATTATTAAGTACCAATTAATTATTAATTAACAATAACAAAAAATTATAAATTAAAAATATTAACAAATTAACTCTAATTAATGTAATTTACTACTTAATATTATTTTATTACAAATTATTTATTAATTAACAATAACACTAAATTAAATATATTAGCACAATAAATCTAATTAATTTAATTAACTAATTAATATTAATTAATTACCAATTATTTATTAATTAACAATAACAATAAATTAAATATCTTAGCACATTAAATCTAATTAATTTAATTAACTAATTAATATTAATTAATTATTAATTAATTATTAATTAACAATAACACTAAATTATATATATTAGCACATTGAATCTAATTATTGTAATTAACTAATTAGTCTTAATTAATTACCAATTAATTTTTTATTAAAAATATTTACAACTATATATTAATTAATTAATTATTATTAAATTACTTCCCACCCTATTCCCCTATAAACCCACAACCCGCTCTAATACTAAAACGCAAAGTGTAAACCAAATTACTATTTTTCAAACATACATTTCTAAACATATTTAGCAAACATATAAACAACATAATAAAATACATAAGACTAAACAACAAAATGTCGATATTATTAACATACATACCGTATTTTCCGGCGTATAAGACGACCCGGCGTATAAGACGACCCCCTACTTTGCTTAATAAAATGTAGGTTTCATGCTATACTCGCCGTATAAGACTACCCCCACTTCCAGTGCAGTCCAACGCAGTCCTGCATAGCCATTTTGAGAATGTATTTTATTTTGGCTCGTACTTTGTATGCTTTGTATGCTTTTGTAACCTGCACACTTATCACTTTTTCTCCAGGAATGTACCGAATGCTACCTCATGTATTTTGGTTGCTCGCTATTGTCACTTTTGATCCATGTAACTTAATGTTTGCTTTTGTAATTTGTCCATTGTTTTTGTTGCTCACATCAGCCCATTTTTATATAATGCAGAAGCAGCCTGACACCTTCGGGTGTAGTCCGCGCTATGTAAAAACGCATGAAAACATTACTTCAAATTTAGTATCCGGCGTTTAAGACGACCCCTGACTTTCCAGAACATTTTAAGGGGTTAAAAAGTCGTCTTATACGCCGGAAAATACAGTACCTTAATATCGATATTCTGTCTATCGATATTATGGCACATCGATATACTATACCATCAATTTTAAAACATCGATATTATTGTATATCGATATTTTAATTTGGATATTTTGTCTGACTACCAGCGCACACATATTAATAACTTCACACTAATCTTTTTTTACTCCAGACATCCTGGAGCCAGGGTAGAAAGGAAGTAAATTTCAGAACCAGATGTGTGGAGAAATCTAGAGGTTTCTCCCACTTCAAAGCTGGAACCAGATATAAATATTGGGGCCTCTGACCAATCTTCCGTACTGTACTGCACTTATAGATACTACAGAAGAAGGACTGCCCTGCTGCCAGACGACTACACCACTGCTGGAGGCCTGCTCTGCTATCAAAAAAGAGGCTGGACCTGCTCCCTTCACTGCAGCCCACCTGAAGAGACTCCAAGGGTCATCTGATTGACCTCCCCTACAGAGCAACAGAGCTATAACAAACTCTAGAGGCCCCCCTGCAACTGCCCAGCTGACCTGCTGCACTGCATCTGCCTGGACCTGCAACTGACCTGCCCGAGCCCTGATGGCCTTGGCTGGAGTAAGATTCCGATCCCCAAGAGGTGCCTCCCAGGTCCTACACCCATGATTTGGCATCTATTGATCTCCTCCTGGAAGAAAAAGGAGAACTCCTGAAGTTCACGCTCAGATCTTGCTGCCCACTCTAACCAGCAACAAAAAGCTCCAGTGACCTGACTCTTTGTGCTGCAGCGACCTCCAATGCGAGATACGCACTTCACGTTACAGCATCAGCAGATCACAGTGACTGCCAACACAAAGCTCCAGCAATGATGATCCACGACACCTAACAGGATCTTTGCACTACAGGGATGACCATCCACAACATTTGGCCTGCTCTTCACAATACATCAACGACCATCTGAAGTGCTCTACTTGCGCTTCGTGAACTCCTCCAGCATGAACTGGACCTGTTTCAACAGGATTAACCTAGTCCCTTTATTTGGCCTGGTTTCCACTGCAGTCGGCCTGAAATTGTGATTTTCCCCCATTCTTCCACCAACAGATAAGTGTGAGTGGTGCTTTGTGCTTTAGGGGCTATATTCAATTTTTTTTAATTGCATATCTCTGGTTCAACTGATTGGAGTTTTGATGTTTTGGTCTCAAATACTTCATTACATTTTACTCTATTTTTTTAAAATTAGTGAGGGATTTTTGTTTTGCACGTTTTTACTGTATTACTGTTTATGTGCCGCATAAGCCTCTCAGTTAAGTCTGTGTCGTGTACCCCACAAGTCTTACCTACTGCTTGCGAAGTAATCTCGCAGAGATGAGATGAGCTATCGCCCCTGTACTCACCTTACCCTAGCTGAGACATGTACACAAACCAGGATGAAGATGGGATCGGGGAAGGAAGCTAGAGATGATGTGTATGGTGTCCAGAAGACCAGTATAGGACCTCTCTCTGCTTGGGGAATGACCGTGAAAACCGGCTAGTAGGGAAGACAAGGGGAGACCTTACTACAATGGACATAGGCAAACCCTCCACTCCTTCATTCCTTACACCCATGCAGAAACAGTAATTACCTTGCCAATGGGGACACCATATAATGAGAGGTCATCTGCAGAAACAGAGCTTGAAGCAGCGCTCCTGCGCGGTCAAGCAAAAGCGAAATTAAAGAGCTACAGCGCTGTACAGTACAAAGCAACAAGCACTCCTGCACAATTAAACACCAACAAAAAGCGCTCAAGCGCGGTACAGTGCAAAATAACAAGCGCAACTGCGTGGTGCAAAGGGGCAACAGACAAGGTTCTCTAGCGGTGCAAAGGGGAAATAGACAAGGCGCTCCAGCGCGGTGCAGCAGGGAACAAACAAGTTGCTCCTGCGTGATCCTACACCAGATAACCAATTCCCAAAGAAACGTGCTAACAATCCAGGAACACTGTCAAAAGCACAACCCAGTGCGCCAGCACTGGGTGGGGAACCAAGACTTTAGGCAAGGCAGTGCACACAAGCAGAGAACCAGGAGCAATGTCTTAGGGAAAGCAGGCAGCACTCCAGCACAGCCTCGGGATACCTAAAAGTGGCATCCAACGCAGACTCAAGCATCCAAACAGGTCAAAGGCGTTAAAACGAAGCGCTGAGCTGGTGGGAACCGCTGCGGTTATGTGGTTTTCCCCGGAAGCGCTGTATGACCTAGCAGCAGTTTCCGGTAGCGGAGAATGGACGCCGACCGCCTGTACCTCGGAAATGAGGAATTCTCATTTCCGTAAGCTGAAGAAACACACACACACCGCAGGCAATCATGGGGCAGGGACCCCATCAGAACCATGACACTCTGACTACTTTTTTTACTAAGCTACCAGAGGGTTAAGCACAGGGAAATGTGTCTGGCTCACCCTGACAAGGCTGTGCCTGTTGCTTGAGTAGGGCTTCACCTCCCTCAATAAACAATCACCTTTTTAGGTTTCAACTGCGAGTGCTTGCGCTGTGCTTGTGATTAGGTTTTGCCTGCACAGCGCTTGCAAAGTGCTTGTGAAATCTCTTGTATTTAATATATCTTAAAAGTTGGCTCTTATCAGTTCCCATTGCTGAATTACTGTGTTCATTCGCTTTTGTGTGGAAGCTTGTTTTTGGTTAACTTTCCCTGGCTGCACACATTTTATATTTCTTCTACTAAAGCTTTTCAGACTGTTTAAGCACCTTTCACTGTCAGGATAAGCTGTCTTACCACAGAAAAGGCACACAGCTTCTAACAGTATGCTGGAATACTTATGTTTTATCACTAAGGGCCATATGTAGTTGGCCAAATACCGGTTGGTAAAGCCGAAATTCAGTAAATTTTGCCTTTACCGACTGGTATCTAGCCCTGTGCGATGTACGTATTACCGAATGCTATCGGTAATAATGAATCGGTAAATCCTTACCGATTCCTTATTAACTAATCGTTGAACACCGAAACAAACAATACCAATTCGGTAAATAACGAATCGGTAAAAAATCAGAAATGCGATGTAGCAAAATTCGGTAATACCGAATTTGACCAAAATCGGTATTAACGAATGGTTATTTACCGCTGATCCAGAGCAGGTGGTAATCAGGTGCAGTGCATAAAAACAGCCCCAAAATGCAACAGTGTGAACACAATGGTGGCCCTCTACGTCATACCGAGGCGGCTACGTTTGAGAGCAGCAGGAGTGAGGATTTGGAGACGAGAAGAACGTTTGTACAGACTGCGTGTCACACTGTTCCAATTGACTGAGCCAGAAATCCATGAGAGGTACAGGCTACACCCACACACCATCCTTGACCTGATACGGGACCTGGAACCATATCTTGAGCATCAGACTCCAAGGGCGCATGCAATACCCACCCATGTACAGGTGCTCTGTTGCCTGCACCTCCTGGCATCAGGAAGTTACCAGGGTGTGATAGCCACAGTAGGTGGTGTGTCACAGAGCTGCCTATCCCGTTTTTTCAACACATTCCTGAATGCCATGATGGACAGAATGCATCATTATTTAAACTTCCCCAGCACACAGGCGGAGCTGCAGAAGACCAAGCTGGAATTCTACCAAATGGCACAGTTCCCACACGTAATAGGCTGCATCAATGGGACCCACATACCAATCTGCCCACCAGCAGCACCGGAATACATTTACCGCAACCGCAAATCAACTCACTCCATGAACGTGCAGGTGACATGTGATGCAAACTTCATTATCACTGACATTGTTGCCAAATTCCCCGGGAGTACCCACGACTCATACATATTGAGGAACAGTGACATCCACACACGTCTGGCTGCTGGTGAATTCGGAGAAGGATACCTACTAGGTAAATCAATGTCACACACCCTGATGTATACCTTGGATTAACCTATTGATGACACAAAATAATTGTACTTTCTTTCACATTTAGGTGACAGCAGATATGCCCTCCGTTCTTTCCTACTCACCCCATATCTCAACCCATCCACCCCAAGGGAGAGGAGATACAATGTGGCACATAAGGGCACATGCAATGTGGT
The DNA here is from genome assembly GCF_964263255.1 of Lissotriton vulgaris. Lineage (NCBI taxonomy): Eukaryota > Metazoa > Chordata > Amphibia > Caudata > Salamandridae > Lissotriton > Lissotriton vulgaris. The sequence continues at coordinate 656,068,322 of NC_141695.1, forward strand.
GGAGTGCACCTTTGGACTACTAAAAAACAGGTTCCGTTGCCTCCACAAAAGTGGAGGTGCATGTCAGTACAGCCTGGATCAAATGTTGCAAAATAATAGCAACTTGTGCAATGCTACAAAACCTTGCCACAAAAAAAGGAACAGCAGTGGAACTAACTGACTCTGAGGACGAGGGCGAGGAGTGTGGCAGCAGAACAGGATGGGAGACACAGACGGGCTGAGATAACATGCAACTATTTCTGAGTAAGTAAGGAGACAGAGCCAGTTGCTGTATTTTTGTGATGGTGTTTAATTAGCACACCACCCGGATCTAAACCAGTGTCCATACAGATATGGGTTACATCACCCATCAAATGAGTCACAAATCCCAGTGGGATCTATTTCCTGAGCCCACGCGCTGCATGTCCAAATTCACTGGTCTCACTGTCTGTGCTGCCGGTATGTTCCTTGGCAGCGCTGAAGCGTTCGCTGCGCCTCCTGCCCTCAGTGGGAGAGGGCGTAATGCTACCACGGCTAGTACCCTACTTACTGTCTGCCCCCTCCCGCTTCCATAGTAGCCACCTTCACATTCTGCAGCAGTTCCAGTGCAGAGGTCATTGACACCATACCCCTGGCCACATCCCTACTACAATGTGCCATCTCCTCCTGCATGGCTATTGGCCTTCTGCACATTAGGGAGGTAGCAGTAGCCAGCCGGTTCACTGCCTTGGTATAGGCATGAAGTCTCTGCCGCTCTCTCTGCCTACAAAGATGGTCCTGCTCCAGAGCTTGGCTGCAGAGCTTGTCCAGAGACGTCGCAATGTCTCTCATGCCCTCAGACATGTTGTCACCCATTGCACTTATGCCCTTTTCAATTCGGTACATGTGCTTGTTCATGTGAGACACTTCTGTATGCAATGACCGCATCTCTCTCCATTGCAGGCACTGTACCTTAAGCATGTTGCCTTCCAGTCCAGCGAATACACTTTCACACTGTTCTAACACTTGAGGACTGGTTGGCCTTGGCCTGCGGCATCTTGAGGATGTGTGGGCACACTCTGAAAGGTGTCCCAACCCTCACCATGTTGCCGTCCTCATCAACTGGAGACTGTTGGCCCCCTATGCCCTCCTCCTCCTACTCCTCCATCTGCTGGAGGCTGGCCACGACATGCCTCCTGCCTGACTGTGGTGGGGGGTGATGGTGGTGATTGTTGCATTGGGGATAGAGTTGGGGGAGATGGCGGCCTTCTCTGGTGCTGTGGTGATGTTGGGGAAAGAGAAGTTGTTGGTGGTGCGGTGAGGTGCTTGTGTGCCCTGCAGGCAAACTCTCTTCCACCTGTTGCCTCCCCTCTGGCCTGGGTGCCTACGCTCTGCTCCCCTCTGCAGCAGTGTGAGATGTCTTGCCTGTAATGACAGAATGTAGATATACTCACTTCTCTGGCTGCATTTGCATTGCAATAAACGTCATGCCTACAGATCACACTGACTGTCCTCTGCTTGCAAATTTCTTTCACAGGCTATTGGGTTTGCTAGGCTGACTGTCCTATACATCTGTTCCCTGAGACTACAACACCCACAATGCATAGCAGGTAATGAGTAAAACATGGAGTGGAGTGGGAGCCCCTATGCCTCTATGGGGATTGGGGTTGGGAAGGGGCAAGCACAGCATGCAGGGCATGCATCTTACCTTGTTTCCTGGCAGCTCTGGCAGAGCTGTCTGCGTCTCCCACGCCACTCACCGGCTGGAGGGTGGACTCAACCATGTGTTCCAGTGATGTTGGTGCAGGTGCTGGGTTCTTCCCTCCACCAGTTTAGCCGGCCTGCCTCTGCCTCTCAGCCATCCTTGCCTTCGCCGTCTTCCTAAGGTCGTACCACCTTTTCTTGATATCCTCTATGGAGCGCTGTGTGATCCCAATGGAATTAATTTTGGTCTGGATCCCAAGTCAGATCTGTCTCTTCTGAGACTCAGGCACATGGAGGGATTGCTTTCCAAAAAGCTTTTCATGGTCCTTGCTCACGTCCTGAATTAGTACCTCCAGCTCCTTCTCGCTGAACTTCAGCTTCCTTTTTCTTTCTGTTCCCTCCTTCTCTCTCTCCTGGCTTGCCATTTCCAAGGTTTGTTGATTTTGATTTGTTGATGAGAGGCTCTGTTGCTCCTGGATCCTCAGCTCACCTGCCTGCCTCACAGTCAGCTCCAAGTTCAGTGCAGCTGCCTGGGTGTGGCCACTTCCTGTTTGGAAGGTAATTGGGATGCACAGGATTGGCTGATTCTTCAAAAACCAAATTTTTGAATTACCGAATCGGTAATTACCAATTCGGTAATGGATTCGGTAATACCGATTCAGTATTGATGTTTCGGTATTTTTTTTTTACCGATTGCTTCCGAATCGGTATTTTTTACTGAATTTTAACGAATCGGTAAATTTTAATGAATGTTTACTTACATCGGAGATATACCGATTCCTTAATACCGAATCGGTAAAATTCGTAATTAAGGAATTGGTATTTCACGATTACCTACATCTGGCCCTAAGTTGTTTAAAACGACTGCTTTAGCCTTAGAACGTTTGTGGCATTTCCTATTAATGCCTCTGTACTTTTGTTTGCACTTTGTAGGCATTATGGGATTGATTTTTCCAACTTAATCTATTTGATCAAAATGATCAAATTCTGAAAATTGTAATAAACATTGCACGTTAAAAATAAAGTTAATATACAAGAGCGCTGATATATTTTACTACTAAACAGACAACCACAAGTGCAGATACCTTGCAGAAAACAGGGTCATAATTTGAATGGTGCAGCAGGTGCAGTAGCACTGGGGCCAAAAGTTGTCATAATGCCTTTAAACACCAAATATTGCTATATTTTACTACTAACCAGGTGTTCGCAAATGCAGTTATCTTGCAGGCACTAGAGGCATGATATAAATGGTGCAGCAGGCGCAGTGGCACTGAGCCTAAAAGTTGTCAGAATCCTCTAAACACATATATTGCTATACATCAAAGAAGTGTGGCTCAATGATTAGAGCGGCAGACCCTGATGCAGAGGTCTAGCACGGGACCAGGGTTCAATTCCCCGCCTCGGCGGGTCTTGGGCTCAAAATTCCAAGGACCTGATAATTCTCGCCTCGGTGCCTATTCCAATCATGGAGTCCCACTCTGCAACTCTGGGCAATAGCTTGCTTAATCTCCAGAATGGCCCCCACAACGCTAAGGATGCCTGGCCTCCACCTTGGGGGTGCCCAGGAGTGGACGCCTCACAGGGAAAGTCAGGATGGGTTCCACAGCGGTATTCGTACAAGCACCTTGAGACCCTTGCGGGTGAGTAGTGCGCTATACAAGTATCAATGAATTTTATTATTTACCTCTTTCATTTCATTTTTTAAAATGTTGCTATTACTTACCCCTACCATACCACTAGTAGCAGCAAAATATATTGCCTTTTTGTACATAAATATGTCATAACACTTTAACAGGCTTTCTGTAACTTGTATTGTACAACTACTCAGCAAGCTACAGCTTACAACAAAAAACAGCGTATTATTATTCACATAGGCAAAACCTAATGCATTAACCAATGCTTGTTACGTAAGCTACCTTTTCTCTTTCATCAACTCCCTCAATATGGTGACCATAGCTTTTCTCATTGGGTGATTAGCTCTTAATTGTAGTTCTTTCAGGTTACTTTTCTAACTGTTTGTTGACACTGTCTCCATGAGGACCCTGGTCTAGTCAAACTAAACTGCTGAAATGTTGACATTTTTTTCCAAAGCAGAATGATCAAGTACCAACATTAAATATGACCAATATTGACTGTAGAGACACCTGAATTAGTATATGTAATACTACATATATTCAAAAGGCTATTGTCTTTTGCAAAGGAATTTGTATTTATGTATTTCTTCTTTGCATCTTATTTTTTACTATAGCACTAAGTAATCATTGTATTACACATTATTTTAAATATTCTCCTTCCTCATCTATATTTTTCGAGTTGTTAGCTTACCTTTTATTTGTTGCCTAGTTTTGCCTTAAATATTAGACACTTGGTCCAACCTATTTTCCCCCTTGTTTGACTAATTCAAACACAACCGTTTGGTTATATTTAGTTTTGACCCGAATCAACCATTTCTTTGCTACATTAACATTGCACTGTTCTTAGGGTTATCGGGCTTGCCCTCTTATCTTGATACCGCACTTTAAAGGAGACGGAATGATACACTTAATAATTTGTTAGTTAAATCGAGATTGTGTTATTTCTCCCTTAGTGGTTGAATGGAATTAACCAATGCCACGTCTCTTATGTTGTAAGCAACTGGTGTTTGGACAGCTGGCCTATCGGAACTTAAAAAACTGGACCTCTTTTATTATTATTATGCCAGTTATGTTTTACAACTGCCCAACAGTTTCCGTTTTACTTTGTATCCAGACTACGGGCTTCTTCAAGGACGGATGATTGTTATTAAACATACTTACAGAACAGTATTTTAGATTACATGATACATTTACGTAAGTGTCTTGCTAGGAGACACTAAAAGATCCAAGATATTGAACATAGTGCTCAGAAGTACCTGCAAGATTGCTCACAGCTCTTTTCAAGACTCCTAAAATAAATTATTCACATCGGACCTTCGAGAGATTCGCTTTTTTCTGTAAACTGAGTGTCCTCTTGAAATACCAGCGGAGTCATATGAATTTGGAAAGCTAAGAAAGCAAAACATTTTACACTATGGAGAAATTATGTCCACCTATTTGAATTACAAATAATTAGGAAAATGATTTTTATGCTTCAGAGAATGCCTGGTGCATCAACTGGGGACCTACAAGTACATGCATCAATGTAGGATTTTGCGATTCCTCAATTGCAATTATTAAGGAATTGCAATTAAGGAATTTCAAAAGCCTATGCGTGTAGGAATCGCTATAAAATTCGCGATTCCCAAACATTCCTTAATTATGACTCGCAAATTGCGAGTTGCAATTAAGGAATGAATGGGAGATTGCATGCGCAATTTGCGAGTACCAGTAGGTACAAGGGTACAAGGTGAAAAGGACCCCTGAAATTGCTCTGTGCACACATGTTGCACACACACATGCCCCAAGGGCAAGTGTGTGTGTTACCTACAACTTTGAAAAATGCACTTTAGTGCATTTTTCAAAGTTGTTGCTAATAACCATCAAGTTTAACTTGATTGTAATTTGTGGCCCCTAGTAGCGAAATCGCTATTCCTAAGGGGTTCTTGCATTGCATTTAAGAAATCGCAATTTGCTATTCCTTAAATCCAATCGCAATTTGAGAATTCACAATTAATGATGTATTCTCAAATTGCGAATGCCTTGAACCTTGATGCATCGCAAATGCCCTTTCTGAGGGCGCAAATGGACGATTGTTGCGAATCGCACCATTTGCGCTCGCAAAAATGGTTGATGCATGTGCCTGCTCAATACTATCTGGCATTTGTACCAGGTGAATACTCGGATACAGCAACTAATGGGAAAAAGTTGTATGTGTTACCCTTGCAAAGCATCTGCAAATGTGCTGCACCATTAGCAACACTTTTATTTTTGTAATTTTTGATGCATTTGAGCAACAAACATTTTTTTGCTGAACTTTTCAAATTACGCAGCTGAAAGTGAAATATGTAAACCAAACCAATAGTAACACAGAAACTGCACCATCCACAAAATTGGGATGTTTTTTCCAGCTCTTTTCTCTACCTCTTTTGTTTCTTTTATCTTTCTCGGCTCATATTTTCGACCTTCTGTGCACTCTCTCCTGCTTGTTCTTTCTGATCTTGGGCACTCCCCTCTCTGCTTTGCGTTCACATCCCGTTCTGTCTCTCACAAATACTCCCTCTACCTCTTTGCTCTCTATCACTATCTTACTCTCTGTCCCTCTGCTACTCTCAGTCTCTCCTGTCTCTTCACTTCTCTATTATCTCCTGTCTCTCAAAGAACCTTTGTCTTTTTCTCTTCTTCCATGTTTTCTCTGCATCTGCTCTCTCTCTCTCTCTCTCCCTCTCTCCCTCTCTCTATCTCTCTCTCTCTCTCTCTCCAGTACCTTCTTTTCCAACTCTCTGAGTGTAACACTTAATTATGTGCCTGTTCTATAGCTTTTTCTTTAGATAGTGCAATCCTGTGGGAGCAAGATGTGATCCCAGAAACTAGCTCTATAGGAAACCCAGCCACTGATCACGTCTGAGTCCAGACTCGGGGTTGGTGGAATTTGGCAACTCTGCAATACTCTTGTAATGTGGAGTTCCAGACAAATTCCACCAATCACCGTGTGATGGAATTTTTGCTTGTGTGGTGCTCCAGAATGGTAAATTGGTGAGTGGCAATGGGATTTGGCATTCCCAATGCGTGCTTTCCAGTCACTAGCGGGACAACCAGCAAGATTTTTCTAACGCCAAGGGTCGTGAGCATTCATGGTCAGATGGCTGCCGCTCCAGTAATGAATTTTCTCAAGTGTCATTAAAATCAACCGGAGTAGCTGTGCCCTCTGGCACACCACTTGGTGCTATTTTTGCTGATTTTTCAGTGCAGAATGTGCTGCCGGTGCTAAATCACAGCTCGAGCAGTGCAACATGCCTATTTCCACCCATTGGCAGAACTCTACGGAATCTCGTAGCGTTTTTATGTAACTCCGCAGAATTCCATGTAGTAAAATTCTGCAAAATCTGCCCACCCCTAATCCAGACTGTAGACTCAAACAATGCCAATACACAGGGGTAAAGTAACGTGGATAAAAAGAAGATGAAACAATATTCTCTGCTTGGCTGGTCCTTCTTTATGCAGGCACTTCTCACTGGTTCCTAAGGCATGTGTCTGTCTGCATCTAACAAATTAAGAGAAATGATAAGTAGTGGTACTCTGATAAATAGTTCATGATAAGTAGTGGTACTCTGATAAATAGTCCGAGAGTAAATCTGCTAACTCCCTCTGGATTCAGCTTACCAAAGAGTTACCTCTTTCGCTCTTTGGCCTTTTGGGTAAAGAGTAGATGGATGTGAAGAACCCTATAGGAACTCAAACAAGAGCATCACTAACTAATTCTGATTAAATCTAGTGGCACATGTAACTTCCTTATGGAAACCCTCTTTTTACCTATTGAGCCACATAGGATACCATGCTAGTATCCTCCAGGGAATAACCACGTGATTCCCTCATTACTTCCAGATAGCAATCAACGATTTCATTTTTATTAGATCTTCAATATGTCTCACATAAGACTTTAGGACCACAATGTTGGCAAAAGAAGAACACAGAAAAGTAAACATTTTTTCTATTGCTCACATAGAGTCTTTCATATAGAGACTTTTTCTCTTATCAATAACTTCAGAAGTGATGATTCTCAAGCACAGACATCCATTACTGTAAGTACTTCTCCACATCAAATTTGTTTATGCACCTTGCCAATTTGAGGCAACAGTTCTTCTGTTGGTAAAGTGCCTTTTACTTTTCTCTTACATGTCCCCAGATTCCTCCTACGGAGCAGTGATGCAGCAGGAAGCTATTAACTGACACTAGGGCTCCTAAAGAGGCAGGAGGCAAGCTGATGACAAGGACTCCAAGCAAGTACCCAACTACGAGGTTGGGCTGTCATTGAGACACATGGCCAAGAAGACAAAGATTTCAGAAGGTAAACATTAGTATGGTAAGTAACACAGGTAAGTAGGCAATGTGCTGGCCTCTGGGCATGGCATTTATCCCGGCCACGAACGAATGCCAAAACTTTGAGGTCTGCTGCATTCCAGTTGGTGAGTCCATCTGATGCACAGGTTGAAGTCAAAAAAGACTAGATTGTGTCCTGCGCATAACCCCTTCCATTTTCTTGGTTGCATCGGTGTGCTCATGGAAGAGCCACGGTAGCCACAAAGATCCTAATATATGTAACTTTCCTTCTCTTTCTTTGCCTTTTCTCAGATCTCTCCTTTCTTTGTTTTTTTCATCGTCTCCTCAATTGATTTTTTTAAATTACATGATTATGTACACAGTGTCATGGACACTAGAGTAGTATACATCTAATGCACAGTACAGGTACAGACTTTGTAAAGCTGGGGACCTAAAAAGATGTCTGTGAATTAAGCAAGGTTTCAGTGAGAGCTTGCCACATTTTAGCATCACATATGCAGTAGTATTCATAGTGGTACAATACTAGTGGAGGTGCCCTATGCTGATCATCATTTTAACATATAAATTATGGTGCATCACCGGATCCGCATATGCACTTGATGCCATTTAATGCCTCCTATACGCACTGTTAGTGGCTTAATGCAAAATGTATGCTCCCCCCCCCCACACAGAATATGAAGTGGGGCCCCTGAGAGTCTCATATCTTACAGATATTCAATGACCTTGGGCTGCAGGGGCCTGTGTTATGCCCCTGGGTGTTGGTATTCAGCACCACTCACAACCTGATCATTTGCTCCATTGGATTTACAACTTTCTGAAGTTTCTCCATTATATGGTGTAGTCGATCATGTGTCATTTGTGTCCCACATTTCTCTTTCCTTGGCAACATAGATGCAATGGTCTTCTGCATCAAGAAGAAATTGCTCCAGTTTAAAGATGTCACCCTTAACCAAATTGGGACCCATTTAAACTAACACAGACACATAAACACAGATTACGAATAACTCTTTTGTACATCAGGCCTTTAGTGTCTTAAATCTTTACATCACTCTCCTTCCTGGCTCTGGCTGGGCAACTACGCCCCACACATTTTCAAGAGATCCGTAGCACTTTTTGTGGTACATGTCCTTTTACCGTGTTCCTCAACAACTTTTTCCACATTTTGTCTACAGCACTGCCTTCGTCTGGTGTTTGTGACACTCTATTTAACATTATCAATTTTGGTAAAAGTCAAAAATATCTAAAGAGCCCCTGAGTCTTGAAAGGTCAATGTTCTGTGACAGAATTTATGACATTTTCTGTACTTTTGGTGTACTTTCTGCAAAAGGAATGGGGCATATTACCAAGCAATAGCAATAATTATCGCTATTGCTTGGTTAGAGACAAAAATTTACCGCTGAGCTGCGGTGATTTTTACCCCAAATAAACCTTGGTATTACCAAGGTTTATCGCAAATGCGATAAAAATCACTGCAATGCATGAATATCGCTGAAAAGTCAGCGATATTCATGCATTACCGAGCTAATGCTCTTAGCCATGTTATCCACCTCCCCTTGGATAACATGGCTAAGAACTGCTCAGGGCAGGTGTTAGCTTTTGGAGATATTCGCGCCTAGCGCGAATATCTCCAAAAGTTGGTAATAGGAGATAGCGATGTTAGCAACTGTTTTCAGCCGCTAACATCTTGGCCCGCCCACTTTGCATATCATTAGTGATAAATATCACAGACATGCAAAGTGGGGCCCAGGATGGTCGCTATCTCCTACTAGCTGTCGCTAACTGGTGTTAGCGACAGCTAGGTAATAGGGAGATAATTTTATCTCCGCTTTCTTGGCTTTTAAAGCCAAAAAAGCGGAGATAAACGCCTTGATAATATGCCCCGGAATGTCTCTCTAATGTTACCACCAAAAATAGCACAATGATTGTCCACTGTGCTAAACTGTTAGAAAAAGAAGAGGTCAGCTTTGGCAGAATTCCATCTACTCTACTAGTGCAAACTCAGATTGTGCTTTTTGTAATGGTTGAATTTCCTCAGACAAATGATTAAATGAGGGTCATGAACTTCAACCGTTTATCTTGGGGCGACTAAATGTATGCATCTTATTCTATGTACATCATTATTTCTGCCTTTTTTTAAATTCCTTTTTCAGTCATTTCTACTTTCCATTAGCCTGCCAGCATTCCGTCATTTGCGCAATACCTCACTGTCTACAACTTCTTGGTTAGCAAGAAAGGCCACTTTATTAAGACAGGGGCAAATTAAATTCTAATCAAACATCTTGCAATTCAATATTTAATAAACCAAAAAGTCCCTCAACTTATCTTGGCATCCTTATGAAAGATAAAACCCCCACCAAGTTAACCCAAACAAACCCAGAAGCAACTGACTCTTGTGGATACCCCCTCCTTTCCTTTAACTGCCCTTTGAGGAGGGACCAACCCGCTCAAGGCTGCCCACCCCCCAGAAAAACCACCTACCGACTAACAATGAACCTAGACCTGTCTTAGCGTGGCAACCAGGAAAAAACAGCTTTGGCAGTACCCAAAGCCCATAAAAAACAACAAACAAACAGGACCGGAAAAGAGAGAAAGAAGGAAGGGTGTGTGGGGCAAAAAAACAACCTTCGCCACCCGCCTCCCACCGGCACAGTTCCTTTCCCGCCCTTTCTACCCTTATTTATCCCTTTTCACCTCCGCTTGACTTAACTTATCACCTCTCCTTGCACCTGTGGCCAGTTCCCTCGCGCGAACTAACCCAGGGGAGAGTCCGGCTCGCGCACGGCTCCCCCTGGCTCCCCCCTTTTTTTCCTTCCTCCCAAATTTCCTTTGCTCTTCAATTTTTCAGCCTTTCTAGCTCTATCCCCTCCCTTCCTTTACATTTTCTAAGGTGACACCTATTTCCCTTCGATTTAGCCCTTTCCTTCCTTCCCTGGATTCGCTGCATACCTTGCTCAACTCCCTCCTTATCGGTTTTCCTCTTGCCCCCTCTCCCCCCTTCCTTCACTGCTTCCTACCTAGTCGTCGTAGAATATGGAAATCTGTCCACACAGCACATTGATAAGACTATTGCAGTTTTCTGTCTACTGGAGACTGAGACAGTAAACAGGATTTCAGTTCTACCTGCACCTCCTATCTCATTCCGCAAATCCGGCGCTCTCACGAGCGGGTTTCTTTGGACAGGAGCTGCACTGCTAATCCCCACGCGCTCTCACCATTAGCCTTGGTTTATGCGCTGTCCTGACACGTGCTGTTTGATTCTGAAATACGCTTCACCCAAAGGCATGTGCGCGAGTTTCCAAGCCATCTCAGCCACAATCTGCCAGCCTGCCGCGGAATATTCTCCCAAGATCTTTTGTAACGAGATGAATGCAAATTGTATTTTGAAATCCGGCTCGGGGCTCAATTATTTCGTCTCCAGCTCCCTTATAAGCCTCTGGAAAGAGTCCCCCCGAACGAATGGATTGCTCACCCAGCTCGCGCCACCCGTCAACTGCGTAGAAATAATCTTTCACGGGTCGCGTTATCCGTTCATCCATTATCCAGCATTTGGAGACAAGGCCGTATTTTTTAATTCAATTTCTGCCTTTTCACATAACGTTAAAATGTGTGTATGTATCTTTTATGTTTTTTCCTGGTTTCCTACTAGTTCCAACGTTCGATAAGAAAGCTATTCTGTGCCCTCCGCCTCGACGAACATTATGCAGGAAGCAGATTCGTGGTTACCGAGCCGCAATATTACTGTGCACTGTTGTTGTTGGACATATCCGGCCCATATGCTATTTTTAATATGCACAAAACCAAGCACGAAGTGCTCTACTCTCTCGGGCATCGTTAAGAGGACGCGTGCATACATTCCACCCGTGCGTTCACGTAAACAAGATTAATGCGTGCGTAGATTCTCACAGAAATGGGCGCTGGCATCTGCTGTGGCAGTGTTTTCGAATTAGTTTACATGTCTGCTCTGCTGTACTGTAGTTCTGCATAAAATGATACGTGCTGCAGGAATGCAGGGGATGTCTACTCCTCCTGCGGGGAGAGAAGGCGCTGCTGCTGATGAATCGTCATGGAGAGGAACAGCGGGGACAGTAAATACTGTGTGCCCAGTTAATCATGGTCAATTATGGCATACTAACCTCAGGCACAGCTTCCAAGAGCAGGTTTTATGGGCAGTTACAGGTTTTGAGATTTTTCATTTGCAAGCGAGGCACACCGAACGAGGCTGTGATTCATTCAGCGTGCAGAGGTGCGGCAAAACAGAGAGAGGGAGGGACAGAGGGAGACGGAGAGGGCGAGCGAGAGAGAGAGAGAGAAAACTGAGATACAAAGCGGCCGATGGAAAGAAGGGGGGAGGAGGAGAGAGAGAAAGAGCACATAGAAAATAAAGTGCTGGGGGAGAGAGTTCAACTAACAAGAAATCCGACTATAAGGTCGAAGAGAAAAGGGAACAAACAAGAGAGAAAAAGGGGAACGGGGATAAACGGAAGGTGAGAGGGAGAAATACATGATTGAGAGAGCTCAATCACACAGAGATCATAAGAGAGGCTGAAAGAAATTGAAAAGAGGAGAGAGAAAGGGGCGTAAGAGTTGTGAGAAAACGAAAAGCGAGACTGAGGGAGTTAGGGAGAGTTTCTGGGTTCCCAACCCATCCCAGAGGAGCCCTTCTGCTAAAGGTCAACGAATATCTCTCAGGGGCCCCTCTTCATATTCTGCAGGTGGACCTCAGCGTTTGTGCATTAGACCACTGCCAGCACACCTGGTAAATGGATGTCCTAATAACTAAATATTCGTGGCAGAGAGGTCCGCAATCCTAGATCATCAGAAGTCAGAAACAATTACCCTCGGATAAACTAAAAATCAAAAAACTGTTAACCGATCATTATGTGAATCGCAGATCAGCAGAGGACACAACTAAACAATCCGTAGTAGCTCTCAGTCTTATAAAAAACGAGGGCATGGAGCCATACCAGTACCTGGTTCAAAACACACACGACAGATTTCTGATGACCCGTTTATGGTTTAACTTACTACCACACCTATTAGCGGATCCTGCAGGATTCATGTCAACAATTGCGCAGAAGGGTGCTTGCGGCTGCGACAGCAGATCTCCGCAAAACACACTTCATTTTGTACTGCTGTGCCCCTTTTTTAAATTTCCCCGGAGTAAATATTTGGTACAAATTTTAAAGAGAGAAAAATGTAGGCACGCTAAATTGGCTTTACTCTATTTACAAAGAGCTAATGATCCATGGACCCTCCATTGCATTATGAACTTTCTGAGGCTCGCCCCGAGGCTAAGAAATACAAGAGGAGTTAGCTAAAACGATGTGGTTTTTTAAAAAAGTATATGTCTTTTTTAACTTTTTTATCTATTTGTAATGGTAATTCCAGATGACTGCTAGTTGTAATTTAATTCTATTTTTACTCTGTATATATATTGCACTTTTATGATGTATCTTTTTCATCGAATAAAGAATTACTGATATTAAACACAGAAACAAATGGGGTGGAAAGAGGAGCAGACAGGTGTGTGGATAAAAACTGCAATGCAACCCCCTTGTGTGACAATCAGGTGTCCTCCCATTACAGGCATAGCACACAACAAAGCAACAGAGACATACTGACAGACATAAATACTCACAAGCATACATGCTGACTATGTTAATAGACTCACCAAACTGTATGCCTGCAGTAATAAACACAAACTCACCATCCCTCTAACAACAATCACAAAACTAAATGCAAACCCGTACACACATATACACACAGACATACGTATCCACACAGATACGCATAGTCCCAAGAAATGTGTCATATCACGTGATGCGAGCTGTAGGTTCATTGGCAAACCGAACATTACAGCCACCCACCTAGATATTATTCAGCCCCTTAGTATTAAACAGGTGGCTTACTAGTGAATCACAACTCAGACCCACTAAGAGTGTGAATCATTTGCCTGGATTTTGCAGAAAATTCTCAAAAACTTTTTCCTAGCCATTAGGGAAATAAAAGGCCATCAGATTTTGTTATGCAGAGTATCATAAAAAGCGTGTTTTGTTTTAGGAGACAGCACCTGGCCTGCACCTTTGGACTCCTGGTTTGGAAAACCAAGTGCAAAAGTTCATATGGCCAGGGACTGCCGGAGGAACCCCACCCCTCACCAGCACAACATTATTCAGCCCCGCCTTTCCAGAAAGCCCCTTGTACTATCTGTAACTTTGAAGGAAACAACAGTGACACCCAGCTGCTTCCTGCAAATATCGTTTTCTTAAATAAATAAAAAAGGTAGGCTGCTTCTCAAAGCAGAGCCTGCTGTATGAGGCAGGACTGGTTTTGTAGGTCCCTTCTCTCCTGAGGACGACCTTCCAGGGGGATGAGACACAATAGCCCATCTGCAAGCAGAGTGCAATGTGTGCCAGCAGCAGATGTCTTTCACTTTCTCTGCGGAGTTTTTACGGGGCTCTTGGATGGCCTCTGATCCGGGAGATAACAGAAAATGTCGTTTTATGCATCTAGACTGTCTGTGTGACATGGAAAATTGAGCTGCCAAGAGGTGTCAGTGAACAGACCTTACCCTGGACTGCTCATGTTATATTTAGGTTTTTGATTTTGTTCTCTTAAGTAACCTGCCTCAGTCAAGTTCAAGGATTTAGTCCTGCAAATCGCCAAGATGAATGTATGTTAAATCTAAGCCTTGTTGTTGGAAGCAAGTGCTTTTTAAAGAACATAGGCCACATGTGCATAGCAAATGTGTGATTTTCAAACTCTCCAATTCGGAATTAGCGATTGCAAAAATGCTTTTGTAAATGTTTTAATCAATTCCAGATGTCGGTAAACGTATACTGACTCCTAATTAGAACTGTGACCAGGGTTGGACTTGCAGTTTGAGCAGCCTGACACTGCTCGGTTTGCAAGCTTCAAAGCGCCAGTGTGTGGGCTGTTGTTTTGTTTCTGTCAAGGCCCACGGGACAAAAACAAATGGCCCACTCACTTGCCCTTTCTTATTGACACATCTGTCTCTGCCAGACTTCCTGAAATGCCAGTACAACCCTGATTGGGATCCCATGCAGATTAACTATTTGGAAGGGAAGAGTTGTAGGCATCCCTTCCCAATATTGATTCGATATGCAAAGTATCAGCGTTTTGCAAACAAAATCTGATTGCAAAACACTGAAAAGTTATCCATTCCTGAGTTGGAGTGGTAACCCATTCGTAAACTGCAGACTCTTTCCCTTTTGTGAATGTTAAAATGAAGTTTGCTAGGGAGTACACAGTGGTCAATTGTGACTATTTTCAACTCTCATACAAACTTAATAAAGAAAGTAAACATGTTTTTTAAAACACCCCACTATTTCCTTTAAGGAAAACAAGCTGCATTAAAAAAGTGTATTTTATTCAAAAGCGATAACAGACATATGGCCTGATACAGAGTTTAGTTACTTTGTCATGGCACCAGAGTAACCACGCTCTGAATTCAGAGACGTCCGCTTCCTCAAAGGAGATCTCTTACATTGCCAGGAATTGCTTGACAGGAACCACCCTCCCAGTGCTTCCTCAGAATGCATTGCATGAGTGTTGTGCGACTACTTCAACATGATGGAGCCGTATGGCACACTTTCAATTTCTTTTTTTATTTCCTGTAAGGAATACAGGCTGCACTAAAAAAAATGATAGATTGAAAAGTGATAACAGATACAGGGCCTGATTTAGATTCCAAAAGGGTGAAGGAGTATTTCACTCTGTCGCCCTAATGGAGTGACGGCACTCCAATTTTAGAGATGTCAGCAGCCTCATCAGGCATCTCTTACATTGGCAGGAACTGCCATCACAGCAGTTCCTGTCAATGCATTGCAAGTAGTTCATATGGCTATATCAACACAATGGACTCCTACTGCACACTTTCAATTCTTTTTTTAATTTTCAAAAAGAAAATCTCAAAGCAGGATGATTTACTTGTGAAAATAATAAAAACAGTAACCCCTTCGCATGCGAGTTTGCTCCTATGGAGTGGAGTCACTGAAATTATTTTACTTTCACTTTCTGTCATGTTTTTGATGTTGGTAAGTAAAAGTAAACTAGGACAAAAGGCAAAACCTCCAATGCCTTTTCTCCATTGGAGGTGTGTGTACGCGGCAGAGGTGAAGTAGTCTCTGCTGCCAACATACTGAAGGTCTTCTCAACTCTAAATGAGTCCGGCGTATGTTCAATATGGTGGAAAAGATACTCCATTGCCGTTGCCATGAAGTAGTCTGTCAGAAAACACTCTAAATCAGGCCCACAGTGTTCTGCTTGCAGCACACATAGAAAGTTCAAAAGGCCTTCTAGGATTGTTTTGTGCAGAATGCAGCACACATAGAAAGAGGAAGAAACAATGAGAAATTGCAATATTTCTCTTTGTTATACCTCTCATGAGAGGGTGTCAGATTGTGGTGCATCCCGAGGTTTCCTCATTCTTTTTTTTTATTTTTATTTTTTACTTTTTTTATTTTATTGCAAACAAGTAAAAAAAATGACATACATTTTTTCTTCTGCTTTTTTGTGTAAAGTACATAATGCATACACTTTCAGTATAAACAGAACCAAACATAAATTTTTTAAACATTATTAAGATAGCCAGTTCCATACTATGTTCTCATTTCCTCTTGAATCCAAGACTGTAATGGTAACCAGTGTTTCTTTCCCCTTTGCTATTTTTCCGTCCTTTTGTTTCATAGATTGCTTATTCAAGATTAAATTTAGCTAATAGCCGAGCTCTCCAAATAGAGAAAGAGGGCGATTCAGAACTGATCCACTCTTGAGTGATACATGCTCGAAACACAGACATCATAATAAAAATCAAAAGCGGGTGTTCATCTTTGAGGGGAGCAGACGAAACCCCAGTTATAACCCATTACGATGTTAATATGATTGATATACCCCAAATATTTGAAAGAAAGCTCTGAATTTCATTAAGTATTTCAGTCAGTTTAGGACATCCGTAAAACATATGTATTGCGTCTGCTCCTCTCAAAGTGCATCTATTACAACATATGCCTGTGTGTATTCCCCATTACATAACTCTAGCCGGTGTATAATAAAGATCAAACAAAACCATATAATGCTGTGTACGTGAGCGACCGGACAGAAGAATAGAATTTGCAAGCTCTATTGATTCCTTTATTAAAACATTTTCCACCCCTAATTTTTCTGACCATTTCTGTTGGATCACGGTTAAATCATCTGGAAGCATCGAGATAAATACTTTATAAAAAAAACAATCCTTTTTTTTAACATAGAGGCTATCTATCAATACAATCTTTTTAAGACCCTGTTGTTCAGAGGATGTAATAGAGCTTAAAAAGCGAAATATCTGGAGATATTTAAAATAATCCTGTACTGATAGATTAAACCGTGATTGGAGCTCAGAGAATGTAATTATACGATTATCTTTCCGCAAATCTCCAAGGTGAATAATCCCTTTATTCTCCCATTTTCTCATAGTAGAATCTTTGAAGATTGGGGGGAAGAAGTGTGGTGAGGTTAAAGGAGTATATCTTAATAAATTTGGAATCATTGTGAATTTCTTAATAATTTTCCATGCAATATTTCTCTTTGTTATGCCTCTCATGAGAGGGTGTCAGATTGTGGTGCATCCCGAGGTTTCCTCATTCTTGTAAATTTGGGAATGGGTCAAAATCCACTGGAGTTTCATGGGAAGACCAACGCAGCACTGATAGAATGCCTTCCCAGGGCAGAGTAGCACAACACAGTGATTTGAGTTGCATTGCATTACTCCTGACTTTTTGAGCTACTCAAAGCCAGACAAAGTGGCTTTAAATATCTAACTTAGAGGTTTGTGCCACATATGCACCACGTTTTGTGGCGCAAGCATGACACAACCCTCTTATAAATTAGCCCCTAAGTAACTAATATCTAGCTGGGCTATTAGTCCATACAAAGTTAATATCGTATTTTTGTGGTAAACTATGCCTCCTAAGAATGAATTATATTGGGGCTGCCGCAAGCAGTGTCTGAGACGTGATTAGGTTGCATATGATCTCTGAAATAAATGTTACCATGCTTTCTGTTTGTTTTTTGCTATTTTGTCAGTGTTGTATGTTATCTACTTTATCATTGGTTTGATTAATTTATTAAAAGCAATTTGCATGACCAGCCTAATCTTTCAGAGAGATTTAGTGTGTCAGTGTCAGTGGGACTCACGGAAGAGGAACATTTAGCATTCGAAAATAAAAATTGTGATGAAAAGAAAGCTCTTCTTAGAGATAACCAAAATACCTGGCCATGTCGGACCCTATCAGAATTTTGCCATCTATCAGAGATACACACTAATCCCTTTTTTGGAGCCTTAAAGAAAGAGTTTAAACACCGACTGATGCAGAGATAAATCAACAGTGAACTTCCTTCACTTCATGTGTCATTTGTAAATAGCATTGTTGTCCTCACCTTTGTTAGAATAGACCTGAGATTGCTTACGCAGTGCACTATACAAGTTAGCATTTGCTGCACCATTTTCTGTTTAGATGCCATTTTGAATGATGATTGAAACTAATCCCTTACAGTTTCTGAGAAAAAGCCTCTGTTAAGTTTTGTTTCTGAATGTTGAATAAACTGTTTCTGTTAGCGCATACCCTTCTCACTAGATAGAGGCTTTCTCCCACTTGTCTGGTGGTGGGCTCTGGGTAAAACGATCTTGGACTGTGTTAGGTTATGTGAGATACCAGACTCAAAACCTATTTTTTTGTATTTGATTGCCCAGCTGCATCTGCCTGTAAAATGTTGTTGTTGGTGTGTCTTTGCTCATCTATGAAACGTACATAATGTATCTCCTTGCTTGTTAATTTCAGTTCCCTCTGTACCACTCTTCCAGACTGTGCAGACGGGGCTCCACTCTGAGTGCATCTAAATAAACAATTATTGGTACATTCTCCACTTTTCTTCAGACTCTTCATTTGGTATGGAAGGCTGAGAGGTGGACAGAGGAGACCCGGATGGCCCCAAGCGGGTCACTGCTTTCACCTTTTTCTGGTTAATCTGTAAACAGGTTCCATGTTAATAAGGTTCTTTTCTTTCTTCTCTCAATGTTTCTCCTTATGCAAATTGTTTAACTTGCTGGTATACACACCCTTCAACTTTCCTTTGTAAATTGCTTTGACATTTCCTGGTTCTTGTATGCACCATATACAACTGAAATAAATACATGAATCCTGTCACCAGATGGACCTTAAAAGGGCTGTATAAGTGTATGTCTTTACCCCACTTTACAACAAAACATTGGCAGACTCATTACACTTTTAGTTCCACACTATTATTCCAATGAGATGAATTATGGCCTTTGTAGTTCTTTTCTTCCTTATACATTACCGGAAACTATCATGGAGGTGCAGCCTTGTTTGTTATCACAGGCCCTTTCCCTTAAATATTCAATGATGCATCCATGCACTCATTTCTGACTTCCTTCTGTCGCTATTCCTATGAGCATTCAATTCTTTATTTCCTCAATTCCCTTTGTAAGCCTTCTAGCTTCTGTAGCCTTTCTGTCTCCAAGTCCAGGAAAAACCTTCATTCTCTAGATGGAGCTATGATTATCAGCTCCCGGCTAATTACTCACAACTCTATAGCTCCTTGCACTTTTGCATCTTCCTAGAGCAGACAGCTATAATATCAGTGTAAGGTCAATGTTCCCAAAAGTCTCCCTTGCAGGACTCTGCCTGAAGATGGGCTGACTTGCTGCAGTGCTCGAATGCCTACTCTGTGCATTATGCAGGTTTATTTTTCCCTGGCTTCTGTCTTGCTGTTGCAGCTCCCCTATGCCTGTTCTCCATTCTTTGCTGCTCTAGTTTCTCTGTTCTTCTTCTTTGATGCTATTGCATCAGAGTTCCTGTTTTCTGTCACAAAGACGGCAGAGCAACCTCTTCGCCAAACTAAAGGTGAGTTCGGTTGATTTGCAGATGACCACCATCATTAATGATGGTGGCTACCCTGTCTTAGTTGCTTACATAATATTCAGAAGGCCTAAGGAAGTCAGAGGTTTGGCCATTCAAACGCCAGCCCAAATGAGAGCATTTGGTTGAATGGCCAGTTTTGACTGTCCATCACCGTCATGTAAAACCTAGCAATAAGCGGCCATGAAAACTTAACAATGACCCCCACACAAAGGGAGAAAACTCCCCTGGTGGGGGGGGGGGTCATTTGTTTTTGTATTTTTAAGAGCTAAATCCCGCTTTTGGATTTTATTTTAAAACATGCTAAAAATTTGACTGAGCTGTTCATCAAAGTTTTAATACAATGAAAGGAACCGCCCTGATGGAGGTTTCTGCCATTGTTAGTAGGTGTCTGCTGGGTGGGCTCCCCTTCACTCTTAGGTCTCTTGTTGGGGCCCTTGGGGGTACTGTAGTGTAGTTCCTAGTTTCCCACTAGGCCCTGCGCATTGGAATAACATAAACAGTAGCATCGACGTGGAACTGCGGATATTCCAGGCCTCCACTGACTATGCTAAACTTAATTGGGTGTGTTACCAACTAGCTCAGAGGTCACTGGAAACTTTCTTCTCTGCATGGGAAGTGATCATCTTCCCTGGCACAGATAAGAAGGGATTCAGCTTTCCAACAACCGTGCAACATGACAACTTTGCTCCTCAGATCAAGAGTCAATCTCTAGGGTCGTGTGAAACAATAGACAGGTATTTCACTCAGTCAGTTTAGTGCAGTTTACTTTCACGAGATGTAGAGAATAGAGAGACGGGCGTTTGTCAATAAAGGGTTAACATTTATTGAACAGTCTTTCTTCTCGTACAAGAGAAATGTATTGCCACAATTGCAAGACTTGTTATTATAAAAAGTACGTACAGTAAGATTAGTATTGCGAAATAGAACTGTAAAAGCATTGATATGGTTTCTTAGCCATACAACGGTTTAAAAGTAATAAAACATATATACAGTCATATATACATTAGGCTAACGTACTCAACTGGTGCTTCTAACTAAGCCTACCCCAGTGTGCCTGACCTAAGCCTAACACGTGGAAGGGGAGTAAGTAAGTAGCTTTAAGTTAAGTTGGTTTTGCCAAGGTTTGTTTCAAGAATTCTCATCTAAGGGTTTAGTCAACACCATACCTCTGAATAGAATGATGGAGGTTTTGTATCTCCTTCAGGGGAAGCTCGATATCCCTGTCACCCGCAAGGGTAGACCGGAAACGCCGGAGCTGGATTTCTCTGCACGAGAAAGGCAGCGGCTCTTCTTCAGCGCGTCGAGGAAGGAGGGGGGACAGCGTCCGCGGGCAGCTGGAATCTGCTGGATGTCTTCGCAGAGGGACGGCTGTTCAGCTCCTAAGCGTACTGCACCATCGTTCGCGCTTTAGCAGCGATAATGGTATCTGTAGCTTCACCACCAAGGGACAGCAGGCTGCAGCGACAGGGTGCTAGCTTCACCAACACGGGGTCTTGCAGACAGCTAGCAACAGTACAACAGCTCATTGCTTAAGGCAACGTTGGTAATATTTATACCTGACAGGTGCCGGGTTTGACGCAAGTTTGCTGGACATAAGACGTCAATTAAAGATGTCACTAGGAAGTGATAGTTATCAGTTGCTCATTAGAGTTCCATTACTAATCAAAACACAGCAAGCAGGGATTTCCAGGTTTGCTGAATTTTTATCTTGTTGAAGAACTCGGAGTGTTAATCTAGGAATATCAGATAGTGACTTCTGCTCTGTCATTGCACTAATTGGTCGCAAAGGAAGTGGCAGAGAACTATGCTGGAATGTGGCTCTGTTCGTGTGAGGCCAGAGATGACTTTTCTGAAAATCGCACTTGAACGGTTATGCCAATATAGGGAATAAATGGATTTATAGCCGAATAGGGGCATAAGGTCACAGTATCGATCAGGAACCTAGATAAACACGCAACAGTACCCAAGGTACCCCTCTTTCCAACTATGGCATCCACCACACGGTGCAAGGTTTTACCAAACCACCCCTTTTTTCAATAGTAGCCTGTGCTCTCTTTCCGAGACCTAGTCGGTCAGAAGAGTTTCCGACCGATGTCGTAATTGCCCCTTTCGTCTGATACAGCCTGGTGCAGTCTTCCAATTCTGGATTGTCTTTTACTTTTCCTTCCATGCTTCATGTACCTAGCTGTAGAAAATAATGACCTCTTCCAAAATATCCATGTCTCTGGAAAGAGAAGTACTTCTAATTAGTAGTTTTGGTCCTGGTCTCAGCCAGGATCCTAAATCCCTCTGGGCTCATTATTCAGAGTTCCTGAGGGGGAGGCAAAGACCACAAAGAAGTAGAATCCATTTAAAAATTGTCAAAGACTTTAGGCTTTCACACAGCAGTACAGCAATTAAAAAATATTTTTATTCATACTCCCCTGCACCCACACCATACTTGATAGTCTGTTTATTACATATGCATGCTACAAAAAAGAGCATGTGGCAAAGTACTTTTGAGCATAGCAAATATAAAGGATGTTTTAAAAACTCTGTAATCTGAACTTCCACAAGGGGCCTGCTTATAACCTGAGGAAGAGGAGGACAACTTGCATAAACAGGAGAAGCCCCCTGCCAAAGCAAGGTGCAATGTGTTCTCCCAGACCCTGTTCTCTTAGGAGTTGGCAGACAGGAAGGCTGAAAGGGAGTTCAGATTGCTGCTAGCCAAGACTAAAATATAGAAAAAGAGGCTGGCTCATGAGAGAAGCATGAGGGAGCTGGACATCAGAGCCAAGCAAGCAGAGTCCAGCAACAATGGTGGCAGCATCCTATGGAGAGGTTAGAGTCTACAAACCTCAGCTATGCAGTAAGAGATGGCATAGACAAATGTTCTTTTGCCTATAACTGCGCCTTTAGAATGCACAGGGTCCCAGAGGGGATTGGGGGGCAAGCTTGGGGAAACACATGCCCACAGTGGGGAAGACACCCTTCTCATTACTAGAGATAGGGCAACAAATGCAGTATGCTCCCATGAAAGCCATTTTACTTGTGGGCTGACCACAGAGAGGTACCACCTCAGGTTCTGGTATAGCCTGAGCTCCTAAACCAGTCTTGGGTAGTGTAGATTTTTTTGGACTATCTCAGCAAGGCACTGAGGGGTTGTGCGAGAGGGAGCAAAGTTGATGGTTTTACTGGGCCGAACAAACTGATATTGAGTGAGCACATAACCAATACATATTTGACAGAGATGCACAAGCACCTAGTTGATAGTAAACTCACTGACCCCAGAGAACATGCTAAGGAGGGTCAGCAGGAAAGTGTCCAAAAAAAGAATATGGAGGAATTCCCAAAAGGATGGTCAGTGTCCCCACTAGAAAAAAGATAAGGAGAAAAAATAAAAATAAGGAGTTCTCTTAAGACCCCCAAAGTAGTTAATGGGGTAAGTGACCACAACACCAATCTGACCAAAATAACAATATTTTCTTTTATAAGAAGACCAGCAAATTATCCTAGAGCGCTAGGGGTGCTGCAAGTATGGGCATGCAAAAGGAGGTGCCAAGTGTCCCAGGAGAGCACAGTTCCCACTGGTAGACAGAATCAAGGTTTGACCGGTGTAGCTCTTTTGGAAGAGGTGCCCAAAATATGTAGGGGGAGATGGGAGAGGTTACCCTGGTGTCCCTGTGTGTCAAAGAGATAGTGTCCGAAGTCCACATGCCTTCTTATTATTCTGGGTAGAGGCAGTGGGTCACCATCACTGGAGAGAGAGCGAAGGCTGTGAGTCACATAGTACTCACACTGATACCTACAGTATGAATATTGTTGGTGTAATCCGGTGTCCTTAGAGCAGGTAATACCAAATACATTACACCAGGTTCCAGTGGCAGACAATCGAGAGAATCACTAACCAGTAGCTCTGGTCACCTGTGAGTGGGGGGTCACAGGTTCTCTAAAAGTAGTTGTGAGGCCTGCCATTCCTGTAGATTTTCTGTTATGCAATGATCTGGAGCAAACTGTCTGAAAGGAAGTGGAGCTCAGGTCACACCTGCAGATGTATGTGTTACCTGACTAGGTGGGCCTTAGAACACAGTCCATGGCTGACCAAGAGTGGAGTCAAGAAGGCTTGGAGATTCCTGGAGCCTGGAAAAATTACCCAAGAGGGATGGTGGTCAGCAAGTTGTTTTCTGCATTTTTGGAAGTACATAGGCTCCTTGATCCCTCTCAGTCAGGCTTTATAGTATTCCACAGCACAGAGATTGCTAATCCCAGTCACGGATACCATTGCTGATCCCTGGATGCTTGTGCTTCTGGCCCCGATTGTGGCCTTCAGCATGGTTTCCCATGATATCCAAATTTGCAGGCTGCATGACATGGGAGTCTATGACAAAGGGCTTTAATAGTTTATTGACTTTCTGAAAGATCATAATCAGACTAGCTCCTTGCAGCCCTTTAAGTAATGCACCAAGCCTGTCAGAAAAAGTGTACCACAGGGATCAATGTTAAGCCCCATCTTATTCCACATCTGTGTTGCCCCTCTGGCACACATTTTAGAGGCATGCAGCTTTGAGACAACATTCTATGCCAATGATACTCAGCTTTCATCTCCTTTGGTCAGGATCTGGAATGGTGAAATTCCGCTTCTCCGATGTCCAGTAACTGTTTAGAACTAAACTGGGAGAAAAAAAAGAGATACTCTTATTTGGTAAAGCTCAGTACCTGTGGAACCATATTGGTGGCCACCGAACGGGGACCAGCCCGGTCCCTGAAACAAGTAGTAAAACACCTCTATGTTAAGTCAGATATTACATTGTCTATGAACATGTCTCAACCTTCAGTGTACTTAGCTTTTCCAATATGAAATTACTTAAAATGCATTTCCTTAGCTTCCCCTGATTTCTAGAAGAACCATAATCCAAGCCTTAATCTTTTGTTGTCTTGACTACACAAATGTGTTACTTGTAGCTTTCATTGAGTCTAAACTGCAGGTGGTGCAGAACACTGCTGCTAGACTAGTGTGCCACCTTCCATCTGGTTCTCCTTCAGCTCCAATCTTAAACTCTCTGCACTGGCTACCTATCTGGAAAAGCCTCATTTTCAAGCTGTGCTGCATCACCCACAAATCCCTTAGTGGTAACGCTCAATCCTACTTGCAAAATAGACTCAGATACTACCATTCAATCCAATGTTTGAGTTCCACAGTCAAAGCCTTACTTCATATTCCACTGATCTGTACATCTAGATTTGGTAGGAGGTCTTTCTCTTATCTTGACCACCCCCCCACTGAAACAAACCTCCTGTACATATCCGTCTGTGTACCGAGCTAGGAAAGTTTTTAAAAGTCTAAAAAACATAATTGTTTTAGTTAGCTCAGCTTGCCCTGCATTTCAGACAATCGCTGTAATATTCCTTCGGGTAGTATTGGCTATACTACACCAAAAATAACATAACATATCATAACATACCATAAGAAAGGTAAGGGCATGGGATATCAGTCCCTAAAACTTCCACTTTCCAGATTGA
This sequence comes from Lissotriton vulgaris, assembly GCF_964263255.1. Taxonomy (NCBI): domain Eukaryota; kingdom Metazoa; phylum Chordata; class Amphibia; order Caudata; family Salamandridae; genus Lissotriton; species Lissotriton vulgaris. The sequence continues at coordinate 656,093,379 of NC_141695.1, forward strand.
AGCAGTGCCCAGGGAGGCTGCCCCAGAGCCTACCAAGGAGGAAATTGCTAGACTGAGAACTCACTGGATGGCAAGCTGAGGGTGGGCCCACCAAGCAGGAATTTGTAAGGCACAGAAGGAGTGCCCAACTCTGAATGGCTTAAGGCAATCACCTGATCTATTAGGAGAATGATCTTCTATTGGTTAGCCTACAGTTCCCGAGCCTGGGGCAACCCATCTGTTGGTAGTCCCTCTGTGCTACAGTTCCTTCTTTCTGGGGCTGGCTCATGATACAACCCTGGCAGGACATTAGGGACAGGACAAGACCTTTGCCAGGATTGTCACCCACCTCTATTGGCCCCTGATAAAGACAGCCTCAAGTGGATTCAACAGTTCATGTCCCATCTACCAAGCCAGCGGGAAAATAGGGGAAAAGTTCACAACTTCCCTAATTCACGCCCCTTTGAAAGGGTGGGCATCAGCATTGTTGTTGGCCCCTGGACCCCAAAACTGCCTAAGGCAACATGTCATAAAATATCTACCTGGCCATATCGCTGAGATCTGTGAGTGCTCCTGCATTATCTAGGACCCTGATTGGAATTTTAATCCGAGTGGGGTTCCCCAGGGAAGTGGTGTCTGACAGGGACAACAACTTCATGTCTGTCTTTTTGAAGTCCATGTGTGATATAAGTGGGGTAACCTACAATTTCTACACACCCTATCATCCTCTGACAAACGAGCTGACTGAAATATTCAAAAACACCCTAAAAGGCATGATTATGGGCCTTGAATACACACAAGACCTGTCACCAAGGGCTCTTAAATGTATATAGGTAGATGTGAAATTAAATTTTTCTTTTATTCTACATCTGTCACTCCTCTCTTTCTTAAGAGGTAATGTCCTTCCACTTTATTTGGCCTATTTGATAAAATAGTGTTTTTTATCAAGAGACAATTACATATCCCAATTAGGTTTCAAAACTGGGAAATAAACGGTGTATCCACCAAATAACCACACCAATAGATGTGTTCAAATTACAAAAATTGTGAAAAAACAAAATGGCACCTCACGTGCGCACCACCAGTCGAGCTTGCTGATTGGTATTCACCAGCTATGCTCACTTTTATCATCATGGGTTGCCATTTTGTAGCCATAAAATAAAGTGTATATTAAGTGTCCAAAAACAGTGCTCTAAAAATAATAATTCACTAACACCATATGTGATTTGCGACCACCACGTAAACAAGACCCAGTGAAATATAAAACTTGAAACAAGACGCACAGTATACCAATTTTATTCTTTTCATGTGCGCTTGTTCAAAGGTTTAAAACCGGCTGCATGTATGCAGACCACTCCTTTTCTCAGTCAACATGTTTCATTACCATTCAATCTTTCAGGCAATTTCGTCAGGGCAGGATCATTCGTCGCTTAAATCGGACACTGGTGCAATTTGCTTAAAATGACTGTCAAATGAAAGAAACACACACACATAGGCGGGGTTAATGACGCATCTCAACTCTTCACTTTAAAAACATACAACACTGTGGAGCATTTCATAACTCGTCTTTACCATGTGGGAGCCCAAGTCAATTGTACCAGCCCTCCACTTCTTGTCACAGAAGAACTCCAGCCGTAAGTTCCCCTTCTCATGGGCGTATCCTATGTGAGGTATCTGAATATAAAGGAAATGCATTGGTGCTGATATTTTTATTCATCCTGTACTAGCCCTTTCAATTCATTTAAACATGAGGGCGACACAATGAGCTACTGCTCGGCCTTCTTATATAATCGTGACTTTTCGTATGTTCTATCCACAAAAGAGTTATTACACGCTAATACCTCTTGCAGCCTCATAATCTTAACGAACGCACCAAGTGTATTTCCTTAACAGTAGAAGTAACTTTTTCAATACATCGCATTCTACCTCCCATTTCTTTTGACCTTGTATCACTCTCAGGCGCCAGTATTTCACTATGTGTCCATATCACATTTTCAACTTATCTCAATCTCTCTCCCATACACTATATCATCATTTCACCTGTCCTCTAGTTCCATGGTTTGCGATATTCCAATGCACTCCGCCACATCTAATGGGACCTACTTATATTACCGTCGGTCTTCACTCAGCATATGCCTTCTCAACCCTCGGTTCCAACAGCACCATCCCTGATTATTTAAACAGGCAGCTCCGGCTTGTGTGTATCGCGTTCCCGTCTTCAGGTCATGTGATCCATCCTGCGACCACGGCGGCCATCTTAGACTGCTCTCTTTTGTTAAAAACATTCCCTATTCGGCTCCACCACACTCTCTGGAGCCCTTTGAATTACTAGAATCGGTAGACTGTAGAATTTACTTAATGAATTTAAATACAGGTTTATAGAGTTCATAATACTTGTATAAATATTGAAGAAATGGGCTCAAGAAAGTGTGGTGGAGAGGAATAGGGAGTGTCTAAGATGGCCGTCGTGGTCGCAGGATGGATAACATGACTTGAACGTAATACGCGGTACCCATTGCAGCTTCTTTAAATAATCAGGGACGGTGCTGTTGGAACCGAGGGTTGAGAAGGCATACGCGGAGTGAAGACCAGCGGTTAGATAAGTAGGACCCATTAGATTTGGCAGAGTACATTGAAATATCACAAAGCATGGAACTAGAGGACAGGTGAAATGATGATGTAGTGTATGGGAGAGAGATTGTGATAAGTTGAAAGTGTGATATGGACACATAGTGAAATACTGGCGCCTGATAGTGATACAAGGTCAAAAGAAATGGGAGGTAGAATGTGTTGTATTGAAAAAGTCACTTCTACCATTAAGAAAATATACTTGTGACGTTCGTTAAGATTATGAAGCTGCAAGAGGTATTAGCGTCTAACGTCTCTGTTGTCGATAGAACATTCGAAAAGTCACGATTATATAAGAAGGCTGGGCAGAACCTCATAGTGTCACTTTTGTGTTTAAATGGATTAAAAAGGGCTAGTACACGATGAATAAAAATATCAGCACCAATGCATTTCCTTTTTTTCAGATACCTAACATAGGATACGCCCATGAAAAGGGGAACATATGGCTGGAGTTCTTCTGTGACAAGAAGTGGACAGCTGGTACGATTGACTTGGGCTCCCACATGGTAAAGAAGAGTTATGAAATGCTCCAGAGTGTTGTATGTTTTTAAAGTGAAGAGTTGAGATGTGTCAGTAATCTGGACCATATGTGTGTGTTTCTTTCATTTGACAGTCATTTTAAGCAAATTGCACCAGTGTCCAATATAAGCGACAAATTACCCTGCCCTGATGAAATTGGCTGAAAAATTGAATGGCAATGAAACATGTCTGCTGAGAAAAGGAGTGGTCTGCATATATGCAGCCGGTTTAAAACCTTTGAACAAGCGCATATGAAAAGAATAAAATTGGCATACTGTGCGTCTTTTTTCAAGTTTAATATTTCACTGGGTCTTGTTTACGTGGTGGTCGCAAATCAAGTATAGTGTTAGTGAATTATTTTTGGAGCACTATTTTTGGACACTTAATATACACTTCTTTAGCAAAAGGGCTACCGATGATGATAAAAGTGAGCATAGCTGGTGAGTACCAATCAGCAAGCTCGTCTGGTGGTGCGCACGTAAGGTGCCATTTTGTTTTTTCAACATTTTTGTAATTTAAACACATCTATAGGTGTGTTTTTTTGGTGGATATGCCATTTATTTCCCAGTTTTGCACACTAATTGGGATATATGACTGTCTCTTGATAAAAAACACTATTTTATAAAATAGGGCAAATAAAATGGAAGGACATTACCTCTTAAGAAAGTGAGGAGTGACAGGTGTTGAATAAAAATTATTTTTTTCACATCTACCTATAGGGGCTTCCGACCTTGAGGCGGCTAAGTTCCGTGAGGGATTCATCTCAGTGGCTCGCTGGATGACAGATAACTACCTTCAATTGAACGTCAAAAAAACTGAGGTGCTCATTGTCGGCAAGCAGAGTCATCTCTGGGGTGACAATTGGTGGCCATCTGGGCTCGGTCCGATCCCCATCCCTGCTACCGAGGTTAAAAATCTAGGGGTCTGGCTTGATTCCAAACTTAGTTTTGTTACTCATACTAAAAAAGTTGCCGCCACGTGTTTCGGGACTCTTTGCAGGCTCAGACCCATTTTTAAATTCTTTGATGCTCCAACCAGATAGCTTATAGTACAAGCTACGATTTTGTCCAGGTTGGACTACGCGAGCTCTCTTTTGCTTGGAGCTAATCAGGCTGAACTTTCTAGACTTCAACAAGTTCAGAACGCTGCAGCCAAGGCCCTGGTAGGCTTACCAAGATTTTGTTCGGCCAAAAAAACTATTCAAAAGCTCCAGTGGCTCCCTGTTGCTCAGAGAATTAAGTTTAAGTCTCTCTGCCCCTCGTTTAAAATCCTGAAACACTCTTCTCCTCAGATTCTGGAGCATCTCATCTCTCCATATGCCCCCACGCGGTCTCTGAGGTCCTCAGGATTACTCCTGGCTACAGTTCCGTGCTTCAAGAGGTCTAGGACCGGCGGCCGCTCCTTTAGAGTGCTTGCTGCTAGGTTATGGAACTCTCTTCCCGTTCATATCCGTGCGATTGACGAACTCATGGCCTTCAGGAAGGCTGTTAAAACTTTCCTCTTTCCTTCAGATTCCTAGTGTTGTTGTGTTTATGTCCCTGGTATTGCTTTTGTCCGGTTTTCTGTCCTGTTAGCACCAGGACACCCCTTTGCTGGGGCATCTGTGCGCTGTACAAATCCAGATAACATAACATAACATAACATAACATAACATAACATAACATAACATAACACAACATAACATACATTTAAGAGCCCTTGGTGACAGGATTTGTGTGTATTCGATATAAATTGATAGGAGGGCGACCTGCTCACTGGATTCGCTCTGCAGCTACATATGAGTAGAATAATTATGGGCCTACCTGAGCCCATGAGGTAGAAGTGGGTTATCCTCTCACCATGCAAGCTCTTTGTCTACAGGGAGGTACCACAGAAGGGAGATGGGTTGAATGTCAAAGGTTTCAACATCAGCATCTTCTAATTATCATGGTATCGGCAAGCCCAGTTTGTAAAGGGATGCACGAGACATAAGAATAATTGCTTCATACCCTAAACAAAGACAACTGCCTATGCCTCCATTAACCTGATCCTGTTCACATGATTTAGACTCTTTTTGGCGTATGTCACTAAAAAGAACTATATATCCTTGGAGGCCTGGTACACGGTCATCTTAAGTGGAGGCGTGCTATAAAAAGCTGCCTAGCCATAGACTCATTGCGCATTATCCTCAATCATCCAGAGAGGTTGCAAGCTCTGATCAAGCTCCAGTCTTCAAAGGAAGACTTTCAGTGGAAATCACAGACTGGACTGGTCTCCAGGTAGGCACGCTCCTGCTTTACACATTTCTTTACATCATCTGAGGAATATTCAAGCCATGGCAAGTATATTTTAAAAAAGAAAGTAGTTCTTTTAGTGCTGTATGTTGGGGTGATGCTCTAGAAAGGTGTTGCATTTGTAGACAGTGTACTGGCAAATCAAAGGCTGCAGTTTGACACTAATTAGTTTGAATAAAGAAGATCATTGTTCAAGGTTTCATTTATGATTTTGTTAAATAAAATCGTCTATTATGTAAAAAGAGCTGAAAGAAAGACTCCGGAGGAAGATTCAAATAACTTCAGCAAAGGTCACTGGAAGGTTATTTTCTGCATAGTGTTTGAATTAAGACAAAAAAATAAAATGAAAGACATTTTAATTTTAATTTATAGCAGGTCAAAGTGCCCTACCTTGTGTGAATTTGAACTGGGCAAAGGACAAAAAGACATAAAACTCAAGGAAAGTTTGTTTTCATTTATTAAATATAAAAACACCGTACTCTGAGGTGAACAGTGGCACTCCTTGGAAGAGCCTTTTTTGTATGTCTATATAAATTGTTTGAAGATTAATAATACTTTAAAAGATTTGTACTGTATAGAAGATATTGATTAAGCAAGAAAACATGTATATACTAGATGTGGTCCAAGGTGTTCCTAACTGCAGATGTTGATGGAATTAAGAAGGTAGCCAGCTAGCCTTCTACTTTTTAAAGGGGAAAATCAGTATGGACACGGATAAGAGGAGTGGGTTGGAATAAAAAAAATCTTCAAACAGTATTATTTTGTTTACAGGTATTCTTCCATGCTATTTCCTTACTATTTTCCTTCCCTCACCTGGCCACACTAATGATCTGAGCTATGCTACCAGACAGACTTGGTGCTGCCTATAGGTGGACCTACTGAGCATCACTCTGACTCTGATGATTTGAGGACCATGACAATTTGTCTATTCGATCCCCTCTATGAATATCCTTATAGCAGACCCCTCAGTCTGGTGAAGGAGGGATGGGAGCAGGCTCCAAATAAGAACCCCTAAGATGTAGTCAGCTAGATGATGGCTCTCAGGAACCTGATGCAAAAATTATGGAAGAAGGCTTCTGAGAACCTAGAAACCAGCCAGGAAGTCACGGAACCTTGTTATGACAGAAGACTACTCTGGTAGAGTATCAGCCTGCCAAATATGCAAGGTAAGGGTGCCAGTGGAGCCAAGGGCCCTCGAGGACAATAGGTCAGGATCGTAGAGGTGAAAGAGAGGAAGATTAAGGCCACCTAACTGGTGAATATCAAGACTCCCAGAAACCCTTTAAAGGTACTCCATGTAAATGATCTCAAACCACACAGTGAGAGCTCTTGAGTCCCCATGCTCCTGGTGATAAATAATGAGGTGGACTAGGAGAGTCTACCGTTATCCAACCTCCTAACCTGCAAAGAGTAAGATGGGTCAGTTGAGGGTGTCAACGTCTTCCTTACCTGACTCCAGAGCAACAGACTTTCACAAGTTGTTGGGTCAGTCTGCCTCTCTGTTCTCCCTCACCCCTGGGATCACACAGCTGTGTACATATGATACAGATACTGGAGAGTGTATGCCTGTTTAAAATAAAATGAACAGGCTATCAGACAAGTTGAGGGCTAGCATTCAGGAAGAAGTCTCCAAAATGCTTGCATTAGTAGTAATGAACTCTTCACTTGCCCCTGGCCCAGCCCAGTGGCGCTGGTACCCAAAGCCACCCCACTGGGTGCCACCCCAGAACTCTGGTTCTGTGCGGATTACATGAGGTTCAACTCAGTCACCAGGACTGATGATCACCGCATCCCCCAATCTGATGAGCTCATTGACAGGCTGTGAGCTGCCAGGTTGGTACATCAGAGTATTGGCTGATGGCCCAAAAATAAGGTTAGCATTGCCTACCCTGAACGGCTACTTCCAATTCAGGGTGATGTCCTTTGGACTAAGGAATGTCGGTATCACAAACCAGAGGTTGTTTAGCAGGGCCCTGGCTGTTATGGAGTCCTTCAGTGCTTCCTACCTTGATGACATAGCAGCTAGTAAGATTATATGTACCACCTTCAGAAGGTGTTCAAGCCTGCAACAGTCCAGCCTAACTATCAACACCAGCAAGTGCCAGACAGGGAAGGGATCTGTAGTGTATCTGGAACAACTGGTGGGGGGGGGGGGCAAAGTGCAACTGTTCTAGGTCAAGATTAAGACTATCCTGACCTCGTAGTCCCCCAAACTCTGACTGGGGGATTTTCTGTGCCTAAGTGGATATTATAAGAGGTTTTACAAGGGGTGTGGTACAATTGTTGTCCCCTTTGTAGAGCTGACTTCCAAAAAGAAGGCAGAGAAGGCGACCTGGACAGAGGACTGACATAAAGCCCATGATACCCTCAATGAGGCCATGTGTCTACATCACCTGTACCATGGCCCCTGACTTCTACCATGAACTTATAATGTAGACTGGTGCTTCAGAGCATGGCAAAGGGGCTGTACTGTCACAGTTAAAAGAGGAAGGCCTAGAAAAACCTGTTGCCTTCATCAGTAGGAGGTTACTTCCAAGGTTACAGAGGTGGAGTACTATTGAGAGTAAAGCTTTTGCTACAGTCTGAGCACTAAAAACTTGAGGCATACTTCATTTGAACTCATGTCTCAGTTTAGACAGGCAACATGCCCCTCACATGGCTCATGTAATAAACTACAGGAGTATGACCCATAAACCATGTTGAGATTAGGGTAGGTACATGAGGATGAACAAACAATATCTCAACTGGTATTATTATGAAAGGCCATTAGACATGTATGCATCAAGCACTACGTGAACAGAGACAAGGAGACTCAATTAGTAGTTTTTAGAAATGTGTTCATTGCAGTGTATAATTAAAGAAGAAGAATTGTTGTATACAGTTGTAGGAGCACTGCATGTAAACAAATAACAAACAACCCAAATTGGACTTGGTGCTCTTAATGTGTAAGTGACACAAGAAGTGGTGACGCAAGTGACAATTGTGATCAGCAGGAATGGCACTTGGTGTGAAGGTGCTTAAATATATACAGTGTATCAAGTGAACAATGTGGCTCAAAACAATGAATTGTAATACAGGTATCTTGGAAGATTTGACAGATTATTTGACAGAGCCACACTGGGAGATGCGCCATCTATTGCGCTGAACGGTCGATGACGTTTCGATCCTCTTTGGTCAGGATCATCTTCAGGACCAGGTTGTCATTAAAAATGGTGCTGTACAGGGAGGAAAGGGAGAGGGTAAGGGTTGGGCAAGTAAAGAGGACGGTGGGCAGTGACGCGTGGAGCCGAAATGGAGGAACCGCAGTCAAGACTGTAACCATGAGTGTGGGGCGGAGTGCGTGCATGGAGAGGGGGTGGCGGGAGCACGTCGTGAAGTAGGCAAGAGATGAGAGCGGATGAGAGAGGCGAGGATCAAGGAAGATGAAAGCTATTGATCCTGTAGAACCAGTGAAGCTGCGGTGTGTGCTGGGCGCAGGTAGGGCAGAGGCCTATGATGGCTTGCAGTCTAGACAGCAGCTCCTGAAGATATAGGTGTCGTCGTATTAGCCAGGGCAGAAGGCCTATGAAGCCAGTGGGGATGCAGTGTATACTAGGCTCAGGTAGGGCAGAGGCCTATGAAAGCTTGTGAAATTACCTGGAAGGATAGGGGCAGGCTTGTGAGCCGGGGTAGGGGCCTGGGTGGAGTATTACAAGTGATATGATGGGCTGTGATGCAAGGGACTGTGGGCGGAGGCAGATGGGATGGTAGGGATAGCCGGTCTAAACCGATAACGTGTGCCCGACAGAAGCAGCATTAGGAGTGTGGCGATAAGGACAGATGGTACTTATTCTATGACATGCACCAAAGGGACAACGTGTTGAAAGGCATGTACCATGGGGACGCAGTATGGGGACGGTGGAGTTTGAGTGAAAAAGGGGGCGAAGTGCATCTAGAGGGGGCATGTGGGATGTGCAAGGGGGGGTGACTGAAAGAGTTAAAGCGAAAGGTGCTGGATACCTGGTGGGTTCCAGAGCGGCCAAGGAGGCTCAGATGAGTGGTGGGTGGCCGGTGTCCTAGGAGAACCTGCAGGATTGGGAAACAAGGTTAGGAGTGAGCGCAAGAACGAGAGTAACAACGGTGCGCTAAGGCAAAGTGCGGAAACCGTATTACCTGGCTGAGGTCTTAAATCTCTTAGCGGGTGCCAATCAACTCTGGGCTTCAGTGGGGAAAAAACAATTATGCCGGAGTAGAGGGATTCTGTGGGCAGTGCCCGGATACTCGAAATTCTGTAAGAATAAAGGAGCTGGGAGTTTAGGGATGGTGCCAAACAAACAAGAAACTATGCCGCATGTGTGTCCTGAGCGGCGGGGCAGCTTACCTCATGCTGAATTAATGCAGCAGCGGAAAAGGCACGGACTCGACATGTATGTTTGCTGAGTACCATTGGTGGGGGAGCCGGTGGTAAAGAAAGCGCGCCCGCTTCCGGGGTGTGTGCATCACGTGGTCACATGAGTGTATCGGGGGCGGGGATAGGTGACGCGGGTGGGCTGGGAAAAGGAAGGGGGAGGGGAAGGAGAGGTTATGTGAAAGCATACATATCGTGCTGCTACAACTGTATACAACAATTCTTGTTCTTTAATTATAATATCCTATGAGCATGTTTCTAAAAACTACTAATTGAGTCTCCTTGTATCTGTTCACATAATGCTTGATGCATACATGTCTAATCGCCTTTCATAATAATAACGGTTGAGATATTGTTTGTTTTTCCTCATCCCTCACATGGCTCATGCATATGACGGGTGAGAATCTCCATATGTCACAGTGATCCATCTCTCTGCAGAGAATGGTCTTCACAATGGAACACCACCCTTGGTCAGACCACTCCAATGCTAATGATTAGTCCAGGTTTGTCTGCCTGAGTGATGACAACACCCAGGATATTGGGTAGTTCTCCGAACTTTCAGCAGGGGGGAACATGCTAGACCTTTCAGCCTTAGAGTGGTCTTCCCCCATACTCTTCCCACCGGTTTTATTGAATTCATTTTTGCTGGCTTTAGTGCACTTTATCACTGCTCACCAGTGCTAAAGAGTTGGAGTTCACTCCCTAAAATATGGTCAAATTGGCTTACACCTTATTGGCATATTTAATTTACTTATAAGTCCCCAGTAAAGTGGTATGCCATATACAGAGGGCCAGTAAATTAAACACTATTAGTGGGCGTGTAGCAGTTATCCTGCGACCAATTTAAGCAACCTCTTAAAACATGTCTCTCTAGTGCCTAAACCTTCCTTTTAAAACACTATCCTATGTAGAAGGCTGATAGGTTGTTGATTTTAAAGTGTAGGTGGGTGTGTGCATGAGTGATGTTTGCAACTGTCAGTAATGACAAAGTAACCTTACTATGCCTTTCCAAAATTAGCGGCTTCTCCAAAAAAACTAAGAAGGACAGAAGAAGACACAGTAGAGTAGTGGCTCTGAGCCTTGCATTTATACAGTGTTAAGTAAGCATGAGCTTATTAGAAGTTTAAACACCATTTTGCTCTTTGCTTTCTTTTACACACAGCACACACGTTAGGCTGAGAGTTTTGCTTCACATGAGAATAAATTGTTTTTCCACAGTGCTAGACTTGCCTCGTAAGCATAGTCTGAACAGTGAGTGCCAAGGCCTTCAAGGTTATCAACACTGTTGCTTTTGTTCGAACTGATCAGCGCACGTTCTAGACAGAACATATATGCAGCTGCGGACACCTCAGATACTGGCGCCTTTAATAATACACTGTGTAGGCATGATTGAACACTCTTGAAGAACATTCGTATGCTGAGAGCTTGTGCTGAACTCAATGTGATTCACTCCTGCTAAACCCTGAGGTATGGGGTCACCTATGCAAGCCTAAGAGACCTTCTGTAGTCATAAAATGACCTACTAGCAAGGGAGGGTGAAATATAGGTATATATTTAACCTGTTTCCATTTAGCATTATAACATGCTTTCTCCCTTTGTATTTTATGGAATAATGACTATGCTGACAATCTTATTTCATATCATATGTCTGCTTGTCTTAGCTAAGATGCTGCACCTGAGATCACAGCGTTGAAATAAATATTTTAAACTTGCTTGTGTCTCCATTTACTCCCTGTTCTGGACTGGTATGAGAGTATAACGAAAGAGTGCTCATGTTTCCCACCTTTACATGAGGTATCCTAAGTCGCATGTTCTGGGTTGTCTAATCATTGGTGACTTTGCGATAAGTCGAAGAGCTAATGTGACACTGATGCTAGTCTGGTAGGGGATTTTGGGCACTAAGGTGAGTTTTGGCAAACCCTAATTCACTGAGGTCCTGAGTCTCTGTGCACAGTTCAATGACTGAGCAGAATCCCTTCAACATGGCGCCCAACGTTGGTGGCCTTATTTCATGACGCTTGAGTAGTGCTTCTATCAGTCCCTAACCCCCTCACTATTGTTTCCGGTTAACGGTGGTGACGGATAAACCTACCTATAGTTACATAGGTCTTGTCAAGCTTGAATCTTTCAAAATGGTTTCCTTTTGAATTACTACCCAGTTGTGCTACATTGTTTTGCATTGTACTTTTCTTATCTGTGTCGCTATGGCTGATGTTGACATACCGCAGCATAGTCGCATAGTCGCATTGCGGTCCGCAATCATATGCAGGCTTAAAAAGTTGGCTTGGAGGGCATTGCAGTTATTTTAGTGGTGATTCCTGAGGTAGCTTACCGTTTGAGATCTTCTGCTCATGGGTCACATTTCTATGTCACCCATGTGGATGCAACTACTCAGGTGTTTCACACTTACACTCACACAGTCGTGCCCGTGGAATATGTTCCTAATAGGACACAGAAAATACTGATTTCTGCATGGCAGCACAGCGTTTGGTTTAATGGCGCCCTTCCTCACAGTTTAACATTGATTAGATTAGGTCCTTTGTCTATTCCAGGTGCTTCTTTGCCTGTTTTGGCTGGATTTACCCCGCATCCTCGTGCCCCTATACAACTCCGCGATTGGGGTTATTAGGGCCTTGGTTCAATATATTAACCGTAATCTCCAGGGCTGGGCCCCTGGTGTTGCGGCGCTACCAGCTGGACCGAGCGGGATGAAGCTTAGTCCCGTCATGGTTAATTCGGCTATGGACAAGCGTCCCCAGGATAAGAATGATATGCCTTTCTGGCTTGCCGAGAAATTTGACCAGCTGGAAGCAGTTTTTCCTAATTCGAGTCCTGTAGAAAAACACAGAATTCTTATAATTAGTTTGCCCAAGGACTTGGTGCCTGAAGCCAGTGACTGTGAGTCATGGGGTAGAATCTTTGCAGCAGTGTATAAGAGGTGCTTCGGCACTCCGTAAATTGCTGTCCTGCCGACGGTCATCAAACGCGTTCAGGATGAACACGGACCAGAGGCTGCGGTTGAGTTGGGAATGAGACTCGTTGGCTCGTTTGATGTAGATTCCGATCTCGTGCTTTTTAATTTAATGGGAGATACGGTGAACTTCCAACTGTCTCATGCCTTGCGCGAGGTCCCCGATGCCAATAAACCCTGTCAGTTACCGAGAATTATTACCGCAGCTTATAAGACCATAGGCCGTAATAGTTTAATGTTCGGAGTCTGAAAAAGACGATCCACCCAACGCTCCAAAGCAAAATTGGAACAAAAACAAAAAACAGGAGTCCCGTTCTGCGTCGCCAGTGCCTGAGTCTACTGAGCACTCTTATGATTTGCGTGACCGTGCTACAATTAAGTCACCTGATCAATTTCAGCTGACTTAATCAGATCAACGTTCTCTTCGTTCTTTACAGGACACATCGGCCTTGTCGTCGGGTGGTGGAGGAAGCGGCAGAGGTAGGGGTGGCCAGCAGAGTCACGACCAGCCCCGCCCGAAAGACAGAAAAGGCAAGCAGGACTATTCTTCGGAGAAAAGACCACAGTTTCAGAAAAAGAAAGTTGCCGCTTTAACAGCGAGATATGCCACAGATAGTAGAAACGCTGCTTTGGAATCAGACGTGGGCGCTGACGCTGTTTAACAGCGTGGCGGAGATTACCATAGTGCGAGAGGCCCTGCGTCCACTACTGAAGGTGACAGCGACTGACAAATTCGTTGTTGTTGAGATAGCTGATACTAGAGTAGCTACCCCTGATAGGTTATTTGAAATTGGCTTTTAATTGAAGGTGACCTACAACATACCATAAAAAGGGTATTGTTAGAAAGGGGGGTCTCTAGTTGGCAGAGGTAGGTACCACTGTCCAAATAGGGACCCTTGCTTCTAGTCAGGGTAAGGAGTAAACACTCTTTCGATAACCCCTGCTCACCCCCTTGGTAGCTTGGCACAAGCAATCAGGCTGATCCAAAAGCAATGTGTCAAGTATTTGTACCAACATTCACAGTAATACAGTGCAAACACCTCCAACTGACTCCACAACAGTTTAGAAAAATAAAGGTATTTAATCTAAACTACACAAGACCAAAATGGCAAAAATCCAACATACACAGTTCAAGAATATGGTTGTGAAAGAGTTCTTAAAGTTGCGATCAAATAATCCACAGTTGCGTGAAAAGTTCACGGTTGCGTCACGTTGAGCCAACAGTATCTTTTAGTGCAACAAGTTCCATAGCAGAAGCTGGTGCGGTGGAAAACAAGCAATGCGTTGCTCCTGAGACCATGGTGAGGCATTGGATACAGTCCTGCTGCAGCAGCAGGCGTGTTGCGATGAATCCTGTCTTTATGGGGAGGAAGGTGATGACTTGGATGAATTCTGGTGCTTAGGTTCCATAGGAAGTTTGTTCTCGGAAAAGCAAGATACGATGATCTGTAGGGGCTACAACGATCTCCGGGGCGACGATGCGTGATCCAGCGGTGATACTCCTCTTGCAGCTCCTCGATGCGATGGCTCTGCGACGATGTTCGCAGCGATGTGATGCGTTCTGCACGCAGGCGGTGCAGCGATCTCACCAGTCAGGGGTCCTGCACTTATACCCCTAAAAGTATTTGATCCCTTTGTGCAGTAGGGCTCTGAGCCCGGTCTGAACCAGTTCTGGGTGTTCCTTGAGCATTTTGTTTTCCTGGCCTCTCCTTTCCTTTCAGGGAGAGGGGCAGGGTCGTCAGCCGCCCAGCAGGAGGTGGAGCCAGCATTGTGGAAGGCAGGCACAGCCCTATTCAGGCCCAGGTGCTATCCCCTCCCACTACTCTAGATGCAGATGGAGCTATTCAGCGCAGGGATGGCCCACTCAGACACTGGGAGCCACCCAGCCCCTGCCCCTCACAAACCAGACAGTCAATTCACAAACATGCAAAGGCACACAAAAGGGTCATACAGGAAAACAGCAACTTTCTACAAGTGCTGTTCTCAAAGATAGGATTTAAAAACAACCTTTCCTAAAAGATGCGTTATTAAATTCTGAGTTCAGGGATACCAGACTTTTATGTCCTATCTTGCTCCTATGGGAAGATATGCTGGTAGCCACTGTAGCCAGCATTCCCCATGATAGCCTATGGGGCATGAGAGCCTTACAATAGTGAAAAACGAAAATGGCTGTAATTCACTACCAGAGCATGTCACCTGCACAAGTACATGCTATACCTTTCACATACACTGCACCCTGCCCAAGGGGGTACCTTGGGCCTTCCATATGGGTGACCAATGTGTACAGAAAGGGAAGGGTTAGGCCTGGCCAGTGGGGACACTGACCAGGAGGACATGGTGGTTCACAGAGTGCATGCAGGCACTGCGGTGGCAGGCCTGAGACACCGTTTTAGGGCTACTTATGTGAGTGGCACAATCAGTGCTGCAGGCCCACTAGTATCATTTTTTTATCACCTACCCTGGCACATTCAGTGCACTTTAATAGGGACTTCTTGGTGACACAAATATGCCAATCATGGATAACCAATCACAATATCAATTTATACAGGGAGCACTTGCACTTTGACACTGAACAGCAGTGACAAAGTGCCCAAGGCATCGAAACCAGCAAAAACGAAATCCAGCACAGCATAAAAAATACAGGAGGTAGAGGCAAAAAGATAGGGGGAGCCACGCCAAAGATGCCAGGTCTAATACATATTTTGGGAAAATCCTACAACTACATATGACATTTTGTTAACGGAGGCTGACTGGCCCCCACCTTTTGTTCTCGCAGCTCCGAGAGGTGAGGAGGTAATCCTCCCTAGTTTCGCGCACACAGTGTCTAAGGAGCATGTGCTGAATTTTGCAGAAGAGTGGGCTAAGGCCCTTGCGCCTGCATGGTACTGCACTCACTGTGGTTGGGATAAATTCTCCCCCCACCATGAAATTTCCCTGTGGTCTATGCCACAGCCTCAACCTCAATATCCCATAGAGCGTGAAGCAAAAGCTTCAGTCGCTGAGTTCCTTGAACAATTGGAATATCAAGGTGTAATTGAAACTTGTGTGTCTCATATAAATAACCTCTTTTTACTGTGACCAAACCTGATGGTTCTTACCGTTTGGTATTGGATTACCAGCATCTTAACTTGCATTGCCATACCTGTGCAGTACAGAATACCCACGGCTCTGCCCTTGTGGATCGTCTTGTGCGTAAAAGGTTTAAGACCACACTTGACACATCCAATGTTTTTTTGCCCACAATCTTTCGGATTTACGTAGTCAATGGACTGCTTTTACCAGTGGTGCCACACAGAAAAAAATTCAGACGTTTGGCAATGTGCTATAAGAATAGTCCAGGTGTGTTTGCTGCCCGTATAGTTTCTCTTTTAGAGAGAATCGACCCAGATGTGTGATCGTATGTGGATGACATTTATCTCACAGACAACGAAATATGGGCGCATCTGTGCCGCGTTGACCGCATAATTTGCAATTTCGCAGACTTCGGTTATAAATTTAACTTTGCAAATTCCCACATTGCAGAGTACACAGTGTTGTTCCTGGGCTATGAGCTCAACAACAAAGGTCGAGGATTAGCCCCTCACTTCTTGGAGAAATGCGCACAACTGCGTGCTCCTACAACACTGAAAAAACTTGCAATCCTCGCTGGGATTTTTGAATTTTGGGCGTTCTTACATTCCTGAATATGCCCAGTGTATCAAGCATTTATATGCGTTGATACAACCTACTTTTACCAAATCGTGCTGGCTGCCTGAACATTCAGTCATTTTGCAATCTTTGCAGGCTGATCTGCTTGAATCTAAATTCTTACTGACTCCTGACAACCACACCAACCTGGTGATAAGAATCGTCCCTGGGGCGATGGGTTTCACGTACCTTACTTTTAACAAAGATGATACAGCACCTATCGCCTACAAGTCACACTTGTACACTTCGGCTGAAATTAGGTTTTCCACTGTGGAAAAAGTTTTGACAGCAGTGCAAATGGCGATTCTAAAGGAACGTGCACTGTTGCAGGGAAAACGTTATTACCCCGTATCTTGCCTTTGAGGCAATGACGAAAGCCAGTGTACCAAATTCTAAAGCTTTACACTCACAGTGGATACAATGGGCAACATCATTGACGTCACGTTCATTTTTTATGCCTCCTTACTGTTGCAGAAGTATTTGCAGTATGAATGTGTTCATCCTGCCCCTTAGACTATGCGCCCGTTGGAAGATTTACATTGTATCATTTACACTGATGTTTCGGCACAAGTTGCGCTTGGGTCTAAGCATGCATACGTCTCGGCTTGCGCTATTGTGGTTGGTACCATGGTGGATGGAGAATTCAAGTCCGAAGTCGTGCATACACAAACATAAGGGGACTGTAGCGCCCAGTTAGCGGAGCTCCGTGCTCGGATGTTTGCATTGGAGTATGCAGACCCTGGTATGACTGCTCTTATTGTGAATGACTCTTACTACTATGTACTCTGGATTTTAACATTTGATTGAATAGCATACTTTTATGATTTTAAATAATTGAATAAAGTGGATTTGACTTGACTACTGTGTCCAGTCTTACAATGACAATCTGTTCTTTTGGACTCAAAACAACTATTGTGACTCCAAAGGTACCACAATAAAACACAAAATGATCTTGGTTCTAGTGGCTGAACTTAAAGAGCAGCTGCCACTTGTGTATGTAATTCATACTCTTGGTCATCAGCGTGTGGGAGTTCACGCTTTTGGCAATAGTTTGGCTGATTAGGCCGCGAAGACAGCAGTTTCAACATATTTGGTTGCAGCAGTTACACGTTCCAGAAGTAAAATTGATGATGACATATTGGCAACAATTGCCTCTACTGAGAAGGGAAGTAAACATCCTACTGGGTTTCCTTCAAAGTATTCTTAAAATTTAACTCCGGATAAAGTTCCTTATGTGAAAACACCAGACGTTGGTGACAGACTGATTCCGAATGTGGACCGCAAATCAGGGATGATTACAGTTTCCCACGAAGGTGTTACGTCCGCACATGCGGGCGTTTCGGCTTCTGTATCTCATCTACAACTTCACTTTTGGTGGCGGGGACTGTACAAACAGACGCGTGATTATGTCCTTCAATGGGACATTTGTCCTCAGATCAAGCCGTCGTCTGCTGCACGTCCGCCCCAAACACAGCTGTACATTTCCAATAACCACTTGGTTGTGTTTATTTGGATCACTGCGGTCCCTTTTCTTATGATACTGCGTATAAGTACATCTTAGTTGCAGTTGATTCTTGCACATGCTTTGTATGGGTGTGGCCCCACCAGAGTGCTGATTCACAAACTGTCATAAGAGATTTGCGTGTCTTTGTGGGAATTTATGCGTGTAGCACCTTCCATTCGGACCAGGGTCCAGCGTTCGCCTCTAAAGGCATACAAGGATGCCACGAGTTTGTTGGGGGTCCAAGTCAAATTTTTATCTCCATGCCAACCTGAGGGTAATAGTGTTGTGGAGCAAATAAACCGTGATTTAATGCATTCATTGACAGCTAGGGTTATAGGTACAGCCAGGAACTGGCTGGCCCATCTCATTAGCATACAGCATGCACTTAATAATCTCCCTAGAAGGTCTCTGGGTGGGCGGACACCTTACGAGATGCTCTTTGGTATCAAAATGTTTGTCCTGGATCTTGAAGGTCTAGACCAGGCGGCGGCTGCTGCCCCCTTTGACCTAGATGGGCATTGTGATGTTTTACAGAATCTACAAGAGACAGTCTTGCAAAGGAACACTTGCCCTCCACATCTGATGCTCCGTTGCAGATTCCGGTACTTGGCTGGCTACCCCGAGTTGGAGTACTGGTCTGAGAGAAGATCGAGAACAGGAAAGAATTTGGTCCCTCATATCGTGCTCCAGTTCCATTGACAATGTCAAATTACACAGAGTGGCCGATTCTCTTAGTAGGACACCTGCGGTCTCCTACCCATCGATGTTGAGAAATTCTGTTTTGGCTCTGGCTCCTAACAACAGGCCTGAGGTTGCCTTTGAGATGCCTGCAGTATCTAGTCCTTTATTGAATACCCCACCTGATGCTCAACTTGATGAGACGGAGTATACTTACCTCAGAGACTTATCGATGCCCGATTTACAAACGTGTTTGGTCACTGAGTCCCGATTTTAATTTGACACTAACTCTACCACTTCGAAGTCCCCTTCAAATCTTTCTGTTTTTGCAACATGGTTTAAAAAACATTTTTTGATTCCTCCTTGGACTCACATTTGGTTAGTACTTTTTTCAATTTTTTTGTTTATGTCAATTGGATTTGTGGTGTATTTTTTCCGTCTTGTGAATGGACACTACGTTGAAGAGAGGACTGCTATTCGACATATCAATGGAACATTGGCACCCCATTCCTCATCACATAGTTTGAAGAGGGACCCGACTTTTGTGAACATTACTGCTTGGCCCATTTTAGATGGGATTTTATGGGATGCTGTTAAATTTCAGATACATGGTCCCACAGAGGTTATAAATGTCCCAAATGTACTATGAATTTCTATGGGGGATGTGATAAAACAAAATATACGCTCTGATGATTGGGATGTTCAAGCAGTAGAGGCTTTGTTTTCAGGTTTGAAATATTATGCTGCCTTTGATGCTGAGGATTTGTACTTAGATTCTCCTAATTATGGTGATCTGTTCTGTTATCAACACTATGGCAATTACTACCTGCATAAGGTAAACACAAGGAGGAATATGGTTAATTATATGGGATGCTGTTAAATTTCAGATACATGGTCCCACAGAGGTTATAAATGTCCCAAATGTACTAAGAGTTTCTATGGGGGATGTGATAAAACAAAATATACGCTCTGATGATTTGGATGTTCAAGCAGTAGAGGCTTTGTTTTCAGGTTTGAAATATTATGCTGCCTTTGATGCTGAGGATTTGTACTTAGATTCTCCTAATTATGGTGATCTGTTCTGTTATCAACACTATGGCAATCAATACCTGCATAAGGTAAACACAAGGAGGAATATGTTTAATTTTACACAATGGGATCATTGCCCCGCTCCTACGGAAGGCAGCTCTAATTCTCTTTTAAAGAGATTCACTTATTTTACTGATTTCAATCAGTCAAATCCTAATGCATTTTATTTTAAGATGACCGAAAAGTCCTCTTCCAAAGTTAGACTGACCCACACAAAATTATTATATTTCAAGTCTTTCTTGACCAATTGGCTATTGGGGGCTATGAACTGTGGAAGGATACTATTGATCCTAAATCTGTTTGGGATTCTAAAAGTTGGCAAGTGCAAGGCACAGAGGCTTTGCATCATACATGTCTCATCCGGAACCACATGTTGTTTTTGAATTTGACTATTTCACAAGCCACCTGCTTTGGATTGGCTACAACAAAAAAATTAAATGCTCCTTCTTTTCCAGAATTGGAAGAATACCCAGGTTGGGATAATAATACAAGTATTTCTATTAGAGAATTACAGACCCTGTTATTGACTTCTACTTTTAACATACCCAGTTTGGATCTTAAAGGTTGGCTGTTGTGGCACATAAGTGGGATTCTTACAGCATCATTTTCTGGGTTTAACCCCAGGCTACACACAGGTTAGGGTGGATCCCCATTTTGAGAGTGACCATTCTGTGACTACCTATTCCGTAGGCAAACAGTGTCAGAATTGGCTCAAACACTCCACCTTAGCATCAGTTAAGCTTCATTTGTCTAAAATGACTGACAATGTTGATCTGAATGACGTTGTCAAGGGCCCTGCTTCTGGCAGATCCAAACGGTGGATATATGCTATTTAAAACGAAGTTTGTAAACTGTCCCAAATTGAGGCTGCTTCCCGCTTAAGAGCTATAGATCAAACTAATTTAGAAAAAGTGCTAGCAGTTGTAGATAACAGTATTAACACGCTCTCTTCCCACATATACACTTTGGATAATATTGTTTCGTCTGTTGTTGATATTGTGCAAGATGAGGTCTCTGTCTTCTGTACCATGGGCAAAATCAATTGTGTTTCATTATGCAGTTTGCATGGACTTTGCATACCTTAAAGGCTGGGAAAGTGCCTTGGGACTACATGAATAGGTCCTCATTATTTGCCCCTTTTAATTTGAGTGACAAACAGAAGTTTATGTCTATGAAAGATGCAACTTTTTGTATGTTACATATTGAAAAGTTAGAATCTTTGCCATTTTCTGTGGCCAAGACAAATTCTGCTGTGTGGCTCTTACATGGGCTAATGACATTACCTTTCCATCTGTTTAAGTTCGATGCTTGCATGAAGTACTATGCTATTGGCAGGTATGAACCTCTGAGTACCGCTTATATCCATTAAGCTTGGGCACTACCATTTACCTATAGGTGCCTGAGGGAGGGAAAAGAGGTTTTTATTGAATGTTGAAGATTGCACAACAACACCTGATCACTCGTTAGTGTGTAGGAATATCCAATTGTATGGCTTGTGTAATCAGAATGCCCCTAATTTGGCTTGTGTTTTGAAAGGTACACAGACACCTGCTATCACACCCACATTCACATTACTAGCAAACGGTAGTTATTTACTTTAAAATAATGAAGATTGTTGTGGGATGCTGGCAGGAATTCCTTACATCATTACGGTCTCCCAACAAGTAGTTTGTTGTAAAAACGTAATGTTTCCTCCTCCACATAGGAAGCTGGATGTTTCCATCTGGCCGTCAATTCCGACATTGAAGGAAGAGTTCAACAAGATGAGTCGAATAGGAGCTCTGTTGTCCCAGAAAGAAGTTGCCCTTACTTCTGCCCGTGAGACATTTCTCCTTCACGTGGCAAACACCCACACAGAAGTGAATGCCTTATTAAATTCCGATCTGCCTCTGCATTTCGAGGAGTTAATTCACACTATCTTTAATGCCTCCTCGACAACAGGGCTGGCTCACTTTTTTTAAATTGTTAGTAGTGGCCTTGTGACTTCTTTCCAAACTATATTTGTTGTGTTCCCGGCATTTTTTCATTCGATTTTCTCCAGCCTCTTTGGTGGATTTCCCTTGATGCTTGCTCTGGTAAGCCGAGTGCTTCTACTGCTTTGCTTTTTTCAGAATGGATGCTCATCCTGTGCCACAAGATGATTTGCCCCGGCTGTTGATGCTCCGCCACCGAATGCTTAATTTCTATGGAGCGCTGCCTCTTGCTACATTGAGTTCGGCTTATGGATTATCGTTTCGATTTTACTTTTTCACATGCGTCCAGCCTGTCTTTCATTGCCTGAGCTGCGATTTCAAATGGGCTCTGGATTTGTGTCTCTGAAGTACGGTGTCTCCCAACGCAGATTATGATCAACTGATGAGCCTCTTATTTGCTCATGAATTGCTTGGTTCTGGTGGCGGGATTATGGCCTATGCAGGAATGCATGGAGTCCTGGGACGTTGAAATATTTTTGCAGCGGCGCATGAATTCTTGGCACGCAGTTATATTGAAGTAAATCTGAGTTGTCCTCTGATAAGGCTACAGGCCCCGGTTATTAAGGAACATGTATGATTATTCCCGTTACAAAATTTGATTGTTGAAATCTTTTCAGATGAGAACAT
This sequence comes from Lissotriton vulgaris, assembly GCF_964263255.1. NCBI lineage: Eukaryota > Metazoa > Chordata > Amphibia > Caudata > Salamandridae > Lissotriton > Lissotriton vulgaris. Next base: position 656,115,694 of record NC_141695.1, read on the forward strand.
GACTTCCTGTTGGAGGCTGTTGCAACGTACTGTGCATATACACTATTGGAGTGAGGTGCATTTCCTGCACTTTCTTTCACGACTGGAGTCACATTTTGGACATCAGATTTTTTTGCTATTTTGTTAAGGCCTATTAGCTTAACTATGCCCAAAAGTGATTACTAATTTGAGGTTTTTTTCTCTCCAAAATTCGAAGTTTTGCTTCCGTTTTTTAGATTATGGCAAATTTGAACTTGAATCTATCTCTCGAACTTGAGCTCTGCGTCCTGCTTTGCTCACATTTCTTATCCTTGGTCCAATCAAGGGGGGGGGGGTGTAGTGGGGCTGAGCCTTGCATTTATACAGTGTTAAGTTAGCATGAGCTTATTAGAAGTTTAAACGCCATTTTGCTCTTTGCTTTCTTTTGCACACGGCACACACATTAGGCTGAGAGTTTTGCTTCACATGAGAATAACTTGTTTTTCCACATTGCTAGACTTGCCTCATAAGCATGGTCTGAACAGTGAGTGCTGAGGCCTTCACGATTATCAACACTATTGCTTTTGTTCGAACTGATCAGCGCACATTCTAGACATAACATGTATGCAGCTGCGGACAGCTCAGATACTGGCGCCTTTAATAATATACTGTTTAGGCATGATTAAACACTCTTGAAGAACATTTGTATGCTGAGAGCTTGTGCTGAACTCGTTGTGATTTACTCCTGCTAAACTCTGGGGTATGGGGTCACCTATGCAAGCCTAAGAGACCTTCTGTAGTTATGAAATAACCTACTAGCAATTGAGGGTGAAATATAGGTATATATTTAGCCTGTTTCCATTTAGCATTATAACATGCTTTCTCCCTTTGTATTTTATGGAATAGTAACTATGCTGACAATCTTATTTCTTATCATATGTCTGCTTGTATCAGCTAAGATGCTACACCTGAGATCACAGCGTTGAAATAAATATTTTAAACTTGCTCATGTCTCCCTTTACTCCCTGTTCTGGACTGGTATGAGTGTATAATGAAAGCATGCTCATGTTTCCCACCTTACCTGAGGTATTCTAAGTCGCATGTTCTGGGTTGTCTAATCATTGGTGACTTTGCTACAGGACGAAGAGCAAATGTGATACTGATGCTAGTCTGGTAGGGGATTTTGGGCACTAAGGTAAGTTTTGGCACACCCTAATTCACTGAGGTCCTGAGTCTCTGTGCACAGTTATGTGACTGAGCAGAATCTCTGCAACAGTATTATTTCACCTTGCCACATACCCATTATCACATCCTTTAGCACTGTGGACAGCAAGTGCGACAATTATTTTGATGTCCCCCTCTCAAGATCCCCAATAAACATCTGTTATTCAGCACCAAGATGCCTACCGGTAAATTTGTGCTTTATAAATGCACACTATGACCTCCTTGGATTCCCTTACTACGACCCAGAAAATGAGCCCTCATCTCTCTAAAGCCCCTCTCTCACAAACATTTGATTTGTTTCAAAGTCTTTGTAATGCCTGGCTTTACTAATCCACTTAGCTATCCACATAAAATACAGAACTGTTCTTTCTATCATTCCCTCTGTGTAACTTTATGGTGGCAAAACTGCCACTAGACAAGAGTCTGATATCTTTATCACTAGCAGGAACATAATCACAAGCATTAGCTTGACATTTTTATCACTGCTTGAAAGCTATGTGTGTGTGTGTGTGTGTGTGTGTGTGAATATATATATATATATATATATATATATATATATATATATATATATATATATATATATAGAGATATATATATATATATATATATATATATATATATATATATATATATATATATATATATATATATGTATAAACAAACGAAATCCCAACCGCTCCTAGTAGCGGCTCGAATGGGCGCAGACCTCCACTCCACAGGATGAATTTCACGATGTTAAATCATCGAGCCATCACGATAATAAGGTGTCAACAGTGCATTTTTATTTAGCAAAAATGAAAGAGCAAGTGCCCTCCCTGACGCGTTTCGCTCCGCGGACGGAGCTTGGTCACATGATATTTAACCTCTTCGAGGCTCATGACGAGCTGAGCTCGTCATGAGCCACGGCGCTCTGGTGAGCTCAGCTCGTCATGAGCCGCGGAACGCTCGCATGTGGGGATAATTCCCCTGCTGTGCTGAGCGTTCCACGGGAGCAGGTGTGGCCGTGACGAGCAGCACAGGAGCGCCGTGCCTCAAGACGAGCTCAGCTCGTCATGAGCATGGGGGTGCTGTGCGCGCCCCCCTCCCCCCAGCACGCAGCGAAGGGGATATATATGTATATATATAACCTACTGGCTGTTGCCAGTAGGCATTTATAGCTAGGACCGAGTTTCCATAGGAAGTGCATTTTTTGTCTTGCTTATAACTTTGGCGTTGTTTGATGAATCTTCATGAAATTTTCAAAACTGATTCTTTGTTCATATCAGCTCTAATGTTGAACGCTTGGGGGTGATTCGTCAAGGGGGGCCGAGAAAAAAGGGGGGTCCCAAAACATGTTTTCTCCATGTTAATTTTCGTAGGAAACTTTAGATAAGGCTACAGGTCGAACGGGTGAACGGAATTACCCCAAATTTGGCAGGGAGAAGGGTCTTGGTCTAGAAAGCACGCTTCTGTTTATTTGTTGTAAATCCGTTCTGTCGTTTTTGAAAAATATCGAAATTTACAGATATCAATATTTGGAAATTCTGCCATCTGATTGGCTGAGGCGTTGTGAGCACGAGTTTGCTGCTGATTGGCTGCGAGCGGTTGCAAATAGGAAGTGTTGGCTGCCATTTTGTGAGTCCGTTGAAGCGAGTAAGGGGAAAAAAGGGAGAAAAAAATTGGAAAGAGGAGGGTAGGAGCGCTGTGAGCTCTGTAGGGTGGTTAGGGTGTGCTATAGAGGGAGTGTAAGTGAAGTATTCACCCCAACCGGTGTGAAAGTGCTGTTTTGTCCACTGTGAGATGGTGCTGAGGTGATGTGCTGGTACACTCAAGGATGAAAGCATGCATATAAACCGTGAGCTGAGTGCTGTAAACTGATGTGCTCTGGGCGCTGTAGCATACTGGCCAAAGTGAAGTATTACCCCTACCGGTGTGAAAGTGCTGGTTTGCACACTGTGAGATGGTGCTGAGGTGTCGTGCCGGTACACTCCTTGGTGAAAGCGTGCGTGTAAACCGTGAGCTGAGTGCTCTGTAGCATACTGGCAGAAGCGAAGTATTTACCCTTACCGGTGTGAAAGTGCTGTTTTGTCGAGAGTGAGATGGTGCAGAGGTGAGGTACCAGTAAACTTGGAGATGAAACCGTGTGCCTAAGCTGTGAGCTAAGTGCTGTAAACTGATGTGCTCTGGGTCGTGTAGCATACTGGCTGCTGTAGCATATGTGTGCAGGTGGTGTTAGTATGCGTTTAGAGTATAGCGGGAGTGGGAAGCAAACTACTCACTGGCACAGGTGTGAAGACTTTGGGATGAAACTGTGAGTGTAAGTCATGAGTTTTTTTCTGTAAAGTCATGTGCTGTGGGCGCTGTAGGATACTGGCTGCTGTAGCATACCTTTGTAAGTAGTGTTAGTGTGCGTTTATACTATACAGTAAGTGGTAAGCAAACTACTCACCCCTACCGGTCTGAAGACTCAAATGAAGTGTTTTAGGTAGCAGGAATAAAGAAATAATCGTGAAGAATATAATTCAGAATATTGTAATGCCATAGAAGACAAATGGTGACATGAGGTGTGTCTAAGAAAGTGGTAGTGTGTAATAAAGGGATGGAGTTTAAAAATTATATAGAAAGTGTCTTTATTTAAGAGCCATTAATGGACCTACTGGTGCTAGAGCGTGGGCATCCAGCTGAACCACTTCTGCTGTATTCAAACGTAAGCTCCTGCATCACTGAATTGCATATTACATGTTACAGTTGCATGTGACATACATAATAGCTATTACACTTGAATGACTCTACATTCTATAAGGAAAATAAAGGTAGGATACGATTAGCACATGTATCCTTTAAGAAAAGAAATAAATAAAAAATAAATTGCAAAATGTAGTCACCAAACTTTTTTTTGTACCTTTGCAGTGCTTTTTTGTAACGCAAAATTATCAACAGTAGAATAGTCAGCTATCTGTTGTACAGTAGATTCAATGTAGTATGTGTCAGAATTGGTACTAGTTCTACCCACATTAGAACTTTGAGGATGAGGATGAATACAAACATTGCTCTTCTGAAAAGCACATTTGGTACCTTTGTAGTCAAACCATACATTATTGTCTTGAGCTGTTTAAAAAAAACATTCTTGTGTAGAAAGCTAAGGCATCGAGCTGAGACAAACTTCAACCGCTTCTGCTGTAGTCAAATCGAAGCTCCTGCATCAGTGACTTGCACATTATATGTTACAGTTCTATGTGACATGCACAATAGCTATTAGACATGACTGAATAAATTGTATAATGAAAATAAAGGTAGTTTACGATTACCATACTGTGCTGAGCAGTTCCTAAACAAAGTCGTCTTTTTAAATTTTGATCGTCAGGTTTTGAGCTGAGGCTGAATTTGAGTAAATTTGTGTGAAAGGGCTTCATGAATAACAGGCAGGCAGAGAGGCTTGTGCACAAAGAATAGACGTGGTTTCTAAATGGGTGTCGGGTTTAGGCTAATTTAGGAAGTAAATAGCGTATTTGCATAGGCCATACAGCACCGATCGCTGGTTAGAGTGGAGACGTAAGGGGTAATAATGAAGGCAGAGTTTAAATGTCTGAGTATACTTAGAAAGTTATTATATCAAAGTAGTAGGATTGAAGTGTATTATAAAAAATGTATAACAAAATGTCAAAAAAGATGGAAAAAATACTTTCAAGAAAAATGTGAGTTTCTTACAAGTCTTAGAGATTGTAGTCCTGAGGTTCTCACACCTTGAGATGCCTATTGTTCGAAGAGGCTATTGTTGCCATCATCTGAGAAAAGGGAAGTGATCCAATTCATTTCCTCGAATGGACAGTCATGGTCCTCGAATGTTGGAGAGGCAATTAGAATAGGGAGGCAATCTGCGATGTTGTGAAAGGTCGCACGTTACAGGAGATCTTTCGCGGCTGCGCAGAGATCCCATTTCGCTACGATACTTTTTTGCATTGCATTCACCATTGCTCTACCACCAGAACAATCACATTCATGGTTTTCAAGATAATGCATTACCTGATGGATATCGGGAGCGATTGTTGGGTTGTAGGCAAGGTGTAGATCCATTCGCCAGTCAAATGGGCAAGTTTTGCAATCAAACAATGGTTGTATGCATATTGCATAAGTGTAGATAAATGTTATGTTGTAGCTGACTCCGATAATAGATAGCGGCAGGTAGCCGAAATGTTTTTCAGTTTTTTACAGTATTGATGTAGCTTGGCGTAAAGGCATATTCTGTCGGATGTAGTTGTTTCCACAGAGAGTGTACATCACAAAAAGGGTACCAGAGGGTCAGAATTTCTACAAGTGATTATTGGAGACAAAAGTAGTGAGTTATTACCACTAGCCATACAACAGATCTTCTTAGTGAAAATAACAAGAGCTAGGTCAGGTCAGTGTCTGGTCTCTAGCACCCATCAGTCACCACTCGGAACCGCCTTTCATCATTTGGGGCTCCGAGGACCAACACAGCACCTGATCTTATCTCTAACAAGAAGGGGCTGACTCTTAAGACTCAGCTTGTCAAAAGGAAATACCCTCCCCGTCTGGTACACCGTGCCATGAAGCGGGCTAGTAACAACATTCGAGCAGCATTATTGGAACCACCTACTCCAAAAGAACCTCTGGTACATTATCCAACAGTATCAAGAAAGCGGTGAAGAAACGTTGGTCCATTTTGAATTCAGGACCCCATTCTATCCAACAGCCGTTGTTCTCCTTTAAGAGAGGACCTAACTTGAGAGATAGAATGGTCCACACCAGACCACAAGAGGAAACACCTAGAACAGTGGGTACCCTTTGGGACTTGCCTCCAGTATCCGGCCACCATCCATGTGGCACATGCCAATCATGTGCACAGACATCAAAAACTACAGAAATCGATATTGGCATGTCCAGGCCCTGGAGACAAGTGAGATTCACCAACTGCAACAGCGACAAATTAATTTATTTGATCACCTGCCCCTGCGGACTCAGATACGTGGGGATGACCACTCGAAAGATCAAGGTGAGGCTGTCTGAACACAGAAGTACCATCAACTGTAAGAGGCAGGCTACTAGACTTACCACCCACTTCATTACCTTGAATCACTCACCCACTTCATTTAAATGGACGGTCCTAGAGAAACCGTTCATTCCATCACACGTCACGAATGTGGGACATTTTCTGCTAGTGAAAGAACAGAAATGGGCTGAATGACGACATACCTTGGTCCTCGTTTTGAAATCACTACTTGACTAGTGTTTATTTTGATGACCAACAGCAACACACTAATGATCAATAAGATCATTCCTATGAAAGTGGTGACTTCAGTATGCAACATAGCCCAGAGGATTGTTATGTTCAGGTTGTATCAGTCTCAGGTGATTTACTAACATCTTCCAGTTCTCTAGTGTTTTATGACCGAGTGGGCCTCTTTTTAAGCATTTTTTTTCACTTGCATCATCGAATATAGCGCGTTAAACACTCTAGCACACACTGAAGGTCTACAATATCGCCGTGCATTTACCATGACTACGAGCGGTGTGAGCGCGATTGGTCAAATCCCCTCTGGGCTCAACCAATCGTAGCATTTGTGACACTACCACCGCATGACGAGGCTTGTTCGCGTATCACGTGACGGCCTCAGCCTATCATGAGCAACTTGTTATAAAACTGCAAGTAAACAGACCGCCGGTACCTCCCCAGACGGCACAGATGCCGCGTTGGAGTACCGACGGAGAGGTAGGGTCCTCAACAACGTTTTCTTTTTCTTTTTATTTATACTTTATCCGGCAATAGCGTGAAACATTCTTGGGCACATACCCTCCGCTGCTGGCTTTGGAAGGCGGGATTCCTATCACGCCATACCTCTATACTTTGATGGTTCTTTTTGGGCACATGAGCGTAATGGGCCAAGGCAATAGACTGCGAAGAGCTGATAGAATGACACCAATATCGCTCTTGGGCACACACTTTCCGCCACCAGGTTCGAGAGGTGGGGTTTCTTTCACGCCTTACCCCTATAGATCCTTTTGGGCACATCAGCCTAATAGTTTCAGGCAAGAGACTGCGTAGAGCTGATATAATAACACCTATATCGCTCTACTTACCATGCTAGTACATTTGGAGTAACGAAATCCACATATGTACTAGCTTCATATCATGACAGAATTTCTCGGCAATAGCTAAACCTGTGTTGTGTGTTAACATGTTTATGGTGAACGATTCAATGGTTTGAATTTATTCACCCTTACAGAGCGGTGCTTCACCTATGTCCTGAGCCGCAGCCAGGTGGGGTGAGGTCTCTACTTCTTACAAATCAGGTAAGATGTAGCATGTGAAATTTGAAAAGTTTCAAGTTCTATAGAAACTGGAAGGCATTAGTACATACAGTGCATTTGGCCTCACTTTTATATATAGGCTTCACTAATGTTGGTATTTATCAATGGTGATAGAAACAATGTTTTTTTGGGGATGAGGTGTGCGTGACGTACATATGCTATACATTTCTATCACTTCTTTCAGTGGACAACTGAAATTGTGAGAAGATACGGAACAAGTACACCTAGGAGGTCCAGGTGACATATATATAAGTATCTAAGTTGTTCAATTTTTTTTATAAAAAACACTTCTTCACACTTTGGGTTTTTTTTGTTTGCAGTAGCGTCATTTTAAGGTCCTGAAGAAAGCAAGGCCACTTGGCCATTATTTGCTGAAACACGTTGACCACGTTCCACCACTAGACAGTTTATATATTTTCCCTGTCTTGGCTATTTTTAATATTGGCATTGGGAGCTATATCCAATTAAAACATTTTTTTGCTTCCTAAACCAATTTTATTCACTTTTTCTTTATCCTTTGATATCACTTTGTTCTTTGCACTGCACTTTTCACCCCGTCAGTTACATCACTCATACATATCTTTCCAACTGTAAGCGACCGCGCCCTGCCTACAGGAAGGTCAGCCCCTTCTTGTTAGAGATAAGATCAGGTGCTGTGTTGGTCCTCGGAGCCCCAAATGATGAAGGGTGGTTCCGAGTGGTGACTGATGGGTGCTAGAGACCAGACACTGACCTGACCTAGCTCTTGTTATTTTCACTAAGAAGATCTGTTGTATGGCTAGTGGTAATAACTCACTACTTTTGTCTCCAATAATCACTTGTAGAAATTCTGACCCTCTGGTACCCTTTTTGTGATGAGTATTTGATAGGGCATGTACTCAGATCCGGTCATTAAATTAGCCCTAGGGTCCCCCATAATTGTATATGTTGTAGTTCCACAGAGAGTGTAGCCATTTTTAGAAGTAGAATTAGCAGTAGGAAGGCCGCAAAGAGAGCGAGAATTATGGGCACTGTTCCTGTTACTCCAGAGATTATCGAATTAATGCAGTCTGGTATTAAAAGAAGAACAGTTTGAAAGTGTGTTAGAAGGCCTATGTCACCTATGTCACCTATGTCACCTTGTTACCAGACCTTGAGTGTAACCTATGTCACACTCAAGGTCTGGTACGCTTTTTTAACACAGTCTCATGACCATGTTAAAAAAGCGTACCAGACCTTGAGTGTGACATAGGTTAAAAATTGTGCAACAATTCACAAAGTGTAATTAGCGGTTCGTATTTAAAAGGGAGTGTATTTTACTTAAAGTTTGTGGTATCTGCAGTGGATACATTTCTTTTGCAGAAGTGAGGGAGACTTCTGTTCTGAACAAAAGCGCTTTTAGTTTGGTTTGTTTCATGAAATCTGTTTTCAAATTAGGAATTGAGGGCCAAGTTAAAGTTTGGGAGTTGTTTTGTGTGGGTGGGAACAGACATTGCCACAGGAAGTTACCCAGTTTGAAACAGTAAGGACAGACAGCATGCCTGCTCACATTCCGTAGGAGTACATGTTATTGAGAAGCTGATAACTGCCGTTAGAAAGCTGTGTGAATGTCGGTCTGATTGTGGGAGTTGCTGTCCTTTTAAGAAAGGAAGCAAGATTGGGTGCTGTAAACTTATAAGGGCTGTGTAGTTGGACATTCTTGGACAGTAATAAATGACTGCCATTGTGGTCGCACTATACACATGCGAGACAAATTTCTTTATCCTCTTTAAGACAGCGATATGTAAATGGGAGAAACCACTGCTTGTGAAGAAATGCGCTACCTTATATAATCACATTCAACATGACAAACAACATGTATACCTAGCAGACACAGCGACACTACATACTGCGTTAAACGTGGCTAGCCATATACACAAAGCAAACATGGCATGGCACCTCTGCCTCACAATGCAGAATGCAGGGAGAGATGGGACCAAAGTATGTGTGAAGGTGGCAAGTAATTATCAATTATAAAATGATATAAGTCTTGAGGGGATGTGCCGGACAGAGTTGAGTATGCAGAGCACAAATTTGTACATGTCAACATACAATGATGGTCTATTGAGTGAAGTGGATAGTGGGCGCATCCATGAAAGTACAGTCAGTATGGAAGATTACGGAATGGTAGTGCGTACACGCCTCCGTCCTCAAATGTTTAGGGTAGTAGGCTGGCTCGGCATACGCAAGGCTAGAATAGGGGTATGAGGAGAGGCATGTTTCTGTGGGTGTGGTTCTCTTCCGGATTGGCGAACGTGTCTGTCAGGTCTGCATACCTTACACCACCACAAGGCTGATACAGTGAGCAAAGGTGGCTGCCTGAATGGTGCTTTCAGTGTGCTGGCATCTAGAAACCGCCATTGCACTGCGACGCATATATTCCCCACAGTTCACCTTTCGACACCGCCGTATGTGAAAGAGGGCCCACCACATGCAGGCAGAAGCTCCTGGACCGAGGTCTGCGAGCTCGGAAGGCTCCTGAGATTAACGCTGGCTACCACGATACAGGCACACAGCGCCAAGCCTGAGGCCCAGCACCATGGAGTGCTCTGTATACTACTAACACAATAGTCCGACAGGTACCAACAGTGGAATGGTGTTTTTGATACCATAGTGGGCGTTGTTAGAACTGTATCTAAGAGTGGAGATAAAGGTACTCCCTTCGACCAGGTGTAACCAGCTCTCTGTCCCAACCGTGGAACGGTGTCTTGATCCCACAATGAACTATGTCAGAGATTACCTGGTGCTTGCTTTTCACAGAGCTCCCTCCGTTGAGGTGCATCAGACTCTGTGATTCAACAAGTTGCATATGATTATTGGGCTTGGTTGACTGCAGCCGCTGGACTACACCGTGGTACAGCAGGTCCAAACATTGAATCGGGGTCCTAAATATATGAAAGAGGATATCAGAAGTTAAAGTCTGTGATGATTTTGTGTACCCCCTCCGATCAGGTGCAACCCGCTGTAGGTAAAAACAGTGGAATGGTGTCTTGATCCCACAATGGATGATGTTAGAAGTGCATCTGAGAGTGGAGATGACAGTACTCCCTTTGACCAGGTGGAACCAACTCTAGGTTCCAACAGTGGAACGGTGTCGTGATCCCACATTGAAAGATGTCCGATATTACCTTCTGCCTGGTTTTCACAGAACTCCCTCCGTTGAGGTGCATTACACTCTGTGCTTCCGTAGTTAACTGCTGCACATGATTGTTAGGCATGGTTTACTGCAGTCGCTGGACTACACAGCAGTACAGCAGGTCCGAATAGTGAAACAAGGTGTTAATTCTATGATTGAGTATGTCAGAAGTTAAACTGTGTGATGATTTTTGTGTACCCCCTCTGATGAGGCGCAGCCAACTCTAGGTACTGATGAAGCGAGATTGTGAAATAAAATGTGTTATGTCTCGCTAAGTTATACTTCCATAATTAATTAATAATATTAATGAGTTTTGCATGATTTGTATTAATTCAACCTAGTTTAATATGCACTTTCATGAACATATGGGGATTAACATTATGTGCTCTTTGTTGCATTTGCAAGTACGTTCAAATAATAAACTAACTTTGTCTTTTCGTTTTGTCAAAATTAATTGCGTCTGTTTAAATAATAGCATGTGCTTATTTTTAAATGTGCTTTCCTCTTTGTCGTGTCTTTTATGTGGCAAAGGCTTGTGGAGAATCCTGAGGCTCGTGTGAAGAAGGTCTTTATATTTGCTGCTTTTTCGTGCTTGAAGCTAGGTAACATAAATTAATGGATTAACATTAGTAATGGGGGTGGGTAACAGAATGACTTTCATTACTCAAATTAATTAAAGTTTTGTGTTTCTTTGCAAACTAGTGCTTCGAAAAGAGGCCTGAGGCCTAGCTTAAAATGGGTGTTTTGGAATCCTGTCATGATGAGCCGAGCACAGCAAAAGAATGAAAAAGAGTTTGTCGTTCATAATCTTCAGTAAAAAAAATACGAGGAACTGTGCAGGATGTGCTCCATGTTGTATGATTTTCCAAGGACAGGATATGGCAGAAAAGCCAAAGCTGAGGAAGAAACAAACTGTTATTCAATAAATTGTTTCAAAGGACCTCGGAAGCTAATGTCACTTGTAGACAATAGACAAAGATGTTATAGAAAAGCACGATTTCAGAATGAAGAGGCAATGACTTCATGATGACTGACGGCTGTCAGCCAATCAAATCGCTGGATCTCTTTTAAAAAGTATTCTTTTAGCTAGTTTTAGATAGAGAAAAGGTATAAAACTTGGACCCCTTGGGATGAGCTCGGCTGGCTCGTTCCTGAATTCTGAAGGGCGTAAGAAGCTGACGGACTTTTGACTCACGTAAGGGAGAATGAACTAATATCTTTCCTTTTAGGTTAAAATTAGGTATAGACAGGGAAATAGGGTTTAGGGAATGAGATTCTTTCTGCTTAAATACTTTTCATGCTGATTTGTTTTGAACTGACAGTCTAATGTGCCTTTACTTAATAAAATGATGCTTATTAAATGCTAATAAAAGATTCTTTTATTTAAATGCTCTTTACTTGATAATAAAGTTAATAAAATAGATTTTGAAATGACAAGCTGGTCTTGGTTATTTAGAGTCTAGTTACCATTAGTCAATCCATTGCCTAGGTGACTTAAATAAATGTTTTATTTATAAACATGAAGATGATAAACTGCAGTTGTATATAAATGTAAATAGTGTTTTGAATAGTTCCGATTAATTAGGTCACATGATTCAGTTGGCCTATTCATGTCTCAGTCATTTATGGGCCTAGTGATGAGTTTAAGATTAATGGTGAGTATCATGGTGTAGGGTAGTGTTTTTGAGACAGAATTTCTTTGGGCCCGCTGGATCAATTCTCTGGTAGCAGAGTTACGGTTACTATGGTAACTGACATGCTACAGGTAGATACATAGGATACATGTTTAATACATGTTAAGTTTGTCTAGTTGTTATATGTAGTCGAAAGGTTTTTTCCAGCAGTGAATGAATGAATTAATTATATTTGTTTGGTTACTAAAAACCATTAGATAAAACCAAAATACAAAAGTAACAACATTACAAAAGTTAAAATCAAGAAAAATTGCAAAAGTTCAGTTTATCTAATTGCTCCATGGGTACTGGACGAATCATGAGTTATTGGTACGGAAAGGAGGAAAAGAAGCCTTCATGGTTTCAGAAATGTAAAAATGTATTCAGCCCCGATAAGAAAATTGAAACGCTTGGTGGAAAAATACTTCATAAGTACAAAACACCCTCAGCATACATGGAGGGTGAATATGGTTACCATACTGTTCTTTGGTTTGAAAATTGGATGCATTATACCAAAGATGATGGTGTATTAGCATGGCCAGAAGATGGATCATTTAATGTTAAAGTTTTCAAAAACCTGAGAGAAAAAATGATGGCTCTTATGCCAAAACCTAGACTTACTCAATTTGAGGCTTTAGTTTAATGGGAGGTTGAAATGATGGAACTTGAACGAGAAAACAGAGGAATATCAAGAGGCCCAAAATTAGATATAAATAGGGAAACTCATCAGGATAGAGTGCGTCGTTGGAGAAAAGCGGACATGTATGATGGTCTGTACCCAGTAAGAGAGATGGTTATTGAAACACCGGGTCAAAAAAATAGCCGAAAGAAAGGTCATCTTGATGAAGAATAAGATGATGCAGTTTTAGAAGAAATTTGTGTTAATCCACCACCCTATCAGCCAATTTGTTCACAGTCTACCCCGAGAGTTCCTTCAGGAACCTCTCCTAGTGCACCTCCTAGAGAAGCTGATGAAAATTCACCCAGATTTTTAAGATTACCTGAGAGAGTAAGGTCAAGAAGTAAATCTTATACTCCAAGAGAAAACAGGAATTATCCAAAGATTCCAGAGCAGAGAAATGAATTCCCGAGAAATGAAAAGAGAGCATGGGGATGGGGTCCCCGCGGCTGATTATGGCCTTAGGAGGGGGGCCACGCGGTCCTCTCCCAAATTTTTAATAAAAAAAAAATAGGAGGCAGGCCCTGGGCGGTGGGGTCCATAAGGTCAAAAAATTACAAAAAGAAGGGGGGCCACACAGCCCTCCTTCTGAAAATTAAAATAAAATAAAAGACTAGCATCGTGCTGGAGGCCATGCCCCTTTCTTGCAGCACTCTGCAAACGCGCCCCCTGGCCGCAGGGCGTGTTTGCAGACATGTCACCTCAGGGCCCGCCACCTTCCTTCACCATTGTGCAAACACGCCCTGTGGCAAGTAGTAAGTTGAGGAATCAATTCTCTTTCAATACTGAACTGAGGGTCCCTGAGGGCCAACGGGCCAAAAGGTATGTCCAGTATTCACCAGGTAGCTGCGTTGTGTTCAGAGGCCATACCCCTTTTCACACCTCTCTGCAACACACAAAGCTCTGTGGCACTTACTGGAGGTACCTACTGGTCTAGTTTGACCCTAGGGATCCTTAGGATTCAAGGGAAATTAATCTCTCAACTTATAATGGCCACAGGGCACGTTTACACAGTTGTGAAGGGAGGGGACGGGGCATGAGGTGACGTGTGCAAACACGCCCTGAGGTGCGTTTGAAGTTTCGGAAATAATTCCTCTTCAATTCTGAGGGACCCTGAGGGCCAACGAGCCCACCAGGTGCTTCCAGAAAGCGTCACTGCGCTGCATTGCAAAGAGGTGGTGCAGGCTGTACCCCTTTTTATACCTCTCTGCAATGGCGCTTACTGGAGGTACCTAGTGGGCTAAAATTTGACAATAGAGACCCTCAGGATTGAAGAGACGTAATCTCCCAATTTAATACAGCCACAGGGCGTGTTTACACAATGGGAAAGGGAGGAGATGGGGCCTGCGGTGACGTGTGTAAACATGCCCTATGGTGCATTTAAGTTGGGAAATTAATTCCCCTTCAATCCTGAGGGTCCCTGGAGGCTACCTAGCCCACCAGGTGCTTCTAGTAAGTGCAACTGCACTGTGTTGCAGAGAGGTGGGGCAGGCCGTGCCACTTTTTAGACCTCTCAGCAATGCAGCTCTGTGGTGCTTACTGGAGGTACCTAGTGGGCTAATTGGACCCTAAGGACCCTGAGGATTCAAATGGACTTAATCTCCCAAATTAGCATGTCCACAGGGCATGTTTACACAGTGGTGAAGGGAGGAGACAGGGCCTGAGGTGATGTGTGCAAACACGCCCTGTGGTGCTTTTTAAGTTGAGGAAGTAATATCCCTTCAATCCTGAGGGCTCGTGGGGCCAACTAGCCTACCTGGTGCTTCTAGTAAGCGCCACTGCGCTGCGTTGCAGAGAGATGGTCTAAGCCGTGCCCCTTTTTACACCTCTCTGCAACGCAGCTCTGTGGCGCTTACTGGAGGTACCTAGTGGGCTAGTTGGACCCTAGGGACCATCAGCATTCAAGGGGAATTAATATCCCAACTTAAAAAGGCCACAGGGCGTGTTTTACATATGTCAACTCACGAACCCCCTTCCCTTCACCAGTGTTCAAACGCACCCGTGGTGCGTTTTAAGAGGTAATTTTAATCCCCTTGCCCTATTATATACTAGGGGCTTACAGAGGAGGTCATGCTAATCACCGGGGAACCCCAACGGATAGTGTTCCCTAGTGTATGTAGGTGTTTTCATTGCATTCTAAGTGTCTTTTAACAAAGCACTGGCTCTAGGACTGGTTAGTCAGACTCAGTTACCACCAGTATCCATCTGAAAAAGTTGAGGGTACAGGATGATTTTGCAACAAAGCTTCTTTCTGCTCCTCTGTTTGTTCTTTCTGCACGTTTTCCTTCTTCCTGTACTTTTCTTCTTCTTTGAGGACTTCTGTTGCTTCTTACTGAATTTCATTTTTTTCTTTCTGTGCGTTTCTTCTTCTTTCTTCACATGTCTTATCTCTGTAGGCATAGTTAGAAATTAGCATTTAAAAAACCTTTGAAATTCACTAAAAAAACATAGGTTTCAGGCACGTTATAGTAAGGAATAAGCATTTAAAAAACCTTAGAAATTCACTGAAAAACCCATAGGTTTCTGGGGCGTTATAGTTAGCTGGACTTTTCACTTGTACAAAACCATTGAAATGCCCCCATTATAGTTAGTTCAGCACGCCGGCAATGCACTGCTGATGATGTCACATATTACATCACTCATGACATCACTGATGATGTCATGGATGTCAGGACCAGCTTCATCAATGTCCCAAGGTGCCCACCACCCTCCCATTGCAATTTGCCATGGCATGGCCGGAGCAGCAAACTTCTGCTTCACGTCATGGAAGTGAGAGCAGGAAAACTGCACCCTCTGGCCAAAAGAAATCCAGCTCCCGCAGGGACTGCAGGGTTAGGGGCTCTCCCCACAGTCCCAAACAAGAGGCAAAGCCCAAGGGAATGGGGTCCCCGGGGCCAAAAAATAGCCTGGGTAGGGAGGTCACACAGGCCCCCCTACTCTTTTTTTTAAAAGAAGAATGGCTGGGTCCCGAAGGCTGGGGTCTCTGTGGCTGATATGGGGCAATGGAATATTTATTTTCTCTCATGATAGGAGTCACAACGCTATTGCAGCTATCGCAGTTGTCAGTGCAGGCTCCCAGTGTAACGTTGCAGTGGATTTGTGGATCCACCTTAAATAAATAATTTAATAGTATATCATTCAGAAGTTTGAAATAATATACAAAATAAAAATTAAAAGTTAAGGTGAAAAGTGAATAGTGCTTTTGTTTAGCAAATTTGCGACAGGTTTGTGAATCCAGGAAATATTTAAAAAGAGTACATATTTTTAAAAAAAAATAAGTTTCACTGTTGGGATGTAGGGTGGCTCTAACAAGAGCCGTTGTTTTCAATAAGACTTTGTTGGAGCTACATGTTAGTGCAGATGCACAGCTTATGGTTGTTGAGAAACACTCTGTTTCCTTCATCTGTGAAGTGAACTCCATCACTTCTGTAGATGTCATGCATATCAAAACATAGATTGTTATAGGTGTAGCCCATCCTATAGTCTCTGAGGTAAGCAGAAACCGCTTTATTGACATTCTTCCTAGCCTTCTCAAGCTGTGGACAGAATTGATTTGACCACTTCCATTTCTGTCTTTGGCATATATTAGAGTATACGAAGACAGTTTGAGGGAAAAGCAACATCAATTGTGCAAGTCTCTGTGCAAACCATTTAATATCCACATTTTGCAAACCTAGCTCTTTGTCAATACCTCTGTGTTTAGTATACCTTTTGCCCCTGAAAACATAGCAGTGGCATACAATCCATACTGTAAGCATTTTGAAGGGTTGTGTGGAAGGAATCAAAAGACGTCTGTAGCTAATTCAGTCTGTTGGTGGAATTAGACTTTTGACTCACGTAAGGGAGAATGAACTAATATCTTTCCTTTTAGGTTAAAATTAAGTATAGACAGGGAAATAGGGTTTAGGGAATGAGATTCTTTCTGCTTAAATACTTTTCATGCTGATTTGTTTTGAACTGACAGTCTAATGTGCCTTTACTTAATAAAATGATGCTTATTAAATGCTAATAAAAGATTCTTTTATTTAAATGCTCTTTACTTGATAATAAAGTTAATAAAATAGATTTTGAAATGACAAGCTGGTCTTGGTTATTTAGAGTCTAGTTACCATTAGTCAATCCATTGCCTAGGTGACTTAAATAAATGTTTTATTTATAAACATGAAGATGATAAACTGCAGTTGTATATAAATGTAAATAGTGTTTTGAATAGTTCCGATTAATTAGGTCACATGATTCAGTTGGCCTATTCATGTCTCAGTCATTTATGGGCCTAGTGATGAGTTTAAGATTAATGGTGAGTATCATGGTGTAGGGTAGTGTTTTTGAGACAGAATTTCTTTGGGCCCGCTGGATCAATTCTCTGGTAGCAGAGTTACGGTTACTATGGTAACTGACATGCTACAGGTAGATACATAGGATACATGTTTAATACATGTTAAGTTTGTCTAGTTGTTATATGTAGTCGAAAGGTTTTTTCCAGCAGTGAATGAATGAATTAATTATATTTGTTTGGTTACTAAAAACCATTAGATAAAACCAAAATACAAAAGTAACAACATTACAAAAGTTAAAATCAAGAAAAATTGCAAAAGTTCAGTTTATCTAATTGCTCCATGGGTACTGGACGAATCATGAGTTATTGGTACGGAAAGGAGGAAAAGAAGCCTTCATGGTTTCAGAAATGTAAAAATGTATTCAGCCCCGATAAGAAAATTGAAACGCTTGGTGGAAAAATACTTCATAAGTACAAAACACCCTCAGCATACATGGAGGGTGAATATGGTTACCATACTGTTCTTTGGTTTGAAAATTGGATGCATTATACCAAAGATGATGGTGTATTAGCATGGCCAGAAGATGGATCATTTAATGTTAAAGTTTTCAAAAACCTGAGAGAAAAAATTATGGCTCTTATGCCAAAACCTAGACTTACTCAATTTGAGGCTTTAGTTTAATGGGAGGTTGAAATGATGGAACTTGAACGAGAAAACAGAGGAATATCAAGAGGCCCAAAATTAGATATAAATAGGGAAACTCATCAGGATAGAGTGCGTCGTTGGAGAAAAGCGGACATGTATGATGGTCTGTACCCAGTAAGAGAGATGGTTATTGAAACACCGGGTCAAAAAAATAGCCGAAAGAAAGGTCATCTTGATGAAGAATAAGATGATGCAGTTTTAGAAGAAATTTGTGTTAATCCACCACCCTATCAGCCAATTTGTTCACAGTCTACCCCGAGAGTTCCTTCAGGAACCTCTCCTAGTGCACCTCCTAGAGAAGCTGATGAAAATTCACCCAGATTTTTAAGATTACCTGAGAGAGTAAGGTCAAGAAGTAAATCTTATACTCCAACAGAAAACAGGAATTATCCAAAGATTCCAGAGCAGAGAAATGAATTCCCGAGAAATGAAAAGAGAGCATGGGGATGGGGTCCCCGCGGCTGATTATGGCCTTAGGAGGGGGGCCACGCGGTCCTCTCCCAAATTTTTAATAAAAAAAAAATAGGAGGCAGGCCCTGGGCGGTGGGGTCCATAAGGTCAAAAAATTACAAAAAGAAGGGGGGCCACACAGCCCTCCTTCTGAAAATTAAAATAAAATAAAAGACTAGCATCGTGCTGGAGGCCATGCCCCTTTCTTGCAGCACTCTGCAAACGCGCCCCCTGGCCGCAGGGCGTGTTTGCAGACATGTCACCTCAGGGCCCGCCACCTTCCTTCACCATTGTGCAAACACGCCCTGTGGCAAGTAGTAAGTTGAGGAATCAATTCTCTTTCAATACTGAACTGAGGGTCCCTGAGGGCCAACGGGCCAAAAGGTATGTCCAGTATTCACCAGGTAGCTGCGTTGTGTTCAGAGGCCATACCCCTTTTCACACCTCTCTGCAACACACAAAGCTCTGTGGCACTTACTGGAGGTACCTACTGGTCTAGTTTGACCCTAGGGATCCTTAGGATTCAAGGGAAATTAATCTCTCAACTTATAATGGCCACAGGGCACGTTTACACAGTTGTGAAGGGAGGGGACGGGGCATGAGGTGACGTGTGCAAACACGCCCTGAGGTGCGTTTGAAGTTTCGGAAATAATTCCTCTTCAATTCTGAGGGACCCTGAGGGCCAACGAGCCCACCAGGTGCTTCCAGAAAGCGTCACTGCGCTGCATTGCAAAGAGGTGGTGCAGGCTGTACCCCTTTTTATACCTCTCTGCAATGGCGCTTACTGGAGGTACCTAGTGGGCTAAAATTTGACAATAGGACCCTCAGGATTGAAGAGACGTAATCTCCCAATTTAATACAGCCACAGGGCGTGTTTACACAATGGGAAAGGGAGGAGATGGGGCCTGCGGTGACGTGTGTAAACACGCCCTATGGTGCATTTAAGTTGGGAAATTAATTCCCCTTCAATCCTGAGGGTCCCTGGAGGCTACCTAGCCCACCAGGTGCTTCTAGTAAGTGCAACTGCACTGTGTTGCAGAGAGGTGGGGCAGGCCGTGCCACTTTTTAGACCTCTCAGCAATGCAGCTCTGTGGTGCTTACTGGAGGTACCTAGTGGGCTAATTGGACCCTAAGGACCCTGAGGATTCAAATGGACTTAATCTCCCAAATTAGCATGTCCACAGGGCAGGTTTACACAGTGGTGAAGGGAGGAGACAGGGCCTGAGGTGATGTGTGCAAACACGCCCTGTGGTGCTTTTTAAGTTGAGGAAGTAATATCCCTTCAATCCTGAGGGCTCGTGGGGCCAACTAGCCTACCTGGTGCTTCTAGTAAGCGCCACTGCGCTGCGTTGCAGAGAGATGGTCTAAGCCGTGCCCCTTTTTACACCTCTCTGCAACGCAGCTCTGTGGCGCTTACTGGAGGTACCTAGTGGGCTAGTTGGACCCTAGGGACCATCAGCATTCAAGGGGAATTATTATCCCAACTTAAAAAGGCCACAGGGCGTGTTTTACATATGTCAACTCACGAACCCCCTTCCCTTCACCAGTGTTCAAACGCACCCGTGGTGCGTTTTAAGAGGTAATTTTAATCCCCTTGCCCTATTATATACTAGGGGCTTACAGAGGAGGTCATGCTA
Organism: Lissotriton vulgaris; assembly: GCF_964263255.1. NCBI lineage: Eukaryota > Metazoa > Chordata > Amphibia > Caudata > Salamandridae > Lissotriton > Lissotriton vulgaris. The sequence goes on from NC_141695.1 coordinate 656,135,760, forward strand.
ATCACCGGGGAACCCCAACGGATAGTGTTCCCTAGTGTATGTAGGTGTTTTCATTGCATTCTAAGTGTCTTTTAACAAAGCACTGGCTCTAGGACTGGTTAGTCAGACTCAGTTACCACCAGTATCCATCTGAAAAAGTTGAGGGTACAGGATGATTTTGCAACAAAGCTTCTTTCTGCTCCTCTGTTTGTTCTTTCTGCACGTTTTCCTTCTTCCTGTACTTTTCTTCTTCTTTGAGGACTTCTGTTGCTTCTTACTGAATTTCATTTTTTTCTTTCTGTGCGTTTCTTCTTCTTTCTTCACATGTCTTATCTCTGTAGGCATAGTTAGAAATTAGCATTTAAAAAACCTTTGAAATTCACTAAAAAAACATAGGTTTCAGGCACGTTATAGTAAGGAATAAGCATTTAAAAAACCTTAGAAATTCACTGAAAAACCCATAGGTTTCTGGGGCGTTATAGTTAGCTGGACTTTTCACTTGTACAAAACCATTGAAATGCCCCCATTATAGTTAGTTCAGCACGCCGGCAATGCACTGCTGATGATGTCACATATTACATCACTCATGACATCACTGATGATGTCATGGATGTCAGGACCAGCTTCATCAATGTCCCAAGGTGCCCACCACCCTCCCATTGCAATTTGCCATGGCATGGCCGGAGCAGCAAACTTCTGCTTCACGTCATGGAAGTGAGAGCAGGAAAACTGCACCCTCTGGCCAAAAGAAATCCAGCTCCCGCAGGGACTGCAGGGTTAGGGGCTCTCCCCACAGTCCCAAACAAGAGGCAAAGCCCAAGGGAATGGGGTCCCCGGGGCCAAAAAATAGCCTGGGTAGGGAGGTCACACAGGCCCCCCTACTCTTTTTTTTAAAAGAAGAAGAATGGCTGGGTCCCGAAGGCTGGGGTCTCTGTGGCTGATATGGGGCAATGGAATATTTATTTTCTCTCATGATAGGAGTCACGACGCTATTGCAGCTATCGCAGCTGTCAGTGCAGGCTCCCAGTGTAACGTTGCAGTGGATTTGTGGATCCACCTTAAATAAATAATTTAATAGTATATCATTCAGAAGTTTGAAATAATATACAAAATAAAAATTAAAAGTTAAGGTGAAAAGTGAATAGTGCTTTTGTTTTGCAAATTTGCGACAGGTTTGTGAATCCAGGAAATATTTAAAAAGAGTACATATTTAAAAAAAAAAATAAGTTTCACTGTTGGGATGTAGGGTGGCTCTAACAAGAGCCGTTGTTTTCAATAAGACTTTGTTGGAGCTACATGTTAGTGCAGATGCACAGCTTATGGTTGTTGAGAAACACTCTGTTTCCTTCATCTGTGAAGTGAACTCCATCACTTCTGTAGATGTCATGCATATCAAAACATAGATTGTTATAGGTGTAGCCCATCCTATAGTCTCTGAGGTAAGCAGAAACCCCTTTATTGACATTCTTCCTAGCCTTCTCAAGCTGTGGACAGAATTGATTTGACCACTTCCATTTCTGTCTTTGGCATATATTAGAGTATACGAAGACAGTTTGAGGGAAAAGCAACATCAATTGTGCAAGTCTCTGTGCAAACCATTTAATATCCACATTTTGCAAACCTAGCTCTTTGTCAATACCTCTGTGTTTAGTATACCTTTTGCCCCTGAAAACATAGCAGTGGCATACAATCCATACTGTAAGCATTTTGAAGGGTTGTGTGGAAGGAATCAAAAGACGTCTGTAGCTAATTCAGTCTGTTGGTGGAATTAGACTTTTGACTCACGTAAGGGAGAATGAACTAATATCTTTCCTTTTAGGTTAAAATTAAGTATAGACAGGGAAATAGGGTTTAGGGAATGAGATTCTTTCTGCTTAAATACTTTTCATGCTGATTTGTTTTGAACTGACAGTCTAATGTGCCTTTACTTAATAAAATGATGCTTATTAAATGCTAATAAAAGATTCTTTTATTTAAATGCTCTTTACTTGATAATAAAGTTAATAAAATAGATTTTGAAATGACAAGCTGGTCTTGGTTATTTAGAGTCTAGTTACCATTAGTCAATCCATTGCCTAGGTGACTTAAATAAATGTTTTATTTATAAACATGAAGATGATAAACTGCAGTTGTATATAAATGTAAATAGTGTTTTGAATAGTTCCGATTAATTAGGTCACATGATTCAGTTGGCCTATTCATGTCTCAGTCATTTATGGGCCTAGTGATGAGTTTAAGATTAATGGTGAGTATCATGGTGTAGGGTAGTGTTTTTGAGACAGAATTTCTTTGGGCCCGCTGGATCAATTCTCTGGTAGCAGAGTTACGGTTACTATGGTAACTGACATGCTACAGGTAGATGCATAGGATACATGTTTAATACATGTTAAGTTTGTCTAGTTGTTATATGTAGTCGAAAGGTTTTTTCCAGCAGTGAATGAATGAATTAATTATATTTGTTTGGTTACTAAAAACCATTAGATAAAACCAAAATACAAAAGTAACAACATTACAAAAGTTAAAATCAAGAAAAATTGCAAAAGTTCAGTTTATCTAATTGCTCCATGGGTACTGGACGAATCATGAGTTATTGGTACGGAAAGGAGGAAAAGAAGCCTTCATGGTTTCAGAAATGTAAAAATGTATTCAGCCCCGATAAGAAAATTGAAACGCTTGGTGGAAAAATACTTCATAAGTACAAAACACCCTCAGCATACATGGAGGGTGAATATGGTTACCATACTGTTCTTTGGTTTGAAAATTGGATGCATTATACCAAAGATGATGGTGTATTAGCATGGCCAGAAGATGGATCATTTAATGTTAAAGTTTTCAAAAACCTGAGAGAAAAAATGATGGCTCTTATGCCAAAACCTAGACTTACTCAATTTGAGGCTTTAGTTTAATGGGAGGTTGAAATGATGGAACTTGAACGAGAAAACAGAGGAATATCAAGAGGCCCAAAATTAGATATAAATAGGGAAACTCATCAGGATAGAGTGCGTCGTTGGAGAAAAGCGGACATGTATGATGGTCTGTACCCAGTAAGAGAGATGGTTATTGAAACACCGGGTCAAAAAAATAGCCGAAAGAAAGGTCATCTTGATGAAGAATAAGATGATGCAGTTTTAGAAGAAATTTGTGTTAATCCACCACCCTATCAGCCAATTTGTTCACAGTCTACCCCGAGAGTTCCTTCAGGAACCTCTCCTAGTGCACCTCCTAGAGAAGCTGATGAAAATTCACCCAGATTTTTAAGATTACCTGAGAGAGTAAGGTCAAGAAGTAAATCTTATACTCCAAGAGAAAACAGGAATTATCCAAAGATTCCAGAGCAGAGAAATGAATTCCCGAGAAATGAAAAGAGAGCATGGGGATGGGGTCCCCGCGGCTGATTATGGCCTTAGGAGGGGGGCCACGCGGTCCTCTCCCAAATTTTTAATAAAAAAAAATAGGAGGCAGGCCCTGGGGGGTGGGGTCCATAAGGTCAAAAAATTACAAAAAGAAGGGGGGCCACACAGCCCTCCTTCTGAAAATTAAAATAAAATAAAAGACTAGCATCGTGCTGGAGGCCATGCCCCTTTCTTGCAGCACTCTGCAAACGCGCCCCCTGGCCGCAGGGCGTGTTTGCAGACATGTCACCTCAGGGCCCGCCACCTTCCTTCACCATTGTGCAAACACGCCCTGTGGCAAGTAGTAAGTTGAGGAATCAATTCTCTTTCAATACTGAACTGAGGGTCCCTGAGGGCCAACGGGCCAAAAGGTATGTCCAGTATTCACCAGGTAGCTGCGTTGTGTTCAGAGGCCATACCCCTTTTCACACCTCTCTGCAACACACAAAGCTCTGTGGCACTTACTGGAGGTACCTACTGGTCTAGTTTGACCCTAGGGATCCTTAGGATTCAAGGGAAATTAATCTCTCAACTTATAATGGCCACAGGGCACGTTTACACAGTTGTGAAGGGAGGGGACGGGGCATGAGGTGACGTGTGCAAACACGCCCTGAGGTGCGTTTGAAGTTTCGGAAATAATTCCTCTTCAATTCTGAGGGACCCTGAGGGCCAACGAGCCCACCAGGTGCTTCCAGAAAGCGTCACTGCGCTGCATTGCAAAGAGGTGGTGCAGGCTGTACCCCTTTTTATACCTCTCTGCAATGGCGCTTACTGGAGGTACCTAGTGGGCTAAAATTTGACAATAGAGACCCTCAGGATTGAAGAGACGTAATCTCCCAATTTAATACAGCCACAGGGCGTGTTTACACAATGGGAAAGGGAGGAGATGGGGCCTGCGGTGACGTGTGTAAACACGCCCTATGGTGCATTTAAGTTGGGAAATTAATTCCCCTTCAATCCTGAGGGTCCCTGGAGGCTACCTAGCCCACCAGGTGCTTCTAGTAAGTGCAACTGCACTGTGTTGCAGAGAGGTGGGGCAGGCCGTGCCACTTTTTAGACCTCTCAGCAATGCAGCTCTGTGGTGCTTACTGGAGGTACCTAGTGGGCTAATTGGACCCTAAGGACCCTGAGGATTCAAATGGACTTAATCTCCCAAATTAGCATGTCCACAGGGCATGTTTACACAGTGGTGAAGGGAGGAGACAGGGCCTGAGGTGATGTGTGCAAACACGCCCTGTGGTGCTTTTTAAGTTGAGGAAGTAATATCCCTTCAATCCTGAGGGCTCGTGGGGCCAACTAGCCTACCTGGTGCTTCTAGTAAGCGCCACTGCGCTGCGTTGCAGAGAGATGGTCTAAGCCGTGCCCCTTTTTACACCTCTCTGCAACGCAGCTCTGTGGCGCTTACTGGAGGTACCTAGTGGGCTAGTTGGACCCTAGGGACCATCAGCATTCAAGGGGAATTAATATCCCAACTTAAAAAGGCCACAGGGCGTGTTTTACATATGTCAACTCACGAACCCCCTTCCCTTCACCAGTGTTCAAACGCACCCGTGGTGCGTTTTAAGAGGTAATTTTAATCCCCTTGCCCTATTATATACTAGGGGCTTACAGAGGAGGTCATGCTAATCACCGGGGAACCCCAACGGATAGTGTTCCCTAGTGTATGTAGGTGTTTTCATTGCATTCTAAGTGTCTTTTAACAAAGCACTGGCTCTAGGACTGGTTAGTCAGACTCAGTTACCACCAGTATCCATCTGAAAAAGTTGAGGGTACAGGATGATTTTGCAACAAAGCTTCTTTCTGCTCCTCTGTTTGTTCTTTCTGCACGTTTTCCTTCTTCCTGTACTTTTCTTCTTCTTTGAGGACTTCTGTTGCTTCTTACTGAATTTCATTTTTTTCTTTCTGTGCGTTTCTTCTTCTTTCTTCACATGTCTTATCTCTGTAGGCATAGTTAGAAATTAGCATTTAAAAAACCTTTGAAATTCACTAAAAAAACATAGGTTTCAGGCACGTTATAGTAAGGAATAAGCATTTAAAAAACCTTAGAAATTCACTGAAAAACCCATAGGTTTCTGGGGTGTTATAGTTAGCTGGACTTTTCACTTGTACAAAACCATTGAAATGCCCCCATTATAGTTAGTTCAGCACGCCGGCAATGCACTGCTGATGATGTCACATATTACATCACTCATGACATAACTGATGATGTCATGGATGTCAGGACCAGCTTCATCAATGTCCCAAGGTGCCCACCACCCTCCCATTGCAAGTTGCCATGGCATGGCCGGAGCAGCAAACTTCTGCTTCACGTCATGGAAGTGAGAGCAGGAAAACTGCACCCTCTGGCCAAAAGAAATCCAGCTCCCGCAGGGACTGCAGGGTTAGGGGCTCTCCCCACAGTCCCAAACAAGAGGCAAAGCCCAAGGGAATGGGGTCCCCGGGGCCAAAAAATAGCCTGGGTAGGGAGGTCACACAGGCCCCCCTACTCTTTTTTTTAAAAGAAGAAGAATGGCTGGGTCCCGAAGGCTGGGGTCTCTGTGGCTGATATGGGGCAATGGAATATTTATTTTCTCTCATGATAGGAGTCACGACGCTATTGCAGCTATCGCAGCTGTCAGTGCAGGCTCCCAGTGTAACGTTGCAGTGGATTTGTGGATCCACCTTAAATAAATAATTTAATAGTATATCATTCAGAAGTTTGAAATAATATACAAAATAAAAATTAAAAGTTAAGGTGAAAAGTGAATAGTGCTTTTGTTTTGCAAATTTCCGACAGGTTTGTGAATCCAGGAAATATTTAAAAAGAGTACATATTTTAAAAAAAAAATAAGTTTCACTGTTGGGATGTAGGGTGGCTCTAACAAGAGCCGTTGTTTTCAATAAGACTTTGTTGGAGCTACATGTTAGTGCAGATGCACAGCTTATGGTTGTTGAGAAACACTCTGTTTCCTTCATCTGTGAAGTGAACTCCATCACTTCTGTAGATGTCATGCATATCAAAACGTAGATTGTTATAGGTGTAGCCCATCCTATAGTCTCTGAGGTAAGCAGAAACCACTTTATTGACATTCTTCCTAGCCTTCTCAAGCTGTGGACAGAATTGATTTGACCACTTCCATTTCTGTCTTTGGCATATATTAGAGTATACGAAGACAGTTTGAGGGAAAAGCAACATCAATTGTGCAAGTCTCTGTGCAAACCATTTAATATCCACATTTTGCAAACCTAGCTCTTTGTCAATACCTCTGTGTTTAGTATACCTTTTGCCCCTGAAAACATAGCAGTGGCATACAATCCATACTGTAAGCATTTTGAAGGGTTGTGTGGAAGGAATCAAAAGACGTCTGTAGCTAATTCAGTCTGTTGGTGGAATTAGAGGTATCTAAAATGGTGGAGATGGTGCTGTTTTAAAAAAAGTAGATAACTGATTGGTTGGTCTTAAACACTGTGTACTTAAAAAATAGGATGCATGTTTTTTCCTGAAGAAGCGTGTTTCTGATTGGTTATTGAAATTTTTTTGAAAGGTGCAGTAGATAGGATAAGGTAATATTTTGCAAAAGTCAACCACATCTGATATTTGCATCTGTAAGCTAGCGTGCTGCACTTTTAAATATGGTGAATTTGAGATCTTCTGGTACGGTTGAATATTGCAGAAAGTGTTACTATGTAAACTAAGCTTAAACAGAATGGAGGAAGGGTTGAAACGTGACTGTGGTTTTAAATTATGAAATGCTAACTTATATATAAGTGATATGATACTAAAGTAAGTTTTCTCAAATCAGTACTATGTTTAATAGTAGTGTGTTGTAAAAAATAATACTAGTATAATAGGGAAATAGGTTTTCTAACTCCCATAAGTGTTCCCAGCTCCATCACAACTCTACACTGTGGCACTGGGAAGGAGTCGCGACTCCAGTAAATTAAGGAACCAGTTTGGGCACTTTTAGAAGAGACTAATAAAGTGTTAATAAGTCTAACCAATAGAAATGAGTTTACATTTATTGTGTCAAAAAAGATTATCTTTTTATGAGTTTCTGATATTTCATATTCTGCAATAGTATTTGAGAGGTAAGTTGCACATTTGTAAGGTGTGTTATGTACTGTGTAGTAGTGCTTCAGTATTTATAGTGATATTTTTAACTTTAAAAAAGCATTATTTTTAAAGTGGGCAAATTATTAGAGAAGTGTGATCTTTGAAAAATGTTACCAAATGTACAAGAGTGTATTGTAGTTTGTTTCATTGTACTTCAATGAAGATTGAAATAGGTTCTGCATAGTAATATGTATGTTTTCCAAGTCTCTAAGGAAAGTAGTACAAAAAACTGATGTTTAACTCATTTTCACAGATGTATTAAACTATAATGTAGTCTATATATCTCTATACTCATGTTCCCTGTATTATGATCAGAAAGGAATACATACACTTTCTTCTACATGAATTTAGAGAGTATGTGGTCTGAAATACAGATATTCATGTATTTCTATGTATCATGTCGCTAGCAAAAGACACAGACATACACATGCATACATTCAGAAATATGGTGAGACTTACAACAGTGACAGTTTTAAATTTTGGAAGGACCAACTTTCTCAGGAGTTGGTGAAAACCGAAGCTGCAAAAGAAAAGTGAGGTTTAAGACATGTTGGCAGAGGGATTAGTGTTTAGGGTACTTTGTAGTAGTCTCTAACAGGGTACACTTTAAGTACACCATATACATTTTAGTAACTGCTTCAAATAGGAAAAGCAGTCTGTCAAGTGTGAAAGTCTTTGTGGTCTTCTGACTGAGGTATGTCTTTTCTTGTATATGTATACTCACCCATGGTATGCATCTGACGATGCTAGACATGTGAAACACATGTATACAATGTATTTTATAATTCTTTTATGTATGATGCCAGTAGCAAAATGCACAGAGACTTGCATGCATGTTTTTAGGAATATCATGAAACTTACAACAGTGTAATGGGAAAGACACAGACATACGGATGCATATGTTAAAAAAAATGGATAGACTTATAACACTGACATGGGAAGGATTGCTGATTTAAATTTAGGAAGGTCCAACATTCTGAGCAGTTGGTGAATAGTGAAGCTGCCAGGGAAAAGTGAGATTTAAGACATGTTGACAGAGGGATTAGGAATTAGGCTACTTCGTATGAGTCTCTGGAAAGCTACACTTGAAGGAGGCTGTATACATTTTGGTGTCTGCTTGAAATGAGTATAGCAGTCTGCCAAGTTTAAAGGTCTGTGAGGGCTTGTGATTGAGGTATTTCTCTACTTGTACATGTCAAAGTCAAGTCAAATAAACTTTATTCGGTTGTTCGTTTTGACAACCATAAAAGTATTTACATTACAATTAATAAAACACATGATCATCTAAGAAAGAGAATTCAATTACAGTTAAAAATCACAGAGTTAAGAGTACTGGACTATATCAAACATTGAAGACCGTTTAAAAATAGAATTCCTTTAACAACAAATATAAATAACAATTTATATATCAGTAATACTATCCTTCCATACTGTTTCTGAATTTAACTGCCAGCTTTAAAAAAACTACATATGAACAAAGTATATTCACAGTTTAGCAGCTGTAGAAAATGTTGTGCAGGGCGAAATTGTACAAAGTTTAATTTTTTCAAACAGGGTTTCAAGTATAGCTTCCTTGGTATAGCATAAAAAGGACAAAAAAACAAAAAGTGTGCCAGGTCTTGTGGAGACTTATCATCGCAGCCGCAAGCCGGCAACACTTGACCTCGATGAGAACCCCTAGGAACCGCCAACAAAAAATGAAACAGGTTGAACCTGAACCTTGTCAGCAGGAAACGGTCGTAACTCGACATTTGCCATGTCAGGTAGGGTTCCGTAAACAAAGTGCTTTTAATTAATATATGGTTACGTACACTTTCTTTTTTTAGTTCACAAGATTCCCTTTCCTGTTGTCTAGAGTCAATAAAAGCATTTTTGACCGTAATAAGATCCGTTTTAGTGATGGATTCCGGAGATAGAAAGAGTTCAGAGCGGCCTAGATCAGTAAAGCACTTAGATAAGTACTTAAGCCAAGGAACCTCCTTCCTGTTATCCCATGTAAGTGCTTCTCTTAGAATAAGCTTGGTCAGTGGGATATTGTCATTTAGCCAACAATTCATCCAGCATAACAGGGGATTCACTGCAATTTTGTCGCATACTTACGGAACCCCCAGTTCTTCATGCACGGAAAAATTTGCTGTACCCCTGGGGACCCTTAAAATCTGTTTTAAAAAATTATTTTCGACTATCTGTAGTGCATCCAGGGGAACATATCCCCATATTTCACTGCCATAACAAGCTGTGGTTACACTTTTGGCCTTATAAAGTTGGAGTAGAGCGGCAACTGGGCTATTTCCCATCTTTTTTGAGAAATCCAATATAGCCGCATTTACCCTAGTAACATCTCCCTTCTTTTTTTGAATCACGGGTCCCCATTTTAGTTGACTGTCAAAGAGGACCCCGAGGTAGGAGAATGTGTGAGTTACAGGGATTTCTACTCCAGCTACATTTAGGCGATTTGGTTTTTTAAAGCCTTGACCAACCTTCATTATGTAGGATTTGGTGTTGTTAATACTTAAATCTCTTGTCTTCATAAATGTGTAAAAGGAATCTAGTAAAATTTGGAGTCCATTGGCCGTTCTAGATAAAAGGACTGCGTCGTCCGCATATAATAGAACCGGCAGTCCTTTTCGACCAATGTACGGATAATCTGTGTTGGTGCTTAAAAGGTGCTCTTCCAAATCATTAATGTAGAGATTAAAGAGGAACGGGGCCAAAATGCACCCTTGCCGGACGCCCCGATACACTCCAAAGTCTTTGGTCACTTTTAGGTCCTGGGTGTATCTGACATTCGCTTTAGTATCTGAGTGCATATCTTCTAGAAAATTTACTAGGTTTTTATCCACGCCCATTTTTTCCATGGCGCCCCAGAGCTTCTCACGGTTCACGCAATCGAAAGCCGAGGAAAGGTCCATGAACGCCATGTAAATCGTTCCTCTTCGAGCCTTGGTATACTTCCCAATGATAAGATACAAATTTAGACATTGGGAGATGGTAGAATGTCCAGGCCTGAAACCATACTGGATTGGAGATATTATATTATTTTCCTCTGACCAACTGATCAATCTATTTAAAATGACTCCTCCTACCACTTTTACCACGGAGTTTATTAGTGATATTGGTCTGTAGCAGGCCGGCTGCTACGGTCTCCTTTCTTAAATATAGGCACAATTGTAGATACCCCCCATGATTTTGGGCATCCACATAACACGGCAGCATTAAGTACTGCTGTAAGTACCGGCGCCCATAGTGCTTCACATGATTTAAAGAGGTCAGGAGGAAGTCCGTCAGGACCTGGGGCCTTATTATTTGATAGACCTTTCATTCCTTTAGTTATTTCATCATTTGAGAAACATAGTGAGATTTCTCTACCTTTAATTAAGTTATGTTCTGCCTGTGACTCATTGTTTTTGAAAATAGAGCTGAAGTGGTTTATCCATTCTTCTTCTGAGATGTTTGTGCCCACAAATGAGATGCTGGGACAATCAAATATTGGTTTATTTATTATCTCCCAGAACTTCGAGCTGTTTTTTAGTGTCTCGGGTTCTAATAGTGACTCCCAAACACTTTTTTTAACTGCTCGCTTGCGGGCGGCCAGTGACTTCTTATATTTAGCCCGCAAGCCCCTGGTAATCAATGGATCTCTTGGTTTTGTTTTTAGGGCTTTCTTAAGCTCACGACTAGCCTTCGAACAGTCACTGTCAAACCATTTCGGGTTGCTGTTTGAATTAATTCTCCCCTTGATAGGTATCGTTAAAAATGACTCCACCTTCTTGGCTATCTCCTTGAAGGATGTCAAGATTTGCAACGGTGCTGATGCAGGAGATGTGCATATCGTCAATTCTTGGTTACATACTACATTAATAGAAGTATAAAATTGATCGCAATCCACCATTGACCATTTTAGGCGTCGCTTACCATTAATGCATTTTAAAAGGCCACGGTCCTCACAGGAGTTGCGTTTTTCAAGTAAACTCATGCCCATAGTAATGCATAAAGGGTTGTGGTCGCTGTAAATACTCATAAGGATCAAAAATTCCTCGATGATATTAACAAAGTCAACTGAAAGAAGAATATGGTCTATATATGATCCTGCAGCATGACCTTTAAAGGTAGGGGTTAGGAATACAGTTTGATCAGGTACTGTCGACATTGCCGTGAATAGATTGTTTTCATTCATTAAATCGTTTAGACCTGTACCCCTCCGCGAGTGTTCAAAGTGTATTCCTTCCATACTATTACAACCCAATTGTCCAGCAGGTCTCACGCTGGGGTTCCCACATAAATGTGTGTTAAAGTCACCCACTAGGATTTTAGGACGTGGCAGAGAGCTGTCATTTGCCCCTAGCAAATCACGTAAGGATTCTATATTGCAATCTCCAAACTGGTTCACAGAATTATAAAAATTAATCAGTACAAAGTTAGTTTTACCCTTTTTAAATTCCAGGATCTGGATGTTATTATTACCAGAGTGGTGTTCAGTTTTGTGACATATGAGCGACAAGTTAACAAAGATAGCTAAGCCCCCTTTAGCTCTTCCACTAGCAGATGGAATTGCCGGGATTATAAAGCTCTGGTATCCTTCAATGTATACGTTTTTCCCTACTACCCAAGTTTCTTGAAGACATATTATGGGATATTTTTTAACAAAGTGCAACCAATCTTTGTCTTTCAGTTTATCAGAGAGTCCAGCTATATTCCATGATAACAATGATAATCCCTCCTTACATTTTTGACGTCCACATTGTGTTATATTCATTTTTTTGCATACAAGTGGGCTAGTAGGGATAACAATACTGTAACATTCTTGAGCTGGCCCAGAATTCTCCACGGTGTGATCTGGAAATAGAGCTAAATTTGAATCAATATGTCGACCAGGAATATCTTTATGAGTGATGTCTACACCCAATACCGCAACATTACCAGCCTCTGATTTTAAAACTTGGTTAGCATTCACTAAGCCTATATCTTCTGGTAGTCATTCTACCCCATCCAGCCCACCCTCAGCAGAGAAAACATCATACCTATTAGATGTGGGGATATTAAAGTATTGGTGATCTGTATGGTATGGTCGTGATGGTTGATCATATCTGTCCCTACTATAGCCCCAGTTGTTAGTTGGTGCATCAAAGCCCCAGCCGTTTGTTTTTTCTGGCCATATTGGCCTAGTGTAGGTATGATTAGGTTTAGGATATGTCATACTCCGTTGTTTTTTACCAAAGAATTCCAGAGTAAGAGGGATGATGGTACCTCTCCTTCGTTGTGGCGGTAGAATGTTAGGAAGGATATTTGGTAAGACTGCAGAGTTTGCAAAATTTATAATTATGCAGTCGCCTTTAAATTGTTTAGGATTTTGTCCTATCCATGTGGCCCTTTTAGCTGATTTAATATCTCTAGCTAGCTGTTGCTTCCCCCATGGGGCCAACCGCATATTACCTGATAGCCAATGCAGGGCTTTACTTGTTAGCGCCATGGGGGATTCAGATTGATCCGGTGCTAGTGGGGGAGCATTTGCTAAAACCAGCACTAATGGGGCTGCGTCTTCAATGAAGTGTAGTGTATCATCTTCTACACTTGGTAGGGTTATTTCAGGAGGATGTGGAGGGTGGATCTCCCTTGACGGGGAGTGATTGGACGCAATAATTGGGGTCTGTTCTAAATGATTTACCTGTATGATGTTAGGAGTTGTACCTTCGTCTAATCGAAGACCAGATACCTCTTTTACAGGTAAGACCAAGTTTTTAACTGTTACAGATATGTTAGACACCTCTTCCATTATCTTCTTCTGATCTGCACCCAGCTTTTTTACATCTGCAGATAACTTATCCAGTTTAGCCACTACTGGTTTAATTAAAGCTTTTAGTTTGGTGTCAATTAAATCTGCTATCCTAGATATAAGATCTTCATCCACATTTGACTTCTCATCATCTTCTACTTTCCTCCTACCTTTTTCCCTACTTCTCAATGGTGACGCGGCCCTCTTCCTCCCTGAACAAACTCCACCGCGGAATAATTGAGTTTTTCTACACTTTCTAATCGCTCGGGGAGCTGGGGCTTGAGCAGGAGGATCAGCTTCTGTGTTTGTCTGCTCACTCTCTTGTGCATTGTGATCTTCTTCAAGGTCAACTATCTGTGAGTCCGAAACGTTAGTCGTAGCTGTATCTTGACCCTGAGCTATACTTATACTCATATTTGAGGGACCATTTTCAAGTGTATCGGGATCTAAGATTACACTTCCCTCAGCCTGAGATGGGATATCTATCCATGGTGATTCTGGTGATGGACTTAAGGGAGATAAATTAGGGGAATGACTGAGACCTAAGGATTGTCTCCTATCGTTGTTGATCTTTGACACTACTTGTACCATATAGTTTTCAATGGAGTTACCCCCTACCACAACATTCTTTTTTGGCATTGTGATTGAGGTTGGTATTAAATCCTAAACTTTAGCGGGCTGCCAAGACAAGAGGGCACACAATAATATGTTACAGAATATCGAGGATTAAACGATAATTTCAAGGATTATTAGTCTTACTGTAAAGAATTGGTCCGGTTCAACAAGGGCAGAGTAACGTTTCCAGTCCAGTCTCAGCCTGTCTCGGACTGTCTAAGACTGTCCGCCCTTTGTCCGGGCTTCGTCCGGCGTCCCGCACATGCGTCCCGCTGTGCGTCTGTAGCACGTTTTTATAGGAGGAGTAGGGGGCGGGAAGAGACTCCAGGTGCGCTCTGATGCTCCTGCGCGGAACCCTGGGTCTCGCAGTCCCGTCCCCTGTAGCAGCAGGCTACCCGGTGTTTGGTTAAGGGTCTGTAACGCCTTCTCCTCTCTCCTTTCCAAAGCGGCTTTTAGGCAGGCAGGAAATCCACAGAAACGGCACGAACAGTGTTACAGTTACGAGCGGCTCCCGCGGAGCGGGGGCCGCGAGCTGTTTTAAATCAAGCAGGCAAACAGGGAGGAGCAGGGGGCGGGAAGAGACTCCAGGTGCGCTCTGATGCTCCTGCGCGGAACCCTGGGTCTCGCAGTCCCGTCCCCTGTAGCAGCAGGCTACCCGGTGTTTGGTTAAGGGTCTGTAACGCCTTCTCCTCTCTCCTTTCCAAAGCGGCGTTTAGGCAGGCAGGAAATCCACAGAAACGGCACGAACAGTGTTACAGCTACGAGTACATGTATTCTTATACATGTTGTGCATCTAAAGGTGCTAGACGTCTGAAACACAGGTATATAACAATTTCTATGTTTCTTTTTATGTATGACAACATTAGCATAAGGCACAGATACATGCATGCATGCTTTCAGGAATGTGGGGAGGCTTACAACAGTAATATGGGAAGGATTGCTGTTTTAACCCCTTAGCCGCGGTGGTAATTCCGCCGTAGTGCTGGGGGGAGGTGAGGTCCCACGGCGCCACCATGCTTGTGACGGAACCACTCCATCATGAGCCACGGGCATGCTGTGCTTATGATGGAGTGGTTCTGTCACGGCTCCGCCCACTCACTAATTCAGCCGCACAGGCGGGGAATCAGTGCCGCGTGACAGAAACACTGCGTCATGAGCACAGCGCGCGCGTGGGCCGTGATGGAGTGGTTCCGTCACTAGCACGGAACGAGTTAAATTTTGTTACCCTAGCATTCTGAGCAGTCAGTGAAAAATGAAGGTGCAGCAGAAAAATGAGGTTTAAGACATGTTGAAATAGGGATTAGTGATTGGAGTATTTTGTAAGAGTCTCTTGAAAGGTACACTTTAAGTATGCCCTATAAACGTAGGTGCCTGCTGAAAAAGAGATATGTAGTCAGCCAAGTTTATAGGTGTGTGTGTCTTGTGACTGAGGAATGTTTCTTTTCTGTATTATGCCACTAGCAAAAGGCATAGACATATGCATGAATGCTTTTAGGAATATGGTGCAACTTACAACAGTGACAGGGGGAGGGTTAGTATTTTTAATTTCTGGAGTTCTCTTGGTTCTTTGTGTACTCATCTTGCCTCTTTGTGCACCTTCGTTGCTTTTTTGTTCAGTTCCTTTGGCTCTTTGTGCATTTCCGTTGCTTCTTTCCTCACTTGTCTTGTCTCTTTCTGCACTGTTCTTTCATCTTTCTCCACCTCTGTTGCCTGTTTGTGCACCTGTCTAGCCTGTTTCAGCACCCCTCTTGCCTCTTTCTGCACATCTCTTGTCTCTTTCTGCATCAACCCGTACCTCTTTCTGCATCTCTTTTGTTCCTTTTTGCACATCTGTTACCTTTTTCTGTAGCTCTTTGCCGATATCTGCAGCTCTCTTGCCTTTTTCTGTTCCTCTGTTGCGTCTTTCTGCACTCCTCTGTCATGTCCCTTAGGTTAGTTCCATCATGTATATACTGATTACATACACTGCGTCCCATCCACATGAAATAATGATCTTACACAGGTGACCTTTTACCCAGTAGCTGACTTCTGTCTCTCGGACATCAGGCTCTTGGGACTATATCTTAATCCCTGCACCTGGCATGCACAAAACATGCCCCCCGGCATGGAAGATTTATTCTGGAAAAGAGACACCTCTTTTTTCATTCATGGCCAACAGCCAGCTTCATGTACTCATGTTTGTTTTGGAAAAGATTAGGAGGGATTAGTGAATGTTTTCAAAACATATCGATTCTAGAAAATCCCTGATTGACCACTTTAGTATGAAAGACCCTCACTTTCCCTTACCAAGGCAGAGGAAGAATTCCTTCCATGCAGGACCAAGGCTCTGCAGGCTGATCCTTTGACAGACAGAGACCTAACATCCCTTGCGGGATGCTATCCTTGATGCAGAGACGGGGGGCTTCATTCAGAACCATCAGGTGATGGATTAGCACTTCCCCGGGGAATTCTTGGCTCCATTATGCTCCATTTAGGTTCCATTAGGTTCTATTCAGGAATATCCTAGCACTTAAACATACATGCTTCACCTACACCTCTAGTCTAGGCAAGGTTAGGCAGGATAGGCATCGCAGGAGTACGCTATCACTATTGTTTTATGTAATTTGTGATTATTAATTTTATTAGCACTATAGTAAAAGTGTATCTGCTATTCACGATATTGGTACTAGGTATCAAATTTGTCTCCTGTCTTTTGATTGTCGCAGCTAACATGTTTCCGACTAGACTGACACTTGACCAATAAATACTTATTGAAACCATTCCAATCGTCATTCTATGTATTCTGAGAAAAGCATGCACGAGTGACTGTGCGAACGATACCGTATTGTTTCCACAATACCTGAGGAATCGGGGTTGTCATGTTCAGTGGTTGCCAGAAACTAAATACCACACTGTATAGTACAGAGGGGTGATAGTGGCACTGAAGAGCAAGCAGGTCTAACGGCTGACTCATCCTGTGGGATGTCCAGACTCTGTCTGCACACCAAGCCCTCAGTTTAGGTCATCCAAAACCGCAGGTCCTGGGGGGGTCCATGACATAGCTCTGCTGACGTTGGGTCAGTTCTTATATTAACTGTAAAATCTGAGTAGTTCAGTCATACTTTTTCTCAGACAATCCAACTCACATTTTTCAGAGATGTCTGAAGTGGGAAGGTTAAACAGCCTCATCTGAGCAGGCATATCCTTGACTGAAGGTTCTAGACAAGCTTGTAAGGACTAAAAGTTCCCATTGTGCTAAAACCCTATCTCTTAAACATTTACTTTCTTTTCATTTTAAAATGATTGATCTCGCAAATGGCAGTGGAGGTGAGGAAGAAGAGGAACTTACAAATACCCTTAACATTTCAGAAAACTGCAGATAGGCAGTAACATGGGTTACCTCCAACAGGTGACCATGTTAGATTAGTAATTGAGCAATACGAGGTGTTCAGATCATAGGTATATTATTACTAGGTAAAATTCCCACCTGCAGATCCACAGATGTACATATTCCATGAATACATTGAAGTGGATCTACGCAAGAATACATCCCATATGAGGACATTGAAGTTCTGTTAACATAAAAACTGGTTTAAAGGCATCCTAAAACACACAACTTCAGTCGTAAGAATAGGTGCGTTCAGCATAGGAGGAGTAACGTGGACGGTCTTAGCAGTTTACACTCTACATACTGAGATAGACACACTCCCAATAGGGGAAGGGCATACACTTTACAAAGAAA
This sequence comes from Lissotriton vulgaris, assembly GCF_964263255.1. Lineage (NCBI taxonomy): Eukaryota > Metazoa > Chordata > Amphibia > Caudata > Salamandridae > Lissotriton > Lissotriton vulgaris. The sequence continues at coordinate 656,153,333 of NC_141695.1, forward strand.
TAGTCAGACTATACAGACATATTGTCCAGTTCACCATGCGAACACTCACATTACAACCTGTGATAGCTGCTCCATCTGGAATAGTCCAGATGCAGCCCACACCAATAATTAGTCCACCAACATTAAAAGCAATAATGTGTGTGTTCCCATCAAGAAGGGATCAAGTACCTTTCTGGATTGCTAAAAAAATAGCAAAGTTGGAAGCAGTATTTCCCCGTACGGGTCCACCGGAAAAACACAGAATGTTAACAATTTGCTTGCCAATGGGAATGGTTCTCCCAAATGACGATTGCACCATATGGGGAGCAATCTTTGCTGCAGTATATATTAGAAAACACGGTACCCCAACCATATCAGTTATTCCTGAAGTATTAAAACAGATACAGAATGAGTACGAGGTAGGACTTGCCCGGGACTTGGGGTTGAAACTGATAGGTAATTTTGACCAAGTCTTGGCAATTATCCTGAGCGACATAAAGGGGGAAGCAGCAGCGATGGCTATACACCAACGCCTAAGGGAAACAACTCCTGCAAATCAGGAGAAGATATTTCCAAAAATGATCAGCGAACTCTATGCTTCATTAGGCAGAGATAGTTTGGGAGTCAAACTTGGGAAACCACTTGTTAGGAGTACTTATGAAAAAGAGAACTCAAAGCAAGCCCCCACTTCTTTCTAGTGGGATAATAGTCAACCTAAAAATAATAATAACAGAAACACTTCTCAATCAAGAGGTGGGTCTCCCCAACGGGAGTCCTCTGCAAAGAGGTACAACCTTAGGAATCGTGATAATATTAGGACACCTGACAAGTATCAGGATACTAATATACGTTCCTTTCGTTCCTTTCAGGGTTCATCAAAAAGCTCGGGGAGGCAAGGATGGTCAGGCCAAAGACTTGAAGATCGACCAAAGGGTAAAAGGGAGACACATCGCACTTCAGATTTTGTTATCAATCAAGAAGAGCAACCTAAAACAAAGACTCAGCTCAAAAAGAAGAAAGTAGCCAGCCAAAAAATTAGAAATGCCCAGGTTACTGAGGACTCAGCTTCTGAACAGGTAGATGGGTTCTGACGATGCTAGACAGCGCAGAAGAAGTAACAATAACTCACCAGAACCTGAGGGAATTTCTGGAAACAGCAGTATTGAATGAATATATCACAGTAGAAACACCAGATACAGGAGTAAGTGTCCCACATCGTCTACAGAAAATTAATCTCCAAATTGATGGGGACATCCCAAGAAAAATTAAAGGCCTTTTTTGGGAAAATTTGACATTTGGATAAAATATCCTGTTAGCAGAAAAAGATTGGCCGCCTAAATTCAGAATGAATTGCCCAAAGGGGAAAGCGTTGTTTTGCCTGCTTTTTCTGACCTCGTCTCTGTTTCCTTAAAACACTCATATGCACGGGAGTGGGCACAAGCGCTAGCTCCAGCACTATACCGTAACCATGTAGGGTGGGACATGGAATCCAAACAGCACAAAATTCCATTAAAAACTACTCCAACGAGACATTACCCTAATAAAAATGATGCAAAAAACACAGGTCAAAGATATTTTAGACCAACATGAATAGCAAGGTGTGATTGAAACTTGCACCTCGTCAATGAACAACCCTTTGTTTCTTGTAAGGAAACCTGACAGCACACATTGTTTGGTTTTAGATTACAGACATTTGATCTCATGCACAAAAACATTGGCAGTTCAGAAAGCACACAGCGCCGCATGCATGAATAACATAGTGCGGAAGAAATACAAAACAACACTAGATATCTCGTATGGATTCTTCTGCCAAAATATAGCTCCTGAATGCAGCTATTTGACAGGATATTCTGCCCTTGGCACACAGCATCAGTTTTGTTGCCTGCCCTAGGACTATAAGAACAGCCCCAGGCTATTTTCAGCAAGGGTATCAGAACTATTACAAACTTAAGATGAAAAGGCAATGTCCTATGTAGATGATATTTTTCCGACGGACGATGAATTACCTGATCACTTGGGCAGGGTGAACAACATAATTGTTTGTTTTGCCAATTTGGGCTACAAATGTAACTTAAACAAATCTAAAACTGCCCATCTCAACATCCTATTTTTGGGATATGAGCTGTTGAGAGAAAGCAAAAGAATTATCGCACATTTTCTAGAAAAATGTGCGCTAATACAGCCTCTTAAAACTCTGAAAGATTTACAATCCATGTTAGGATTCCGAAATTTTGGCAGAACATACATTCAGAACTGCGCAGACTGAGTCAAACCTTTCTCTGACGTAATAAGACCAGATTTCACAGGAAAGAAGTGGAATCAAACACATACTGACACTTAACGTTCAGTACACGCTGACATAATGGCTTCAATAGACTTGCAGACATGAATAAATGTGCGCAACCTGGTAATACGAGTCGTCTTCGGGTTATCAGGGTACACTTATATCACGTTCAATGAAGGTGAGACAGTCCCTATTGCATACAAATCTTATCTGTACACAAATACTGAAAATAGTCTTGCAGCAACGTAAATAATTCTGACAGCTATACAGACAGGTGTAATGAGAGAAAGAGCACTAGCACATTGGAAACAAATCTTTGTTGTTACTCCAATACCGACTGTAGAAGCAGTAACCAAAGCCCGCATTCCAAATTCAAAGGCACTGCATCCACGATGGATACAATGAGCTTATTCTCTCACTGAAACAGATGTAGAGTACAGATACGATCCAGGACTTAGAACGCTAGCATTCCTGCAGTACGAACAAGAGAATACCCTCTCCTGAATGAAATCTTGCCTCTAGATCAGTACGAATACATCATTTACACTGATAGTTCTGCGCAACCTGCCATAGAAAGTATACAGCAGTTTAGCGCTGCATGTGCCGTAGTAAAAGGTTGGATGCGGGATAGTAATTTCCACCTGTGCAATACAACTACGCAATCTTTAGGACATTGTACCGCACAGCTAGCAGAACTAAAGGCACTCATACTAGCACTACAGTATAGGGATCGGGAATTCCCTACACTGATTGTGCGTGATTCATTCTACTGTGTGCAATCTTACAATGAATATCTTCACTACTAGGGACAGAATGGATTTAGAGACGCCAAGGGTGGCACAATAAAACACAAATTGTTATGGGAACAAGTGGCAAACCAGAAAGCAGGCATGCCACGGGCGCAAGTTATTCACTCCTTGAGTCATCAGCATGTTGGCATACTCGTTGAAGGGAATTCACTCCCTGAATAAGCAGCCAAGGCAACAGTGCAAACTGCTGCTGTTGCCCCAATCACACATGAGAATGGGCGGAGATATAATAGTAGCTATCAATGCCTCAAAGGACGGCTCAACCGTTCTGCCAAAAGGCTTTCCACTCAAATGATGCTACAAGTCAGATGTGCATAACACAACGTATGCTCAAATTCCAGGAGTAGGAGCTAGAGTAACATCAAAAAAATATCGCAGATTAGATTTAGTACTAGCTGCACACGAGGGTCTGGGCTCAGCACGCACAGGATTCAGTGCAAAAATGTAATTATTAAAGCAGCATTACTGGTGGTCAGGCTGACAAAATAAACGAAGTACTATGTCCTGATGTGCAACATTTGTCATCAGATGAAGGGTTCCACCCTTCACAAACCACTACATACACCATTACTGATTTCAGACAGACCACTCGCATGTGTCTATTTGGACCACTACGGCCCCTTAAATTCTGACGGGGCTTATAAGGACATTTTGGTGGCAGTGGATTCACGCTCTAGGGGCCAGATGTAGGTAAATCCATTTTACCAATTGTAAAATGCCGAATTTTACCGATTCGATATTTCAGATTCGGTAAATGGAATGTAGGAAAAAAATCAGTAATTTTTACCGATTCGGTAAAATTCGGTATCGTAGACTCGGTATTTACCGAATCGGTATTTCACTTACCGAATCGGTATTCTCTATTCATTCCTATGGGGCTTTTTGGCCATAGGATTGCATGGGAAATACCGATTCGGTAAATACCGATTCGGTAAATACCGAATCGGAAAAAACAAACAAAAGTGAAACCTATAAGACAGCCAATGAGGTGCAAACACACTCCCCCTCCCTACCAGGAAGTGGCTACCCAGGCAGCTGCAACTAATTAGAAGGTTCTGGAGAGGCTATCAGAGCTGAGCAGAGTCACAGAGCAGCAGGGAGAGTTTTTTGTAACTTTGCAAACTGAAAAATGGCAAGCAGCAGTGAAAGCCAATAGGCAGACAGGAAGAGGAACATTAAGTTCAGCAGCATGGAGCTGCATGTACTTGTGGAGGAGGTAGTGAGGGTGCACAACAAAATTTTTACCAGGCAATCCCTCACTGTTGCCGAGTCTGCCAAAAGAAAAATCTGGCTGGCAATTGTTGAGAAAGTAAATGCTGTGGGAGTCACAACTAGGAACACTGAGGACTTTAAAACTTGATTTTATGACCTCAGGAGCCTTACCAAGAGGAAATTGGCTGAAATCCACAAGCAGGCAGGCCTAACCGGTGGAGGCAAGAACACAGCCCCCCCCTGACTGACCTGGAGGAGTTGGTGGCCTCAACCATTGAGGCAGATAGCATCTGCGGACTGGGTGATGTGGACAGCTCAGCCAGAGGTGCAACAAAAAAAGGTAAGATGCATGCGCAGCATGACACCCCACACCAACCTGCTTCCCTTTACCCTTTGTGGACAAGCAAACCCCAGTCCAGTACTGCTAGCACCATACAGGAGCAATGCATTATGGGAAATGTAGTCAGCAAATGTAAGACCATGTGTAACAGCGCAGACATCTGCAAGTTAGTGAAATGATTGCAGAAAAATAAAAGTGAAATGTGTAAATCATTTATTGTAGTGACCGTGACACAGCAGCACTCAGTTAATATACGCTCATTTATACCTAGGGGCCAAATCACGCAGTCGACCCACTGACACAGAAGGGACTGCACCAGAGAGGGAGGAGAGTGAGGAAGCAGGTCCAAGCCGAGTGCAAGTCTCGCAGGACGAAGGTGACACAACTGGCATGTCCCTGGAAGATGACACTTTACTGACCTCAGAGTTGCGGCACTCTCCACAGCTTTCCCAATCCCCTCACTTGCAATTCTCACCGGAAATGTCACCATCTCTGCTTCAGTCGACTCCTGTAACCCCACCAGCCAGGAGGCGTGTCGTGGCCCCACTATCATCAATGGAGGCAGCAGAGGGTGAGGGGGAGGCTGAAGACACCCTGGATGATAGTTCTGCAGCACTGCAGTCCACAAATGAGATGGGCCCTTCTTGCAGAGGACAACGCAGAGTCAGCAGTGCAGGTGGACGTGGTGAGGGCACTGTGTTCCGTGGGCAGGAGGGGAGCATGGTACGTATTCAAAGGATGCAGGGCAAATCAATGCAAGCCTGCCAACGTCAAATCAGAGCCCTGAATGTGCACATAGGAGACATAGGATAGGGCATGAGAGATATAGTGGAGGCGAATAAAGTAGTTGCACAAACAAATAGGGATATTGCAGCAGGGATGCAGCAGATGAGCCACTCCGTAACGCAGCTATGCTCTAAACTTGACAGTGTGTCACACACATGGCGCAGGGATGCCCGTTCCCAGAATATGGCCATCAATCGCTTGGCCACTGCCACATCCCTGCTATGCAGGAGAGGCATAAATATGCAGGAGGCATTGACGCAGAATACAATTGAGGTCACCAGGGCATGGCCAGAATGACCAGTGCTCTAGAGGCAATGTTGATATCGCACAGAATCCTGCCCTGGACGTGGCAGAGGGTGAAGACACAAGTAGCCGGAGCAGCATAGCAAGCTCTAATGTGGAGACACGGAGGAGTGCCAGGCGCCAAGCTGAGGCTGCAGGGCATGCTGAACAAAGCAAACAACATCCAAGTGGCTCAAGGAAGCTGGTAGGGGGTAGGGGGTAAGGATGAAGGAGCAGAGGGCATATGCACTGTCCCCTAAAAGGAAATGGGAGTACATTACTCACATGCATACATGTACTTCTTTCTGCAATAGGTGTTAATGGGGTCGCACACTGTGTCTTACCTGTCAGGTATCCTTCACCAAATTCCCCTGCTGTCAGCCGTGCATAGATACCGCTGTTATGAAATATGAAGGAGTCGTGGGAACTGCCAGGAAATTTTGCCACAAGGTCAGTGATGGCGCACTTGGCATTGCAGATCACCTGCACATTGATGGTGTGGGTGGACTTTCTATTCCTATATATGTATTTGGTGGCAGCAGGGGGACAAATGGGAATGTGGGTGCTATCAATGCAGCCAATGATATTGGGGAAATGCGCCATCAGATAAAAGTAAGTTTTTGTTTGGAGAAGTTCAGCATGGGTTTCAGGGAAAGTTATATACTGGTCCATCCTCTGTACCATGGCGTCAAGGAATTTGTGGAAAAAGCGTGACAGGCTGCTCTGGGTCACCCCACCTACCGCAGCAACCACACTCTGGTAACTCCCAGAGTCTGCACAGCACCTGCACGTGGGGTGGAATGGCGTGCGCCCTTGGGGTAGTGTGCTCCAACAGTGGGTGGAGGTCCCTGATGAGGCCCAAGATGGTGTCTGAGTCCAACCTGTACCTCTGGAGAATCTCTGGCTCTGTGAGCATGAACAAGGTGATCCTCTGTCTGTAGACCTGCTCCTGTCTCAGCCATTCCCTCTCTCCTTCCTCCTGTATCCGTAGCCTCCTCGCAATGACATAGAATGCCGCCATTGTGAAAAAAGTATTGCATTTTGGGTCCTTTTTTATAGGCTGCACCTGGTTACCACCTGATTTCAATCCATGGTAGATACAGACTCTTAAATACCGCATTTCAAGCAAATTCGGTATTTAAGAGCTTACCTACATCTCCATATTCAATTTTACCACTTCTTATTTACTGAATTGGTATATTTACCGATTCGGAATGTTTACAGATTCGGTAACTTTACAGAATCTGTAAATTTACCGATTCGGAATGTTTACCGATTCGGTAAATTTACCGATTCTGACGATTTTCAGTCCCCTACATCCCAAAAGCACAATACCGGTCGGAAACGGCCGACCAGTATTGGGCTACCTACATCTGGCCGTAGATTCCTGTGGTTTGGTCCCGGCACTCAGCTGACACTCAAACTTTTATAAAGGATTTGCGAGTCATCAATAGGACATACGTAATTGGCAAGTTACATTCCGACTGTGGTCCTGCGTTTAGCTCTAGGGCTTACAAGGAAGCCATGAAAAGTTTGGGCGTCACCTTGCAGTATTCCTCCTCAAACCATCCTGAATTTGGTGGTGGAGAGGAAAAACCGGGACCTAAAGCAATCCTTAACAGCAAGGGTATTCGGCGCGGGAGGTACATGGGTCAATCACCCATATGGGTCCAGAGGGCACTTAACAACATGCCAACGAAGTCCTTGGGAGGCCGGACCCCTGTTGAAATCCTGTTTGAGGCCAGAATGTGGGTACCTGATCTCGAGTGTGCCAGCACAGTGGTGGATGCAAAACCAGTTGAACTAAATGAGCGTTTGGCTGTTTTACTGTAACTCAATCAATTCCGAGCACTACAAAGCAACATGCAGGTCAAGCGCACCACCACTGGGGAAGTGAAACCAGTTCCGGCAAGACCTTCCTGGGTCCCGCAGATTGGGGACCTGGTCAGGGAAAAGATCCAGGACAGAAGAGATTTTGGGCCATCTTACAGAACAGCTGTACCTTTTCTAGCAAAAACGAAAAAAGATTTGTCTCCTTGGATCTGATTAAACTGCATCCTGTGGCCGATTCTCAACAGTAGGTCTCATTGGGTCCACATCTCCTCTTACTAATATACAGGAAGTTCAGATGGAAAGACTAATAACCTTTCAAGACTCCGCAACACAGAGTGGGGGAGCAATGAATAATGGAGTACAAAACACAACAGTTGAAATTGTATAACATCACAAAGAAACAATGATGCAAGTTGAAATTCGGCCCAACAATGATGTCCACATTAATGTGCCTGCAAACAACACATCTGCCAGTTCTACAAAACCTGCTGAGCTACCAAAGATAGATCGAACTGCGTCTGGCTACTTCATCAAATTTAATGATTTTTCTTCTAGTCCAAGTAAACCTGATCAAACGGCACCCTTTTCAAAGAAAGAAAAATGTAGCCAATTCTATCTTTTCCTCAAAAAGACTTACTTAGAGCCACCTTGGTTGCATATTTAGTTCGCATTAGAAGTAGTTTATCTGTTAATTTGGATTGGCACAGTGTCTGTCTTTTTTCTGCTTCTGAATAGACATTCTCTCCCAGACCACTCTGCAGTACAATTTGTGAACTTGGTCTTGAAATAACATACGTCATCACTTCATGAACAAAGAGACGTGTCCCTGGCTCACTTTTCCACTTGATTCAAGCTACCCTGGCTGATATGGGGTGTTACCCCAAGACCGGTCCCAGGATGCCTATTCCCAGTCCAGGGAAGACATGGCTTGGCAGTTCGAGCTGGACTGTTCCCACGAGGCACAGGGTCAAGACTGATTTGCATATAGCTGTGTCTGAACTGGGGTGGCGAAGTGAGCTGAAGAATGATGATGGATTCAAACCAGATCTGTGACTGGGGTTGAGTGTTTGAAAAGTTTCAGTACTCCGTCCATCATCTCCTTGTGTTTTCTTTCTTCAACCTAAGTTGGCAGGGTATGCCCAGACGTGGGTCCCTTGCTCACTTTGCCACTGAATTCAAGCTAGCCTGGCTGATGAAGGGTGTTACCCCAAATCCGGTACCAATGCTTGTTTCTGGTCCAGAGAAGACATGGCTTGGCAGTTCGGGCTGGACTGTTCCCTTGAGGCACAGGGTCAAGACTGATTTGCATATATCTGTGTCTGAACTGGGTGGAAAAGTGAGCTAAAGAATGATGATGGATTCAACCCAGATCTGTGACTGGGGGTGAGTTTTTGAAAAGTTTCAGCACTCCATTCATCATCTTCTTGTGCTTGCTTTAGTATAGAAAATGCCTTAGCTGGGGTAGACAATGGCGTGAGCAGACTTTTGACTCGTATTTATTCACTGGGCAACATTCTGTCCTCAGCTATCGACATAATGGAACAAGATTTGTCTCTCTTACAATATGTGCAATCACAGCTACGTGCTGTTATGCTTCTGAGATGGACATTTGAATCATTGCATTCTGTCCATGTTCCATTGTAGTACATAGAAGACACAAATCTGTTTTCGGCCTACAACCTGACCTACAGACAATTGACTATGGCACGCACAGATGCAAAGTACACCATGCTGGTGAAAAGCTAGAGAAGTTACCTTTTACTGTAGCAGAGTCACCGTCTTTAGAAAGGTTAATCCATGGCTATATCACTTTATTGTGCAATTAATTAAAACCATTACAAGCAATCATCAATTTACATAGGTTCGTAACAAAGAGAACCTGACAAATTATATTTGTTTTGTGGCAGTTCATGTTTGAATATCTTTTATTGTGTTTCTCATTTGGATTGCATAACTTATCAAAGAATTTACAATGGAGACACTTCTCAAAAAATCGCTGTCATACAAAGGTATATGTTGGCAACAACAGTTTGCTGTAATGTCATTACTTGCTATACATCATTTGCGGATCAAATGTGTGGCTTAAGGCACAGATACCTAAGAAAAGAATTGGCCAAGAAATGGTGTGGTCACAATAAAGTAATAAGGAGAACATTATCCAAAGGGAATCAATGCCACGTCTTCAAAGGTGCCGATAGGCTTTGATAGCATATGAAACAAGAAAAAATGCAAGGCATACATGGCATTGCAATATACCTAATCATGTGCATCAATATCCAGTGGTTCCGCTGCAATGGCGCGCTCTCTGTCATGTTCCCCGGGAAAACGTGCCTGTCCACCAGGCCATAGTGTCACTACAACTGATCCCACTCAGACAGTTATTAGGACAGGACCAACGTGGTGTGCGTGTCATTCGATATTCAGAACAATATACTTATTTTTCAGAACTTTTAATCATAACATGATAATCAATGACATCATGAAGCGTGAAAAAATCAAAAGCAAAGAAACAAAAGAGTGGCTGGTCGTTTGTGCTGTGCTATCGTCAATGTGGGATATCCAGTGCGCGGTGCGGCTGTCCCAGGGAACAGGGGGGGGGCACACAGGTAGCGCGGTTCAAGGGGGAATAGGGGGGCAAGGCAGGCGCAGGAGGGGGGGGAGGAGCAATGGGGGCAACAACGGCCTCCGCTCTGGTATGTGGGGCCATCATTGTCTGGTTGCATGTGTGAGCGCGTCTTGTTTGCTCCGGCAGGGCCTTTACCTACGTCGGGGCCCAAGTGAAGGACTACAGTGCTGGACCACGTCTGGAGTTGACGTCATAGCCGAGAGTTGAGTCAGGTGGGGTGCACCTAAGTGATTCTACTCTGAAGGCATGCCCGGTGAAAAGCGGCCAAGGTGTCATCCCAGGTCTGAGCTATGGGATATGCTCGGAGTCCCGCTGTTTCTTCCCTGTGCAAGGCTGTGCTTTCTGCTCTTACCCAATTATCAAAGTAGCTGCGCCAATGTGCCGCCTGGGGGGTTCACTGTGGGGGTTCACTGTTCTTCCAACGTTTAGTGACAAGCCTTTTTGTCGTTATCAAACCAAGGTCCCAAAATCTATTGGGAACTCTTGTCAGCTTCGTCCTTTTGTATAGACCTAGTATGCATGTTCCCCATGTGTGTTGCCTTTCCCCACCCACTCCCGCAGCCAAGGAGACCGACACCGCTCGCCAGTATGCGTGCAGTGAGGGGCAGGACCAGAGCATGTGCAATAAACCTGCATCGACTAGCCCACATCTCGGGCATGCAGACATGGTAATTCCGAAATACGATTGATATTGTCCGGGGATAAATATGCGAGATGTATGATGTAGAATTGGATAGTTTTGAAGCAGGAGTTGCGTGGAATATTGGTTGCGCCAGCCAGCACCACTGCCCATTCCTTGTCAGTACACTCCCAACCCCTGTCTTCCGCCCACCTGTCCCGCAAGCGCTGGGAAGAAAATTGTGTGTGGATGTGGAGGGCCTACGCCAGCCAATGCACCACATGGGACCCGTTCCCCATCACGTGCAAGTATTGTATCAGCAGATGGGTTGGTAGTTCTTCAGAAAGGTCACCAAAGGCCTGTACCAGCGTGCGCATGAGTGTTGCGTATGTTAAAAACTGTCCTGCCGGGAGCCCTGTGTTAGCAACCAACATCTCAAACGGGACCAGTGCCCCCTCGGAGAATAAGTCTCCCACAGTGTTCACCCCAGCTTGCACCCAGCTACCCAGCACCACCTCTGTGAGCACACCGTTGTCCCTGGGCATGTTCGGAGCATACAGCTTTGTGGAGCTAGTGAGTTTCAGACTTCTCGTATAGCACCTACGTGCTACCGCCAAGTGCAGCTGTGTCGGGCAGCGGGTTTTGACCAAGGGGTGGAACAGTGTGTGTATTTGTGTGAGCGTCATGATAGTAGTATCCGTGGCTGTGTCCGCCCGGTTTTTCCCACTTAACCAGCTGGTAACCCACTGCAGTTGCGCTGCTAGGTAGTAGAGCTCCTGATTGGGGAATGTCAGGCCTCCAGCCTCCGTAGAGGCATAAAGCGTCTTCAGAGCCACACTGGGCCGTCCCGTGTTCCAAATCAAGTTCCGGATTAAGGTTTCCAGCTCGCGAAATATACGCGTGGGGTCATATACTGGGAGGTTAGCATTAAAATACAATAATTTGGGCAGCGCTATAATTTTTGTCAAAGTGACCCGGCTGGGCACGTTCAGAGGAAGAGTCTTCCAGAAGGCCATCTGCACCCGCAGGGAGGAGATTGCCCTTTTTAGATTACCCTCCAACACGTCCGTGAGGTCTCGATATACCTATCCCTAGGTAACGGAACGTAGTTGGATACCAGACAAGCCTTTCGTCATGAACTATAATTGCACATTCCAGCGTGGCTGCATCAAAAGAGTATACACCAGATTTTGCCCAGTTGACCTTGAGACCCGGCATCTCTCTGAAGGTGCAGAAGATGGCAGTATGCGCTAATGGGAAGCGGTTCAGGTCCCTAATATAGAGCAATAGGTCATCAGCATACAGTGATACTGCGTGCATGCCATCGGCCAGGAGAATGCCCCAATCCACGCCAGAGGCCCGCAACTGTGCCGCCAGAGGTTCCATCATCAGAGAGAAGATTAAAGGGGACAGGGTGCATCCCTGCCGGGTCCCCCTGCGTACTCGAATAGGGTCTGAGAACAGCCTGCCCGTGCGGACCAGTACCATGGGCCGCTGATACAGAAGCTCCACCATGCGGATGTAATCATCGCCCAAGCCATACTTCTGCAACACCAACACCAGGTAAGGTCATTCTACTGAGTTGAATGCCTTCTCAAGATCGAGCACTAGACATCCGGAATGGGGCCATTGATTTGTGGCGTAACTCTGCACCCTAAACAATCTCCGGATGTTGTGCGAAGTGCTACGGGCCAGTACAAAACCGTTTTGGTCGGTGTGGACAAGATCAGGCACCAGAGGGGCTAAACGTTGGGCCAGCGTGGAAGCTAGGATCTTGTAATCCGTGTTAAGAAGAGCCAGTGGGTGGTACAATCCCAGTCTGGCCCGTCTCTGCCAGGCTTCGGGAGAGAGATCAAGTTTGCTTCGTTCAGTGTGGGCGGGAGCGCAGAGTCGGCAATCACTGCCTCATATATCCGCAATAGTTCCGGAATCAGAATGATAGAATAAGCTTTGTAAAACTCAGCGGGTAGTCCATCGGGCCCCGGGGATTTGCCACTAGAGAGAGAGAAAATGGCTACTCTTAGTTCCTCGGATGTCAGCGGTGCAACCAGCTCGTTGCCGGTTATTTTCTTTAAAATACTGTAAAAGACACGCCGAGAGTGCATTACGGAACGGGGCGTTCGAGAGCAAATCAGGTTGGAGCCTCCAGGTAGGGACCGGTGGATGTGGACACTGCCAAGCCAGTTTAGGAATGTGAGGGTTGTGATCGGAGTGGGTGCAGCCCATGTAATATGTGTCTGTGACATGGGGGAGTAGGTCACTTGTCAGCATATACCTGTCCAGCCTGACATGCAATGTGTGTGCGCCTGCGTAGTAAGAGTATACCTTAGTGTGTGGGTTACGACTCTGCCAGGCATCATGCAAATCCCACTGTAACGCCCAGTTTGTGAGTGCCCTCATGGCCCCAGTTACCGGTGCACTGGCTAAGGGCGGGAAGGAGCGGTCAAGGGCAGCATCCAAGACACAGTTATAGTCGCCTCCCAGCATCAATGGAACACCGTGCCAGGGCGCCAACACTGTCGATAGCAGCGCAAAGAAGTCTCCCTGCTCGGTGTTGGGGGCGTAAAGGGATGCAAGGACGACCAATTGGCCATCCAGTTTGCCTTGGATGACCATGTATCTACCCTCCGGATCTACCATGCAATGGGGAAGTGCAAATTGGACCCCGGGTTGCACCCAGATCACTCCCCTCGCGCATTAGCCGAGTATCCAGTAGCGTATAACTGCCCCCGCCATCTACGGTGTAATGTCTGTGTTTCCGGGCCAGTCAAATGGGTTTCCTGCAAGAGGTCTATGTGCACGTGGTGGCACTTAAGATATGAGTAAATTTGGTAACGGCGCGATAGCGTGTGCATGCCACGCACGTTCCACGTGCATATTTTAATCACTGACATATTATGTCCGGGTATTCACCTTCTCCCCACCCCCCGCCTACCCCCCACCAGCAGCCAACACCGCGCCCCACCAATCCACACATCCACAGTCACCATCAGAAAGCCAGCGTGCACGCTCTGAATGTGCATGGGAGAAATAAAAAGGGGAAACAAGTCAACCAATGCCATAAACAAAGAGAACAAAGGAACAATGCCAAAAGGTCGACAGCCGAACATGTTGTCGTCCAAACACTCTTATGAGCCAGTGAAGTCTTAAGTTCAGGGGGGGTTGCTGAGCGCTCGGCTTGTACGTCACAGGCGCATTATATAGTCAAGTAGAGGATGCCTCCCCCTACACAGACGTGTCATGTCAGTCGGCTCAGTCATAGCAGGTTTTCGTCCGATCAGGGGGCTGAGGCCCTCCAGGTGTGGTACTCCGCATCCAGACAATGCCTAGGCGCAGTTCATGTCACATCACCCACCCCCAAAGGCAGGGCCATCTCCCTCTCCTGACTTCCCAGCCACCATATTGATCCAGAGCTTTCCCATTGTCTGAGACCCCCAAGGTAGTACTCACTGCGCCACTCTGGTTGAAGACAAGGTTCAGCCTGGGGTCAAAGTCCGACTGTCCATGTCCAGCAGGCGCCCTGTGGATGTGGGGTCCAACATAGCATTTGAGAATCTCAGAGACAGGTAAGACATACCGGACAGTCCGTTCCATCATCAGTGGATTAGATCAGCAGTCTGTGGGGTGACGTCCGGGAGGTCCATCGACACCTGTGAGTCTGGCAATCGGTAAATGTGTTCTTCGTCGCTGGGCATCTTGCGCAGGCTGGCCTCCACAGCGGCCTCCACATCCAAGGAGCCGCTGATTTCCGCTACAATCCGAAGGGCCTCTTGCTGCTCACTGTGGACGATCGGCCGGGCGGGCCCACCTCCGTCTCCAATCGTAGCAGCCTTGTCGGCGAGGACCTGCATCTGCGACGGCGCAGAGGTCTTCAGGAGCGCCTCAAGGACGACGCCGACCGCTCTGCGCCTGGATCTGTAGCCACACCAGAGTCCAGCCACGCCTCAACTACTTTGGGGGTGTTGAAGAAAGGAGTTTTGTCCTGGGCTACCACTCGTAGCCGCGCTGGGAAGAGGAGGGAATATTTCAGGGCCAGCTGGTGGAGCCGTTGTTTCACTGCCAAAAAAGAATGTCTCTGGCATTGCACCTGGATTGTGAAATCAGGGAAGAGCATGATCTTGGCATTTTCAACCCATATCTCCCGCAGCTTCCTGGATTCCCGCAAGATGGCATCACAGTCGCGATAGCTCGAGATGCGGATGAGCATGGGTCTGGGGTTGGATCCCGCCAGGGGCGGCCGGGTCAGCACTCGGTGAGCCCGTTCCACCACAAAGTGTTGCGAGAGTGTGCCATCTGGCAGCAGGGTCCGCAGCCAGTTCTCCATTTGGATTTCGGGTTCCCTGCCTTCCCATCATTCCGGCAGACCTACAATGCTGACATTATTTCTCGTCGCCCTCCCTTCCGCATCCTCTGCCCGATCTTCTAGGAATTCCACACGGTTGAGGAGGTCCTGCACATGCCTGTCCGTTTGTGTGACCTTGGGTGTAATGTCACTGATGGTGGCCTCTAGGGGGGCGTTGCAATCCGACAACTTCCCATGGTCGGCTTGCAGGTGAGTGAGGTCTATGGCAACACTATCAATCTTTGTTTTCAGGGAGGAGCGGGTCAGTTGCATCGACTCCTCCAGCCGCTCCATCGCTGCCAACATCGCGACCGATTTAGAGGCGGTTTGATCTGGGTCTGATGATTTAGACGCTTTCTCGATCTTCCCCTTCACCTGTGTACCACCAGCTCCAGTCCTCGTCCTAGTTCCCCCAGACATGGGCAATGCGGCGTGTGTCGTGCCGTGAGCGCGTCCAGTGGCCTCCCCGAGTTCCAGGGGGGCTGATCCACCAGGAATCTCGGATTATCGGGACACTCAGGGGGCGCAGGGCAGTGTCGTCGCCAATCCGTGCAGGCGGGCCTGCACCGCGCCAGGCCAAGAGGTGGTAATGAGGCAGGAGCGGGATGGGGCAGTGGGTGCCCCCTCCCAGCGCGGCCGACACCTTCCGATATGGCCGGGTAGATGTGCCCCGCTGACAGCAGGAGCGCAGAGTAGCATGCAGGTGTCTCCGGCTCCAGTCGGCTGCATCCCAATCCCCAACTGTCGTAGGGACCTCCCGGTCCACCCCAGTCGATACTTTGTGGCAAATGGTGGCCGCGCCCAGGCACCTCGGCGCAGAGCACGGATCCCCACTTCGGGAGACGTTCACTGCTAGCTCCGGGAGACAAGCCCCATCTTCAGCAGGGCAGAGGATGTGGGGTATAAGTTCCCCAATTTTACCCTCCGGGAGGAGCCACCGGCAGGCGCCAAGAGATGGGCCTGGAGCAAATGATTCGGGGCCTGGGCTGCTGCCCCCTCCCCGGGAGAGGGTCGGGCGTTTGTCGTCGGTGCCAGCAGGCGAGCTCACCCCAGAACAGGATGAAGGGTGTCCGTTCAGCGGATCCGTGTGTAGCTCCTCTGGTCCGCCCCAGGGGTTCCCAGGCTTAGGCCTCTGTAGCAGGGCCTCATGTCTGTGGTCCTTCCCCGGCCTCGCGTAGATGTGAGCGCCGGCCGGGGAAATCAGTAAGGGAAGCAGCCAGCCCCCACCTCGACCAGAGCGGCCAGAAACAGTTCCGCAGCCCCAGATTTGGCAGGGCTGTAAAGATCGCCCCCAGGCAGTTCCGCTGCTAATTGGGGCCTAGTCCGGATAAAGGAAATGGAGAATTGGCCTGTGTAAGGGGAGCTCAGCTAGGAGCTCTACCCAGGCACGTCCTCCGCCATTTCGTGCTTAGCCATGCCCCTAGTTTTGTGGCAGTTCATTTGTGAAAAACCACTATTAAAAATACATAATAAGAGCTATTAAAATGTGGTTAGTTTATGGACATAAAATTAGCCTAAAAACTGGGCCCAATCCTCTTCTATACGTGCTGCCTTCATAGCGGAGTGTGTTAGGAAGGGAGTAAAGTGCCATGTGTGCTAGTGGCTAGAAGCCAAGGCCAGGCGACCTGGGAGCGTTTTCATTATTCAGGGCCCATGTGGTGTTATACTGGTCTGAGGAACAGTTAACCAAGTGTGTATCCGGAGGAATACCATAAAGAATGTAGTCAAGAGAGCTAGGGGACAGTTAAAATTCATACTTGGGAATTGCCGTAAAACGTGTGGTGTGCATAGTATGCTAAAATTTGTAGCAAGTTAGGCCTGGCATGGGTTAAAGGACATGTCTGGCAGCTATTGCAGGGATGCAATTACCAACATGGCCAGGCCGATCAGCCTCTTAATCGCATGCTTGGCCTTGGTCTTATTCAGGCCGCCGGTAACGATGCAAGAGTAAACCGGCGAAGGTACTTGGAACCATGACAACAATAAGAGTGATCTGTGGCTGCATGCCAATATGCCGAAAAAGTGCTTAATGCAGAAATGGCATCAAGAGTGGGTGCGGGGCATCATGAGTTGACCACCCGTATGGGTTGAACTAGACATTTCTCCATTTCTATCCTGCTAATTATTAAGACCTAAAGTACAAAGGGGTGGCATGGGATAGCCCACTGCATGATCTTAAACTTACTTCATTTCAATCCAACAAATGATTAAAACATGTAATACAGAAGAACACACATTAGAATATCGGAATTCCTAAAAGTACCTTTAAAAGATACGCAGAGTCAGTTGATCAGAGAGCGGGAGTTTCGGAGAAGAATCTGAGCCATGCTGGCTTAGTTTTTTAGATTGGTGCCGTTGTCTCTTCAGGTTTAAGAATTTGGAACAGTGATAATCAGTGAGACCCTTGTTCTTACCATATTACTTTGACCTCTTAGAGTACAGGAAGTGTGCCGGATCCCGACGCTGTACTTCCTGTTTCTTTGCTGGTGCGAGCAGGAGCCTTCTCAGTGGGAATTATGGTGCTATGTTCCGCTCTGCATCCATACCACTGTTATCTTTTGGGCATTCTTTCAGTTTGTAAAGGTGAGCTTTGGCGGCTAAAAGACATTTTACCATCCGGCAGCTCTGTTGGACATCGTTGCCAAAGAAGCATGCCAGCACAGCTTGCCTGCAAGTCTGTATCCGTTTTTTTTGCTTAAAAGCGGTCTCAGGAGGGTCCGGCATGCTTGAAGTAGTTCCCTACAAATAGTAATAAGATGTACCATATTTTCTTTGCCGTCACCAATGTCTGCACTTTGCTGGTATCGGAGAGCGTAGCCAAGGGGGTAGATAAATTGCGGAGGGCAGCAGCCCTAGGCGCAATTTCAAGAACTTCTCTTTCATCTTTTTAGAGAAGTCAGTCTGAGAATATGCTTGTGGTGAGAGTTTAGTGTAAGATTGTACAGTGAGTCAGCCATGTGCACGCTTTGCCAGGGAGGCTTTATCCTGCAAGAGTGTTCTTTCCTGACTACATTGTTTACTGCTATTTTGTAGCCTGCCAGGGTCCCTGTGAGTTCCCATAGTTGTTGTAGCCACAGCTGGTTGATAGCGGCCTCCAGATATAGCATTGTGGGGCAAGTCTCATTGGCTTGAAGTTCCTTCCACAGAATGGCATTTAAAGTTTTCGGTCGGCCCTGCTTACTTTGTGCCAGCTTTTTATGTATGTTCCTTTACATGCCAGCTCTTCTCTTGGGAGCCCAAATTCAAGCCTCATCTGTGCAGGGTATGTGTACCCCAGCAAGCTGAAGATCATGCGCAGTGCTCTTGCTACAGTTCCGTCTCAAGTGTCAGTGTCCCTCCCTTTCATCACTTGGCTGCCATAAGTGATGAATGGAATTAATTTTGCCTGGATCACCCTTGGTAGAGGGAGAAGTCTTTATCTAGTGATCCTATTTTTTAGATTCTGTACAGCTACCACAGTCATTAGTCCTCTCTTTTTTACGGCTTTGCTTTGTGGCTTGAAATTTCCCTTGTACTCTATGATGACCCCCAAGTATCAGTGTTCACAAACAGCCGCCAGCTTCCTCAATGCCAAGAGCCAGTTATCTGTTGTTATCTTTTTGTGGGTGTTAATACACATAACTTTGGATTTTTCTTTGTTGATACTAAGCATATTTATTGCAGAATATTGTGACATCATGTCCAGCAGCTGCTGTAGGCCTACCGGGGTCCGGCTGATAAGTACCAGATCGTCTGCGTAGAATAGATTGGACAGCTGGATGCCACCTAACTTGGGTGCGTGCAAATTGCTTTCTTTCAACAGGACTATTGCATAAATGCTCCTTATGGGGCTGTATGTGGAGAGGCCGCCCTTTTTGTGACTAAATGTTACTCTCTGTGTGGGGGAAATGCAGTTCAGGTTGTAACCCGAAAGTGCTGGCTGGGAGAAGGACCTCGTTTCTTGGAGTGCAATGATGTTGAATCTTTGCAGATTGGTGTATAGTTCCTAGTCCATAAACTTGTCTCCTAAGCCATTGATATTCCAAGAGCACAGGCTAAGGATGTTAAAAATGTTGCCGGCATTGGACTTACTTTGTCATTGGTTTTCGGTTTTGAGGTTTATAGTCCTGGAGAGCCAGCTCTAGTCTTGATGGATTGGGCTTTTCATGGCAAATGATCTCTTGTTACGTTGCTCTCTGTGATGTGAGGTCTCAGGGGTATTACTGCGAGCCCCTCTCAGTACAGAGAATAATTGTGAGTTCGAGTTGGCCTGTCCATTCTCTTTCCGTTGTTGACTGTCATTTGACAGGGGGTTATGGTATCTTGGTTTTGTGAGTGGTTGAAGCTTTATGCCCCAGGTGTTGAACTTAGCTCAGCTAATTCTATTGTAACCCATACTGTTTTTGTTGCTTCAACCCCTGAATGCTCAGATAGTTCTATGAATTCATCTGCCTCTATATCTTTGGTAGGTATGTTGATGTATTTCAGTAAGCGTATTATGTTCCCCCTGTTTAAATTGTCAATTGTGCCCTTTGATTTGTATTCTGGATGAAATACAATTGTGGGACTGCCTGCTTGCCCCCTCTCCAGTGTTGGGCTGTTATGAATAATATTAGTATTGTCCCCTGAGCCATGGAGTTCCTCAGCTGGTGCTCCTTGTCCCTAAGTGCTCATTTCCTTTGCCTGCATTGGCTCTAGGCCGGTTGTTGTTGCTGATGTTGTGGCCCCTTGTGGGTCCCCTCGGGGGCATTCCCACTTCGTTTGTGTGAGTTGGACTGGTGGGAAATTTTCTGTTTTGGGTGGTTTTTCTTTAGATTTTTTTCCTCTCTCCCTTGTTTGGGATTTTTCTTGGGTCATGGTCCTTGTCTGTTTTATTGCTCATCCGGGCTGGCATATCTTGTGGTGGTTCCAGTGTTGTATTCCCAGTGCTGTTATTCTTGCACCTAAATGTTACGGGGATTTTTATCTTTTTGTTGCAACCCTTCCTACTTGCTTTCTCTCCTGTTTTATGGATCGGATGTGTTCCGGCAGATTTGATTTTTGCAGAGTTTCACCCAATGACGCTGTGTTAATAGTTGGTGGCAAATAGCATCCTCCGTTCCTTGAGCTGCTGTTTAGTCCTGGCTTTGTTATGTCCATGGCTTCCCTATATTGCTGAGCTTCTTATTTTGGCTTAGGGGGCCTTAGGGCCCCTGAGTTGATGCCCGGGTTCCTGCTTTCAGTGGCAGCCAAGCTTCACTTCTTGTCTGGCCAGATCCATTTAATGGTTTATTTTTTGAAGCCTCCCTGATATCAAAGAGGAGGTTATCCATTGCTGTTGGGAGTGTTGCCGGCTTATCCATGATTGTTATGCAGAAGCATTTGGTTTGTATGAGTTGTGTCTCTGCTTGCACCCTTCTGACCAAGTTATTGAGTTGAGCTAGCTTGTCATCAATATTATCAACGAATATTGATTGATTGAAAGTGAGTTAAGGACAGATAGTTGGAGATCCATTTTGTCCAACTGATATTGGATGGTGTTTATGGAGATTTGCATTGTATGCAGAAGATATGTCCAGATGTCCTCTTTCACATGTGGTATTTCCTTGCCGGGGTTTGAATTTGGGGCACTGTTATTCAAGCCTGGTGGTTCCTCATCGGGGGCAGCAGAGTTGGAAGTTACCAGTTCTTCCCACTCTTCTGGAGTGAGGTACGAGGATTCGGAGTCCATAGCCTGTGTTGGTATAGTGACTGGAGTGGCTGGGCCCAGAATATGAATTTGTCTCGGAGCGTTTAGCTCGAGTTGCTAAAGTTGTTGGTCATTTGTATGAGGTGCAAGCCGTTCTGCAATGTGGATTGCAATGTGATTGGTGTTTTTGGTGACCATCCATCTGTTGTGTCAGCCGATTTAATAAGTTACCTCTTTCCTGTGTTGTTCTCTTGCAGCATCAACATACCGTCTGGCATTTGGGATATGTGTTTACCGTGCCCAGACTCTGCTTCAGGTAATGAATCACTGTATTATATAAATATTGTTTCACCCCTGTCCAGCGTGATATAGTTCCTGGACACGCTGGGTGCTGGTATATCTTGTCCCTCAGTGTTTAGGGGCAGTCCTTGTCCACCATCTAGAGGTTTGTCCACTACAAGACTTGCAGGACTTCTGCCAATATTTTTTTGTTGCAGTTCCAGAGCTTGTAATGGGGTCTTTACACTCTCTTTCGTGCTCATTTTTGCTCCCCATCCCGCTAACCTTTAGCTTTGGGGTTGAGTCTGCCTGCTCCTGGTCCTGCCTTCTGTCCTGCATCTTTGGTCTCAATGAAACAGCATTTTTGAGTCCCTTATTAGGTTCTTCTTTGCTTATGTGGACTGCCTCTTCCATGCAGAACCCCCCTTCTCTGGCTTCGACTGATTCTCTCTTAGACTCCAACTGCGATTGCTGCTTCAAGGGATGGACCTTGCTGTGTTGCAGCGGAGTCAGCAGCTTGCATTGCGGTTGTTCAGACATCTTTAATGCATGAGAACTTTGTATAAATTTTAGGTTCATAGGTACGCTTGCTGCCCCTCTCACCTTGATGCTTAACAAAGGTTGGGGACTTGTGAGCAGAGGCGAAATCAGGAGAGCTTCTCCCACCTCCTCCTCTCTTTCTTCCTCAGGTCATCCTCGCTGACCTTCATAAAATCCTTCTTGAGTTTCTTGTTTTCCCTCTTCGTTCTTTGATGGGGATAGCAAGTGCTGGCTGGTCCCTTGACTTCCCTGACCTCATTACTTTTTCCTTCTTTTTCCCTCTTATCTTATCTTAATCTCTCTCCCTTCGTCCTTTGTTCCTGTCCAACTCTGTTTGCCTCTGTTCAGTGGCACCAATTAAAGGTTTTCAAACTTGGGGGGTGCGTGGGGGTGCTGCTTGTAGCAACTACGCAGTTGGGGTGCAGTGAATCAGTAAAACAGAGAAACAGCTGTGACTGCACCAAGGGCTATACCAGGAGCGACAGAAGCTCCAAGAGCTGTGTCAAGCTGGGGGATGGTGGCTGCTGGCAGCAGTTGAGGGCAACAATTGTGGGCAACAATTGAGGGCTTTGGCGTGGTGGGCCCCCAAGAGCAGTGTTGTGACAATCATGGCCAATGAGGCCGCAATGTGCCCTCATCCGTGGTTGCCTCTGGTGGCCTTTCTCCCCCAAACTAGTGAGAGGAGCGGAGGTTGCGGGCAGCCTAGGACCGGTGGGCGGCAGTGGCCAGTAACAGCAGAACGCGGCGGGCGGTAGGGGATGGGAGTGGAAAAAGGAATAGAGAGCAGGGCACACTGAAAGCAGCGCAAGCCGCAACCAACTTATTTGGGCTGCTTCCGTGGGCTCACCTGGGCTCTTCACTCAGCAATCACCGCTAAGGGTGACCGCGCTCTCGTTCCCCGCTCTCCCACATCCTAAGCTTAACTCTGCTTAACTGGTGAGACCGGACGACTCTGCATCTCTGATTCCCCGCGCTTCGGCACCTCAGCAAAACCACCAACCTTCACGGAACCTGCGAGCTGCAGCCCGCTTGCCAGCTCCTTGCTCCTTGCTGAGTAGCTCCTCGCTTCACTGCTCCACACTCCCTAGTGACCACGGGACCGGAATCTGCCAACCGGGTGTGTACAATGGCATGCATATGAAGCATTGGGCGAAGGGTACAAATGAGAAACCTGGGAGTTACCATACACATAAGGAAGGAAGTTTTCTTGAGTGGTTCAAACTGCAAAAAGGCCTTAAATGAGTCTTTATTGTTTAAGAAAAAGTTCACTGCACGGAGCATGCAATGCTTCAATAGCAAAATTATCCTGCTACCTCAAGGTTTCCCCATCTGCTGTAATTCATCCGGTTTTTGAGTTACTTTCAAATGTGAGTTACTTGATGCTGTAGGACCAAAGATTCTGTTGAATGATGCCTGGCATTGCTTATCTAGTGACCGTCACCTCCAGGGTTATTTGTTGTAAGCAAGTATTGTTTCCCCCAGCTCACTCAGTTAGGGAGGCACCACTGCAGCCTTCACTGAATGTATCCAACTTAGGGTTTCAGTCTTTGAGCAAACTAAAAGCCATGCTGATACAGTATATTGTGGCCTTAACTTCAGCCCGAGAGACTTTTGCTCTCCATGTGGCAAGGTCTTTGGCAGAGATACAGGCGTTGGTCCGTACAAACTTCCCTCTCCTTTTCGGGGAGATGGTCCATCATATCTTTAACATGTCTTATACGAGTGGTATTGTATACTTATTTAGGAACATTAGATCAGGTCTGTTAATCACCTTTCAAACCATTTTCAGAGTGATACCATCTTTCCTACACTACGCATTTTTAAGCGTTTTTGGAGCGCTTCCTTTGGTCCTGCATTCAGTAGCAGGCATCCTGATTTTACTTCTATTGCTTTGCCAAGGATGATTTACAAAAAGGGGGTGGTGATGAACAGAGTGTCTGAGTTAAACAGACCACTCTTACCCAGTCCAAAGATCAGGGCTTGATCCATCACCGTTATTTATCTCACTGCCCCATCCCAGCTCAGAACCTGGCTATATGCAAATCAGTCTGTCCCTGGCCCAGTGCATCATGGGAACAGGGCAGACTAAACTACCAAGCCAATTCTTCACCAGAAAGGAGACAAGCTACCGGGGACCGGTTTCTGGCATTTCAGCCTTCTTCGGCCCGGCTTGCTTGAATCCTGATGGAGCAGTGAGAAAGGGACTCATGTCTGAGTATACCCTGCCACACCTATAGTGGCCAAAAACGGTGTTGGATCTAGCCCTGATCTCTTGACTGGGTGAGAGCTTTCTGCTTAATTCAGAGACTCTGTCCCTCACCACCCCTTGTTGTAATTATTTTTGTCCACCCTAAGCGTGGAAGGGTATTCTCAGATATGAGACCCTTGCTCATTGCACCATCAGGATTCAAGCAAACCGGGCCGAAGACGGCTGTAATGCCAGAAACCGGTCCCCGGGAGCTTGTTTCCTTCTCAGTGTAAGAATTGGCTTTTGTAGTTTGGTTTGCCCTGTTCCCATCATGCACTGGGACAGGAACAGACTAATTTGCATACAGCCAGGTTCTGAAACTGGGATGGTGCAGTGAGCTAAAAAACGGTGTTGGATCTAGCCCTGATCTCTTGACTGGGTGAGAGCTTTCTGCTTAATTCAGAGACTCTGTCCCTCACCACCCCTTGTTGTAATTGCCAAGGATGTCAGCATCACTCAAGACATGGAGAGCACTGCTGGAGCGACGTTGTCGTGCGAATGGTGTTCTTATTGGGGTTACCTTGGCTTCAAGAGCTGAGTGAGCATTGGTTCCTGTTTTTCAGACCAGCCTAGCTTGATTGCGTTCTACTAGTATTCGGCTGCTTTTTTTGCAGATTCGGACGCGTTTTAGACCTCTGTTGGACACTTCCATTGATTGCGCCGCCAAACATAGACATGCTCTTGGCGCCTTTATGGGCCCATGTGCACAGTTGTCCACAGTGTATTCCCATGTTGATGATGGCGTTCTGATAGCCTGTTGAACCGGAGAACAGCTCTACAACGGATGTGCAAGAATCAGCCTCAGGCATGCAGGCATCTACTAATTCCCTGACGGCTGCTGTGGGAAACAGCGATGACCACCTCTGCTCACTTGATATCATACAAGAGGTATTGGAGGGATTGACTCCTGCGGATGCCATGTCCAGTGATGTTGAGATTTAAGCGCAGGATTCATAAACAATTTGGCCTTTCCTGTGCTGGGAACTGTTTGGGTAATTTTTCAACATGTACCAAATTGAAGGTTGAACAGACTTAGGGGCATATTATCAAGAACGGTGTTAAAGTTATCGCTAATTTAGCGGCGGGAAACTGCAGCTAAAGCGGCGATCATGGGCTTGATAATATGCCCTTGTGAGTTTCGATAGAAGCCCAGGTTCATACCAGAACATGGACTTCTATGGGAATTCTCAAGGGCATATTATCGAGCCCATTATCGCTGCTTTAGCAACAGTTTACTGCAGATAAAGCAGCAATAATTTTAACGCCGTACTTGATAATATGCCCCTTTGTTTTTTCTTCTCTGCTCTATATGAACATAATGGCTTTCAGGATGCTCAGAAAAACAAATGACAATATATCCAAATATATAATGGACATCTTTTTGAACGCTTTGTAGGAAAGAATACTTTCACTATAAACTTTACCTTTATGAGCAATTTTAAAAACTATGCTTTTATTATGAAGGATTTTTATGCCTTTTCATGCAACTTTCTTTTCACTGCCTAGCTGATCTTGTTGACCTTTTCATGAGGAGTGGGTGCCATGTCCCTTAGGTTAGTTTCATCATGTATATACCGATTACATGCATTGTGTCCCATCCACATGACATAACGGTCTTACACAGGTGACCTTTTTCCCAGTAGTTGACTTCTGTCTTGTGGTAAATAAAATTACCGGGACTATTTTTCTATACATTAAATGACAATAAGGATAGCTCAATAATAAATGAGAGGCAGAGTCCGTGGTATCTGAGTCATACGGGCTTTAATTAAGTGGCTCGAGTCACTGGACATCGGGTTCCATCACCACTAAGGTTCAGGAAGGGATATTCAACGTTTTATTAACATCACACATTATATATAGTAAAACTGAACAATTGCAATGAATATAGTAGGCGTAACAAGTGAAAAGAGAGAGAGATAAGAACACATGGGCGTAAAAGAAGGCGTGTAAGGAGGCGTACACATAGGCGTGCCCTCGATGAGTCAGAGAAGTGTCACAAGTGGTTGTATGCAAAAAGAAAGTTTGCAGGGTCAGCAGAAACCTTGATCATACATGCACGCGCAACTGAGCATGACGTGGTATAGACGTGTAACTGGGGAGAACTGGGGGGCTTGACTTTAGCACTAGTAGAGGAGTCTGGTGTCTGGGATGTCAGAACGACCTGCACCTATAGCATATCTGATATCTTGTGTTTGGAGGATGTATTGTCTGAAGTAAAAGGTCTCTCGGGCAGAGGCTGTTCATTACTGAATGCTAGTGCATGTATATGTTTCTTCGTGCAATGCGTGGGGCCATGGGCCTACCATGGTAACGGGTGCAGTAAATTACTTGCAAGGAGACAGAAAGGCCGGGCCCTTTGCTCTGCAGGCGGGAATATGTTTACCTATTTCACTAGACTGGAATGTGTTTTTGCGGAGGCTGAACAGATAACTGTAGGCAAAATACCGTCTTGGTATAGGTCTATCAAAGGGTCTCGCCCTACCTACGTAATGTATTCTATCCGGGTTCTCGATTTCTATATCCTCGACTTCTGAGACTTCATCCTCCCCTTTTCCGGCTTCTCTCTCTGCCCTTTCCCTCTCGTGTGTGTCAAGGATTACCTTACGAATCTTTCTGTACATGGCTTCTATACAATTCTGTCTACTATGTTTACCATCAGCTATGTTGTCACTCCATTTTGTCAGGACTTTCATCTCGTCTTCATTTTTACCTGGCTGGTCTTGTTCCCTTATCAAACAATTTATCAAAAACTGTAAGATCATATGTTGGATCTCCACTTTCCTGTGTGCCATGGCCTCGTGAATGCTTTCTGGTCTCTCCCCCGTTCTAATAAAGTGATATATGTTGTCTAAATGTTCCTTCATGTCTGGTAGAATAGTCAAATAGTTTGTAACACGTCGTACACGTAATGAATATACAAGCATTTGATCTTCACCTGGTACTGGATCATATATGCAATCTGTAAGGTACTGTCTAAGGGCTGCGTATGTAGCTACTTTTGGCATACACTGTAATGCTAGTTCTCTTAGTGATGTTCGTTTTACTTGAGGCGGGGTGAGGGGGGCTCCTCCTCCCGCTGCTCCTAAATTGAGATCGCCTAGACCTGCATCGACTATTACTGGCTGTGCTGTCGCTGGTAGTGTAGCAGGTAGTGTAGCTACTGGTAACGTTGTCACTGGTATGGTAGGTTGATCTTGAACTACAGGTGCGGGGAGAGAAGGATTGGGAGGGGGGTTGGTAACAGGAGGAACAGTGGGGGGAATCGTGTTAACAGGGTGCTGAGGAGGATTATTAGTAGGTGGTACACGTACATTTACATACTCTGGAGCAGCGTCATCTAAATAGGAAGAAAGGAAAATGTCCGCTGCGGTCTGTTTATGACGGAGTTCAGTTGGGACCAGTGGGGGCAGCAAATTACTAGGTACTTCCGGGGTCGCCTTAGGTAGGCCCTCGGCGAGAAGGGGGTACATGCCTTTCATAAGGGCATTTCTTTGTCAGTCTAATTGTTCTGTTCTAACTCGTTCACCTTCTTCTAGTAATTCTTTTTCTTGGGCTTTTTCTGATGATTCTCTACTTCTTTCTGCTTTTCTAATTTCTTTCTCTGTTCTTCTATGCGCTTCTTTACGCCACAATTCTATGGCATCTTTCTGGGATTGTCTGGCTTTCTTTTTCCAAAGTGCTTCTTCTACTCTCATGATGCAATCAGCATCCCATGTCCCTGAGACAGGCCATCTATATTTCTCTTCCAGATCTTTTGTGTAGTCAACCCATAAATCTAAGTACAGTATGGCATCTAAGCCATGTTTATGGTACATAAAATGACCGGGAGTATCCCTAGGCGGGACGGGAACTGCCTCTTCGAGTATCCCTTTCCTGGTTCCTATCTGACGTAATTTCGAAAACAGCGGCATATTTGAACTGACCTGAATAATAACACATTAAACACGAAAACAATTGCAAACAGTCATTCATACCACAACATCAAAACATTGCGAACATTTCGGACAGATACCACCTGGAACATAGAATAACACAATTCTGAAAATCTCGAAATACAACACTAGAATACTGGATTACTGGATGCACTGCTAAAACAGTACAGACATACCGGTCCCATAAAGAGACACGTCATACCGTATCCACCTAGGTGGACACGTCTGGACCGGGTCTGTGTACCCAGACCCGTCTTGACCGGGCACAAATTAATGAGCCCGTCTAAATGCGTTCCCAACAACGGTACTCACCGGGAAGCAGAACTGAAGGCCTCGGAAACTCGATACTGGACTGGACTGCTACGGCGTTGGACTGCTACTACTGCTACTACGCGCCTCGGAACAGGTGGGCCTCCGGATACCTCGGACCTTGCTCTCTCGGCTTGGGCTCTGGTCGGGACTCTCCGCATTCCTCACCGCCTCGTCTGAATGCCAGGTCGCAGTCTCCGTCTCCTCCGTGGGCCTGAGGGAGTTAGCAGGAAAACCCGCGAGTGTGCACAGTAAGGGGTTCGTCACGGCTGCAGAAGGGGTCAGGGGCCTCCGTTACATCGCCAGCGCGTGGGGAAGGGGAGGGGTCCCTATTCGGGCGCCAGATTATGTGGTAAATAAAATTACCGGGACTATTTTTCTATACATTAAATGACAATAAGGATAGCTCAATAATAAATGAGAGGCAGAGTCCGTGGTATCTGAGTCATACGGGCTTTAATTAAGTGGCTCGAGTCACTGGACATCGGGTTCCATCACCACTAAGGTTCAGGAAGGGATATTCAACGTTTTATTAACATCACACATTATATATAGTAAAACTGTACAATTGCAATGAATATAGTAGGCGTAACAAGTGAAAAGAGAGAGAGATAAGAACACATGGGCATAAAAGAAGGCGTGTAAGGAGGCGTACACATAGGCGTGCACTCGATGAGTCAGAGAAGTGTCACAAGTGGGTGTATGCAAAAAGAAAGTTTGCAGGGTCAGCAGAAACCTTGATCATACATGCTCGCGCAACTGAGCATGACGTGGTATAGACGTGTAACTGGGGAGAACTGGGGGGCTTGACTTTAGCACTAGTAGAGGAGTCTGGTGTTTGGGATGTCAGAACGACCTGCACCTATAGCATATCTGATATCTTGTGTTTGGAGGATGTATTGTCTGAAGTAAAAGGTCTCTCGGGCAGAGGCCGTTCATTACTGAATGCTAGTGCGTGTATATGTTTCTTCGTGCAATGCGCGGGGCCATGGGCCTACCATGGTAACGGGTGCAGTAAATTACTTGCAAGGAGTCAGGAAGGCCGGGCCCTTTGCTCTGCAGGCGTGAATATGTTTACCTATTTCACTAGACTGGAATGTGTTTTTGCGGAGGCTGAACAGATAACTGTAGGCAAAATACCGTCTTGGCAGGCAGGCCAGGCCGAGTCGGGCACCGCTCGCCTGGGCAGGAAGTAAGGTAGAGGTCA
The DNA here is from genome assembly GCF_964263255.1 of Lissotriton vulgaris. Lineage (NCBI taxonomy): Eukaryota > Metazoa > Chordata > Amphibia > Caudata > Salamandridae > Lissotriton > Lissotriton vulgaris. The sequence continues at coordinate 656,182,610 of NC_141695.1, forward strand.
GGGATGCATACCTAGACTGCAGCTTTCTGAGACAGAAGAGGCTCGGAGCCTCAATTAAGGGCCTGGCTCAACTGGGCCAGGAAAACGTGGAAAACGTGTGCTTTGCGATATTTAAAAGTGCACCATGTAAATGCATTGGAAACGTAGGCCTTAATGTGGAATCAGTACTTTGGAAGGCCCACTAACTGACATGTTAACATTAGACGGAAATGCAGGGGCATTATCATGTCAGGCACGGGAAGGGAATTACATGACATACATGGGGCACGGGTGCATGGATAGGGTGCGAGTGGGGGACACACTGACTACCTAAAAATTTCTATTTCCTCAGTCTCTCCGACATCAGGCTCTTGGTACCATATATTGATTCATGTACCTGTTGTACACAAAACATGTCCCCAGGCATAGTATATTTATTCTGTAGAAGGGTCACCACTTTTTTCATTCATGGCCAACAGCCAGCTGCATGTGCTCATGTTTGTTTAGAAAAGGATTAGCAAATGTTTTCAAAACATATCGTTTCCAGAAAAATCCTGAAGTGACCACTTTAATATAAAAGACTCCTACTCCCCCTTACCAAGGCAGAGGAATAATTCCATCTATGCCGGACAAAAGCTCTGCAGGCTGATCTGTTAACAGACAGAGACCTGACATCCTTTGCTGGGTACCATCCTGGATGCAGAGACAAGGTCCTACATTTAGAACCATCAGGTGAGGTGTTTGAACTTCCACGTTGAATTCTTGGGTCCTTTTGGCTCCATTTAAGTTCCATTAGGTTTTATTACGTCATATCCTACCACTTACACATACATGCTTCACCTACACCTCTAAGCTAGGCACGGTTAGGTAGGATAGGCATCGTATGATTACACTGAAGCTATTGTTTTATGTAATATGCTTTTATTCACCTGATTAGCCCTAAGGGAGAAATGTATCTGCTATTCACGATATTGGTACTAGGGATGACATTTGTCTGCTCCTGTCTTTGATTGTCACAGTTAACATGTTTCAAACTAGACTGACGCTTGACCAATAAATACTTATTGGAACCATTCCTATCATCTTTCTATATGTTCTGAGAAAAGCAAGCACGAGTGACTGAGCGAAAGATACCATATTGTTTCCAAGATATATGAGGAATCGGGGTTGTCATGTTCAGTGGTTGCCAGAAACTAACTACCACACTGTATAGTACAAAGGGGTGATAGTGGCACTGAAGAGCTAGCAGGTCTAACAGCTGACTCACCCTGTGGGGGTGTCCAGAGTCTGTCTGCACACCAAGCCCTCAGTGTAGGTCATCCAAAACGTGCAGGATCCTGGCGGATCCTAGGAGCTACACAACACCTCTTGCCTCTTTCTGCACCCTTCATCCCTCTTTGTGCATCCCTTTTGCCTCTCTCTGCCCCTCATTTGCTTGTTTCTGCAGTTCACTTGATTCTTTCTGTAGTTCTCTTGCTTCTTTGTGTACGTCTTTTGCCTTTTTCTGCACCTCCCTTACCTCTGTGTGTACCTCCCTTGCCAATTTCTGTACATCTCTTGCTTCTTTGCCTTTTTTGTAGCTCTGTTGCCTCTTTCTGCACCTCTCACACCACTTTCTGCATCTCTCTTTCCAGTTTCTGCACCTCTCTTGCTTCTTTTTGTCTGTGTCTTGTTTTTTCCGGAACCTCTCTTGCTTTTTTCTGCAGCTCTTTTCTTCTTTCTACACCTCTCTTGCCTGTTTCTGCTCCTCTGTTGCCTGTTTCTACACCTCTATTGGCTGTTTCTGGACCCCTCTTGTCTCATTCTGCACCTCTCTTGCTACTTTCTGTACTTCTTTTGCCTCTTTCTGCACTTTTCTAGTCTCTTTCTATACTTCTTTCTGTACCTCTATTGCCTATTTCTACACCTCTGTTAGGTCTTTTTGCACATCAGTTTCTTCTTTCTGCAGTTCACTTATCTCTCTCTGCACTCTTCTTCCCTTTTTCTGTACCTCTTTTGTCTCTTCGTTCACTTTTCTTGCCTGTTTCTGTACTTTTCTTGTTGTTTTTGCACCCCTGTTTGTTCTTTTTGCACTTCCTTTGCTTCTTTCTGCACTTGTCTTTGTTCTTTGTATATCCCTCTTGCCTCTTTCTGTATCCCTCCTCCCTGTTTCACTACCTCTCTTGCCTCTTTCTGCTGTTGTCTTGTGTCTTTTTCCACTTCTCTTGCCTCTGTCTGCACTTTTCTGGCTTCTTTATGTATGTCTCTTGCTTGTTTCTCTACCTCGTTTGACTGTTTCTGTACCTATTTTAGTTCTTTCTACATCCCACTTGCTTGTTTATGGAGCAAATTTGCTACTTTCAGTACTTCTCTCGCTTCTTTAAACACCCCTTCTGTACCCCTCTTGCCCTTTTCTGTTCCTCTCTTGCTTCTTTCTGTAGTCGTTTGTCCCTTTTTTCACATCTCCTTCCTTTTGTGCATCTCTAATGCTTCATTGTGCATTCTTCTTGCCTATTTTTCTACCCTTCTTCCTGGTTTCTGTACCTCTGTTGCACGTTTCATCTCTTGCTTCTTTTTCTACCTCTCTTGCCTTTTTCTGAACCCGTCTTGTCTCTTTTGCACTATTCTCGCCTATTTTTGCATCTCTCTTGCCTGTTTATGCACCTCTGTTGCTTCTCTGTGCACCCCTCTTGCCTCTTTCTGTACCTCGGTTGCCTCTTTCTGCACTGTTTTGCTTCTTTGTGTATTTCTTTTGGATCTTTCTGAACCTTTCTTTTTTTTCTGCAACTTTATTTCTCTTTCGCCACCTTTCTTCCTCTTTCTGCAGTTTGCTTGCTTGTTTCTGCACTTTTCTTTTTTATTTGTCATGTAGAGTATATCAATGTAATTGTAAGTAATTGCTTAATGGTTATTATGAATATTGACATGTAATTAATTTAAAATTTTAAATTGATTTAACAAACTATTGAAACTGTTCATTGTTTTTTAGAAATGTATTTTTGAAGATAGCAAGAAAACATGAAAAGAGAAGAGAACAAAGAAAACAGTAATGATTAAAGAAAAGCAAAAAGAGTGCATTAAAAAAGAGCAAAATGTTACTCAGAATAAAATCTCCTCTGGTAAGAGAAATAAACAGATTCTTAAAACAGTTGTAGAGAGATTACAGAAAGTCAATAATAATGAAAGGAAAAAGAAATGTTTTACAACAAACCATGAGGAAAAGAAGAATTGTAATGATAAAAAAATTAGATGTTGGAAAAACAACACATATTATAAGAAGGCAAAAATAATTTAAAGAGATACATATAAGAATGTTTAGAAGTAGAGTAATTCAAAATGTATTAAAAGATTGTAAAAAGTATAAGAGAAGATCAGCAGTGTATAAGAAGAAGCAACACATTAAAAGTGTGGTAGATACTGCTTTTGAATTGAAAACCTTTTTTTTCATATTAATATTGAAGAGAATGAGAATATTGGATAAATCGATGCTGTTCGTGAAAGAGAAAAGCAAAGGAAAAAGACTTGCTAATGAAGTAGCTTTAGTAAAACTTTTACTGGTGAATGGAAGCACACTTCTAGTACTGAGCCTTTCTTTAATGAAAAAAGCTATTTTCAGGAGAACACATTAGTACATGCAGTTGATAGTAGTGGTTGATGCTATGAGATGAAAGATGGTTGTCCTTTTCCAAAAGAAAAAATGGTTGTTAGGAAGCTCCTGTATAAAAGTTGGATGGGAGCAGTATTTGCAGTATTCAACAGGGATCTATTGACTTATTACAATTTTTTTTACATTAATATGCAAAGTAAATTGTTAAACGGAAGATTAAGATGTTACAAGGATTGGTACCATGTGAAATAAGAAAATATACTGACTTGCAGGGTCGTTCTCTGGCTTTCCTTTCAGGAGAAGTGTGGCAAAGTACTTTTAATCATTTAAGATTTTAGTGGCACACCACTCTAAAATGCAGAAGTTTGTAAGGAGAATCTACTATGTAAAAACTCCTGCATTATGTTTAAGTGAAATGAACACCGCTCTTTTGCACGGTTAGGTATCAGATATACCAAAAGTTTGTGATGATATACAGTTTTGTTTTTTTGGTTCACAAGAGGAGTGCAGAGAAGTGAGAGTTTGATAAGTGTGTAGGTGTTGAAGAACACAGGAATGAGATTAGTATTGATGAGTTTGCAGAAGAAATTACAATTTTTAAGACAGTTTCTTCTGAAAACCAGACTTTGGGATCGATTAGTATGGCGGACGGAAGGATGTCCGCGGGCCTGAAGTAGGCGGAAAATGCCAGCCAGAAAAGTCTGCCAGCCGTGGCCAGTCTGTCCGCCATATTAGGATGGGAAGCACTGTCAAATTTCCGTACGCCGCGGAAGAACAAGCACCGCCGTGTAAATAAACCCGACCCCGCGGTGGACGTAACTAACCAGAGACACCGCCGTACGGAATGACGTCTCCGACCGTCCACGTAATCAGGATAGCGGATAAGTCACAGCAAATCGCAGCGGAAAAACCACCAGCCTGAACACGGCGGATTCACCACAGCGGAGAGGCAAAACATTGCAGAGAGATACCCACCAGAGGCAGATCGCCGTCATGGACCCAGCTCTGAATGCATTTCCAATCCTCTTCGTGCTCCACCACCAGCAAGTCATGGACCGTTGCCAACGACGACGCAGGTATGCAAACACACCAATCGCTGCCGGAAGGGGAGTACCTGCTGGGGCTGTGACGTGGGGAGGGGGAGGTGCATGTTGGGGAAACAGCATTTACGATAGCACCAATATATCAACAATGCAAGGTGACAACCAGGAATGACACTGAGAAACCACTACACACGAATAACTTTTTTTATTGCACATATTAGTAAACGACTTCTAGAGTAGGCAGGAGCATGGGCACTGGATACAACAGAAAAGGTACATCTGAGGTAAGACATGAGAGGGCACAATGCAGCATCCTAACAGCAACAGGGCAGTGTCCCTAACAGAGCAGATTCATCAGAGGCAGCACTTGAGAGGGCACAATGCAGCATTCTAACAGCAACAGTGCAGTGTACATAACAGAGCAGGTACATCAGAGGCAGCACATAAGAGGGGTTAAGTGCATCAACAGTCCATGGCAAGGTACAGAGCAGGTATATCAGAGGCAGCACATGAGAGGGGTTAAGTCCATCAACAGTCCACGGCACAGAGCAGGTACATCTGAGGCAGCACATGAGAGGGGTTAAGTGCATCAACAGTCCATGGCACAGAGCAGGTACATCTGAGGCAGCACATGAGAGGGACACAGAGCATCAACAGTCCATGGCAAGGCACAGCGCAGGTACATCAGAGGCAGCACATGAGAGGGGCTAAGTGCATCAACAGTCCATGGCACGAAGCAGGTACATCTGAGGCAGCACATGAGAGGGGTTAAGTGCATCAACAATCCATGGCACAGAGCAGCACATGAGAGGGGCACAGAGCATCAACAGTCCATTGGAAGGCACAGAGCAGGTACATCAGAGGCAGCACATGAGAGGGGCACAGAGCACCAACAGTTCATGGCAAGGCACAGAGCAGGTACATCAGAGGCAGCACATGAGAGGGGCACAGAGCATCAACAGTCCATGGCAAGGCACAGAGCAGGTACATCAGAGTCAGCACATGTGAGGGCACAATGCAGCATCCTAACAGCAACATGGCAGTGTACATCACAGAGCAGGTATATCAGAGGCAGCACAAGGACGTGTGTCCCATGGACATTAATAATGCAAGGGTGGCTACAATGGACTATCTAAACACCAAGTGCAATGACATGTGAGTGATGGGAACTACACCTCACAGCACAGAATCTGGTGGACTGCTCGACCTAGTAGCCTCGTACACAGTGGCAGGATCTGATACAGCATTGGGAGACACAGCGACAGCTCTAGTGACTGACACATGAGCCATAGACCCAGACAGACTGCCAGCACCAGAAACAGGAGTATGAGACACAGCCACAGCTCTAGTGACTGACACATGAGCCATCGACCCAGACACACTGCCAGCACCAGAAACAGGAGTGTGAGACACAGCCACAGCTCTAGTGACTGACACATGAGCCATAGACCCAGACACACTGCCAGCACCAGAAACAGGAGTGTGGGACACAACCACAGATGTGGTGACTGACACATGAGCCATAGACCCAGACACACTGCCAGCACCAGATACAGGAGTGTTAGACACAGCCACAGCTCTAGTGACTGACACATGAGCCATAGACCCAGACACACATCCAGGACATCTCTGTGCACAGTGACCAACAAATACCATGCCAGCATCTGAGACATGAGAGTGGCGGACACACATAATGGCAGTACCTGAAATAGGAGAGGGCACAACTGACACAGTGCTGCTACATGAGGCATGACAGCGAACAACAGACACAGAGCCACTATCTGACACATGAGAGTGAACTGCAGCTGACCCACTAGGACCACTGAAATGATGAGCCACAGGGCTGTATAGTCCAGGAGGCAGGGTGGCTCTGGGAGCTGGGGACAGCTGTACCTGAGCGACATTGGGGAGGGCAGGTGTCACTGGTGTGTGTCTCCATTTCTTTGGGATATGGAAGGGCACCCTGGACATGACTGGTCTGGTAAGTGGTAAGGCCTCATCAGAAACATCACCCATCAAAGGTGGAACATGTGCTGGTGTGGGTCTGCTCTCTGGGGATGTGCTGGTTCCTGCTTGATGTTTACTGTGGCCCTGCCTTCTGCCCTCTTCATCATGTGTAATGGGGGATGCAACAACAGTGTACTCCTTCCTCTGCTTCTGTGGGGTGTGGATGGGAGTAGAGGTATGGGGGACTCCACCGCTGACACATGTGTTTTACGTTCCTTCTCCAACATCAGCCTCAGGGCATGCAGGGGTGATGTATGCCTGTCCTTGATGGAGCTCGTGTCCATGGGAGAACCCTTGGCCCTGGGAGGTGCCTTGGCCGTAGGAGGTGTCCTGTCTCTGGAATGTGCCTGATCCATGGGCAGTGCCCTGTCCCTGGGATTTGGCTTGTCCTTTGTAGTGTCCCTGTCCATTGTAGTGTCCCTTTCCTTTTTAGTGTCCTTGTCCTTGAGAGTGTCCCTGGCCTTGGGAGGTGCCCTTTCCTTTGTATTGTCCTTGTCCTTGGGAGTGTTCCTGGCCTTGGGAGGTGCCCTTTCCTTTGCAGTGTCCTTGTCCTTGGGAGTGTCCCTGGCCTTGGGAGGTGCCCTTTCCTTTGCAGTGTCCTTGTACTTGGGATTGTCCCTGGCCTTGGGAGGTGCCCTTTCCTTTGTAGTGTCCTTGTCCTTGGGAGTGTCCCTGGCCTTGGGAGGTACCCTTGCCTTGGGAGTACCTTTGGAGGGGGATGCCTGTGTTACATGTGAATCCCTGTCCCCCAACACCTCTTGAGGATCCTGTGTGTCAACTCCAGGATAGCTGATGTTGTGTTCTGAGAAAGATCTCCCTGTCCTAGGGGATGGTGTCTGTGCCCTCCGTGCCCTGCCTTGCTGCCTGTGCCTGCTTCTAGTGCAATACCCCGAAAATGAGGCCTGGTCAGAAATGTCACCCCCAGCTGAGACATCAAGTGGTGTGGATGGGGGAACTGAAGTAGAACCTTGTCCATCCGACTTTTGAATGGCTGCAGACCCTGTGTTGGATAATGACTGAACTGTTTTGTGAAGACCAGCAACATCCCCTCCATGAATGCTACCGCTTGCCCCGACTTCCTATCGTGGTCTAGGAATGCATTGATCATGTTGGTCTGCCCTACACACAGCTGTCGCAGCAGATCAACCGCCTCAGCACAAAGGGCACTTTGTGTCATAGGGGCAGGGGCAGTGGTGCCTGCACCGAAGGCCACTTTTCTCCCCTACTCTGGCGAGCACGAGCAGTACTTGTTGCAGTTGGTGGCAGTGTGGGCCCTGTGTGCTGTGTACCAACTGAATGTGTATATTGCCCACTCCCTGTGTCTACCAACAGTGCTGACTCACCAACACTGTCTGATGATGAGGATGATGGTGTCTCCACATGTGAGTCCTCAGGGACAGTTCTGTCGCCCTCTCTGGGGCTGCTCTCTTCAGTCTCGGTCTGCGTGTGTGTGATCTCGGATCTGGATGCATTGCCACCACTGAGCTCTGTCGTTTGTGGGTCAGTGCCCTCGGCCAAAGATGAAAAAGAAGAGAAAAGAGGTATACCTAAGTGCCACACTCACGTACTGCAAATTACAAAACCAAAACTTCCTTGACTGCTGACCAACATGTAGCACCCATCCTGCACACGAACCACTCCTACCAGACATCCTCATGTCAAAGAATCGGGGGTGCCTGTGAAACATGTACATCAAACAAACAGGGCAAGTGCATGCAGACCACCACACATGTGGTGCCATGGGAACACAGACCTCAACGGCATGTCCTGGGACCCTGCACTACTTGCAACTGGTATGTCCACCTGGCTGACATGGATGCCAATGCTCACTCCATAATGGCACCAACATGCAATTGCAGCACAACATATACACCACGGATGTCACTACGGTGTGTGAGCAACAATACATGCATGCACTCACAAGTCACAAACACATTCAGTGTGCTTACTGCTAGTTTGCTGCTGCTCCCCTCTCAACCGGGCGGACAGGTCAGGATGCATCACAGCAATGATACGGAGCATCAGTGGGGTCATGTTGCATCGTGCAAGCCGGGATGATCATGGAATCTGCCCTAGTGTCATCTCTGCCACATTCTTGCTGAGCCTGGAGATGTCGTCCCAGCACTTGTGGCAGTTTGTGTGTCGTCTATTGCACACCCCCACTGCCCGTACATCACGGGCACCGTATAGCCTTTCATAGTGGTGGAGCACACCGTCCACACGGACATCCAGCTCCGCTGCGGTGAAGGGACAAGACCGGATCTCTCGCACTCTCAGCATGGCAGGGTCCAGGACTGTGGCACAACAGCAGCAGTTGGTGGATTGCTCAGCAGCAGTTGGTAGAGGTGATGGGTGCAGGCAGCAGTGGCTGGAAGCAGTGGATCTGTACTGCAGAAATTCACACATTTATAGGGCCCTGAGCTGATATCAGTGGCACACGTCAGCAGCAATTGGTTTTCCCGGGCTGCCTCTTTCAAAATGAGCCAATGACTGGCCCTGCTGTGGCGGTGCACGGCTCCCGCTATTTTTGAATTCGCTTACGTGCCCCGCGTTACCTGTTTCCATTGGCTACATGTGCAAGGACCGTCACGGTCACACACCGGCAACTGCATGTGTGCGCTACCGCGATGGTGCATCATTTGAAATTCAACACTCACTGGCGTCGCAATGGCTGAGCACGCATTCCGTGGGGGCGGGGCAGGCTAACACATATATTTGAATGTGCAAGTGGGAATGGCAGCTGGTACACCCCATTTCAGTCACATTACAGCACCCACCGCAGACCGCCAGGCCTGGCTGCTCCCCCACCGCCGGACCTGGCTGGTCACCCACTGCCGGTTGCGAGCGGTGGGTGACTGCCCTGTGTATTGACGTCAGCCTGGCATGGTTGGCCCTGGCCGGTCACCCACCACCGGGTGCGTGTGGTGGGTGACTGGCCAGGGTGAACCATGCCAGGCTGACATCAATACACAGGGCGGTCACCCACCGCCCGCACCCAGCAGTCAACCACCGCCCACACCTGGCGGTGGGTGACCGCCCTGTGTATTGATGTCCATGTTCGTGTCTTGTGTGTGCACGTCCATGTGTGTATTTGGGGACGCTTGCCCACACTTGGGCACTCAGTCATGTTATGTTGGCTGTTCTTTCAACATGTGTGCATGTAACATTGGACATGTTTGCACACAGGATGTTGTTTGTGGGTGTTTATTGTGTGTGTAGTAAGCTTTAGTGCCTTATATTTCGGTCACGTCACACATACAATCAGTGTCTGCAACATGTATTATTTGTATTGTGTCGGTCAAGATGTGATAGTGTGGCACAGCTGTGCATTGCTGGTCAATTGACATCTGCTCCCATCTACTCCCACACAGGAGGGCTCCAAATGTGCATCGACCATACACTGTGCTGGAGGACATGGTTGAAGAGTAGGTAATCCCCAAATTCAGGCTGGACAGACGGAGATTGCAGGACCTTGTAGCCCAATTGTCACCTCATCTGCAGCCACGCAGGCCATATCCAGGAGCAATTACACTCACAGCAAAGGTGATGGCGGCACTTGACTTCTATGCAACAGGCACTATCCAGTACACAGTTGGTCTTGCCGGGGGTATGTCCCAATCCATGTTCAGCATGGTAGTGCGGGATGTGCTGGATGCCATGATGCGTTACGAGGATGATTACATCCATTTCCCACGTCCGGCAGAGCTGGCTGCAGTGAAAGTTGACTTCTATGCCCTGGGCCAGATCCCACACGTAGTGGGTGCCATTGATGGGACACATATTGGTCTGATTCCACCCCAGGCACGTGAAGCCATCTATCGCAATCAGAAGCACTACCATTCAATAAATGTGCAAGTGGTGTGCCTGGCTGACAACATCATCTCCCATGTGTTTGCAAGATTTCCTGGGTCCGCACATGACTCCCACAACCTGCAGAGCAGCATTGTCCCCCAACTGATGGCTAATTTGCATCAAGAACGTGCGTGGCTTGTAGGTGAGTGTGCTTTGATGACTACTGCGTTGTATGTGTGCCATGCTGTTCCCACCAATCCTGGTAATGATGTATGTGTCTGTCATCCCCCCACCTAGGCGACTCTGCGTACCCAAACCGACCGTGGCTGCTGAGCCCCCTATGGAATCCGACTACCCCAGGAGAAATGCGCTATAATGAGGCCCACGGGAGGACACGTCGGGTGGTGGACTGTACATTTGGACTGCTGAAGTCTAGGTTTTGCTGCCTGGCTAGAACTGGAGGGGCCCTACTATACTCACCAAGAAAAGTATGCAAAATCGTGATTGCCTGCTGCATGCTCCACAACCTGGCCTTCCACACATAATATTGCACTGATCATGGACCCTGCAGACCAACAGGTTGCTCCGCCTCCCATACCACCCATGTTCAGTGATGAGGAGAGTGGGGAGGAAGAAGGTGTGGACCAGAGGCGTCAGCTCATTGCTCGCTACTTTCCTTGAATGTGAGTAGCTACCTCTTGTGCTGGTGTTCAGAGCACGATGTATGTTTGCTGGTGATGTGTGATTGCTGCCTGTTCTGGTATGTTCTGTTCACAAATGGATGTGGGAGATGGTGTGCATGCAATGCTGCCTGATGTGTGTCCTGTGATCCGCTTAATTAGTGACGAGTGTGGTTTGTGGGATGTTGCTGTACGGTGTGGTGTGATTCAGTTTCCTGACCTGTGCTTGTTGTTCTCTCATTATCCCTAGGTCACTCCCACAGAGGCATGATTCTCCAGAACATTGATCCCTGCACCTGGTAATGATAAGTACTAAGACAAACCTGTGATTGAAACATGGAGGTCACACAGCATTGAGTGTTTACGTGGTGTTTATTTACAGGGTGTGGATTACTGTTTGTGCATATTTACAAATAGGTGTTGGGGGCAAGTGAGAGTTGAAGATCATGTCAAATGAAAACACCGTGTGGACACCACATTGTGTGATGTACACCTAGTCCAACAGACGTGTGCCAATGTTTGGCATTGTGGGGCAAGATAGTTCGCAGAGTGAATGCCAGGCTCAAGGAAGGGTGAAGTCAGTGGCGGTGCCTCTTTGAGCGGATGGATGGTGCATTGCCACTGCTCTCAGCTGGATCCAGCCTCGGACGGCCCTTCCGTCTTGGAGCCGGAGCAGAGCCAGCTGTGGGGGCAGGTTGTTCCGGGAACACCTCCCTGTCAGTGGCCTAAGGTGATGGTGCGGGTGGTGCTGGTGCCCTGTCCCGCTGGCCACTTTGGAGAGGGGGAGGTGGTGTGGCGTCGGATAACCACTCCCTCCAAAGAGCTGTTTGCTGCCCCATGAGGTCAACAATTTGTCCCAATCGGGTGTCCACGGACCGCAACAGCTGGCAGGTGTGTAGCGAGTCTTGGTGTGCCCGATCCGCCTGTGCCTGTGACCGCTCGTAGGAGGCTTCCACTCTGGCAATGGCATCCAGGGTCTCGGTCCCAGGATGGGCTGGGTGTTTTTCCTAAGCTCGTCTTGCACCTGCACTCCAGTTTGTGACCTGTGGCGTCACCTGTGTCCTCCCCCGTCAACTCTCCCTGCTAGCCTGAGATGTGGATGGCCCATCATGGGACGATGGGTCAGGCAGGGTGGCACAGGCAGGAGTGGTGGTGGTAGTGGTAGCTGCACAGCTCACAATGGCAGGTGTTGGTGTTGTGACACTGGCTAAGGTGGTGGAGGCAGGGATGTCCTGGGAGTCTGATGGCCCTGGAAGTGTGCTTGGGCCAACATCGTCCTCTGCACCGGAGGTGTCCATGGATTCTTCTCCAGAGAGTCCTGGCTGTGAGGGGGGCGACTGGTGCTGGCGGTTGCTGGTTTTGCTGTTTGTTGTTGTTACATTACAAATTACTATGGAATCAAGACATGGTTGTTGGTGTCATCATGTTGGTGTGGGAGACAGTACTGGGCATTATGGTGGTGTGGAGGTGGAAAGACAATACTTGGATACGTGTGGTCCGGTCCTGCTATTGGATGGTGCCCCTGTGAAGATGACTACCTACCTCTAGGTTTGAAGGAGGAGATTCACTGGTCAGTAAACTGTAGCCAGACTCCATCTTGCTCTGGGATGGGACATGAGGGCCTGTTGGGAGTTGCAGTGATGGACCCCCCCACCCACCCACACCCTCCCTGTAGACATGGGGGCCTGTTGGGAGTTGCAGTGATGGACCCCCCCACCCACCCACACCCTCCCTGTAGACATGTGGGCATGTAGGGAGTTGTAGTGCTAGGCCCACTGCCCCACCCACCCCCTCCCTCCCTGTAGACATGGGGGCCTGTTGGGAGTTGTAGTGCTGCGCCCACCCCCATCCACCCCCACTTTCCCTGTAGACATGGGGGCCTGTTGGGATTTGCAGTGCTGGGAACCACCTCACCCTCCCTGTAGACATGGGGGCCTGTTGGGAGTTGTAGTGCTGGACCCACCCTCCCTGTAGACATGGGGGCCTGTTGGGAGTTGTAGTGCTGGACACCCCCCACCTACCCCCACCCTCCCTGTAGACATGGGGGCCTGTTGGGAGTTGTGGTGCTGGACCACCCCCACCCTCCCTGTAGACATGGGGGCTTGTTGGGAGTTGTAGTGCTGGAACCAACCCCCCACCCACCTCCACCCTCCCTGTAGACATGGGGGCCTGTTGGGAGTTGTAGTGCTGGACCCAATCCCCACCCACCCCCACCCTCCCTGTAGACATGGGGCCTGCTGGGAGTTGTAGTGCTGGGCCCAATCCCCCACCCTCCCTGTAGACATGGGGGCCTGTTGGGAGTTGTAGTGCTGGACCTAAACCCCCCCACTTACCCTCCCTGTAGACATGGGGGCCTGTTGGGCGTTGTAGAGCTGGTCTCTCACCCCCCACCCACCCACACCATCCCTGTAGACATGGGGGCCTGTTGGGAGTTGTAGTGCTGGGCCCACCCCCCACTTACCCTCCCTGTAGACATGGGGGCCTGTTGGGCATTGTAGTGCTGGTCTCTCACTCACCCACCCACCCACCCCCAGCCTCCCTGTAGACATGGGGGCCTGTTGAGAGTTGTAGTGCTGGACCTACCCACCCCACCACCCACCCCCACCCTCCCTGTAGACATGGGGGCCTGTTGGGAGTTGTAGTGCTGGAACCACCCCCACCCTCCCTGTAGACATGGGGGCCTGTTGGGAGTTGTAGTGCTGGGCCCACCGCCCATCCACCCACCCCCACCCTCCCTGTTGACATGGGGGCCTGTTGGGAGTTATAGTGCTGGGATTGGTTACCCAACCGATGTGGTTCAACACGGATGATTTCGTCCACCATGACCTTCAACTCAGTGTATGTGAACTTGGGGTTTTTCTTGGGTGCCATGGTGTGTGATGTGCAAGGTGTGGGTGGGGTGGGGTGTGTTGTGCAGGTGTGTGGTATGTAGGGATTGTGTTGGTGGTGTTTGTGTGGTGGATGTGTTGGTGTGCAGGTTGTATGTGTGTTTGTGTGTGTCTGCTGTTTGTGCAATTTTGCCTCTTTCTTCCAGCTATGCTGTGATAATGTGGTAATGGGAGGGATTTCTTTTATACTCTGTGTGGTTGTTGTGTCCCAATGGTTGTTGCCAGTCAGGTGTTCTGTGGGTGTGGTGACTTGGGTGCTCTTGTTTGTGCTGGGGGGCGGAGGTGTCCTTGGGGCGTGTAGTTGTTGGGGGTGGGTGTTTCAGGTGGGTGTGTGTCCTGTTTTGTGTGTTTTCTAATTCCTTCCATCTGCCATTTTTGAATCGGTTTGACGGCCGGGGTGATGTTCGTTTTGTCTTCCCGCAGTCATGCTCTGTTTGTCGATGATTCCGCAGCGGTTAAGGGAGCTGGTGAGTTCCGTTGGGATGACGGGGTTATCCTAATCGTGCGGCCGGACCCTCTGCAGGTCTTGCGACGGTTGGGCCTGTTTCTGCGGTGAATGCATCCGCGGCAAAGGGTCTTTCTGTGGTGCGGTCCGCTTGGGGCGGTCTTTCATGTGATCCGTCCACCGCGGTCGGTGATTAATGTGATCCGTCCACCACGGTCGGTGTTTGCTGTTAGTAATATCCTAATCGCTACCGTTGATTATCCACGGAGAGGTCAGGAGTATTTTTGCCGCGACCATGGTGGACGGAACACGTTTCCGTCCGCCCTCCTAATGACCCCCTAAGCTTGTATTTGTTGTTGGTGTACTCACTATAGAAGTCAAACTAAGAAGGTTAATTTATATTTGCTGCTTTGCTGGGGGCATTTTCCTTTTCCTCTGCTGCAAACACCCTATGGGACCTGAGTCCCAGGGTGCAATGTTCACTGCAGCCCTTAACAGCACATTGCCCACAGTTCATCTTGGTGGCACCTCAGTTCCCAGGCTGTACCTCTTAATACTCCCGCTGTCGCTGATGAGAGGGAGGTGCCAACATCATGCAAAAACATTGCCTCTTCCCCCAAGGCACATGACATGCTCTTTGCTGCTTTTGTTAGGGGCATCTTCCTTTTCCTTTGCTGCAAACACCCTGGTGGGACCTCAGTCCCAGGGTGCAAAGTTCACCACAGCCCTCGCCAGCAGACAGCCCGCAGTTCATCTTGGTGGGACCTCAAGTACCAGGCAGCACCTCTTCATACTCCTGCTGCACTGATGAGCGGGAGGCGCCCACATCGCAATTAAAGCACTGCCCCATCCCCCGAGGCACGGGACATTCGCGGGCCGCACCCAGGCAAAGCCTGGGCCCAGGAAGAGCCCTTCTGTGCCCATCAGAGACTGGAAGAGGCCTTACTGTAGAGCCAGCCCTTAATATTATTTTGCTCCAACATCAGAACTATTAAGGTCTGGGACAGGCAGAAGCTGTGGCAGTGGTCCTTGATTCCTGTTAGTAAAAAAAAGTCCACAAGCTGAAAACTTTTTTTTCCCTTATTTTCTAATTTAAATTTTGCGTGTAGTAGTTCGCCTTGTTTTGTTCCTCATCTTTTTTCTCCTCTTAAACAAGCTGAGTTGTCTGAGGGCTGATTTCAGAGGGCTGGTTGCATTGTATCATCACTCAAGGTATAGCAATGGGGAAGGGGACCTGTTTTGGCAAACAACAAGTCCTGCCCCATGCAACCTCTTCCTACTCAATGCTCCAACCACAATTGAAAGGATGTTACAGGGGGTCATAGGTGTAGTAGCAACAGAAATAGAGCTTACAGAGAGATGTTTGTCATTAGCACCAGATCTTCGCCGCTCTGTGACTGACATCTTTTTCTCAAACTGCACCAGGCACTCCTGTTACCTCAGTTAAGGTAACCGCTCCTCTGTCACTTCCACAAGCTGTAGGCAATGAGGAAGGTGCCGCTTCTAAAGTAGCAAAGCAAAAGGGGGGTGTTGCAATCAGTGTACCCAAGAACGGAAAGCTCAAACAATTGACTGGGATTGGGTCAAAAAGAAAGAAAACCAACAAGGGGTCTTCCAAAAGCGTTGAGAACGTGGACAATTCTGATCCAAACCTAGGATGCATCTCTAATACTCGAATGGAAATGGAATATCCAGTCTGGGTGATGAACTTGATGATGGACCTAGAGAGCCAACTTAGAACTTTTGTGAGGGAAGAGCTTGCCCCCGCAGTTGAAAGTACACATAAAATGGCGATATTGTGGGAAAGTAGACTAGGAAACAACAGTGTAAGTGGCACACAAGCTCCAGTGAGGGGGATTGAATTTAGTTGCCAGACAGATAGATCAAGCTTGACACACACAGCACGGCCAGTCTTACTGCACGCTCAAGACCCTATCACCTTCTTGGGCTCCAGGAGCCCCAATTGCGAGGAGCAACAACCAAGTACAACATAAGAGGGGTATAAATAAAAACAGCTTGCCCACACTTGGGTCTATGAAGAGTGTAAAAGGGTTGGGGATAAGGTGGGTGCAGCATGCAGAGTTCAATGTGCCAGTTTACATACCACAAATTTACCTCCCACCTCATCTCTGTATGTAAATATACTGACAAGTGTATCTGAAATCAAAAGTGGCCAGAGGGAAACTCAACTGATCTAAGAAATAAATGTTTGTTATAGCTGGCAAGGCATAGACAGCTCACCTATGACAGGGCAGGAGAAATCCTAATGGTCCGTAGAGTTGGCTGGGTGGGTAACAGACAAAAATATATGGAAGGGGCCTGTGCAGTCACTCATCAATCTTTTAAATCCCTTGACAACTGTAGACTTTTAAGTTCGAACCCATATATATATATATATATATATATATATATATATATATATATATATATATATATATATATATATATATATATATATATATATATATATATATATATATATAAATATATATATACATTCACTGAAAAAACTATAGGTTTCACACCAGTTATAGTTAGGAATTAGCATTTGAAAAATCTATTAAATTCACAGAAAAAAACATAGGTTTCACACCAGTTATAGTTAGGAATTAGCATTTAAAAAACCTATTAAATTCACTGAAAAAACCATAGGTTTCACACCAGTTATAGTGAGCTAGAAATTTTACTGACATAAAACCAATGAAATTCCACGTTATAGTTAGTTGGACTCACTATAACTTGCGCGTGTAATGCACTGCTGATGACATCACATATTACATCACTCATGACATGGTCAGTGACAACACTCATGCGCACCCCAAAAAAAAGAAAAAAAAAGAATGAAGGAGTGAGCATAAGGAAAGGGGACAGAGAGAGTGGTGTAAAGAGAAAGAGAGCTAGAGGTAAGAACACACAGGGACTGTGTAATAGATAGTAAGACAGAGAAAAGGTGTAAGAGGAAGTAACAAAGAAATGGAAAATGAATAAGGGAGCAGAAGAAGAGAAGAAAGAGGAAGAAGACTAAAGCAGAGGTTCTAGGAGAATGTGAATGGGTGATGAAAGTAAAAGGAAGGAACGTAAAGGATGGAGAATGACAGGTAGTGACGGAACTAGAGAAAAGGAACAGCGGTGACGGGGGGGAAAGAAAAGAGCAGTGAGTGAAAGTAAAGAGGGGTGGAAGAGGGTAGAAAAAAGTGAATACGAGTAAAACATGGGGAGTGACAGAGAGAAAGAACAGAGAGAGTAAAGGAAGGAGTGACAGAAAGGCACTAAGTGAACCAGAAAAAAAAGGTGAGTGAGGGAGTGTGGGTGAGCAGTGGCACTAAAAGAAGTTGAATGTGGTAGGAAAGTAAGGAAAAGAGTAACTGAGGGAAGCAGACTAAGGAAACAAGGGTGAGGTAGGGTGAGAGAAAAGTAATGAGGCTAAAACAAAAGGTGATGAGAAATAGTCACACTTACCATTTAATCATTGCAAACTTACTTTCATGTTTAAACTACACTTTAAATCTGTGAAAGACAAAAGAAAAAAAAAGTTATAATTAGTAAAATATATATTTTAAAATAGAAGGAATGGGTCAAGAGGTGAAGGATACAGAAACGAAAATAAAGTAATGTACAAGGACAAAAAAGGGAAAAAGAAATAGAAGGAGAGCAAATTACTGAAGGTAAGCAAGATACCAAAACAAAATCAGGAAAGAGAAGTAAGTAAAAGGAGAATGAGTGAAAGGGAAAGGAGTCTAAATGAGGATCTATTTACAAGAAAGAGGAATGGAAGATGACAGAGTGACTGAAGGGGAGTCACAGAGTGAAGGGATGAGGGAATGAGGTTAATATAGAACGATAGTGGAAAAAGGAGTGAGAAAGTAACTACACAGAAAGACTAAGGGAAGGAGTGAATGAAGTGCAGTACAATGAGTGAAGAAAGGAAAAAGAGTAAAGGAGCAAAACAAGGATAGAGAGGGGAAGAGAACTAAAGCAGTGGTACTGAGAGAATGTGAGAAAGCTGAAAAGTGGTGCAAAGGACAGAGGAAATGCACACAGTTGAAATTGGATTGAGGGGTTGTGAAAGAAGTGGAGTAAGGAAACAGCGATGAAACAAAGTGAAAAAAAGGCAGTGTAAGTGAGTAAAGAGAGCTGAAAATGGGTGGAAAAATGGAAAATGAGTGTGAGACAATGGGAATACAATAAAAATTACACAATGCAAACTATAGAATAACTTATAGAACGTGTTAGATAGTTTATTTTTGCTGTTCTCAGAATATATTGAATTTCACTAAAGACAGTGAGTTCAAACTCTTCATCATATAACAGTGGGAAAAAAAACAATCTAAAAGATTGTGTTTTAAAAAACCCATATAAACTTAAAAATTATATATGTACACTAATCTTTGATTCACTTACTTTTCCATGAGGCCAAATAGTAGATAATGAAGGTCCTTTTCGTAGGAAAATACTCTGCTGTTCTCTTAAACTTCCATTTCATCGACTTTCTATAAAAAAACTCTAAAAACATCTGAAATAATTCTCAACGTTTTCATTTTCCTCCTTGTGTTAACTTAAAACTTAATGCTCATACCTTCAACTATCCTTACAGCCAAATAGTGTCAGATATATGAGTATATTTTGAAATTTCTCTAATTAAACTCTGAAATTACTGTTTACCCGAAGTTTTCAAAGAAAAGCACATATAATATTTTCACAATCTTTTAAAATTCATATTCCCTTTTTTGTTCACTCATGTTGAACATTTCCTATAATACTGATAACACTTACTATGAGATCCACTTACAGTACCTATTTGACATAAATAATTTTAAACATTATACTAACTAAGTAACTTAACTTTTATTAACTGCACCCATCTTCATAGACCAATTACCTTTACTAAAATGTTGGTTTTAAAAACACTAGGTAAGAATTTTTTAAGTCAAAAGGCAAACGTTGTTTATAAGTCAAATGAGAATCATTGCAGTAATTCCAACCTTTTTGACATTTTAAGTAGCATGTATAATGTCCTGATGTTGTTGAAGGACCATCATGATAAATAATAGCTACAGTTGTAAAAGTTCTTCCTGCAATTGATAACTGAGAAGCCACAAAATATTTGATACAAGTTGTCAATTTAGTTCCATCAGGTCTACATCGTTGGAAAACTAAAATCACATACTGACCATAACTTTGTATAAATAATGTGGATAGCATTGGACACTTACATTGGGTACACACCATATTATGAACAGCTGCTTTAACTAGAATATTACATGGCACTGATTTGCAGTCTGGTAAAGTTAAATATATAAATCTTTCAGTGTCTATTCTAGAAGTACTTGATAAACTATAATTCTCGCAGTCATTCTGCCATTGATAAGAAAGGCTACAAAGATTTTCTACCTCTACACCTTCATCTTCCAAAACACCAAACATATACATTAAAAATTCCTGACAATCCTGCTGAATGTTCTGTGAAAATTGTTCTTGACCAGAACACATATCTAAAATATTTCGAATTTCTGTTACACTTTCTATTTTTGCTCTATCACTGCTACATTTCTCAAACACAAAATTCAATAAACCGCACAATCTTTGATCCCGATTTTCAACAATCTGTTCTTGTAAAGTTTTAAGAAAAAAAACAACATTAACCACTACATTAGCATAGCAGTTGACACCAGAACTGTTTTCAAACTGAAATCTAACCACATCTTGAACAGAACCCTTTTTCTTTCTGCTTACAATTACATATTCATCTACTTTTTGTCTTTTTGCTACTACCTCACTACAATTACTCTCATTTCTTCTTTTTCGGCCTACCACACGTTTTTCAATCAGAGGTTATTGTGGCAAATGTGGAGCATACTCTCTTCTTAATCTATTGTATTCTTTAACACATTCCAGATCTGCACAAATCTTTGTGTCATCACACTTAATCAAATACAATCCAGATAAAGTTCTGACTCATGATAATGCCACATATGCCATACCCTCTTTAAACACAGAACTTCCAATGCTCACCAAAGCACTATCTACACTTAAACCTTGAGATTTATGAATTGTCACTGCATATGCCAAACAAACAGGAAACAGTTTTTGGTGAACATATAAGTTTTTACAAGCAAAAACATAGCAGAACAATGACTGATTTGTTGAACTTGCTCAATGCCATCACATTTAATTTGTAAAAATTCAATTCCATCTCTATTTCTATAATTCATAAAATCAACAACATGACCCATTGCTCCATTTACCAGACCTCTTTCAACATTTAAATTCCTTCTCAAAATGATACGACAATTAAAACACACATTCAGAGTCTTTTCAAAACCAGCTGTTTTAGATATACTCTTCTCTAACGAATCCAATTTTGTTTTCAAATTTTCTGACAAAATAATTGTTGCTCCCATATGCTCAATTTTATCTATTGCTTCTAGTTTTACAATCTCTTCATCTTCTAACTCTAACATTTTGTTGTTGAAGATGGAACATTCTTGCAGAGTTGGCATCAAACATATTCCAGATTTGTTCTCAGTAATTTTCTTAAAAATATTCTCTGGAAGAATGTTTTCATTTATATGCAAATTTGAAATTAATCGTGCATGTAAAGCTTCTTTCGCATGGTCGCTTACTTTTCCGATTCTTACATCTTGTAGAATTTTTTTATAATCTTTATCCTTTGCCTGTCGCATATTTTGAAACAGTTCTGCATATTTGAAATTTAGCCATATATTAACGTTTCCAATGCTTCCAAGGGATTTCCTGGTATCTTCATGCGTGAGCATTTTAAACACTGGTTGTCCTTTTACTGGAGTCAACTGCAATAGATCTCCAAAAACAATAATGTGTTTTCCTCCAAATAACACATCATACTCTGTTCTAAGAATTTCTTGCATTCTCAAATGCACAAAAGCAAACATTAGATTTGAGACCATGCTTACTTCATCAATGATAAGAAGTTTCATTTTCTTGAGGACTCTGGAAACTTCAGAACACGCATCTCCAGATAACTTGTTGTAATGCAATTTATTATCATGCTCAACTGGCAGCATCAGTAAACGATGTTGAGTAATCCCTTTAATGTTATGTGCTGCCAGTCCAGTTGGAGCAGGTACAACACAAGACAGCGGTGAATCAGTCCTTTTCTGCAGATAAGTTCCAATTGCTTTAATTAGAAAACTTTTTCCTGTCCCCGCTTCTCCACTTACGTACAGTCGGACAGGCTCAAATGATGTACATGAGCACTCTTTTTTCTCATGTCTGAATCCATGTTCAATCTGTTCTGTGACTTCATCATATATCTTTTTCTGCTCAACGTTTAGTTGCTTTACCAAATCTTCTAAGTTAACTACATCCTCTTGAGCTTGTTCCATAGCTCTTTCCACCTCATCCATGGCAGTGGCAGCTTCATTTTGGATAATTGGTCCTCCTAGTGGATCCTGACTCAATGAAGTAGAATTCTGACTATCTTGAGAACTGTTTCTGGCAATCTCTTCAGCAATTGTGGCTTCTTGCTCTATTTCTCCATTCAACATTTGCAGATAATTTGGAAAAACAGGACATTCTATTGTATCCTTCGTTGCATTAAAAGAATCTTTGTAACAGAGAAAATCTCCAAGTAGTTCCTCTTCTATACGCCATGGCTTAAACAGTTGCAAAAGAGCTAAATAGTAAAATTCTCTTTTGTCTGGAGATTCACAACTCAATTTTCGATGATTAATCAAATGGCCTTTTTTCTGCTTCACTAGACATCCTTCATTTCCAATGACAGCATATTTTCCATGATTGATATCTTCTGTGATGTTCCTTTTATAACTATAGTTTTGCAGAACCTCATACAAACAAGCGTTCTCAAGGTGACTACTTCTATTTGGATAGTATGTATCCAATATGTTTGTCTTCAAAATATCTGTACTATTTGGTTCTTTCGCCGCCAAATACTCAATTTCTTGTACAGATTTCAAAACTCGGTTTCGTGTTGCAGCAAGACCTAGACTCACCCAAATGATTGTTCTAGATTTGGCATATAGACTTGCTGATGATAACCGATCAGAACATTCATATGCTCCAATTTCTCGATGCAACAACATCTTCAGACTGTAACTGTATAGTTTCTTGCTTAGACTCTTTTCACGTGAAATGTCCTCCCACATTTCCTTTAGTTCTGTCTTTTCTTTTTTTGTGATGTAAGATGTCACATATCGAGCCACAGCAATAGAGTTGTCAGCAACGAACTGAAAATCCATGTTAGCATTCCACATGGACAAAATCACTGGGTTGTAGTTGTTGATGTACTTGGACTCTTCGTTTCTTTTTAAATTGTATGTATTTTTGGGTGATTTCCTCGTCACAGTATGTCGTAGAGATGACATCAAATTATTTACTCTTGCCTTAGAAATCACTGGTCGTGGAAACTCAAAACGACATTTTATGTAGAACTTTTCCTTGTTTTTGAATTTTCAACGACAGTACTTCCCACAACGATGGGATTGGAAGCATAAAACTTGTTGCCTTAAATTGTTTTCTTCAGTACTTTAAGGAAGAGCACATGTTGAATACTCTTCAATGAAACTCATCACTGATTCATCCGAATCTGATCCAAATTTGGGTGCATCTTTAATCCACAACAACATATGTATATGAGGAGCACCTCTCGCTTGATACTCCTTTCTCCAAAAGAATTCGAAAACCTCTCCAAGAGGAGGATTTTTTTTATTGGTAATAACAGACATCATAGCTTCAAATCTATGCTTGAAATATATGCATACATTCACTGGATCCAAAGAGCACAGTTCTCCTGGTGTTTTCAATTCTATATTTTGTATATTAGCATTTGCCTCACGTAGAAATTCAAGTAAGTCGTCCCATGCATACTCAGCACAGCTAAGAGTGAGGAACCATGTAGGTGTTCCTAAGTTTCTTAGCATATATTTCAATTCCACATGACGACGGTACCAATACTCGTTTATACCACGCTGACATGCCATGAGATTGTATTGTATTGTATTGTATTGTATTGTATTTAATTATTTGTAACGCGCAACTGTCACCCTACGGGTATCCTGGCGCCCAAACAGGAAGTAATCAGATGGTAATCAGATGGTAAACAATACACTAGCTGTCATGACATATAGACCAGCCGCCAGAGCTAATAAATAGAGTCTGGGGGATTAGATTGATTAGATGAGATTCCAAAATATTATCTTGCAGATAGACTTTTTCCATAAAGTCCCTTGCCAAAACATTTTGCAGATGTGCTCCACTTTTCAGTATATGATTTACTGCATATGAAAGTCCAGACAAGTCACTTTCATACAGTAGATGAAACAAATATGGAATGCATTGACAAACGCTTGAATCTTCAGCATATAATCTTAAAGTCCGGTATTCAGAAGCAGGAATTTGAACGGGTCGATCGTCATATCGTCCACCTTGACCTGTTGGAAATAGCTGTGGAAAACAACGAGCTTCGAAACTTTCTTCCCATACACTGATGGGACTTCCTTTTGCTGCTTTCATTTGAAACAAGTCAATTGCATTCCCCATTACTTCTTTGGAATGCAAAGGATGAACAGTATAATGTTCATATATTTCTTCACCTCTAGACACATCAACTTTTTCAATTTGGCCAACTGAACAATCACTGTCTTCTTCTGCAACTATTTCCTCTGCTTCAACACATACATGTTTGTAGTACTCATTGTTTTTGACCAAATACAACGTTGCCTTTTGGACTTTCCTAACATCCACTAAATCTTGCCAGATTTTCTTTTCTTTCTTTGTCGGAACCCCATTAACTAGAATAACTAAAGGTTCCTCTTCCACTTTTTCTACACCAATTATATCAATATTTTTCTTGAAATCTAGAGGCAAATAAACAACTCTTCCCTTTAATCCTCTCTGTAAATCTGAAGGAGGCAATTTCCCTGTCTTAGGCTCCATGCAAACAATTGCCTGAAAAGGATGGACACATTGAATTAAAATAGATTCATATGTATTTAAATCCATCAATTCAGAAGGAATGTCTACCAACTCCAGATTATTAAAAACAGCTCTAGCAAGCATTCTGTTTTCATTTAATTTATTATAACAATATTTACAAATACGCTGATCAAAACTCAAATCAAAAGAATTCTCCACCAACAAATAAGTTGCAAAATTCCTCCATTCACTATTATTTTCCATTTCACTTTTTGCATATAAATCAACTAACCTAGTCTGAATCTTATAATGAGTCCGTCGACAACACACACAAGTAAAATTAGGCCTTTCACTTGATTTCAACTTAAAATTGCTAATTTCCTGGTCAAACCTTTCTGTACTTCAAATCTGTACATTGTCTCCCACATTATCTTGTATTACTGTGTCAATTTCTACACTGTCCTCTTTTTCACAAAAATAACAAATCTCAATTTCTTCACAAATCTTCTTTACATCTAATTCAGTTCCATGCAAAAGAGCACTGTTTAACTGTTTAAGCTTAAGTGCTGGTCTTTTTTGCAAAATACAACCTTCTCACTAATTTCCTCATTTTGTTATGATGCACTGCTAACATCCTAAAATGATGAAAAACACTCTGACATACTTTTCTAGAAAGACAAGCCAATGAATGTCCATGCAATCCTGTGTTTTCTCTCACTCTGCAAGGATCTAAGTCTTGCAATATCTTCATTTTTTGTTTTAGACTTTTCTTACTATATGTACGTAAGAGATTACGAAGCACATCAATAGAATCCTGTCGCACACTACAAATACTACTACATATCCAATTGTACACTAGACCCTTAGTACGTCTTCCTAAAACTTCATCACTTAATACCTCTTCTACATCTCTAGACACAAGTTTCTCTTTTTCAATCGGACAACCATCTTACACCTCATATGCTCAACCACTGGTGTCAACTGCATGCACTACATCATACTCCTGGAAGTAACTCTCCTCATTAAAAAATGTCTCACAACTTGAACTACGCATCCATTCTCCAGAAAAAACTTTACAAAAATTAGTTCGATTAATTACTCTTTTGAATTTACTGTTTGATTTGAAAACATCAATTGTCTTGTTAAGTGTCCTAATTCTATTGATTACTAAAATAAATAATTTGTTCTTAACTTCAAAAGCTTGATCAACAATCTTCTCTACATTTTTCTTTTTCTTATAAAAAGCAGCTCTCGAGGAAAACATGACGGCCGCTTGCTAACGCGGACCGCACGTCCCGACAGAGGCTCCTGCCTGGATGCCCAGTAAGCGCCCTTAGAGCCCCCAGAGGAGGTCGATCTTACCTACGTGGGAGGCTATGCCTGCTGAAGCGATCTGAGCCGATTCACACGCGGAGCACCCAGCACTCGGTCTCTGCACTCACGGTTGCTGTTTGAGACCTGGCCCGACCTGCGAGTGCTTGACGCCGCCCCTGCTGGAACGGGCTGAGCTGATTGAAGTTTTCCCTCCTGGACACGCCCAGCGCTTGATCTCTGCACCAGCGGCTGTTGTTTTGGACCTGGCCCGATTCGAATAGACTCGAGCGCAATTGCGAGTGCTCGGCGCCGCCCCTCCCATCTGTACTCGCTGGGGAGAGCCTCGGGGGAGCTCTGTTTCTGCCTTTTTTGTTTTCTGTTCGTATACTGGCGCTGGCTGCAGGGAGGAAAATTAATCTCAGCAGATACCTGTTCTAGACTTGCTCTGAGGTGGTGAGTCAGCACTGAGGAGTGGCTGACAGGAGCGGTCGAACGGCTGATGTGCTGGGGGCACTTTCCTTCTCCTGCTCCCTCTCGCTGGAGCGAGGCAGCCGTTGAGCTGTGAAGGAGCAGGAGGACAGCTCTCTACAACCATACCACGAAAGTTGCAGCGTGAACTTCAGTTACAACTACAGCAAAAAGGTCTGGTACGCGGGACTATTTGGTAGAGGCGGATGCTGTAGAGGTGCAGACGGGAGCTAATTATCCACCCCTTTCCTCTGGTAGCGCCTTAAAAGCTAAAGCTAAGCCTAAACTGGTAGGAGATAAACCATTTAATAACTGGGCTCCAAACACAGAAGCACAAAGTCAAACAGAAAGTCATGGGGGACCCCCGATAAGAGGCTCTTCTCCTGATTCCAACATAAATATTGTTAAGAACAGACTACAAGCCCTCTCCGACGCAGTTTCACGTCAGAATATCAGAAAAACACCACCTAAACAGAAGAAGGTAGCTGCTAAGAAGAAAGGCTCGATCAGGGACAACCTGGGGAAACGGAAGGCAAAGGGAAAGGGGAAAGGCAGGCAAAAGGACTTTGATTTAGGAAAGAGTGATAACAGTTCTCAGATGGATCTAAACTCAGAGAAAGTGTTTGAAGGAAGTTTTGAAAAAGAAGTTGGACTTGAGACAGAGTCAGAAACAGAAATAGGGTCAGAAGTAGACCCACTACAAATACCAGGCAACAAGACCCTGGGGGGCAAAGGGAGGACTTCGTCCAAACACACTGATAAAATAACAGCACAGCGATCAAAAAGCCTGAAGGAGATAGCCCAGGGAGAAGATAGTTCTGGAAAACCCAGGGTCACAAGAGTTACACCTTCTCTGAAATCTTATTTTAAGGTTTTACCCCAGATTCTAAACCTTAATCAGGAACAACTACCTAGGTCAGTAATACCAGATGTGTCTACTATAACAAAAAATCCTTCCTCATCAGACATAGCTAGTACGGGGCCTTTGATAGAGACCACTGAGAAGACAGAAACTTCAGATCAGGGCGATGATCAGGGCGATGATGATGGTAAGCTGAATAGTATCAAGATGCCAGAGACAGTGTCCTTGGATGCAAACTCAGCAGGTATAGAAAGGACAGATATACAAAGCACCCCGGCCCATAATCCAGGCAGGGAGAAGGAGGGCAGTGATGATAGCGTCAATACAATACAGCGCATACTTCTCAACATGAGCAAGGAAATTAAATCCAGGTTTGAAGAGTCAAAAGCTTGCTTCGCGGAATCTAGGCAAAACCAATCGGAGATACGGGCCATGTGTGAAAATTTGGAATCCAAAGTAGATGGACTTTCTGAAAGGACAGGATGCTTAGAGACAACGGTAGAAGACCTCGAAGCAAGGTTGGATCATGCCGAAATGAAAATGGTGACTATGAGAAGGGAGGGAGAAGCAGTAAAGGACAGAGTAGAGTCCTTGGAGAATTATTCAAGAAGGAATAACCTCAGGATTTTAAAAATCCCGGAAGGAAAAGAGGGGAGTGATCTTAAAAAATACGTGATGACCTTGCTTAAGGACTCGCTGAAATTAGAGATGTCAGAAACAGACTTGGAACCTGACATACAAAGAGTTCATCGAGACCCATTTCGCTTAAACCTAAGTAGCTCTAAACCTAGGAAGATTCTAGTAAACTTCTTGACATATACAACCAAGGAAACGATTCTCACCCTAGCACTGAAAGCTAAAACTCTGCAGACCTCAGATTTTTCCTTTGAAATAAGATCTGACTTATCTAAAACCACTTTAGATAGGCAGTGGGAGCTAGGTCAACGTATAGAAAAATTTAGAGCTTTGGGAGCTATTGCACAGATGCGATTCCCCGCCTTCTTAAAAATTATGTTTAACAACAAAATGTATAATATCAAGACACCTCTCGAGGCGGACAAATTATTAGTCTCCATCAGCGAATTTGCCCGCACTCCTAGATAATAAAGATATTCACATATATTCACATAAATAAATAAATAGCAATGGGGTCCCCTGCATCAAAGGTAAAAGGAAGGGAAAAAAAATTCAGATATGATAATGAAAAAGGGGAAAGAAGGGAGAAAAAGAAAAAGAAGGAAAAAAAACCTATATATATATATATATATTCACTGAAAAAACCATAGGTTTCACACCAGTTATAGTTACCTGGAAATTTTACTGACATAAAACCATTGAAATTCCACGTTATAGTTAGTTGGACTCACTATAACTTGCGCGTGTAATGCACTGCTGATGACGTCATATATTACATCACTCATGACATGGTCAGTGACATCACTCATGACATCACTGACGACACCATCCGGTGAATGTGTGTCTTTCTAAAAATAAATATGTTTTATATATGTATATGTAAAGGTCGATGGAAGAATAAATGTTTAAATAAGTGTCTTAATGGATGTTTTAAAAAAAAAAAAAGATTGGTTAACTGGCTTATTAAGTGTATCTTAGTGAATACATATATTAGCGAGTATTGTTTAAATATTTAAATGTTTGTATCAGTGTTTCACTTTGTGTATAAGTGGCTGCATGGGTTGGTGAGTAGCTACATGTGTGTGTATATGTGTTATTAGATGTTTATTTTAGTATCAGTATGAGTGTCTGTATGATTTGGTGGGAGTGTTACTTAGCACATAGATGCATCAATGACTAACTCACTGTTTGTATGTGTTTTGAAGACAGCATATGTGCAGGACTGTATGGGTGGAAGAGTGTGTATATGTGTGTGTTAGTGAGTGAATGACTGTCTCACTAGTGTCTTTATGAGTAACTACATATGTTTTAATCTAGTATATGTGAGTATTGATGTATATAAGTGAGTATATATGAGAGTGAGAGATTGAAAGAGATCCTGTTTAAAAAAGAGAGTACGTATGTGTAAGTTTCCCTAGAAGTAATGTGCTAGTGTGTGTATAGCTGTATATGCAAATGAATAGATGTTCAATAGTTTATTTGCATATGTGAGTATGTGTGTGAGTAACCTTTGGAAGACTGTCGGTGTGTTAACGGATGTAAAGGTGTCTCACTACATATGATAAGTGAGTATATGTATGAATGACTATATAGAACTGTTGGTGAATGAGTGGATGTGTATATAAATGGTGGAATTACTGAATTGGTTGTTGTAACTGGTATAGGTATCTCCACTTTTTTGTAAATGTTAGTTTCAATTTTTGAATATGTGTTTCAAGGGTTACATTACACTGAAAGGAGGTCTGTCACTCTGTCACAAGGATGGAGTCATCAGTGATGTCATGAGTGATGTCACTGACCATGTCATGAGTGATGTAATATATGACATCATCAGCAGTGCATTATAAGCGCAAGTTATAGTGAGTCCAAATAACTATAACGTGGAATTTCAATGGTTTTATGTCAGTAAAATTTCCAGGTAACTATAACTGGTGTGAAACCTATGGTTTTTTCAGTGAATTTAATAGGCTTTTTAAATGCTAATTCCTAACTATAACTGGTGTGAAACCTATGGTTTTTTCAGTGAATTTCATAGGTTTTTTAAATGCTAATTCTTAACTATAAGTCTCACTTTATAAGTAAGACTGTTAACGCTCTAGTTGTTCTTTAGAACACTCTGGTACATTCTATCATTGGGCTATAGTTGGGCTACATATGGCTGATATTTGGGCTATATTTGTATTTTTTTGTTTCTGGTGGCCATCTTTGGGCTACATTGGGCTACATTGGACTACATTGGTCTACATTTGGGCTACATTTGGGCTCTAACATATATATAGCCCAATGTAGCACAATATATATTTTTTTCAAAGTTAATTTTCGTAAAAACCACTTGAGTATAGCAAAGGCACATCGGGCTACCAGTCCCTACAATTTTTCCAATTTTTTTTTTTTTTTTTTTTTGCCTTGGAGCGCACCCGGTGCACGCCCCCGTGAGCTCCCCGGAGAGCATACTCATTTGAAGGGCCCCGGGGCGCGCACCGGGGAGCGTCCCGTAAGCGCCAATATCGCGAACGAAAACATGATCGTGACGTATCGCGTAGCCGCGTCCGCGTGATACGCACGGCGTAAACGCGTCCGGAAGCATTCGACGCGCCTACACGACGCGCCCCTGAGCGCTCCCCGGGACACGCACCAGGGGGCATAGCGTAAGCGCGTCGGGTCATGTGACCTGAAAATAACACTTTTGATTGGTTCACAACAGTTTTGTTTTCCAAATGATGAAAGACCCCACCCTTTTTCCTCATTTTCACTTTGTTCTTTGAGTGAAGAAGACCTGCATTGTGTAAGAAATGGCTTCACTGGTAGCAGCTGCAGGTGCATCTGCACCACCACCACCTCCACCACCACCACAAGGACACCAAACACCACATTTGTGGTCATGAAGAAGAGGAGGACGAAGAGGAGCAGGAGGAGAGGCAATATCTGCCTGAGGACACTCCCCCATACAAACCCAAAAAACATTTTATTTGGGAGTTTTTCAAAATGCCAAGGGGTGCCAAAAAAGTAAATGCAGCAAAGGTGACTTGCCTCATCTGTGACCAAGAACTGTCTAGAGGGAACCCAAACAGGAAATATTCGTTTGGGAACCACACGATGATAAGGCACATGCAGAGGAAGCACCCAAACAATTATTCAAGAGCAGAAGTCAGGCAACTGAGCAAGAACCCTTCCCTTCCTTCAACTTCAGGCACCTCCAACCAACCCACTCCATCGGGTGCAGAGGCTAGGGAGATGGTCCCTAATGTTCAAACCAAGTTTTCCAAATTAAAATTTGTTTGCATATATTGCAACAAAACTATATCTTCCGGTGAGCAGAGCATCACTTTACTTAATCGAGCTGCAGACAACCATCACTGCAGCAAGCAACCTTAATTGTTTTCTATTTTTGTTGCTCCAGTTGAGCTGTTTGCAATTCCCTGTCTTTTGTTTCACCCGGAAAAACTACAAAAAAAATATAAAATTGTTCTGAAAACCCCCCCAAATTTTTTTTCCAAAAACCAAAAAAAATATAAAACAACAAAAAGAAAGAAAAACAGTTCTTTTCAGAACTACCTCCCATTTATATAAAATGACTTACATTTTTAAACTCTGCCATTCTCTTTTCTCCACGGTGCGCTCCCCGGTGCGCTCCCCGGAGCGCGTACCGGGCACTCCCCCCGCGCAAATCGAATTTCTTTTTTTTTTTTTGCCCAGCGGGACCCTTTTATAGCCCCCACATCGAACCTAGGGGTCAGGGGGTGTCTACCCTGCCCCCTTATGGTCAATTCCCCCTTTGTTTTGGCCACCTCTTGTGTCTCGATCCTACCGAGACTCAAGATGGCGGCCGCTCCGGACTGTTTTGAATGTTTACAGACACCCAAGAACCAATCAGCTTTCTGCGCGCAAGTCGCGTGGCGCGCCCGGAGCGCTCCCTGGAGCGCGTACCGGGGCGCGCTTATAGATATATATTTTTTGAACCTAAATTACTCAAAATCCACTGTAGCACATATCTTGAGACATAGCAAAGGCACATCGGGCTACCAGTCCCTACAATTTTGCCAAATTTGGTGTACATCCATTCAGCTGTTCGGCTAAAAGTGAGGTCGACCGCCCTATGGAAATTAACATGGGGAAAACACGTTTTGGGACCCCCCTTTTATCTCGGCCCTCGCTTTACGCATCCGCCTCAAACTTTCAGGGAAGGACCGGAGTTTGACGAGGCCATTTTGAGGAAATTTTCAGGCAGATTCGTCAACCGGCGCCAAAGTTATTCCAAATAAAATTTTGAGATTTAACATTGAAAAAAATCCTAACTAGGTAGGTATATATATATATATATATATATATATATATATATATATATATATATATATATATATATATATATATATATATATATATATATATATATATATATATATACATATATATATATATATATATATATATATACATATATATATATATATATATATGTATACACATACATATATATATATATATATATATATATATATATATGTATACACATACATATATATATATATATATATATATTACCTACCTAGTTAGGATTTTTTTCAATGTTAAATCTCAAAATCTCAAAATATATATATCTATACTACTATTATAAAGAGAGAACACAAACCTTTGAGCCAGGTAAACTCAAAAAGTACACCACCAATCAAAACACCCAAGACATTCTTTGAAAACCTTAGGGCAAGCAGAAGGACATAGGCTATTAAAAATAAAAAATATACGTTGTTTAAAAATGTTCGAAATAAAAATAAAGTAGTCCCTTGCAAGTAGCGCCGGCCGCGACGTCTGTGTGATGACATCATTTGCGTTTGCGCTCCCTGGCAACACTTCCTGAAATGGCGCCGAAGATCGCGACCTGCTGGGAGGACTGCCGCGGCCCTGCTTGCTGCTGGGCGAAGTGGCGGCCTGTGCGGGCGGGGCGCATGGAGAATGGCGGCCTGTGCGGGCGGGGTGCCTGGAGAGTGGCAGCCTGTGCGGGCGGGGCACCTGGAGAGTGGCGGCCTGTGCGGGCGGGGCGCCTGGAGCGGGACCGGCGGCTGAGGTAAGGATCAGGCTCTCCGGGACACGGGCGGGAGGGGGCCGGGTCGGGAGGGGGCCGGGCCGGGCCGGGGCGGAAGGGGGCGGGGGGGGGCGGGCGAAGAAGTGCACGCAAGCCTCAAATGCTGCCCCCAGCCTCTTTCTGCCCCAGGCAACGCTGGGGCGGGCTGCTAGTATGTATATATATATATATATATATATATATATATATATATATATATATATATATATATATATATATATATATATATATATATATATATATGTATGTATATATATATATATATATATTCAATGAAAAAACCATAGGTTATAGGCCATATATAGTTAGGAATTAGCATTTACAAAACCTTATTTTACTCGCATAAAACCATTGAAATTCCATATATAGTTAGCTAACTATAAGCGCTAACTATATATCGCGCACCCGCAATCCACTGCTGATGATGTCACATATTACATCATTCATGACATGGTCAGTGACATCACTGATGACATCACTGATGACATCTCAAATGACATCACTGATGACATCACTGATCACAACATCCAGTGATTGTATGTGTCTGTAAAGTTTAAATATGTTTCACATATTGAAGAATGAGTGGATGTATAAGTGTCTGGATGAAGAATTTAGTAGGTGCATGACTGACTGTATGAGTGAGTGATTAAATGTGTCTCACTGAGTACATGGGTTAGTGACTAAACTGTCTTAATTCGTGCATCAGTATGTTTGTTGTTGTGTAAGCTGCTGCATGTGTTGATCAGTAGCTATAAGAGTGGCCATATGGGTTATTGATTGGTTGCCCAAGTATTTGAATGGGAGGCTGAGTGTGTGTGTGGGTGGCTGGGAGGTGCGTGACTCTGTGCATAGATGTGTAAGCAGTTGATTCACTAGGAGTATGAGTTCAAGAGTGCATGTGGAAACAGCTATATGGGCGGTTGACTGTGCATGGGTGTGTTGGTGAGTGAATGGATTTCTCTTTGCTACATGTGCAAGTAAGTACGTATGTAAAACACAATACATGTGAGAGTTGAGATATATAAATAACTGAACATAAGAGCCAGTGAATGTGTGAGTGGCTGTATCGATCACTGTGAGCTTGTATCAGGGATTATATAAGAGAGTAAATATGTGTTATTATATGTTTGAATAAGTAAGATGTGTATAACTGTATAGTTGAGGAAATGGAGGTGTGATTGATTCTTTGCATGACTGACTAGGTGTGTGAGTAACTCCATGGATGAGTGACAGTCTGTGAGTGTCTGTTTATACTGAGTGTATGTAAGGTTATATTAGAGTCTGAAGAGGTTCATTGTATTATCACATGAGTGATGTGATCAGTGATGACAAATGAGATGTCATCAGTGATGACATTTGAGTTGTCATCAGTGATGTCATTTGAGATGTCATCATTGATATCATTTGAGTTGTCATCAGTGATGTCATTTGAGATGTCATCAGTGATGTCATCAGTGATGTCACTGACCATGTCATGAATGATGTAATATGTGACATCATCAGCAGTGGATTGCGGGTGCGCGATATATAGTTAGCGCTTATAGTTAGCTAACTATATATGGAATTTCAATGGTTTTATGCGAGTAAAATAAGGTTTTGTAAATGCTAATTCCTAACTATATATGGCCTATAACCTATGGTTTTTTCATTGAATTTTCAAGGTTTTGTAAATGCAAATTCCTAACTATATATCCACTATAACCTATGGTTTTTTCTGTGAATTTCATTGGTTTTTTAATAGCAAATATGAAAAGCTTTAAAATGTCAAGTACGTGATAGATAAAAACATTTTCGTATTTATGCACGCTGATGTGCTTTGAACGCTGCCCCCCCCCCTCCCCTCTTTTGCCTTAGTAGTACTCTCTCTTTGCAGATACTGAAGGGTAGTTAACGCAGGCCTTTACCCCCGTTGTAATCCGTCGTGCCTCCTTGTCTCTCCATTTGATTGATTGTTGTCCAAGCATTTACTGTTTTAGAATTGGTTCTCTTTGGATCATTCTCTATTTACAAACAAGCACAAAGTCGCAATACTCTGTTTAGTCTTTGCAGATAGTGAAAAATCGTGTAAAAAAATAAAAGTAATCGAACAAAATCAGTAGGCCACTAATTGGATCTCTTTTTGACCTCGCTAAAATAGAAATATTAGGAACAACCCTTCTTGAGAAATACGAAAATAGTGAGATGAACTGAGCTCCACACCATGAGGGCTGCAAAACAGCTCGACTCCATCACCCATCCCGCACAAAATAACGACAAACCCTATGCAAATATTAAAAATATAGACAACACACCAGCAAAGAAACAGGGTAAAACATTTTATTAAAAAACTATTTACATAACGTTGGTCTATAAGATGATGTCAGTAGTGGACCGATGTGTGAATAGATCGAAAACAGCACAAGGCTCCAAGATCCGGATAGCAAGCTCCTGGATGTTGGGTGCCATAGTTTAGAGTTCTGAATTTCAGCCTTTTTCAATGCCTGTGCTTTGTTGAATCAAAATGGCGGCTTGACACAAAGCTGACTCAAACGTTGTTACTGATGCTATGCAGACCAAAACTGGTTTTCAGTTTGTACATTTTTCTAGATTTTTCAATCCAAGTTTGGTTGACTTTGTAGAACAATGGCTTCAAATTTTCAACATACGGTGTGGTGGCCGTGACTGACTGAAGCTTATTTCCACCTACTGCAGCTTCACTATTCTCAAAGTAAGTGAGTGTCGTTTGTGGACCTGACTGCATTAGAAAACAATGTGATATGTTACCTTCCTAAACAGCTTGACGGAGGCCCCTGAGGGGCGGTGTGATGGCCATGGACTCGGAGAAGACGCTTGGCTCCGACACCCTCCCCAAGTCTTATAGCACTGGTGTAGCCTGAGATCGCCCCCGACATAGGCGGCCGGCTCCCGGGGTCCGGCGGAACTTTTTGCCTTTTGATGACTCTTCAATTCTGGACCTTGTCCCACAATCCGTTTGACCTGAAGACAAGCTGTAGTGGGGCGCCCCTTTATCGTTTTAGTTGCTATTCCGCCCGCTTTTGCTACACTGTGCCTCTTCCGCCATTCAGCTGTTTTCCGCCCGCTCTTGCGACTACAGCGTCTCGCTCACCATGTAGTTGAGATGCGCCCGCTCTTGCGGTGCAGCGATAGGCGGCTGCCACAGGACTCTCAAAATGGCGGCCGGCTCTTCGGTTTTGGGCCTGGTCCACTAAAATGGCCCTGGGACACCTTGGAACTCGGACGCTTGTCTGCTAGGGCTTGGGTCCCATTCTCGAAAAGCGTCCCCTCAGCCGTGAAGATTCTACAAAAGTCTTGGGGGCCTCCGACTCCCGCAGGCTTCTGGTGGGGAGCGGCTGCCATGATTGCTCGTGGAATGGCCACGACGGAGCTACGAGATGGTAGTGGTCTCATGCTGACGCCAGCTTTAGTCTGAAACATCCAGAAACACTGTAGACTACCAATTCGATCAGTTCCGGTAGCGCCCCAACATGACCCGGAAGAGAAGAACTTGCCCTCCCCTCTTTGACTGATGGTTCTTGTTGCCTGTCCCCTCTGTTGTCATTTAACAGAACTTTTTGGACTGCTGAAAGGGGTTGTGTTCTGAACGCTGGTTGGTGGAGACATTTAGACTATATTCTTGACCTACGTTGTCGCGTAATGCGTTTTATGACACGCCGCGTTAGCGCACCCGGAAGTGATCCGAGGCGCGGCGCGCAGCGCGTAACGTAAGCATAACAGGTCATGTGACTTGTTAATAAAACTTTTCATTGGTTCATTTTACTTTTGTTAATTTAATGATAAAAAGCTTGGTCATATGACCTAAAAATTACGCTTTTTATTATTTTCGAACAATATTTTTTTTTCAAACATATGTTATAATATTCCAGGCTAATGTACTTTCCCGGAAAATTTACAACTGTCTTGCAAGTAAAATATATTCCTTTTTCGAGAAAGAGGGCGTTTCTTCCTTCCATGACGGAGCCGTTGAGTAAAAGAGATTCGGCCTGCTGTCTTAGTCGCCGATACGCCTGATTATCAGATTCTTATCGATCACTTTATGTTGCAGACATGAAAAACACAACTGCCCTTCACCATTTATCTTTACTGCGTTCCTACATATTATACCTTTTATCCGTCATGTAATTGGACTGCTTTATTTCACTTGCCTTTTACTGATTCGAAAACAGTCACTAAAAGTAAAAACTTTACAAATGAAAATACTACTACCGTGTTTTGTTTTAAAAACCTTTATTGTGAAAATGTCAGTATACAAATACGGGCCTATAACCACGTGGGTCGGCCACGGAGCAAACTGAAATCGTATATGAAGAGGAGACATTTACACTGTAGAAGAACGTAACGAGCGGGCCATTAGGTGACAAGAACAAAGGTGTCTAACAGTTGCGGAATCGGTGGACGTACATTTTGTAATTAAAATACGACAGGGCCACTTACAATAACATTTTCTAGATATACATTTGCGGGCAAAGAGTTACGAGTCCCATTTATACCGGCGCCATTTTGGGCGAGGCCGGGCAGGTCCAAGATATAGTCAAAATGTCTCCACCAACCATCGGCCAGACCAGAACCCCTTTCGGCCCTTTATGCTACAAGATGGTGTCTTCCATTCAGAAAATATTAGTGGCAGCATTTTGAAAGGAAACAGAAACAGCCGTTCTCCTAGTGAGTTTCACATTGTTACATTTAGGAAGAATGTTGAAGAGTAGTATGTGGAAAATCTGAAGCCATTTTTCTACAAACTCTCAATCAGACTTGGATGGAAAAAAAAAACCTGAAGAATGTACAAACTGAAAACCAATTTTTGTCTGTATAGCACCAACAGTAACGCTTGAGTCAGCTTTGTGTCAAGCCGCCATTTTCATTCAATCAATAGCGTCCCCCTGCACACATTCAGGGACCTGGTCGTGTCTTCAGATGAAACGCATTGTAGGAAAAGAAGCAGAAAGGAAAAGGAAAAAAGTTCCGCCGGACCTAGTGAAGCTGCAGCAGGTGCAAATAAGCTTCAGACAGTCTTACAAGCACTGCTCAGAACTCTCAACTGAGGCACTCAACATCCAGGACTTGCCATTCGGATCTTGGCGCCTTGTATTTTTGTTTTGTTTTTGATGGAGGGGAAACAACAAAAAACAGACATTGAAAAAGGCTCAACAGTGCAGGGCGCCTTGTGCTGGTTCCGACCTATTCACACATCGGTCCACTACTGACATCACCTCATAAACCAACGGGGCACCCCACGCCGACTTTCGGCGCAGCATTGTAGGATGGCCACACCAGTGCGGCAATTTGCTGGACACCACCTCGGTGCCATCCAGATCTCGGCGCGTTCATTCAATCAATAGCGTCCCCCTGCACACATTCAGGGACCTGGTCGTGTCTTCAGATGAAACGCATTGTAGGAAAAGAAGCAGAAAGGAAAAGGCAAAAAGTTCCGCCGGACCTAGTGAAGCTGCAACAGGTGCAAATAAGCTTCAGACAGTCCTACAAGCACTACTCAGAAATCTCAACTGAGGCACTCAACATCCAGGACTTGCCATTCGGATCTTGGCGCCTTGTGCTGGTTCCGACCTATTCACACATCAGTCCACTACTGACATCACCTCATAAGCCAACGGGGCACCCCACGCCGACTTTCGGCGCAGCATTGTAGGATGGCCACACCAGTGCAGCCACTTGCTGGACACCACCTCGGTGCCATCCGGATCTCAGCGCGTTCGAGTCACTGTGCCGGAAGAGTGACCGGAACTCAGCTGAACACGCCGTCTTTCGGCGCAGCATTGTAGGATGGCCACACCAGTACGGCAATTTGCTGGACACCACCTCGGCGCCATCCGGATCTCGGCGCGTTCGAGTCACTGTACCGCAAGAGTGACCGCAACTCAGCTGGACACGCCGTCTTTCGGCGCAGCATTGTAGGATGGCCACACCAGTGCGGCAATTTGCTGGACACCACCTCGGTGCCATCCGGATCTCGGCGCGTTCGAGTCACTGTACCGCAACAGTGACCGCAACTCAGCTGGACACGCCGTCTTTCGGCGCAGCATTGTAGGATGGCCACACCAGTGCTGCAATTTGCTGGACACCACCTCGGTGCCATCCAGATCTCGGCGCGTTGTGCTGCCTTCGGCCTATTCGCACATCGGTCCGCTACTGACGCCGCCTCACGTGCCAACGGATTTTCTACGCTTTTTGTAGCCCTATGTCGCATAACAGGTCATGTGACTTGTTTATAAAACTTTTCATTGGTTCATTTTACTTTTGGTTTCCTAAAGATGGAAGGCTTGGTCATATGACCTAAAAATAACACTTTTCATTGGTTTAGAACATTTTTTTTCCCCAAACGATGAAAGCCCCACCTTGTTTCTGGATCATTCAGACTGAAGCTGGCGTCAGCATGAGAGCACCACCATCTCGTGGCTCCGTCGTGGTCATTCCGCGAGCAATCATGGCAGCCGCTCCCCACCGGAAGCCTGCGGGAGTCGGGGGCCCCCAAGACTTTTATACAATCTTCACGGCTGAGGGGACGCTTTTCGAGAATGGAACCCAAGCCCTAGCAGGCAAGCGTCCGAGTTCCAAAGTGTCCCAGGACCATTTCAGTGGACCAGGCCTAAAACCGAGGAGCTGTCCGCCATTTTAAGAGCCATGTGGCAGCCGCCTATCGCTGCACTGCAAGAGTGGGAGCAACTCAACAACATGGTGAGCGAGACGCTGTGGCCGCAAGAGCGAGCGCAACTCAGCTAGATGGCCGCCACCTGGGGAGGCCCGTTCACGCCGGCTCCCCCACGCCCCCCCCCCCGGGCCGCCGCACGCCAATTTTCGGAGCAGCATTGTAGGATACCAAAACCAGTGCGGCAGTTTACTGGACATCACCTGGGTGCCTGTCGTACATGTTGTGTCAGCCATGTGACACTGGACACAGACCGCTACTGACGAGGCCTCCCCCCGCACCACCCGGGACGCCCCACGCTGTTTTTCTGTGCTGCATTGTAGGATCCCTAAACCAGTGCGGCACCCAGGCGACATCACCTGGGTGCCGTCCAGAACTCTGCACGTTGTGCTGCCTTGGGACTATTCGCACAACAGACCGCTACTGACGAGGCCTACCCCCGCCCCACCCGGGACGCCCCACGCCAATTTTCGGAGCAGCATTGTAGGATCCCTAAACCAGTGCGGCACCCAGGCGACATCACCTGGGTGCCGTCCAGAACTCTGCACGTTGTGCTGCCTTGGGACTATTCGCACAAAAGACAGCTTCTAACCATTGTTGCTTTTTGTGTTGAGAAATGTTTAAATGTTTTTAGTTTTTGTTCCGTTTGTTAAAGTTAGTAGTTAATAAAGTTTTATAACCTTACTTTGTTGGAGTGTTATCTATTTTTTTAAAAACGGGTGAATGGGGCCTTGAATCGGGTTATTGTCATGTGTGGGCTTTGGAAGTGTGCTGCTGCAGGATCGGACATTTCAAACTCAAATGCACGTTCTTTTTCTTACCTTTCCGAAGCATGGAGCGCAATAGCAGGCAGAGAAAGGGTGATGCACGTGTTGAACACTACCTGACCTGGCAAGTTGCTGGCAGTGCCCCCCCGCCCGCTCCTGAAAGAGGGCACACACACACCGCCACCCCGAGTACTTCACAAATCTTTAAAAGACCATGCGCTTGTTCATGAGGCTTAAATGGTTTATCACCTCTTCTAGAACCCCTGCATCGACCCTCTGACGTTTCCTGGAAAAATTACCATGTAACACAATACCAAGCCCTGTCAGCTGAAACCCCCAAGGAATCGTGGGGCATATTATCAAGGGGGTTTATCTCCGCTTTTTTGGCTTTAAAAACCATGAAAGCGGAGATAAAATTATTTCCCTATTATCAAGCTGTCGCTAACACCAGTTAGTGACAGCTAAAAGGAGATAGCGACCATCTTGGGCCCCGCTTTGCATGTCAGTGATACTTATCACTAATGACATGCAAAGTGGCGTGCCAAGATGTTAGCGACTGGAAACAGTCCCTAACATCGCTACCTTCTATTACCAACTTTTGGAGATATTCGCGCTAAGCGCGAATATCTCCAAAATCTAACACCTGCCCTGAGCAGTTCTTAGCCATGTTATCCAATGGGAGGTGGATAACATGGCTAAGAGCATTAGGTCGATAATACATGAATATCGCTGACTTTTCTGCGATAATAGCAAGGTTTATCTGCGATAAAAATCGCCGATGTGCGGCGATAATTTTTGTCTCTAAACAAGTTAGAGACAAAAATTATCGCTAGTTGTTCGTAATATGCCCCCGGGTTTTTGCTTGCAGAAATCGGGAGGCGGGAGACTAGCACTGAAATCAGTACTCACACGCCTGAATCAGGAGGATTGGCATGTCTGAATTCTCTACAGCTGGGGCCATAAACTACATCCGCAGGGTTAGGTGATAGCCTGGAACCAGCCTGGCATCTAAAATGGCTGCCGTGCACGACAAAATTGTGGCATTCGAAAAAAGGCAAGATGGCGCAGCCGCTGGAAGAGATGTATCAACATATATCAGCCTCCTCAGCCACCCTCAGAAAACATAGGGGATTAGGATATGTCTCCCGCACCCCCTTATACCTAGTACTTTAATTAACGAAGCTCAAAATGGCGAATTCCCGTTTCGCTACCAGTTTGCGGCCCAGTTCGCGGCCCGTGAAGCGCTTCTACCGTGAAAAATCATTTTTTTTTTTTTTTTCCCCACGGGACCCTTTAATAACCCCAACAACATTCCTAGGGGGTCAAGAGGGGGATACCTTGCCCCCTTTCATTAAATTCCCCCTTAGTTTTTCACCTTTTCTTCTCTCTCGATCCTACCGAGAGACAAGATGGCGGCCGCTCCGGACTGTCACGCAGCAAAAAAAAAAAAAAAGCTCACGCACAGCCGCTGGAAGAGATGTATCAACATATATCAGCCTCCTCAGCCACCCTCAGGAAACATAGGGGATTAGGATACGTCTCCCGCACCCACTTATAACTAGTAATTTAATTTACGAAGCACAAAATGGCGAATTCCCGTTTCGCTACCAGTTCGCGGCCGCGCTTCTACCGTGAAAAATCATTTTTTTTTTATTTTCCCCACGGGACCCTTTAATAACCCCAACAACATTCCTAGGGGGTCAAGAGGGGGATACCTTGCCCCCTTTCATTAAATTCCCCCTTCGTTTTCCACCTCTTCTTCTCTCTCGATCCTACCGAGAGACAAGATGGCGTCCGCTCCGGACTGTTTAGAATGTTGACAGACACCGGAGAGCCAATCAGCTTTCTGCGCGCAAAGTTCCGATAAGCGAAAAGTAAGCGGACCGGATCGCTGCCCAGAGCGCTGTTACAGATATATATCTTGGTTTGAACGTTAATTTCTCAAAAACTACTGGAGCACATATATTGAGACCTAGCAAAGGCACATCGGGCTAACAGTCCCTACAATTTTGCCAAGTTTCGTGCAAATCCATTCAGCCGTTCGAGCTAAAAGTGAGTCCAACCGCCCTATGGAAAACTCAATGCAAAAAACGCGTTTTGGGACCCCCCTTTTTTCTCAGCCCCCCCTTGACGAAACCCCACCAAATTTTCAGGGGCTGCTCAGAAACAAAATGTGCCATTTTCCTGAAAATTTCAGCCGATTCCGTCCACAAACGCCAAAGTTATTAGACATAGAATTTTCAAAAGTCCCATAGGGAAAAAATTCTAACTATATATACCTACTGGCGATAGCCAGTAGGTAATATACATATATATATATATATATATATACATATACATTTATATATATATATATATATATATATATATATATATATATATATATATATATATATATATATATATATATATATATATATATATATATATATATATATGTATATATATATATATATATATATATATATCACAACAGCAAAGAGAAGCCCTTGTGAGGAAAGCCACAGGTACGTGAAAAATAGGTGATTCTTTTATTCAAACAACGGCGGAGGAGCAAGAAATGAAAGCTTCCATCTCTGTACAAAGTCCAAGCCAGAAGACTTCCTGCAATGAGAGTTCCCTTCATCAGTGGCATGACTTGCTGCAAACAACGGTCTCATAGTCCTGCACTCATTATTAGGAGCACCTGCCCCAGTGGGCGTGGCCAGCACGCTGGCCTTATGGTACTCGTAGTGTCAGTAATCTGTATTGCTCAAGTGAGTTAATCCGATGTGCAGCTGTTAATAG
Source organism: Lissotriton vulgaris (assembly GCF_964263255.1). Lineage (NCBI taxonomy): Eukaryota > Metazoa > Chordata > Amphibia > Caudata > Salamandridae > Lissotriton > Lissotriton vulgaris. The sequence continues at coordinate 656,225,538 of NC_141695.1, forward strand.
CACTCTTACCGCAGTGGGTTGACAGACAGCTGATTTCTATGTTCACCACTTTTCATAGTTGTTTGATCACACCACCGCCTCCCGTAGCAAAGATAAAGCTGTGTAACCGCATCTCGGGCCCACTGCGATGCGGTGGGCTTCCCTCGCGACCGAGCAGCAGCTGCAATATTCTACAACAACAAAGAGAAGTCCTTGTGAGGAAAGCCACATGTACGTGAAAAATTAGTGATTCTTTTATTCAAACAACTGCAGAGGAACAGGAAATGAAAGCTTCCATCTCTGTACAAAGTCCAAGCCAGGCGTGTTTCTGGAATGAGAGTGCCCTTCATCAGTGGCATGACTTGCTGCAAACAACGGTCTGATAGTCCTGTACTCATTATTAAGAGCACCTGCCCCAGTGGAAGTGGCTAGCACTCTGGCCTTATGGTACTCGTAGTGTCAGTAATCTGTATTGCTCAAGTGAGTTAGTCCGATGTGCAGCTAGTAATTGCACTCTTACCGCAGTGGGTTGACAGGTGATTTCTATGTTCACCGCTTTTCATAGTTGTTTGATCACACCCTTGCCTCCCTAGCAATATATATATATATTCACTGAAAAAAACATAGGTTTCACCTATGTTATAGTTAGCTGGACATTTCTCTCATACAAAATCATTGAAATTCCTCCGTTATAGTTAGTTCAGCTAACTATAACTCGCGCACCCGCAATGCACTACTGATGATGTCACATATTACATCACTCATGACATGGTCAGTGACATCACTCATGACATCACTGATGACATCTCAAATGACATCACTGATGACATCATCCTGTGAATGTGTGTCTTTCTGAAAAATAAATATTTTTTATATATGTATATCTAAGGGTTGATGGAAGAATAAATGGGAAAACAAGTGTCTAAATGATTGGTATTTTTTGTAAAATTGATTCTATAACTGACTTATTAAGTGTATCTTACTGAATACATGTATTAGCGAGTAATGTTTAAATATATAAATAGCTGTATCAGTGTCTCACTTTGTGTATTAGTGGCTGCATTAGTTGATGAGTAGCTATATGAGTGTCTATATGGGCTATTAGTTGATTTTTGAGTATCAGTATGAGTTCTGTATGGTTCGGTGGGGGGTATTAGTTAGCGCATAGATGCATGAATGACTGACTCACTGTTTGTATGTGTTTTGAAGACAACATGTGTGCAGGACTGTATGGGTAAATGAGTGTTTGTATGGGAGTGTTAGTGAGTGAATGACTGTCTCTATAGTATCTTTATGAGTAACTACATATGTTTTAAACTAGTATATGTGAATATTGATGTATATACCTGAGTATATGTGAGAGCAAAAGTTTGGAACCCTTCCTGTATAAATAAGTATGTGTTTCTATAAGTGATTGTTTAAGAGAGCTAGTATGTGTATATTTCTGTACAAATAAGTGTATGTATAGCTATATATGCAAGCAAATGGATGCTTGAAAGTTTATTTGCATGTGTGAGTACATGTGTGAGTAACTCTATGGGTGAGTGTCAGTATGTAACAGGGTGAATAGGTGTATGAGAACATATGATGAGTGAGTACATGTATGAGTGACTATATAGAACTGTTAGTGAATGACTGGATATGTATGTAGATTTAGGAATTACTGAATAGGTTGTTGTAACTAATATTGGTAGCTCAATTTTTTGAAAATTGTAGTTTCTATTTTTGAATGTCTGTATCAAGGGTTATATTACGCTGACAGGAGGTCTGCCACTCTTTCACAACAATGATGTCATCAGTGATGTCATGAGTGATGTCACATGTCATGAGTGATGTAATATGTGACATCATCAGTAGTGCATTGCGGGTGCGCAAGTTCTAGTTAGCTGAACTAACTCTAATGGAGGAATTGCAATGGTTTTGTATGAGAGAAATGTCCAGCTAACTATAACATAGGGAAACCTATGTTTTTTTCAGTGAATTTCTAAGGTTTTTTAAATGCTAAGTCCTAACTATAACGTGCCTGAAACCTATGGTTTTTTCAGTGAATTTCTAAGGTTTTATAAATGATAATTTTAAAATGTACTAATTATTATATTCTATCTTTTTATAGTAATTTCCTACATTTTTATTATAAATACTTATATTTATTTTATTTTTAAAGTTACATTTCATATTTTTAATGTAAAATAATTTGTAAGTGTTTGTTAGAGGCATATTTACAACACCCTTGTTCCTCTTTTACACCGCTGTTGCATCACCTTGATGAAGCAGTGGTGCAAAAGATGCGCCATGGTATGTGGTATTTAGAATGTGACGTATCTGGAAGGTGCATCACATTGTAAATCCCCGTACCAGAAAGAGACATTCCTACATAGGGGGGAAGGGGGGCGTTCCGGCACAGGAACACCTCCTAAAAGTGGCTACTTTGTCACTTTTGGGCTCATGCTGTGTCAGAACCCTACACTACCTTGAAGCAGGTGTAAGGATTGACACAGCAGTCTGAGAATAGGGCCCCCAGAGCATTGCTGGAGATGCGTTGCACTTGCAACATAACTCAAACAATGCACCACTTTTACAGCACAGATACATCACATATATGTGCCATTTTTTTCCCATGGTACACCACATTGTATATACGGCGCATCCATGGTGGTGGTGTTACATAGCACAATAACTGACATATTGCTGGGGATATGCCAGTTATTGTATATCTGCCCATTAGTGTTTTAATGTAGTGGTAGGATTACTACATACGGATGAATGAGTCACTACACAACTAAAACAACAGTGACAGAGTGTTTACTGGAAGTGAACGTATAAAACACAAATTTGCAAGTACATAGAAGACTGCATACATCGTCTATAAGGGTTTTATAGCAGTCTATGCCCTAAGGCCTATTTTAATGCATGAGTACTTAGATAGTGACTTGATGATTACAAGACTGCAAGGAAAGAACCTGATTGAATTTATAACAGCCTCAGTTGTACCACAGTATATAGAAAAACACATACTGCTGAAAAGCTCACTATAATATTGAAACAGTAGTGTGAGAATGTTTGCTAGAAGTATTAGGATACACATTGAGGAATTGAACGTATAAAATATAAGTTTGATGGTGCATAGAACAGTGCATGCACAGTTTATAAGGTTTGAAACAGCCAATTCTCTAAGACCTCTTTTAATCCATGAGTATCTAAATACTGACTAGATCATTACATTTCTGCAAGAAAAGTTCCTCACTAAATTTATTACAGCTTCAGTTTTACCACGGTACAATGAAAAAAACATACTGCTGACTGACTCACTGCAATACTAAAACAGCAGTGTCACAGTGTTTGCAGGAAGTCTAAGGTTACAGACTGGGCAATTGAAAGCATAGAACACAAGTTTGCAGCTTGTATACTCCATACGGATTTTAAGCAATCGATGCCCTCAAGCCCACTTTGCATATTTTAAATCAATACAAACATTTAAAGAATATGTAACTGAATCTATAACTGCTCCACTTTTAGTACAATAAATACATTAGTAGATAGTGCTCAAACTTTTATTATTTTTCAACAATAAATTTATTCTTGTAACATCTCATAATTTAACAGACATTTCAATGCAACTTCATCAGATATGTCATTCAGATCATTTTCCTCGTCAGCAGGTTCTGATTTAATTTGTACTAAAATGTCAACATAATTTAAAACTTTTGTCTTCAAAATCACAATTCACGTCTGCAGCACTAATTTCTCCTTCTTCACTCTCATTACCTGTGACAGATACAATTAGTTCTTCAATTATACTCAAAGTAATATCCAAAATCTCCTGAGTATGAGGCTGTTCACTTTCCATAACTTTTTCCTTTATGTTCTTGCTCCTTGTATAAAAATATAAACAGTTAATTTTAACACTTTTTGTAATATATAATATAAAACTACCGTTTTCACCTATTTTGGCCTACAAAAAATACTGTATAAATACTATTATCTAATAACATTCTATTAGTAGAGTTTTAGCCCTTTGCAAAATTATACACCTATAATTACGTAACATTCATTAACCTAGGCCTCTCAGTTTATTGTCTAATTTTTATGTTATTAATTTGCTCATGTTCTTCTACTAACTTTTCTTTATGCAGTTGCTCGTTATCTATTCTTTCAATCCTTCAATATCTTATGTTTTCATTAATGTTCCTTCTTAATTCAAAAGTCTTCGTACTATTCCTAACTCAATGTGTTCTTTTCCCTTTAGACCTTCCTTACACGAATGGTATCATTTCTTGTTTTAAGTTAGAGAAAATACATTGACTGAGTGCATTCAATATTGTCCATAATGTCAGGTAAGTTTACTTACTCACTAACTTGTCAAACAACGCTCTTTAACTATCACAGAAATATTTCCAATTTCTCTTCAGGAATGTCTAAGGACCAATTGAAAATGGGTCTGAACTCTGGAACGTCTTAGGTGAAATGCGCACAGGTTAGTGAGCGCGCGCCTCACCAACGATTCTCCACAACTGTGTGGTAAATGACTAGATCGCAACTGCGTCTTTCAGACGCGGCCCGTGCAGGGACTTGCGATGGGTCCGACAGGACGGGCGTGGGAGGGGCAGGGTGATAAACAACGGAATCTGCATAATTGCAGGTAACTAAACAATTACATTAATAAAATGAATTTCGGGCCATATTGTGAACAAAACGCGATATCAACAAAAGGCGACATATTATCCCCCCTTTTATCAGCAGGAAAGTGCAGATAAAGCGGCGATAATCCACTCATTTTTCTAGACAATATGACCCGAAATGCATGCTTATGGCTTTGTGGTGACGATCACACGTGGTTTGGGGGTCGTACATGCATGTTTAGGCTCTATTTTTTGAAAAACAAAAATTCAAGAGAAATCGCAGTGAATACGCGTACAGAAATATGTACAATTTTGAGCAGGAGCTGCATGCTGATTGGCTGTCAATACTCCAAACCAGGAAGTGTTGCAAGCCATCTTATTAGTCACAGAAGCCGAGTCACAAGGAAATAGTAAAACAAAGTTGACAAAGAAGGTGGATAACATGGCTAAGACCATTTTGTCTCTAATGCATGAATATTGCTGTATTCTCAACGATATTCTCGCATTTCGCCACTATCGCTGGATATTTTAGCACAATGGAGAAAAACGTTGCTAATAGCATGTTTACTCCGCTAACATATCCAGCGATAGGCAGCAATAAAAAAAATTGTCGCTAACCCTATTTAGCGATATTTATCGCTACTTGTTGGTAATATGCCCCCAGATTCCGTTCTTTATCACTCCTCACCCTGTCCCTCCTCCGCCCCACCTGCCTGCCCCATCACAACTCCCGCCACGGGCCGCGGCTGTTTCTATATTCCGTTATATTGTACTGTCTATTTATACGGTCATTTTTTATTAAAATTTTCCTTGCTTCATACTCCTTGTTGTTTTGTTGTAAGTCCTCTTATTTTTATCCTCCCAGGTTTGTCCACATACTCCTCCCTCTGTTCTTGTAAGTAATATAACAGAATATATGATATTTTTTTTGTAATGTTATATATATTTTTTTATTATAGGTTGAGTTTATTGATACTAAAAATACTGCATCATGCCAACAAAGGACCAAAAGAAAAAGCAATGAAAGAAAAGTGTGTATTTGAACAGAACTCACCAAGAAGATTTATATGAAGAGAGATGTCCTAACAAACAGAAAGAAAGTCCTGGTAAGAGCAGGAGCACTTTTTTGAGGAAAATACTAAAGACTAAGAGTAGTGTTCAGTAACAGAAAAATGTCTTTAGTGTATCAGCAACGAAAAAAAACCTACTAATAAAGAAAAGAATAATGAAAAATCAAGTGCAGACAAAACTGTGTATAGAACAAGGAGAAAAAAGCAATTCATGGAAATTAGGAAAAGAATGTTTTATAATAGATTAGTATCAAATTTGATTAAATAAATTAAGGTACATAAGAAAAAAACTGTATTTTATAAGAAGAAGAAAGCTATAAAAATGTAGTTGAGAAAGCTTTGGAATTAAAAAGAAAACTCTTTATTTTAGTAATCAATAGAGTTAGATCTAGGGATGAGCGGAAAATCCGTCCTGCTCGCGGATTTCACAGGTTTTCGGTAAATCCGCGATCAGCGAACTCCCGCGAATTTACTGAAAATCCACGAGATCCGCGAGCGGCGGATTTGGGGGGCAAAAGTTCAAGCCTGTTGAACTTTTAACTATTTTAGGATGGCGCCGGCAAGCTGCCAGGGCCATCCTAAAATAGTTACTAAGTTAGCTTCAACAGGAAGCACTAATAGATAAAATAAAGCAGGTGCTCGAGCACCTGCTTTATTTTATCTATTAGTGCCCTGTTGAAGCTAATTTAGTAACTATTTTAGGATGGCGCTGGCAGCTTGCCGGCGCCATCCTAAAATAGTATGTGTGACTGTTTACTGTTTTGTCGAGGCTGGGTAGGTGTGCGTTCTCCCCATATCTATCGTCGAAAATTAGCTTTGATGCTTGATGGAGGCCTTTGCATAAATGACTTTCACGAGCTCAATCCTTGTGCAGTTCCTGTGACCAGGAGCTTTTCTGATCCGTGCCTGTCCTTTTATACACCCAAGAGGCATGTGAACTCGCATATAAGCCCCGTCCGTTTGGCCCCTCCCCACACACTAGTGGTGTGTGCACCGTCTTCGCGCCTTTTACCCACTTGATGGACAGGTCACTCGAGGGACCCCGGCGCTCTTTGGTGTGATGGCAAAGTTAATCAGCAACCCCAAAACTGTGTGTTTTGTCGAGGCTGGGTGGGTGTGCGCTCTCCCCATATCTATTGTCGCAAATTAGCTTTGATGCTTGATGGAGGCCTTTGCATAATTGACTTTCACGAGCTCAATCCCTGTGCAGTTTCTGTGACCACGAGCTTCTCTGATCCGTGCCTGTCCTTTTATACACACAAGAGGCATGTGAACTCGCATATAAGCCCCGTCCTAACACACACTAGTGGTGTGTGCACCGTCTTCACGCCCTTTACCCACTTGATGGACAGGTCACTCGAGGGACCCCGGCGCTCTTTGGTGTGATGGCAAAGTTAATCAGCACCCCCAAAAATGTGTGTTTTGTCGAGGCTGGGTAGGTGTGCGCTCTCCCCATATCTATCGTCGCAAATTAGCTTTGATGCTTGATGGAGGCCTTTGCATAATTGACTTTCACGAGCTCAATTCCTGTGCAGTTCCTGTGACCACGAGCTTCTGTGATCCGTGCCTGTCCTTTTATACACCCAAGAGGCATGTGAACTCGCATATAAGCCCCGTCCGTTTGGCCCCTCCCCACACACTAGTGGTGTGTGCACCATCTTCGCGCCTTTTACCCACTTGATGGACAGGTCACTCGAGGGACCCCGGTGCTCTTTGGTGTGATGGCAAAGTTAATCAGTACCCCCAAAAATGTGTGTTTTGTCGAGGCTGGGTGGGTGTGCGCTCTCCCCATATCTATTGTCGCAAATTAGCTTTGATGCTTGATAGAGGCCTTTGCATAATTGACTTTCACGAGCTCAATCCCTGTGCAGTTCCTGTGACCACGAGCTTCTCTGATCCGTGCCTGTCCTTTTATACACACAAGAGGCATGTGAACTCGCATATAAGCCCCGTCCTAACACACACTAGTGGTGTGTGCACCGTCTTCGCGCCCTTTACCCACTTGATGGACAGGTCACTCGAGGGACCCCGGTGCTCTTTGGTGTGATGGCAAAGTTAATCAGCACCCCCAAAAATGTGTGTTTTGTCGAGGCTGGGTAGGTGTGCGCTCTCCCCATATCTATCGTCGCAAATTAGCTTTGATGCTTGATGGAGGCCTTTGCATAATTGACTTTCACGAGCTCAATCCCTGTGCAGTTCCTGTGACCACGAGCTTCTCTGATCTGTGCCTGTCCTTTTATGCACACAAGAGGCATGTGAACTCGCATATAAGCCTCGCCCGTTTGGCCCTGCCCCTCACACTAGCGATGTGCACCGTTTTCCCACCCGGCCATTACCCACTAAATCCGCAAAATCCGCGAATCCGCAAATTTGTGGATTTTGCAGATTGCGAATTCGCAAATTCGTAAAATCCGCGAATTTCGAATTCGCAAAATTCGCCCATGCCTAGTTAGATCACTAGATAAGCGAATCCATTTAATAATGTCCAAAAGTAAGTGGAGAAGATTAATTACCAGAAGTAATTTTTGTGAGGTTTTTTTTTGGTTGAATGGAAACATAGTTCAAGTTCTGAGCCTTTTTTTAATGAAGAAAGTTATCTTCAGAGTAATGATTTGTTGCATGCAGTTGACACCAGTGGTCATGTTTATGAGGTTAAAAATGGTTGTCCTATTGAGAAAGAAAAAATTGTTCCTAGAAATGCAGAAGAGGTGTTAGCTGATGAAGTTTTAGGAAGACATCCTAAAGCTCCAGTGTACACTTGGAATTGTAGTAGTATTTGCAGTGTGCGGCAAGAATCTATTGATTTTTGTCGCAATTTATTACGTAATTATACCAAGAAAAGTGTTAAACAAAAGATTAAGATGTTACAAGGACTAGACCCTTGCAGAGTGAGAGAAAATACTGGTTTGTAAGGTCATTCTCTGCCTTGTGTTTCTAAAAAAGTATGTTGAAGTGTTTTCCACCATTTCAGGATGTTAGCAGTTCATCATACTCAGATGAGGAAATTAGTCAGAACATTGTATTACGCGAAAAGTCCAGCACTAATGTTAAAAAAAGTTGAACAGTGATCTTTTGCGTGGATCTGTATCAGATGTAACAAATGTTTGTGATGAAATTGAGATTATTTACTTTTGTTCTCAGAAAGACAGTGCAGAAAGTGAGAGATTAATAGAAGAAAATGTGGAAGAGAATGTAGGACAGTGCAGTGTAGAAAATTTTGAGCAAGAAATTATACAGTTTAAGGTGATTTCAGGTGAAAGGTCAAATTATTCTTGTATCTGTTGTCGACGAATTCATTATAAAAATCAGGCCAGGACTGTTGATCTGTACTTAAAAAGTGAAAAGGAAAACAATAATGAGTGGAAGGATTTTGCAACTTATTTGTTGGTAGAGAATTGTTTTTGATTTGGGTTCTGATCAGCGTATTTGTAAATATTGTTATATCAAATTAGAAGAGAACAAAGTGCCTGCTAGAGCTCTGCATAACAATCTTGAGTTGGTAAATATTCCTTCTGAACTGATGGATTTAAATAGCTATGAGTCTATTCTTATTCAATGTGTGCATCCATTTCAGGCTATTGTTCGTATGGAGCCTAAGACAGGAAAATTGCCTCCTTCTGATTTACAAAGAGTATTAAAGGGAAGAGTTGTATATTTGCCTCTAGATTTAAAGAAAAATATTGAAACTATTGGTTTAGAAAATGTAGACGATGAACCTTTAGTTATTCTTGTTAACGGCGTTCCTACTAAGAGTAAGAATATCAGGCAAGAATTAGTGGATGTTAGGAAAGTGAAAAAGGCAACATTGGCTCTGGTAAAAAATAATCAATATTACAAAAATGTGTATGTGGGAGAAGAAGAAATAAATATACAAGAAGATACTGACTTGCCATCTGGACAAATTGAAAAAGTGGATGTGTCCAGAACTGAAGAAATCTACAAACATAACAGTGTTCATCCATTGCATTCCAAAGAAATGATGGGGAATGCTATAGAGTTATTTCAAATGAAAGAAGCAAAAGGAAGTCCCATTAGTGTATGGGAAAAAAGCTTGGAAGCTCGTTGTTTCTCTCAGTTGTTTCCTGCAGGAAAAGGAGGACGATATGATGAACGACCTGTGCAGATTCCTGCATCTGAATACCGGACATCAAGATTATATGCAGAAGAAGCAAGATTTCGATAATGTATTTCATATTTATTTCATCTTTTGTTTGAGAGTGATTTGTCTGGACTTTCTTATGCAGTAAACCACATATTGAAAACAGGTGTACATCTGCAAAATGTTTCGGCAAAGGAATTTATGGATAAAGTACAGCAGAAAGATAATGTTTTGGAAACTCAGCTGATTAATCTGATGACATGTCATCATGGTACTAATGAGTACTGGTTCCTTACTTTAAGCTGTGCTGAATATGCTTGGGATGATTTACTTCAATTTCTTCGAGAGGCAAATCCAAATATACCAAATATCGAATACAAGAAACCTGGAGAATTGTGCTCTTTGGATCCTGTTAATGTATGCAGGTATTTCAATCATAGATGCGAAGCTATGATGTCTTTTATCACCAATAAAAAATTCCTCCTCTTGAAGAGGTCTGTATTTCTTTTGGAGAAAGGAGTATGAAGACAGAGGTGCTCCTCACATACATATGCTATTATGGATCAAAGATGCTCCCAAATTTGGAACAGACTCAGATGATACTGTGTTGTCTTTTATTGAAGAATGTGCTACATGTGAAGTACCCAAATTTACACAAGATAAGGACTTTAGACAACCAGTCTTCCGATTCCAAAGCCATCGTTGTGGCAAATACTGTCGTTGAGAGTACAAATCTAAGGACAAATTCTACAGCAAATGCCGTTTTGCATTTCCTCGACCTGTAATATCAAAAGGAAGAGTGAACAGTTTTATGCCATCTTTGCGACATAATATCACAAGAAAGTCTCCAAAAAATACCTACAACTTAAGAAGAAATGAAGAGTCAAAATACATAAATGACTACAACCCAGTCATTTTGTCCATGTGGAATGCTAATAAGGATATTCAATATGTTGCAGACAGTTCCATTGCTGTTGCTCGATATTTGACATCGTACATAACAAAGTCAGAAAAGACGGAATTGAAGGAAATGTGGGAAGAGACTTCCCATGAGAAGAGTCTAAGTAAGAAATTATACAGTTACAGTTTGAAGATGTTATCTCATCGAGAAATTGGAGGGTATGAATGCTCGGATCGGTTATCATCTGCAAGTCTATACTCCAAATCTAGAAGAATCATTTGTGTGAGTCTAGGTCTTGCTGCAACACGAAACCGAGTTCTTAAATCTGTACAAGAAATTGAATATTTAGCTGAAAAAGAGCCAGAAAGTACTGATATTGTGAAAACAAATATGTTGGATACATATTATCCAAATAGAAGTCATCATCTAGAGAACATTTGTCTTCATGAAGTGCTGCAAAACTATATTTTTAAACAGAATAGTACCGAAAACATTAATAATGGTATATATGCCGTTATTGGTTCTGAAGGATGTCTGGTGAAACAAAGAAAAAGACATTTGATTAATCACCATAAACTGAGTTGCGAAACACCTGACAAAATGGAATTTTACTATTTAGCTCTTTTACAACTTTTCAAGCCATGGAGTTCAGAATTGGAATTACTTGGAGATTTTGCCAGCTATGAAGATTCCTTCAATGCAACTTAAGGTACTAAAGAATGTCCTGTTTTGCTAATTATGTCAAAATGTTGAATGACGAAATTGAGCAAGAAGCTACAATAGCAGCTAAGATTGCTAGAGATATTTCTCATGACAGTCAAACTTCTGCTCCGTTGAGTTAGGACCCACTGGGAGAAGCAATTGTTCTAATTGAAGCAGCAACTGCTATGGAAGAGGTGGAAACAGTAATGCATCAAGGTCAAGAACATCTAACAAACTTAGGAAACTTGAACAACAACTAAATCTTGAGCTGAAAGAAATATATGAGCAAGTGAGAGAATAGATTAACCATGGATTTCTTCATGAGAAGAAAGAGTGCTCTTGCTCATCATTTGAACCTCTCCGTATGTATGTGAGTGGACAAGCTGGAACAGGAAAAAGTTTTTCAATTAAAGTAATCACGAGATTTTTACAGAAAATTACTGACTCGCATTTGTCTTGTATTGTCACTGCTCCAACTGGGTTGGCGGCACACAATATTAAAGGAATTATTTTACATCGTTTATTAATGCTACCAGTAGAACATGACAACAAATTACAATACCACAAGCTATCTGGAGAATCTTCTTATGAAGTTTTAAGAGTGTTGAAGAAAATGAAGCTTCTCATTATTGATGAGGTAAGCATGGCCTCAAACATATTGCTTACCTTTTTGCATTTAAGAATGCAGCAAATTCTTAAAACAGAGTTTGACGTATTATTCAGAGGAAAACACAATATAGTTTTTGGAGATCTTCTACAACTTACTCCTGTACAAGGACAGCCAGTCTTTAAAATACGAGACTCGGCCCTGGCTCCAACACCCGCTGCGGGACACACCCGGTGAGCTGCAGCGCGCCGCCCCCCCCCTCTGTTTCTCCCTGGAGGGGCCCGGCGCTGGGGGGGTCCAGCCGCAGGTCTGCCCGCCATCTTGCCCCCCTGACCGGCTCTCCGCGGCGGCGCGCTTAGAGGTGGTGGACCAGCTCCCTTGTACACGCGACCCCTGCCTTCGAGCTCCCTGCTGCCCTGGGGCGCATCGGCGGGGGGCCGGGAAGCTGCTCAGAGCCTGCGCTTGAGGGAGGCTCAGGCCTTGGAGGGACCGGGAGGCCGAGCCTTGCGACAGCCGCCGGAGGCCCCAACGCTGCGTGACGCAGCTCCTGATCACCGCGGGACGACTCCAACCCCCTTTGCCTGCACGTCGCCTTACCCCCTTGGCTGGCTGTTTGTGGCGAGGCGAGGAGCCAATACACCCGCCCACGCAGCCCCCCTGCGCATCAGCCTCCTGCTGCCCTAAGGTGCCCTGTGGTCTGCTGACTGGACAGCCCTGTCTCCGGCTTGCGGGGACCCTGGGGGCTTCTGCCATCTCCTACCTCGCGGCCTGGCGCCCCTGACCCTGGGCCCTCCACTGCTGGACCGTTGAGGCGCTCGTGGGGCCCCTCTTGGACGCTCTCCCGTCGCGGACCGGGGTCAAATCGTGTCAGCTTGCCCTTCCTCCCTAAGTTCCCGGGCTTCCCGAGTGGACCATGACCCGTGGCAAGGGGAACAAGCCGGATCCCCCAACGGCGACGACTAAGGGCACGTCGGTGGCCGCCATGTGGGGCAAAACGGGCTCGCCGCCCTCATCCGGGGGTCCCTCAACGTCTGGGGGAAACCCTTACCGCCTGCTGACTCCCCCCCGGTGACCCAAGCCTTCATGTCCTCCTTCATGGCTGATTTAAAAACTGAAATCGGGTCCCTCAGGTCGGAGGTCCACTCATGCGTCAAGGAGCTACGCAAAGAGGTCACGGATCTGGGCGACCGGGTTGATGGCCTGGAGAAAACGGTCGACTCCCGCACCGAGGACCTGGAGCAGATCTGGCAGAGGGTGGCGACCCTGGAGGAACAACATATCCAGCTCCAGATTAAGCAGGAGGACCTGGAAAATAGGGGGCGCCGCAACAACCTCCGCATCCGGGGTGTGCCACTCGTAGAAGAGGGGTCCGATACCATGGCTTATGTGGCCCTACTCCTGCACGCGGTGTGGGGCGAGGAGGACGCCCCCCCACCACGCCTTGACCGCGCGCACCGGGTCTTCGGGGCAGGGGGAAAGACGGGCCCACTACCCGACATCGTCACCAGGCTCCACTACTTCACGGAGAAGGAGGCCATACTGAAGGCGGCGAGGGACAACCCGGACCTGCGTTACGGAGGGCACAAGATTCAGATCTTCCAAGACCTGGCCCCCACCACGCTCCACAGAAGGAAGGTCTTCCGCCCGATCACAGAGAGACTCAGGGCCCTTAATATCTCCTATCAGTGGGGACACCCCTTTGCCCTCATCTTTCGGTGGGAAGACAAGCGTAGGGCCCTCAGATCCTACCGAGAAGCGGCGCAACTGCTCGGCATGCCGGAATCCCCGGACCACAGCCCGCCGCGCCCTCACCATCCAGAGAAGGCCCCGCCGCGCCCCGACTGGTCCACGGTGCGCCGACATCGCTGGTCCCCCCCAGTGGATAGCCTCTCCACCTCACAGGCCAAACAGGACATCATCGCGCACATACGCACCCTCGAGGGGGACCGGGAGGAGCAGGCCTCCCAACTTCCTGCCTCTGGCACAGAGGGAGAGGATCGCCTTACAACTCCGGGAGTCCAGTAACTGCAAACAATGAGACTCAAGCTGCCCTGAGCCTGCACTCGACCCTTGGACGACTGGACTGGTCTCACCATGCCCCGGCGAACTTGTTCTCCTCTGTGCCCTCTGGCTGCCTGGCCTGGACTTGAGGGTCTCTTGCCTCGTACTTCCTCCGGACTTCCATGTGGCAGCGGGGTGGATGGGCAGCAAGACGACCAGACTTCACCCACCCAGATCTCCGCTCCTCCACTTTGTCCTGTAGGAAGTGACATTCCTGTGTTCATCCAAACCCTCGGGTAGAGGATGTCCGGTACTTGGGACACTGTACGATGGCCCTGTTGGCCTGTTTTGGTTGTGTTTTTTCTGTACTCCCTTTCTTTTCCTCCTCTCTCTTTTTTCCCTACTTTCTTCTCGCGCTGCCTTTTCTCATGGTCTTCCCCCTGCGCTGGCGGAATGGTGGCACGGTGGGCCTTGCGGGTGCTGGTGCAACGGGGTTGGGAGGTGGCGACCGCTACCCTGTCTGAGGGGGGAGATGCTCCATGGGTGACTGCGCGACCCGGCCCCCCCTAGCGCGATGACAGCGAACATTCCCACACCCCTGAAGGTCCTGTCACTCAATGTTAAAGGGCTCAACTCCCCCAACAAGCGGAATCAGCTATGGCGCTATCTCCTACACCACTCCCCCAACATTATCCTCCTCCAGGAGACGCACCTTCTGAAGGGGGATACCAGGCGCATGGCGCACCCTAGGTATCCCATACAGTTCTGGGCCTCTTCTGACACTAAAACGGCGGGGGTAGCTATTCTCTGCAGGGCTGGCATTAGGCGGGGACCCAAGAAACCCTTCAAGAGTGCAGACGGGCATTTCCTCCGAGCCTCGGTACAGGTGGGTAGTGTGCAGTTCACCTTGGGTTGTGTATATGCGCCCAACCAGTCGCAGGATAAATATCTCCAAGCGCTCTTGCGGGACCAGCTTCCACCGGGCGACCCCTGCACGATCCTGGGCGGGGACTTCAATTTGGTGTGGGACCCGGAGCTAGACCGAGCAGGGGCCCCCTTTAATGGCACGGGGGCAATGTCTTCTGCCCTTCGGGCGCAGATTACAGACCTGGGGCTTGTGGATGTGTGGCGCTACCACAACCCGGGAACCCGGGACTACTCTTTCTATTCCCACTCCCACAGGACATACTCCCGTATTGACTATCTCTTTACGTCCCTTGATCTGACCCGAGATTCCTTGGCTGCCGCTATCTCCGACATTTCCCTATCGGACCACGCACATGTGGAACTACTAATACAAGACCCGCTGACCCGACCTGCTCGGGAACGGAGGTGGGTTCTCCCGCCGAGTGTCCTTCGAGACCCGGAGGATGTTGCTAGCATCCGTGACGCCATAGACTCGTACTTCGCCATCAATGACACTCCGGACTTGCCCTTTCACACGGTCTGGGATGCCTTTAAGGTTACCGTCAGAGGCCACATTACCTCACTGGCGGTGGCGCGCAGGCGGGAGACGTTTAAGCTGGAAACCGACCTGGCCAGTGAGATCAAGCAAGCGGAAACCTGAGACAGAGACTGCCCCTCGCAGGCGACTAAGAGAACGCTTGCCAACCTCAGGGGGCAACTCCGCGTGCTGCGCACTAACAAGGCGGAGAACTCCCTGCTGGCGCTCAAACAACGCTATTACGAGGGCGGGGACAAAATAGGACGCCTGCTGGCAGGCAGACTGCGGGCACGTGCGGCCAGGGCCCACATTGCCAACATCAGGCGGCAGGATGGCACCTGCGCCACCACTGAAAAAGCTAAGCAAGAGGCATTTGTCACCTATTACTCCTCCCTGTACGGAGAGGAGCCAACCTCTGCTGAGGCGCGGGAGGCCGTCCTCACAGACTTCGAGGGCTCCCCGCTGTCACCGGCGTGTGCGGCCGCGCTGGAAGACCCCCTGCAGGAGGAGGAAATATCAGCGGCCGTCAAGGACCTCCCTCCAGGGAAAACCCCGGGTCCGGACGGACTACCGTTGACTTTCTACCGCGTATTTCTGACCCAGCTCCGCCCGCACCTGCTGCGGCTGTACGGTTTCTTCTCAGACTCCACTGGCCCGTCCTCCAACATGGGCCTGGCGGAAATCGCCCTGATCCCTAAACCCGGGAAGGACCCTGATCTGTGCGCCTCCTATCACCCTATCGCCCTTCTGAACACTGATCTCAAGATCTACACCAAGATCCTGGCCAAACGGCTGGACCCGTACTTGCCGGGGTTGATCAACCCGGACCAGGTGGGATTCATTCGGGATCGCCAGGGGGCCGATAACGTGCGCAGGTTGGCACATCTAGTGGGGAAGGTGCGACACTGGGACATCCCGGCCTGCCTCCTCTCGCTGGATGCAGAGAAGGCCTTCGACCGGGTTGATTGGACCTTCTTGAGGGCAGTCCTCCAGAAACTTGGTTTTGGTCCCACAATGATCGCTAGGTGCATGGCCCCCTATCTTGGCCCTCAGGCCAGAATCCGGGTCAACGGTCAGCTGACGCCGCCGCTCTCGATACACAGGGGCACGCGACAGGGGTGCCCACTCTCACCGCTTCTGTTCGCCCTCGCGGTGGAGCCGCTAGCGGCACTGATTAG
This sequence comes from Lissotriton vulgaris, assembly GCF_964263255.1. Classification (NCBI taxonomy): domain Eukaryota; kingdom Metazoa; phylum Chordata; class Amphibia; order Caudata; family Salamandridae; genus Lissotriton; species Lissotriton vulgaris. The sequence continues at coordinate 656,242,138 of NC_141695.1, forward strand.
GCGTGCTCCCGGTATCCACGGCATCCCCCACGGGGGCGCGACAACAAGGTGGAGCTGTTCGCGGATGACCTCATCCTTACTCTTACCGGCCCTCGGGACTCCCTCCCGGTGGTGCACGATGCTCTCTCCCTTTTTGAGCGGGCGTCTGGCCTTAAAATTAATCACGCCAAATCCTGGGCGCTCAACCTCACCGTCCCTGAAGAGGAGGTCACCTTCCTGAAAGGGATAGTGCCCTACCGTTGGGCGGAGAGCCACATAAAGTACTTGGGATTGGACCTGACGCCCCACTTGGACACCTGGTCCGCGCGGAATTGGGCGGCCTGCCGCAAAGAAGTCCTGGCGGACCTACGGAAATGGAAGCCCTTGATGGTTTCCTGGCTGGGGCGGCTCAACGCGGTCAAGATGTCGTTCCTCCCCCGTATTCTCTATGTCTTTCAATGCTTGCCCACCCCAATCCCGCTCCACTGCATTAAAAGCCTCCAACGCGACCTCACGTCCTTCATTTGGGGAGGTAAACGCCCCCGGTTCTAGCAGAAAGTTCTCATGGAACCAAGGGACAGGGGTGGTCTCGCCTGCCCGAACCTTCTCCACTACTACTGGGAGGCGCACCTCCGGTTCGTCATAGAATGGGGGGTGCGCGAGAGCGACAAGCACTGGTTCCACATGGACCGGGTGGTCACGGGGCGCACCATTTGGGACCTGCCTTGGCTGCCGCGAGCGGCGCGCTCTAGGAGTGCGTATATGGCTGTTCCGACGAAAACGGTTCTGGACGTCTGGGACAGGGTAGCGGTGCCCAAAGGCCTTACCACGTTTCCCTCTCCACACACCCCCATCGCTGGCAACCCCCACGTTCCCCCTGCAGCTCGGACCCGCGCTTTTGAGCGCTGGGTACAAGGGGACTGCAGAGTCATAGGGGACCTCTTCCTCGGCGGATCACCTAAATCGTGGCCCGACTGCAGGGAGGAGTTCGATCTACCCTCGACCGCCGGCCTACAATACGCCCAACTGCGCCATTGGACCATGGGCGACGACGTGTACTGGGCCGCCACCAGGGCCTACACGCCCTTCGAGAAACTGGCACGCTCCCTAGGGGGGCTGAAGAGACTCATCTCCCAGATTTACAACATACTGCAGCACCCCACCTCGCCACCCGCACACCCCTACCAGAGGCAATGGCAGTCGGTGGCCGGTGCCGACATAACACCTTCTCAGTGGGCTAGGCTGTGGACCGACATCCCCAAAACCTTTTGCAGCATTCCGCAAAGGGAAAACGCCTATAAGGTGCTTACGCAATGGTACTATACCCCCCTGAGGCTCAGCAAAATGTTCCCGAACGCCTCGCCGCTGTGCTGGAGATGTGGCACTGCGACTGGCGACTTTGTACACATCTGGTGGACGTGCCCTACCCTATCTGTCTTCTGGAAGGAGGTCCTTAGTCACATCAGGAGGGTGTTGGGCTTCCCCCTGCCTGAAGAGGTCTGCACGCTCTTGCTGGGTATTCGACCCCCTGCGCTCAGGGCCCTCACGCGCAGCGATTGGATCCTCACACTACACATGCTAGGCGCTGCCAAACAGCTTATCACTTTGTACTGGAAGTGGGCTGAAGCGCCGCCGATAGCCTCCTGGTTTGTGCGCCTCTGGCAGGTCCTGGCTATGGAGCTGCTCACGGCGCGGATACAATCGAGAGGCGTGCGCTTCTTGGCGGTGTGGGAACCCCTTGTGCGCCACCTGTGCTCCATCAGCTATGCGCGCCACATGCCCCCTAGGCTACGCGCTCTACATCTGTTTGAGAATGCCCTGCTCCCTGCCAACCCGAGCAGATTATGCCCTTGACCACTCCCTTGAGTACTGCCACTGCTGCGCCCCGCCGCGTCACGCACCCACCTATGTTTTGACCCCCTGCCGGCAGCTGATGTCTTCTTCCCTGACTCCTCTCCCTCTCGACTCTGCGTAATCTTCCTCTGCCTTTTCTTCCTTCCTACTTGCCACTCTGGCTTCCGTCCCCCTTAGGGGCAGTTTGAGCCCCGTTGGGCCGTTGAACAAACGTGGCACTGCAGTTAGCACTACTAAGCACGCCTCCCCCCGCACAGCGATGTGACACTCGCCTGTGGTCCAACCTCGCCATCAATGCCCCTAAGCCACGCGGCCGGCCCCCTCCGTGGGGTTGTAGGCAGGACGCTGTGTTAATGCTTCACTCCCCCCCCCCCCTGGAGGGTTTACGCCCACGCGTTCTCTTTCTGCGCGGCCGGCCCCGGCATGGGGTTGTAGGCTTATCGCTGTGTTCACAATAAAAACAGATTTGAAAAAAAAAAAAACACTGGTACATGAAGATACTAGAAAGTCTTTGGGGAGTATTGGCAATGTAAACATTTGGTCATATTTTCAGTATAAGGAACCTACTACAAATATGCAACAAGCAAATGATGTTGATTATGGAACTATTCTTCAAGATATAAGAAGTGGAAAATTGACCGAACATGGCAAACAAGCTTTACAGACACAATTACTTTCCACTTTGTTTCCAAATGCAAATATTGTCCCAGAGAAAATATATATGAGAAGTGCAGAAAACAAATCTGTAATCTGCTTAATGCCAACACTGCGTGAATGTTCTATATTCAATGAAGAAATGTTAAAGTTGGAAAATGAAGAAATTATAAAATTGGAAGCAATTGATAAAATAGAACATGAAGGAATCAGTATTATTTTGAGTGAAAACTTGAAGAGGAAATTGGATTTTTTAGAGAAATCGATAAGTTAAACTACTGGTTTAGAAAATAATTTGTATGCATGTGTAAATTGTAGGGTAATTTTGCAACGTAATTTGAATGTGCAAAAAGGTTTAGCACATGGATAAATGGGTAAAATTGTTGATTTTGTTAATTATGTAAACAGAGCTGGCATTGAATTTTTGAAAATCAAATTTGATGACATGGCTGAAGTACAACAAGTTAGTCATTGTGCAGCTCGTTTTTGTGCTTGTAAAAGATTTGTATGTCTGCAGAAAACAGTTTCCTGTTTGTTTGGCATATGCGGTGACCATTCATAAATCTCAAGGTTTAAGTGTAGATTGTGCTTTAGTAAATATTGGAAGTACTGTGTTTAAAGAAGGTATGTCATATGTTGCTTTGTCTTGAGTCAAAACTTTATCTAGTTTGTACTTGATTGATTTTGATGAGACAAAAGTTTCTGCAGATACAAACTGTGTGAAAGAGTATAATGGGCTAAGAAGAGATTATATGCACACAATTTAGGTCAATATCCAGTGATTGAAAAATGTGTGGGAGGTAGAAAAAGAGGATTGAGAATATCTGTACTGAAACTGTAGAGAAACGAAAAAAACAATATGAAGTAGCGCCTCCAAGCGAAAAGACAAAGGACAGTGTTGAAGAGAATGTTGGTTATCGGTTTGAAAATACTTCTGGTGTCAACTACTATGCTAATGTAGTTGTTAATGTTGTTTTTTTTTCCTAAAAGTTTCCAACAGCAAATTGTAGAAAATCAGGACAAATGATTCTGTTCATTGTTGAATTTTGTTTATGAGAAATGTACTAGTGATAAAAGTAAAATACAAAGTGTTTCCGATATTCGAAATGTTTTGGACATATGTTCTAGTTTCAGTCAATTTACACAGAATATTCAGCAAGATTGCCAGGAATATTTTAATGTTTATGTTTGGTGTACTGGAAGATGAAGGTATAGATGCTGAAAACCTTTCTGGCCTTTCTTATAAATGGCATCATGACTGTCAAAATTGTTTGTTTGCATGTAGCACTGACATAGACACTGAGAGATTCATATATTTGACGTTACCTGACTTTGAATCATTGTCTTTTAATAATCTAATTAGAGGAGCAAGTCAAAACATGGAGTGTAGCCAATGTAAATCAGAAATGTCATCAACATTATTTATACATAGATATGGACAGTATGTTAATTTAATGCTGCAACGTTGTAGAACTGATGGAACAAAATTGAAAACTTTAATTAAAAATGTTGTAGCTTGTCAATGTTCAATATCAGGAAGAACTGTTGCTATTATTTTTCATGATGGACCTTTTACCACATCTGGACATTACATTGTTTGTTTAAAATATCTGAAAGGTTGGATAGAGTGTAATGATACTCAGTTAGTTTTTAGGCAAGGTTTGCCCAAAGAGTTACCAAATTCTTACCTAATATTTTTAAAGACAACATTTTAAGATCAAAATTGGCCCTTTAGGATTACTGCTGCTAAGGTACATTAGTCTGGTGTTGTAGAGTATTTTGTAAGTGAGGCTGAGGAGCTTGAATGTGATCCTTTTGTTGATATTGAGGCAGTGTAAGTATATCAGGGGGTGGGTGATGTGGGTACAGCCAGGGACATTGATGATCAGTCACATAGTCGTCTTTTGGATTTGTTGTAGTTGTTGTAGGTGTTTGGCTAGAATTCATGTGTAGAGTGTTTTACCACAATGTAGTCTGCTGCTGATAAGGGCCTGTGTCATTGTTCTTCTTCTTTTGGTTACGATCCACTTGTAAATGTGGTGGAGCATGTGGAGGGTGTTATAGCAGTACAAGGACACGGTGTAGACTTGCTTACACATGAAGAAAGAGCAGTTGAGGTTGAATCCTATGTTGTGCACATGGTTGGTAGGTGTTGGTACTCTTCACACTGTAGTCAGGTAGCAGGAGTTGTCTGAGGCTGATGGAGTGGGTCTGAGGATGAGTACCTTCATCTTCTGCCAGTTTGTGTTTACAGTGCTGCTCTTTATGTACTTATGTACTTAGTGACGTCCTTCATTGTGTAGTGGAGGTTGCTTTTGGTGGTATGTGGCTTCTTGGTGAGGAAGAGAATGAGCTGGGTGTTCTTTGTGTAGTAGATGTTGTTGAAGTTGTGATGGTGGCTACTTGTGTTAGGATGACCATGTAGATGTTGAACAGCGTCGGACTGATGGATGAGTCCTGGGGGACCTGTAGATGATGTCAGAGGTTTTAGATCAGAAGGCTGGGAGGCGGAAATTCAGGATTACTATGGAACAACTTGCAAACAAAGGACTTGATGCATACTATTTGGCCGTAAGAAAAGTGAGCAAACCCATTAAGGACTTTTTGGTGTGTATTTTGTCAGCATCTATTTGTAAGTAACATTATTTACAGTGTAAGATAATTCATCAGAATGTATTGTTATTTTATGATTGTTTGAGATATATTATATTCACGTAAGAAATTGCTCTTAGAGAAAACATTTAAGATATGTTTTATTTAAATCTTTTATATTGTTATTGAGAATGTTGACCGGGTTTATTTAAGATATCCTTATGGATTGTCTTTTTTTTGCCCGCTGTTATGTGATGAGTACTATTGAACATTCATTGTTTGTAGTGAAATTCAATATATTCTGAGAACAGCAAAAAAGGCAAATGAAATGTTTTACAAATTATTTTGTGTTGTAAAATATATCTAGCAACTGTGTTTTTTGTATCTTCCACGGGTCACAATTTTATAATATATACTTTTTAAAAAATGTATTATCCTTAAGGTAAGTACAAGTAACTGACTCAGCCACGGCCCACGGAGGGAGTTGTGGTGAGGTAGGCAAGTGGGTTGGGGGAGGGGCAGGATGGGGGGTTATAAACAGCTGAATATAGATGATTGCAGGTAAGTAAACAATTACATTTATAAAATGAATTTCGTATCCTGCACCCTGCAGTGCAAAATGTGATACAGGGCACGAAACAAAGTGGCATATTATCAACAAAAGGCGATACATTATCGCTGCTTTTTTCGGCAGGAAAAATTCCGATAAGCCGGCGATAATGGGCTTGATGATAGGGACTTGGAGATTCCCATAGCAGCCCAGGTTCTGGTGATAACTTGGGCTCTTATGAGAATTCACAAGGGCCTATTATCAAGCCCTTTATCACCACTTTATCTGCAGTTTTCCTCCAGATAAAAGCGGCGATAATCTTAATAATGATTTTGTGTTAACGAAAATGCGTTGTAATGGCTGTGACTAATGTCCTTCAAATTAGTTTTTAGTTATACGTGTGACCAAGTCTGATAACATCAGAGTTTAAGCACAAACACTGTGGTGTCTCTGCCTCGAAATCTCATTGATCACAAAGAAAATAGGAGGACGATAAAATGAAAGTAACAGATATAATAAAAACAACAGTGAAAAACTACTAAAATGGCGGGCGACGGAGTACAGCATCAACTTTTGGCGCCTCGACACTAATAAATGTAGATAAAATACGATTATTAATATATTACAAACGTACAACAGAGGATGACACACACGACCCGGGAAAACAAAATGCCAAATTTAATACCTGAAATAAAGAAAGCTTTGTTTGTTGAACTTGAAGAAAAAAAAACGTTGGCTTCTTAACAAAGCTGCGCATGCGTAGAGAGTACAACTGCTACACAAAAAAAAGGAAAGTTGTACATACTATCATAGAAACGAAGGGGCATATTATCAACAAAAGGCGATCCATTACCGCCACTTTTATCGCCAGTAACTGCTGATAAAGCAATGATAATGGGCTTCATAATAGGCCCTTGTAAATTCCCATAGCAGCCTAGGGTTCTACTATTACCATGGGATGCTATGGCAATTCACAACGGCATATTATAAAGACCATTATCGCCGCTTTATCTGCAGTCTCCTGCCAATAAAAGCGACAATAATGTTTCACCTTATGTTGTTGATAATATAGCCAGATATTTGTTTTATTAATTTAATTGACTTGCTTACAATCATCCAGATTCCATTCTTTATCACCCCCCAGCCTGCCCCTCCCCGCCCCGCCTTTCCCACCACAACTCTCTCCAAGGGCCCCGTCTGGGCTTGATAATACACCCTTGTTAAATCCCATAGAAGCCCATGTTAACACCGGAACATGGGATTCTATGGGAATTAACAACGGCATATTATCAAGACCATTTTTTTCCATTTTATCTGCACTTTCCTGCCCATAAAACAACAATAATTTTAACACCGGTCATTGCCCATCAGTGCCATGTCATCAGTAAAGGGCGATACATTATCGCCGCTTTTATCAGCAGAAAACTGCCGCTAAAGCGACGATAATGGGCTTGATAATAGGCCCTTGTAAATTCCCTTACCAGCCCAAGTTCTAGTGTCAACATGAACTTCTATGGCAATTCACAAGGATATATTATCAAGCCCATTATCGCCGCTTTATCGACAGTTTCCTGCTGATAAAAACAGCTATAATGTATCGCTTTTTGTTGATAAGATTACCCATTGCTCTCTTTTTTTGACCAGTAAACTTAAGTGCATATTATCAAGAACCGGTGTTAAAATTATCACCGTTTTATTGACAGGAAACTGCAGATAAAATGGCGATAATGAGCTTGATAATATGGCCTTGTTATTTCCCATAGAAGCCCATGTTAACACCAGAACATAGGCTTCTATGACAATTTACAAGGACGTATTATCAAGCCCACCCTCCCAACAGTAATAAAAAACTCCAGACAATGCAGGTACCCGGAGATGGAAGTTCATTTCACATATCACTGCCCCAGAAATGTAGCATTTCCTGCGACGTGTACAGGGAAAGAGAGAGAGAGAGAGCTCAAAACATATATATTTTTTTTAAAAGACCCGAGGGATTGTTGAGAATGCACCCTTATTTTCTGGCTCCCTGTGGGCCCTTGTTACATTCATAATAAATACATATTTCATCTATTCTGGTGTCATCGATTACTTCCCACAACAGGGGTGCCGCTCACCGAAACTGTGGGGAGTAGGACCTAATCCCTCTGCATACTTTAAAATAAAACCAGAGGCGTACCATTCCCCAGTGCTCGGGGCACCTTACAAGCCCCTTTTATGCAGAAAAATGGCAACCGTAATTTGCCCCAACCGGTACCTAATGAATAAAACAAACTTTTACTTTTTGTTTCACCATTTCACCGTATACAAGTACTGCACGAGTACTCCACCAAATTTTATTTAAAAAAAATAAATAAATTGAGCCTAAAGATCCATGTACCACCCCCTGACCAAGACTGTAGAGTCAGAATGTTTCTACCCAGCCCCTTTCCTTATTTCTCAACTTTCTTTTACTGTTTTCTTGTGACGCTGCTCTCCCGACAAACAAGATGCCAACTGCCAACATTTCCTGGTTTTGAGTATTGACAGCCAATCAGCATCCAGCTCCTAATTTTACGTATTTCTATATGCGTACGCCGTGATTTTTCTTTAAAAAATAAAAAATTAAAAAATAGAGACTAAACATCGATATACGACCCCCTGAGCAAGCCTAGAGGGTCAGAATGTCTCTAGCCTACCCCCTTCCCTTATTTCTCAACTTTGTTTAACTGTTTTCTTGTGACTTGGTTCTAACGAGCCACAAGATGGCTGCCAACACTTCCTGGTTTCGAGTGTTGACAGACAATTCACAGCCAATCAGCATGCAGCTCGGGCTCGTAATTGAACAGATTTCCGTACGCGTGCTGAACTCCGTTTCTAGATATCACTATGAATTTACTTGCAATTTTCTCAGAAAGTACTGAACGGATTTACACCATTTAAAGCACAATCTGCGAACAGAACTCTACCTCTCTGCCAAATTTTGTGTAATTTTGTTCAGCCGTTCGGGCTGTAGCCCTGGCTAAAGGTCCCTATGGAAAATTGCATGGGGAAAACACGTTTTGGGACCCCCCTTTTTTCTCGGCCCCTGCTTAATGAATCATCCCCAAACTTTTGGGGAAGGAGGGGAACCAAGCAGGCCATTTTCGTGGAGAAACTCACGAAGATTCGTTCACCGGTGCCAAAGTTATTCAAAATAGAATGTTGTGGATTTCCTATGGAAACTAGGTCCTAACTATAACTAGCTACTATATATATATGAACAAAGCCTCGCCAGACGCAGGCAGCGCCTCCAGTTCTCGTATCAACCAGATAAATGACGATGAGTCGAACCCAAAATCAGTGCTTTATTTGTGCATAATTCTGCTCAGCATGCCGCCATGATGCGTTTCGACTGTCTCCACAGTCTTGATCACATGATGTGATTGCTATGTCACGAGTGGGGTATAAATAGTAAACACAGAGGGTGGACCATTAGTTCACGCCCTCCACATGTAATGGGTTATTCAATCAATCAATCAATCATAGCACTTGTGTAGCGCGCTACTCACCCGGCAGGGTCTCAAGGCGCTTGGGGGAAGGGGTCTGCTATTGCTCGAACAGCCAGGTCTTGAGTTGTCTCCTGAAGGCGAGATGGTCCTGGGTCCGCCGAAGATGGATGGGGAGGGAGTTCCATGTCTTGGCCGCCAGGTAGGAGCAGGATCTGCCACCAGCGGTGGCTCTTCGGATGCGTGGGGCGGCAGCGAGGGCGAGGCTTGTTGAACGTAGCTGGCGGGTGGGCGTGTAGAAGGTCATGCGGTCGTTGAGGTACTTGGGGCCCAGGTTGTGGAGAGATTTGTGCGCTTACATGGAAACAAAGGAAAGACTAAGGATAACATTATTTCCCTTAATCTAAATGATAAAACTCATAGTGAGTAAAGTCCATATATAATTTTCAATGTTGATATAAGAAATATGTGCAATACATCGCAGTGGTCATGTATATATACATATAAATAAATATAAATATATAACATTATAAAACCATGATAAAACTCATAGTGAGTAAGGACCATACATATTTATCAATAATGATATCATAAATATGTGCAATACATCACGATGGTCATATTTATATACATATAAATAGATATACATATGTAACATCATAACACCTTATATAAATAGAATTATATAAAAGATCTTATATTTCCATGTATAAACAAACCCATGTAATTCATTAATCCCAAGTGGGGATCTAAATAAAGTGCTAATGCAAAGATTTCATATTTACATGTAAACTTAATTTCCATATACATCACTCGATTGATAAAGAGCAGTTGTTGCTATATAGTGCAAATTATATAAAAAGTGTAAAGTGCTAAAATTAAACGAATTAAATTTTCAACAATACATGTTAATACTAAAAGAGAGGAGCCCCTCCCTTTTCTGTGTTTGGTTTCATAACGACAGTACTTGATTCAGTTAAAACCAAAAAAATGTGTGCGCTAGATGGAATCCTACTAGGTTATATATCTCAACTGCCACGGGAATGATTTTACATTGTCCTATAGTATGATGAATTTTATTTATGTTTGTAAATTCATAGGCAAGTATAAAGATCCTCGCTGGTGTTGAGACCCCCAGGGCTACGACTATCTAATTCTAAGATATATCTAGTCTCCAAAACCCTTAAGACAACATCTCTGTTACCACCTCTTTTGAGGGGCATGACACAGTCTATGACATAGTATAATAGATGTTTCGGGTCACTGTCATGGATGCTCTCAAAATGGCGTGCCACTGGGTAAGATTGATCTTTCGTACTGATTGCCCTTATGTGCTGCAGTATCCGCTGCAGTATCCGCTTGTGAGCCGGAAGCCGGGTACTCCCTACATACCGGAGCTCACAAGGGCACTGCAGCACATAGACTGCAAATTCAGTCTTGCAGGTAAGCTGTTTGGTGATTTGTACAGGCATTTCTCTGAATGGTGTCAGATATTGGGTCTTGCTGCAGCCATTTTTACAGGCTTTACAGCTGGAGCATTTCTTGAATCCTTTCCTCAGGGCCATAAAGGTCTCTGAGATTGGCTGCTCTAAATGACTTTTGACCAATCTATCTGCCATAGAAGTGGATTTTCTAAAAGAGAATTGAGGTTTCCTGCCCAGTAGATCACCGATGACAGGATCCCCTGTCACCAGATTCCAGTTGCGGGAAAAGGTTTTCCGAATCTCTTTGTGCTGGTGATTGTAGGTGACAATTACTCATGAGGAATCATCTACAGGCACAATATTCATCTCGCTAAGTGCTGTTTTTGGTGTGAGAGCCTGAATTCTGGATATAGTGTTAGAGCGAATAATCTCTTTTTGAACAACTGCCTCCGAATAAACCCTAGCAAGAAAACGTTTTTTACTCACTTCCTGTGCCTTAACACATTCTGTCTCTGTACTGCGTATCAAATGATGGGGGTGCTGACTTGCCGCATGCAGGACGATGTTGCCCGCAGTTTTCTTACAATGTAATCTTGTTGCTAAACCCCCTGATTCAACATATACTTCTACATCTAGAAAGCATATAGATGAAGTACTGATTGTGGATGTAAATTGAAGATTCAGGTCATTGATGTTAAGTTGTTCCACAAAAGTACGTGCTTCCTGAGGAGTGCCCTGCCAAATCAAAAAGAGGTCATCAATGTACCTCAAATAGAGTGGGACATGTTTTCGCATGGTGGCTAGATGTTGCCCCATGAGGACCTGTTCCTCCCACCAGCCCATGTGCAAGCACGCTAGGCTGGGTGAAAAACAGGCCCCCATGGCTACCCCTCTTATCTGCTGGTACACTTGATTATTGAACAGAAAATAATTCTGTTCCAGACAGATATTAATCATAGAGATTAGCATGATGTTATGGGCAGAAAAATTAAATGCACGGTGATTTTATATAGTGGCTTACTGCTCTGATACCATCATTGTGCCGTAACGACGTATACAATGAGGCCACATCTAACGTAATCACTATACAGTTTGAATTCCATGATGTGTTACTCAATTTGCGTACAAAGTCTGATGAGTCCTGTACATAGGACCTTAAGCCCTTAACATAGTCCTGCAAGAAATAATCAATGTAGGTGGAAATATTCTCTGTTGAACTATTAATAGCAGAAATTATGGGACACCCTGGTGGATTGTTCAAACATTTGTGGACTTTGGGAAGCAAATAAATTGAAGGTATAACTGGAAAGTCCTTCTTTAAAAATCCAAATTCCTCCTTAGAGATCAAATTACAGCTTTTCCTCGCCACCAATTTAGAATCCAAAGAGCCGGCCGCCATTTTGAGAGTCCTGTTGCAGCCGCCTATCGCTACACCGCAAGAGTGGGCGCAATTCAGCTGGATGGTGGGCGAGACGCTGTAGCCGCAAGAGCGGGCGCAACTCAGCTGGATGGCAGGTGAGGCACTGTGCCGCAGGAGCGGGCGGAACTCAGCTGGATGGAGGGTGAGAAACTGTGCCGCAAGAGCGGGCGGAACTCAGCTGGATGGAGGGTGAGGCACTGTGCCGCAAGAGCGGGTGCAATTCAGCTGGATGGTGGGTGAGGCACTGTGCAGCAAGAGCGGGCGGAACTCAGCTGGATGGAGGGTGAGGCACTGTGCCGCAAGAGCGGGCGGAACTCAGCTGGATGGCGGGTGAGGCACTGTGCCGCAAGAGCGGGCGGAACTCAGCTGGATGGCGGGTGAGGCACTGTAGCCGCAAGTGCGGGCGCAACTCAGCTGGATAGCGAGTGAAACGCCAAGGGGCCCCCCACTGCAGCTGAGGTGGGAGAGGCCCGTTCGCGCCGCCTTCCCCCCCCCCCCCCCCCGGGCACCCCACGCCGTCTTTCGGCGCAGCATTGTAGGATGGCCACACCAGTGCAACTTGCTGGACACCACCTCGGTGCCATCCGGATCTCGGCACGTTGTGCTGCCTTCAGCCTATTCGCACATCGGTCCGCTACTGACACCGCCTCACAGGCCAACGGATTGTGTAGGCTTTTTATAGCCCAAAGCCGCATAACAGGTCATGTGATTTGTTTATAAAACTTTTCATTGGTTCATTTTACTTTTGGTTTCCTAATGAAGGAAGGCTTGATCATATGACCTAAAAATAACACTTTTCATTGGATTGGAACATTTTTTTTTCCCAAATGATGAAAGCCCCACCTTTTTTTTTCTCACTCGGCAGTCCAAAAAGGTTCCGTTGGATGACAACAGAGGGGACAGGCAACAAGAACCATCAGTCAAAAGAGGGGAGGGCAAGTTCTTCCCTACCGGGTCACGTTGGGGCTCCACCGGAAGTCATCGAATTGGTAGTCTACAGTGTTTCTGGATGTTTCAGACTGAAGCTGGCGTCAGCATGAGAGCACCACCATCTCGTGGCTCGGTCGTGGCCATTCCGCAAGAAATCATGACAGCCGCTCCCCACCGGAAGCCTGCGGGAGTCGGGGGCCCCAATGACTTTTATAGAATCTTCAAGGCTGAGGGGACGCTTTCGGGAATGGGGCCCATGCCCTAGCAGGCAAATGTCCGAGTTCAAATGTGTCCCAGGGCCATTTTAGTGGACCAGGCCCAAATCCGAAGAGCCGGACGCCATTTTGAGAGTCCTGTGGCAGCCGCCTATCGCTGCACCGCAAGAGTGGGCGCAACTCAGCTGGATGGTGGGTGAGGCGCTGTAATAGCAAGAGCAGGCACAATTCAGCTGGCCGAGCGAGGCACTGTGTCGCAAGAGCGGGCGCAACTCAGTTGGATGCCAAGGGGCGCCCCACTGCAGCTGAGGAGCCTCCACCTGGGGAGGCGGGGGAGGCCCGTTCGCGCCGCCTCACCCCCCCGGGGCGCCCCACGCCGGTTTTTGGCGCAGCATTGTAGGATGGCCAGACCAGTGCGGCAACTTGCTGGACACCACATCGGTGCCGTCCTGATCTCGGCGCGTTGTGCTTTCTTCGGCCTATTCGCACAACGGTCCGCTACTGACGCCACCTCACAAGCCGACGGATTTTGCCGACTAAAAGACAGACCAAAGCAGCCCATTGTTGCTTTGAGATGGATGTTGCAGCAGGCTGCCATGTAAATAGTTGTTTAAAATGTTTTTTTTTAACGTGTTTACTTTGTTGGAGCGTTGTATATATTTATAAGTTATTAAAGTGTTATAATCCTACTACTTTGTTGGAGTGCTATATATTTTTAATGTGACACATAATTGTGAAGACTTTGATGTACAAAAAGGCATCCCTGGAATCTTCCGCTTCAGGCTCGGGCCCACACACCTTTACAGTGAGAATCCCCTCCCCAATCACAATACAGGATCGTTATCAGATAGTAGGAACTCGTGTGGAGTGACGGATCTCATGGGGTGGGGGCCTTGATCTACTGTAACTCCTTTGAAGAGGGGTGATTCTTTACAGTTGGGGCCATAAACTACATCCGCAGGGCTAGGTGATAGCCTGGGACCAGCCTGGACAATCGGACACAGAGGAAGAGGCGTTTTTTTCCCTCAATAAAGGTCGGAAAAGGAAAGAACAGTGTGTTTTTCATCTCCCTTTATGCGCAGTTCATGAGGAAGGGGCGTTGGCCCTGAAACGCGTCGAACTTGGCTATGTGAAACATGAAGGCTGGCAATGTGTGCTGCAGGGCAGTAAGGCTGGAAGGCAGACATCGTGCGAGTAGCCCTCTTCAAAGCTCAAAGGCTTTTGCTCAAACATATATATATATATATATACATATATATATATATTTGTATCTATGTATATGTATAATATTATATCTGATATAATTTATAGAAATTAGTAATAACGTTACATTAATACACATTTTTTACACTCATTTTAGGGAAAATAAATTCATATGTATAATGTAAAAAACAAAAAGAATGTAAGGATGAAATGTAGTTGTTTTTAATATACATTTTATATTTGCTGTTTTGTGTAATCTAAATATATGATTATTATATTTTTAAAATTTTGAGAGTTAGGTAAATATTTGAAATATGTGTAGATGTTATTAATAAAGGAAATTAGTTTCATATATAGTTTATTCACACATGTAATTTTAATTTTTAAAAAGTCACTTTAAAAATGTATGACCATTTTAACCGCCACTGAGCAAATTTTAGTATGTCTTCCATGTTTACTATTAATTCTATCACATGATCTGTTTTAGCCTATGCCAGTCACTGTAAAAATGGGGGTTTCATTTGTTCACTTTGTCATGTGATCAAGGCTCTCAGGAGCCGAAACGTTATGGTGTCAATACAGCAGAAAATAAAATAATAAGCATCTATTTACCTGGTCCATGTCTGTGTTTGCTGAGGAGTGGCGCTGATCGAGATGCTGAGGCTGAGCTACAGATTGCTTCATATATATATATATATATATATATATATATATATATATATATATATATATATATATATATATATATATATATATATATATATATATATATATATATATATATACATATATATATTGAAATCTCCTTCCAATGATATTCAGTGTATAGCACTCACTTTTTCTCCTAAAACTAAAATTATTTTTATTAATGTTTAATCTCAACCCGTAAATCTCAGCCAGGAATCCCTGACTTTTAATCAACTGGGCTTTCTCATTCCCACAATTCCTACAAAACATATGGGTGATTGTAGGGGGGGATTTCAACTGTCAATTTGAGCCCCTTTTTGATCCTAATGAAGCTACCCCCAGCAAAGAAGACTTGCAATGGGTAATTCCAGATCCACAAATTTCACCAATCGGTGCTTGGTCCCCGTTGGTACTTCAGATTTACTCATTTACATTGATCGACTCCCTAAAAGCTTGTAGCGGCCATACAAAATTAGATATACCAGGGAAGTTAACATTTAACAGAACTGGCCAAACCTCCTTGTTAGACTACATCTTAGTGGAGACCAGGCATTGGCATATGGTTGTTGATTTTGCTGTCTTGACACAAAACAACAGCAATCACTAGGCTTTGACCTTGGAAATGTAGCTGACGGACATGGGGAATCTTTTGGCTCTAAGCACCCCACCACACTATAGATTAATACTTTTCAAAAATTAAAATAAATATGGTGGGGGCAATTCAACAATCCTAGTACAAGCTGGCCATATTATATTAAAAAATCATCCAGACCTTACAGGAGACAGGGATGGCCATAACCATAGATGGCATTCTATCTCCTCCAGATAAATTTGCAAAGCTCCGTGCAGAACTAAAATCTAAATTGGCTGAAATATTCTTCCCAAAGCACTTTCCAGAGGGCTAAGCAATCTTGGTTTAATAGCAAAGTATAAGTGCCAAATTAAGGCCCTTTATACAGATAGTATAAATCAAGCTAAAAAGACCTGGGAATTGGACAAATGGGACGCAATAAAAACAGCCCTATCAGACAATGACGTGAAGATATTTTGGAATATAGTTAGTGCAAACTGTAGTGAAGGAAACCCAGCCTTGGAGCAAATATAGCCGCAGATGAGTGGAAGTCATATTTTCAGGCTTTATAAATGACAATGGAAGTAGATGGACCAATTGACGAAATAGCCACTACCTCTTCAGAAACTACTTTTAAAGAGGCTCGCGGGATAACCCTGACCAAAGTAGCAAAGGTCATAAGTAAGTTGTCCTCCAGCAAAGCACCAGGGCTGGATTAGATTCCAGGGGACCTTTTTCAGGCACAACCATAAATATGGGTACCCTACATATGGGTATTATTTAATGCTATCTTGCAGGGTAAAGTGATCTCTGTAACCTGGGCAGGGGCAGAAATTCTCCCAGTTTTTAAAAAGAGTTAACCTCTTTTGCCCACAAACTATAGACCCATTAGTTTGATAGATGCCACCCAGAAACTATTTGCATGGGTACTAATGGTTCAGCTTTATGTATGGATGTACAACCATGAAATCTTGAGTCCATACCAAGCCGGAAATACGTGCCGGCAGGGTTCATGATTCCTATGCGACCGGTGCTCCATGGTGCCACATACATAAAAATGTGTTTTAAAGATCTTAAAAAAAAAATTCACTACAGTAATACTCATTTTTGGGATTCAATAATAAACCTCTTTGTTTAAAAAAATATATTATTCCAGTGTAAGTATGTATATTAGACTTACATTTGTGTAACAGATTAGCATACCAAATGCGTAGATCCGTGACCAGTGTGTGATACTGTGGAGTCCTGAAAAATCTGTTAAAAACATTTCAAAACAATATGTATAACTTCATTATTAATTTTTTTTTTACTCATAGTAATAAACTGTTCATGAAAAAAATTAATTTATTTGTGCTAAATATGTGTTTTAGACAGATATTCATATAACGGATTCGTGCACCCAGCACATTGGTAGGAGATCGGTGCACAACGCTTTTTCGTAAACAAAAAAAGATTTATATAAAGAAAATATTTATCATAATGATAGAACAAACATATTTTACACTATAAAAGCAATCACTCAAAATGTCATTTAGCAAAGAACTGTAAAACATTTTACCCCAAAACAATATATACAAATTTTCTTTTTCTATTCATAATTCTGTCATGTATTATTACACTGTACAAAATTAGTAACAATAGAACAATATTAATATTTCATAAAACCTGTAATTAATCACATAAAAACACTATAAATCTTTAATCAGATATGTCCTATATATTTTAAAATTGTGAACATAATTATTTTAAATGTTTTTAAAAATACATGGAAAATTATACAAAAAAAATAGTTACAGACATCTTTTAATAAATGAATTTGTTTAAAAATAACTTAGAAATTCATTAAAAAAACCCAGAGGTTAAAGAGACGTTATAGCTAGGAATGAACATTTTAAAAATCTTAGAAATTCTCTGAAAAAAACACAGGTTTCAGGGACGTTATAGTTAGGAATTAGCATTTAAAAAACCTTAGAAATTCACTGAAAAAAATCAGAGGTTTCAGGGACGTTATAGTTAGGAATTAGTTTTAAAAAAACCTTAGAAATTCCCTGAAAAAAACACAGATTTCAGGGACGTTATAGCTCAGCAGACATTTCGCGAATACAAAACCAGAGAAATTCAGCCGTTATAGTTAGCTGAGCTAACAATAACTTTCCCCCCCTCAATCCACTGCAGATGGCGTCACATATTACATCAGTTATGACCAGGCTTCGGCGTATTCACAGAGTTTTGCTATGCGAAACTCTGCGAAGTTACAAAAAAATTATGCGAAGTTCCGCAAGTGGCGGAGTGCCTTGTAAACTGCAGTTTGTGCTGGTATTCCTGCCACTTGGGTAGAAATTCTACCGGAGCGGCAGCTCGCTCTCACAAACCGTGATGGTAAGTTAGTGATCACAAGCAATCACGAGCAGGGAACATAACTCTGCGGCACATCGGATATTTAATTTTCATTATTTTATTTTTTTAACTTCAGAGTGGGCAATCGCCAGGGGATACCAATGTTTTGTCTTAAAAAAGATATATATGCCCCTGGGTTGTGTGGCCAATCCCACGAGGGCAGACCCCCCCATGATATCCCTTGTGTTTAGTGGGTTTCCTGGCCATGGATTGCAGGGCTGCTGTGATCCATGTCCTGGAAACCCTTTCGGGAAGGCCTAGTTTGAAAGGGGAGACTCTCACCTTTCAAACAAGGCCTCCCTGAAAGTTGGGGAGGCAGTCCTGTTTTCCCCATCAGTGTCGACAGCGGCCTATTGCTTCCTCTTCTTCAGTGGGGAAAGCTGTGATGTCAGAGTGACATACTGCACTCTGATGTCACAGATTTTTTGGAAGGTGTTTGGGGAGGGACGTTAAAAGCATTTCATGTCTTGCCTGGGGGAAAAAAACTCTGGTGCTTTAAACCAAATGATTAAAGGGTGCCCTCCCTGGTTTTGTCCAATGGACTTGCGCCACACCAGGGAGGTGGTGGTTGCACAGCCATTGGCCAATGCAAGCACTACAAGGGTTACATAGTTTGTTGCTAGATGTTAGGTTTACGCCAGTTATAAACCAAAGGAAGCTGATGTTATTTTAGAGCCTTGGACATTTCACTTTGTTGTTCTACAGTGCTGAATGTCTGCATAGATGTAATTGGTGATAGAATATTGCCAATTATTGCCAATTTATTTTGCAAGGCATGAATCCACCCCTCTCTATTGGAAATGTGCATTTCCTGGGATAACCCCATTTGTATTTTTAACTCATATTTAAACTTTTCTGAAGCTGCCAGCTCTGTCCTTTGGCATCGAATGAGTGTCTAGACTTGCAGTTATATTTATTTTAGAAGATTCGAGTTTCAATTCTCTCATATTTAGAAATTAATCACCAAAAAAAGGAAACCGATCTGATTTAGAAAATGTGGGACCAGATTCTCAAAGGAGTCATGAAACGCAGTGTAGCAGCAGCCAAAAATGCTGCGCTACATGACAGGGAGATAGCAGGAGAGTGCCATATTCACAGAGATTTGGCTCTCTCGACCTTATCGCTAGCGCAGGTGCTGATTTCAGCTCCTGTCTTCCAGACACACACCTTAGCCCCATAGTGCTAGGGTGTGTGCCGAAGTCTACCGTAGGTTTTATACAGAAAGAAATAAAATGGCCACACAGTGAAAAACTTTTCCCTACTTTGTTTGTGTGCTGAATAGGAGTGGGCGTCAAATTCCGTTCCGCTCACGGAAATTGCGATAATTTGAAATTTTTGCGTTCCGCAGAGAGCGCGAAAATGTCAAAATTTCAGCAATCCGCATCGTCCCGGAATTGTTTTTCTTGCTCGCGCTGTAAAAATACATTCTTGCGTGCGGGTTCACCTTACCTGCATCCCCGCGTTCGCCAACAAGTTTTCCCGATCCGGTCGCATTCTCCACGAGATGTTGGATTGTTGGTAGCCATTTTACGCTATCTCGCGCGAGTTAGCTCCCGCGATCACGTCGTTCATCATGCGATCACGTCGTTCATCTCGTGATCATGCACCGCAAGAGTATGAGATCTCGAACAGGTCATTCTCCACCGCAAGCGAGAGCGTGAGGATGCGGACACGTCATATTGAACGCGACAAGGAGCGATAGAACCCGAACACGTCATACCCAAAGCGACAGGGAGCAAGAGAACGCAATCACGTAATTTTGGACGCGCCAGCGGAAGTAATGTGAAGCTCGAGAACTGGAACATGTAAAATTTTCAATTTGGAGAAGAATATCAGCCATAGCAGCATGAAACCTTCTGCAAATAATGATTTGGATAAAAAAAGTCCTCAGATTGAATTTTGCCTGTCCTTTTTGATACAAGGAGTCCATTTTTAAAAAGGTGGGGAGAGGGAGGAAGTGCCACAGAATCTCCAACTTCCTGCTCCTGTCCAGCAGGCTCCTCCCAGTGCTTTGTCCATCTCCTGCTCATTCTTCCTCTGGATTTTGAGCTGGAAAGATCACTCTTTTTGTCTGCTGCATCATTGCCATTGGATTTGAGGATTTTTGAATTGGATATTTTACAAGTAAGTGGTTGTTGTGTCTGTTTGATTGGGGGCATTGCAGTTGTTGCAACTACAATTTATTTTTGGTAACTATCATTCCTCTTTTTTTTAATGTTGTGGATAGTAGTAGTCAGTAGGCACAGAGCTAGTCATGGCCTCATGGGTATGTGCATGATGAAGCAACTGTTCCTTTGGTGTTTTTTGAATGTATTTCATTTTCAAGCATCAATTAGGGCCTTGATGGCAATGGATTAAATTGGGAAATGTGTTTTTTTGGGGTGGGCTTTCTGTTGTTGGGCCTGGCCTTTTGGCTGGTGGCCAATTAGAAGCTTAGGCCTGCAAGCTTGTCTGGCCTTGTCTGCCAACAGGCCTACTTTCATCCAGTAAGCTCAGAGCAGGTAGCCACAGCTTTATTAATCAAGTGTTTCTGTGTGGTCTGTTGAATTTAGACATCATTTAGGGCATCGATGGCATTGGATTGAGTTGGGATTTTTTTTGGGGGGTGGGCTTTGTGATGTTGTCTTAAAGACATGCTTTTGTTTGTGTGTGTCTGGTGTGTGTTAGTGTACGATGCATGCACCCTGCAGACCTTTTTGGGGCCTATGAATTTTCGTTTTTGCATTTTGGTAAATTAAAAAGGCAGAGTATTGTGCTTTAGCATGCATTCTTTGCCTGGCTTTTATAGGCCTTTTGTCAGCTCCTGGTGTTTCCCAGGCCCCCTGCTTGCTGTTTATGATTTGTGAGTGTCCATGTACCTGGTGGCCTTCTTTTGTGTTGGAAGTTATTAGTGTCCTGCTTTTGCCATATAGGCCTGCATGGTTTTCATATTGGCTTCCTGCTTCCACCCATCCACCCCCTTTGCCAGCAGAAGCTCCATGAATGATGCGATGCTCAAATTATTTAATGGAAAATAGGGTCCACCCCACTTCCAAGACATTTTTATTGTGGTGGTTCTTATTCTCTTTCCTATCCTTTCTGAGAGTGTAGTGTGTGTGTGTACACAGTAGTATAACAAAGCTCTTGTTGACAAAGTCTAAGAAATGGCTAGACTATATATTTTGTTTGCACTAGTAAAGTAGTAACTGAACCACAACAACAAATGGAACATTTCACTGATGTTCTTCTCCTGGCTTATTCGCTTTTAGGTGCAAAAAAACCAGAGGAGGAGGTGTCATCATCATCACCTGTTGTACTGCCAGCCAGACAGAAGTCCTGCAGCACATCATGTCCACGTGTGACCACAACTTGTTGTGCATCTGCGTCCTGCCTGACATCTGAAGAAGATGGCCCCAAAGAAAGGTACCAGGTCCACTACCAAGAAAGTTGCCGGTGAGAAGAAGGAACAGAAAAATGAAGTGCCAGCATTAACCACGACTGGTGTGCCGGCTAATGTTTTTTTTGGACCAAAAACGTTACGCCTGCAGCAGCATTGTCCGGGAACCAAGCTGGGAGCAGCACCTCCGCACCAGCGGTCCAACCCCACAAACCTAGGCCCAAGCCCTTGAGTGTCGCAGAGGTAGCCAGTCCACTAACGAGCAGCTATGTTGAAATGTCATCATCGCAAAGCAGTACACAATCAACGCAGACAACTCAGCAGATAAGTGTGCAGCCTCAACGAGAACAGCAGCAGCCACAATAAAAACAACAGCAGCAGCCGCAACAAAAACAACAGCAGCAGCCGCAACAAGAACAACAGCAGCAGTCGGAAGAAGGATAGCAGCAGCCGCAAGAAGAACAGCAGCACCCGCAACAAGAGCAGCAGTAGCCAGAAGAACAGCCCACAATAGTAGTTGTTGCCCCTGAAATAGGGGCATTTCAGGAAAATGAGCTTCCTGCTGACAAAGTGGAGCAAACCACTGTTTCGGAAGCTCTATTGTCTTCCAGGCCACCAGCAAGGAAAAGGAGGCTTAGTCCATCATCTTCTTCCTCAAGCCCCGCGTCTGATGATCGTGATGCCACTTGGCAGCCACCAGCTCAGTCTGAGAGGGATGCACGCCACAAGACAATGCTTCTGAAAAGGAAGGTTCCAGAAAAACTTACAGTTATGGAGGTAGATGTACAAGAGGTTGATGATGTTGATGACGAGTCAGACGAGCCAGTCATCTCGCACATCACTCCTGTCCCAAAGGGGATGGATACCACCACCACGACCTCCAGCTACCATATTTTCAAAGGCCCGGCAGGGAACTACTACATCCAGTTCAACCCTCTCAGTAGATAGTGGTGGTAGTAAAAGTCACAGTGTAGCTGAACAGAGTCACATTCCAAGCACAACCTCCAGTTCATCTGGTATTGAAAGTGACACATCCAGCAATGCCCGAAAGTTCTCCTCCCCAGTTTGGGACTTCTTTCCTGTTAGCACCAGGGAGGAGAACATTGCTATATGCTCAATTTGTCGCACAGGTGTTCGGTGCGGTAAGCTTGGTACAAACTATGGTATCGGAGGCCATGCAAGTAATCTCAGAATACACCACACTATCGTGTGGGAGAATCACCTACTTCATTTAAAACAAAGTAGAAAAGCTCAACCCATTGGGTTGGGCATGAAGAATCAGGGGACGATATTGTTGCGTTGGAAGGTGAAGAAGTGGGAGGGATTTCTAGCCCTGTCCCAGTGGTACCTCCCACATCCTCCTCGGTAACATCTGAGTGGCACCGCAGTAAGAGCAATACTCAGAGTCAGCCTGAGACACCAAGGCGACCGAGTACTGCAATGAGACAAACAGCGTCGTTCAGCCCAAGTGAGTTAATGAAAAGTACAACATCACCACAAAGGAAAGTAATCCAGCCTACCATTGAGAGCATGCTTAGGTTGGAGGGGCAGTTCCAATGCAACCACCCAACGGTACGGTTGTACAATGCGATGCTGGCTAAAATGTTAGCACTGGACCTTCTCCCTTTTTCATTTGTGGAAGGGGTGGGTTTCCTTGAATTTGTGTCAGCCATCTGCCCTAAATGGAAGGTTCCCAGCTGGTCCTATTTCACAAGAATTGCTGTTCCGGCACTACATCATAATGTGCTGGGATTGGTTGGACAAGTTTTGCAGCAGAGTGCTGTTCACAATATCCACCTGACAACAGACTTGTGGACCAGTTGCCAAGTCACAGATTACATTTTCAGCACTGCACACTGGGTCTATTTTGTGGGGGTTAGAGATAAGCTATCTGAACGAGGTGCTCTTGACACTGCTGAGAATTTTAAAGCTACTCGGAAACATGCAACTGTAGCCATGTTCGCCATGGAGAAATCTCATACTGCTGTAAACATTTTGCAAGAGTTTTGCAGCAAGGTTATTGAATGGCTGCCCCCAAGAGGGGTTAGTATTGGTTTTGTTGCCACAGATAATGTCAGTAATGTACTTAAGGCCATGGACCTTAGTTCCTATTTCAGGGTTCTATGTTTGGCGCATTGCATAAACATTATAGTTCAAGACTTTCTGAAAAAAGAATCTGCAGTCAGCAACTTACTGACCATCTGCTGAAGAATATGCACTCATTTCAGCCATTCTTTTAAAGCTCGGAAGCAATTGAGGATCATTCAACGTGAATATAACATGCCAGTTAAAGCACTCATCCAGGAGGTGGCAACACGTTGGAACTCAAGGTATTAAATGCTTGATCGTCTGTTTGAGCAGTACAGGCCACTCAATGAATATGTCATGAGAAGACTGGATGCTACTGTGAAAGGCATGACCCTTCAGATGGACCAATGGTGCCTAGTTAAATGCCTGACTGAGATACTTCGTCCTTTTGAGGTCTTCACACCTGAAGTCAGCAAGGAGGACTGTACAATGGGCCGAGCTATCCCATTATTGCAAATGCTAGAGCATCAGCTGCAGAAGGTGTCTGAATCATACAAAGGTGTAGAGGAAAAAAAGGAAGCCTATGACTTGGTGGAAAGCTTAGCCCATCACAAAGCTGAAAACACAAGGCTGCTAAATAAGATTTTGTCACAAAAACATTAAATTTCTGCCACAATTCTGGATCCACAGTCAAAATTGGGACTGAAGAAATTAATTCCTTTTTCAGAGTTGGAAGTTGCCCGCTACGAAACTTGGATAGCTGAGGCAGCGGGTAAGTTGTAAAATGAACGGCTGCTAATTAAAAGGCCGCAAGATCAACCCACAAGAAGTACTGCAGCAGGGCATGCGGCATCAAGTGCAACTTCGGAGACTGAGGGCAGTGCGTTTGGCTCACAACACTCACCGTCACTATCGACAACAACAACAATAACTGGATCATTAGGCCCAGTAGAATCATTACAAGATTGGTATTTAGAGTTAGGCATTAATAAGCACAGTGCTGATACACAGAGAAAAGAACCTGAAAGGTTAGCAGCAGCAACTCTGAACATTGAGCAGATTGTCCAGGCCTATCTGGATGACCCAACAGAGGTGTACATTGATCAAAGCCCATTGCAGTATTGGTATGGGAAAAGGGCTGAATGGCCACTGCCCAGCAGGCTGGCGATAAGCTATCTGGCTTGCCCTGTCTCAAATGTCTCTTCCGAACGTGTTATCAGTGCTGCTGGTTCTATTGAAACAGTGAGAAGGACCAATCTCTTGCCCAAAAACGTGGAGAGGTTAACAATGATCAAAATGAATCAGCACTTCATACCACCAAATTACAGAATGCATGAATCAAGGGAGGAAGATGAGGACAGTGGATTAGGTGATGGAAGTAGTGTGTCACATGATTACCTACTAGTTAGTGAACCCCCACAGTTTGAGGATGAGCTATACTTCTCTGACAAGTAGGCTTGCACTTACTGTCTTCCTCCCTTACTTTCCTTTATTTGTGTGTCTGTCGTTCCGGTTACAAACTTTGATTCACAACAAATCCATTACCACCGTCTTCTACTCTTCTTATTTCAATATAAAATTTTCAGGTGTCTGCATTTCACTGTACAATCCTCTGAATCCAGCTCCTCCGCTCCATCATACTGAATCTCCCTAAATCCATTGCCCTCATGATGATTGGATGATGGAAAATAGAAGAAAAAATAAAAACTTTCCTAGTCCCTCAAAAAGAAGTGGAACATGATGACTAATACAGCTATCCTCCTTCCAGAGCCGTGAGAGACGAACCATTAACTTAAGATGAGATGGAACAGGTAATGATTGATGCCATGCATTGGACGCAGAGTCGCAGACTGAGTGATTTTGTTGTTCGTTGTGCGTGAAATTATGCCATTGTAAACTAATCATCTTTCTACAGTACACACTAAACGTAACTCAAGGCAATTTACTCCTTCTTGAAAATAGTTTCAATACAAAATTTGTACTTCTACTGCAG
Source organism: Lissotriton vulgaris (assembly GCF_964263255.1). Classification (NCBI taxonomy): domain Eukaryota; kingdom Metazoa; phylum Chordata; class Amphibia; order Caudata; family Salamandridae; genus Lissotriton; species Lissotriton vulgaris. The sequence continues at coordinate 656,267,475 of NC_141695.1, forward strand.
CTTGATACATTGCTTTTGATTGAATACAGGAAGGGGACTCAATCTGCACACTGAGTATGACAACCGCACCTTCCATGATGATGATGCCGAAAAAGACGGCTCATTAACTAAGATGAGAAGGAACAGGTAATGATTGATGCTATGCATTGGACACAGAGTCGCAGACTGGGTGATTTTGTTGTTGTTTGTTGTGCATGAAGTTATGTCATTGTGCACTAATCATCTGTCTACAGTACACACTAAATGTAACTTAAGGCAATTTTCCCCTTCTTGCAAATATTTTTTATAATTTTCCTTCTACTGCAGCCTGATACATTGCTTTTGATTGATTACAGGAAGGGGACTCATCTGCACACTGAGTATGACAACAGCATTGTCCATGATGATGATGCCGAAAAAGACGGCCTGTTAACTAAGATGAGAAGGAACAGGTAATGAAAATGAATGGCATGCATTGGTGACATGGCTCTGAGCGTTTGGTGTTTGTATTTTTGTTGTTTGTTTGTTATGCATGAAGTGAAGTTAAAGTGTACTAGTAATCTTACTGTACACACTAAAGAGTGACTCAAGTCAATAATATTTCTACTCTAGTTGTGTAATAACAACATTTTACTTCTACTGCAGGTCGATCTTCACAGTCAGTCAGTACAAGTATCGGAGATGATTGATGGAATAATAACAAGTCAGGAGGAAGTTTCATGAGTGGCATAAAAGGTAAACATGTCAACAACAACCACAGCAGACCCAAATGTCTGTGTAGAATTGGAGTTCGGTGTAGCGGTGGGATGAATGCGGTGCATTGATTTACTAACTTAAATTGTAAAATGCTATGTTTGGATGTCCAACTCTTAAAAAAAAAGTACTCTAAACGGAGGATGTGCTAAGCGACGTGCCGTCACTGTGGGCCTGCTCTGTCCTATTGTTGTTGAAGATCAATGCTGGAAACAGACTAGAGTAGAGATGATTGCACACATGCCGCCTCGGAAAGTGTTCTTGTTGCACTACACCATAGGTTGTACATTTATTTCAACTTTGTTACTCAATATCCCTTTTGTTTTGCCATCTACAATTACAGGCCGGGCCTTGTCCTATACTTGGGAAACATTACAATGCATACTTACCTAGCCAATAAATCTACATTTTCCAGGCGGGCAGTGGCAACTGGCGACACCCAAGATTGATGGACGACCGGACCAAGAGGAATGCTGAGATGCAAATCCAGTCCACATTTTTGACCAGGATAACACAGTAACAGTATCATCTTTCATCTTCTTTTAAATAATTTGATTCATTTTTTTGTCTACAATCTTTACAACAGTGTGTTCTTGTTGTTGGTATTATCATTAGGTTTGCTCTCTGTTTATGATTCATCCATACCAATATTTAAAAATTATTTTTGCTATCTGTAAAAGTATTAAGCCCGGAACAACAGAACAAGAAATTTATGTAATCCAGGTCCCCTTATCAATCATAATCATGCATGTATTTCCTTTTTCTCCCTTAAAATTTTGGATATGGTAGTCTTCAAAGATTGTCGTTTGTTTGTCCATGCATACTGTTTTTCACTGTCAAACCTTTCCCCAAATCCCCTTCGCATCCATTCAACAAAACCTAACCCTCTTCCCCCGGGCTATGTGACTTATTGAGGTGTAACTAAATTAAATGTACTCCAATAATTAATCACACTCTTGCTGGTCGGATGTGGCGAAAGCAACAGTACTTCAATTTGAAGGCAGAGCGATGATCTTCTTCTGCTTACCCACCCATGAGCAGTATATTTTAGAGGTGATTTTTATTTAACAAAGGAACATATACCTCAGCATTGATTGGATTTGTTATTCCTCATACACAGCACTAACTGATACGCTGTAGGCCTATTCAAGTGACTCAACACAACTATAGTTTGTAACTCTGTCTAGTAGGCAATCCCCACCACCATTATGTTTTGTTGTAAACTATTTTAGCATATTATTGTTGCTCGGTAAGTTCTGTACTGTACTTCATTTTACTACTCCTCGAACAGTCTCTCAAAGGCGATTGACTGTCTCATTTTCTTTTTTTGCAAATGCTGCTGCCCTGCCAGTGTCTACTACTACTACTATACTACCATGTCTACCACCACCTCCCTCATCATGGCATGTTAGAAAAAGGAAACCATCTTCACCATGCAGCCATCAATGTGCCTTAGTTAAACATCAAGCAAAGGTAAGAGAAGTTTGGGGGAGGTATAATTAATAATGGACATGTTTTCAATTAATTCACACACCCCTTTGAGTCCAGATAAAGAATGCATAGACTAGAAGAGAGAGACTGCCAGCTAATTATTTAAATAAAACACTGGCTATGGGCAGACCTGCACCAGCAAGGAAATAGTGTGATGTAAAACAGTAACCCTGCCTACAAATTATTAACAACATTGCATGTAAAGTAGAAATATAGATTTAATGTACCCTAACAAAAAGAAACTATGTAAAACCTACAAAAGCTGACCCACTCCGTCACTAACCCCAACCAATGTCCGTAAGAAATTCCAAATGTCCAAAACCCAAATGCCCATTTCCCACCCACCAAAACAAGAATTAAAAAAGGGGCAGAAGACTTGGAGTCTATGACGTGTGACGGGTTTGGATGACGACACGCATTTGCTCCTCTAGACGTGCGACGCAGCGCTTGGCAGTGCAGCAGTTGCACAGTGGGAGGGACACTAGAGATGGGAAGGTGGCAGCGGGCGGCTGCCTGTCCACGGCGTCGTACCGCTGGAGTGCGATGTCTGGGGCCCGGGGCACTGGAGGAGGCTCCTAGTGCTGCAGTCTCCTACTCCTCCTCCTCTGCCAAGACCACCAGCTACCGATATTTGCGCTGGATTGCCTCCAGCTTGCGGCGCCGTGCCTTGGCGGCCAACTCCTTCCGATTAATTTTGGAAGGAGTAGCTGTATATCAAAAAGAAAAAACAAGACAATTGTAAAATATACTCTTAGAAAAACAGTAAGACAAAAATAATTATACACATAGTGGCATGCTAGCACTATAAAGAACAGTACATAACATTTGTCGTATGTATCTACTATCTATCCTCCAACTTGCTTGGGCTTTAACATTTGCATGATTGTTTTCAGGCATTCAACCAACCATGCATCAGATTCTTTACTATTAGCCACCTTTGCAATTTGCATACTTGCATCACACATATCCTTCTGTCCGTCAGTCATAAATATTAAATCTCGCCCGTGCTTCTTCCTTCCACCCTTCTTTCACTTTCTAGTTGAACACCAGGTGATCTGATATAACTGTTAGTCTTCTCCATAAAACTTTGAAAGCGGAGTTGAAATCACAGATAGATGAGGCCATTGGTTACTCAATACTCCCGCCCCTATGCCAATTAAAGGATGTCTTCACTCTTTAAACGCTCACAATAACTCTTACTTACTTAGGACATCATTAGGATGGCGGGCGGACTTGGTTCGCCCGCCATCCGATTCCTTACGCTAAAAAGGGACCGCTTGCCCTAAGAGTGGGGGTCCCATGAGGACAATTAGGAAGGATGCACCCGCCACAGTGGCGGGCACATCCCGTATTTTTAACATTGAAGTGGGTGGTGCCGAAAGCACTACCCGCCGCAATGCTAAAAATACATGTTGTGCTTTTCCAAGCACAACATGACAGGCCCCGCGCGAAGCCTTCCACGTTGTGCATTGAAAGGCAGCGGGGTACCATAGCATAGGTACCCTCCATGGGGGCCAGCAACGGGCGCCCCAAGCATACTCCGCATGCCTTTCTGTGGCGGCAATGCTACCACGGAAAGGCATTCCAAAATGCAGATTATATGGCTGGCGGTGTGTTTCAGACACCGCCACCATATTGAACCCTTTTCCGCCCGGTCGACATGTCGACTGTGCGGAAAATCGAGGACGGTTTCTATCCGCCGTGGACCCCCCAGCCAATGTAATGTGGCGGGGTTCTTTTCAACAGGGATGGTGGGAGGTTTGCCCCTGCGGGGTCGGTGGTGACTACCGCAGGCTCGGCGCGGGCAATCCACCCGCCATCCTAATGGCCGGGGCCCTAAAAGTCTCAACAGTACAGTATACATACAGTACACCCTTGCAGTGAGTGTAATGTCAATAGTTAAGGATTATGAATCTAACTTACTGCCGGATGCCACTGGAACTGGCACTCCCCCTACCGCTCCATCGGTAAATAAGCAAATAAGCGGTTTGCGAATTCACGCGAAACCGCAAAACAATCCGTGAAGTCGCGAATTTCCCCGCGAAATCGCAGATTTGTTTGCGATTTTGCACCATTCTTAATCCGAGTACTTTCTACTGACTAATCAGTAAGAGGTACCTCATTGGGTAAATGTATAGTGCTTTTCCTGCACTACAGCTGCGTAAGGCCAGAACAGTTGCCTCCAGTGACCATTTGTGTGTAGCTTTGCCATCGCATCGAAGGGCGCCGGGGTCCCTCGCGTGAGCTGTCCATCATAGTGTGTAATGGGCTGGAAGACGGTGCACACCGCTAGTGTGTGGGGGGGCAAACGGGGGGCTTCTTTGCGAGTTCACATGCCTCTTGTGTGTATAAAAGGTCAGGCACAGATCAGAGCAGCAGATGAGGAGAAAGAAGCTACTGGTTACAGGAACTGCACGGGGATTGCACTCGTGAAAGTCAAGGATGCAATGGCCTCCATCAAGCATCATAGCTAATTTTCGGCGGTAGATGGGAGAAAGCACACCTGCCCAGCCTCGAAAAACCGCACGATTTTTTGGGGCTGATTAACTTTGCCATCGTACCGAATGGCGCCGGGGTCCCTCGAGTGAGCTGTCCATCATAGTGGGTAAAGGGCGGGAAGACGGTGCACACCGCTAGTGTGTGTTGGGGGGGCTTTTGTGCGAGTTCACATGCCTCTTGTGTGTATGAAAGGTCAGGCACCGATTAGAGCAGCAGATGGGAAGAAAGAAGCTACTGGTTACAGGAACTGTACGGGGATTGCACTTGTGAAAGTCAAGGATGCAAAGGTCTCCATCAAGCATCATAGCTAATTTTCGACTGTAGATATGAGGAGAAAGCACACCGGCCCAGCCTTGACAAATTGCATGATTTTTAGGGGATGATTAACTTTGCCATTGCGCCGAAGGGTGCCAGGGTCCCTCGAGTGAGCTGTCCATCATAGTGGGTACAGGGCGGGAAGATGGTGCACACCGCTAGTGTGTGGGGAGGGGGCAAACAGGGGGGGGCTTCTTTGCGAGTTCACATGCCTCTTTTGTGTATAAAAGGTCAGGCACCGATCAAAGCAGCAGATGGGGAGAAAGAAGCTACTGGTTACAGGAACTGCACGGGGATTGCACTCCTGAAAGTCAAGGATGCAACGGCCTCCATCAAGCATCATAGCTAATTTTCAACTGTACATATGGGGAGAAAGCACACCTGCCCAGCCTCGACAAAGCGCACAATTTTTTGGGGCTGATTAACTTTGCCATCGTGCTGATGGGTGCCGGGGTCCCTCGAGTGAGCGGTCCATCATAGTGGGTAAAGGGCGGGAAGATGGTGCACACCGCTAGTGTGTGGGGGGGCCAACAGGGGGGCTTCTTTGCGAGTTCACATGCCTCTTGTCTGTATAAAAGGTCAGGCACCGATCAGAGCAGCAGATAGGGAGAAAGAAGCTCCTGGTCACAGGAACTGCATGGGGATTGCACTTGTGAAAGTCAAGGATGCAAAGGCCACCATCAAGCATCATTGCTAATTTTCAACTGTAGATATGGGGAGAAAGCACACCTGCCCAGCCTCGACAAAGCGCACAATTTTTTGGGGCTGATTAAGGAGTTACTGAATTTGACCTTCAACTCGGGCACCTGCTTTATCTATATCTGTAAGTGCTTCCTGTTCACGGAGCCTTGTTTTCTTCTTGTAACTATTCTATGACCCTGCTTCAAGGGTCAGAGCAGGGTCAGAGAATAGTTGCAAGTAGGCAACGAAGCGCCGCTCAGGAAGCACTTACAGGGTTAGTAAATGGTTACAAAGAAATTAGCTTCAACTTGGACAACAACACCCACGACAGCAAGGAACTCTTCAGCATCGTCAAAGAGATCTCCAACCCCAGCGCCGGAATCAAGGACATCACTCCCTCGTGAGACCTCTGCGACTCACTCGCCTCGTTCTTCCACCGCAAGATCGCCGACATACACAGCAGCTTCGACGCACAGATCATGCACCCTACCACCGAACCAACGCCCGCCACCACCACCCTCTGCAACTGGACCCCGATCAACACCGAAGACACCACCTGCACGATGAACTCCATCCACTCAGGATCACCAACCGACCCGTGCCCACACCACGTCTTCAACAAAGCCGACGCCATCATCGCACCCCATCTCCGAGACACCATCAACTCCTCCTTCCACACCGCCACCTTCCCGGAGAGCTGAAAGCATGCCGAGCTGACCGCCCTCCTGAAGAAACCAACGGCAGACAGCACCGAGACCGCCCTGATCGCAGCCACCGACAACATCAGAACCCTGATCGACAACGGGGAAACAGCGGCCCTCATCTTCCTGGACCTCTCCGCAGCGTTCGACACGGTCTGCCACTGCACCCTAGTGAAGCGCCTCAGCAACATCGGAATCCGAGAGAAAGCGCTGGAATGGATCATCTCGTTCCTCACAGGAAGAACTCAGAGAGTCCGCCTCCCTCCGTTCAGATCCGAGGCCACCGAAGTCATCGCAGCATACCACAAGGATCTTCTCTCAGCCCGACCCTCTTCAAAGTCTACATGAGCCCCCTCGCAGCCATCGCACGCCAACACAACCTCAACATCATCTCCTACGCCGACGACACCCAGCTGACCCTCTCCCTCACCAACTAACCCACCACCGCCAGAGCCAACCTACACGAAGGGATGAAAGACGTCGCCGACTGGATGAGAAACAGCCGCCTTAAACTGAACTCAGACAAAACGGAAGTCCTCATACTGGGATCATCACCCTCCGCCTGGGATGACTCCTGGTGCCTGGGCACGGCTCCCAAACCAACGGACCACGCACGCAACCTGGGCTTTATCCTGAACTCCTCCCTGTCAATGACCAGACAAGTCAACGCCGTCTCATCCTCGTGCTTCAACACCCTGCGCATGCTCCGTAAGATCTTCAGATGGACCCCCACCAAAACCAGGAAGACCGTCACCCAGGCACTCGTCACCAGCCAACTGGACTACGGGAACACCCTCTACACCGGAACCACAGCCAAACTCCAGAGAAGACTCCAACGCATCCAGAACGCCTCCGCATGACTCATCCTGGACATCCCCCAACACAGCCACATCACCGGACACCTGAGAGACCTGCACTGGCTCCCCGTCAGCAAGAGAATCACGTTCATACTCCTCACCCACGCACACAAGGGTCTCCACGACCTGGGCCCCAAGTACCTCAACGACCGCATGACCTTCTACACGCCCACCCGCCAGCTACGATCGACCAGCCACGCACACGCCACCGTACCACGCATCTGCAGAGCCACCGCCGGAGGAAGATCCTGCTCCTACCTGGCAGCCAAGACTTGGAACTCCCTCCCCACCCACCTTCGGCGAACCCAAGACCATCTCTCCTTCAGGAAGCAGCTCAAGACCTGGCTGTTCGAGCAGTAACATACCCCTCTCCCCCAGCACCTTGAGACCCTCCCGGGGGAGTAGCGCGCTTTATAAATGCAGTGATTGATTGATTGATTGATTGAACTTGGGCACCTGCTGTAACCCTGTAAGTGCTTCCTGAGCAAAATTTGTCCCGCTCGCGAATTCGCGGATTTTGAGCGATTCGCAGATCACGAAATTGCGGAAAATCTGCACATTCCGCGAGCGGAATGAATTTTCTGCCCATGCTTAGTGGTCGGTAGTGCGCCTAGAAATCATTACAGATTTTTTAAGCGTCATATACACCTCCCCCTATTGCTCAGTAGCAAGATTGAAAAATGAGTAAATAGTATACAACATAAACCACTAGTACAAATCAGGTAGTAGTAGAGTAGACACTAGTAGTTATATATGGTCCTTAGGGTGATTCTAGCCTTTGCTTAGTTAGCCGGAGCCATGCAACCATTTTACCTTTTTGTTTTTTATTTTTTGCACATGTGACGTTACCTTGCAGCTTGTTGTATAAGACACCTTTGAACCCACATGACTTCGTACTGATACTGTCTAATCGCTGGGTATAAGCGGTCAACCAAAATAGGCCTGGGCGAAGCACTACGCTACGCTCTCGGAGTTTGCGCAACTTCGCACTACGCGAGCTGAACGTAGCACAGTGTGAACACGCGTAGTGCAGCGTAGCGTAGTGCAGAGATCATTTTTTGCTTGTTCGCGGTCCTGAACGTCATGTTCGCGACCACGAGCAAGCAAAATGACATCCCGGCGATATTCTCAACACGGGGAGGTAAGGTTTCTCATTGTTAGTGGTTGCGCATGCTCGCGACCGCTCCCAATGAGAAACTACCAGTTCGCGTTGAGAAAGCTGCAGCTCGAGTAATAATGTACTCGAGCCGCAGAAAACTACAGCTCGCACTGTGCAAGATGCCGTTTTCAATGATTGCACAGTGTCGGATGCTTGTCCGCACTGTGCAATCATTGAAAACACTTCTTGCACAGTGCAAACATGCTACTACGCAGCTCGCGTAGTGCTACGTGAAGTTCGCGTAGTGCAAAGTGCACTTCGCGTAGCATCGCGTAGCAATACTTTGCGAACTACGCCCACCCTTATTTAACAAGCCACTTTTTTATGAAGTTCTCATGTACTGTTAGTCCATATTGCTTATCCATAAATGCTACACTTTTTGGCATGCCTGAGAAATGCTTGCAATATACTAACGCGCACCTTTATATTTTTCGCATTACTGATGGATGATTCCCTTCTACGAACCAGAGCTTTGCAGAGCTTATGATGCAACAACTACCAGTACTAGGTTCTTCTAAGGTGAGGGGAAACCAGAATTCCCTCAGATCTTCATTTATAAATTTATAAACTGTATTCCTACCTAGGGGATGGTGGTGCTTCCACCACTGTTCAGTTATCATGATTTATTTACAACTGTAAGTAAGTGTAACAATGTTTTTATTGTTTTAATGTTATTGATTTTCCTGCTGGTGCTGCATTATAGAACAACGTACAGAGCTTGTCAATTAAAAATAAAAATTTTGATCTAACATAGACTTGGTGGTATTTGGTGTGGACTTACATGAGTGAGCGAGCGAAGGAGGGGTGTGCATGTGAATTGCTTCCACGACTGAGAGGTTGGGTGTGCTATGTTCTGGGTTGTCTACTTGTTGGGTATCTTGGGGGGAGGGTTCGGAGAGCTAATACTTATGACAAGACACTACTATAACTAGTCGGGCAGGGGATTGTGGTGGGTTCTGAACTTCAGATTGAGGTGTGCAAGGAAGGTCCAACCTCCCACCACCAACATCCTATTTTATTGCTCAAAGGTTTGTATGTGCAAAATCCCTACGACAGTAGTAGTATGTTCTATCATATCAAAATAGTAATAAATCTGGTTGGGCATTTATTGATGTGAATTGTCAACGCCTCAAGATTAACAAAGACTCAAGATCATTAAGACTAGAAGTAGTACAAGAGGACGACCCAAAGGACTGGACTCAATGGCTAGAGCTACGGGTGAATCTGAGTTTTATTTACATCCTTTTAAATAAAGAGTGGCCAACTGGGCAAGCTTAGCTACTACAGTACAGAAAGACTAATAGTAGTAGTAGTACAGAGAGTCATCATAGCAGAGGCATGGATATCAAGATTTTCGAAACAGTACAGATCGAAGGATAATTGTTGGTAACAAATAGCATTCGGAAACGGAAACAATAGTTCAGGAAAAATATGGTGCACTAAAAGTTATAGAATAAGAATTAATATTAAAAACAAGAAGACTTACTAGGGCCAGCAGATGAGCCCTCATTGGTGTCCTCCTGGTGTTGTTCTCCCGCCGACTGTGACCTCCCTGTCTACCTGCCCCTGAGTGCTGAACAGGAAATATATAAGAAAGAGACAAACATTGATAGATGGTGTCAAACAAATAAAATATTTTTAAAGAAGGGTCAAAAAACACTTATGTAAACAACAATTGCAATAACTAAATTGACTGATCTCATCTGGTCAACAAGTAGTATCGGGGATTCACGGATTGACTACTTACTATTTATCAACACTTATCCATTCTTCCATTCTGATTCCAGAATACTAACTAAGCCTAAGTACGACGTACGACCTGACCTAGCCCCCCTATTCCAAGTGTGCCAATTGTATATTAAGTATGCATTTCCACTTCTTATACTCCTCAACAATACATATGGTCAAATGGAGGACACATGACTACATTTTTGTATACACAACATTTTTGGTTGATTGGTTGATGCTGATGTTCTGCTAGTGCTAAGCCTATTACCACCACTCATTGAACAAACTAGAAAAGGTTCTAATAAAGACTGTGGTACTAGCAGCACGTGACGTAACTGAGGGGACATCATACATACCACTATAAAATTACAAACTCATTCAAAGTAACTAAACCTAAGTATCAATCTGCCCCTATCTCTTAGTGACAGGACACAGTAAGGACTGGAGTCACTATAGCATTACGTAACTTAATTTCTCTGAAATAAACTCTTACATAATCACGCTAAGAAAGCGCAAATGCAAAGTTGCAAACAAGTAAGATTAGTAGTAGCGCAGAGGAGCACCTGTGTCATAACAATCACAGAAGACTTTTAAACGTAATTCACCTGGAATGATTATGTAACCAGCAACATTCTAGCTGGTTGGAAGAAAAAAAAGATATTCACAATATATAACACAGAGCAGAAGAACAGACACAAAGTACTCACCAAGACCAGGGACCTCCACTCCTAGCAGGTCCAGCAGGTCCTGCTCATGGTCCAGGTTGTCCGACCACCGGTGCGTCAACTGCGCCTGGGTGCGCCGGACCCCAGAGCAGTGGAACACTAACCGGCGCACCTTCCCCCACCGCTATCGACGCTCCTGGAGCCCGTACCCGGACACAGTCCTGCCATCTGCTGCTAAGGTTGAGGGGAGGTGGCGCTGCACAAAGAAAATTAGTGCAGCCGACTCCACCTCCCCAAATAAGACCATGCCTGCACCCCTTGTGGGGGCCGCCTTCTGCAAGGAAGGCAGTCGCAGCTCTGGCTGCGGCGAGTCCTACCCTTCGACATGGTTCTGGGGAGAGTGAGATGGGGCGGTAATCAATAAAAAAAGTAAGTAAAGGAATCGAAAATAGCAGGCAATAGAAAAAGAGTGAAAATGTAGTTAAAAAACACAAAATAAAGTAGACAAAAACCAAAAATATAGAAGCAGGAAAATAGTATGAATAATAATAAGTAAAAAAGGTCACAAAAAAGTTTCTAGAAAGTAAGGATTGAAAAGATAAAGGGAGGATTCAAAAGCAGGTCCCAGAACCATATCATAGAGTGAAAAACAAGATAGCCGCGCCCATTGCGACCACGTGCGCAAGTTCGCGTGATATTTTCTCCCTGAGCACGCAAACGCAACCCGGAACAGGAAGTAAGCAGTGTGAGCAGGCGGGACAAGTGAAGACAAGATGGCCGTGCCCATGAGCGACCTCATGGTTAAGTTAACAAGACATTTTTCATCGCGATCACGCAGAAAATACCGCGAACAGGCGGGGAAAAAAATTCCGTATCTTCGTGATAATTCCGCATGTTCGCGGAGATTTTTTACATTTTTGCAATAGTCTGGGAAAGTGAATTTCGCAAATTCCGCCCACCCCTAGTGCTGGACAGTGTGACACACATGCAAAGTAGGAAAAGAAAGGAGAAATGAAAACATTTATCCTTCTAACGGCTGCTTTTCAGCGGCATTAATGTTTGGCACTAAACCCTTTCTACTACTGTTAGTAGATAGGGTTTAGTAAAATAAAAAAAATGGGTAGTTGCATGGGAACAGGCAAATAAGATGGTCAGACAACAGTCTTTCCTGTAGCATGAGAGCCTACTGTTTGGTGTGTGGATCTGCTTCTTTCTGCGTGCATTCCTCTGCGAGATGAGAGAGAGCAGGTGGAGAAGATGGCTGCTAGAAATGGTACACATTTTTCAATATACAGACATTTTAAAGTAGGGAGGTACTCAACTTTGCTTGTCCCATGGAATGGAATCCAATGTTTGTGCTATTCTATAACTCTACAATGCTTAATGAAATCTTGAATTAAACATGTAGGTGTTTGCATTCCAAAGGCTGAACTTTAATTGTCTGTTTGCGGCTGTGACATTTTACTGTGAATCAGAGCCTCCAGAGATTGTTGTAATGTAATTACAGGTAATTCAGCTGTGTTAATAAACCCATCTATTAAAAACAGTGCCTTGCAAAGCAAATGAATCTGCTGTAGTGTAAATAGATAAAACTAGGTCTGTGAAATTTAACATGCTTATAAATAACAATGGCATTAATTATGTTGTATATTTAAAAACAAGCATTAAACCACCAATCAGAGGTTTGTGTCATACTTCCTTAAGATGAAGTAAACTCACCCCATCCCCCGGGGAACCACTTATGCTCTGGTATAGAAATGTTGAAGCTGTGTGCATGAGGTATATACACATAATGCAAGGATTTCAAGAAAAGAATGTAACTTTGCAGCTGAACAAGGAATGTGTCATACCTATACCTTGGGTCTTTTGCCACTTGTGTCCTGGGATCCCTGTACTACAGAATCCCTTTATTGGAGCCAATATCGCCTTTTTTAAACCTGAATCTCAGGAAGGAGAGGCAGAGCATTTCAAGGCTTACTCAGGGGAGGTGCTGTGGGATAGACACTCAACTTTCAGTATTGCAACAAAAACACTTAATAAAGTGTTTTTCTTATAAAAACAGTTTATTACATGAACTACTAAATAGTATGTACAGAGGTACAAAATATACAGAAATGGTGAAGGAAATGCATATGGTGACTTTCTCTTAAACTCCTCACTATTTAATTATTAAGTGGGGGAGGGTTTGATCCACTTGCTGACCAGCAGAGTAATTAACCTGTCCCCGCAGGATACTTACAAGTCTATATCCCATTATGGTTTGTCCTAGGAGAATGATGCAATTGCCAAATGGCTTGAAATATTCACATTAATAATATATTTAAACTCTGGATCTTTGTGTAGCTATGGTAAAATATATTACATTATTTTCTATGCTGAGCCAATGTGAAGTTTGTTTGTTTGGTTCACCTGCAGTGTGAATACACTAAAGTATTACTGCTACTCTAGTTAAATAGAAATGGGGATGTTTATTTTTGGATGCTCAGTTAAAGGATAAGGCCAAAATAGACCGCAGTCAATTTATTAAAGGTCCCATCTGCAACAGTCAACCGACATGCAGATACCTGGCTGAGTAGACAATGGCTCCTGCATTAAGCTCACACATGGGTACACACAACTGTGAATATATGATCAAGAGCAACCAGCACAAAATCTCTTATCTCTGCTGCACAGCAGTTTTCATTATTTTAAAAGATAGGCACAGATGACTACCTCACGGACACACATGTAACGCTTCTCCTAAAGACAGAATCACAATCCTAAATACAACCCAGAAAAGCCCAGGGCTTGATGGCTTTAGCCCAAGCTTTTGTAAAGCATTTGCTGCACAGCTGGGCCCACGCCTTACACTCCTCTATAACTCCTTAGCCTAAACGGGGTCCCTTACTGACACCATGAGAGGCGGTAGTCACTGTGATACCCAAATCCAGGAAGAAACCTACACTGTACTCATCATAATACCCCATCTCACTCTGGAATGTAAATGCCAATTTATTTACAGGCGTCTCCGCCTCGCACCTAAACCTGCTCATGCAGTGATTTATTTACCCAGGCCAGGCAGGATTTATATTTGAGATGAGCTGCAGCGACAACACCAAGCACCTGCTACACCTCATAGATTAAGCCTACTGCTCGCAGACCCCAGCACTCCTTGAGTCACGTGACGCCAAAAAAGCATTTTACAAACTACACTGATCATTCCTTTGGCAGATACTCAAGGGCGAGGGCTTGCATTATCACACATGGTGTGAAATGAAGCTCCACCAATCCCACAACTCGAGAGAGAGTCAATAGGCCTGACCTCACATGCCTTCTCAATCAGCAGAGGAATGAGGTAGGGATGCCCTCTCTCACCCCTCTTTTTTGTGCTATACATGGATCCACCCACAGATAGAATTAAAGCTGCCTCCTAAATTAAAGGGATCACCTTTGGGCAGTACACAGCTTTTACAACGCTTGCCTTACTCACGCATATACTTTAATCACGCATACGTCTGGTTTAGGCAGTCGGCGTTCTAGCTCTGTGAGCAGATGGAAGTAGAGGAGAACCAGGAGCATTGCGTTAGGAAGAAGGACCAGGACACGGCTTGGTAAGTTGGGCTTGAGCTGAAGGGAGGTAGGGGTGGGATTTTGGGGTTGGGCAGTTTTCAGGGCTCAGGGCAGGGGTGCTGGGCTTGGGGTAGTTTTTAGGGCAGTAGGCTGCATTTTAGGGCTCAGGGCGGGGACAGAAAGGGGTAGGTTTCAGGGCTAGGGCAGTTTTCAGAGTTTGGGTGAGGGTACTGGGATTGGGGTAGTTTTTAGGGTAGGGGTCTGAATTTTAAGGCTCAGGGCGGGGGATGGGGCGGTTGTAAGGGCTGGGATGCAGGTTTTAGGACTGGGACAGTTTTTAGGGCTCAGGGTGGGTGTGCTGAGGTCGGGGTCATTTTTAGAGAAGTGAGCTGAATTTTAGGGCTCAGGACAGGAGGTATAGGCTGTTTTTACGGCTCATGGTGGGGGTGCTGGGGTCGGGTCGTTTTTTTGGGCTAGGACGGTCTGGTTTTAGGGCTCAGGTTAAAGAGTCGGGATAGTTCATAGGTCTGTGGGAGGTAGATTACAATGCAGGATAGCCGAATTTTAGGGCTCAGGGCAAGGGTGGGTGTAGTGGGATCTCACCACACATATACCTTTATCAATCATGCCTTTCCAACAAAATTCATTGTAAAGGCAAGCATGGTAAAGGCGTGCGTGGTAAAGATGTGGTCATTGTGAAGTCCACATGGTTAAGGTATGCATGGTTTAGGAATGCAAGGTTGTGTCAAACAACGCCTTTGAGAACCAAAACAAGATTGCACCATACCCCAATGACATTATGGTGACACTTACAAAACCTCTTTCATCCCTACCTGCCCTGCTGAGGAAACTGGATCACTTCAACTCAGTAGCCAGATTTAATATAAAATACAGAAGTCAAAGGCCCTCAGTCTTTCAATCTTGCATTAAGGTAGGTTCCACCTTGAACATCAATTCTCCTCTCCATGGGCTGACTCCTGAATCCCCTACTTAGGAGTTATAATTTGCGAAACCCTGGGGAAGCAATATAATGCAACTATGCTGACCTCTTAAGCATATTGCAGTCTGAATTAAAGTCCTGGATAAGTAGGGGCTATCCTGGTCAGGTCTTAAAGCTGCTGTAGAAATGGTCATTCTTCCCAAGATTCTATATTTCATGCAGACTCTAACGCTCACCCCACCACCACACTACCTTTGTAGACTGCATTACATGATAGAGACCTACATATGTGGAGGCAAAAGGCTGAACATTCACTGTAGGAGAGTCCTCCTGCACATGGCAGAGGGTGGCCTGGGAATCCCCCACCTCACCCCCTATTACAATTCAGAGCAACAATACTACATGATGGAGTGGAACAGGCCACTCTTGGTGAGACAATGGTGCTTTATGGAACAGAGCTAAATCTGAAAGCTTCCCTGACTTCTGAAAAAGCACCGACAATATATTCTTGCAGTGCCATAGGCCAGGAAGAACTACTTAAAGTCATGCAATATTAGTATTATACCCTACACGGATAGCAAAATGAACATCTGCTGGCGTAACTACAGCTAAACCAGTACCTTGACACACCTGCTGTGGCGCTGTCCCAGATTTAAATGATACAGGGAAGTGATGCACATAGACATCAATGAAAAGTTTGATATATGCTTGCCATTCCTTCCCACCTACATACTCCTAGGTTTACCAGATGCACTAACCTACCCCATGTGCTCCAGTAAAGGCAAGGCAATCACAATGGCACTCTATACAGGAAATCACCTTAAAATGGGGCACCGATCAAAGTCCTACCCACAAAGACTGACTGTACAAACACAAATGGAAATGTTAACTGCCAAACTAGAATGCAAGTTGCCACAATTTGACAAGATGTGAGGCACATGTATCTTCTTCCAGGCACATGACTTTTGTGAACTCTTCTGTCTGAAACACCTCCAAATTCTGCAGCTCATGCAGGGCACCCAAGCATGTCTCCCAATAACAGCTGTCACAAGTGCTCCCAGAGATGACACAGGAGCCCTCCTCATAAACCTGGGGATGCACCACAAATATACACCTTCCCAGGGTTGGGGTAATGAGGAGAAATATTTCCATTTGTGCTGTGTTCTGCAGAACACATAGAAAGGGGAATATGCCTCCCAGGATTGTTTTTTTTTTTGCTGGAACGTTATCCTTCCTGCACAAAAACAATCCTGCATGAAGCACAGGCACCCTTGCACCATGATGCGTTGGTGCTAGGCTGCCAAAATTGCACTAGTGCAAGGGAAAGGACAGGAGTGTGCCATATTGCCTTAAATACAGTGCATTTGTGCCCTTTTCCTGTCACGTAGTGCAGCACAGCAAGGTGACTGGCGGCAGTGCACTTCGCTACCTTCTCATAAATGCGGCCCCAGGGTGTATACATTGGTTCAGAAATCTAAACCCAATTCAGCATAGTTCCTGTTCTCCAGTTAAAAAGCAAAGGTGACATGATCTAGACTGCATAGAGTATAGTTATATTGCAGCCTTACATTACTTGTAATAAGAAATATATGTGGCAAGTAGTAGGCTTTGATTAGCAATTCAGCAATGATATGCATGTTGCAAATTTTGTTCCTTAACCAGTTTGTGATACTTGCACCTGTGGAGTGAACTAAAAGAGTTACCACAATGAACACGGATGCACGAGCACATCTGTAATTACTATTATGTTGGTTTTGCAAATCAGTACCATTGGTGACCGTCTTCCTTGTCTCGGTGGGGATCCACCGGAAGATCTTCCGTAGCATGCGCAGGATGTTGAAGCATGACGAGGAGACGGCGTTGACTTGTCTGGTCATGGTGAGGGAGGAGTCCAAGATGAAGCCCAGGTTGCGTGCGTGGTCTGTCGGTTTGGGTGCGCTGCCCAGGGCAGGAGGCCACCAGGAGTCGTCCCAGGCGGAGGGCGAGGAACCCAGGATGAGGACTTCCGTCTTGTCTGAGTTCAGTTTCAGGCGGCTGGTCGTCATCCACTCGGCTACGTCTTTCATCCCTTCGTGAAGGTTGGCTCTGGCGGCGGCGGGGTCGTTGGTCAGGGAGAGGATCAGCTGGGTGTCCTCAGCGTAGGAGATGATGTTGAGGTTGTGTTGGTGTGCGATGGCTGCGAGGGGGCTCATGTATACGTTGAAGAGGGTGGGGCTCAGCGAGGATCCTTGAGGGACGCCGCAGATGACTTCGGTGGCCTCTGACTTGTACAGTGGTAGACGGACTCTCTGTGTTCTTCCGTCGAGGAAGGAGATGATCCATTCCAGTGCCTTCTCCTGGATTCCGACGTGGGACATGCACAGTTTGTGACCTCACGATGGAAGGGTCCCTATTCACAGATGGCAATAAATACTGGAGACATGATGAACATACGAACT
This sequence comes from Lissotriton vulgaris, assembly GCF_964263255.1. Taxonomy (NCBI): domain Eukaryota; kingdom Metazoa; phylum Chordata; class Amphibia; order Caudata; family Salamandridae; genus Lissotriton; species Lissotriton vulgaris. The sequence goes on from NC_141695.1 coordinate 656,285,230, forward strand.
GCAAGACCAAAAATACTGTGTACACCATTTAATGTCCTTGCAAAATGGTGTACATCGGGAAGACCACCCAGGAGGTCCGCCAACGAATTATTCAACACAGATTGAGAATAAACAATAAAACTCTAACAGCTCCATTGGTCTCTCACTTTATAAAGTTCAAACACTCAGCCAATGAACTAAGATGGACGGTACTCGCGGTCATTAGAGGTGGCAGTGGGGATCCGATGTACGCCTTTCTCAGAAGGAGGCTTATCTGATTTTGAAATTTGACACTGCAAACTCTGGCCTGAATGAAATGTCCGTACTTGGCAATCTGTGATCCGTTTACTCATTTTTCTGTTTCGAGCCCTAGCCGTGCTGCTTTGATCATAGTCATATTACGATTTCCCATTTATGATATTGTCCTCAAGCCTTGATGAGTGGTCTTTGCTTTTCTTTAGTGGTAATTCGTTATAATTGATGCAATTCGTTTTTCCCCCCTTAATGCAAAAAACAAATACATTCTGATATGTTGTCTGAACACTGTCTATGTTAGATGTAGATATGCATTTAAGAGGTGTGCAGATAGAAACACCTATGTTTACACTTTTGAAATGTGTCAATATCCATCTTCTCCACATCGATTGATGTGTCATACACTGTGTTGTGCCCGAATGTTAATATGCTAAAGTCTGCATTAGCAATGTCATAGCTTTAAACATTTTTTACAACGATGTATGCGGTAGATGTTGTGGTTTTGTCCAAGTCTTATGTGGATAGCTGTGGAGAAATGCAATTAAGTCACCTTCCTTGTTTTTCGAGCATGCGGCAAATAATGGCTGGTAACAAGGTTCTAATGTTAGATGGTAAAATATTTTCACTGTGAGCCAAATCACCCTCAGACAGCTCTGAATTACGCCCACTAATGGAAGAATAGTAAGCTCGCATTGCCGCAACAAACGAGGGGATAGCCCTCGGATGATTCTGTTACTCACCATTTGTCTTGTACCGCACGAGACTATATAAAATAGACACTGGTGTAATTCGTTACATGCAGTGCCAGCGGTACGCCCACAGATTCAGAAAAACAAAACACTTTGTCCTTTGACTAGTCTGATTGACTGCAAGTACCAGCATTCCTTTGCAACCGGGTGTCCCTCCTCGCTATCGAGAGCTGTTAAATTGATGAAGCACACATCAATTAAGTAGAAAAGTGGATTTAATGCAATAGCAGAGCAGGTACACAGCCAGACAGGTTAGCAGTCAGGAGTAACTGAACACATTAGAATAGAACTCATAGAAACACTCTAAGTAGAATGTGGAATGAACATTGTAAAAGCAACATACCAGTATTACACAACATAACACATCCCCCTTTGAACATTAAAGAAAATAAAGTTATAACACGTGCCCAACACCACCCCCCATCAAAACAACAACAAAAAAAACATTACAAAGGAAAATTTTCAGAAATGTAATCTGCTAACCACACAGGAGGCTTTTTCTCACGCCTAGGGTTTCTGAAAACATGTACCTCACCATCACATGCAGAAGAGGAAGCAGAAGAAGCACCCAAATCAGAGGAAATCTGGCCAGAAATGTCTGAAACTGGACAACAGGGAGTGTTAGACGTCTGGAAAGCATCAGAAGACTTGGGACAAAACAAATCCTCTAGGTCAAACAAATCAGAAGACCCCTGAGAAGAAGCTTGACAAGAAGGAACAACCAGAGGAGGAGGACATCTGGCAATCCTTTTGAGGTTCCAAACACGTCCATCAGAAAGACAAACAGAATTGTTTAAAACTTCAACAATTTGCATAGGTTCATAAAAACTACTTTCCTCCTTGGAAGGCTTACCAGGTTTCTTGACCCTTACCCATTGACCAATAACCAAGCTAACATCTTTTACCTTATGCTTTGTGTCATACAACATTTTGCTTTTAAGATGGGAAGCTTGGCTCCTTTCCTTAACAACATCTTCAGACCAATTGACCACATTGGACTTAAACAACCATCCTGGATTAACTTGGTACGTGGATTCCTGCCACGCATAAGTACAAAAGGAGGAAAACCAGTAGCCTCACATATTGAGGTTCTGTAAGACCAAACCATTTTTAAAACTTGAACTTCCCACTCCTTGCTCTTACCAGACATTTGAATTGTACTTTTAATGACACGGTTAAAACGCTCAACCATTCCATTACTGTTTGGATTGTAAAGAGCAGTGGTCTTGTGCTTGATACCTAAAGTATCAAAATACTCTTTTGCCTTATTAGAGGTAAATTGGACACCATTGTCACTAAGTAAAACTGAAGGAATACCTTCCAACGTGAAGGATGTATCTAAGAATTTTAAAACAGTCGCAGTATCAGCTTTGCTCACAACTTTTACAAAAGGCCACCTAGAAAATAAGTCCATTAAGACCAAAATGTATTTTTGCTCACTGCCAACTGGACCCATGATATCAATGGCTAAATGTTCCCAAGGAGAACTAGGTGCAGTCATGTAGCCCATAGGAGGCTTAAAGACAACTAATGATTTGTCAGCTGTTTGACACAACTTACAGTTCCTTACAAACCTGTCGATTTCAGCGTCCATACCTGGCCACCAAAAAGAGGTTTTAACAGTGCGTTTAGAACGGACTATGCCAAAATGCCCCTCATGGCATAAGGCCATGATGGACGACCGCAAAGTCTTCGGAGGTATGACTCTCTCACCAAACCAGATGCTGCCATCTTGAACACTTAAATCTAATCTAACTTCCCAAAAGGGCTTCAGAGGATGCTTACTATCAACTTTCCTCGGCCAGGACCCAGCTAGATGGGATTTTACTAAGGATAACTCTTCATCTTTCATATACTCATCAAGCCACTGTTGCTTTAAAATGCCTGCACCTTCCATATCTTGTACATAGGCTACCTGACAGGAATTCCACAATTCATCCTCACATTCATCGAGTTGCTTAGGCGTTCTAGAAAGAAAATCGGCTATACAATTCTCTTTGCCAGGAACAAATTCCACATTATAACAATAATCTTGCAATTTAATAGCAAGTCTGGCAACTCTCGCTGAAGTGTTAACGGTACCTTCAGTAGTCAGGACTCTGAGTAATGGCTGGTGATCACAGCGCAAAATAAATTTAGTGCCCAATACAAAAGCTCTAAAGTGATTAACAGCCCATACACATGCCAAGGTTTCTTTTTCGATAGTGGAGTATTTTTCCTCTGTAGGCGAGAGTGACCTGGAAGCATAAGCAACAATTTGTTCCTTACCATTCACACCTACTTGGGATAAAACCGAACCCAAACCTTTAATGCTGGCATCTGTGGTGATAATAGATTGGGCATCAGGATTAAAACTTTTTAAAGAAGCAATATTGGCAATACAACTTTTGATGTCTTCAAAATCTTGTTCACATTCAACTGACCAAGCAAACTTTGTCTTGTTCTTTAACAGCTGTCTTATATTATATGTTCTGGTCGCAAAGTTTGGAATGTATTTCGAACAAAATTCGGCTAAGCCAATAAAGGATCTGACATCATCTTTTCCCTTGGGGGAAGGAGCACATCTGATAGCATCAACTAAGTTGGGTTTTGGTTTAATCCCATCACAATCTATAACATGCCCTAGGTAAGTAACATGATCGCTGGCAAAAGTGCATTTGGTGTATTCAACAGTTAAACCTTTGTCATTAAGGATGCTTAAAACTTCATTTAAAGTGTTGTCATGATCTGCCCTTTCCTTTCCAAAGATGAGAATGTCATCTTGAAAAAACTTTGTGTTTTTAACTGTGAAAAACAACCTGTGCATTAAACGCTGGAAAACAGCTGCGGCCGAAGCCAAACCAAAAGGCATCCTTTTAAATTGGTAACAACCCTGTGGGGTTATGAAAGCAGTGTACTTTCTGCTGTCTCTAAACAGAGGGATCTGATGGTACGCAGATGATAAGTCGATTGTAGTGAACCATTTAGCCCCGTCAAGCAAAGCTAACATCTCATTGATCTTTGGCAGAGGGAATTGATCTACCACAATATTATCGTTTAAGTGGCGAAGGTCCACACATAATCTTAATTTACCATTGGATCGTTTCACGACCACCAAAGGGGAAACCCAAGCAGACGCTTCAATCGGTTCAATTATGTTAGATGAGACCAATCTCTCAAGTTCCGTAGCTACGTCTTTTCTCAAGGCGATTGGCACACTCCTAACCTTATGAATCTTAGGTACGGCAGAATCCTTCAAAATTATTTTGTGTTCAAGGTCTTTCAACTTGCCAATTGTCTTTGAAAAGACTGCAGGGAATCTTTTTAACAGATCCTCACCAGTTTTGGTGCCCTCATCCATCACTAAAACTTTTTCCACAGAGTTGGGGTCAAGAATAATGTGTAAATCCCCTTGGTCTTTCCACCCTAAAACAGACGGACCTTTTTTTGATACATACAACTTGCCATATGATTTACGGTTCTTGAACTCAAATTTAAGCCAACGAAAACCAACAATATCAATCTTGCCACCATCATAACCTTCAGGGTCAATATCAGGAGGAGACAATTTTGGACCAACTTTGTCGACAAATGTGTTACGCCATATATCTTCGTTTATGATCGTATAAGGCGAACCGGAATCAGCATAGACCTTAATGCGCACCCCTCCTATATGTATCCAACATTCAGGTTTGTTATCTACAAGCAAACAGCCATCCCTAATGTTGAGGAGTAATTTCTTTTTCAAGACTACAGCACAGTCTGATGCTTGGTCCTCATCACTAGAAGTGTTTTCATCAGAGGCAAGGTCCTCTTGAATGCACTTGACAGTCTTTGTCCTTCTTCTACATGCTTTGGTGTAATGACCATAGAGTCCACAAGCACCGCATTTACTCTTTTTAGCAGGACAAGACTTGGCAAACGCCAAATGTTCTAAACTACCACACCTATAACATTTGGGAGGTTCATTACTGTACTTAGGCTTTGCCCATGTTTCACTTTTTTGTTTAAAATTACCGCGTCTTTTTGAATTTGCATCTATTTTAGCCACAACATCTTTGCTGACACTTTCTGATTTTAGAGCACTCGCACATCTACTAGATGACTCTGCTTTACGAACTAAAGCTAGGATGTCTTCTAAACAAGCATCGCCATTCATCCAAAGACGTTCCTGAATTGCAGGATTATTAGCATGCATTACAATCTGGTCGCGAATTAAGTCTTCCAGTAAACCACCAAAAGCGCAATCATCACCCATTTTTCTCAACTCACCAACATAGTCATCCACAGATTCATTTTTAGATTGTTTTCTCTGGTAAAATTTGTAACGCGTAATGCCCATACATACCTTCGGGGAGAAATATTTGTCTAAATTGGATAGAGCTACAGTGAAAACATTACTATCCCCTCCCCCTACAATGGGCTTGTTCATTTGGTTATAACATTTCAGTCCTTTTGGACCCAATGAATGTAAAAGAATACGTTTCTTTTGATCAGAAGACATTTTACCATCGGAATCCACAGTGTCAATATAATTGAGAAAATAGTCTTTCCACTCCAGCCATTTTAACGTTGGTTCAGAACCTTTGCACCAGAATTCCTGAGGATTACTTAAAGAAAATGTTTGTTGACTCATGTTGATGTGAAATAAAAAAAAATGAGTTAATAAAATAATGGATGATAGCAGAAGTAAATTATCAGTAAGGTATACTGTTGTTTATGGTGGAATTGTTCAGTGAGTGATAATATACGTCCCTTCTTTACACTGTCCAAGCTTCACCACCAATAGGTTGGAAATTCTTGAAATTCTTGAAAATGTCAAAACTGAGATAAGCAGCTTAGGTCGAAGCGTTAAACAACGATTACCTGTGACCGCGATGAAAATCCGACTTGTGGGTGTCGAAATTGGCAATCAAACAAAAAAAAAACGTCTTCCGGTTTTTTTTTCGTAACGAGTAGGCCTGCCCAATCCAAGATGGCTGCCACGCACCGTGTGATGCGTCACGTTCTCAGCGAACGTATGACGTTACCAGCAAGCAACGCGAGTCGTAGAGAGAACCTCCAAGCTAGAGGACACGCGCATTCGATGCGCGTTTTAAACAGCAACGGTGAGCGCTCGAGCGCAGATGTCAAAGCGCATAGAAAACATCCAAAGTAAGGATAAAAAATAAAGTCTCAGTAGAAATAAAGCGTCGCTCACCAGACTTAGTTGCGCTAAAGCGATTAGTGTCCTCAGTGCGTTGTATAAATATCGTAACGTCGTCTCTGCTCCATTCGTCGTCTCGACCACAAGGAAGGTCAGAATTTGATATAAAAGCGGTACACAGGCTTCAAAAAATCATCCCGATCGTCGCCAGTTGTTAAATTGATGAAGCACACATCAATTAAGTAGAAAAGTGGATTTAATGCAATAGCAGAGCAGGTACACAGCCAGACAGGTTAGCAGTCAGGAGTAACTGAACACATTAGAATAGAACTCATAGAAACACTCTAAGTAGAATGTGGAATGAACATAGTAAAAGCAACATACCAGTATTACACAACATAACAAGAGCCTTTCCGCTTTTTCATTTAGGAGCATCCAAACCCGCCCGCGCCAAGGATTTTGTGTTTTACTTCGGACGCGGCGTGGCTTTAATCCGTGCTGCACATGTAAGTAGCACTCCTTGCCGAGTATTATAGAAGAGGTTTCTGATCTTGCAGGCAACCCAATTCACTAGTTTTTAATTGCTTGTCTGTTGCAGTGGCCCGATGCGGTTGATTCTCTCCCGCTGACTTAATCTCATTTCCGACATAGTCCCTACACAGCCGATGCCTCTGACAGACGGCGTGCAGGTAAGAAAAGTGCCGCTTTTGATTGCAGCATTTGGCGTGCACTTGCTCCCAAGTCCGTTTTTGAAAAGGGTTATCTCTAATCTCTCCACAGCCCATATCAGATATGTGAAATCTGCCGCTTTTTTTACAACGTACCGCACTGCGGGCGTTCCTGTTTGCAGACCTCTGGATTGTTTTAATCAGGTAACTGAGCCGGCATACACAGAAAGAAATGTGTTGAGTTTGCCTACTATAGTCCATAGCTAATGTGACCACTCCATTTATTATTTTTTCAGAGAATCACCTACCTAACAGATTATCTTCACTACAGCAACTTGCTGTGCACGTGGTGCAGGTAACATGTTGTGTTTGTTATTTCTAGGAGGGTTCAGAGAGGTCCCCTGAATCTTGTGCTCATTTATTTGACACCCTCCCCTTTAATTTTTTCACAGTTAAAGGTGTACCCAGTCCATGTCCTGAAGAGAACCTTTAATCAAGTTGGTTCGAAACGCGTTGACCCCCAGCCCGTGGCAAGAAAGAAGGGCGCAGCTAGGGATTAATTCAGTCCACTTGTGTGGGCCCTGGCTTGCAACCACAATAGCCACTCAGCCACGGGTCTTGTGAGACAGGCAGGCATTGGTTTACCATCCCTAATTCCGCCTGTCCACTGGTATTCCAGCTATAGGACTGGTTATATGTTTCTATATATTGTAAGGTTTTTGATTTACAGATTTATTTGGATTGTACCTCTTCGGATTCTAAGCTGTATTGTGGTGTCATATAATTGTTTGAATATTTGATATTCATGCCTGTAAAGTTTGTATACTTTGTATTTATGTTGCACATTATCGTCTGTTTTTGTTTTTGACTTGACTATTTTGGATAGTGTTTTCCTTTTGATGTCATGATTTTATGAAAGAAAAAGAATATTTTGAATGAAAAATAAATGTTTTGCTAAACATATGCTTTAGTTACACAGTATTCATTGGCTGTGTTGACTTGAATTTTTACTGAAATATTCTGGCTAGCCGCTTGTTCTGTTTTGCTCAATGGTTAGAGCGGCAGACCCTGATGCAGAGGTCTAGCCCGGGACCATGGTTCAATTCCCCGCCTCGGCGGTCTTGGGCTCAAAATTCCACGGACCTGATAATTCTCGCCTCGGTGCCTATACTAATCATGGAGTCCCACTCTGCAACTCTGGGCAATAGCTTGCTTAATCTCCACAACGGCCCCCATAATGCTTAGGATGCCTGGCCTTCACCCTGGGGGTGCCCAGGAGTGGACGCCTCACAGGGAAAGCCAGGACGGGTTCCACAGCGGTATTCGTACAAGCGCCTTGAGACCCTTGCGGGTGAGTAGTGCGCTATACAAGTATCAATTTACAAATATATGGCCCACGAGACACTGTCATTGCTATGTCCCCATCCTCAATAGACCAACGGGAGGGGGGGGAGCGTCACACCTGGCCTGATCAACACGACCGAAAGTCTTGGCACAAACAGCACCCACACACCCGAGGCAAATAATGAATTCGGAAACCTCTGAACAGAACCCACAGAGCCAACAACATTTTCTGCAGCTATTCCAAAACAATTAACTAGAAATGCAAGTCCAAATAAAACACAAATCTGCCACAAACAAAAGAAAGGCAGAAACAAGAAAAATGTGATGCTCGATCAACTACAAGTGGTCATTAACGGAACAACAAAGCAGACCTAAGCGTGGCCAACCAGCAATGGACATGATCCCACCTAGCAGCAAAACTAAAAATAACTGAAGACAGCAAACTGATGCAGCATCTCTGGGTGTGTGTGTGTGTGTGGGGAGGGAGGGGGTTACCTGTATAAGCACCAACAAAAAAGAAAGAGGATCTGAATCTGACTATAGAGGCACGGTCACCGATCAGCGGACAGCTACATACGATCAAACTAGACAATAGTAAGTGTATTGGCAACCCTTACAACGGCGGAAAAAAAAAAAACAACACGCTGAAACTCATCACTTTTACATCGATCAAAAGCCTCAGTTCACAAGGATCCAACTGATACAAAGCAGAAGCTGGACCAAAACATATAGAAAATCACCCAACAAAGGTACGCACAATTCAACGTACCTAGGTAAAGAGGAATGACTAACCGGAGTTCAAATCTTCGCAACATAGGCGGAGGAAAAAACAAAAGTTTATAATACAACAACCTCGAACAGAGAGCAGGAAGAGCTCCAAGACAATAGGCAGGTCCCTAACAATTGTCACTTAAACAACACACCTCAAAATCAATCTGAAGGAACGCAACTGCATTACAACAAGTGCCTCAAAAGTTAATAGTGGCTAATAAGCTCCGTAATATTGCAGCCAGAATGCAGGTCTAGGGGTAGAGAAAACATTTTAAATAGAGTTAACATAATGCATCTTATCCACGAAATTAAGAACCTAGAGGACGTGAATTCAGTGGACCTCTCATCCATAGAATTTATTGATGCTGACAACCCTCACCGCTTAGAGGCAATCAAAACATCATGGACCACAAAGGAAATAAAAAAGGATAATGAAAGAAACAACTATTTTCCAACATTGGGCGATCAGGATACACCTACAGTATAACTAGGGCAATCCAACTCCATTGTTACTAAGAGGCAAACCACAACTGGACCACAGGATGAACAGATTACTCACTCCGTACTAAGGAGTGCAAGAAGAACATCTCCAGCTGTGCCTTAGTCTAACTGTGCAAAGGAAAGGAAAGAAACCTGGAAAAGTAATGGAAAAGAACCATTTGGTTGAACCAAACATGAGTGATTGTATCCACATAACACAAACAATTAATAATAATAAGACCAACACCCAATGACGGCCATTGCACTACAACCATAATAATGTGGCGGAGCCAAGGCCAATCAACATGTGCATTTGGAATATCAGTGGACTGCGCAACAAAAGAAAGAGACCCACAAACAATGCTCTACCTCCAATCCTTTGGTCTTTTACATCTCAAAGAAACTTGAAAAGAACAAACCATATATCTACTGGGTCACACCTCCCAACATGTCTTTGCACAGAAAGAAGCTAGATATTGTCATCGAAAACGGGGCTTGGTAAACTAGGCATCAATTACCAAATTGGGGCCTGTCAAACACTATATCGGCGCCCAACAAATAACTACCAGTAAGAACAATAATTAGGATCAACAAAGATGACTGCCTGACTATAATAGTAAATGTCTACTTGCATTCTAGGCATAAAACCAAGAGGGTCGAACAACTGACCATCGAGCTATTAAGAATCATTGAGGCAGATGAGACAAAGTAATAGTAGCAGGTGACTTTAACTTACACCTCATGGCCAGTACCCACTGAAGAAGACCTGCTTCAAGAACTAAACAGGGCGTGGAAAACACCACCACAGGGGAAATGTGCTCTAAACATACAGAACAGATTAGTCTCACATCCCCTGAGGGACCTCTTAACACATAAACTTAAGAGTGACCCTTAAACAGATGCTTCCAGGAAGACAAGCTACCAGTTACGACAATCTACTCATCAGCCACCACATCTCATATAGATCACACATTCACAACACTTTCACTGTTTCACAAAATTCGTTCTTATCAACTAGGGAAAATGAACCAGAGTGACCACCTACCTCAAGAAATGATTTTTAAAGGTGTCGCCCCTCCAATACATACAGCAATCAAAAGAATAGTAACGGTGGGCGTAGTGGGCGTAGTGGGGCTTCGCGAAGCTACGCGAAGTGGGCAGACACTACGTCCACCTACGCACTTCGCGTAGCCCCACTACGTGCCACCCGCTTCCCTCCCGCCCTCCCTAAATACTTAAATTACATTTTAGAAATGATTAAAAGCCACTTACCTTGTCCGCTGCGTCCCCGGGGCTTCCTCTCGTCATCGTGCGATTCACGCCGCCGTCTTGGATAGTAATGCGCATGCGCAGTACTATCCATGACGGCGGCTTTAGGAAAATGGTCTCTAAATCGATCAAAGTGCTGTCAACGGAAGAAGAAAAGGCCGCACTAGCATAAAGACCTCAACGCTGGCTTTTACTCAACAACTATGTCATACCTGACTGCAGGATTGAATGTCACACTGAAAGATAAATACTTAAAGTATTGACTGGCTTTACCTTCCACCTTGGAGGAGGATGCTTGGAGATAACATCTGCCGTCTATGCAACCAAGGACCAGAAGATCTTGTCCACATAATCTGCATTTGCCCAAGCTTAGGAAAAGAAAGACGTTTACTACATCATCCCCTCTACAATTGAGCAGGGATCCGTACCTTCTGACAAATCTGACTCCACACAACTGATCTGCAGCTTTACAAAATTTCTCAACATAGCAAAGAACCGTCTGCACATAGAAACAAGCGGAAGAGCGAAGGCATTCGAGCAACAAAACAAAACATAAGGACTCAATCAATCAATCACGGTATTTGTAAAGCGCGCTACTCACCCGGGAGGGTCTCAAGGCGCTGGGGGAGAGGGGTAAGTTACTGCTCGAACAGCCAGGTCTTGAGCTGCTTCCTGAAGAAGAGATGGTCTTGGGTTCGCCGTAGATGGGTGGGGAGGGAGTTCCAAGTCTTGGCTGCCAGGTAGGAGAAGGATCTTCCTCCGGCGGTGGTTCTGCGGATGTGTGGTACGGTGGCGAGGGTGTGGCTGGTCGATCGTATCTGGCGGGTGGGTGTGTAGAAGGTCAGGCGGTCGTTGAGGTACTTGGGGCCCAGGTCGTGGAGAGCCTTGTGTGCGTGGGTGAGGAGTCTGAACGTGATTCTCTTGCTGACGGGGAGCCAGTGCAGGTCTCTCAGGTGTCCGGTGATGTGGCTGTGTCGGGGGATGTCCAGGATGAGACGCGCGGAGGCGTTCTGGATGCGTTGGAGTCTTTTTTGAAGTTTGTCTGTGGTTCCGGCGTAGAGGGTGTTCCCGTAGTCCAGTCGGCTGGTGACGAGTGCCTGGGTGATGGTCTTCCTGGTTTCAGTGGGGATCCATCTGAAGATCTTGCGGAGAATGCGCAGGGTGTTGAAGCATGAGGATGAGACAGCGTTGACTTGTCTGGTCATCGACAGGGAGGAGTCCAGGATGAAGCCTAGGTTGCATGCGTGGTCCGTTGGTTTGGGAGCGGTGCCCAGGGCCGGGGGCCACCAGGAGTCGTCCCAGGCGGAGGATGATGATCCCAGGATGAGGACTTCCGTCTTGTCTGAGTTCAGTTTAAGGCGGCTGTTCTTCATCCAGTCGGCGACGTCTTTCATCCCTTCGTGTAGGTTGGCTCTGGCGGTGGTAGGGTCGTTGGTGAGGGAGAGGATCAGCTGGGTGTCTTTGGCGTAGGAGATGATGTTAAGGTTGGGTTGTCGCGCGATGGCTGCGAGGGGGCTCATGTAGACGTTGAAGAGGGTTGTACTGAGTCAAGATCCTTGTGGTTCGCCGCAGATGACTTCGGTGGCCTCGGATCTGAACGGAGGGAGGCGGACTCTCTGGGTACTTCCGGCGAGGAACGAGATGATCCACTCCAGTGCTTTCTCTCGGATTCCGATGTTGCTGAGGCGCTTCACTAGGGTGCGGTGGCAGACAGTGTTGAATGCCGCAGAGAGGTCCAGGAGAATGAGGGCCGCTGTCGATCAGGGTTCTGATGTCGTCGGTGGCTGCGATGAGGTCTGTCTCGGTGCTGTGGTTGGCCCGGAACCCGGACTGCGAGGGGTCGAGGGATTCGTTCGTCTCGAGGAAGGCGGCAAGCTGTCTGTTGACGGTCTTCTCGATGATTTTGGCCGGAAAAGGAAGGAGCGAGATGGGACGGTAGATCTTAAAGTCTGTGGCGTCCGCCGTTGGTTTCTTCAGGAGGGAGGTCAACTCGGCGTGCTTCCAGCTCTCCGGGAAGGTGGCGGTGTGGAAGGAGGAGTTGATGATGTCTCGGAGATGGGGTGCGATGATGGCGTCGGCTTTGTTGAAGACGTGGTCTGGGCATGGTTCAGTTGGTGATCCGGAGTGGATGGAGTTCATCGTGCGGATGGTGTCTTCGGTGCTGATCGGGGTCCAGTTGCAGAGGGTGGTGGTGGCGGGCGTCGGTTCGGTGGTAGGGTGCGTGGTCTGTGCGTCGAAGCTGTTGTGTATGTCTGCGATCTTGCGGTGGAAGAACAAGGCGAGTGAGTTGCAGAGGTCTTGCGAGGGAGTGATGTCGTTAATTCCGGCGCTGGGGTTGGAGAACTCTTTGACGATGCTGAAGAGTTCCTTGCTGTCGTGGGCGTTGTTGTCCAGTCGTTCTTTGAGTGCCGTCTTCTTTGTTGTGCGGATCAGCTGGTGGTGTTTGCGGGTGGCGTGCTTGAGGGCGGTCCTGTTGTCTGTGGTTTGGTCGAGCCGCCAGGCTTTCTCGAGGGTGCAGCAGTTCTTCTTGGATTCCTTGAGTGCGTCGGTGAACCAGGGGGTTTTCTTGCTGCCGGGTCTGCTGGGAGGTTTCTTTAGAGGTGCGAGGTCATCGGCGCAAGCGGTCAGCCACTTGGTGAGGTTGCGTGCTGCTTCGTTGGGATTCGTTGTGCTGGTGGGAGTGTTCTGGTTGAGGGAGGCGGTGAGCTGTTCGGCGGTGATCTTGCTCCAGCTTCGGCGGGTAACCTGTTGCGGGTGGTGGTGGGTCGTAGTTCTTCTGAAGCTGAAGTGGACGCAGCTGTGGTCAGTCCAGTGGAGTCCGGTGGCGTGGCTGAAGGAGATGTGCTTGCTGGATGAGAAGACGGGGTCAAGCGTGTGTCCGGCGTAGTGGGTGGGGGTGTTCACCAGTTGCTTGAGTCCGAGGTTGGCGAGGTTGTCCAGCAGGGCAGTGGTGTTTCGGTCGTTGTTGTTCTCCAGATGGAAGTTGAGGTCCCCTAGGAGGATGTAGTCGGCGGAGGGAAGGGTGTGCGGGCTGATGAAGTCTGCGATGTCTTCGCTGAATTACGTGCGTGGTCCCGGTGGTCGGTAGATGAGGGTGCCTCGGAGGGTGGTCTTGGGATCAGTGGGTATCTGGAAGTGCAGGTGTTCGGAGGCGGTGAAGGTTTCGTCGGAGTTAGTCGAGATGCGGATGGTGTTCTTGTGTACGATGGCGATGCCTCCTTCCGTCTGGTTGACGCGGTCCTTCCGGATGATCTTGTATCCGTGCGGGATGGCTATGGCGATGTCGGGCGCTGAGGAGGCGTTCATCCAGGTTTCGGTGAGGAAGGCGATGTTCGGTGCTGTGGCGTCGAGCAGGTCCCAGAGTTCCACGGCGTGCCTGTGGACATAGCGGGTGTTGATAAGAACTGAGAGAGCAAGACTCCTAGGGGAGGAACCTGAACTCAGGGCTCTTTAATTTTTTTAATGTTTTAATGAAGCCAAGTTTTCACACTCGAAGTTTGCACAAATGAATAGAATAAAGAAATAAGATCTCTGGAATAACGAGATATGAAAAAGGAACATTTATTGAAAGAACATTTTGAAAATAAATACAAATGTAAGCTTTCTTCAAGATCTTCACGGCTCGTGAAACAGTGTGCACACCAGGTTCCATAGTCCATCACAAAAGGACATACATCGAAAGGGGAGCAAAAGACAGAGGGATTGTTCCCATGGCAAGGCTATGCCCCATCTCAGGCATTTGGAATCATTTCAAAGTCTGTATTTGGGTTTTTGCTCATCAGTTCATACTCGCCTCTAGCCAGATTTAACGCATGTAACGCTTCTCCTAAAGACAGAATCACAATCCTAAATACAACCCAGAAAAGCCCAGGGCTTGATGGCTTTAGCCCAAGCTTTTGTAAAGCATTTGCTGCACAGCTGGGCCCACGCCTTACACTCCTCTATAACTCCTTAGCCTAAACGGGGTCCCTTACTGACACCATGAGAGGCGGTAGTCACTGTGATACCCAAATCCAGGAAGAAACCTACACTGTACTCATCATAATACCCCATCTCACTCTGGAATGTAAATGCCAATTTATTTACAGGCGTCTCCGCCTCGCACCTAAACCTGCTCATGCAGTGATTTATTTACCCAGGCCAGGCAGGATTTATATTTGAGATGAGCTGCAGCGACAACACCAAGCACCTGCTACACCTCATAGATTAAGCCTACTGCTCGCAGACCCCAGCACTCCTTGAGTCACGTGACGCCAAAAAAGCATTTTACAAACTACACTGATCATTCCTTTGGCAGATACTCAAGGGCGAGGGCTTGCATTATCACACATGGTGTGAAATGAAGCTCCACCAATCCCACAACTCGAGAGAGAGTCAATAGGCCTGACCTCACATGCCTTCTCAATCAGCAGAGGAATGAGGTAGGGATGCCCTCTCTCACCCCTCTTTTTTGTGCTATACATGGATCCACCCACAGATAGAATTAAAGCTGCCTCCTAAATTAAAGGGATCACCTTTGGGCAGTACACAGCTTTTACAACGCTTGCCTTACTCACTGTGAGCAGATGGAAGTAGAGGAGAACCAGGAGCATTGCGTTAGGAAGAAGGACCAGGACACGGCTTGGTAAGTTGGGCTTGAGCTGAAGGGAGGTAGGGGTGGGATTTTGGGGTTGGGCAGTTTTCAGGGCTCAGGGCAGGGGTGCTGGGCTTGGGGTAGTTTTTAGGGCAGTAGGCTGCATTTTAGGGCTCAGGGCGGGGACAGAAAGGGGTAGGTTTCAGGGCTAGGGCAGTTTTCAGAGTTTGGGTGAGGGTACTGGGATTGGGGTAGTTTTTAGGGTAGGGGTCTGAATTTTAAGGCTCAGGGCGGGGGATGGGGCGGTTGTAAGGGCTGGGATGCAGGTTTTAGGACTGGGACAGTTTTTAGGGCTCAGGGTGGGTGTGCTGAGGTCGGGGTCATTTTTAGAGAAGTGAGCTGAATTTTAGGGCTCAGGACAGGAGGTATAGGCTGTTTTTACGGCTCATGGTGGGGGTGCTGGGGTCGGGTCGTTTTTTTGGGCTAGGACGGTCTGGTTTTAGGGCTCAGGTTAAAGAGTCGGGATAGTTCATAGGTCTGTGGGAGGTAGATTACAATGCAGGATAGCCGAATTTTAGGGCTCAGGGCAAGGGTGGGTGTAGTGGGATCTCACCACACATATACCTTTATCAATCATGCCTTTCCAACAAAATTCATTGTAAAGGCAAGCATGGTAAAGGCGTGCGTGGTAAAGATGTGGTCATTGTGAAGTCCACATGGTTAAGGTATGCATGGTTTAGGAATGCAAGGTTGTGTCAAACAACGCCTTTGAGAACCAAAACAAGATTGCACCATACCCCAATGACATTATGGTGACACTTACAAAACCTCTTTCATCCCTACCTGCCCTGCTGAGGAAACTGGATCACTTCAACTCAGTAGCCAGATTTAATATAAAATACAGAAGTCAAAGGCCCTCAGTCTTTCAATCTTGCATTAAGGTAGGTTCCACCTTGAACATCAATTCTCCTCTCCATGGGCTGACTCCTGAATCCCCTACTTAGGAGTTATAATTTGCGAAACCCTGGGGAAGCAATATAATGCAACTATGCTGACCTCTTAAGCATATTGCAGTCTGAATTAAAGTCCTGGATAAGTAGGGGCTATCCTGGTCAGGTCTTAAAGCTGCTGTAGAAATGGTCATTCTTCCCAAGATTCTATATTTCATGCAGACTCTAACGCTCACCCCACCACCACACTACCTTTGTAGACTGCATTACATGATAGAGACCTACATATGTGGAGGCAAAAGGCTGAACATTCACTGTAGGAGAGTCCTCCTGCACATGGCAGAGGGTGGCCTGGGAATCCCCCACCTCACCCCCTATTACAATTCAGAGCAACAATACTACATGATGGAGTGGAACAGGCCACTCTTGGTGAGACAATGGTGCTTTATGGAACAGAGCTAAATCTGAAAGCTTCCCTGACTTCTGAAAAAGCACCGACAATATATTCTTGCAGTGCCATAGGCCAGGAAGAACTACTTAAAGTCATGCAATATTAGTATTATACCCTACACGGATAGCAAAATGAACATCTGCTGGCGTAACTACAGCTAAACCAGTACCTTGACACACCTGCTGTGGCGCTGTCCCAGATTTAAATGATACAGGGAAGTGATGCACATAGACATCAATGAAAAGTTTGATATATGCTTGCCATTCCTTCCCACCTACATACTCCTAGGTTTACCAGATGCACTAACCTACCCCATGTGCTCCAGTAAAGGCAAGGCAATCACAATGGCACTCTATACAGGAAATCACCTTAAAATGGGGCACCGATCAAAGTCCTACCCACAAAGACTGACTGTACAAACACAAATGGAAATGTTAACTGCCAAACTAGAATGCAAGTTGCCACAATTTGACAAGATGTGAGGCACATGTATCTTCTTCCAGGCACATGACTTTTGTGAACTCTTCTGTCTGAAACACCTCCAAATTCTGCAGCTCATGCAGGGCACCCAAGCATGTCTCCCAATAACAGCTGTCACAAGTGCTCCCAGAGATGACACAGGAGCCCTCCTCATAAACCTGGGGATGCACCACAAATATACACCTTCCCAGGGTTGGGGTAATGAGGAGAAATATTTCCATTTGTGCTGTGTTCTGCAGAACACATAGAAAGGGGAATATGCCTCCCAGGATTGTTTTTTTTTTTGCTGGAACGTTATCCTTCCTGCACAAAAACAATCCTGCATGAAGCACAGGCACCCTTGCACCATGATGCGTTGGTGCTAGGCTGCCAAAATTGCACTAGTGCAAGGGAAAGGACAGGAGTGTGCCATATTGCCTTAAATACAGTGCATTTGTGCCCTTTTCCTGTCACGTAGTGCAGCACAGCAAGGTGACTGGCGGCAGTGCACTTCGCTACCTTCTCATAAATGCGGCCCCAGGGTGTATACATTGGTTCAGAAATCTAAACCCAATTCAGCATAGTTCCTGTTCTCCAGTTAAAAAGCAAAGGTGACATGATCTAGACTGCATAGAGTATAGTTATATTGCAGCCTTACATTACTTGTAATAAGAAATATATGTGGCAAGTAGTAGGCTTTGATTAGCAATTCAGCAATGATATGCATGTTGCAAATTTTGTTCCTTAACCAGTTTGTGATACTTGCACCTGTGGAGTGAACTAAAAGAGTTACCACAATGAACACGGATGCACGAGCACATCTGTAATTACTATTATGTTGGTTTTGCAAATCAGTACCATTGGTGACCGTCTTCCTTGTCTCGGTGGGGATCCACCGGAAGATCTTCCGTAGCATGCGCAGGATGTTGAAGCATGACGAGGAGACGGCGTTGACTTGTCTGGTCATGGTGAGGGAGGAGTCCAAGATGAAGCCCAGGTTGCGTGCGTGGTCTGTCGGTTTGGGTGCGCTGCCCAGGGCAGGAGGCCACCAGGAGTCGTCCCAGGCGGAGGGCGAGGAACCCAGGATGAGGACTTCCGTCTTGTCTGAGTTCAGTTTCAGGCGGCTGGTCGTCATCCACTCGGCTACGTCTTTCATCCCTTCGTGAAGGTTGGCTCTGGCGGCGGCGGGGTCGTTGGTCAGGGAGAGGATCAGCTGGGTGTCCTCAGCGTAGGAGATGATGTTGAGGTTGTGTTGGTGTGCGATGGCTGCGAGGGGGCTCATGTATACGTTGAAGAGGGTGGGGCTCAGCGAGGATCCTTGAGGGACGCCGCAGATGACTTCGGTGGCCTCTGACTTGTACAGTGGTAGACGGACTCTCTGTGTTCTTCCGTCGAGGAAGGAGATGATCCATTCCAGTGCCTTCTCCTGGATTCCGACGTGGGACATGCACAGTTTGTGACCTCACGATGGAAGGGTCCCTATTCACAGATGGCAATAAATACTGGAGACATGATGAACATACGAACTGCAAGACCAAAAATACTGTGTACACCATTTAATGTCCTTGCAAAATGGTGTACATCGGGAAGACCACCCAGGAGGTCCGCCAACGAATTATTCAACACAGATTGAGAATAAACAATAAAACTCTAACAGCTCCATTGGTCTCTCACTTTATAAAGTTCAAACACTCAGCCAATGAACTAAGATGGACGGTACTCGCGGTCATTAGAGGTGGCAGTGGGGATCCGATGTACGCCTTTCTCAGAAGGAGGCTTATCTGATTTTGAAATTTGACACTGCAAACTCTGGCCTGAATGAAATGTCCGTACTTGGCAATCTGTGATCCGTTTACTCATTTTTCTGTTTCGAGCCCTAGCCGTGCTGCTTTGATCATAGTCATATTACGATTTCCCATTTATGATATTGTCCTCAAGCCTTGATGAGTGGTCTTTGCTTTTCTTTAGTGGTAATTCGTTATAATTGATGCAATTCGTTTTTCCCCCCTTAATGCAAAAAACAAATACATTCTGATATGTTGTCTGAACACTGTCTATGTTAGATGTAGATATGCATTTAAGAGGTGTGCAGATAGAAACACCTATGTTTACACTTTTGAAATGTGTCAATATCCATCTTCTCCACATCGATTGATGTGTCATACACTGTGTTGTGCCCGAATGTTAATATGCTAAAGTCTGCATTAGCAATGTCATAGCTTTAAACATTTTTTACAACGATGTATGCGGTAGATGTTGTGGTTTTGTCCAAGTCTTATGTGGATAGCTGTGGAGAAATGCAATTAAGTCACCTTCCTTGTTTTTCGAGCATGCGGCAAATAATGGCTGGTAACAAGGTTCTAATGTTAGATGGTAAAATATTTTCACTGTGAGCCAAATCACCCTCAGACAGCTCTGAATTACGCCCACTAATGGAAGAATAGTAAGCTCGCATTGCCGCAACAAACGAGGGGATAGCCCTCGGATGATTCTGTTACTCACCATTTGTCTTGTACCGCACGAGACTATATAAAATAGACACTGGTGTAATTCGTTACATGCAGTGCCAGCGGTACGCCCACAGATTCAGAAAAACAAAACACTTTGTCCTTTGACTAGTCTGATTGACTGCAAGTACCAGCATTCCTTTGCAACCGGGTGTCCCTCCTCGCTATCGAGAGCTGTTAAATTGATGAAGCACACATCAATTAAGTAGAAAAGTGGATTTAATGCAATAGCAGAGCAGGTACACAGCCAGACAGGTTAGCAGTCAGGAGTAACTGAACACATTAGAATAGAACTCATAGAAACACTCTAAGTAGAATGTGGAATGAACATTGTAAAAGCAACATACCAGTATTACACAACATAACACATCCCCCTTTGAACATTAAAGAAAATAAAGTTATAACACGTGCCCAACACCACCCCCCATCAAAACAACAACAAAAAAAACATTACAAAGGAAAATTTTCAGAAATGTAATCTGCTAACCACACAGGAGGCTTTTTCTCACGCCTAGGGTTTCTGAAAACATGTACCTCACCATCACATGCAGAAGAGGAAGCAGAAGAAGCACCCAAATCAGAGGAAATCTGGCCAGAAATGTCTGAAACTGGACAACAGGGAGTGTTAGACGTCTGGAAAGCATCAGAAGACTTGGGACAAAACAAATCCTCTAGGTCAAACAAATCAGAAGACCCCTGAGAAGAAGCTTGACAAGAAGGAACAACCAGAGGAGGAGGACATCTGGCAATCCTTTTGAGGTTCCAAACACGTCCATCAGAAAGACAAACAGAATTGTTTAAAACTTCAACAATTTGCATAGGTTCATAAAAACTACTTTCCTCCTTGGAAGGCTTACCAGGTTTCTTGACCCTTACCCATTGACCAATAACCAAGCTAACATCTTTTACCTTATGCTTTGTGTCATACAACATTTTGCTTTTAAGATGGGAAGCTTGGCTCCTTTCCTTAACAACATCTTCAGACCAATTGACCACATTGGACTTAAACAACCATCCTGGATTAACTTGGTACGTGGATTCCTGCCACGCATAAGTACAAAAGGAGGAAAACCAGTAGCCTCACATATTGAGGTTCTGTAAGACCAAACCATTTTTAAAACTTGAACTTCCCACTCCTTGCTCTTACCAGACATTTGAATTGTACTTTTAATGACACGGTTAAAACGCTCAACCATTCCATTACTGTTTGGATTGTAAAGAGCAGTGGTCTTGTGCTTGATACCTAAAGTATCAAAATACTCTTTTGCCTTATTAGAGGTAAATTGGACACCATTGTCACTAAGTAAAACTGAAGGAATACCTTCCAACGTGAAGGATGTATCTAAGAATTTTAAAACAGTCGCAGTATCAGCTTTGCTCACAACTTTTACAAAAGGCCACCTAGAAAATAAGTCCATTAAGACCAAAATGTATTTTTGCTCACTGCCAACTGGACCCATGATATCAATGGCTAAATGTTCCCAAGGAGAACTAGGTGCAGTCATGTAGCCCATAGGAGGCTTAAAGACAACTAATGATTTGTCAGCTGTTTGACACAACTTACAGTTCCTTACAAACCTGTCGATTTCAGCGTCCATACCTGGCCACCAAAAAGAGGTTTTAACAGTGCGTTTAGAACGGACTATGCCAAAATGCCCCTCATGGCATAAGGCCATGATGGACGACCGCAAAGTCTTCGGAGGTATGACTCTCTCACCAAACCAGATGCTGCCATCTTGAACACTTAAATCTAATCTAACTTCCCAAAAGGGCTTCAGAGGATGCTTACTATCAACTTTCCTCGGCCAGGACCCAGCTAGATGGGATTTTACTAAGGATAACTCTTCATCTTTCATATACTCATCAAGCCACTGTTGCTTTAAAATGCCTGCACCTTCCATATCTTGTACATAGGCTACCTGACAGGAATTCCACAATTCATCCTCACATTCATCGAGTTGCTTAGGCGTTCTAGAAAGAAAATCGGCTATACAATTCTCTTTGCCAGGAACAAATTCCACATTATAACAATAATCTTGCAATTTAATAGCAAGTCTGGCAACTCTCGCTGAAGTGTTAACGGTACCTTCAGTAGTCAGGACTCTGAGTAATGGCTGGTGATCACAGCGCAAAATAAATTTAGTGCCCAATACAAAAGCTCTAAAGTGATTAACAGCCCATACACATGCCAAGGTTTCTTTTTCGATAGTGGAGTATTTTTCCTCTGTAGGCGAGAGTGACCTGGAAGCATAAGCAACAATTTGTTCCTTACCATTCACACCTACTTGGGATAAAACCGAACCCAAACCTTTAATGCTGGCATCTGTGGTGATAATAGATTGGGCATCAGGATTAAAACTTTTTAAAGAAGCAATATTGGCAATACAACTTTTGATGTCTTCAAAATCTTGTTCACATTCAACTGACCAAGCAAACTTTGTCTTGTTCTTTAACAGCTGTCTTATATTATATGTTCTGGTCGCAAAGTTTGGAATGTATTTCGAACAAAATTCGGCTAAGCCAATAAAGGATCTGACATCATCTTTTCCCTTGGGGGAAGGAGCACATCTGATAGCATCAACTAAGTTGGGTTTTGGTTTAATCCCATCACAATCTATAACATGCCCTAGGTAAGTAACATGATCGCTGGCAAAAGTGCATTTGGTGTATTCAACAGTTAAACCTTTGTCATTAAGGATGCTTAAAACTTCATTTAAAGTGTTGTCATGATCTGCCCTTTCCTTTCCAAAGATGAGAATGTCATCTTGAAAAAACTTTGTGTTTTTAACTGTGAAAAACAACCTGTGCATTAAACGCTGGAAAACAGCTGCGGCCGAAGCCAAACCAAAAGGCATCCTTTTAAATTGGTAACAACCCTGTGGGGTTATGAAAGCAGTGTACTTTCTGCTGTCTCTAAACAGAGGGATCTGATGGTACGCAGATGATAAGTCGATTGTAGTGAACCATTTAGCCCCGTCAAGCAAAGCTAACATCTCATTGATCTTTGGCAGAGGGAATTGATCTACCACAATATTATCGTTTAAGTGGCGAAGGTCCACACATAATCTTAATTTACCATTGGATCGTTTCACGACCACCAAAGGGGAAACCCAAGCAGACGCTTCAATCGGTTCAATTATGTTAGATGAGACCAATCTCTCAAGTTCCGTAGCTACGTCTTTTCTCAAGGCGATTGGCACACTCCTAACCTTATGAATCTTAGGTACGGCAGAATCCTTCAAAATTATTTTGTGTTCAAGGTCTTTCAACTTGCCAATTGTCTTTGAAAAGACTGCAGGGAATCTTTTTAACAGATCCTCACCAGTTTTGGTGCCCTCATCCATCACTAAAACTTTTTCCACAGAGTTGGGGTCAAGAATAATGTGTAAATCCCCTTGGTCTTTCCACCCTAAAACAGACGGACCTTTTTTTGATACATACAACTTGCCATATGATTTACGGTTCTTGAACTCAAATTTAAGCCAACGAAAACCAACAATATCAATCTTGCCACCATCATAACCTTCAGGGTCAATATCAGGAGGAGACAATTTTGGACCAACTTTGTCGACAAATGTGTTACGCCATATATCTTCGTTTATGATCGTATAAGGCGAACCGGAATCAGCATAGACCTTAATGCGCACCCCTCCTATATGTATCCAACATTCAGGTTTGTTATCTACAAGCAAACAGCCATCCCTAATGTTGAGGAGTAATTTCTTTTTCAAGACTACAGCACAGTCTGATGCTTGGTCCTCATCACTAGAAGTGTTTTCATCAGAGGCAAGGTCCTCTTGAATGCACTTGACAGTCTTTGTCCTTCTTCTACATGCTTTGGTGTAATGACCATAGAGTCCACAAGCACCGCATTTACTCTTTTTAGCAGGACAAGACTTGGCAAACGCCAAATGTTCTAAACTACCACACCTATAACATTTGGGAGGTTCATTACTGTACTTAGGCTTTGCCCATGTTTCACTTTTTTGTTTAAAATTACCGCGTCTTTTTGAATTTGCATCTATTTTAGCCACAACATCTTTGCTGACACTTTCTGATTTTAGAGCACTCGCACATCTACTAGATGACTCTGCTTTACGAACTAAAGCTAGGATGTCTTCTAAACAAGCATCGCCATTCATCCAAAGACGTTCCTGAATTGCAGGATTATTAGCATGCATTACAATCTGGTCGCGAATTAAGTCTTCCAGTAAACCACCAAAAGCGCAATCATCACCCATTTTTCTCAACTCACCAACATAGTCATCCACAGATTCATTTTTAGATTGTTTTCTCTGGTAAAATTTGTAACGCGTAATGCCCATACATACCTTCGGGGAGAAATATTTGTCTAAATTGGATAGAGCTACAGTGAAAACATTACTATCCCCTCCCCCTACAATGGGCTTGTTCATTTGGTTATAACATTTCAGTCCTTTTGGACCCAATGAATGTAAAAGAATACGTTTCTTTTGATCAGAAGACATTTTACCATCGGAATCCACAGTGTCAATATAATTGAGAAAATAGTCTTTCCACTCCAGCCATTTTAACGTTGGTTCAGAACCTTTGCACCAGAATTCCTGAGGATTACTTAAAGAAAATGTTTGTTGACTCATGTTGATGTGAAATAAAAAAAAATGAGTTAATAAAATAATGGATGATAGCAGAAGTAAATTATCAGTAAGGTATACTGTTGTTTATGGTGGAATTGTTCAGTGAGTGATAATATACGTCCCTTCTTTACACTGTCCAAGCTTCACCACCAATAGGTTGGAAATTCTTGAAATTCTTGAAAATGTCAAAACTGAGATAAGCAGCTTAGGTCGAAGCGTTAAACAACGATTACCTGTGACCGCGATGAAAATCCGACTTGTGGGTGTCGAAATTGGCAATCAAACAAAAAAAAAACGTCTTCCGGTTTTTTTTTCGTAACGAGTAGGCCTGCCCAATCCAAGATGGCTGCCACGCACCGTGTGATGCGTCACGTTCTCAGCGAACGTATGACGTTACCAGCAAGCAACGCGAGTCGTAGAGAGAACCTCCAAGCTAGAGGACACGCGCATTCGATGCGCGTTTTAAACAGCAACGGTGAGCGCTCGAGCGCAGATGTCAAAGCGCATAGAAAACATCCAAAGTAAGGATAAAAAATAAAGTCTCAGTAGAAATAAAGCGTCGCTCACCAGACTTAGTTGCGCTAAAGCGATTAGTGTCCTCAGTGCGTTGTATAAATATCGTAACGTCGTCTCTGCTCCATTCGTCGTCTCGACCACAAGGAAGGTCAGAATTTGATATAAAAGCGGTACACAGGCTTCAAAAAATCATCCCGATCGTCGCCAGTTGTTAAATTGATGAAGCACACATCAATTAAGTAGAAAAGTGGATTTAATGCAATAGCAGAGCAGGTACACAGCCAGACAGGTTAGCAGTCAGGAGTAACTGAACACATTAGAATAGAACTCATAGAAACACTCTAAGTAGAATGTGGAATGAACATAGTAAAAGCAACATACCAGTATTACACAACATAACAAGAGCCTTTCCGCTTTTTCATTTAGGAGCATCCAAACCCGCCCGCGCCAAGGATTTTGTGTTTTACTTCGGACGCGGCGTGGCTTTAATCCGTGCTGCACATGTAAGTAGCACTCCTTGCCGAGTATTATAGAAGAGGTTTCTGATCTTGCAGGCAACCCAATTCACTAGTTTTTAATTGCTTGTCTGTTGCAGTGGCCCGATGCGGTTGATTCTCTCCCGCTGACTTAATCTCATTTCCGACATAGTCCCTACACAGCCGATGCCTCTGACAGACGGCGTGCAGGTAAGAAAAGTGCCGCTTTTGATTGCAGCATTTGGCGTGCACTTGCTCCCAAGTCCGTTTTTGAAAAGGGTTATCTCTAATCTCTCCACAGCCCATATCAGATATGTGAAATCTGCCGCTTTTTTTACAACGTACCGCACTGCGGGCGTTCCTGTTTGCAGACCTCTGGATTGTTTTAATCAGGTAACTGAGCCGGCATACACAGAAAGAAATGTGTTGAGTTTGCCTACTATAGTCCATAGCTAATGTGACCACTCCATTTATTATTTTTTCAGAGAATCACCTACCTAACAGATTATCTTCACTACAGCAACTTGCTGTGCACGTGGTGCAGGTAACATGTTGTGTTTGTTATTTCTAGGAGGGTTCAGAGAGGTCCCCTGAATCTTGTGCTCATTTATTTGACACCCTCCCCTTTAATTTTTTCACAGTTAAAGGTGTACCCAGTCCATGTCCTGAAGAGAACCTTTAATCAAGTTGGTTCGAAACGCGTTGACCCCCAGCCCGTGGCAAGAAAGAAGGGCGCAGCTAGGGATTAATTCAGTCCACTTGTGTGGGCCCTGGCTTGCAACCACAATAGCCACTCAGCCACGGGTCTTGTGAGACAGGCAGGCATTGGTTTACCATCCCTAATTCCGCCTGTCCACTGGTATTCCAGCTATAGGACTGGTTATATGTTTCTATATATTGTAAGGTTTTTGATTTACAGATTTATTTGGATTGTACCTCTTCGGATTCTAAGCTGTATTGTGGTGTCATATAATTGTTTGAATATTTGATATTCATGCCTGTAAAGTTTGTATACTTTGTATTTATGTTGCACATTATCGTCTGTTTTTGTTTTTGACTTGACTATTTTGGATAGTGTTTTCCTTTTGATGTCATGATTTTATGAAAGAAAAAGAATATTTTGAATGAAAAATAAATGTTTTGCTAAACATATGCTTTAGTTACACAGTATTCATTGGCTGTGTTGACTTGAATTTTTACTGAAATATTCTGGCTAGCCGCTTGTTCTGTTTTGCTCAATGGTTAGAGCGGCAGACCCTGATGCAGAGGTCTAGCCCGGGACCATGGTTCAATTCCCCGCCTCGGCGGTCTTGGGCTCAAAATTCCACGGACCTGATAATTCTCGCCTCGGTGCCTATACTAATCATGGAGTCCCACTCTGCAACTCTGGGCAATAGCTTGCTTAATCTCCACAACGGCCCCCATAATGCTTAGGATGCCTGGCCTTCACCCTGGGGGTGCCCAGGAGTGGACGCCTCACAGGGAAAGCCAGGACGGGTTCCACAGCGGTATTCGTACAAGCGCCTTGAGACCCTTGCGGGTGAGTAGTGCGCTATACAAGTATCAATTTACAAATATATGGCCCACGAGACACTGTCATTGCTATGTCCCCATCCTCAATAGACCAACGGGAGGGGGGGGAGCGTCACACCTGGCCTGATCAACACGACCGAAAGTCTTGGCACAAACAGCACCCACACACCCGAGGCAAATAATGAATTCGGAAACCTCTGAACAGAACCCACAGAGCCAACAACATTTTCTGCAGCTATTCCAAAACAATTAACTAGAAATGCAAGTCCAAATAAAACACAAATCTGCCACAAACAAAAGAAAGGCAGAAACAAGAAAAATGTGATGCTCGATCAACTACAAGTGGTCATTAACGGAACAACAAAGCAGACCTAAGCGTGGCCAACCAGCAATGGACATGATCCCACCTAGCAGCAAAACTAAAAATAACTGAAGACAGCAAACTGATGCAGCATCTCTGGGTGTGTGTGTGTGTGTGGGGAGGGAGGGGGTTACCTGTATAAGCACCAACAAAAAAGAAAGAGGATCTGAATCTGACTATAGAGGCACGGTCACCGATCAGCGGACAGCTACATACGATCAAACTAGACAATAGTAAGTGTATTGGCAACCCTTACAACGGCGGAAAAAAAAAAAACAACACGCTGAAACTCATCACTTTTACATCGATCAAAAGCCTCAGTTCACAAGGATCCAACTGATACAAAGCAGAAGCTGGACCAAAACATATAGAAAATCACCCAACAAAGGTACGCACAATTCAACGTACCTAGGTAAAGAGGAATGACTAACCGGAGTTCAAATCTTCGCAACATAGGCGGAGGAAAAAACAAAAGTTTATAATACAACAACCTCGAACAGAGAGCAGGAAGAGCTCCAAGACAATAGGCAGGTCCCTAACAATTGTCACTTAAACAACACACCTCAAAATCAATCTGAAGGAACGCAACTGCATTACAACAAGTGCCTCAAAAGTTAATAGTGGCTAATAAGCTCCGTAATATTGCAGCCAGAATGCAGGTCTAGGGGTAGAGAAAACATTTTAAATAGAGTTAACATAATGCATCTTATCCACGAAATTAAGAACCTAGAGGACGTGAATTCAGTGGACCTCTCATCCATAGAATTTATTGATGCTGACAACCCTCACCGCTTAGAGGCAATCAAAACATCATGGACCACAAAGGAAATAAAAAAGGATAATGAAAGAAACAACTATTTTCCAACATTGGGCGATCAGGATACACCTACAGTATAACTAGGGCAATCCAACTCCATTGTTACTAAGAGGCAAACCACAACTGGACCACAGGATGAACAGATTACTCACTCCGTACTAAGGAGTGCAAGAAGAACATCTCCAGCTGTGCCTTAGTCTAACTGTGCAAAGGAAAGGAAAGAAACCTGGAAAAGTAATGGAAAAGAACCATTTGGTTGAACCAAACATGAGTGATTGTATCCACATAACACAAACAATTAATAATAATAAGACCAACACCCAATGACGGCCATTGCACTACAACCATAATAATGTGGCGGAGCCAAGGCCAATCAACATGTGCATTTGGAATATCAGTGGACTGCGCAACAAAAGAAAGAGACCCACAAACAATGCTCTACCTCCAATCCTTTGGTCTTTTACATCTCAAAGAAACTTGAAAAGAACAAACCATATATCTACTGGGTCACACCTCCCAACATGTCTTTGCACAGAAAGAAGCTAGATATTGTCATCGAAAACGGGGCTTGGTAAACTAGGCATCAATTACCAAATTGGGGCCTGTCAAACACTATATCGGCGCCCAACAAATAACTACCAGTAAGAACAATAATTAGGATCAACAAAGATGACTGCCTGACTATAATAGTAAATGTCTACTTGCATTCTAGGCATAAAACCAAGAGGGTCGAACAACTGACCATCGAGCTATTAAGAATCATTGAGGCAGATGAGACAAAGTAATAGTAGCAGGTGACTTTAACTTACACCTCATGGCCAGTACCCACTGAAGAAGACCTGCTTCAAGAACTAAACAGGGCGTGGAAAACACCACCACAGGGGAAATGTGCTCTAAACATACAGAACAGATTAGTCTCACATCCCCTGAGGGACCTCTTAACACATAAACTTAAGAGTGACCCTTAAACAGATGCTTCCAGGAAGACAAGCTACCAGTTACGACAATCTACTCATCAGCCACCACATCTCATATAGATCACACATTCACAACACTTTCACTGTTTCACAAAATTCGTTCTTATCAACTAGGGAAAATGAACCAGAGTGACCACCTACCTCAAGAAATGATTTTTAAAGGTGTCGCCCCTCCAATACATACAGCAATCAAAAGAATAGTAACGGTGGGCGTAGTGGGCGTAGTGGGGCTTCGCGAAGCTACGCGAAGTGGGCAGACACTACGTCCACCTACGCACTTCGCGTAGCCCCACTACGTGCCACCCGCTTCCCTCCCGCCCTCCCTAAATACTTAAATTACATTTTAGAAATGATTAAAAGCCACTTACCTTGTCCGCTGCGTCCCCGGGGCTTCCTCTCGTCATCGTGCGATTCACGCCGCCGTCTTGGATAGTAATGCGCATGCGCAGTACTATCCATGACGGCGGCTTTAGGAAAATGGTCTCTAAATCGATCAAAGTGCTGTCAACGGAAGAAGAAAAGGCCGCACTAGCATAAAGACCTCAACGCTGGCTTTTACTCAACAACTATGTCATACCTGACTGCAGGATTGAATGTCACACTGAAAGATAAATACTTAAAGTATTGACTGGCTTTACCTTCCACCTTGGAGGAGGATGCTTGGAGATAACATCTGCCGTCTATGCAACCAAGGACCAGAAGATCTTGTCCACATAATCTGCATTTGCCCAAGCTTAGGAAAAGAAAGACGTTTACTACATCATCCCCTCTACAATTGAGCAGGGATCCGTACCTTCTGACAAATCTGACTCCACACAACTGATCTGCAGCTTTACAAAATTTCTCAACATAGCAAAGAACCGTCTGCACATAGAAACAAGCGGAAGAGCGAAGGCATTCGAGCAACAAAACAAAACATAAGGACTCAATCAATCAATCACGGTATTTGTAAAGCGCGCTACTCACCCGGGAGGGTCTCAAGGCGCTGGGGGAGAGGGGTAAGTTACTGCTCGAACAGCCAGGTCTTGAGCTGCTTCCTGAAGAAGAGATGGTCTTGGGTTCGCCGTAGATGGGTGGGGAGGGAGTTCCAAGTCTTGGCTGCCAGGTAGGAGAAGGATCTTCCTCCGGCGGTGGTTCTGCGGATGTGTGGTACGGTGGCGAGGGTGTGGCTGGTCGATCGTATCTGGCGGGTGGGTGTGTAGAAGGTCAGGCGGTCGTTGAGGTACTTGGGGCCCAGGTCGTGGAGAGCCTTGTGTGCGTGGGTGAGGAGTCTGAACGTGATTCTCTTGCTGACGGGGAGCCAGTGCAGGTCTCTCAGGTGTCCGGTGATGTGGCTGTGTCGGGGGATGTCCAGGATGAGACGCGCGGAGGCGTTCTGGATGCGTTGGAGTCTTTTTTGAAGTTTGTCTGTGGTTCCGGCGTAGAGGGTGTTCCCGTAGTCCAGTCGGCTGGTGACGAGTGCCTGGGTGATGGTCTTCCTGGTTTCAGTGGGGATCCATCTGAAGATCTTGCGGAGAATGCGCAGGGTGTTGAAGCATGAGGATGAGACAGCGTTGACTTGTCTGGTCATCGACAGGGAGGAGTCCAGGATGAAGCCTAGGTTGCATGCGTGGTCCGTTGGTTTGGGAGCGGTGCCCAGGGCCGGGGGCCACCAGGAGTCGTCCCAGGCGGAGGATGATGATCCCAGGATGAGGACTTCCGTCTTGTCTGAGTTCAGTTTAAGGCGGCTGTTCTTCATCCAGTCGGCGACGTCTTTCATCCCTTCGTGTAGGTTGGCTCTGGCGGTGGTAGGGTCGTTGGTGAGGGAGAGGATCAGCTGGGTGTCTTTGGCGTAGGAGATGATGTTAAGGTTGGGTTGTCGCGCGATGGCTGCGAGGGGGCTCATGTAGACGTTGAAGAGGGTTGTACTGAGTCAAGATCCTTGTGGTTCGCCGCAGATGACTTCGGTGGCCTCGGATCTGAACGGAGGGAGGCGGACTCTCTGGGTACTTCCGGCGAGGAACGAGATGATCCACTCCAGTGCTTTCTCTCGGATTCCGATGTTGCTGAGGCGCTTCACTAGGGTGCGGTGGCAGACAGTGTTGAATGCCGCAGAGAGGTCCAGGAGAATGAGGGCCGCTGTCGATCAGGGTTCTGATGTCGTCGGTGGCTGCGATGAGGTCTGTCTCGGTGCTGTGGTTGGCCCGGAACCCGGACTGCGAGGGGTCGAGGGATTCGTTCGTCTCGAGGAAGGCGGCAAGCTGTCTGTTGACGGTCTTCTCGATGATTTTGGCCGGAAAAGGAAGGAGCGAGATGGGACGGTAGATCTTAAAGTCTGTGGCGTCCGCCGTTGGTTTCTTCAGGAGGGAGGTCAACTCGGCGTGCTTCCAGCTCTCCGGGAAGGTGGCGGTGTGGAAGGAGGAGTTGATGATGTCTCGGAGATGGGGTGCGATGATGGCGTCGGCTTTGTTGAAGACGTGGTCTGGGCATGGTTCAGTTGGTGATCCGGAGTGGATGGAGTTCATCGTGCGGATGGTGTCTTCGGTGCTGATCGGGGTCCAGTTGCAGAGGGTGGTGGTGGCGGGCGTCGGTTCGGTGGTAGGGTGCGTGGTCTGTGCGTCGAAGCTGTTGTGTATGTCTGCGATCTTGCGGTGGAAGAACAAGGCGAGTGAGTTGCAGAGGTCTTGCGAGGGAGTGATGTCGTTAATTCCGGCGCTGGGGTTGGAGAACTCTTTGACGATGCTGAAGAGTTCCTTGCTGTCGTGGGCGTTGTTGTCCAGTCGTTCTTTGAGTGCCGTCTTCTTTGTTGTGCGGATCAGCTGGTGGTGTTTGCGGGTGGCGTGCTTGAGGGCGGTCCTGTTGTCTGTGGTTTGGTCGAGCCGCCAGGCTTTCTCGAGGGTGCAGCAGTTCTTCTTGGATTCCTTGAGTGCGTCGGTGAACCAGGGGGTTTTCTTGCTGCCGGGTCTGCTGGGAGGTTTCTTTAGAGGTGCGAGGTCATCGGCGCAAGCGGTCAGCCACTTGGTGAGGTTGCGTGCTGCTTCGTTGGGATTCGTTGTGCTGGTGGGAGTGTTCTGGTTGAGGGAGGCGGTGAGCTGTTCGGCGGTGATCTTGCTCCAGCTTCGGCGGGTAACCTGTTGCGGGTGGTGGTGGGTCGTAGTTCTTCTGAAGCTGAAGTGGACGCAGCTGTGGTCAGTCCAGTGGAGTCCGGTGGCGTGGCTGAAGGAGATGTGCTTGCTGGATGAGAAGACGGGGTCAAGCGTGTGTCCGGCGTAGTGGGTGGGGGTGTTCACCAGTTGCTTGAGTCCGAGGTTGGCGAGGTTGTCCAGCAGGGCAGTGGTGTTTCGGTCGTTGTTGTTCTCCAGATGGAAGTTGAGGTCCCCTAGGAGGATGTAGTCGGCGGAGGGAAGGGTGTGCGGGCTGATGAAGTCTGCGATGTCTTCGCTGAATTACGTGCGTGGTCCCGGTGGTCGGTAGATGAGGGTGCCTCGGAGGGTGGTCTTGGGATCAGTGGGTATCTGGAAGTGCAGGTGTTCGGAGGCGGTGAAGGTTTCGTCGGAGTTAGTCGAGATGCGGATGGTGTTCTTGTGTACGATGGCGATGCCTCCTTCCGTCTGGTTGACGCGGTCCTTCCGGATGATCTTGTATCCGTGCGGGATGGCTATGGCGATGTCGGGCGCTGAGGAGGCGTTCATCCAGGTTTCGGTGAGGAAGGCGATGTTCGGTGCTGTGGCGTCGAGCAGGTCCCAGAGTTCCACGGCGTGCCTGTGGACATAGCGGGTGTTGATAAGAACTGAGAGAGCAAGACTCCTAGGGGAGGAACCTGAACTCAGGGCTCTTTAATTTTTTTAATGTTTTAATGAAGCCAAGTTTTCACACTCGAAGTTTGCACAAATGAATAGAATAAAGAAATAAGATCTCTGGAATAACGAGATATGAAAAAGGAACATTTATTGAAAGAACATTTTGAAAATAAATACAAATGTAAGCTTTCTTCAAGATCTTCACGGCTCGTGAAACAGTGTGCACACCAGGTTCCATAGTCCATCACAAAAGGACATACATCGAAAGGGGAGCAAAAGACAGAGGGATTGTTCCCATGGCAAGGCTATGCCCCATCTCAGGCATTTGGAATCATTTCAAAGTCTGTATTTGGGTTTTTGCTCATCAGTTCATACTCGCCTCTAGCCAGATTTGAAGAGAAGGATAGCAACTTGGCCCAGGTAGAAATAGAGGAAGTGTTTTGTCTCATGCGTCACGTAGCTGCCGAAGTTTCTACCAACAATGCAGTGCCATGTTGGGTTGTACTTCTTGTCAAACTCCTTTTTTATGTGGGCTGCAATGTCTTTCTCAATGTTGTATTTCTCCAAGGCCTGCGTGGCACATTCCACTGAACCCTACTGTATCTCCTCGGACATGTCAGCATTTTTGATGACTGCTTTTCTCTCAGACATGTTTGACACCTGGCTCTTCTCCCAGCTGCAGTCCACTCGTGCTTTCTCTTTCTCGATCCCGCGCGAAGTGATCTCTGGAATAACAAATGGTAATGAATACCAGAAACCAGAGACATTTTACCATAGGTTCTCTTAATCATATCTTTTGTTTAAAAATAAGGACTTTTTTAAAACAAATTTTAATCTGATTATTTCCAGCTATTTATATGTTATGCACATGCAATGTTTTTAAATCAAAGTCAAAGTCAAAAAGGCTTTATTTCGATAAAAAAATTATCATAAAAGCAACACATAAATCACAATACAACAATTTATAAAATCAGAAAAGCATATGTAAAACATTTTTACAAATTTACAAAGCAGTTCATTAAGTAATCAGCTTTTAAAAAAGAATTAAACAGTCAATTTTAGCCTTTTGATTCGGATGGACCAAGCCCATGATAAAAATTTAGCTAAAACACAAGCATAAGTGGCACGGCTATCAGACATTAATATCCTAATTGCAATCACATGACTCTTGGTACCCAACTGCCGACATAAATTTTTGAGCCAAACCCTCCTTGGTATTGCATACTCTCTGCACTCAAACATAAAATGTGCCAATGACTCTGGTTTAACTAAACACGCTGGGCAAAGCTCTGTGGTTTGTACACAGGATTTCCAACTCGAAGTAAAGGAATAAAGGGGAAGGGTTCCTCCTCTAAATTTAAAGTATAAAGCCCTATCAAAGGGTTTTTCAATAGTGTCAAGATACACTTCCCGTTTAGGTTGATCTTTAAACTTCAGAAAATCCTCCGTGAGTCTGCCCATAGTGGTACTAGTGTTTCTTTGTGTGGAGATCCAGTCCCAATAAAGTTTCTTGAGGGTTAACTTCGGGGGTGAAGTTCTATTTATCCACGCTTCATTTAGGCCCAGATTAACTAGCAGCGACTTCATGTCTCTCAACCATTTAATTTTATGCCACCCTGGTAGTGACATGATTTCTGCAAGGCCTTGAGCATATTTGCTGAGTTCCTCCACACGCCACAGACGCGCCCATAGCAAAAGTGGACAAAATTTTGTGAGGTCATCAATTGGGCGACAGCCTAAGTCCAACATTAGCGGGACCGTGGGAGTTCCCTGCGGTAGAGACATAATCGCTCTACAAAATTTCATCTCGGATCTTGATAGAGCATCCGAAATGGATGACCCCCAGAGTTCAGCCCCATAGAGAGCAGAGCTGATATCCCTTGGCCGAGTAGATCTCTAGGACTGTAGCTATAGGTCTTATTATACAGGAGCGTTGTTCTTTTAAAAGAGCTCCTGTTATTCTCTTATGGGTTAGGAGCATTTTGTCCAAGTGTGGTGTCCATTCCATTTTATGTGAAAGGCGTATCCCAAGATAGTCAAAAACTTCTACCCTCTCCAGGGGTTCAGCATTCAGGATAGGAGAGCGGACTGGTTTTTTGGGAGGATTCAGAACAAGATATTTTGTTTTACTTGTGTTGATTACCAGGCCTCGGTTAGCACAGAAAGATTGAAAGTTATTTAGGAGCCTTTGGAGGCCTATTGGGGTTTTAGATATTAAAAGCGTATCATCCGCGAAGAGGAGGGTTGGTATACGTTCGCCAGCCAGGGATGGTTCATCTGAGGGATGTTTCCGAAGATGCTCAACCACCCCATTGATGTAAAGGGAGAAAAGGGTGGGAGCTAACACACGTCCCTGGCGGACACCTCTCTCAACCGGGATACTATTCGTTTTTTCCCCCCCTGGGCCCCACCTAATCTGGGCAAAACTATTTTCGTGCAACCTAACAAGTAATACAAGCAAGTAGTGCGGCAACCCCATATCGGCCAATACGCTCCATAAGGTCTCCCTAGGTACAAGGTCAAAGGCAGTCTTTAAATCGATGAACGCGAGATAAAGACTGCCCTTGCCTATGACCACAACTTTCCAATAGAGCATCATAAGCCTAAAAGTTTGCACGATTGTCCCAGTTCCCACTCTAAAGCCCGCCTGGTAGTCAGCAAGGATTTTGTTT
This sequence comes from Lissotriton vulgaris, assembly GCF_964263255.1. Taxonomy (NCBI): domain Eukaryota; kingdom Metazoa; phylum Chordata; class Amphibia; order Caudata; family Salamandridae; genus Lissotriton; species Lissotriton vulgaris. Next base: position 656,320,557 of record NC_141695.1, read on the forward strand.
TCTTCTACCCAATTTAGAATTCTTACCAGTAGAACCTTGCCGACTACTTTTTGGCTGATGTCTAACAGGCTAATGGGCCTATAATTTGACGGGTCTTCTCTGGGGCCTTTTTTATAAATAGGGACCACCTCCGCCCCTTTCCACGAGGAGGGGACAGGGGCGCCCCTACAGATAGCGACGAGTAGGGAATGGATCAGTTTTCCCCACTTTAAAGTGTCTGATCTTAAGAGGTCACCAGGGATACCGTCCGGGCCAGCCGCTTTTTGGGGAATAATAGTGCCTATTGCATATTCGACCTCCTTAATGGTAAAGTCGAAGTCGCTAGGCTGGATGTTCCAGATTGAAGGGAGCAATGATGGGGCCACAACCCCCCCTTGAGGGTCGCTCGTCAGTGGTTGGTCAGCTTGGCAGGTGTAGAGCTTTGAGAAATGTTTAACCCACGCCTGGCTTGGGATATTACAAGTTATTAAATCACTATCAGGCCTATTACGAGCTCTAATGGTGTCCCAAAAACATTTTGAATCTTTCTTAGAGCTAGCTTCTTTAAGGATAGACCAATAGGCCTCTTCCCACTCCTTTTTTACTAGCCCCAGTATTCTCTTATGTTCTTTCCTGGCTAACTGTATTTGGGGTTGAGATTTGACCTTAACGGCCTCAATTAGCCGAGACTTAGCTTTCCTACAAGCTACTGTATACCAATCATGCATTCCCTTGGTTTTATTCTGGGACATGATCTTCCCTGCATTACCCTTTACCCAAAAAACTTCCCCTATAGTCTTAACGGCAGCTTCAAAAATGGGTGTTGCCCTGTCCAATGCCGTGGCTAGATCAATGGTATCAATTTCTGTTTGTGAGGCCACAAGTACCTCCTCTATACTAGCAAGTTTGACCGGGTTACTGGCAACTTTGTTCCACTTTAGGCACCTTCCACAGGAGGAGACAGTGACCTTGTGCAAGCATTTGGAAGGTGCTGACAATGCTTCATTAGACCAGGGATTCGTGATAGTTAGGGAAAGCGAATTATGGTCGCTCTCAACAGTCGGTATGACTGTCATATCTTCGACCCTGCTCCAAAGCCCCAGGTCCAACAGGATATAGTCAATCCTCGAAGTGTGACCAACCCTGTTGAACGTAGGGGCGCCCATCCGGTCAGAAGGTGTACGGCCATTGGTGGCTCTTAGCCCAAACTCTAGAGTCAGTGCATTTAACTGCACTGCACTGCGGGACCAGTGCTTAATCGGAGGGATGGAAAGTGAAGGGATGCCCCATCTACTGTCTTCTTCACCCAGGTCAGGGATGCCATCTAGGGGAAGTGGCTCATAGGTGCAATTAAAATCACCTGCTACTAGGGTATAATCAGCTTCTTTGCAATCCCTAAGTTGCACCTCAAGATCGGATATTACAGGTGAGGGGCACCCATTTTTTGTGCCTCTAGCATAAACATTGTAAAGAGCTAGAGTCAAACCTCTACAGGGAATGCATAGTAGAATGCCTAGGATGTCTGGATTATTTATCTGCTTAGATGTTATTCGGCAGTTCAGGGAGATGCTTACCCAAGTAATAAGGCCCCCCTAGGGATGCCCCTTCCCATGCATGGGTTTCTCTGCTGGGACAAAAAAGGTAACAAACTCAACCCGGTGGAGTGGTTCTGTACTCCAGGTCTCTTGAAACATACAGATCTTATGTGCTTCAACCAGATCACTCCACTCAGGCAGACCCAATTTCCTGTGAATGCCCGCAAGGTTCCAACTAAGGATTTTTATTTTATCCTTGGTGGTTTCTTCTCTAATACCATCGGTGTCTCTAAGGCTAAGGGGTTCTATACATTCCCTCTCTAAAGCAGAAGATGGTGACTTAATCAGGCTAGTGGCTGCCGCAGTTGGAAAATTAGGGCATAACGGGTAAGACGTGACTGGAGAGCCCTCCTCCTCGCCCCTATTAATGGCAAAATGCATGGGGGAAGCTTCATCAGAATTAAGTCAGTCTACCTCTTCCAACGCACTGAATCTATTCCAGTGGGCAAACTGAGATACAAAGGGGTCAAAAAGAGGAGGTGGACCTTGCCATGGTTGCTGCCACTGATGGGTAGTATGTTGTGGAGCATGTGTGTACCCTCTATTTATTGGGAAGCTGAATCTAGGGGGATACTGTCTTGGGGGCATGGGTAGAAAGTAGGACAAGGGAAGTGGGTGAATTTGAGTAGCCGTCCCACTACTAGGTGTATTACATATATATTTCACTACCCCTGTATCCCTAAAGTTGATAGTTATAACATCTCCTGCTATGGTCTTAGTATTTCTACCCACCCAATCTCCTCTTCTAACTGCGTGTATTTCGCCACACATGTTAATGGGTAGTGGTTTGTGCAGGTGGAGCCACTGGGCACATTTATTTTTTAATTCAACAAGGGTTTCTCTTCTACCCTCCTTCAGTGGTGGCACACCCGTCAGTACAACCACAAAGGGTGAGACTTCCGGTGGTAAGTTAATTGACTTAAAACGAGCCGGCCTTGTTTTTGGATCATAAGTCTTGTTTGGGGGAGTAGTTGCTGTCAAATTGGTGGCCGAACTTTTAGAACCCTTAGCAGATTGATTAGGCACTTTTTTAGAACCGGAAGATGTTTGGGGCTTTGTAATAGGGCCTACACCGCTAGGAGTTGGTAAGGGCGCAGCAGCTTTTTCCCCCCTTTGAGACAAATGTTGCGTTGCTGCTCCTGGTTTGTCGGGTAAAGTTTTAGCCTTTGCGGTGGGATCTTTTGGTAGGTTGCTATTGATGTTATTCACCAGAGGCGCTTCTTTTATTTTCCCTTGTATCTGTGTGGACACATTTCCACTTGCCTTATTAGTCCATTTAGTGTTGATTAAAGATGTTAGTCTATCAATTTTGGACATTAAGGGCTTGATTTGAGCCGTTATTGTAGCTTCAAGATCTGATTTTAGATCTGCTACCATATTTTCAACCCAACAAGGTATGCCTGATGCTAAGTTTGGGGCTGGTGACAAAGATTATGATTCCTGGTGTTAGTTTTAGGTTTTTTCTTGGTCTTAGGTATATTCCTTGGTTCTAGCAATACAGGAATGCCTCCTTCCCCTGATCCTCGAGCACGTTTATCTATGGTAGACTCTGGCCTTTCAAGTGTTTGGCAAGCTTCAAGGTCTAGAGTGGCCTCTAGATCAACAAATGATGAATCAGACTCTAATTGAGACACTGATAAGTCTACTGAGTTTGGTACTGTGAGTGTACCAGCTGCAGACTGAGGTAAAGGAAGGGAACGATTAGTTAAAGTTGGCTGGGCAGGTGAGCTTGCAGTTGTTAAAGGGCCCAAGGACGAGCGTTTAGCGTTCATAAGGTCCAAAGATACTCTTCGTTCCAGTAAAGAAATACTATGATCAATTGTCTCGTTAACCCGGGAAATAAATTGATCTATAGGCCCAGTGATTTGGGCTACGGCCATTGCTGATTTAGTTTTACTTCTGGTTCTTCCAGGCATGCCAGACATATATGGAGTCTTATGAACTGACTATACAGACAAAAAAAGAACCAAGAGAGGTGGCCCGGTCCGGTCTCTACCGGGCACTAACAGGCAACAACGGGCCCGCCCTTGGCCCGGGCTTAGCCCCGGGCTTTGGCCCGCGCGCGTCCCGCGATGCGCGTTAGTGGGTGTGCTTAAGTTCCAATTAGGTGAGAGGGGGCGGGCACTGGGAGGGGGCCCGGCTCACCCAGGAAGAGGACACAGCTGTTGATGTTGAATGGTGGTCTCCTCCTCACGCTGGAAGCTGGATAGGCAAAAGCGCTGAAGGGCTACTCCTGTAGCGACAAGTAAGGGTCACAATGGCAAAGTCCTCTGTGCGAGCGTCTCCCGCGAAGCGGGGGCCGCGAGAGGTGAAGAGCGCTTTGGTGGGGGCGGGCACTGGGAGGGGGCGCGGCTCACCCGGGAAGAGTACACAGCTGTTAATGTTGAATGCTGGTCCTCGCAGTCCCGGGGCCGCGTCTCACCTCCTCTGTGGCCTCGCCTGGTGGTCTCCTCCTCACGCTGGAAGCTGGATAGGCAAAAGCGCTGAAGGGCTACTCCTGTAGCGACAAGTAAGGGTCACAATGGCAAAGTCCTCTGTGCGAGCGGCTCCCGCAAAGCGGGGGCCGCGAGAGGTGAAGAGCGCGTTGGTGGGGGCGGGCACTGGGAGGGGGCACGGCTCACCTGGGAAGAGGACACAGCTGTTGATGTTGTATTCTGGTCCTCGCAGTCCCGGGGCCGCGCCTCTCACCTCCTCTGCAGCCTCGCCTGGTGGTCTCCTCCTCACGCTGGAAGCTGGATAGGCAAAAGCGCTGAAGGGCTACTCCTGTAGCGACAAGTAAGGGTCACAATGGCAAAGTCTAATAAATTACTAACTTAATTACTTATTCCACATCAAGTTTCCACCTGAAATGCCACAAATTTTTCCCAATTAATAACAAATTATATACATAAAACTTACATTTGATATGCAAACAATAGGACTTACATGCTAATGATGGTAAGATCATTTGTACGATCTACCTACTCACATGTCATCTGTTGTGACTAAAATTTTGAATTAACGAAACATAACATTGAAAAAAAACGAAATAAACACTAGTCCAAATAATTATCTTTTATCTATTTAGGTGACTGTTCATAATGTTGAGTTAGTTGACGCTTTGCAGAGGTAACGCTACTTGAAAATGATGACGTGACTTCTAAATCTTTGGACAACAAAACTCTCTGCACTTTTGCCCCTTTACTCATACGGATACATTACAATTTAACTCAAATACTTGCTTACCAACTCTTAATATTCTCATGGGCTTAGAAAACTTTGATTCCCCAGCTTTAAAAAATCTCCCTTTTTCCACATGCACCCATTGTCCCTTCTTCAAAGGAGATGCCACCTTACTTGAATTGGTTCCTCATCTTATTTGATTTCCAATTTCTCAAAGAACCTCTTCCCGTTCTACTCACATCCACTTCAGACCCAGCTTCATCACTTAAATCCTACATCCATGATTGTTTCAAATTGTATGTCGGAGTTCTTCCTCCCATCTTTTCAAAAGGATATTTCTCATCAGCTATTCTAGGAGTGGTGCACTAGCACAATATCAATTCATTGGTTGCCCCCAAACAATTTCTACCATGAACTATTGCCATTTGCAATCCTTAGTTCAGCACACTAATCCATATTTTCACAATGCCATTACTTTAAGGGTAATACACTGAAGTTCTGATATATTCAATAACATGACAAGACAATCAATTAACTCATCGCTCTACATAGCAATGGAACACCATTGTCAGTAACTAAACTTTTGGGAAATCCCTCTCTTTCAAAAACCTCTTTCATAAATTGGATACCATTTTTAGATGATACATAATTCATAACTTTTACCTCAGTCTTTTTAATTTGCACTTATTTTATAAACACCTAAAATGTATTCTTCTAAAACTTCACTGTCAGGATCGTGTTTGACTTCTCTACTGGAGTTATGATTTACAGACACTGTCATGCTTTAAATTGAGTCTTTACTTCAACACATCCTAGCATAATGCCCTGCTCCCTTGCAAAATCTACATACCTGACAGATGGAAGGACATACTTTTTCTTTAGCTAGATGTCCAGGTAGATCAAACTTGAACCAAATGTATTCTGTCTTGTCAGAACCTGTTCTATTATGTCCACCTACACTGGAATTCTAGGCTAAATCCTTTTTTTCTTTTCCCATTCTCTTTCTTCCTCACAACATGTATATTCTCAACATTTTTATGAGCTAGTTGCTTGCAGGCACATGCATCATTCGTTTTCGCATTCACAAACGGTGAAATTCACAGAAATCGGCTGTTTGCAAATGCAAAAATGAGTTTTGGGATGCATCAATGTAAAAGTGAAAATCGCAATTTTAGAAATCGCAAAAGTGTTTGCGATTTCTTAAATTTGTCGCAAATGTTATGTTATGTTATGTTAAATTAACTTATTGAGCACGCTAACACCATTAGGTTTCTTGGCGCTATACAGAGGGAGCAGGGAGGAGAGACAGGAGATAACATAACACAGAATGACGGCTAGTAATAAGCTACAGTGAAAAGGTGAGTTTTGAGGGAGGATCTGAATGTGGTGTAGGGGGAGGGCAACCTAAGAGAAAGAGGTAAGGTGTTCCAAAAAGACGGGGCTAAGAAAGAAAACCTGAGGCCACCGTGTTTCTTCCGCTTGAATCTGGGGACAGAAAGTAAGGCCAATTGAGATGACCGAAGAGTGCGGGAGGGAACATAAGGATGAAGCAAAGAAGAAATGAAGGAGGGACCATGACCAGTGAGGGATTTAAAAATGATGCAACCAAGCTTAAAGTTGCAGTAACCGGAAGCCAGTGGAGACTTTTTAGGAGAGGTTGGACGTGCTGATCTCTAGGTTGATGATAGATCAAGCGGGCAGCTTGATTTTGGATCAGCTGGAGTCTCCTAAGTTGGTATGCAGGAATGCCTACGTAAAGTGCATTTGCGTAGTCAAGCCTAGACATGGCTAACGCAAGCAGGGCCAAAGTGAGGGCATCGGTGGTAAGTAGGCGGGAGATTTTGCGTATTTTCCTGAGCTGGAAATGGCTGGAGGAGACTACAGCGCTGATCTGGGGTGTCATAGAAAGGTCGTTGCTTATGACAACTCCCAGACTTTTTGCTGAGTTGACAGGGCAAGGGGGGCTGCCCAGACTGGCAGGCCAAAAGGAAGAGTGCCAGGGATTAAAGGGCCCCCCGACAAGCACCAGCTCAGTCTTGTCGGGGTTAAGTTTCAGATGGTTTGTGCCCATCCAATTGCTGATGAAGCAGAGGGTGTTTTGGAAAGTGGAGATGGATTGGTCACTGGAGTCGATAGTGAAGACCAGTTGAATGTCATCCGCGTAGTTGAACGCGGAGACATTGAATTGGCGGAGGGAACGGATAAGCGGGGCTAGGTATAAATTAAAAAGGAGAGGGGATAAGGAGGATCCCTGCGGGACACCACAGGTCAGCTCGACTTGAGAGGCAGAAAACTGGGACAGTCTGACAGCTTGATGGCGGTGAGTCAGAAAAGAGCGCACCCAATCCAGGGCAGTGCCCTGGATGCCAGCCTCTCTGACACGGTCGACCAAAATATCGTGGTCGACCGTGTCAAAGGCGGCTGACAGGTCTAGAAGAACCAGGGCCTGACAGGTGTTAGAGTCGGCGCCCCTGCGTAGTTCGTCCATCACAGAGAGGATGACTGCTTCTGTGGAATGCGCAGGTCTGAACCCAGCCTGCTGGGGGTCCAAAACACAAGAGTCCTCAATAAAAGAAGTAAGGGTTTGAGTGACATGGGACTCCAGGACTTTGCTAAGGAAGGGAAGGAGGGAGATAGGGCGATAGTTGCTCATGGTGGACGGGTCAGCCGTGGGTTTTTTCAGGATGGCGACCACCTCTGCCCATTTGAAGGAACCCGGGACCACCCCCGAGGTTAAAGAGTTGTTTAAGAGGGCTAAAGGGGGGTCCGGGCAGGAAGTAAAAGCTTCTCGCAGGGCAGAGGGGGGGCAACAGTCGCTAGGGGAGCCAGAAGAAACTTTGAGCAAAAGGGAGAGAAACATCTCTTCTGGAATGAGGGGGAGCTGGGATAGGGTGTGAGTGATGGGGTGAAAGGAAGTGCTGGGGGGGAAAGAAGTGGATGAAACGTGAGCAGAAATGCTGGTTTTGATTTTAACAATTTTGTCCACGAAGAACTGATTCAGGGAGTCACACAGAGGCTGGGAGGGAAGCGGGGCAATGGTGACTCTCGCCGGGTTAGATAATTCCTCAACAATAGAAAAAATGTCTTTAGATTTGTTAGTAGAGTTCAAAATCTTATTGGAGAAATAGCTGGATTTAGCCCGGGCTATAGCAGACTTGTATTCCCTCAGCTGAGAAGAGAAGACAGCTTTTGTCTCGGGAGTATATCCTCGACGCTAGCGTCTTTCGGCCTGGCGGAGACTAAGTTTCAGTGCCTTGAGTTCCTCGGTGAACCACCTATGGGCGTCGTGACTGCGCCGCATCTTAACAGGTTTTAGAGGTGCCACCGAGTCAGCGGCGGACACAAGCCATTGGATAAGATTATCAGACTGAGAGTCAATGGAAGTGGGGGGTCCCGTAGTAGAAGGGGCTGATGAGCTCAGGAGGGAAGTGAATTTGTTGAGGTCGGCCTTGTTCCAATTACGTGCCAGGAAATTAAATTCTCGGGTAATATTGGTCGGGGGAGGCTTAGCAAGGGAGAAAGTGATAAGTAGATGATCTGACCAGGGGCAGGGGAGGACAAGGGGAGTGGAGATGTCTAAAGAAGAAGTCCATACCTGGTCCAAAATATGACCTTTAGCATGTGTGGGTGTGTGTATGTGTTGAATACAATTGAGGCCAAGCATAAGGTCGGAAAAGGCGAGAGAACCCGGGGTTTCGTGAGGGTCCGATGGCCAATAATTGAAGTCGCCGAGAACCAAAACATTAGTGTTGTTGATAGTCAGCTGGGAGATGAGCTCCCCAAACTGAACTGAGAAGTTTGGCATGGGTTGAGGGGGACGGTAAACTAGGACACATACAAGAGAGGACCCAGGTTGCTCCAGCCTGAGAGCAAGACAGTCGGTCATAGGAATGCTGGGGATAGGTATAGGGGAAAACCTGATTGAGTGGCTAATGATGGCTGCGACCCCGCCGCCCACTTTGCCAGAGGGGCGATTGGCTTGCAGTATGTAATATCCTGGGGGGATGGCCGCCAGGATATCAGGGGAGGAATCATCTGTGAGCCAGGTCTCGGACAGGAACAAGATGTCAGGCTGTTCCGATCCTAAGAGATAGAAGATGTCAGTTTTATGGCTGACCAGAGACTGAGTGTTCAGGTACATCACAGATAGGGGGGAATTAGGGGCAGGTACCGAGGTAGAAGAGCGAGGTTTGCCTGCCAGGGCCGGGGGCCTGTGAATAGGGGGTGAAAGAATGAGCTCAGGAAAGGATTTCCTCGATACGGGCAAACCGCATGCGGTGTGCTTGACCGAAGCCTCGGGGGGAGGGAATACAGGTTTGTGCAGTGAGACAATGGCAGAGCGGGAATAGATGATGCGGGGAGCAGAGTGACGAGCCCCGTGCCCCGGCCTGCCGCGGACGGGCGCAGACGGGCTTAACTCAGGCGCAACTCCGGCGCGCCTACGTCTCGCCCGCTGCGCTCGTCCGCTGCGCTGACACATTATGGCCGTTTAAATAGGGGCAGGACGAGGGTGGAGTCTCAGGGAAGCTTCATGGGAATTGAATCCCAATCAAAGATGGCGCCCGCTGCCACTGGGAGCCCGAGGTAACAAACAGCCCCCAGCCAGCCACTCGCCTCTGAAAACCGGAAAATACGGTTAGAGCCCTGCACAACAAAAGGTGAGGTTAAAAATTCAATTTAAAAGACAATGCGCTGCGTGAAAGCGCCGCCGCTCGCATACAGCGGGGCGGAATGCTAAAAGTACAGAGAGGTGCTCTCTCTCTCTCTCAACTCCCTCAATGTCAGCAAACGAGCCCACTGCCACCGGGCTGTCTGTCAAACACCGAGAGAGGAGTGAAACGCCCTCCTAAATAGGGGCAGGACGAGGGTGGAGTCTCAGGGAAGCTTCATGGGAATTGAATCCCAATCAAAGATGGCGCCCGCTGCCACTGGGAGCCCGAGGTAACAAACAGCCCCCAGCCAGCCACTCGCCTCTGAAAACCGGAAAATAAGGTTAGAGCCCTGCACAACAAAAGGTGAGGTTAAAAATTCAATTTAAAAGACAATGCGCTGCGTGAAAGCGCCGCCGCTCGCATACAGCGGGGCGGAATGCTAAAAGTACAGAGAGGTGCTCTCTCTCTCTCTCAACTCCCTCAATGTCAGCAAACGAGCCCACTGCCACCGGGCTGTCTGTCAAACACCGAGAGAGGAGTGAAACGCCCTCCTAAATAGGGGCAGGACGAGGGTGGAGTCTCAGGGAAGCTTCATGGGAATTGAATCCCAATCAAAGATGGCGCCCGCTGCCACTGGGAGCCCGAGGTAACAAACAGCCCCCAAAATAAGTCGCAAAAATAAGGAATCGCATTTTAGGTGCAAAAAAGTGTATGCATGAAAAATCGCAATTTGCGATTTCCTTAGAAATCGCAAATTGCGATTCTTAATTTTAGAAGAGGTCTGAGCTGGTGGTATTTTTTTTAATAACAGTGCATCAGGTGAATGTCATCAGAAAGGCATATAAGGGGAACACCTATGCATCTGACATCCCTTCACTATGGCTGCGGTCATTGCATTTGCACATAGGATGAGGATGAGAGCTGCTAGGAGGAGAAGGGTTATTTCTGAAAGTATATTCAGATTGCGCATTACTTTATTAGGGCAGACTGAGCCAGAGATATATGACAAATATAGGCTCAATGCTGATTCTATTTTAGAGTTGATTGCAGATTTGGACCCAATTTTGCAGAGGCAGACACGTAGGACCAAAGCCATTCCTACTCATGTTCAGGTTCTTTGTTTGCTCCACCTTCTGGCCTCTGGGTCTTTCATGAGTGTCATTGCCATTGCTGGTGGGGTCTCCCAGAGTTCATTATCTAGGTTTTTTAATAATTTTCTAGATGCAATGTTGCTTAGGATAAGGCACTACATTAGTTTCCCTACAACTGCGCAGGAATTGCTTCAGACCAAGTTAGACTTTTACAACTTGGCTCATTTCCCACATGTGATAGGCTGCATAGATGGCACACATATTCCTATTTGTCCTCCCTCTGACAATGAGTAAATTTTTTGCAATAAGAAATTTTACCATTCCCTCAATATACCAGCTATATGTAACTCCAAAACTATCATCACAGATCAAGTTGCTAGCTTCCCTGGGAGTGCCCATGATTCATTCATTTTCAGACACAGTGCTATACATGCTAGACTTTTAGCTGGAGAATTTGGTGATGGGTATTTGCTTGGTAAGTGTTTTTGTTGAGATACATTTGTTAAGTAATGGAAAAAACATAGCAATAATACTAACAGCTTGTATTCCACTTTTTCATGCACTGTAGGTGATAGTGCTTATGGTGTCAGATCATATATACGTACACCCTATCTGACTCCTACTACTCGCAAAGAGCAACAATACAACCATGCCCATATTTCTACACGCAATGTAATTGAAAGAACTTTTGGAGTAATGAAATCAAGATTTCGCATACTTCATAAAACAAGAGGTGCCTTACAATATCGCCCAGAAGTGTGTTGTAAGATTGTAGCAACATGTGCCATGCTGCACAATGTAGCAACTAAGAGAGGACTTGAATTGGATTTTGAAGATGTATTGCAAAACAATGACAACCAACCCCAAGCAGGAATACATGGTCCAGACGCTGCATAGGGAAGGAGAAGGAGGGCAGAGATCACACAACATTACTTTTAATACAGGTAAGACACCTGCACTGCAGATTAATTTGTGACATGTTCTGTTTAATATGGTTTATTTGAAAAGCATTGAAAATCAAAAATGTAGACATCATAATGGCTCTTTGTGAAAGTAAACTTAAACATAATGACTCATAGGAAACATTTGAAAAGCATAAGTCTCATGATGTCAAAAGTATGTCATAACTTTAGGAAACATGCTATTTCCTTCTACCTCTCACCCCTAAGGCTTTACTTGTGACATTGTCAGTGCCCTTGCCCATGCTGGTTCCTTTGCAAGATTTCCTATTGCTGAGGCGTTCAACACTCCCTTGCTCTGCTCCATCTGCCCCACCTTGACTGACCGCCTGTTCAACAGGCATTTCATTATTTCTCGCAACTGGCATGTTGTTGGTTAAAGTCATGATTGAGGACATTCCTCTGGAAACATCATCACTGCACTTTGTCAGGCCGTTTTGCATGCCAATTGTATTCTTGATAAGCTGCGTTGTGGCCATGCACATCCTAATAATTGCCCTAGTGCATGATTGCATTGTGGTGAAAGACCGGTGTGACCTTTTGGTCTGTAGTAAATATTGTGCCTGCATTGTTTTTGACATGGAATCCATGGAAGCAGCAATTCTGTCAAGTTTTTCTGAAGACACCATATGTGCATTTTCCATGAGGGAAGACATTTTTGATAAACTTGTACTAATGTCATTGAAATCAACACTGATGTCATTGATTTTCCTTTTAATGACCCTAATGTCTTTACCTTGCAGACGCTGAATTTTTAAAAGCTTCAATTCCACCACACTGGCACTGGTGTCATCATCATTATTAGATCTGCGCTGACCATGACGTGTCCTGCGCCTGAAAAATTGCTGCAATCTCTGACGTCTGGCAACCTGTCTTTGTGGAGGAGCAGGGTTTTGGGGTGTATTTGGGACTTCAGCGACATCATTTTGTGGTACATCGCTGTCAGAATATGGAAGTTGACGTACTCTTTGACGTCGATGACTTCTCTGGACTGTTGGTGAGGATGGTTGGGAACGACTTTCTATAGAATTAGCAAATCCTCAGTGAAAGACTCAGCAAAGTCTATGAAGTGTGTGCCCAGGTCTGCATCTATGGTTGAAAAAGTGAAATAAAATTACTATGTGTGAAAAGTACTTTAAGTTGCTTTAAATAAAGTTCCTAATTCAAATCCACTACATGTTTACAGCCTACTTTCCTTGTCCATTACCTTATGTTACACTTTCTGTTTTCAGAAAACACAATTGAAAATCTTTACCAACATTTTTGATGTACTGGACTACAAGTGCCATGATGCATTGCAGCTACTATAAAACTTGGTATTGTACAGACATCCATAGGTGACACATTGAAGCAGATGGTGAGACACACCAACATCACTTATGGTGTACTTTGTCATGGCAAGTCAAGACAAAAATGACATATAAACACACAGAATGTCTTATTACCTTGAGAAGTTCCTGGTGGCTCTGATGTGTCAATGTCTATTAATCCAATCACAGCTTCTGGGCAAAGGGTTCCTTCACCAAGGTCCTCAATGGGTGTATTTGGCTTGTCTTTGGGAGGTCCTCCACCAGTCCTTCTGGCAGTCTTGCTGCGTGTCACAATTTTTTCCTTTGCGCAACTGGGCAGATCATACCATCTTTTCTGCAAGTTGGTTATGTCCCTGTGTGCTATGCCTACAGCATTCACTTTGGCCTGGATGGCCAGCCAAAGCTTCCTTTTCACTCCTTCTGGCACCTTAAGGGACTGTTTGCCAAACAACTGCTCATTTCTTGCTGTGACCTCTTCTATTAAAATCTCTAACTCCTGGTCACTAAATGTAACCTTTCTTTTCCTTGCATGCTGCTCTTCAGACACATTTTCTTGCTCCATTGCTTTGAAAAAGTGAAACAGGCTCCTCCACTTCCTACAGGCACTGCTCCAACTGCTAAATGTCTCTCCTGCAGTTCAAATGCAGAATCAGGTGCATTTGATTGCTTCCCTAGCTTCCTGGCAGTAATTGCATTGAGATGCATCATGTGTGCGATTTCGCATTTTGCGAATTCGCAAAATGCGAATTCGCATTTTCATGCGATTCGGAAAAAATTGCGATTTATACCAAATCGCATAATTTTTGCGAAATTTTTGATGCATATCATTTTGCGATTCCTTATTAGCGATTCCCTAAAAATCGCAAATAAGGAATCGCAAAATATAATAATGATGCATGTGCCCGTTGGTACCTAATTTAATTTCTTCAAATTGATGAGCAAAATCTGTTGCTTTTTCTATTTTCAGATCATCTACTTATTTTGTAATTTGGGGCCAGTTGTTTTTTGTGCTATATACATAATTTAATGGTAGAAACCTATAATTACATATGGAATGCAAAACTCTCAAGTCATTACCAAAACCATCCATTGATTCATTAGGGAATTGGTATCTTGTAAAGAATGTATGTCTCACATCCACTTCATCGACTCCTTTATTATAATAAATGCCTAACTGTTTTATAGAACTATCATATAAATCTGTTTCATCCTCATATTCATCACCCACCACTAGTTGAGGAAGATGATTCAAAATCTGTCTCGCTTCTGAAAAAAAAACAATGTTTCAACACATCAAATATATGCTTATCTGTATACACATCTCCACCAATTGCCTTTAAATATGCTTCAAAGCCATTTTTCCACTTAGTACTACCCAAAGTAGGATCCCCACCCTCCAGTAAAAATGTGGGTAGAGGTGTCATTCCCTCCATATTTATGTTACAAATGTGTATACCTTAAAGCTAAACAAAAACGTATTTATACTGAAATAAATCAGTTAAACTGCTGGGTCCAATAGGAATGAATCAATATTGTAACTGCGATTGACAGTCAACTGCTTTATGACCGACTTGTAACTATTCATGATTGCACTTATAAATGACAAACCATGAGATGTGCAAATCACCACCTAATTGATTCGCTCTTTCAAAAGTACCCCATGTGTAAATAAGCATTCAGAGAGGTGAGTGAATCCTTGTACATTGTTTGTGCATCGCACCAATATGAATTTCATGTGTTCTTAAAGATAAAAATTTAAAGTGATATTCAGAAACATGTGAGAATCACTGCTCAAGATCCAAAGTCCACCATTACCATCAATATTGCCACTGGACACTGATGCATCAGTGCCATCACACTAGTGTTCTTCACACCACTAGTATAGTTACACACATGTAGCCCCTCATCCGATATGATTTGTCAAATCCACTGTGATGCTTATGATGCAGGTTATACTCCACACCTCTATGGAACATGGTGATTTCAGGACAGGTAGCAAATTTTACATGCTATAATATACGTGTTATGTACCTGAGATATCACACGCTGCCTTGTTCCTCATCAGATCAGGCGAATTTGTTCGGATTTCACCCAAGGCACCTCACAAGTAACAGAATACATACCAAAAACTGGTATGTCCAATTAGTAGTTTCTCACCCAGTTTAGTGACACTCTGATGATGTCTTCAGGCCAAAAAAGCCCCTATAACTACTCAAGTCTCTAGGCTTCTCTCCAGAAGGCCACTATTATGGTGTTCACATTTCAGAAGTATGATTCCAACCCATTTGGTCCAGATAAGGTCATTTTAATCAGAGCTCAGAGTAAAACCTTTCTCAGAGGAGACAAACCTGGGCCAATTCTTCAGTTGGAATCTTGCTGTACATTCCTAATTCGCATTCCAAATTAAGATTTCAAATAAGATGCCTCAGCTTACAAATACTGAGATGCATTTTTAGCTATGTAATTTACTTTGTACAATCAAGGTACCTAGGGGGGGCAGATAGGTTTAAAATATCTATATCTACACATACTTACCTTTTCATACATACAGAGCTTTTGATATTTTGACCCTTACTACTTTAGTATTTTGGGTCATTACAATTCTCTGCCACTTTTGATTGTTGATGGCCCATTGTCTACCTCAGTTTAGTAGATTTTAACTAAGGCCATAGCCTCTCCCACCACTTTGTTAGTATGTTCTGTGATTTGCCATCCATTCAAGAAATGCCTCCTCAACCGCTAATGAATTACATTTTGCCCAACATGATTTAATGTGGTCTGGCTGTGTAATCAACATGGGTGACATAAAAATATGTTTATAGACTCCCCTACAATTGCTTATTGTGTGAGCTTGAAGATATGGACACTCATGGCTTTTCACATCTTTAGAACATAATGGTGGCCACAACTTTAATATGCTGCTTTCTACATGTAATCCATCCGTTATCTTTGTCAGACTACTTCCTAATCAAATGTTCTTCTATAGATAATGTGCAAATCAATGGACTCAAATTCTGGGTCAACCATAGTTCTCTTTCCTCTGGCATAACCTGAATCAATTGTGACATGAAACCTTCACTCCGGCACTTAATGATGTCTCAGACCCATTGGATCAATAATATTTCAGAAATTCCTAACTATTTTAAAGGTATTCAAGGCATTCTACCCAGTGATCCCTCGAGAGTAAGAGATTGTTACCACACAAAATCGAATAACCGGTATGCTGTCAGCCTGCACCAAATGAAAAAGCAAAAAAAGAGTTTTGGAAAAACCATGGGTCAATACCCAGCTTCACATTGATCACACAGCCTGCGGTGTTGATGCAAGAGGATACAAATCTACACGTATAATGGCACAAAATATGTATACTACTAGAAGTCTGCCTAGGAAGCTTTTTACATCTACAAAGGCCTGTTATTTGCAGTGCCCACATCAACTTTCCCACTCTCTCTCCTGACCTTTTTGATAACCTCTGGTCATTTTTCACCTCTTTGCTAGCTGAGGGCCTATAATGTGATTCCATCCTCAGTGCATGGTCATCATTTTCTGACTCCCCTTCATCTGAATGCACCATCTGGGATTTTATGCCTGTCTCTGAAGATGAAGCTAGGGAAATATTGATCTCCTTGAAGAGATACTCTCCATTCTGGGTTCTCATTGATGCCACTGTTATCAACCCTTGCCTCCCACACTGGTCATCATCAACCTTCTAAATAGGCTGCTAGCTAATGAGGGAATCCCCCAGTCATTTATGCATGCAGTCATTATGCCCATTCTAAAGAACCCCCCAGTGGCTCTTGTTATCCTAACTAACTAGAAAGGTGAGCATTTTCTTACTTCACCATTCTGTGTGCCTATGGCTGTTTGTGTATTCAGCGTCTGGTGTGTGAGTGACAGAAGCTGAGATGTGCATTCACTCAAGACAGTCACTGAGGGGATTGAGGTGTGCCCTGCCTTGCCTGGGTGTCTCAGTGCAGGGCTGAGTAGACCTGGCCTGCATTTAGAGTGGTGAGAGGAGTTTTGCTTACACCTGAATAGGCTGTGTCTCAGTTCAATTCATTAATCTTTATTCAGATAAACATTATCCATAAAAGTACAAACATTGCTTATAATCACATACATAGTCCATCATCATTTAAAATATTAAAATAAAACTTGTCATTAAAACTAATCAGTTAAAATATTACTAAATTGTTCAAACTTAGATATCATCAACAATGTTAAAGTGACAGTGTGCAAAGTGCAAATATTTTTTTCCGCAGAACAGCCAAGGGTGTGCAAGTCATAAAGTCTCAAACAGGTTGCAGTTAGCAGCATTATATAAAGGTGCAAATGTGCATAGTGCAAAATATAAATGCAAACAGTACAAAATCCAAAAGATACATATGGTACAACCTAATCCTGCAATCATCAATTTATGGAAGAACGTGAGCGGATGGCCATTCTCAAAAATGTGCACACTCGATATGTTATGTCCTCATCTTTAAGCTGGAGAATAGTTTTTTATGCGACCATAAAATCTGTTATGCCCTTTGCCCTGAAAAACGGTATCAACAACTGCATATTGTACTTTTGATAAAAAGAGCAGAAGAACAGGAAATGTACTATAGACTGTTTTCCTAAGTTACCGCATGGGCAAACCAAATTCTCAATGTTGGGTTGATAACCTATAGGGAAGCACAACAGATACTTTATTGAGCCCGATCTAAGACGAAAGAGGAGGCTTCGCTCCCAGCGTGTGATACCTCTTAGGAGATAACTAATGGGAGAGCACAAAGGAGAACCGCCCTCACTGGACATTAAGATATATTGTTTCAGAGATGTTTTGTCGTATTCCTGAGCATGTCTTACATCCCCGTAATATTTATTTAATACTTTGCGGATGGTCTTTCCATCAATTCCATCTAGTTGATCAGGATTGTTAAAACTGTGATCAATATTGACCGCAGTCAAATTTGCCCGTACTTGGGCCAGCCAAGGTATATCACTGCCCTTATCACATTTTAAGCAATCAGCTAATATCTCCCTTGTTAAAGAGGCTGCTGGATTTTTCCAGACCTTCAGCCAAAACAGAACAGGACGGGACCTAATATAATCTTCCAAGTATGGCATTCTTAACTCGTTGTGACATACAAAGGTGGACAATGAAATTGGTAGGCCCAAAAGTCTCCTGCAAAATCTGTTTTCATCGGCCTGGGCACTTTTCAAATTTGTATGGCCTCAGATTTCTGCCCTATAGGTCATAATTGGTACACATTGTGTCCTATAAATTTTAAGTAGGGACAGTACCACCTCAATTCTTTTCGGTTGGGGGAGATTTAGTTTATTAAGTTCATGGTTCTTGAAAATGTTGTCCGTCCATAAGCCAAATGTGGGGACCAAGACCCATTATCGGAGAATTGTAGGCCCAGATAAGGGAAAGTGCGAGTGCATATCAAAGAATCAGGTCCCAAGATAATAGTGTTAATAGTACGTTTCTTAGGGCCACAACACATTAAAAAGGATTTTTAAAGATTTGTACAAAGGTCCAAACTATTCATAAAAACTGCAAATCCCCTAACTACAATTCTCAAGGCATTAGGTGTTCGACCCATAAACACAGCATCATCTGCACTTAGTAAGGCGGGCAGTTTGTTACCATTAATTATAGGGACATCGGTGATTTGGTTAGACACGACATTGTGAAGTTTGTTAATATATAAAATAAATAAAAGTGGGGGAAGAACGCACCCTTGTCTGACGCCTCTCCCTATCACTATATCTCCTGACACTGCCCCATCCATGCTTATCCTTACCCGGGCCCTGAAGTCCCTATGCAGATATGCTAAAAAGTACACCAAATCCTTATCTAATCCATAGTCTAAAAGGCATTGCCAGAGCCTGCATCTATTAACAAAATCAATAGCGGACAAGAGGTCCACAAATGCCAAGTAGAGAGGACTGTGTCGGGCGATGGTATATTTCCCTATGATTAAATTGAGATTCAAACACTGTTCCACAGTACCAAGATGGCTACGAAAATCCAACTGGCATTTATTTATTATATTTTCATCCTCTGCCCAAGTTATGATTTTGTTAAATAGAACTCTCCCCAATATTTTAAGGGTATTGTCGATTAGGGAAATGGGTCTGTAACAACTTAGGGAGCCCAGAACTCTGACCTAGATTTTATAAAATCAATAGGCAGCCCGTCCGGGCCTGGGGCTTCATTTTCCACGCTCTGCAGTATTGCCTCCTCAACCTCAGTCAAAGAAATGTGGATTTGAGTAGGTATAGGGTTTACCGGAGTATCTTCGCATTGGGGTGAGAAAGCATATGTTTTTGAGAAAGTGAGCGACCCACACTTCACTAGTGATGTTACAGCTTAGGGGGTGGATGTAGTCCCAAAAGCTCTCGAAGACTTAGTGGCAGACCAAAAATTATTTGTGTTATTAAATTTAGAAGCACAGGCCAGGTTATTCCAATATTCTTTTAAGACCTCGTCTCACCTTAATTTTATTATTTCTTTTTATAATTGTGCCTTAAAGTTCTAATAAGGGTAGGGTCTCTAGGGGAAACTGATAAAGCTGCTCTAAGATCCCTATTAGCCCTAGAGTAGGCATTATCGAACCACCTAGGATCAGATTTGTGTGGAGCTACTGGTCTAGAAATCAGTTCTTTAATGCCTGCGCATAGTAGAGTAAAAGCACAAACTGCCTCTGGGTTTGGGTCTGCCAAAGTAAGACAGGTCTCACAAGGAGATGAATACATTTTTGCCATCTCTTGGAAGACCTGCCTATAATCCATGCCCTTCCATTTGATTCTTAATCTATCAATTGAGAGTTCTAGGTTTCCTGCTCCCGGTTCCCTTCTGATATTCGGTCGCGGGGCTACCCTTAATGAGACCAAAATGGGATTATGGTCTCTAAAAGTCGATGCCCTGACCTCTGTCTCAACTAGATAGTCTTCCAAAGATGGGGATATGAAGACATAATCTATGGTTAAGGCTCATCCTAGGCCGCTATAGGTGGGTAGTGGATTATCATTGGTGTTTACGGCTACAATGTCCATCACATTTAGAAAACTACTATTTGATAAGTGGTCTAATAGCTCATAACCTCTCTTACATGGGTTGTGTGAAATAGACTGGGAAGGACTCCCCGTAACTCCTTGTCCTATCTTTGCGTTGAAGTCACCCCCCAGGCATATCCCTGTCAGTTTGTACTTTCCCAGTGAATTATCTAAATCTCAAACAAAGTTAAAAAGATGAACAAAATGAACATTTGGTGAAGTTAAAAAATCATTATTGTAAAAATTAATGAAACAAATAGAGGCCCCCCATGTATAAATCAGAGCTTGAAAATTGACATTCTTGGTGGGGATTAGTTTGACTCTTCCACCTGATTCAGTACTGACCCATATTGATAAACCCCCCGAAGGTCTACCATGTTTAGGATTAGGGGGAATAATGTTAAAACACTTCTACTCTTCAAAGTATAATTCTTTGGTTGCACAGGTTTATTTGAACATAAGGATGTCGTATTTATTTATCGTGTTTGCCCAATCTTCTATAATTTTTTTGAGGCCAAACCTGCGACATTCCAACTCAGCACCCTCAATATTGAGTCAGAACAATCAATTGATTGGATAATTTCCACCGGGGCTGATGTTAGGGGTGTCCTTGACTATCGTATGGACCAATTTAGTGGAATGAGTTTTGGGTAAAGGTCAATCGACGGTGTCTTTGTCAGAGATAGCCAAAAATCTATTTACTGACTGATAAGAAGGGCTGAGAGGTGGGCACTGTATAAGTGGTGGTTTATAGAAAAAACGAAGGGGTAATGCACAGACATTTGTAGAAAAAAGGCAGTTGGTCTCTAATATGGATCCAAGAGTCCTAGGTCGAGAAATGTTAATAATGATGCAATCACCCCTAATGGTTTTCACTGCTGGTCCCACCCAGCCTACCCTTCGTACCATTAGGATTTCTTGCATATCAGACCTCCTGAACCCTTTGGGTTTTGCCATCCAATCTACACATTTTTTCTGCAGTTGTTCCCAGGACTCTAGGTTTTTTTTCTCTAGTGGGGGTACCCCTACAAGAGTTAACACATAAGGGCAGAATGCAGGGGGTAGATTTAAAACATCCTTATTTGGTTCTGCGTTCCCCGTGGTGCCAACGACAGCAGTGCTTGTGCTAACTGTCGGACCAGCTTGGACATCAACAGAGTTTACATTTTGGGTATTTACAGGTCGAGTATATGATTTAGAAACTAGGGGGTTTCTCATTTTATTATTAAAATCAGAGGAGACAGGCAACAACTTTACAATTAGGGGCACTTGTCATGCCAGTTGCATATTATGGGGGGAACTTTCCGGAATGCTAACCTGTCGAGCTGCCTCATTATGTTCCCTACAAGATGGTATTGCCCTGGTGGTTAAGGATTCCAAGCGGTCTAATCACTTCCATAACTTATCAAAGCTTTTATCCACAAGCCCTTTAACACGATCATACAGTGAGTCAACAATAATATCTATAGCAGTGTCCCCAAGTGTGAAGTTAGAAAAAGCAGTCTGTGTGAACTTCATCTGAGTGGAATTACTTTGAGTATCCGCATCAACTAAGTCAATTGGATAGCTACTGGGCATTTGGTCTACAGGGATCATGGGACCCTTGATCCACGTGTTTAAAGTTGTGCGTTGTGAGTTCAAACATGGGGGCTGTTTCCTTTTAGGACAGGCTTGTTTTACCACCTTCCTCTTCTTTCTTGTTCCACATACTTCTGGGTTTGGGGTTATGTCCATATTGGCTGTGGTCACTGATCCAATTGGACTACACCCAACTTCAGGGGCAGCAATTGTTCCTGTTGTGCCGAGCCCTTTCACACTCAGCGTATTCTCTCCACTGGGGGTTTGTGGCGAATGTTCTGTGGCTCTACGTATGGAAGCCTGTGTATCACTTATATCTATAGTGTCAGATTGTGCTACACATTGGGGTTTTGTGGGGCCCATGGACATTCTTCTCTCTGTCAGCTCAATCATGGTGCTGACCAAATTCATTGCCTGCTCCAACATAGTGTCTATGGCTGTGATTTTGTGTGCGGGGGTAGTGGTGCTGTGTTTGCCCATAATGACACAACCCCTCAAACATCCAGGAATGACAGAAGTAAAGTGCACCACTCACCACTGCAGGGTACAAATATGGTTTTGCTCTGGTTGTTAAGGGGGTGGCCCAGCCCGGCCTCTTCTGGCCACTGATGGCCACAGACAGCCCCGCACTTGTATCTGGCTTCTCCCAGCATCGCCCGCGTGCGATGACAGCGCCTCCCGCTTCAGCAGCTGTGAGCACTCGGGCAGGGCAGGGCAGAACCAACAGAGCGGTGCACCCTGAGATCGAGAGTCCCACCAGGGTGGAGCTGCGCCTCCAGCAAACGTCCCCATCCACACAGAGTCAGCTGAAGCGGCAAAGCGGCAAGGTAAAGATTTCACAGGCTGTGTCTCCTTTTGCACAATGCTGTCTCCTCCCCTGTGGTTCAACTGCACCAGTGAATGCAGAACTGGTTTGGACTGGGTTTAAAGACATTTGCCACCAAAAGAACAAATACATTTTGGGGCATAACACCTGTAACCCCATGGCTCTAGATTACTTCAAGGAACAAGAGGACCCTACCAAGAAGAAGAGCTGAAGAGCTGTAAGGAGGAGTACTTCCCCTTTGCTTTGTGGGGTTGGCCTGCATTTGCTGCTTATGTGTATGGTGGAGGAAAAGGAGTGACTTTTTTGCCCTGTTGTGGTACCCTGTTTGTGAAGAATCTACAAGGGCTGGTGTGTGCTTGTCTACTGTTTTGGAAGACTCAGGAATACCAAGGTCTTCCTGGTGCTTATACTTTACTGGAACTTCTTGTGCTTACCGGAAATTCTTTGGGCAGCTGAAAACTCGTTTCGCTTTATTTACTGATAAGCCTACCTGTGTTTTTCATTCCTGGGGAAGCTGCCTAGTACTTCCTTCATTGTGAGCTGCATAGGCACTGCCGCTGAGATGCCTGTGTACTAACTGTGGGCCAAAAATCCGTATCGCTCGTGGAATTTTTGGATTTTCGGCAATTTCACGATCTGCGAATCTTGCCAAATAGCTGAAAAATCCGCAAATCCGCTCGCGGGCGAATTTTTTTGGGGGCCCACAGGAAACACTTACAGTTAAGGCAGGTGCTCGAGTTGAAGCTAACTTTGTAACCATTTAGAATGGCGCCTGCAACTTCAACTATGGCAGCTTGCCGGTGCCATTCTAAAATGGTTACAAAGTTAGCTTCAACTCGGGCACCTGCCTTAACTCTGTAAGTGCTTCCTTTGTGCCAAAAATTAAACCTCAACAGGAAGCACTTACAGATATAAATAAAGCAGGTGCCCGAGTTGAAGCTCAAATTCTGTAACGTTTTAATCAGCCCAAAACATTAGTGAGCACGGTCGAGGCTGGGCAAGTGTGCTTTAACCCCATATCTGCCATCGAAAATTAGCTGTAATACTTGAGAGAGGTCTTTGAATCCCTCAGTTTCTCAAGAGAAACCCCTGTGTAGTTCCTGTGACCAGGGGGCTGCTTTCTCCTCACCTGCTGCCCTGCTCACTCTCTGACCCTTTACACAAGATCCATGTGAACACGCATAGAAGCCCCGTGTCTTTGCATCCATGAGTTTCTCGAGCGCAACGCCCATGTAGTTCCTGTGACCAGGAGGATGCTTTCTCCTCACCCGCTGCCCTGCTCGCTCTCTGACCATTTATACACAAGAGGCATGTTGACACGCATAGAAGCCCCGCACCACACACTAGCGGTATCAAACGTCTTCCCGCCCTTTCTCAACTATGATGGACAGCTCACTCACGGGATCTCGCCGCCTTTTGGCGAGGTGGCAAAGTTACAGGCACATATGGTCAGTGAAGACAAATCTTCTGGCCCTTTTACGCAGCTGCAGTGTAGGAAAAGCACTGGATTAACCAGTAGAAAGTACTCCAGTTGAGTAGAGGTATTGCACAAAACTGTGGCATCTTCGTGGATAACTATGCAGGGCTGGATTCATTCTGGCTGGAGGCTCCTGTCACCAAAATTAAACCTCAACAGGAAGCACTTACAGATATTGAAGGTGCCCGAGTTGAAGCTCAAATTCAGTAACGTTTAAGTAAGCCGAAAACATTAGTGAGCACGGTCGAGGCTGGGAAACTGTGCTTTAACCCCATATCTGCCGTCGAAAATTAGCTGTAATTCTCGAGGGAGGTCTTTGAATCCATGAGTTTCTCGAGCGCAATCCCCGTGTAGTTCCTGTGACCAGGAAGCTGCTTCTCCTCACCTGCTGCCCTGCTCGCTCTCTGACCCTTTATAGACAAGAGGCATGTTGACACGCATAGAAGCCCCGCACCACACACTAGCGGTATCAAACGTCTTCCCGCCCTTTCCCAACTATGATGGACAACTTACTCAAGGGACCTCAGCGCCTTTTGGCGCTGTAGCAAAGTTACAGGCACACATGGTCAGTGGAGACAAATCATCTGGCCCTTTACGCAGCTGCAGTATAGGAAAAGCACTATACATTTACCCAACAAGGTAGCACTTACTGGATTAGCCAGTAGAAAGTACTCCAGTGCAAATCGCAAAAAGTCAGCGATTTAGTGGGAAAATCCGATTTTTTTTGCAAATTCGCGGACCGCAGATCCGCAAAATTTGCCCATACTTACTGTGTACCTGAGTTAGGCTGCGCTCCCACTTGCTTTGTGAGACGCCGAGAGGTTAACTAATTCTGAGTGCGGCCGCCCGCCTTCTGAGTGAGCATCGCGCTACCACCAGGTGTTGCCTGACAACCAGCCCAAAGTACCTAGAATCAGGAACCTCACAGCCCAGCAGCTGCGGCCCCCCTACCTTTCCAGAAGGGGGACCAACATGTGCAGCAGTGCAGGAAACCGGCTACAGCCAGGTTCCCCTAGGGCCAGTAATCGGCTATGAATCACCCCATTCATGAGGCCCCCTCTTCCAGAGGGAGCCACTGTGTGGTTGCTAGGCACCACTGAGGTGACGCCTGTTGACAGCAAGGCAGCCCAAACCCAACAGGATGCCATGCCAGCAACCAGAGCCTCACAGCCTTGCTGCAGTGAAGAAACACCCCGGCGCCTCCCACTCTGTGCTGTCGGAGGTGCCAACATAAGAAGTCAGCTGGTCTTGGCCAGGGGTTTGGGTGGGTGCACTTCTCCCCACGCTGTGGGAGCCTTCTTGCCCCCATGCTGTGCTGCCAGGGAGGCCACCGGGCGAGTGCCCTTCCCCCTCCTCATAGTTGTTGTTGAAAAGACCCTCAGTGCAGCGTGTCCCATTGTGGGCAGCTGCATATCAGCTCATACAGGTGTACATGATGACCAGTTAAAGTCTCTCTGCCAACAGGGGCATCTGTGTTGTGGGGAACTGCAACTTGTGAACAACGGCATCTGGGGAGTAGGTGTGGGTAACAGCTACCCTTTTGGACCCTAACGTTATGATGTAAGCCTTTTTCTGGCCAGGGCCCCAAGTATTGTCCGCAAGAACTGCCTATTATACAGGACTGATGTCTTCATATTTTTGGTGTGACGTGTACAACTTACAGGTATTGCCTTAGTGCACTACATGTATTATGACAATTGCCTTATGGCAAAGTGATGATAGTTCATGATGTATGCATTCTTATGGCCAGTGACTAGTAGCACAGAAAATCATGTAATTGTAGTCTTATGTGATTTTTTTGCATCTTTTTGACAAGCGCCTAGTGGCACAGTGATTTAAGTGATGTGTTCTAATGTGGTTTACATGCTAAGAAGTGATTTACAGCCCAATGTGTTTGTATGTACAATACGAAGGATATCTTTAATATAACCTTGTGTGCAGTTTCTTTTGTGGTGTGTCTAGTGTGTCAATGGTGTGTGTGTGTTGCATCACCGCTTTACACATTGCCTCAAGGATAAGCCTGACTGCTCTGCCAAGCTACCAAGGGGTAGAGCAAGGGTTATCTTGGATGTGTAACTTACCCTGACTAGAGTGGTGGGTTCTGCCTGGCTTAGGTGTATACCCTAGCCAACCAGAAATGCCATTTCTAACAGACTGCTACTCTTTTACCCTGTTGCCTGAGTGAAAGGCCTGGACTTTCCATCCTGATTCCAGGAACTTCAGAGCGAGCCCAAGGGCTAGTTTGCTGCAGCCACGGCTGGGAACTAGGTAGAGTGGGGGGCAGGTAAATGAGTGGTAGTTGGGTAGTTGCATGCATGATTGTTAGGGAAGTGGCAACTATAAATAAAAAGACATACCCACTTACCTTGCTTGCTGCATGACATCTGGTGTCCTCCTCACTCCGGTCCATCTTCTGCTCCTGTCTCCTCTAGGCTCCATCGGATCCAAACCCCAATCCCCGAACACCAATCCTAGGTCGGCTCACATGCTTGTAACCCAGCATGAGAGAAGTGCCAGGATTCTGCCTCTCTTTGTGCTCTCAAGAGCCTTGGAAGCTGTACTTTCTCTAACCCAACAGTGTAAGACAGCTAGGTTAAAGAGGTTTAAAATGTGCATGTCTGGCCGGCGACCGCAGAAATCCTGCCAAAGACATGTGTGCACAATAAACCTAAGTGCCCAGCCAGCCCATAACTTCTTCCTGCTGCAGCAATGGCCACACCCTGTCCTAACCCTTGGTTCGGAAAAATAAAATCTTAATAAATAAACTTTATTATGGTTTTTATTTTTCATCTTTTTCTACTTTTCTGCAGAGCATTTTTGTTAGTGGGCAACGCTTCTCCACCTTAATGGAGAAGAAGCTCCTGGTTGGCTGGCCACCTGATCTGAGACCCAGGGACAGAAAAGGCTTTAACCAACTTAAGCCCAGCACCCGTATTCTGTCTGCTGTGAGTTCTACCCCCAAGTGGTTTTACCCCAGGCCTTGATGCTTAGAAGTGGGCCTGAAGGTGTTCTGTCATCCCACTTGTGGGCCTGTAAAAAGAGCTGATGCAGCAGAATGAATTACCTTGCAGGAACATCACAAGCGCTGCAGCATGATACATTGCCAGCACAGGACCTCGCATCACAGCTGGCAGCAGCCACTGAGTGAATCATCTTCAACACAGGCCTTTGCATCACAAGCCCATCATCAATGGCATCCTCGATGGCCACGCATGTCTCTGCATTGCCACCCTGCAGCGTCTTCATAACCATTAGTGTGCAATGCATATTCAACGCAGGAATTTGCATCGCAAGCCCTCATCAATGGCAACCTCGAAAATGACACAGGACTCTCTATTGCAACCCTGCAGCTCCTTGGAACTGCCTCTGTACGATCTTGCAACAATTTGAAAACCAGGATTTAAGGTGATATGTTTAGTTGGCTAATCGCCTGTGATCCATCGCAGTCAGATTGAACTTGTAACTTTGCCCCAGTCTGGGGCGGCCAGATAACCACAGATGGCACTTTGTGCTTCCAGGCACTATTACCACTTAAATTTTTAAAATTGCATATCTCCTGTTCCATTGGAATTCTGCTGTTTTGATCTCAAATCATTTATTACATGTTATTCTATTTTCCTAAGTTGGAGTGGGATTTTTCATCTGTTGTTTACACTTTATTAATGTTTGAAACGCTGCATAAACACTATACACCTTGCCTATAAGTTAAGCCTGACTGCTTTTGTGCCAAACTAATAAGGTAAATTTGGGGTTTCACCCTGACAAGAATTGTAATTGCTGCTTGTGTAGTACTTCACCCCTTCAACTAGTAACCCAATTTCCAACAGACCACAAATATAGTTTAAAGAGTAATCACTACATATACTGTGTGAAACATAGCTAGCCAGTACTGTAATTGCATTTATCAATTTTTTTATTTAATCAATGTGCATGGCGTCCATTGTTTATTTTTACTACATATATATGACGAGTGAGAAAGAAAGAGAGAGCTATTATTAAATTGTTATTCTCTCATGCAGGCAGACAAATTTGGCTAGAGAATTCCAGTTGTATTGCAACTGTGTGTGTCACATCATTGCATCTTGAGAGAACAGGACCCTTCAGAATTTCACCTTCTGTCAGCACTTACTCAGAGATCCAATCGCAGAGTTGAGGAATGTCCAGATAAGAGGAACTGTTTGAGAGAGATTACTGCGGGAATGACACCTATAATGGAAAGTGGATCACCAGGTTACTTTGCTAGTAAAGCAAGTTATAAGGCATACAGAATTGCAGAAATCTTTAAATATGTGGACTACCTTGCACTGAGGACTTGAACATTTACTCGTTATTCTCACCTTGATTTTGTCTTTTTGCTGTGTTGAATTCACTCAAAAAACTCATCAAATAAATAGATTTTTCTTATCAACAAGTCTGTGAGAAAAGAGTTATTATACACCAAACACGTTCCTGTGTTTGTGTTATCTACTTATCACTATTACTTCTAGGCCTAGCTCTCCCTGTGCTGCAGTATCGCTTTTGCTCCTATGTTCTCCTTGCTTTTTCCTCATTTTAATTGTTTTCTCTTAGCTTTTTCCCTTTTTTTTAGTGCCTTCTCCTTGCTTTTACCTGCTTTTCATTGTTTTCACCTTACTCTTTCCCTTTTTTTTGACTGCCTTTTCTTTGTGAAGGGCCCTCAAGACGTGGCTGTTCGAAAAGCCTCCACTACCTGCAAGCACCTGGATACCATGTTGGTTGATAGCTGCGGCGGCTACACGCTTCTCCTCTTTGCATCACACTTCCAGCTCCGAGCGACACAAAGTCTTCTCAGTGGGCCCATACAATAGTAGGCACACCTCTCTGCAGGTAGAGTTCCCAACCAGGGAATTCAGGGGAGCTGGTGGTGAAGTCTTGTATCCCAGAGACTTCAGGCAGGAGGCATGCACAACTCAAGCACTTAGAGATTATTCGTCAAGATTATGAAGAGTTCACAAAAGTTCTTTTCCCCTTTCCTTGGCAATAAAGTAACCACTGAAGGCTAACACCAGAAATAGCAAAAACAGTACAGGGGAAGTCTGCTCCTTCAGCTTCCTTGGTTCTTCTCCTTGGCAAAGGTTCATCTTGATTCCCAGAAATGATCTAAAGTTCGGGGGTCTGGGCCCAAAGAGTTATACCAGTAAATCCTTTGTCCTCTGAAGGAAAGAGGGTGGCTGTGCCCAGCCAAAACCAGTTCTATACAGCTTCCTGGCAGGAGATAGGGACAGCATTGTTGGAAGCAGACTTGGCCCAGATAGCTGAAAGAAAATCTCCTCCCCTACTCTCTATTCTATGAGGGTGCAGGTCAGTGAAAGGAGGTCTCTGCCCCCCACTCTCTATTCAATGCAGATCCCATTCAGCCAGCCCTGAGCTTTCAGACTGCTGGAGCCAAGGCCCTCTCCAGCCCCATGTCACACACAAACCAGATATTGGAATACACAAACCTAGCAGAGGCATGGTGGATGGTTAGGCAAGAAAATACCTACTTTCTAAAAGTAGTGTTTTCAAATACAGAATGTAAAAATCACCCTCACTAAAAGATGTATTTTAACATTCTGAGTTCAGGCATATTAAACTCGAATTTTTACCTAGTTCCCAGGGTCAGTTAGGATTATAAGATGTTATAATCAAACTGCCTATTCTGGCCTATGGGAACAGGTAGCCTTGCAATAGTGAAAAATGAAATTGGCCGTAATTTACTATCAGGACATGCCACACACATCAGGGCATGTCCTACCTCATACATACAATGCACCCTGCCCATGGGGTTAGCTTGGGCCTACCTTAGGGTTGACTAACATGTGGAAAAGGGAAGGTTTGGGGACTGGAAAGTGGGTGCACTGTCCAAGTCATCATGGCAGCCCCAGGCTGCACACAGGCTCTGCAATGGCAGGCCTGAGCCTCATTTTACCAGCTGCTTCTGTGGCACAACCAGTGCTGCAAGACCACCAGCAACATTTGATTGACAAGACCTGGGAACACATGGTGCAATCTACTAGGGTCTGACAAGTAAATCAAATACGCCAATCATGGAGTCACTAATCCATTATAACAATTTACAATAGGGAGAACTTGTACTTTGGAACTGAACAACAGTGGCAAAGTGCCCAGTGTCATAAAACCACCAACAACAGGTCAGAAAAAATACAGGAGTAAGGCAAAAAGTTCAGGGATGACTCTGCAAAAAGAGCCAAGTTCAGCAGAGAATGAGAGAGAGATGTAAACACCACATTGGGCTCTCTTCCAAGACCTTAGTGAATTTTTCAGGGGCCTGTACCTCACACAGAGTTGTTAATGTAGTTTATGGAGTTGACATATTTTTGGATGGGAAGATCTTCGTAAATATAATATTATAGATTATAGATAGGAATGGCATATCAGCAGTCATAGAAATGGTGGGTTTACTTGTGTTAAGAAGAGGTTTGGCTCTGACAAGCATGAGGTGACCTAGAATAGTAACAAGCTGACAACCCCAAGACATTGCTGAGAACATACCGGATCAACTGAGAGGAGTCAATAAGGAGAAAAAAGACACAGCACAACAGACTAACAAGAGACTAGAGAATGGGAACATTGAGAGAAATGAACGAGAGAAAAACAGCCAAAATGCTTTATTTCGCAATGTTTCAGTGTAAATAAAGTACTCAAGATAAAAACAACTGTAATAACAATCTACATATAGCATGTGATACATCATAAAAACACAATTGGAGTCCATATTTAAAATCCTAAATTTAAAAAGAAAATCATCATAAAACTGTAAACTGCGTTGTACCATCAAAATTAATCAATAGTCGCCTCCCTTTTGACCTTTGCTATTCCATTCTTTTTGGCCCCTATGCTATTCAGAGAGGACCAGAGAAACAAGGCTGTAAAATAGCATACAAAGGGATTAATCAATTGTTTAATAAAGTAAAGAGGAGGGCGACATTGTTTAAACTCTAATTTATGCTAAAGAGGGAGAATAAACATTTTCCTTTGTAGATGGTAAAAAGTACCAAAAAAAACAATAAATGCAAACCTAGCCGGGCTGACCTTTCATCACAGGAACAAACTGCCAAGTCATTTAAGGAAATACCCATTCTGTAAAAAAAGAGATCCTCAAGGGAATGAGATTCATACAGAACATACAGAACTAAAATAAAACAATGTCGGGATTAGACACAAATACTAAGCATGATTCGCCAACTTGAGTGGAGAGGGGGCACGTAAGGTACATCTTTACTGACATTTTTTGACAACTTGATTCTCCTCTCTCTCCTGCAGTCTTCTCTAAAAACATTTGTTTAATTCTTGCTTTAGACACAGTGATGTAGCTGGATGGATTAACATATAGATCTCCATAACCCCAAATTCCCAGCGTAGATTTCACATATTGCAGCCAAGTGATCTTATGTACATTGTCTAGGGTTAAACAGTCCCTAATAATGTTTTGTGTCAGGTTAACAATGTGTCTCCTCCACATCGAGTGCCATAACAAAATGCGTGCTAACCTCAAGATGTCAAGGAGCCTCAAGTTCAATAAGGCAATTATATTTTGAACAGTTCCCTAGAATCTTTTATAAAAACCTTCCTCTATTATTTTTAAAGGGTCAATTGCTGCCATCCCCCAAACCCATACTCTATATGTAGCTTTGAAGACAGTTTTTGCAGCTTAAACATTTTTTATTACCTCAATAGGCTTAGACCCCAGATTCTTAATAAAGCTAAAAATGGCCCTCACACTTTTTTCATTATTAGAGCTCTATTGTCCACCATGTTTAACAATGTGTGTTTTCTATCAAATAAAACCCCCAGGCAAGAAAAGGTGCCCACCACTACCTGCCAGCGTGACTCTGTATGGAATGCTGGAAGTATGTTGGGGCATGCTCATGCCACTAATACCAAAAAAGCAGTATAGGGAGGGGACCTGCATTAAAAATTAGTAAATCTTTTGAAGAGCCAGTCACGGCAGCCTGCACCCCATTAATATTGATTGAAAATAAAAAGGGGGCAAGAACTCAGCCCTGTTTTACGTCCCGTTTTATCAAGAAATACCTTGTGCACTCCCCATCCCTACCATAACGGAACAGGCCATAGCTTAGCCGTATATCTGATGAATAAAATGAATTATAGCTGTCTCAATGCTCATCTCTTCCATAATAGACCATAGTTTGGAGTGGTTGGCACAGTCAAAAGCAGCCAACTGATCCATAAAGGCCATTACAGATCTTCTTGGGCTTCACCATGGCTTATTTGGCTATGGTCAAACTCAGGCAATGGTCTATGGTCCCCTTGTCTTTTTGGAACCTTTATTGAGATGGTATCAGAAGGTTCCTCTCTCTGTCCCAGTCCTTCAGCCTGTTCAACTGAAGGTGCCCCATCAGTTTTTCTGCAGAGTCTAACAGAGAGAAGGATTATATTTGTAAAGGTTAGACTTGTCCCCCTTTTTTTAAATCGGAATTATCATGTGCTATTCTATGATGCTGGAAGACCCACCTTACTTATGGTGTTAAAAATATAGGTTAGAAGTGAAGGCCAAAGTTCTTGGTGGGCTAAGAAAAATGTATTGTGACCCCATCCGGACCTAGGGTCTTTGTAACACTACATTGAGTCAGTCCCAATCTCACCTCTGCCATATCAAAGGCCAAAATCTCCTTATAAGCTACCTGCTGAAGTATGGAAGAAAAAAACTGACATATCGGCAGCCCGAAAAATGTGGTCAAAATGAGCCCCCCTTAAACATCCTCGTAACATGTGTGTCTAGTGTGGGATTGGTGTCATCTTTGAGAAATGGGGCATAAATGACTTTCCAAAAATCCCTATCATTTGTTGTAGCTGCTGCTTTTGACAGGTTCTCCCACAATTACTACCTCAGGCAGCGGATTCTGGCTTTCTGTGCCTCACTATATGATATGTGTGGAGTCTTCACCAATTTTTGATGTCTTGGGATGATTCTATGGGCAGCACAACAATCTTTAAGGTTTTAAAGCAGGCCTCATCAAACCAGCCAGCCACTGGAGTCGCCTGGGGGGACTTCAACGAAAACAGGTTACTTTTGACCTCAGCCACTAAATTGAAAAATGCCAGCATTACGCCTTCCGGTTTGAGCTAGACCTAAACATATTAAAACCTCACTCAGCCTTTTTGAGATTATCAATGGAACAACTCGATCCTTGTTAATATTTTCCCATTTTAATAAGTACCCATTTTTCCTTGCTAAAATTGGCTTGGGTACTTTGCCTGCTGAAGGCCTATTACCCACCACCCATAGCATAGTGCATGGAAGGCCTACATTATCACTATCCCCCATGGGGATACAGAGCATACTGGATGGCTCTGAGGAATTTTGCAGAGGCTGGGGTTTGGAGATAAATGCTGGTAACACGAAATTCATGATCTTCAACCCCCCTGCAACTACCCATCCAAATCCAAGCCTAGGTCCAGTTGGACAAGAAAGAGTGTCGACTTTTGAATATCTGGGGGTAACCAATAATGAGAATCTGTCATGGGGCCCCCAGCAAATAAAGTCACAAATGAAATTGGCACAGCTTGCGGGGGGCATTCTCAAGCTACCCAATCAATCCACACTTCCCGTCAGTCCACCTATGGAGATATACAAAACTCAGGCGAGGGGTGCCATCACCTAGGGTGGCGAGTTGTGGGGGTACTACTGCAGACCCGAACTTGCTAAAACTGAGAATAAATTCATGAGACAGCTTCTGGCCCTCCCACCTAGCACTCCGCTCCTCCTCTTGAGGCTCGACTTGGGGGCTGATACCCATTGAAGATGAACTGGCGCTCAAACCCCTCAGGTTCTGGCGTAGGCTCTGGACAACGCCCGAGCTGCAAAATTATAGGCAGGAACTCAAGGAAATATTAATCCATCATAGCACAGGTAAAATCCCCTGGTTCATGTACATAAAGAATGAATTGGCAAGGTTGGGATTTTCTGCTTTATGGCATGATCACGAGAGGAGTTGCAAAAAGGTCTCACGGAAGTCCCTTACCAGGATTTTTGTTGATAACAAACTAACTGCTGCCTTGTCTGATCCACATTCCGGCACCTTAACTAATTCTTTTTTAACGATCAAAACATCTTACTTTATGGAGCATTTCATGGATGATATCTACCCTATTGTAGCTAGAAAACTTTATGTACAATGGAGATATGGTACTCTGCCCATAAGAGCATTCACTAGTAAATGGTCCGCTTCTGGAGCGACAAACTGTCCTAGGTGTAGGTGTGACTCAGAAAATGAACTTCACATTCTCTTCTTTTGTCGAGCGTATAGTGAGTCCAGGAAGTACTGGCTTGTACCTTTATGCAAGAACCTTGGCTTTGTACAGTGTATGTATGCTTTTAGAGTCCTAAAAACTGATACCGCCAGAGATATTGTATTTGCTGTTTCTCAGTTCCTGGCAGCCATGTGGCACAAGCATAGGCTTATAATTGCTAAAGAATGATATTAAATTACGTGTACATAAGGGATGTTTTACTGTTCATGCACTTTTAGAGTATGTAGGTTTTTAATAATTTAAATGTTCATTTATTAATGAATTGAACTATCATCCATGAATATTGTTTTTTTGTATTGTACTCTTTTATGGCAAAACAGCCGAAATAAAGATTTTATGAATGAATGAATGAATGGTTTTCTGTCCCAAGTGTTAAACCTGACAAACTGCTGAGGTTCGTTCCAAAATCAGAGCTAAACATCAATTATCAAAATAGAATCCCAAAAGATAGTTCTTAGTCATCCAAATAATAACAGATTAATCTTGATTGTCTCCTTCACCCTTTCAGCTGAGCCATGTCACAGTAACTGTTTATCCACACACAAGATTGACAATCTCATATGTGCGAAAGAACAACTGCCATTCTGCTGGTTTTGACCATTACCATGAATGGAATTTGTGGTTGGGCCCTGGACATGGCCAGCATTAGACTTACTTCAACGTCATCTCGCAGTTTTGTTATGTTAAATAAGCAACAATTCCCTACTAGCTCAAATGAGCACTGCTCTTTTCCTTTTTCCAAAATCACCAACACTCTACAACTTTTCTCTGCTGAACGCACTGCATCTGGTGAGCCCCAAGTGCCCGCCAAGGACCTCACTCAATAGCAGCCGAATGAGTGAGGATGTGGTTGTTTTTTAAAGGCGGGATGAACACAGGGTGTTTGGCAAACACGTGCAAGACCTTTCCCCATTCTCAAAAGATATTTTCCCTGTCTTCATGTCCTCCACAGCACCACCACCATCTGCCAGAAATAAATGCACTTGACCACAGCAGCACACTGGTATCTTGTCCTTTTGGCCCATCATCAATAGGAAGAGCGAGATGGGCTCTTTGTCACCTAAAAAAGGGTTACTTGTGTCTTACTGCACCTCAACTCTTTTTATGTAGGCATTTAGTGCTTAGCCCAAGCTACGCAAAAAGTCTTGAAGCCATGTCAAAGCCACCTTTTCATCACATTTTCATCACAGACTGAGCATCTGGTGTCCTAGTTAGTAGGTGCAGCTGTCATTTCATGTTTGATATTGCTAGTTTGTCTACAAGAAATGGGGAAAATTACTAGAATTCTGTGGGAAGCTGGCCTGATATTTGATATCCACTAATGTGAGTGGGCACCTTGCACCAGTCCAGACAACACTTATGGTGAATTAGGAGGTCTCACACAACCTCAGAA
The DNA here is from genome assembly GCF_964263255.1 of Lissotriton vulgaris. Classification (NCBI taxonomy): domain Eukaryota; kingdom Metazoa; phylum Chordata; class Amphibia; order Caudata; family Salamandridae; genus Lissotriton; species Lissotriton vulgaris. The sequence goes on from NC_141695.1 coordinate 656,355,922, forward strand.
AGCTATCCAAGTGGTAGCTGTGAAGAGCAGCCTTCGGGCTTAGTCTTGAAGGAGTGTAAAGCAGCTTGTTTTACCAAAATGTAGTCTTATAGTATAAATTAAATGGAAAAGATCCACACAAATAATTTATAAAATATATATTTAATATATAACACTATCTATTATGTTACAGTATCACCTACTCAGAGATATTTATTTATTTATTTCGAGTTTTATATAGCGCGTAGTTACCCTGGAGCATCCCAGCGCTTATTCCAGAGCAACAAAAAGGAATAGATAGACACAAAGCACACAATATTAATGCAAAGAAATCACAGTAAATATCACTAATATATAGTGGGTCGGGGGGGCAAACCATATACTAAGAAGGTGGTATAAGAACCATGACTCGAGTCAGGACAATGTTAAGAGGACGTAGAACTGCTGGGGACCCACGGAACCACCCAAAATGAGTTGATAGGCACCCCATGGAGAACGTGTGCAGTGTGTGAACACGACTGCATGCTCCATACAAGTCTGTGTGCAAGTAGCGGTTGGATTTTTAAAGATTAGGAACCCTCCTCAGTGGACCCTTAAGAATCCCTATGGAAGACAGAAGCCGGGTGCATAGGTGTAAAGTGGTATCGGAACCCAACATCTAACCCAATAGAGGACTTCAGGAAAGTGCCCCTGCTGGAAGAGCAGAAAGTGTTTGGAGAAATCCAAACGTGGATTCTGGAAGAAAAGTACTTGAAAGCACAAGGGACAGTGTCTATGGCACTCAGGAGTGACTAGGAGACTTGGAAGACAGATGTCCTCTGATGTTGGGTGCTTCAGGTAAGATGACGGTGACATTGACTCTGCAGCGGCAAGGACCAGGTGATGCTGGGAACGACAAGGACCCGGATATGAGCTGTCCCACAAAGGATGTTAAATGTTGACGGGTAGTGTCCGGCAGGAGTACCAACCAGCATTGGCAAAGGCAACCCATACAGGAAGTCAAGGAGGTACACGGCGGGTCCTGCAAGGTCCAGGAGACTCAACACAAGCAGCGGAGTCAGGGCAGGCCAGAGCACTCAGGAGAGCCCAAGGAAAGCAAAGATGATCCACAATTGGACCCACAGGGCAGCGCACAGGGGTCCTGAGAGGACCTCCAGCAGCTCACCAAAAGGAGCAAGCCACGGTGCCCATGAGGTGATGTGGCTGAAGTCTTGGTGGAAGAAGTTGCCAGAGGTTGGCGAAACTTGTAGGCCAATGCATTTGTCACAGAGTTGCCAACAAGCATATGCACTTGCAAAAGTACGCAGTGCACAGGGGTTCAGTTAATACAGCCCCCACCAGGGATTCTGACCTCAGACTTGGAGAGAAGGCAGCTCGGGCCTCAGTAGATGCAGATAACCACCACCTGTGTTGTTGAACCCTTCGGTGTCTGCAGGAGCTTGGGATCAGCAGACCAGTCAGCAGTGTTGAGGTGCCTGCGAATGCAGGGAAGGGACTCCTTTACTTCAAATGAGATTATCTTCAAGTGTCTTGGACGCTCCACAGGTCCTGCACGGATCCTGTATGGTGCACAGGCACAGACGAGGCAGCAGACTGAAAGGGAGATAAAATCAGGCCCAAACGAAGTCCAGCGAAGTCCAGAGTGCCCAGATGGTAGAAGTGCAGTAGTTTCAGTTCTGAATCTTGCCATGACAAATCTAGGGATCTACACACAGGTAAGCCCTCACGTACCCTAATGAGAGGGTTGGGAAGACTCAGGGGACTCTCCCAGGAGAAAGTCTGTATAGGGGGGAGATTACTTCCATGTCCTTTGCCCAGTTTCACACCAGAGCGGAGCCAGCGGCTCCTAGGAATGGTTTGAACTGGACTATGCACAGGGATACCAAACTGGTTTGAACTGGACTATGCACAGGGACACCAAATGTGCCCCTCATGCAGACTTTCAGGCGCTGGCAAGCGCACCCACCCAGCCTTAATACACTAAATCTTATCTGGGAGGTGGTCACACCTCCCTGTGACAGGATGCCTATTGTTCTACCTTTCCCTGCTCGAGGTTGGCTCAGCAGCAGGAGGGCTGAAATGTGTCTCTGTTCAGCATCAAATTGTATGTTTGCTGATGTGAGACAAGAGAACCTCTAGTCTCATCCCTTGATTGGCACACACTTCTTTGTGTTTCCTTGCTTCAAGAAAACAACTTCCATTCAATGTTTGTTATTGTACATTTCATTTATGTCATGATTTTCAGTAGTGATTTTTTTTGTAGATTCAGTTCAAATTTCAGTTTCATCATGATTGTTGTCAACATAAAAATCAGGCATTATCATTTCAGCGTGTCCAATGCATTTTGGGCATTGTAGGCATGCCCTTCATCAGGGAATTGACACTAGGAACAATGATATGGACAACCATTAATGTAAATAATGACTTGTTGATAATGTAAAAATACAAGAAAACATACAATGCAAAATGAAAATGTGCAATTGAAATATATTTATCCAAATGTGTTGTGGGGAATGGTAAGCCCAGGGTGTGTCGAAGTTTACACCGTGCAATGTGCATGCTAAGGTAAAAAAATGGGGGAGGAGGGTCAGTTGCTCACTTACATGCCTTTCTTTAGATGTTTGTTTAGGAATCTAAGAGAAACAGATAAACGAAAAAGGTCCGTCAAAACCTGTTGGTGAGAGTGCTCCGTAGTGCACTCCTATTCGAGTCTGGTAGACGGTGGAAACTGACCTGAAGGATTGCGGATGAAAGAATTCTGTCCGGTAATCGTCTCCGTGAAACGCCGGTGAAAGTGGTAGCCTTCCCGCGTTTGTTTATTTCGAAGGTGGGGTATCACGTGATGGGTCACGTGGGGTGAACATAGTGAAAAGACTATAAGTGTCGTCGGGGGAATATACTGTGTTATAATTGAGGTCCGGGTTATGATCGAGTTTAAAAATAAACTGTGGTTTTGGTTAGCGTGGGGTTCACGTAGGATTCAACAACGTGTGTATGGATAATAAAAAATATACAAATGACCGAGGTGAGAAAATAAAATGAAGGTTACAAGGTGTACCCTAGGAGCGAACTGGGGTATTGGTAGTTATGAAGTGCACAGTAAGCTAATGGTTTAGCTAATGTGAGGTGCAACAAAAAAACGTGTGGTTTGATGGGGTGTGAGGTGTCAAAAGTAATAGGAACATACACAATAACAGCAAGGTCCGTGTACAGAGCAAATAATTCACAGATAACAAGAAAATTCGATTCTCTCATTTAAACCCATCGGTTTCTGGGTTGACAGTTTATGAATCCAAAAGTTCTCTCGTCTTAAGAGAAATTTGTTGTTGTCTCTCCCTTCTTGTTTGAGTACAGTCTCAAGAATGATGAACTTTATTTGAGAGACATTGTGTTGCTTTTCTACGAAGTGTGCAGAAAGTGCTGACTTCAAGTTTCTAAGTCTGATGTTTGACTTATGTTCGGTAAGGCGCACCCTAATACGTCGTTCGGTTTTACAGACGTACATTTTCCCACAAGGGCATTTTATTCCGTATATTAGGTTGCTGGTATCACAGGTTGCGTTCACTCTGAGTTTGATTGGATTGCCTGACATCAAAACCCAAATTGACCGACATTCGAGAGAGATTAACGACCGCAAAATCCGCAAATTTAAGCGTGACACCCTAGATTATAGACTAGGGGAAGTCTACACATGGGCCGACATTTATGCCCAAAAACGAAGAAACCGCCCTTATAACTCGAATACGGATACTTCGTCCACGGATAGTGAACCCGTTCAAAAACCACGCAAAACACAATCCACAAGAACATCACAAGAACAAATATCAACAGAGGAACCTACCACCAGTCAAACACATGACAGCAGCCCTTTTTTAGACCAGGGCCAAGCTCAAAAAGGAGACCCAGGAGAGGGAAAAGAAAAAGAAAAGGAGAAAGAGAAAGAGAGAGACCCTCCGAACACTCGAAGCACGGCAGCCATAACCAAAGAGAAGGAGAAGAAACCCAAGAAAAACCAACCACAGAGCACCTAGTCATCAACATCAGCAACCAAAATTTCAATACATATGAACTTGGACTACTAGAGAAAGGAACCTCGTTCGTACCTACCACCTCTACAGACCACCTGGAACAAGAAGTGAGCTTTTTCAAATTAATGCGAAAACTCAAACTCAGACATTTTTTTGATAATGTATTACCTGAGCGTCCACAACAAGAGAAAGACCAACTATTGGGATTACGTCCACAGAGTTCATTCCAAGCACCAACAAGTCATAAAACATTGGATCTTTTTGAAAACCTAGTTAAACAGGACCTCAACAAAATAAAACACATCAAACCTAAAAACAGAAACATCACACAGAAAGACTTAGACACGGTGAACAGAATAGCAGCGAACGATCTAATAACCTTCACTAAAGCTGATAAAGGGGGAGCGATCGTCATTATGAATACCTCTATGTATAATGACAAAGTGACGGAACACGTCATGGACAGGACAACATACAACAAACTAGACTCCAATCCCACCATGGAATACTCTAAGACCTTAAAGAGCATCATTGATCAAGCATGCAAACAGGGAACCATCACAGAAAGGACAAAGAACTTTCTCATAACCATCAACCCTAGAAGCCCAACATTAAGAATGGTGCCTAAAATCCATAAAAATCTCAGAAACCCCCCAATGAGGCCGATAGTTTCCACCAGAGGAAGCCTACATCAACCAATTGGACAACTGATTGATAGATATCTACAATCCTTAGTACAATCAACCCAAACATACATCAAGGACACATCACAATTCCTACTTAAACTACAACAAATTCCATTCAACCCAACTGAGAAAGTGCTATTATGCACTGCGGATGTTTGTAGCCTATACACAAGCATACCGCACGATATGGGAATAGAAGCTATGGAATCAGCTCTTTTGAACATGGATTTAGACCAAGATTTTCAACTATTTCTCATGGAGCTCATGCACTTTACCTTATACCATAGCTACTTCAGAGTTCATGATGAATGGTACCAACAACTTACTGGGATGGCAATGGGCAATTCGGCTGCACCCGTGTATGCCAATACCTTTATGCATTGGTACGAAACCCAACACATACTCAAGAATACTAATTGGACTAATCATTTGAAAATGATATCAAGATATATTGATGACTTTTTCATCATATGGACTGACACAGAGGAGACATTGAGAACGGAACTCAACAACTTCAACTCCATTGACCAACGGATCCAATTAACTTGGGACATTTCAGACACATCAGTCAACTTCTTAGATGTGAAAATTATTGTTACACCAAATGGATTCACCATGGACCTCTACGTCAAACCCCCCCAAAGGAATAATATGTTATCGCACTCTAGCTTTCACGAACCCAACCTGATACGTAATTTACCATACTCTCAAATGGCAAGAGTTAAAAGAATAACTTCAGATAAAACCACTCTTAATCAAAGACTCAATGAGATGTCCAATAAATTTCTGAACAGAGGTTACCCAAAAACCTTAGTGGAAGAAACCAAAATGAGGATTGAGAACCTGGATAGACCTAAACTTTTAACCCCTACCACAAAGGCAGAGCAAACACGCACAGTAGTGGTTTCCAAATATTCTACCAGCAGCAAAAAATTCAAGCAAATTATCATGAAACATTGGACAATCCTCAACCTAGAACCCGACTTCAGAAATGCATTCAGTCAACCTCCGCTATTTGCATATACCAGGGCGAAGAACATAGGAGAAATCCTACAAAATAAACCTAACGAAACCATCACATATACTGGAACAAGACCTTGTCTAAATTGCGGTAATTGCAATAACATCATCAGAGGAAACACCGTGAATCATCCAAGCAAAGGCAATCCAATCAAACTCAGAGTGAACGCAACCTGTGATACCAGCAACCTAATATACGGAATAAAATGCCCTTGTGGGAAAATGTACGTCGGTAAAACCGAACGACGTATTAAGGTGCGCCTTACCGAACATAAGTCAAACATCAGACTTAGAAACTTGAAGTCAGCACTTTCTGCACACTTCGTAGAAAAGCAACACAATGTCTCTTAAATAAAGTTCATCATTCTTGAGACTGTACTCAAACAAGAAGGGAGAGACAACAACAAATTTCTCTTAAGACGAGAGAACTTTTGGATTCATAAACTGTCAACCCAGAAACCGATGGGTTTAAATGAGAGAATCGAATTTTCTTGTTATCTGTGAATTATTTGCTCTGTACACGGACCTTGCTGTTATTGTGTATGTTCCTATTACTTTTGACACCTCACACCCCATCAAACCACACGTTTTTTTGTTGCACCTCGCATTAGCTAAACCATTAGCTTACTGTGCACTTCATAACCACCAATACCCCAGTTCGCTCCTAGGGTACACCTTGTAACCTTCATTTTATTTTCTCACCTCGGTCATTCGTATATTTTTTATTATCCATACACACGTTGTTGAATCCTACGTGAACCCCACGCTAACCAAAACCACAGTTTATTTTTAAACTCGATCATAACCCGGAACTCAATTATAACACAGTATATTCCCCCGACGACACTTATAGTCTTTTCACTATGTTCACCCCACCTGACCCATCACGTGATACCCCACCTTCGAAATAAACAAACGCGGGAAGGCTACCACTTTCACCGGCGTTTCACGGAGACGATTACCGGACAGAATTCTTTCATCCGCAATCCTTCAGGTCAGTTTCCACCGTCTACCAGACTCGAATAGGAGTGCACTACGGAGCACTCTCACCAACAGGTTTTGACGGACCTTTTTCGTTTATCTGTTTCTCTTAGATTCCTAAACAAACATCTAAAGAAAGGCATGTAGGTGAGCAACTGACCCTCCTCCCCCCTTTTTTTACCTTAGCATGCACATTGCACGGTGTAAACTTCGACACACCCTGGGCTTACCATTCCCTACAACACATTTGGATAAATATATTTCAATTGCACATTTTCATTTTGCATTGTATGTTTTCTTGTATTTTTACATTATCAACAAGTCATTATTTACATTATTGGTTGTCCATATCATTGTTCCTAGTGTCAATTCCCTGATGAAGGGCATGCCTACAATGCCCGAAATGCATTGGACACGCTGAAATGATAATTCCTGATTTTTATGTTGACAACAATCATGATGAAACTGAAATTTGAACTGAATCTACAAAAAAAATCACTACTGAAAATCATGAAATAAATGAAATGTACAATAACAAACATTGAATGGAAGTTGTTTTCTTGAAGCAAGGAAACACAAAGAAGTGTGTGCCAATCAAGGGATGAGACTAGAGGTTCTCTTGTCTCACATCAGCAAACATACAATTTGACGTCGTTGGGCCCTCGACGCCTCTTCGTTGAGCACCACCAAACTAACACAAATACCAGTTAACCAATTGATTGATTCTATATTAAAAAACCACAGCTGTGCATCTATATAACCAACATTCTGGTCAGCATCAACCATTTTTTGCTGTTCTGGACTAGAAGGCTGGTACCAGGAACACCAAGAGCCTAACAATGGGCTCTTCTAGTGCTTGGAATCATACGTCCCAAACTGCTTACAGTGTGGGGGTATGATTCAAACATGTTTCATACCAAACATGATAGGATTTGTTGCAGCCGTTTTCGAGATGGTCATTGTGTTGTCCCCTGATGCCCCTCTATATAGGGGTGCTTCTTCACTGACAACCCAGAAGAATAGACTCCGTAGGCTGCAGCGGTGTCCTGCTCCTGCAGAGGCACCCTCTCACTTAGTACCAAGCACCCTGCCATCAGGATTGTAAAGGCCTGCTAGAGGGATGACTTATAGGTTTTAAGTGCAGTGACCCTTAGACATAATAAACCTATATCTTTCGTAAATGGTGCACGCACCAACTTACACAGGCTGCGATGGCAGGCCTGTAGTACCATTTTGAATGGTCTCTCACAAGTGGCATAATACATACTGCAGCCCATGGGAGACCTCTGGTGTACCTATGCCCTGAATACACGGGGACCATATACTAGGGACCGACAAGCCTTGGTCTCGATGATAGTTAATGCTAACATATTTTTCATGCAGGCAGTCTGTCTGGTAGCAAAAATTTTGGAGAGTCTCCCTTGATTTTTGTCTCAGAGTGCAAAGTGTATTATTTGTAGGTAACACTCCGTGTATGATCTGCTTTTCGTTTTCCATATGTAGCAGCTTCACCTTCAGAAAACTCATAGATGATCTTGTAAACCTCAAAACGCATACAGGAAGCAACTATGCCACACTGTATTTCATCACTTTTAGACCACCACTGCCAAGATTGTGAGCTCATTGGGCGTCGGGCTGCTGTCTTTTCTGAATTTACATCCTAGTCGTATTTCTGAATTTTAACATTTATGTATGCTGGTTGTCCCTTTGTGATATGGATATAATTAAAATCTTCGTTTGCACTACATTTATGAACTCTTGTCACACCACACTTTCTGGAAGAATGGAAGAAAGCAAAAGGAGTATGAAGGAACATGAAGATGGGCGTCATGTTTGAAGCAGAAGGACTGCAGTCTTCCAAGCTGACTATTAAGACGGGAAATATTCAAAATTGCAACCAAAATAGCTACAATGACCGTTGCTGGAGCAGCCCACTAAAGAAGATGACTAATTAGGATTCACAAAATCACAAATGTTTGCAAGTTTTTACGTTTCCTCTCAAATAGAACACAAACAAGAGAAGGGAGGGAAGCCCAATAGAGGCACCTCCAAGCAGTGCAGAACGAGAGGCAAGAGATACCGGGTGTAAAGAAGCAATACCTAGCATTGAATAAGTACCTAAGAACAAAACAGTTGCAGGTATACTTTTGGTCAAAGTCATTTTTCGTTAGAGGGTTAAATCATAGCACTTCAATAATGCTATGTATATGTCAATATTGGTTAGTGCACTTCCTTCACAGGTGGAGTGTTAGCAGGTAAACCACCCTGTATACTATACCCTTCTGTCCAGAACACACTCCCATTTCCTTGCTACTCAGATGATCTTCCTATTCAATCATGCATTTATTATGTCCCAGTCCCAACTATTACTTTAGAAATGGAGGCTATATCCACACAAATTGTGGCAGCTAGTCCACAACTAGATAACAGATATTTTAACTCAATGCTACCTGATACATTCCTAAAGTCTATTCTTCTGTTTAGTGTTGTATTTTGTGTTCAGTGCTCAGTTTCGCAGGACACATAACCAATGCCAAGGAGAGAGCTATCTATCCCCCTGTATGGTTCTCATTAAGGAACACCGAGTCACCTGTGTCACGTACTATGGCCAATTGTGGGAATGAAGTGACATGAACACCATTGACTCATAAATACCATCTCCCATATCTTTTCCCACTGCCAGCACCAGCCCAGTTGGCTTGTTATATCCCCAGCAGTTTGAATGATGAAGTAACCAAGTTCTATACGTTTCCAAGGGAGACCAACACCCGTTGTGTAGAATTTTAGAAGTCTAGCCTAGTTATTTGCTGTGCTAGGCTTGGCGCTAGCCTCTTAAATGTACTCCACACTGTTAAATATTGTACAATAGGGGATTCTGAGTTTGCACAGGGTACAGTCATAGTCTACTCTTTGAGAGTGCATGAGCTGTTGATATTGGCAGACATGGCTAGTTGTCTAATCAAATTCAGAACATACTGTCTGTAAGTTTTTAAATGCTGTCTTCTCAAAGAAAGTATTGGGTTTAGACATTTCTCTGGTGTCAAAGTCCACCCAGTAAACTGGTGTTACCTCAATCTCAAAGCCCACATTGTGCCTCGTGGCTCATGGGGGCTGAGTGTTGTTATGCCAGTTTACAAGTATCGCTTTGGTAAGCCACACATCTCCTCCTTTTCCAACTGTGTCCGGGAGTGTAGGTCCACCTGTTTCAGTATGGACTTGTATTTTAAAGTGTCCATTATAAAGTAGGCAGAGAGAAATTAACAAACGATTTTATACATTAATTTCACACTACCTGACTATAAGTTTGGTTTTTCGTCACCCACTTTTACTAAGTGCAGGAGAACCAAACACGATTTTTCCAGCCGGAACAATCCCCATGAAATTCACCTGAGTAAAGCTAACTAATCAAGCAATCAATTACGATTTGTAAAGTGCAGGTAATCACCCGTGCGGGTATGTAGGTGCTGGGATCACTGCTGCAGGGGAGGGTTCAGTTGAACAACCAGGTCTTGAGTCCTTTCCTGATTTCCAGTAGAGAGGATGAGGTCTGGAGGTGAAGCTGGAGGTTGTTCCAGGACTTTTTGGTGAAGTAGGAAAAGGAGCGCCCTCCACTGTTGCTGCAGGGCTTTCGGGGGTTGGGAGTGAGAGGGAGGGAGACCAAGCACAGGTGTCTGGATGGTAGCTGGAAGTTCAGGTGGTGGTTGATGTGTGCTGTTCATTGGTTGTGTAGGGCTCTAAATGTATGGATCAAAATCTTGAATTGACATCTTTTCTGAATGGAGAGCCAGTCGGGCTTCTTGAAGTGGAGGGTGATGTGGGTCTGTTTAGGGAGGTCTAGGATCGGTCTGGCTGCTGAATTCTCTATGGTCTGCAGTCTCATGAGGAGGTGCGCGGTAAATCATATGTAGAGTGAATTGCTGTAGTCAGGTCACCTGGTGAAAAAGTGCTTGGGTGACTGTCCGTCTGGAGTAGATGTGGAACCTGTGAAGAGGGGTCGGACACGGTGTCACTTCAAGTTACATCTATTGATGGAAACACCGGTACAGCAATGCCTTCGCTCCCTTCTCAGCTCATTTAGCACTGTCTACTGACAGCACTCTAGAACCCGTGCTGACATGAAACTGCAGAGCGAGACATGGAACAAAGTAAAATAAACATAAGAGAACCACTTGAAAATCTTTCAGAGCATGTGAAGACTGTCGAAGGAGGTAGATGAGACTGCATTGATCTGTTTTTTCATGGTGGCCTGATGTCCAGCATAAAGCCAAGGTTGCGGGTGTGGTCAGTTGGAGTGGGTGAGGGTCCTAGTTTAGGAGGCCACCACGAGTCATTCCATGAAGATATGTTGTTCCTGAAAATCAGTACTTCTGTCTTGTCTGTGTCGAGTTTTAGGCAGTTGTTCATCATCTGGTCGGAGAAGCTTATCATCACCTGCTGAAGATGTTCTTCATGGCGGAGGGTTCGTTTGACAGTCGGGGGATGACCTAGGCATCATCGGCGTAGGATATGATGTTTAGTCTGTGTGTTCTGATGACATTGGCCCAGGGAGTCATGCAGGTTAAAAAAAAACACATGTATATGTCCCAAATGAATCCTTCATTGACGTACTCTTCATCAAGGGCTTTACTAGTTCAATCACATCACCCTAAATTTAAAGGGAATGCATTGGCTCTAAGCATGGGCAGAAAATACGTTCCGCTCGCGGATTTTGCGGATTTTCGGTAAATTTGCAATCCGCGAGATTCGCGAATTTCCCGCGAAATCCGCGAACGGAAATCTGCGAATGGGGATTGGGTCAAAAGTTCAAGCTGACTTTTGTAACTCTTTTAGAATGGCGCCAGCAAGCTGCCAGAGCCATTCTATAATAGTAACAAAAGTCCGCTTCAACAGGAAGCTCTAATAGAAAAAGTAAAGCAGGTGCTGCTCAAATTCAGTTACACAATCATTAATCACCCCCAAACTTGGGGTGATTAATGATTGTGTAACTTAATTTGACCTTCAACTGGAGCACCTGCTTTACTTTATCTATTAGTGCTTCCTGTTGAAGCTATTTCTAGCTATTTTAGAATGGCGCTGGCAGCTTGCCGGCGCCATTCTAAGTGGGGCTGAAGGCAGAAGGGCACAAAAGTGGGACAGAGGGCAGAAGGGGACAAAAAATTAGTGGGGCAGAGGGCAGAAGGGCACAGAAACAAGTGGTACAGAGGGCAGATGGGCATAAAAAACAAGAGGGTGGCAGTGATTAAGCAGGCAAAAAAAAACCCCGCGAAATTGCAAAGCGCCTCGCGAACACCCACGAACACGCAAAGCGCCTTGCGAACACCCGCGAACACGCAAAAATAAAAAAATCTGCAAATTCGCGCGAATTTGCAAATTTTGCGGATTGCCAATTCGCAAATTCGCGAATTGCCAATTCGCAAAATTCGCCCATGCTAAATTGGCTCACCTTCACAGCATCACCTGCAAGGCTAACAGAAATCATACCTTTGGGACAATATTGTCCCCTGAATGATAACTGGATACCATGACAGTCAAGTGCTAGAAGGGTTTATTTGGCTCTGTTGCGCAACCTTAGTAGTGTTGTGTTTCCGGGGTCTTTGCACTGTTCCATTCATGCCTCCCGAGTGAGACGTTTCAAGGGAACACCCCAATACGTATGACCCTGGTGGCAATGGCCATCACCTAATGAGGCGATTGAATAAATGGCCCATGGGCCCGAGTATCCTGGCATAACACTATACATACTGTGTGGGCTCCGTCATTGATTTTAACACCAACACTTTCCCATGCTAGGCCACGCATCCAGACTGAACAAGCAGGATGGCCCTCAAGTTGCTATTGGCAAAGAACTTTAACCACCAGAGATGGGGCCCAGTTGGCCCGCCTGTCCCCAACATAGTCTGACATATACCTTTGAAAACTTGGCTGAGAAACTAATCACTTTCAGCAGTCACTGACATCTCTTCAAAGAGCAAAATCAGCTTTGGAATATAAACATAATGTTCATTGCATTGTTGTAAATCATCTTGAATCATATCCCAGTTCTTATATCCACTAAGCTCAACTGACCTGCCCATTAGCAAGGACTGCACTACATATATGTAGCCTTACACATATCATTTGCTGCCTCTTTATAGACGCCTGTAGGTCCCAAGGATCCAAGGCAGTGTTTAAAACATAATCTCTGCATAGAACTTTCCAATACCGATAGAAACCTTAAAAATTAAGCAGAACATGTTAACTTTCTTGTTTGGTTCCAGTCCACTCAATGCTGAGAGCCAAGAAAGTCAAATGAACAGCTCAATCAGTGTGTGATTGACAATGAATTCCAAGCACACAAAAAAATATATATATTTATTTCTAAAGCCAAGGATCAATCAATCAATCAGTGACACTTATAAAGCGCGCTACATACCCGTAGGGTCTCAAGGCGCTGGGGGGGGGGGGGGGAGCCGCTACTGCTCGAACAGCCAGGTCTTCAGCTTCTTCCTGAAGGAGAGGTGGTCTTTGGTCAGGCGCAGGTCGGTCGGGAGGGAGTTCCAGGTCTTGGCGGCCAGGTAGGAGAAGGACCTTCCTCCTGTAGTCGCTCTTCGGATGCGGGGGACGGCGGCGAGGGCGTGGTTGGCTGATCGGAGGTGGCGTTTGGGAGCATAGAAGTTGACTCGGCTGTTGAGGTAGCTCGGGCCTTGGTCGTGTAGGGCTTTGTGTGCGTGGGTGAGGAGGCGGAAGGTGATTCTTTTGTTGACGGGGAGCCAGTGAAGGTCTCTCAGATGTCCGGAGATGTGGCTGGTTCGTGGGATGTCGAGGATGAGTCTGGCTGAGGCGTTCTGGATCCGCTGGAGTCTCTTCTGGAGCTTGGCGGTGGTACCGGCGTAGAGGGCGTTGCCGTAGTCCAGTCGGCTGGTGACGAGGGCCTGGGTGACGGTCTTCCTGGTCTCGGTGGGGATCCACCAGAAGATCTTCCGTAGCATGCGTAGGATGTTGAAGCATGCCGAGGAGACGTTGTTGACTTGCCTGGTCATGGAGAGGGAGGAGTCCAGGATGAAGCCCAGGTTGCGTGCATGGTCTGTCGGTTTGGGTGCGGTGCCCAGAGCGGGAGGCCACCAGGAGTCGTCCCAGGCGGAGGGAGAGGAGCCCAGGATGAGGACCTCCGTCTTGTCCGAGTTCAGTTTCAGGCGGCTGGTCGTCATCCACTCGGCTACCTCTTTCATCCCTTCGTGCAGGTTGGCTCTGGCGGCGGCGGGGTCGTTGGTCAGGGAGAGGATCAGCTGGGTGTCGTCGGCGTAGGAGATTATGCTGAGGTTGTGTTTGCGTACGATGGCCGCGAGGGGGCTCATGTAGACGTTGAAGAGGGTGGGGCTCAGAGATGATCCTTGGGGGACGCCGCAGATGACTTCGGTGGCCTCTGACTTGTACGGTGGTAGGCGGACTCTCTGTGTTCTTCCGTCGAGGAAGGAAATGATCCATTCCAGCGCCTTGTCCTGGATTCCGACGTTGCTGAGGCGCCGTACTAGGGTGCGGTGGCAGACCGTGTCAAATGCCGCGGAGAGGTCTAGGAGGATGAGGGCCGCTGTTTCTCCGTTGTCCATCAGGGCTCGGATGTCATCAGTGGCGGCGATGAGGGCGGTCTCGGTGCTGTGGTTGGCTCGGAAGCCGGACTGTGAGGGGTCGAGGGATCCGTTCGTCTCGAGGAAAGCGGCCATCTGCTTGTTGACGGTCTTCTCGATGACTTTGGCTGGAAACGGGAGGAGCGAGATGGGGCGGTAATTCTTGAGGTCGGTGGGGTCCGCTGTTGGTTTCTTGAGTAGAGCGCTGAGTTCGGCGTGTTTCCAGCTCTCAGGGAAGATGGTGGTGTCGAAGGATGTGTTGATGATGTCTCGCAGGTGGGGTGCGATGACAGCGTCGGCCTTGTTGAAGACGTGGTGAGGGCAGGGGTCGGTCGGTGATCCGGAGTGGATGGAGTTCATCGTGCGGATGGTGTCTTCGGTGCTGATCGGGGTCCAGGCGTGGAGGGTGGTGGTGGGGGGTGGTTGTTCGGTCATGGTGTGCGTTGGTTGGTTGTTGAAGCTGTTGTGTATGTCCGCGATCTTGTTGTGGAAGTATGAAGCGAGGGAGTTGCAGAGGTCTTGCGATGGGGTGATGTCGTTGTTTCCTGCGCTGGGGTTGGAAAGCTCTTTCACGATGTTGAAGAGTTCCTTGCAGTCGTGTGCGTTGTTGTCCAACCGGTCCTTGAATGCTGTTTTCTTGGCGGCGCGGATCAGCTGGTGGTGTTTCCGGGTGGCAAGTTTGAAGGAGGTCCTGTTGTCCGGTGTCGGTTCCCTTCTCCAGACTTTCTCGAGGGCTCGGCAGTTCTTCTTGGAGCTCTTGAGTTCGTCGGTGAACCATGGGGCTTTCTTGCTGCCGGGTCTGCTGGGCGGGGTCCTCAGTGGGGCGAGTTCGTCCGCACCGTTGCTGATCCACTTCGTGAGGTTGTCGGCGGCCTGGCTGGGGTTCGCTGAGCTGGCAGGAGGGTGCTGGCTCAGGGAGGTGGCGAGCTGGTCTGCTGTGATCTTGTTCCAGCTTCTGCGGGCGGCCTGTTGCTGGTGGTGGTGGGTCGTTGTTTTCTTGAAGGTGAAGTGGACGCAGCTGTGGTCCGTCCATTGAAGCTCTGTGGCGTGGCTGAAGGCGATGTCTGTGCTGGATGAGAAGACTGCGTCGAGTGTGTGTCCGGCGAGGTGGGTGGGGGTGGACACCAGCTGCTTGAG
The DNA here is from genome assembly GCF_964263255.1 of Lissotriton vulgaris. NCBI lineage: Eukaryota > Metazoa > Chordata > Amphibia > Caudata > Salamandridae > Lissotriton > Lissotriton vulgaris. Next base: position 656,371,357 of record NC_141695.1, read on the forward strand.
TCCAAGATTGGTGAGGTTGTCGAGCAGGGTGCTGGTGTTGCGGTCGTTGTTGTTCTCCAGATGGAAGTTGAGGTCTCCCAGGAGGATGTAGTCAGCGGAGGGGAGGGCATGTGGGCTGACGAAGTCGGTGATGTCCTCGCTGAATTGTGTGCGTGGTCCAGGGGGTCGGTAGATCAGGGTGCCTCTGAGGGTGGTGTTCGGGTTGGTGTGGATCTGGAAATGCAGGTGTTCGGCGGTGGTCAGGGAGTTGTCGGTGCTGGTCGTGAGACGGATGGTGCTCCTGTGGATGATGGCGATGCCTCCTCCCATCTGGTTGGCGTTTCGGTCCCTCCGGACGATCTTGTAGCCCTCTGGGATGGCGATGGCGATGTCGGGAGCTGAAGAGGCGTTCATCCAGGTCTCCGTGAGGAAGGCAATGTCTGGAGCTGTGGTGTCGAGGAGGTTCCAGAGTTCGATGGCATGTCTGTGGACGGAGCGGGTGTTGAGCAGGATGCACTTGAGGTGGGTGCTGCTGGTGTTCGGCTTGGTGGGTGCTGGTGCGAGGCAGGTCCGGATGCAGGTGAACTTGCAGGCGTGGCAGCTGAAGGGTCCGTGGGTACGTCGTGGAGTGGCTTGATAGCATTCTGGGAGTCGGCCGGTGTTGAGAGCGGTGAGGGTGGCGGCGGAGTACGTCAGGCGGGTCGGTCGGGGTCTTCGTGGGCCAGGGGTCCTGGCACTGGGCGCGGTCCAGGCGCGGACGGGCGTACACGGGCTTACCTTTGGCGCGCCTTCGGCGCACAATCGGCGCGCCCGCTGCGCGTGACCGCTGCGCGTTCGCACGGTCGCCATTTAAGGCGAAGTGCGCGGGTTGGCGGAGCAGCTGGGAGGCGGGAGCGGGGAGGGTACAGAATAGAAAAAGGGGCGGGGAAAAGCGGCGGTGGCGGGAAGGGAGGGCGGAGGGCGGCGAGGTAGGCGGACAACAAGGAAGGAAACCACAACACGGGGGAAATAAAAATTAAACAGAACAGGCACAAATTCTCGACAAAACAAGGAAAAAATCAAAGTAACACAAAACAGGCACAAATTTTAGACAAAACAAGGGCAAAAACAACCGCAGCGGCGCCAGCCGGCAACCGGCAAACGAGGCAGCAGCGAGGCAGAGGGCAGGCAAGGGGCACACGCAGCAGCTGGTGGCCGTGCGGCGCGGGGGTGTCCCACAAGTGGGTCACACTCACCTGCGTCGCACGGTCGCCATTTAAGGCCAAGTGCGCGGGTGGGCGGAGCAGCTGGGAGGCGGGAGCGGGGAGGGTACAGAATAGAAAAAGGGGCGGGGAAAAGCGGCGGTGGCGGGAAGGGAGGGCGGAGGGCGGCGAGGTAGGCGGACAACAAGGAAGGAAACCACAACACGGGGGAAATAAAAATTAAACAGAACAGGCACAAATTCTCGACAAAACAAGGAAAAAATCAAAGTAATACAAAACAGGCACAAATTTTAGACAAAACAAGGGCAAAAACAACCGCAGCGGCGCCAGCCGGCAACCGGCAAACGAGGCAGCAGCGAGGCAGAGGGCAGGCAAGGGGCACACGCAGCAGCTGGTGGCCGTGCGGCGCGGGGGTGTCCCACGCGCCGCACGGCAAGGCAACTCAGTTCCTCGTCCAGAGGTATACATTTTCAAAAGCGATCACAGACTCACTGTAAAAACTGCTAACTGATAAAATCTTGATTCGTCCACTTATGATTCTGTCTAGGGTGTACTAGTTTATCCCATCAAGGTTAATCCCCACCCCATGATGGTTTCGCCTCCGTTAGCCGGGAAAATGCCCCTTTTCCTAGGAAATCATAGGGGGAAATTCACAAGGACTCAACTCCGATTTCTCCCCACCTTAACGCATCAAAAGTGGAGACAGATTCAACATCCCATTCACAAGTTGGTGCAAACTGCAGACATCACCTGTATTCCTGCGATACCTGCCCCAAAATGTCTCTCCATGGTGGACACCACCAACTACATCTAATGAGATGCAGAGTAGGCGTTCCCATGCAAAAACACACGTAAAAACCACAACACCACTATCACAATGAACTGCCAGATCTGCGATGTGAACCAAAACCACGCGATACGCCGCAGTGGCAGAAGGTATTTAAAACATGCCTCTGGCAGGTGTAAAGCTAGACTATTACTTGCAGTAGGCAATGGAGCCCCACACACAGCCCCACCCGAAGAACAAACAACGCCATGGAGCTACTCATCATGCAGCTCAGAACCCCAACAGGGCAACAACACCCACCGCCACCACTCCCTGGACCGCCACCACCGCCAGGACCCAAACCCACCCCCTGGACCACCACGGAGGCAGCGCAGAGTAAGACAGCGGACCTACCAAAAATGCAAAAGTCTCACAGACCTAATGCCAGAGGAAGTCATTGCCCACTACAGGCTCAAAAGGACAACCATCATCCACATCATGAATCACATCGCCCACAGGTTGACGGTCCAAACACAGCGGAGAACCAACATCCCTCTGCAGACAAAGCGGCTGGCTGTGCTGCACCTGTTGGCCTCTGGTACCTTCCAACCAACAACTGCCAGAGTCGGGGGTCTCACAGCCAGCCCTATCAAATTTCATCACACCGGTTCTGGATGCCATCCTCAGCTTCATACCCCAGTACCTTCACTTCCTCAACACTGCGCAGGAACACCAGTAGACCAAGCAAGTTTTCTATGCCATAGCAGGATTCCCGGCCGTGTTGGGAGCAATAGACTGCACACATGTCCCACTTGGGCCCCCTGCGGATACAGCACACCACTACCACAACAGAAAGCACACGCATTCCATCAATGTGCAGGCAATAGTGGACTCTTCACCAATTTTGTTGCAAACTACCCCAGCAGTGTGCACGATTCCTACATCTTCTGACAGTCCATCATCAACCAGCGCTTTCAGGATGGCACATATGGAACTGGACTGCTCGTTGGTAAGTGCCAAATCAACACACCATACACCGCAAAGTCACCAACACACGACGCACAACTGTGGGAATGCACACGTGCCCAAACCACATACAACATGGCAATCAACATGCTCACCTACCAGACACGACAACACCACTCCATGGTTATCCTGGGCTACCCCTGCACACAATACAACCATATCATGGCGCCACACAACAGCTGAACGTGTGTAGATGTGGAATGCAGCCATGTGCGAAGAATGCAAGTGACCTGTGAATGGCAATGTACACAACGATAAGTGAGGCCTGGATGTGCATGACAGACACAGATATGTTCATGCAGGCCACAACTGCTGGTGACTGCAGAGTAGTGAACAGTGGACACAACCATGTCACACCAGGCCGTGGCTCAGATAGCGGAAATGTCACTCGCTGCCTCCCCCCCTGTGTGCGTGAGTGCAGTGGGTGGGCCCTGAGTACGCCAGAGCTGTGCAGGGGTGTGGACAAAAACCCTGTGGTGCAGAGCAAGGTTCTCTACCTGAAAGGCTAACATCACTGACAGGGTGGCACCTCACAGTCTGCCACGAGACTGATGCCATGAGCAGCGGGGCCTGGGACCCTGTGCGCCTGCTGCACCCCAGAACGCTCATACCCAGACCAGGTCTGCCCGCCCCAGCGCCCCAAGGCCGCACTGCTCACCTGCCGACATAGTCATGTGTCAAAGAGGGATGACCACGTGCCGGGTCAAGCTCCAAGCCCCAGTCCCTCAAGCTCTGCAGCCTCCGCAGACCATCGCTGGCCCCCACAACGCTGGGCCACATTACTCCTTTCTCATTGATGTACCCCACCGGCTTCCCCTTCATCACAGTAGGTCCCACATGTGGATCTGTGTCTTGAGTCATGAATGGCAGTGACCCTAAGTCCGTGGCAGCGGCCACAGCACCAGACACACTTCGATTAGTGAGGCATAATTCCATATCGCAGGCCTTCGACACGTGGTGCCACTAACCCAGTTCAACGCAAGCCATCTTCATGTGGTGCCACTAACCCTGGGTGCCGTGGGTGACTGTCAGCCCCCGGCGGAATATTGTTGGGGTCTGAGCCTGTGGCCTGGGGGTTGTCATCAGCAACAGGCAGGTATGGACTTCGTGTCTGGCATGAGTCTGTGGCATCAATATCCTTCATTTTTTTTAACCGTTTTTATTGCAGAACCAAGATATACAGCATACTTTTATAAAGACCTTGCACTGCCAACGCTAGTGCTTATTTCTTGTTCAAATGATCCTCGTACACGGCCTGTAAGCCCACAACCCGGAGGTCGGGCGGCGTCAAGCGATGGATCACCATTCTCAGCAACCTTTGAACATTAGTATTCTTCATGCAAGGATTTCTTCAGTACGCTTTTAATTTTTCGTCCCCCACCCAAAACCCCATCTCCCCCCCAACTTCTTAGCTCCCTAACTCCCTCCCCCACGCACCCCCTAGTGCCCCCACCTACGCCTGAGCTCGCTGTTAGTGTGTGTGTATGTGTACTATCAGGAGTAACTGATTAACTATGGAGAAAGTGCACCTGGTGTGTTTATGGGAGCTTCAGCACCTAAGTCGGAGAGTCCGTCCTCCTCCTCCAACGTGCTGTCTCGCAAGGCCTGCACCGTCTCCCATGCCGCTGCCGCTTCCAGTGCTTTGTCGTCGGACTTGCGGCGAGCCAGCTGATACCTGAGTGTACTTTCGCTCGCAGCCCATTTGAGAAACTCATTAACCCACCGCCTGTGCGTGGGATCCTTCTTCGATTTCCAATTTCTTGTTATTTCCCTCTTGGCCAGGACCAGAACCATATCTATAAATTTACCCGTGATCCTATTCTTGGGTGTGTGCGGAAACCAATGCAATACGCTAATAGCCTTGTTATATTGTAAATCCCTGTCCGTTACTTTGTTTAATGTCTCGCCAATCTCCCGCCAGTAGTCCCATAGGTGTGGGCAGTCCCATAGCATATGGCCCAGGTCCGCCCCTGCCGTATTACATCTGGGGCATGCCGCGTTCTCCACTCCAAAATACTTCCCGATTTTCCCTGGTGTGAGGTAGGCTCTATGGAGGATATAAAAATGTATCAGTTGGAAACGTGCGTTCCTCGTGCTCTTCCTTGCAAGCCTCACTATTTGCGCCCAAGTGGTGTCAGGGATCTCTATCTGGAGAACTAATTCCCATTCAGCTTTCTGTACTGTTAAAGGTTGCAAAGTTTCACGCAGCATTCTAGAGTAAAGGCACGTTACCGCTTTATAAGTACCAGCTGCCATCATTGTATATTGGCAAGCCATGGACGTAGCGGGCTCCAGAAGCCCTTCCCCCCAGTGCGCTTGCATAGCTCTGGTCACAGGAGCGTGCATCAAAAAGTCCCATCCATATCCTTCATGTGGCTGGACTTAACTGGCATGTGCCCTCTGCATCATGCCCTGGGGGTACGCCTTCCACTGTCCTCCGAGACACTCCACAACATGCTCCTTTTGCATCTACGGAAACCTGCTCCCCACTCGTGACCCTACCCCAGTCTCCTGCAGGTTAGCGTCCCGTGACGGTGGGCCCGTGTCAGCTGCTGTGCTTCCAGGGCCACTAACCCTGTGCGACTCAAGTCATCTCCCCTTGTTGTTCTGACATTGCTTGGCTGAGTGCCTGATGACTGTTGGAGTTGTTGCCAGCACCAGCTACTCCTCGAGGGCTGGCTTACACTCACCCCACACACAGCCAGCATAGGAGTCACTGGATTAATGGGCCTACCATCATATCCTGCCAAACCATGTATTGACTCTTTTCTCCCTTCACTGTCACAGGTGAGCAAGGATATGCACTCTGCCCCTGGATGATGACATCCCTCCGAGACCCGAACACACCCACCCATAGGCAGTACATTGCGGCCCACATATGCACCAGGGGCATTGTTGAACGCACATTTGGCGTGTTGAAGTCACGTTTCAGGTGCCTGGACGGCACAGGTAGAAAGCTCCTGTACAGCCCGGATATCTTGTGCAAGATGATCGTTGCATGTTGTGTGTTGAACAACATCTGTGAATGCACCAATGCATCATGGATCCCAGTTCCTGATGTACCGGATGATGATGTGGATGATGGGGCAGGTGGCCCACATCTCACTGCAGCTGTGGCAGGAATGGCACGTAGGAACACCATCGTTGACAATTACTTCTCATGAGCATGTGACATTGTGGCCATACCTGGCAATCACGGGATAGTGCAAAATGTCCAAAAACACAGCAGGTGAGAACAAAACATATTTGCAGGTTACAGGTCGTACTAATATATTTTGATGTCACAGTTACCTGCTGTGCCAGATGTGATTTGCCATGTCATGCACATTTACAGCACCAGTAGTGTCCTGTTGTGGAGGTGTTGCTGTTTGTACCGGGATGTTGTCAATGCTGAGGTGCACTCCTACTTATATGCGTATTCAGTACGGTGGTTGATTCGCTCCTGTGGCTATGATTTGTCTGCCACTGGTCCCTTTTATGCGGTGTGCCTGTCAGTTATGTGCTTCCACCATGATGAGATGTGGCAGACTTGGGTAACTTGTGCTCTTTGTTAAGTTTTGCTCTTAGGCATGGTTTGTCCACAGATGTGTTGTTGATGTCAGGGGTTGTTTGTGCAGGTGGTTATGTTCGAGTGTGACCTGCTCCTTTCCGGTCGTGGTCCACACTCAGCCATCTCAGTGTTGTGCCGTGTACATTGTCATGGTGATTAGACAGCAGCCATACTACTCGTCATGTGGTGTCTCTTGCATTTTCAGCGTGGCTGACTTATAGGCATGTTTGCAGTGTTTCGCACATGTGCATGTGTAGGTTGTGTGCTTGTTGATGTGTTGTGTGGGTGCCCTTTTGTGCCCTTTTGTGGCTTTTGCCTTTTTGGGCACATGGTGTACATGGTACTACTTGGTGTTTGTGTGTGTGCTGAGGTGTTCCCATGGGATCAGGGACATGATTGTGAGTCCTTGTGGGTGTGCAGTGTGCTCTGCTTAATTGTGCATGTGAGCCATTGGGCCCCTCTCCCATGTCGACCCACTCCCTGGTCGTTGCGTACACTGTTGATGTGGGGTCGGGTCATGTTGGACAGTGTCCGGATCCCCGACTCCTGTCACCATCTTCAGCCTGGTGACTCTGGCCACCATCTTCTCCATGTCATTGAGCTCCGCGTGTACTGCTGGCCCCCCTCCTCTGGGGTGCATAGCTGCATTTGTGTTGGCAGCGAGTTTCTGCTTGGCTTTGCCATTCACATCAGTTCAGGGCCTCTTGTACTCTTCCATTGTCCTCCTCTGCCATGCGACGGCATTCATATGTTCTGGGTGGTGGGCCATCTTTGCCTCTTTATTGCCAGTGACACATTGGAAGTGACGTACAGTTGGTGGTGGTGTTGTGGCCCATCCGTGGCCATAATCTGGTTTTCCTGGTGACTGTACCCCATCTTCCTCTTCTCATTGGCCTTCCACGGGCTCTGTATTCCTGGGTGTTCCTCCGTGGGTATTGTGGGGTTCATGTTGTCCTCTGCAGTGTGTCAGGGTTCATCCGTTGTACTTCGCAGTTGATGTCGTTTTTTTGGAGGCATTTTCCGTCTGCTGTTCTTGTGCTTTTCCCCGCATTACATGTGGGAATTGCTGGCCTCTCACTGGTTGTCGCCTGTTTTTTATCACGTTTGGGCACATCTCGTCTTTCTACGTGTTGTTGTTTGTGTTTTTATCTCTGTGGCAGTGGTTGTATCGTGGACATTGGCCCGGTTTCGATAGACTATCACAAGCTACTGCCTTGTTGTGAATTCCACATTAACACTGGGTTATTTTCCCGCGTTCGGCTGCAATGTGTAAAGGTGTGTTAGCATTTTTTGTTTAGCACATGTTCTTGTGAATATACCCCATGGTGTTGCAGGAGCTATCACCAAGAGATGACGCTGAAAATCCTTAATATATCTCCTTCAAATTATGGCAGCCTCAGCTCTAGAGAAGATGCGTGCAAAGGTGAGAAGATGTGTGACCAACAAGAATACATCCAAGGATGTAAATGCGTTCTAGAAAATCTGCAGGTCAGCTCCAAGATGATTTTATTTACTACTTGAAAACATCAACAATTATTCCTTAATTCAGGCATAATTAGGCCATAAAAGAACAAATATATAAAACATTCCAGATTAACTGCAAATAAAAAACCACACAATAGGCAAATATTTAACATTTAACGCAAGAATTATATATAAATCAAAGCTTGCCTACAATGTTTAAAGTTCGCCTCCTTCACAAATGGTATTAAAAATAGTGTCCCAATATGTACGTAAAATGTGCAAAAGAACAGAGAAAGAGAGAATGTCATAGGCACGCTGCCTGGCTAATGGCACGTGAAACTAGTTCAGGGAAGGCAACCATTAAGTGCAGTGTGTTTGATCTCAATCTAGTAAATAGAGGCCTATTTTGTTTACTATAGACGGTCAAGAAATACAGGGGCATATCAGCAACACCCGGCGATAATTATTGCTAAGTGCACTTAGCGATAGGATAAATATTGACGTGTATCGCTAGTTTTTATTGAGGAGATAGCGCGCTATCATCAACGCTTATCTCCAGAGCGATAAAAATACCGGAGTTAGCTGCCAAATGTGCAAATATCGCTGGGATTCCTTCCAGCGATAATCGCACAACGTTTGGAGCTACGTTGTTGATAGGGCATGGCATACTTTTTTTTGTGTTTAAGAAGTTTTTATTGGATTTTCAATTACAAGAAACTGGAGAGAAATTAAGGACAATAAAATGAAAAAGTAAAAAAAAAGAAACAATCATAATATATACAGCATATTATAAAACATAGGTAAAGGTAGAGAAATAGGAGGAAAGAAAGAAGAGGAAAGAGAGGGGAGAGAGAAGAGAAAGAAAATGAAACAGAAGGGTAAGAAAGGTCTAAAATTTGTAGAAGAATAATATAAAAGAAAAGAGAGAGAAAAGAAAGAGTTAGTGTACAGGAACATGAGTAGAGAGATATGATGACAATGTAAGCCAAAGAAGATCAGATGTAATTTTTTGAGAGATAGAAATGGAGGAAACATTAGCGATTCTATGCTTGTCACAAATAAAATTCCACCAGGTTAATGAAGATTTTTTAGAATTATCTTTCCAGGATGATAAGATAACTGTAAAAGCTAATGCAATACAAAGGTCAAATAACAAGGAAACAGAGGATGAGTCATCAACATCAGGTGAGGAAGAACCTAGAAAAACATTTTGTAACGTTAATGTAAGATCACACTTAAAAATGTTTATGCATATAGACCAAACAGATTTCCAAAAGGTAAATACATTAGAGCAATGTTGAATTCTCAATGTACCAGTATGTATTTTTAGAACAGGACCAGCATAGAGGAGAAGAAGAGGGAGAAAATTTAGAAATACCAACAGGAGTTATAACAGCTCTATTATAAATGAAATACAAAGATTGGGTAATACGAGCAGCAGCAGAAACTTTAAATAACTTAGACCACAATTTATCCCAAGTTGTAATGGGAAAAGAAATGGACAAGTCAGTTTTCCATGCAATTTTCAATAGGAGATTTGGATCTCTCAGTAACATTTGATAACAATAACTTATATACAAGAGCAGCTTTAGGTGTGTGTGTGGGAAATAAAAGATATAAACGAGAGGATGGGGTAAGAAAAGGTGCATCAGCTGGAAGGTCAAAAGTAGTTAATTGTGATTGTAAGGCATTGGAAATTATAATATATTCATAAATACAAGAATTAGGTAAATCTTATTGTACTTGTAGAGTAGAAAAAGGAATAACAGAATTTTGATGAATCAATTGGTAAACAAAAATAAGTGCCTTCTCTTTCCAGAATTTGTAGTAGAATGGTTTACCTTTATATTTAAGATATTTGTTATACCAAATTGTGGAGGGTAAAAAACACTGAACGGGAGTGAAACCATTAGAAAATGTATTATATAATAAACTCTGGGAATATTTTAAAATAGGGTTATTTGACAGGAAAGTGCTGTTGGACATAAAAGTACATTTTGAAAAGAAAAGTCTTTTAGTAAGGAGCATTCAAAAACAATCCATCTGGGAATAGGGATGTCAGCAAAATCATAGGTTAAAGCAAAGGATCAGAAAAGCCGAATGAAACGTACACCACCCTCAGATTTAGGACTAATAGGCCTGGTAAGAGCAATATGTGGATTTTTCTTGTTTTACAAAAATGTTATACAAGTGGAATTAATTTGAGAAAAAAAGGAGATGGGAATTCAAATAGGTACTATTGATAATGTGTAGAGAACATGAGGTACAATCAGCATTTTAATAGTATCCAACCTACCCCACCAGGAAAGATATAGGGGAGACCAAGTTTGAAGAAGCGATTGAATTCTAGTGAGTAACGCATAAAACGTGTATTTAATTGTGTCAGGCAACGAGGTGGAAAACCAAATAGTAAAGGTATTTGATTTTTGTAGGACAGCAAGTAAAATTGGTATCATTAAACATAAATTGGTAACATATGGAGTTTAAAGGTAAAACTTCTGTCTTTGAGAGGTTTAATTTATAACTGGAAATGCTGGAGTATAATTGGACCTCATCCAGAAAAGGCTGGAGGGAGTCAGTAGGGTTTGACATGTAAATTAAGATATCATCGGCATAAGCAGATATTTTGGTTTTAATGGAGTTATGAATAAAGCCAGTTAATACGGATACACTCCAGGAAAGGTTCAAGGCATAGAACAAATAGTAATGGTGAAAGCGGGCAATCCTGTCTTGTACCTCTGGATAAAGAAAAGAATTTAGAAATAAATGATTATTAACAAAAATATTAGCTCGAGGACAGGAGTATAATAATTTAATATAAGAAATAAAGGTAAGACCAAAATCCAAACCATTGAAGAGTCTTAAACATAAATTGCCAGTAAATACGATCAAATGCCTTTTCGGCATCCAATGATAATGCTGCAAGGGGAGATTTGTATTTTTTAGCATATGAAATATTATTTGCGAACTTTCGTGCATTATCTGATGCCAATCTACCCTTCACGAATCCGAGTTGGTCAGTTTTAACCAATAAAGGAATAATTGTTTCAAGTCTTGATGCAGGAATCTTGGCAAATATTTTACAATCATAATTTATTAAAGATATAGGACAAATTTTTTTTTTACAATGAGAGTGATCTTTATCTGGTTTGGGGATGATAAAAATTAAGGCATCCATAAAAGAGCCAGACACTTTGGCATCCGCAATAAAGGAATTAAAAAGTGCTAAAAGGTGAGGAACAAAAATGGATGTAAAGGTAGCATAAAATTCAACAGATAGACCATCAAGGCTAGGGGCTTTAGATTTTATTAAAAAAGATTTAATAGCATTAATTATCTCCTGAGATGTAACCTCTCTTTCTAATGCATTAAATGCATCAGGAAGAGAAGGGGGAAAAGGGAGGCCCATGAAAAAGGTATCTAAATTTTGATTAGTTGGAAATGTGTCATCAGAATAAAGAGAGCTATAATACTCATGAAAAACCTGGCGATATCTTCATCTGATGACACCATTGTTTTAGTAGACACACTAAAGATTGGACCAATATTTTTACGTTCAGATTTAATTTTCAAATAATTGGCTAGCATTTTACCCGCTTTATTTTTACCACCATGATATTTGGATTTAATTTTGAGAACAGTATTACAAGCTTCAATCGTTGCTAATGTGTTGAGTTCAGACTTGGCCTTAATTAATTCATGGAGAGTGGAAGGTGATGTGGAAGAAAAATAAGTATGTTCTAGTAATTTGAGATGGTGTATATCAGCATATTTTTTCTGCATGGCCTTCTTTTTATTCGAGACATATGAAATAGTGAAGGCACAAAAAGAGGCCTTGAAGGCATCCCAGTTATTAGAAACAGGTGTGTAGTGGGTTATTAAAGTTAAAAAATTCATTAATAAAATTGATGGCTTCTTTAATGTAAACAGTGTCAGATAATAAAAAACTAATACGTTTCCAGCGACTAAATTGAAGGGAGGTAAGTGAGTGGTCAACTACAGCAAGGACGGGAGCATGATCAGAAATAAAAATGGATCCAATTTCTGAAGATTGAATAGAAGGGAGCAGGGGTTTACTAACTGAAACAAAGTCAATCCTAGAACGAGTGTGATGCACATTAGATAAAAATGTATATTCAAGTGAGTCAGGATTACATGTCTTCCAAACATCATATAGTGGACGAGAGGCATTGGCTGATTGAAATGCTATATCAGGGTTAAACCTATATTTAGATAATCTATCAGAGGTCAAAATCATCAGCAACAACAATATTAGGACAATCTATGGAAGAGAGTAAAATGTTAATGTCTTTCCAAAACTTAGGATCTGGTTTAACAGGGCCATAGATATTCAGCAAGACTAGAGTCTTGTTGTGTATAACAACCTTTGCCATTACCCATCTTCCATCATCATCATTCTGCGTAGACAAAATTTGTACAGATAATGACTTATGAAATAAAATAGCAACACCCCCTTTTTTACTAGATGCAGGAGAATAAACAATTTGCCCCACCCAATGCCTTTTCAACTTAAGTGACTCTGCATCAGTACAATGAATTTGTTGGAGAAAAGAAACCTGGGAATCAAGCTTGGATAAATGAGATAATGCCTTTAGTCTTTTGACGAGGTTTCCAATACCACGAACGTTCCACGTGAAAAAGGTACACATAATGGAGGGTTAGGAGGGTAAGACATGAGTGGAGTTGATACACATCAGGAGTACAGCTACAAAAAATAAAACACCACACATGAGATTCATATACAGAAAACATTGCAAAAAAACACAGTACCAATATACACAAACATCAAGTTTAGTAGAGTTAACACAAGAAAAATTAACAAGAAGATAGGAAAAGATAAAGAGATAGAAAGAAGGAGAAAAAGAAAGGAAAGAAACCAGAAACAGAATTGAAAGCAGAGAGGAAATAAAAGGAGGACGCAAACAAACAGATCAAGGCAAAACAACCAGATCTGTAAGAAGAAAGGAAGACAATGAAGAGGGAGCATAGTGACGCAAGGTAGAGCGGACCTCAGAAATAAGAATAAAAGAGATAATAGAAAGAGAACCTCAAGCTAATGAGAAGCAAAAAGAGAATAAAGCAATTTGTGTCAGAGAGAAGTGAATAAAACATAACAAATGAGTTTAAAGAGGCAATCCTGAAAAGCTAGAAAAATCAGGTGTTAGTATCCATTCCATTGGAAGAGAGGTTTTGAAGAAAAAGTTTGAGTTTTTCCGGATCATCGAAGGAGCGTGAACGCCCATTAAGGGTAATCTTGCAAAGACAAGGATGGAGTATTTCATATTGAATATTAAGATGTCTCATCTGAGGACGCAGGGCGAGGAATTCTTTACGACGTGCATTAGTTGCATTAGAGATGTCCTGCGAAATGAAGATATTATGTCCAGACCAAATAAGACAGCGTTTGAGATAGCTGCCTTCAAGATACTCATTACTTCAGTAAACTTCGGAAAGAGCATGATGATGCCACGTGGTTTAGTAGCATTAGTGTTTAGGCACCCCAAACAATGAGCTCTTTGTATGTTGAGGGGAGTAGTTGAAGATGGAAGATCTAGAAGCTCTGGAAGGAATTTCTGAAGAAACAGTACTATATTTGAACCATCAACATTTTCCGGAAGGCCATACAGGCGTAAGTTGTTTCTACGAGTTCGATTTTCAAAGTCTTCTGTGTGGATTTTCAGTTTATGAATTTCCTGCTCTAGTATTGGAATCCATCTCTTCTCAATTTGTTTTAGTTTTTCATTTGTTGTAGACATAAATGGTTGAAGACCCCGAACTTCATCTAAGATAGGCGGTGGTTCATTTTTATGTCTCTTTGGTTTTTTACCCGTTACAGAGGACCTCGCAGAGTGGTTATCGTTGCCCATCGTAGCTTAAAAAAGGAGACACCAAAAAAAAACTGCGTAGGAAACTCAATAAAGAATCCAATGGGAATGGAACTGGAAGTAAGAACACAAGTAGAGAGAATCTCGAAATGCACAAGTACAATTCCTCAGAAAAAACACAGATAATAAAGGTTTCTTCATTTGACAGAAGTATAAGGAAGATGAAGCACAAATGTAGAAAATTGGCATTTGTGAAGAGGCAATTGGTACTGGAAACACAAGGCTGAGTCCGTATCTAATTCAGAAAGAACTGCACAAAATATATAATGTAAATGAAGGCATTGTAGCAAAGGTGTAACAGCAATGGCTTAGCAAAAAAGAATGGGGAAACATGAGCTCAGCGACCAATAATGGCGGCCACCCACATCTCCAATATGAAAAATATTGCCATTAACCTGTGATAGGCTTGGGAGGAGTAAAATTAGAAACAATGCAGATTCAAATCGTTTCAGAGACTAGCAAGTCGAATACAGCACTCCGTGTATTGAAAAAAGCCTTTCAGCAAAGGTATAGCTTCCTGTCAAAACAAGCGGAAGCACATGCTGAAATAATATGTAAGTCTAAGCACTATTGCCTTCCAAGAGCATTCTGCGAATAGGAATCAACTAACGAGGTTGCCGGTGGGAAAGTTCCTTAGAAGAGTATATAAAATAAAATTAACGGGCTGATGAGGAGACGAAGGCGCAGCGACCTAAAATGTTAACCGCCCGCGTCTCAGATGATGAAGAGAATACCGCAGTTTGTAGCGTGGAACTGAAGGCATGAATGCAGTTCAAATGCGGTCCAGAGACTCACCACATATTCCGAGATCGATGCCCGACACCAAAAAAAAACTGCCTAGGAAACTCAATAAAGAATCCAATGGGAATGGAACTGGGAGTAAGAACACGAGTAGAGAGAATCTCGAAATGCACAAGTACAATTCCTCAGAAAAAACACAGATGATAAAGGTTTCTTCATTTGACAGAAGTATAAGTAAGATGAAGCACAAATGTAGAAAATTGGCATTTGTGAAGAGGCAATTGGTACTGGAAACACAAGGCTGAGTCCGTATCTAATTCAGAAAGAACTGCACAAAATATATAATGTAAATGAAGGCATTGTAGCAAAGGTGTAACAGCAATGGCTTAGCAAAAAAGAATGGGGAAACATGAGCTCAGCGACCAATAATGGCGGCCACCCACATCTCCAATATGAAAAATATTGCCATTAACCTGTGATAGGCTTGGGAGGAGTAAAATTAGAAACAATGCAGATTCAAATCGTTTCAGAGACTAGCAAGTCGAATACAGCACTCCGTGTATTGAAAAAAGCCTTTCAGCAAAGGTATAGCTTCCTGTCAAAACTAGCGGAAGCACATGCTGGAATAATATGTAAGTCTAAGCACTATTGCCTTTCAAGAGCATTCTGCGAATAGGAATCAACTAACGAGGTTGCCGGTTGGAAAGTTCCTTAGAAGAGTATATAAAATAAAATTAACGGGCTGATGAGGAGACGAAGGCGCAGCGACCTAAAATGTTGGCCGCCCGCGTCTCAGAAGATGAAGAGAATACCGCAGTCTGTAGCGTGGAACTGAAGGCATGAATGCAGTTCAAATGCGGTCAAGAAACTCACCGCATATTCCGAGATCGATGCCCGACATTCCGGTTAAAAAAGCGGTAGAGAAGAGGCTCTAAAGATGATTTCCAGTCCCGCTGAGGAGCGGAGCTCACGCTGGATCCACCATTTTATCTCGGCGTCCAAGCCACGCCCCCAGGGCATGGCACACTTAACCATGATATTCACCTTCCATTTAGTCAGACTAAAAGCAGACGTACGGAAAGTAGTGAAACCGCGGTTAGCGCTACTTTTCATATTCATATCCAGTAAGGAACACCCACTATGCATCTCATTAGATATGCAAAGGGAGGCGTAGTGAAAATTGGCGCTAACATGCGATTTTGCATGTTAGCACCCTGTTGTTGATAGGGCGATAGTTTTATCTCTGCTGTTTTGGCTTTTAAAGCCAAAAAAACGGAGATAAAGCCCTTGCTGATATGCCCCACAATTCTTTACCTGGACTACATTATAAAGGGCTGTTGTGCAATACCATGACACGTTAGGCGCCCTCCATATTATTTCCCACCTGGGGGAAAATGGCCCATTAATGTCTGTTTGCAAGTAGGTAGGAGGGCTTTCTGATTGCTAAGCAATCCTGCAGTATCCAGCCTGTAAATAATATTTTTTATGTTGGCTAGCCATGCGGTCTTCATCGCCTTGTCAAGTTCTTACAATCCACAATTCTCTACGATTTAAATAGCTTTCTGGTTTAGTCCAAAATGGCAGCCAAAAAGGCGTAGGCTGAGTTTAATATAATCTATAATGTAATCAAGCCCTAATTTTGTGTGGCAAACATATCTCAGGGGCAGCCAGGAGTCTACTGAGCAATCCAATCTTGATTCTTTGAATGGTAGGGTAATCCTTAAATCCCCATAACCCAAAGCCGTAAATTGCAATTGTTGAAATGTTGCTTTATAAACCTCAATCAACTCTTTTAGAGATTTTAGGACTGGATGTGATGCAATCTTAAAGAGTGCTGCCACACTTCTCATACAATTTGCTATCATAATACATCCCAGCCACTTCCAGCTGCGGGTGCATTCAAATAGGATCTTTAAGAAATGGAAAGGTTGAAATAGGCGTAATTGTTTATGTTTTTATCACAAAGTACTTATTTCTGTTCCCCCATGGGCCGTAAATGTAAATATGTAAATGTAAATGTAAATGTGGGTGTACTTGTAAAGTGCACTGCGCTGAAGACCGCTGGGGAACCCGTCCTGGTTTTCCCTGTGAGATGGTCCCTTTCTGGGTACTCCAAGGTGAAACCAGGCATCCCACGCGTCAGGGGGGGGCCGTTGTAGAGATGAGGCAAGCTTAATGCCCAGAGTTGCCGAGTGTGTTCCCTGGTTAGAGTAGGCACTGAGGCGAGAATTATCAAGTCCATTTTGACCCTGGTCCACGACCCTGCCGCGTCGGGAATTGAACCCAGGTCCCGGGCCGTTCTCTGCTTACAGGTCTGCCACCTCTAACCAGTGAGCCACACCACTCCACTATGTAAACCACTATGTAGGGCTTCGATTAATTCAGTGATAACTCTAGATCTGTCCTAAAGATTGCAAATTAACTAAGCAATTTTCTTAAGCGGAATTAGGGTCCTGGAAATAAGCACTATGACATCAGCGTAGAGTAGCACGGAAAATCCACATTCAGGTTCATTAGGTCTCTTCAAGGTCACACAGCCCTACTGTACTCCTCTAGAGAGGTTAAATGGATCTGATGTCTCACCCTTCTTAGTGCAATCCCTCACACGTGCAGATACCTCGTTATGTAGCTGTCTCAAAAAACTGACATGTTACCCTCCCCCATACCAGTCATAAAATGCCAAAACTTCAAGTAGTTCACGTGGTCAAATGCTCATGGGTCCATAACGGCTAGATAGACACTCCCAGCCTTGGCTGCAGAGTATTTATTTGTTAAGAAGTAAACATTTAGGCACCGCTCAAGTGAGCTCAGACCAGCAGGAAAGCTAAAATGGAGGTCTGAAATAAAAATATTTTCAATGGCCAAAAGTTCTAAACAACCTAATAAAATCCTTTACCGAATTTTAGTTAATGAGAGATACACGGCTATAACATTCTGGGTCACATTTATTTCCCTTTTTGAAGATGGGTACTATTGTAGCATGTGACCACGGCCTGTTTTACAAGAAGCCTAAAAGGTATTTTTTTTAAGAGCAGTGCGCATAATGTAATGTTCTCTTTAAATAAATTGGCAGGGTCCCCAGCCGGTTCGGAGCTTTATCTTTAGGGCACCAATTTTTGGCAGCTCTTACTTCATGCAGCTCCACAGCAGGTATTTTCTGTTGTCCTATAGTGTCTCCCCCCCCTAGTAGCAGGTAATTTATCTGAGGGAGAAATATCATCATAAACCTTGGCAAAGGGTCTACTTAAGTGTCAGGCAGAATCACTGATTCAAGGCATGTCTTTGTGTAATTGCTCAAATATGGATGGTTAATTACTGCCTGAATGCTTAAGTGTCTTTCATGGAGCTGGGAACTAATTAAGATTCACCAGCATTGTCTCTAATTGCCCTTTTCCTACTTGCAAGTGCCTTCTTATAGGCCACCTGACATTTACGACCACGGTTGGTATCATGTGGTATCATTTTGTTGGCTTTTATTAAATCAGTGTGAGTTTGTGAATGGTGTGAGTCAAACTATCCATGAAGTTTCAACTTGCGTGATGGTGCAGGTACAATCTGAAGCTTCATAATTGAATGACATACCATAACCTTAGAGCCCTACCTAGCAGGCTCTACTGGCCATTAAAGGTCAGTAGAGCCCTCTATTTTTTGTGTCAACTAAAGAGGCAGTATTACATTGCAGTTCTAAAAAGGATGAGCATTTGTTGTAAGAGGCTGATGGTAGTTTATAGTCACTAAACACATTCTCAGATACAACATGTTAGAAATGGGGGTTCTGGTTGGCTAGGGTGTGTACCCCAGCCAGACAAAACCACCACTCTTTTCAGGTTAGGGGAGTTACACACACAAGATAACCCCTTTATTTATTTTAAACGTTTTTATAGCGCTGGCTAGACCCAGAGGTATCAGAGCACTTTACATGAGAATCAGATCATAGTTACAGGTTAAATTGTTACAAAGGTTACACAGTTATTAGAGAATGGTCACATAGTTACTTGTAAGGTCGAGATAAACAATAACCACAAATAAGTAAGGGGAAAAGAAGGCAAGGGGAGAGATTTATGAAAGGGGGTAGGAGCAGGGGAAGTAGACAGATAATGAAGGCGGGAAAGAGGAGGGGAGGGTGAGAGACACAACATGGAGAGAGGAGGGGAAGGGTGACGGGGACACAAACCGGTAGATGAGTCAAAGCAACGTCTAAAGTTCAGTAAGCTGTGATTTCAAGCGAAGTGGTATCACTTCCCTATCTCTGTTGCGAGAGGCTCCCTTTACGCAGTGGACTCTCTCAGAGGGTTCTCTGAGACTCCAAGGCCTACATACTGGATCCTTCCCCAAAAAGGGGAGATGGAGTGCTTTGGCAAGGGGTGCCATACCATACCTCAGCTGTGAGTGGCTTCCTTGGGGCAGTGGACTCTCTCAGTGGGTTTGCTGAGACTCCAGAGTATAAATATTGGATCTTTCCCCAACAAGGGGAAAAGGAGTGCTTAGTCAGAGCTCACAAAGGACAGGGGGTTAGGCAGAGTAGCAGGCAAGGGGAGAGATTCAGGGGAGAGGTGATACACTGAAGTACACTGAATAGGTATTAAGCCATTGTGAGAAAACTGAAAACAATTCTCAAAGCAACCCCCCCTATTTTTGAAAAAGGTCAGTCTATCCCCCTCTTATTTGAAAGCGATTGAGGCTGAAGTCTCCACATTGCGTTGGGACGGAAAACCGGCACGCATAGTGCAACGCAAACTAGTTCGCAGCTGGTATGATGGGGGCATCACACTGCCTAATGTAAAATTATATTTTTGGGCATCACAACTCGCGGTGATAAACCACTGGCTGCATGTCCCGCAGGATGAACCGGCTTTCAGACTAGAAAGATATATGTTGCCGGCTAACCGTTTTATGAAAGCCCTCTATACTAATAAGAGAAGAAACACACTCACAGGACCAACTGCACACACAATTAAAATATGGCATACAGCACAAAGGGCACTGGCATCGGAGGGAGTGCTGACCCAGGCCACCCCCCTCTGGGAGACCCAACGATTGGGCACATTGGCTAATACTAAAGGCTTCAAACAATGGGACCTCATTAGCATCACCAGTGGTGACAGATTAACCTACCTATATTTAAATAGGTCTTTTCAAGCTTGATAATTTAAAACAGTTTCTATTGAGTTACTACCCAGTTGTGCTAAGTTACTATGTATTGGCTTTCTTCTCTGTTGTGTCGTTATGGGTGATGTGGCATACCCCAGCATAGCCGGATGGTGGTCCGCAATCATTTGCAGACTTATGCTGTCCCGTTGGAGGGCATGGCAGTTGTTTTTGTGGTGTGTCCATTTGAGCTTTTCTACTCATGGGTTACTTTTCCTGCGTTGAATGCAGATACCAATTTGTTTCATGTATACACTCACATTTTTGTGCCTATGGCGTTCACTCCATATAGGACACTGGAGATTCCGATTACAGCGTGGCAGCTCCACTTTTGGTTTAATGGCACCCTTCACCACTCTTTAACAGTGGTACGATTAGGTCCTTTGTCTATCCCAGGCCCTTCTTGGCCTCTTTTGGTTGGATTTAGCCCACACCCCTGTGCCGGTGTGGTTTCTGTTGGTGAATTGAGACCACTTTATACCTCTGCTATCGGGGTTAAAGAACCTTGGTTCAATACATATCCCGCAACATCCAGGGCGGGACACCTGGTGTTCCGGCATATCCAGTCGGACCCAGCAGGATGAAACCCTGTCCCGTCATGCTTAATGCGGTTATGGTCAAGCGCCCCCAGGATAAGGTTTGTATGCCTTTTTGGCCTGCTGAGAAATTTGACCAACTGGAGGCAGTTTTTTCTTATACGACTCCTTTGGGGAAACACAGGATTCTTACCATTAGCTTGTAGAAAGACTTACTACCGGAAGGGACTGACTATGCCACATGGGGTATGATTTTTGTGGCAGTCTGTGCTAAGTGCTTCGGCACTCAGCCTATGGCTGTCCTTCCCTCTGTCATTAAACATGTTCAAGATGAACAGGGACCGGAGGTGGCAGTTGAATTGGGAATGAGACTCGTTGGAGTGTTTGACGTAGTTTACGATCTTGTCATTGTAAATGTCAAGGGAGATGGAGTAAGCTTCCAGGGGTCTAATGTTTTGCGCAATGTCCCTGATGCCGAGAAACCCCGTCAGTTACCAAAAATTATTATGGTGCTTATAAGACCATTGGCCATAAACGTTTGGGTGTTAAGCCCTTTGCCAAGGCAGCTTAGAGGCAACCTCAGGCGGTGAAGTCTGACAAAGACGATCGCCCCAATGTTCCAAAGCAGACTTGGAACAAGAATAAGAAACAGGGGAAACAGCAACAGAATTAGGGGTCCCATATGAATTGCGCGACTGCACAACTATTAAGTCGGCTGATCACTTTCAGGTTCCTGATCAACGTTCTACTCACTCTTTGCAGGGCACATCGGTCTCACCCACCGGTGGAGGAGACAGCGGCAGAGCACGGGGTGCAAAACAAGAGCAACCCCGCAAGACAGACGTTAAAGGCAAGGAGGATGAATCTACACAGCAAAGACCTCAGTTTCAGAAAAAAGAAAGTTGCAGCTTTAACAGCCAGGTATGCCACGGATAGTGAGAACACAGCTTCGGAACCTGACATGGGTGCTGACTCTACTAGACAGCGTAGCGGAAATTACCATAGTGCGGGAAGCATTGCGTCCACTTCTGAAGGGGACAGAGACCGACATGTTTGTTGCTGAGACAGCTGACACTAGAGTGGCTCCCCCTGAAAGACTTTTTGAAATCGTCCTTTTAATTGAAGGTGACATACAACGTACTGTAAAAGGGGTATTTTGGGAAAATCTGACTACTACCTATGACATTTTGTTGGCGGAGGCCGACTGGCCCCGACATTTTGTTTTAGCCGCTCTGCAAGGGGAGGAGGTGATCCTCCCTAGTTTTGCACACACTGTGCCGAAGGAACAGGCTCTGCATTTTGCAGAAGAATGGGCTAAGGTGCTTGCACGGCATTGTACCATACTCACTATGGCTGGGACACATTTTCCCCCCGACATGAGATACCATTGCGGTCTATGCCACAACCCTCAACCCCAATACCCCATGCGGCCTGAAGCTAAAGCTCCCATGGCAGATATCCTTGAACAATTGGAATATCAAGGTGTGATTGAAATGTGTGTGTCTCTGATGAATAACCCTTTTTTTACTGTGACTAAACCTGATGGCTCTTACCGTTTAGTTTTGGATTACCGGCACTTAAACTCTCATTGTCAGACCTGCACGGTACAAAACACTCACAGTTCTGCCCTTGTGGATAGTCTTGTGCTTAAAATGTTTAAGACCACACTTGACATATCCAATGACTTTTTCGGCCATAACCTGTCCTCTATTAGTAGTCAATGGACAGCTTTTACCTGCGGTGACAAACAACACCAGTTCGGAAGATTAGCCATGGGTTTTAAGAATAGTCCAGGCGTCTTTGCCGCCTGCATAGTCTCCCTTTTGCAGAGACTAGACCCAGATGCATGTTCGTATGTGGATGACTTTTATCTCTCAGACAACTAATTATGGCCACATCTGTGTTACGTTGACCACATAATTTGTCAGTTTGCGGACTTCGGTTACAAATACAACTTTGCAGAATCTCACATTGCAGAGTACACAGTGTTGTTTCTGGGCTATG
This sequence comes from Lissotriton vulgaris, assembly GCF_964263255.1. NCBI lineage: Eukaryota > Metazoa > Chordata > Amphibia > Caudata > Salamandridae > Lissotriton > Lissotriton vulgaris. The sequence continues at coordinate 656,393,679 of NC_141695.1, forward strand.
AACTCAACAATGAAGGTTGCGGTTTAGCAACTCACGTCCTGGAGAAATGCGCACAGCTGTGCATGCCTACAACACTGAAGAAACTACAATCTTTACTGGGCTTTTTGAATTTCGGGCATACTTACATCCCCGAATAAGCCCAGCGTATCAAGCCTCTTTATGCTTTAGTACAACCTACTTTTTCCAAATCATGCTAGCTGCCTGCTCATTCAGCCATCTTGCAATCTTTGCAGGCTGATCTTCTAGAATATAAATTCCTATTGACTCGTGATAACCACACCAACCTGGTAATAAGAATCATGAGCCGTGTGTTTCACGTAACTGACTAATAATGAGGGTGACACAGTCCCTATTGCTTACAAGTCATACTTGTACACTTCCGCTGAGCTGCGGTTTTCCACTGTGGAAAAAGTTTTAACAGCAGTGCAAACGGCGATTCTGAAGGAACGTGCATTGTCACAGGGAAAATGCATTTTGGTTGTTTCTTCGTATCCTGCCCTGGAGGCAGTGACGAAAGCCAGTGTACCAAATTCTAAAGCTTTGCACCCGAGGTGGATACAATGGGCCACATTGTTGATATCTCCGGATGTCACGTTCATTTTTTACTCCTCTTTGCAGACTCAGAAGTATTTGCAGTATGAATTAGTTCATCCTGCTCCTTTGACCAGTTCCGCGCTGGAGAATTTCCATTGTATAATTTACACTGACAGTTCAGCGCAACCGGCAACGGATTCAAAACACGCTTATTCTTCGGCCTGCGCAATAGTAGTTGGTATTATGGTAAATGGAGAGTTCAAGTCCTATGTCGTGCATACACAGACATTAGGGGACTGTACCAAATTGGCAGAGCTTTGTGCTCTAATGCTTGCATTGGAGTACGCTGATCCTAGTGTAACTAGTCTCAGCGTAAGTGGTTCCTTTTACGATAAAGTTCCTTATGTGAGAATTAACGACACTGGTGACAGATTGATTCCCAACAAAGACTGCAGGTCCACACTGATTACAGCCGCTCACAAGGGTATGACATCCGCCCATGCCGGTGTCTCTGCGACTGTATCCGTTTTTCAATTACGGGTGATGCTGATTGTACGCCTTTTGCTGTGGGAACCTCCAAGCACGTCTGACTGCTTATTGGATCATACCCATTGCGGATATTCCCTATTTCTTTTTGAAATTCGAAATGCTACTTTGAGCTTAGCTGATTCCTGGAAGGTGCCTTCAGACCAACCTGATTATTTTACTTCCATCCTGACGCTCGGCACTACAGGAAAGGATCCACTATGGGCGCTACCTAGAAAAACTACATTGACCCACTACCCGCTCTGTTTGAAGCTTCCATTGGTGGGATCCCATAATTGTCGGGTTTCCTGAGGGTAGTCTACCCCCTTGAAATTTGGCATCCCTCCATTTAAAAGATATTCTGTCCCACTGTGAACTGTACATCTCCGCCCTGATGAAGGTGTAGCCCAGTTTGGGGCTAAACACTGAAATGTGCGTCAGCGTTTTTCTCATCTGGGGATAACTCGACTGATCTCTTTTCCATCTCCCCGATGACTGTTCTCCATCTACAACATTTAGATCAGCCCATGCCTGTTATGTACTTGTGGATTCGTTGCTTGTGTGTGGTATGAATTGTATGTAATTCTGGTATGTATGATGGTATGAGTATTGTGTATGACATTGGTATGTGGGACTGTATTGATGAGCTATTTGGTTTTTAAAAAACTCTTTATGTGGTCTCCTATTTATGTATTGAAAAAACAAATTCTATGTAATAAAATCTTTATATATTTGTTATCATGTTCTGATTACTTGAATCATTTATTGGTTTGGTTCAGGGGGTTTTGAATTTACCAAAGGACTTCTTTGTTAGGCCTATAAGTGAATCTGATTGGCAGGTATTCTCTCTACTTTGTATTTTGTATTTTCCCCACCTACCTGCCTATAATTAGCCGGGGGTCCCTCTTCTACTTAGTAGATGCGGATTGTACAAACAGATGCGTGATTATGTCCTTCATTGTGACATTTGCCAGCAGATTAAACCATCAAGTGCTGCATGTCCGCCCCAGACACAGTTGTATATATCTAATAGACCACTGGGCTGTGTTTATTTAGATCACTGCGGTCCTTTCTCCTCTGATACTGCCTGTAAGTACATCATAGTTGCAGTTGATTCTTACATGCCCTTTGTGTGGGTGTGGCCCCAAAAGAGTGTTGATTCTCGAACTGTCATAAGGGATTTGCATGTCTTTGCAGGACTTTTTGCATGTGGTACCTTCCACTCGGACCAGGGTCCAGCGTTCGCCTCTAAGGCGTACAAGGATGCCATGAGCTGATTGGGGGTCGAAGTCAAATTTTCATCTCCATACCGGCCTGAGGGCAATAGTGTTGTGGAGTGGATGAACCGTGACTTAAAGCAATCTTTAACAGCTAGGGTTTTAGCGACAGGCCGGAACTGGCTAGCCCACCTCAATAGGGTTCAGCGTGTACTTAATAATCTCCCTCGAAGGTCTCTGGGTGGGCGGACCCCATACGAAATGCTCTTTGTCATCAAAATGTTTGCTCCGGACCTTGAGGGACTAGATCAGGCGGCGTTTGCCGCTCCCTTTGACGTAGATGAACATTGTGCTGTTTTCCAGAATCTACAAAAGACCAGAGACAGTCTTTCAAAGGAACATTTGCCCTCCACATCTGGTGCTGTGTTGCAGATTCCAGTAGTTGGCTACTCAGAGTTGGTGAACCAGTCCGAGAGAAGGTCGAGATCAAGAAGGAGTTTGGCCCCTCATATCGTGCTCCAGTTCCTGTACTTGGCGTGCAGGGCAAAAGAACAGTCCTTTTACCTCCCCTTTCTGGTCAAAAGGAAAACAGGTACATCTCCATTAACAATGTCAAACTACACAGAATGGCCGATTCTTCTTAGTGTGACACCTGCAATCTCTTGTCCAGCGATACTGAGAAACTCTGTTTTGGCCCGGCACCTACCACCAGGCCTGATGTTTCCATTGAGATGAATACAGTTACAAATCCTTTATTGAATCCACCAACTGGTGATCCTCTTGATGATATTGAGTACACTTACCCCACAGATTTATCGATGCCCAATTTGCAGACCTGTGTGGCTAATCAGTAACGTTTTTTATTTGACACTGACTCTAACACATCAAAGCCACCCTCAAAAGTTTCAATGTTTGCTGGATCGTTTAAAAAACATGTTTTGATTCCCCCCTGGACTTAGATTTGTCTGGTACTATTTTCGATTTTTTATACATGTCAATTGGATTTGTAGTATATTTTACTCGTCTTGTGAATGGACACTATGTTAAAGAAAGATCTGCAATTAGAATGATTGATGGAACTTTAGCACCCCACTCCTCATCACACATCATAAAGAGGGACCAGACTTTTGTGAATATCACTGCTTGGCCTGTCTTAGATGGGATTGTATGGGGTGCTGTCAAATTTCAGATTCATGGTCCGACAGAGGTTAAAATGTCCCTAATGTTCTTCGAGTCTCAATGGGGAATGTGGTTTAACAAAATATACGCTCTGATGACTGAGACGTCCAAGCCATAGAAGCTCTATTTTCTGATTTAAAATATTATGCTGCCTTTGATGCTGAAGATTTGTATTTAGACTCTGCAAATTATGCTGACTTGTTTGCTACCAACATTATGGCAATCATTTTCTAAACAAAGCAAACACATTTAGGAATGTGGTTAATTAAACACAATGGGAACATTGTCCCACTCCTGTTGAAGGCAGCTACAAAACTCTTTTGAAAAAGTTTTCCTACTTTACTGATTTTAATCAATCCAACCCAGATGCATTTTTTTTTTTGTAAAAATTTTTATTTATGATTTGCAAGGTGAAAAACAGAAAAAAAGGGGGGAATAGAGCGAGAGGAGCAGGAAAAGTGAAAAGGAGAGAAAGAAACAGGCGACATTCCGCCACATGACCCCACACAGGGCGTGCTAATAACATCATCGCAAAGAGAAGGGTAAAAGGGAGGCCAGGTTATGTATCAAAGGGGACGGCAACCAGTGAAAGTAACAAATGTTCGAACGGTATGGGCCTGTTCATCACATTGTCCAAAGTGTGCCTTGAGGTCCCAACCGTTGGTGCGATGTTCCCAGCCGGGAAAAACAACCCAGGCCCTGTCATAAGCATAGCGTCCTTTCTCAGAGGTACAGCAAGTCGCAACAAGAGAAAAACAACACCCCCAACTACCACCCCCCCTCTCCGTCCTTCCCTCCCTACCACCCACCCCCCACCCAGTGGTGGCGACTAGCATTCACACAAATCAGCAACAATCATACCGGTGATCAAATTTGGAAGAGAAGAAGCGCCCGTAGTGCTGAAGGGCAAACTGCCGAAGGCAGACCACGAGACAGGAATCTCACCAAGGGGCCCCAATTGAACATGAAGTTTTTAAAATTCCCCAGGAAGATATCTGAGAGCCGTTCCATACTTAGAAGGCGCCATAACCGTGCATGCCACAGAGAGATAGCAGGGGCAGACGGGATTTTCCAAGCGGCTGCCAAAGTCAGCTTGGCCGCCCCCAAACATAGCCACATAATGCGCTTATCAGCCCTAGTCTGGTGCTCAAGCAGTGGGTCTCTGAGGCCCAGCAGAACAAAGTCCATGGAGTTTGGGAGCGGGTAACCCAGCACTTCTTTAATGTGGGAGAGAATCTCGGCCCAAAACGGTCGGATGGTGGGGCAGTCCCACCATATATGGCTGAAGTCCCCCAACATCCCGCAGCCCCGCCAGCACCTGTCTGAGGTAGTTGGGAATATTCGGTGTAGTTTGGACGGATACAAGTACCAGTCGAACAGAAGCTTCATATGGGCCTCCCTGAGGTCGGTCGAGTGGTTATGTGCTGCCACATCCCGCCACAAGCTCTTCCACTCGCTGTCGGAAACGTCCCTCCCCAGTGTATTCTCCCAGTGCTCCATATACCGAGGCCGGGGGGACATTGTCTAACAGCAGCTGATATAGAAAAGAGATCGCTCCCTTCATGGTGGATGTGCGGAGGAGAAAAGATTCGAATTTCGTCAAGGGCCTGGTAGCTGCATCCACCACTCCAGGCGATGTCGCCCAGTGCAGGAGCTGAAGGTGTCTAAAGCGCTCTGTCGGCAGAACGCCATAATCCCTCATACAGTTATGGAAAGTGAGGGGTGCGGCACCATGGAACAGGTGGGTGAGGGCCCTACAGCCACCCTCCCTCCAGGCCTCAAAGGGACCCTCTATCAACGCCGGAGGGAAAGCTGGATTGAAATGGATCGGGGTGAACGGGGACGGGAACGTGGTCCACCGGTCATCGCTACTAACCGTGTCCCAGACTTTCAACACCGTGCTGGTAGGAGTGCTAATGTACGCGTTTCTGGGCCGGTCCACCTTAGGTTTCCAAGCTAGGTCCCAGATAGAACGGCCCGCAACGCTCCGATCCATATGGAGCCAGTGCTTCTCCGAAAGCTGTTGGGACCACTCCACTAGGACTCGCAATTGGGCAGCCTTGTAATACAAATGCATGTCCGGAAATCCCACTCCCCCCTCCAGCCGCGGGCGACGGAGAACCGCAAATGGAAGTCGTGCCCGACCACCCTGCCAGACATATTTCAGCATCAGAGTCTTAAGGCGACGGAAGTAATCCATTCCTATCGGGATAGGCAGGGCCTGGAAGAGGTACAGGAGTTTAGGCAAGAGCACCATCTTAAGCGCATGAATCCTACCCATCCACGAGATAAATTTGGGCTTCCACCGTTCAAGTTCCGTACGAATCGATGTCAGCAGCGGGGGGAAGTTAGCCTGGAATAAGGCGCCCATGGTAGAGGTCAGCCGCACTCCCAAGTATAGCAGAGAGGAAGCCGACCACGAGAGCGGAGTAAGCAACCGGACCTGGTGCACCTCCCCCGGCGGCAGGGTCAAGTTCAAGATGTATGAGTTAGCAAAGTTGACCTTGAAACCCGCCACTACTTCATACTCGGAGAGCACTGAATGGACATGGGGTAGTGACAGCGCCGGGTCCCGAAGGGACAACAATACGTCATCCGCGAAGAGCGAGATCTTATGTTGCTCACCCGTGAAGGGGAGCCCCAATATCTGCTCATTCTCCCGGATCGCCAGCGCCAATGGCTCTATGCTAAGGGCAAAGAGAAGGAGCGAGAGCGGACAGCCCTGGCGCGTTCCTCGGGAGTGACGAAAACTCCCGGATCTGTGACCGTTGACCAACACCTGGGAGGTGGGCTGGTTGTAATTTGCCTCAAGCATCCGTATAAATTGGTCCGAGAACCCGAAGGCCACTAGCGTCCGGTGCAAGAATCCCCAATCGACGCGGTCAAAGACCTTTTCCGCATCAAGCCCCACCAACACTGCGGGTATGCGGAACCGCTCTGCTTTTTCGATCAAATGGATGACGCGCCGCAGATTGTCATGAGTTTGCCTGCCTTTAATGAAACCTGACTGATCGGGGTGAATCAGAGCGGGCATCAGGTCTTGCAGCCTGCTCGCCAAGATGGAGGAGTACAATTTAGCGTCCAGGTTAAGGAGCGCTATCGGGCGGTAAGATGCACAGTAGGTAGAGTCCTTTCCCGGCTTGGGAATAATAGTGATCATGGCCTCGGCCATGGTATCCGAGGTCTTACCCTCAGTGGCCATCGCGTTGAAGAGGGATACTAGGTAGTCACAGATGTCAGATGCAAATGTCTTGTAAAACAGGGCCGTATAGCCGTCAGGCCCGGGGGCCTTATGCAGTTTCAAGGCTTTGATGGCGTCTAACACCTCCTCCCTAGAGATAGGGGAAGACAATAAATCGTTCCACTCTCTGGAAACTCTCGGTAAAGGCAGACCGCCCAAAAACTCAGATTGAGCTTCCGGATTAAGAGCTTCACCCGAGTAGAGATCTTCGTAGAAGCGACCAAATATGGCCGCCTTATCTGCGTCTCTGTGTTGGATAGAGCCCGTCCGGTCTCGTATTTCCCCGATGTAATCCCTCTCGCGCTTGTCGCGAAGTTGCCGAGCAAGGTGGCGCCCAACCTTATTGCCCTGGGAATAGGAGAGACGTCGAAGGCGCAGAAGAGTGAATTCTGCCCTGTTGTTATAATGGGCCTTTAGCTTCCCTCGCACCGCCGTCAGGGGGCGCAGGGTCACCCTGGAGGGGTTCGCCTTGTGCGCCTGCTCCAAGGTGGCGAGCTCCGATTCCAGAGCCTCCCTCTCTTCCCGCCGAAGTTTATTAAGGTTTGCGTTAAGGGCGAGGCACGTACCCCACAGGGAGGCCTTACATGCATCCCATGTATTATACACCGATGTGTCAGAAGGTGGTTTGAGGACAAAAAACTCTCCAATAGCCTTCCGCAGTGCCCTACAGGACACCTCATCCCTCACCAGGGCGGCCGGAAAGTACCACTTCCACCAACCGTCCCCCCCGCGGCCCAATGTAACCCCAGTACCACCAAGCTATGGTCCGACAGCGAGAGCGGGAAGATATCAGCCATTCGAATATCCCCCCTAAGAGCTTGGCTAACCAAAATGTAGTCTATACGGGAGTATGAGCGATGGACGTGAGAGAAGAAAGTATAGTCCTTGGCTTGAGTGTGGACAAAGCGCCAGCTATCTACCAGCCCCAGTTCACCCACTGGACGTCGTGTGTCCTCCGAGAAGACACCAGTATCCGCCCTGCGCGCTCCTGAACTATCCAAGTCCCTGTCCCACACCATGTTGAAATCCCCCAACAATATCAAGAGCCCATCCACAAAGTCCCCCAACTTATCCATCAAACACTGCAGAAAGTCATTTTGACCCGCATTCGGAGCATACACCACCACATAGGTACACAAGCGGCCATACAGAGTCCCCTTCACCATTAGCCAACGGCCCTCCTTATCACGATGCATTTTATTTTAAGGTGACTCAGAAGTTCTCTTCCACAGTTAAACTAACCCACACTAAATTATTATTTTCAAAGTCCTTTATCGACCAATTAGCAATAGGAGGCTATGAGCTGTGGGAAGATACGATTGATCTTAAATCTGTTTGGGGTTCTAAAAATTGGCAAGTGCAAGGCACTGAGGCTTTGCAATGTGCATTTCTTAGTCCGAACCATATGTTGTTTCTGAACTCAAATATTTCACAAACCACCTGCTTTGGATTGGCTACATCTATAAAATTAAATGCTCCATCTATTCCTGTTTTGGGGGAATACCCTAATTGGAACAATAACACTAGTAGGTCCCTTAGTGATTTACAGACTCTGCTACTAAATTCGTCCTTTAAAATCTCCAGTTTGGATTCCCAGGGCTGGTTATTATGGCAAAAAAGTGCATATTAATGCCAGCACCGTTTTCTGGGTTTGGTCCCTGGCTATACACAGGTTCAAGTGGATCCCGGTTTTGAGAGTGACCATTCTGCCACTACGTATTCTGTAGGCAAGCTATGTCAGAACTGGCTCAAACACTCCACATTAGCATCAGTTAAGCTTCATTTGTCTAAATTGACGAACAATGTTGATTTGAATGACTTTGTGAAAGGTCTTGCAGCAGGCAGGTCTAAAAGATGGATTTATGCTGTCTACAAGGAATTTTGGAAACTGTCCCAAATTGAAGCTGCTTCTAGGTTAAGATCTATTGACCAGGCTAATCTAGAGAAAGTGCTTGCAGTTGTAGATAATAGCTTTAACTCACTTTCTTCCCGAATTTACACATTAGATTTTATTGTATTTTCTGTTGTTTATATTGTGCAAGATGTACCATGGTCAAAATCAATTGGGTTCTGTTATGCAGTTTGCATGGACTTTACAAACGTTAAAGGTTCGGAAAGTGCCTTGAGACTACATGAACACTTACTCCCTATTTTTACCATTTAATCTGACTGTTAAACAACAATTTATGTCAATGAAAGATGTGACATTTTCACTATTGCACATTGAAAAGTTAGAACTTTTACCATTTTCTGTGTCCGAAACCAATTCTGCTGTTTGGCTCATCCATGGGTTAACAACTTTACCTTTCCCACTGTTTAAATTTGAAGCTTGCATGAAACATTATGCCATAGGCAGATATAAACCATTAGGTAGCTCATTTCTCCATGAAGTTTGGTCTCTGCCCTTTACCTGTAGGTGCTTAAGGGAAGGAAAAGACTTTTATTTGAAAGGTGAAGATTGCACTTCCACACCCGATCACTCATTGGTCTGTAGGAATTTGCAATTGCATGGCTCGTGCAATTCAGAAGCACCGAATTTGGCCTGTATTTTAAAAGGTACACCCGCCCCAGCTATTACACCTACTTTCACGTTGTTAGCGAATGGTAGTTATTTATTAATAAATAATGAAGATTGCTATGGCATGCTGGCAGGGATACTATACATAGTGACTGTCTCGCAACGTGTAGTCTGTTGTAAGAATGTATTGATTCCTCCTCCAAATGGGAAGCTTGATATATCCATCTGGCCTTCCATTCCGACCTTGAAACCAGAGTTCAACAAGATGAGTCGAATAAGGGCTCTTTTGTCTCAAAAAGAAGTCGCCTTTACACCTGCGCATAAAATATTCGCCTTTCACGTGGATAATACTCATACTGAGGTACATGCCTTGCTCAACACAGATCTCCTTCTCCATTTTGGAGCGTTGATTCACACTATCCCTAATGCCTCTTTGATCACAGGTTTGGCACACTTTTTTTAAAGTAGTAAGTTCTGGCCTTGTGACTTTATTCCAAACTTATACATATATATATTTTGTGTGATACCGGCATTTTTTTCATTCTATTTTCTCCAGCTTCTTTGGCGGTTTCCCGTAAATCCTCATCTTGGCTGCCGGTGTACTGCTATTAATTTGCTTGCTACAAAATGGTTGCACATTCTGTGCCCCACAACAATCTGCCACGGCAGCTCCAAATTTGTAGCCAGATGCTTGAATACTATAGATCGCTACCTCTGGCTACTTTGAGTGTGGCGTATGGTTTATCTTTCCGGTTTTCGTACTTAACATGCATGCAGCCAGTTTTCCACTGCCTGGATTAAAGTTTTGAATGGACTCTAGATTTGTGTCTCTGCAACATGGTGTCTCCTAACCCGGATTATGATCTACTAATGAGTCACTTAGTTACTCATAAACTAGACTGTTCTGGTGTTAGGATTATGGCCTGTGCAGCAGCGCATGGAGTCCTAGGCAATTGGAATATATGGACTGCAGCCCATGAATTTCTGGCATGCAGTTATCTCGAAGAACACCCGAGTTGCCCACTCATGAGAATGGCTTGTTTTCGGCATCACTAGACATACATCGTGACCCTAGTCTGCACAGTGAATGCTAAAGCCTCCAAGTTTATCATAACAAGGTAGATGTTGTTCGGGTTGATCGGCTCACGTTTTAGACATAACATACATGCAGCTGCAGCTAACGCGATTCTGGCACTTTTAATATTGCGCTGTAGACATGATTTCAAACACTTGGAAGAATTCCGTTTTTCCAGAGAGACAGAGAGCTTTTGCAGATCCTGATGTTATTTACTCCTGCTGATCTGGATGTATGGGGTCCCCCACACAAGCCTAAGAAACCTTCCATATTTTATAAAACATAGTTTCTTGCTAGGGAGGGTGTTACACTAGGCACTATAAGACCTGTTTCACCATCATTGCAATATGATTTCTCCTTTTGTGTTTTATGGAATGAGATTATAATGAAAGAGTGTTCTTGCTTCCCAACATTCCTGAAGATAACCTAATCCGCATGTTCTGGGTTGTCTAATCATTGGTTCCTTTGCTATAGGACAAAGTGCTAATGTGACACTGATGCTAGCTGGTTAGGATTTCTAGGTACTGAGGTGAGTTTTTTGGTCCACCACAATTCACTGAGGTCCTGGATCTCTGTACTCAGTTCTACAATATCAGTATCATTGACATAAAAACAATTATGAGTAAACTAATTAGCAAAGATTGCTTAGAGCTGCACTCTATCCACACAAGTTGAAAGTAGTGCAAAGCTAAGCTTGTCTATGTAACTCTACCTGGAAAGGTAAGACACACCAGGTGCTGGTACCATAAGATTGCAGGTAAATCCTAGTATACAGAAGGAGAATCTGACATAAGGGAAGGTTACAACCATGACAAAATTGTGACCCTGGCATTCAGAGGTAATTTTTTTAATAAAGGTCTTAGGGGCATCCATGGGCCATGACAGCATCTGCCACAATGGTTGTATTGTTTGACATATGGGGCAACCATAGCACATTTTCTAAATAATGTGGTCAACTCCTTGATAGCATCAGGTTTCAATAGCTTGGCACACCATGAAAGAAGTTAACTATTTAATGAATGTTCTTTCAAAGCCTATGGAATTTTAGCAAATTTATGTGAAATCGTGCGTCAAAATATAATATAAGATCCATTTCTTTTCAAAAAATTTTAGGATAACAAAACCCCCTAGGATAGGTCTTGCTACTCGCTTTGCTTGCTCACTATAGCTCAGAGCAAGTATTATGCCCCAGAACTTTCAAAGATCATATCAGAATCATGATGTATGTGGTATCTCGAATAGACATTTGGCTATGTTGTGTTCCATTAATCATTCAGTTATTATGGAACTTCAGCAATGCTAGTTATTGTGATGTCTTCAAGGTTAAGGTCATGTGACACGATTTCTTTAAACAAAATTAGGGTCAAGGGTCATATGATGCCACTACCTGTGGTGTCATTACATTCTTTGCATATATCATCTCACTTCAGCTACCTGTGGTATTTTGGTGAATTGATGTCTATACCTCGTATTTTGCTGACTCCCCTTCAACTACGCATCCCTAATCATACATTTACTCACAGGAAAAGGTCCATGGGAGTAAATCTATTTACTTGTGTGAACTCAACTTTTAACACCATCCCTGCTGTTGATATCCTTCTCCTGTGCTGGGCCATAATGAAAACGGGTGTGGTCATGACGAGCTCAGCTCGTCATGAGCACCTGAGATGTATATGTCATGATGAGCTGAGCTCGTCATGAGCACCGAAGGGGTTAAATAAAAACTGTGGTTTTGCACTTGTAAATAGGACTATTTTTACTGCTGGGTCACACTGACATGCACACATTTCTTGGATAATGGACTATTAAATTGTACTACTGGATATCAGCACCAACAATATTGTGACATACTAATATGGAGGACAGAATATCGAGTGACAATATATAGAAGGTAAGTGTAACTAGGGAACTAGGGATTTACCTTTCCTAACTCTACAAACATACCTTGAAGATATGTATACCGCATAGGTACATATGTATTGAGTTAGGTATAGAAAATCTAGACTTACTTACTTGTCAATACTTTATTTTCATTATTCTGTCCCATCTATACTGTTGTCTCGTTTGAGGGGGAAGGGTCACAATGATATCCCTTCTATTTGTCTATTCAGGAGTCACACCAACCATAGGAGTACCTGAAGGCAGCTGATCAAGCCCAATCTACATATAACTTGCAAAAGAAAAATGTTTGTGTGAACAAAGGTTCTGTTCCATTGCACAAATTTATAATGTGAAAGTGTGCATGGAAATCTTCCCCCGTGAACCTAAAAGTGTACATGTGCTACACAGCTGATCTTTTCTTTAGTAAACTGCACGGTCTGCCTTCAAATATAAAACACCAACAAAAAAAGCTATTTTGCTAATAATTGGAAAATAGTACAAATTATAAAAAAGTACAAACTTCAAATTCGCAGTGTATAGGTAATTCGAAAGTATTTTACTGTACTATTTTGTCCCTCCTCTCACCCCGTACCCTCGCCCCTCCTGCCATCAGCTGAGCGTTCTGGAATGTTGACAGACACCAGCTGATGACCTTCTTGACTAGACGCTTTCCCTCCGTCCGCCCCCTCTGACCTACTGCTGTGTTGGAAGACAAGCTTCAATAAAAGCATTAACTTCAAACGTTGCATATGCATTTTCTTACCAAATTGCCGACGAGGGCCAACACAGTGGAACCCATGTGCAGAAAGCAATGAGAAGACGGAAGCAAAAAAGTACCAATGATTCCAAGTGAGCAAATGTAATCTACAAGGAAGAACTTCAAGAAATAAATAAGGTCAGTGAATGAGGGGAATGTAGGCATGAAATTGATGGAATAACGGAGCAGACAGTTTTGAGACTAACGTCAACATCTAACTGAGTGGAAGTTCCTATTACCAAAAAAAATAAATAAATTAACTTGAGGTGTAAAAGGAGTGTTCAGCGACTTTGTGAAAGATCGTACAAGGTTCAAAAGATAAAGAACTTAAAAGTTCATCAGTCTGAATCCATTGTGTGCGAACTGCGCAGCGCTGACAGGAATATACAAACTGCCATCTCTCAACTGCCAGCTGGCAACTGTCAACCGGTGTTGTGTAATATCAGGTATCCCCTTGGGATCGGGTATCCCCTGGCCTTCGGCAACCTCCGGAGGTCCTGTCTATTGGACGCCCCGCACGAGCCCACGGAAGCCCCGCCCACCGCTGGAGATGCGAGCCTCGGCTTTAGCAGGCAGAAGCAGCAGCGTGCCGAGCCAAACTGCTGTTGGGACTGCAACTTTCTGCTCTAAAGCCGAGGAGCCATTTCATTCATACAGGGTTAAGACGCCGTATGTTGATTCTCTCAATGCAATTTTAAAAGGAAACCAGCAGTTTACAAATGAACAGAAATCGTATGGTTGGAAGTAGTCCGTAAACAGGATGATTAAAACAGTGCACATGACCTGAAAGGCTTGGTGGCATGTTCGTATTATTTTCACTATGAGCCCTTGTTGTACGAGTTGTTTTCCCTCTAACTTGTATTTAGGACACGCTTTCACTCATTTAAAAGCAACAGAGGAAATGTGGCATTACTAGTACAGTGAAATGCGTGTACCTTGCTCCAATTTTGAAACTCTCTGGCAGACATTCGTTTTTTTTAATTAATAGAGGGGTTTACATCTGTGTAAGCACAGCGCTATGTTGTATATTTTCATATGTAGAATGATAATGTTTTAGGTTATTGTAATAATAAGGGCTTTGGTAAAGCGCTACTAGACACAAGATCCCTGCCACAGTGCGCTTTGGGTGTGGACATGTACTAGGGGCACAACCAAAGGCGCAACTAGAGCCAAATTTCAGGAGGGGGGGGGGGTTGGGGTCGGGGCCCGGGGGGCGGGAGAAGGGGGGCTAGAAAAATAATTCTGGGGGGTTGATTCTTCAAGCAAAAGGCTGAGGCGAGCTGCAGGGACTCTACGAAGGGGTGAAAAACATCAAAGCCTCATTAACAAGCAAAAGGAATTTTAAAGACCTTTGAAGTACTCGGGTGCGGCTGTGTGTGTGTGCCCGGGAAGGTGTCTCATCCCTGGCTGACACACACGACGGGGGGGCGGGGCTGAAGCCCTTTGAGTGCAATGGACGTTGCGCACCTGGGCACAACAAGACCCGAAGTTCGGGAGGCGGGGGAGGGAGGGGTTGGCACAGTGTAACCGTTTTTTTGGGGGCCCCCTGCTACATTTCCTCCTTCTTCATGAATTCCCTCACTACCACTCACCAACAATGCACCTCATCTCGCTGTAGCACCTTTCTGACAAAAGTTTAATTTTTTTATAGCGATACTTATAGTTTACTTACACTCAGTTCTATGATCTGCATGGTACATTTTCTTGGTAGCAGGCACATTAATCCTCTGCGCTGTGTGGTTGGCAGGAGTGCCCATGTGAGTGCACTGTGAGCGATGCGATAGTGTGAGAGTAGGGTGAGTGAGGTGGCCATGTAATGTAATGTAATGTAAGTACCAATTTATAACGCGCGGCAATCGCTCCAAGGAGCATCTAGGCGCCCAGAAAGGACCACCAGATGTTAGGTAGTTCCTATGCTTACTTGACCGAGACCCGAATTACACTAGGCTTCTGGCAGTCATATCTTGTAGATTAAAGATCCAGGTTTTTAGATGTTTACGGAAATCTATTTCTTTATCCAGTAATCTCAACTGGGGGGGAAGAGTATTCCATGCTTTTGCTCCCAGTATGAACCTGGGTGCGCATGTTAGTGCAAAGTGGGACTGATGAATGCATGGTTAGTGATAGGCTTGTTTGAATTAGATTGCAAAGTGAGGATTGAGGCTGAAAGGTGAGTAAAGTGTCACATAAGTGCAGGGTGTAGTGTGCTTGTGTGACTGCAGGGTGAGGTACAGGGTGAACAGCGCAAGTGCATTATGAGTGCAGAGTGATCACTGTGATTGCAGGGTGAGTGGGTGAATGGTGTGAGTGCATGGTGATCAGTGTGAGTGCATTGTGATTGCTAGGAGTGCAGGGTGAGCATGAAAGTGAAGGGGCGAGAATGAGGAGTGAGTTGTCTGAATGCAGGGTGCATTCCCAGACACTTGGAGTAACTCAGCATGTTAATGGCGGCGGCGTAGGGTTTCAGATAAAAGTTAAACTATTGCTAATATGCAGGGCTTTGAGTGGGGTAAAAAAATGGGGGGTCTCTCAAAGGGGCGTGGATGATATGATGGAAACATTTATGCTAAAAGTCTGTGCTCAGCATAATGTGCCGCCCAACGGTATTTCACTGCTTCTGTTATTGCCTCCAAATAGGTAACATTGAACCTACAATAAGTCAGGACTATTGGCTTTGTCAAAGGTTGTTAGTTGCATAAGATAAATATACTACATGCATACATACAACTATGGCTTTTTTGTATATTATAATAGAAAATGATTTAGTTCTAGCGCAAGCTGTTATGGCGTAATGGCTAGAGCTGTCAACTTTGGTGCTGAGTAATCAGGTTTGGGTCTCAACATCGGCTCAACGTGCGTTATAAAGGCAAATCACTTAATCATCCGTGCCTACCAAAAAATAAATTAAGACGTCCTTGTTGGTGTTGATGTAAAGCACATTGAGTTTGGCTATACAGAACAGCCCAAAAATAAAAGTTACATCAAAACAGTGAACTGCTGCAGAGTTAAGATTTTTTTCCATTCTGAGTTTGAAGGTGAAAATGTAGAGCCATATAGACACCCGCCTCGGCACCTGCTTTTAAGAACTGCAGTGCTGAGAACCGGCAGGTCCTGGCCCACTTAAAGCCCTGCTATTATGGCCTTAACCAGGGATCAAGGGAGGAGGAAATAAATAATGTGCTGATCCTGCAACAAACTTCCAGTCTTATGATTAGGGTTGCCAGCTCATTATTTTGATGTCCCAGACGGTACAAAAATGAACAGTCACATAACGCTGTATTTTCAGCATTTATCTGTGCATACTTCAAACATATATAGAAAGCACTTTTAATTGTGTTCTAGGGCTGCCTGAATGATCCATGACTGATAATTAAAGGGAACAAAGACAGAGAAGTCACATTACAAATGAATACATACATTTTTATTTATAACCCTATTTAGGGTCAAGACAATGTCTTTGCAGGCTCTTTAAACAACACATGGCTGGCATTTTTCTTTCGGCAACCCTACATTGCATTCCTTTTCATGAAATGCATTCTTACACTACAACAGTAAATGTAAAATACAAATGTAAGGGGGCCCAGGGGGTACTGCAACCAGAAAATAAACGAACCGTCGGTGACCAGTTTACAAAGGTATGTATATATGCAAATGGTCTTTAAAGACCTGTGAAAAACTCGGGCATGCCGGACACTCCAGACACTGCCTAGCCTAGCCTACAGCAGCTCGAGCTGCAGCAGCACGGGCCGGGACACACGACGGGAAGGGCTGAAGCCCTTTCAGTCCTATGGGCGCTGCGCGCCTGGCATGTACAAAATAAGCGGTCCTAAGGTCGAGCTCTTTCATGAGACGCAGGTAGACTATGGGGTAAGGGATTCTCAAGGAAGATAACATTCCAAATCCATGAAGAACCACGTCCCTGATGTTTATTTGAAGACAGCAAGTGAAAATGCTGCCAGTACTTTAGAACCGTTGTTCCTTTACAAAGTTATGAAGATTTTAAAAAAGTAGGGTGGTGTGTCTAAGGTGTGCAGTGTGTATCTATCTATCTATCTATCTATCTATCTATCTATCTATCTATCTATCTGTCTAACTATCTAGTCATCACGGCACAGACCACCGTATCGAGCTCAGAAGGATGGGAGACTCACCAGGCCCACCGTGACGGTACTTAGAGGCACAATGTATCAAGCTCGGAAGGATGGGAGGCTAGCTAGTCTGCAGACAATCTGGCTCTTGTCAGCATGCAGAAGATTTCCAGAACACCCATGCACTCTGTACCTTGGAATAAAGGTGGTCTGACTAGCCCTTGTGCCAGCACACTGATGCACACTCTATCGAGCTCAGAATGTTAAGATGCTGACTAGGCCCTTTGTACCAGTACTCTGATGCATACTCTATCAACCTTGGAAGGACGGAGGGCTGACTAGGCCTGTCGTGCCAGCACTCTGAAGCACACTCTATCGATCTCAGAATGATAAGATGCTGATTAGGCCCCTTGTACCACCACTCTGATGAACACTCTATTGAGCTCAGAAATATAAGATGCTGACTAGGCCCATCGTGCCAGCACTCTGATGCACACTCTATTGAGCTCAAAAGGATAAGTTGCTGAGTAAGTCCCTCTTGCCAGCAGGGCCAGACTGGGAACCACAACCAGCCCTGGCAAAGTGCTCGGCCAGCCCCTCCCACCCCCCTCCCCACTTGGGGGGTTGGAGGTGCCGCCGAGCTCTTTGCCCGGGCCGGTTTTCGGCCAATTTTGGTACAGGGCCGATTTTGCAGCTGTGCTGCAAAAACGGCCCTGTAACAAAAATGGCCCCTAGGGGCCCAAAACCGGCCCCCACCCATGCGGCACACCGGAGGATTGCCCGGTGCCCGCTATGGCCAGTCCGGGCCTGCTTGCCAGCACTCTGATGCATACTATATCCAGCTTGGAAGGGTAAGATGCTTATTACGCACCTCATGCCAGCACTCTGATGCATACTATATCCAACTTGTAAGGTAAGATGTTGACTAGGCCCCTCGTACCAGCAATCTAATGCGTACTATATCCAGCTTGGAAGGATAAAATGCTTACCAAGCCCCTCGTGCCACCACTCTGATGCACACTGTATCAACCTTGGAACGGTGGAAGGCTGACTAGGCCCATCGTGCCAGCACTCTGATGCACACTCTATTGAGCTCAGAAGGATAAGATGCTGACTAGGCCCCTCATGCCAGCACACTGATGCCAATTGTATCAACCTTGGAAGGACAAAGGGCTGACTAGGCCCATCGTGACAGCACTCTGATGCGTACTATATCCAGATCAGAAGGATAAGATTCTGACTAGGCACCTCGTGCCAGCACTCCGATGTATACTATATCCAGCTCGGAAGGATAAGATGCTAATAAGACCCCTCGTGCCTGCACTCTGATGCATACTATATCCAGCTTGGAAGGATAAGATGCCGGTCAGGCCTCTCTTGCGGGCACTCTGATGCATACTATATCCAGCTCCAAAGGATAAGTTGCTGATTAGGCCCCTCATGCCAGCACTCTAATCCATATTCTATCAAGCTTGGAAGGATAAGATGCTGACTAGGCCCCTTGTGTCAGCACTCTGATGTGTACTGTATCCTGCTAAGAAGGATACAATGCTGATCAAGCCCCTCGTGTCAGCAGTCTTATGCACACTCTATTGAGCTTGGAAGGATACAATGCTGACTAGGCCCCTTGTCTAAGCAAACTGAAGCACATCAACCTTGGAAGGATGGAGGGCTTACTGGGCCCATCGTACCAGCACTCCGCTGAATACTATATCCAGCTTCGAAGGATAAGATGCTGACAAGGCCCCTTGTGCCAGCAACTGTGATGTGTAATATATCCAGCTCGGAAGGACAAGATGATGACTAGACCCCTCTTGCCAGCACTCTGATGCATACTACATTAAGCTCAGAAGGATAATATGCTGAATAGAACCCTCTTCCCAGCAATCTGAAGCACACTATTGAGCTTGAAAGGACAGAGGGCTGACTAGGCCCGTCATACCAGCACTCTGATGTATACTATATCCAACTCCAAAGGATAAGATGCTGACTAGGCTCCTCATGCCAGCACTCTGATGTATACTATATCAAGCTCGGAAGGATAAGATGCTGACTAGGCCCCTCATGCCAATACTCTGATGCACACTCTATCGAGCTCAGAAAGATACGTTGCTGACTAGGCCCTTCATGCCAGCACTCTGATCTACACTCTATTGAACTCAGAAGGATAAGATACTGACGAGGCCCCTCATACTAGCACTCTGATGCGTACTACATTCAGCTCAGAAGGATAACATGCTGACTAGGCTCTTCATGCCACCACTCTGATCTACACTCTATCGAACTCAGAAGGATAAGATGCTGACTAGGCCCCTCATCCTAGCACTAAAATGTGTACGACATTCAGCTCAGAAGGATAAGATCCTGACTAGGCCACTCGTGCCAGCACTCTGATGCACACTATATCGAGCTCAGAAGGATAAGTTACTGACTAGGCCCCTCATGCCAGCACTCTGATCTACACTTTATCGAACTCAGAAGGATAAGATGCTGACTAGCCCCCTCATCCTAGTACTCTGAAACACACTGTTGGAAGGACGGAGGGCTGACTAGGCCCTTTGTGCCAGCACTCTGAGGCATACTAAATTCCGCTCAGAATGATAAAATGCTCATTAGGCCCTTCATGCCAGCACTCTGATGCGTACTATATTCAGCTCAGAATGAGAAGATGCTGATTAGGCCATCGAGCCAGAACTCTAATGTGTACTATATCCAGCTCAGAAGAATAAGATGCTGATTAGGCACCTCGTGCCAGCACTCCGATGCACACTCTATTGAGCTCAGAAAGATAGGATTCTGAAAATGACCCTCATTTCAGCTCTTCGATGCATACTATATTCAGCTGGGAAGGATAAGATGCTGACTAGGCCCCTCGAGCCACCACTCAGATGTGTACTACATTCAACTCGGAAGGATAAGATGCTGACTAGGCCCCTTGTGCCAGCACCCTGATGCGTACTACATTCAGCTCTGAAGGATAAGATCCTGACAATGACCCTCGTCCCAGCATTCTGAAGCACACTGGAAGGACGGAGAGCTGACTGGTCAGCACTCTGATGCGTACTATATACAGCTCAGAAGGATAAGATGCTGATTAGGCCCTTGTGCCAGCATTCTGATGCATACTATAAACAGCTCGGAAGTATAAGATGCCAATTAGGCCCGTCGTGCCAGCACTTTGATCCGTACTAGATCCAGCTCGGAGGGATAATTTGCTGATTAGGCCCCTCGTGCCAGCACTCAGATGATGTGTACTATATCCAGCTCGGAAGGTTAATATTCTGAATAGGCCATTGTGCCATCACTCTGATGCACAGTATAACCAGCTCAGAATGATAAGATTCTGATTAGGCCCATTGTGCCAGCACTCCCATGCATACTATAGCAAGCTCGGAAGGATAAGATGCTGACGATTTCCCTCGTGCCAGCAATCTGATGCGTACTATATCCAGCTGGGAAGGATAAGATGTTGACTAGGCACCTCGTGCCAGCACTCTGATGTATACTACATCCAGCGAAGAAGGATAATATTCTGACTAGGCCCCCTCGCCCCAGCAATCTGAAGCACACTATATCAACCTTGGATGCTGATCAAACTCCTTGTGTCAGCAGTCTGATGCATACTCTATTAAGCTTGGAAGGATAAAATGCTGACTAGGCCCCTTGTCCCAGCAATTTGAAGCACATCTACCTTGGAAGGATGGAGGGCTTACTGGACCCATCGTACCAGCACTCCCGTGTATACTATATCCAGCTCTGAAGGACAAGATGCTGACTAGGTCCCTCGTGCCAGCACTGTGAGGTGTACTATATCCAACTCGGAAGGACAAGATGATGACTAGACCCCTCTTGCGGGCACTCTGATGCATACTACATTAAGCTCAGAAGGATAATATGCTGACTAGGACCCTCGTTCCAGCAATCTGAAGCACACTATCGACCTTGGAAGGACAGAGGGCTGACTAGGCCCATAGTACCAGCACTCTGATGTATACTATATCCAGCTCCAAAGGATAAGATGCTGACTAGGCCACTCGCGCCAGCGCTCTGATTCTTACTATATCGAGCTCGGAAGGATAAGATGCTGATTAGGCCCCTTGTGCCAGCACTCTGGTGTACACTCTATCACGTTCGGGAGGATAAGATGCTGATTAGGTCCCTTCATCTCTATAAATAACAGGGGAAACCCATTAAACCAAAAGGTACCTGGGTAAAGAATACTAAATTAATATGAACTTGGTACCTTGGTTCTTGGTATATATTCTAAATAGAAATAAGGAATAAAGCAAAAGTATTCTTTATTTAGTATTTGTATTACTATGGCCAAACTATGTCAATTTTTACTTTTTACAATCTCCTGTCTCGTCATGAACCACAACCACGCCTAAGGATATTACTGGATTATTTTTTATTTTATCAAATAGCAAGATTTTTAATTATTTCTCTTTTTCAATTCAAACACATTTGTATATACAAGTAATTTTTCATATATACAAAAAAAGCCCTTCATTTCCAAACTAGGATGTCACAATGAAACAATAAACCGGACATTCCTATCGAGATCAAACAGATTAATGTGAGGAAAACAAATAGGTAGAAATTATTTAAACCAAATGTTTCTTCAGTCCCTCAACAAATTATTTCAATTAATGAAAAGTGTTTTCTATATATCTGTTGTCTCTTTACAGTCGACACGTTTCAGCCAATCAATTCTGGCCTCTTCAGGACTAGGGCTATTCAAAATCCATCTGTACAAATAAGAATGGGAACAGACATCATTTATAGATCCCATAGACTGATAACATAAGTGCCTATCTACATATCTACATTAAAATAAACATAATTATTCTGGATATTATTCCTGTGAGCAGACTGACCGTTGTGACACATAATTAATTGATTTAATACACTAGGGCATGATTTCATCATTTAGTTTTATATTAAAACAACGTTGTATTGTACTAAAGGTTCTAAGTTGTTGGTTAATGTAAGGGCAGCACAATTACCGGGTTATAAAGTCATCTGGGGTTTAAAAACGTTTTCAGGTTGTGCCAGGAGCTCTCTTTTTCACTGAGCTCGCATTATATCCAATAAATGGAAATAGTTAGTTCACTGTTGGTGCTTGGGTGAAAATATCACCATTTTTGCAGCATCTGAATAAAGAGGACAAAGAAAACGAATAAAACCCCTATCAGTGAGTTTTAACCGTGGGCCGGCGTTACTGACACGCGCTCAAATTACATGGGGACTCCACTTACATGGCTGTCACACAGGACGCCTCTTTGATTTGCTCACTCGCGTTCGCGTTTGTTTACCGGAGGTCGGCCTCGTTTGATGCTCTTTTCCCGGGGTCTGAAAAAATACAAAAATACCCCGCCCTCGTCAGCCTCACGATATAACCGTGCAATGCTGACCAATATATAGGGAGTTTAAAACGGCACTTACGATTTCTGTGTGTCTCTTTCTTTCGAAGTTGATCTCCGCTCTGCTGACTATGTTAGAGACTACCCGCCTCTATATTCTGGCGACATGAACAAAGGACTGCCTTTTCCGGGTTCATTTGTGTAAACAATGAAGAAGGACTGTAGTGCTTCCTTACTGCAGGTATTGTCACAAACAAGGGACTATTTTAAATTCTGTTTTACAGAGACATTGCCCGACGTCTACCCTTTTTGGAATGCTCAAAGTTAACAAAGAAATTGAGTTATGTGTTTCATAAACTAATTAGCTGATCAAATTAATAAAGTCAACAGACTATATTGGACAAAGTTTCCTTTTTATATATATAAAAAAAAAAAAAAAAAAAAAAAGAAGCTTATTATTAGTGGTATTGCGCCCTTGGTATTAATAATTCTAAAGTCACAAGTGATTTCATATTTACAGTCTTTTAAAGGTCAGTTGCTCCTCACATTCTAAATAATGTTTACATTATTTTATTCTTTAGTAGTATCATTGCATGTTATATCAAGAAACAGAATTACAGTGTATCACACTTCAAATTCAATACATCTTTACAGTAAGGACCAGATTTCATCTTTTTCATTTAACCCTGTGGTTGCTGTTTTGTATTTTTCAATCAGTCTCGCTTCTAATCTATTCAGTTTGGATTTAATCTCTTCTGGTCTTGTTTTATCTAGTACACAAAGTACTGACCAGGTTATATCTTCCTCTGAATGTAGATGAGTTTCAAAATGTTGTACTAAAGGAGCCCCTGAAGCTTTGCATTTTATTCGTGACTTGTGTTGCAGGATGCGTTTCTTGACCAACTGGGTGGTTTGCCCAATATAAGTCTTTTTGCAAGGACAAGTAACACAATAGATTGTGTTTCTTGTGTTGCAATTAGAAAAGCTTCTTTGTTGGTGCATAGATCCATTGATCTCAATTTCTTTTGAGTCAGATGTCAAAGTACAGGCCACACAATTTAAACACCTATAATGGCCAAATATAGGGGGTAATTTCAACATTCCTCTTAGATCAGTTTTTTTTTGTCTTCTTTTCTCTCTGCTCTCACAAGCATTTGTCTTATGTTTTTGCCTTTTTTGAAAGCAAATAGTGGTTTTTCAATTCCTAAATGTTCTATGATTTTCCAGTGTTTCTGAATAATCTTTTTGATTTTATGTACTTTTGGATCAAATGTCAAGACGCATGTTAAAGGTGACTCTTTATTTGTTATTTTTGGTGTTAGTAAGTTTTCTCTTGGCGTAAACCACGCTCTTTTTAGAGCGTTCTTTACTAACCTCTATGGATAACCTCTGTTAACCAATTTTTCTTTCAGGAGTTCCGCACTCGCAAAATAATCCTCTTTCTTGCTGGAGTATCTTTTTATTCTTAGGAATTGGCCATACGGCAAATTTTCTTTTAAGGTTCTGGGATGGCAGCTGGAGAAATGTAATAATGTATTTCGATCTGTCGGCTTAGTGTACAAGCTAACTTCCAGTTCTCCATTGTCAGCCTGTACATAAACGTCTAGAAAATTCAATTTCTTTTGATGGTATGCCATAGTGAAGTTGAATTCAGCTGTGCGGGAATTGAGCCAATTATGAAAGTCCTGTAGTATGGTGATACTTCCCTCCCAAATTAAAAAAATATCGTCTATAAAGCGACACCATAGTTTTATACAATTTTTGAAGGGATTGGTGTCACTATAGATTAGTTTATTTTCAAATTCGGCCATCACAAGGTTTGCTATTTCCGGTGAGAAACTACAACCCATTGCCACTCCTGACGTTTGTAAATAAAGTTGACCGTTGAAATTAAAAAAATTGTTTTTTAGACAGATAGTGGCCAAGGATACAATGAATTCTGTAGGGACTTGATGTGGTCTCTCCCTAGCATTTAGTACACTCGCCATTACTGCTATTGCTTCATCTTGCGGTATATTCGTGTACAATGATTCTATGTCAAAAGACACTAACAATTGGATTTCTTCATTGAACGGTAGTTTTTCAATTTTAGATATAAAATCCATAGTGTCTCTTATGTATGATTTTGTTTGTTTGACAATGGGAATCAGAAAGAAATCTGTATATTTGGCATGGGGTTCTAATAGGGACCCACATGCTGACACGATGGGTCTTCCCGGGGGGTCTATTGTTGATTTGTGCACCTTTGGCAGTACATAAATGTTAGGTGTTCTGTTATCTTCTGTATTAAGAAAATCAAATTCTTTTTTACACAGCCAACCACAGTCTAGGCCCTCTTTGGTAATATCATAGATTTTTCCTTTTAGCCCTACTGAAGGATTGGTCTCTAATTTTCTGTAATGTTTCTGATTAGATAACTGTCTATTTACCTCTTGGTCATATTTGGTCACATCCCACAACACAATTCCACCTCCTTTATCAGCAGGCTTTATAATTAAAGTCGCATTTTCTGATAGATTTTTTAGTGCTATTTTCTCCATTTTACTGCAGTTTGCATTATAAAAGGTTTTTTTAGACTGCAATTCATCAAGTTCACGCAAGACTACATCTTCAAATGCTAGAATATCTGGCGGAAGTAACATACTTTCTGGTAGGAATTTAGATTTATTTTTCAAGCCACTGATGTTCGTTGTTTCTTTGGTTTCTCTTTCAAGGAAAAAGGCTTGAAGTCTAATTTTCCTAAGAAAAGTCAATATTTCTTTTTTTGTTTCTATTGGGTTTTGTAGGTTAGTCGGTACAAACGATAGCCCCTTACTTAAGATTGCTACTTCTGTCTCAGTTGGGGTGTATTCCGATAGATTGTAGATAGGCATTAGGTTTTTTTCTTTGTTCGTATTTACCAAGCTTAACGTCTGTAGGTTTTCTTCCTTGTCCTGAAGGGTTCTGCCTCTTGGTTCTGATATTGTTCTTGTTGGGGGTACATCCCTTGTGGCTGGGGCATCCTCATTTGTTGGTTGTACCCTCTCCATCTGACACCCCCTCCGCTTGGTCGGAACCTGCCTCTGCCTAAAAAAGGAGGATAGGGAATTGGGTATTGGCCGTATGGGGCGTATGGATAGAAGCCGCTGTATGTCCCTTGGTCTGAGTCAGATGAACTTTCAGAAAAGGTGATACATTTATTCCTAGATCTACCTCTATATTGTAAGTTAAGCGCACTTGGATTATTGTTAACGAAGAAATCTTCCTTTAGGTATGGATATACCTCGTCTAATTTGAAGTTCTTTATATCCTTGCCTACCTTAGTGATTTTTAGATTTGTGTTATGTGTTGTGAATTCCACAATGGTTTTATCTACAGCTTCCAATAGTTGTTTAGAGTCCTTAATAGTGGTGTCTCCTACTATCTCTTTTTCTAAATTTTCAATTTCTTTCAACTCTTCTTCGTTTAATCTCAGAGCTGTTTCTACTGATAGTACCATCCAATCAATGGAGCATTTAGTACCTACTCCCCCAAAC
This sequence comes from Lissotriton vulgaris, assembly GCF_964263255.1. Lineage (NCBI taxonomy): Eukaryota > Metazoa > Chordata > Amphibia > Caudata > Salamandridae > Lissotriton > Lissotriton vulgaris. Next base: position 656,419,572 of record NC_141695.1, read on the forward strand.
CTGTTCAAATATGTTTTGTCCCCAATAAATATGACAGGTACGTTTTTTACCTGTAATCCTACAGGAATTGTTTTACTTGTCAGGTGTTCAGATAGTACTTTCGCATGTAGCTGTGTTCTTATATTTTTCTTTTTTAACTGTTTAAGTTTTTCAATTTTATCCAACCCGGTAGCTGATGTCACAGGCTGATCCCCACTAAATAATGATGGGGTCTTTAGTAAGATGGCATCTATTTCATTTTGACTGTAACTCACTGTTATCGGCTCCGACATTTCATGCAATAAATCACTTAGAGTTTGTAGTATACATTATTCCACTTAAAAATAAATGAATGTCTGTCTCCCTTATATACAACATAAATTCTACATTTATAATATACAAACCAAATTTATCCTATAGACGTGTGGGTCAGTCTGAGCAGGAAATAGAAAAATAAACTAACCTTCAAAACTCAATAAATGTAGTCTGGGACAGTCCTCTCAGGGACCACTCAAAGCCCTCACACTTAACTAAGTGTCATAAAATACTCTATAAATAACAGGGGAAACCCATTAAACCAAAAGGTACCTGGGTAAAGAATACTAAATTAATATGAACTTGGTACCTTGGTTCTTGGTATATATTCTAAATAGAAATAAGGAATAAAGCAAAAGTATTCCTTATTTAGTATTTGTATTACTATGGCCAAACTATGTCTATTTTTACTTTTTACAATCTCCTGTCTCGTCATGAACCACAACCACGCCTAAGGATATTACTGGATTATTTTTTATTTTATCAAATAGCAAGATTTTTAATTATTTCTCTTTTTCAATTCAAACACATTTGTATATACAAGTAATTTTTCATATATACAAAAAAAGCCCTTCATTTCCAAACTAGGATGTCACAATGAAACAATAAACCGGACATTCCTATCGAGATCAAACAGATTAATGTGAGGAAAACAAATAGGTAGAAATTATTTAAACCAAATGTTTCTTCAGTCCCTCAACAAATTATTTCAATTAATCAAAAGTGTTTTCTATATATCTGTTGTCTCTTTACAGTTGACGCGTTTCAGCCAATCAATTCTGGCCTCTTCAGGACTAGGGCTATTCAAAATCCATCTGTACAAATAAGAATGGGAACAGACATCATTTATAGATCCCATAGACTGATAACATAAGTGCCTATCTACATATCTACAATAAAATAAACATAATTATTCTGGATATTATTCCTGTGAGCAGACTGACCGTTGTGACACATAATTAATTGATTTAATACACTAGGGCATGATTTCATCATTTAGTTTTATATTAAAACAACGTTGTATTGTACTAAAGGTTCTAAGTTGTTGGTTAATGTAAGGGCAGCACAATTACCGGGTTATAAAGTCATCTGGGGTTTAAAAACGTTTTCAGGTTGTGCCAGGAGCTCTCTTTTTCACTGAGCTCGCATTATATCCAATAAATGGAAATAGTTAGTTCACTGTCGGTGCTTGGGTGAAAATATCACCATTTTTGCAGCATCTGAATAAAGAGGACAAAGAAAACGAATAAAACCCCTATCAGTGAGTTTTAACCGTGGGCCGGCGTTACTGACACGCGCTCAAATTACATGGGGACTCCACTTACATAGCTGTCACACAGGACGCCTCTTTGATTTGCTCACTCGCGTTCGCGTTTGTTTACCGGAGGTCGGCCTCGTTTGATGCTCTTTTCCCGGGGTCTGAAAAAATACAAAAATACCCCGCCCTAGTCAGCCTCACGATATAACCGTGCAATGCTGACCAATATATAGGGAGTTTAAAACGGCACTTACGATTTCTGTGTGTCTCTTTCTTTCGAAGTTGATCTCCGCTCTGCTGACTATGTTAGAGACTACCCGCCTCTATATTCTGGCGACATGAACAAAGGACTGCCTTTTCCGGGTTCATTTGTGTAAACAATGAAGAAGGACTGTAGTGCTTCCTTACTGCAGGTATTGTCACAAACAAGGGACTATTTTAAATTCTGTTTTACAGAGACATTGCCCGACGTCTACCCTTTTTGGAATGCTCAAAGTTAACAAAGAAATTGAGTTATGTGTTTCATAAACTAATTAGCTGATCAAATTAATAAAGTCAACGGACTATATTGGACAAAGTTTCCTTTTTATATATATAAAAAAAAAAAAAAAAAAAAAGAAGCTTATTATTAGTGGTATTGCGCCCTTGGTATTAATAATTCTAAAGTCACAAGTGATTTCATATTTACAGTCTTTTAAAGGTCAGTTGCTCCTCACATTCTAAATAATGTTTACATTATTTTATTCTTTAGTAGTATCATTGCATGTTATATCAAGGAACAGAATTACAGTGTATCACACTTCAAATTCATTACATCTTTACAGTAAGGACCAGATTTCATCTTTTTCATTTAACCCTGTGGTTGCTGTTTTGTATTTTTCAATCAGTCTCGCTTCTAATCTATTCAGTTTGGATTCAATCTCTTCTGGTCTTGTTTTATCTAGTACACAAAGTACTGACCAGGTTATATCTTCGTCTGAATGTAGATGAGTTTCAAAATGTTGTACTAAAGGAGCCCCTGAAGTTTTGCATTTTATTCGTGACTTGTGTTGCAGGATGCGTTTCTTGACCAACTGGGTGGTTTGCCCAATATAAGTCTTTTTGCAAGGACAAGTAACACAATAGATTGTGTTTCTTGTGTTGCAATTAGAAAAGCTTCTTTGTTGGTGCATAGATCCATTGATCTCAATTTCTTTTGAGTCAGATGTCAAAGTACAGGCCACACAATTTAAACACCTATAATGGCCAAATATAGGGGGTAATTTCAACATTCCTCTTAGATCAGTTGTTTTTTTGTCTTCTTTTCTCTCTGCTCTCACAAGCATTTGTCTTATGTTTTTGCCTTTTTTGAAAGCAAATAGTGGTTTTTCAATTCCTAAATGTTCTATGATTTTCCAGTGTTTCTGAATAATCTTTTTGATTTTATGTACTTTTGGATCAAATGTCAAGACGCATGTTAAAGGTGACTCTTTATTTGTTATTTTTGGTGTTAGTAAGTTTTCTCTTGGCGTAAACCACGCTCTTTTTAGAGCGTTCTTTACTAACCTCTTTGGATAACCTCTGTTAACCAATTTTTCTTTCAGGAGTTCCGCACTCGCAAAATAATCCTCTTTCTTGCTGGAGTTTCTTTTTATTCTTAGGAATTGGCCATACGGCAAATTTTCTTTTAAGGTTCTGGGATGGCAGCTGGAGAAATGTAATAATGTATTTCGATCTGTCGGCTTAGTGTACAAGCTAACTTCCAGTTCTCCATTGTCAGCCTGTACATAAACGTCTAGAAAATTCAATTTCTTTTGATGGTATGCCATAGTGAAGTTGAATTCAGCTGTGCGGGAATTGAGCCAATTATGAAAGTCCTGTAGTATGGTGATACTTCCCTCCCAAATTAAAAAAATATCGTCTATAAAGCGACACCATAGTTTTATACAATTTTTGAAGGGATTGGTGTCACTATAGATTAGTTTATTTTCAAATTCGGCCATCACAAGGTTTGGTATTTCCGGTGAGAAACTACAACCCATTGCCACTCCTGACGTTTGTAAATAAAGTTGACCGTTGAAATTAAAAAAATTGTTTTTTAGACAGATAGTGGCCAAGGATACAATGAATTCTGTAGGGACTTGATGTGGTCTCTCCCTAGCATTTAGTACACTCGCCATTACTGCTATTGCTTCATCTTGCGGTATATTCGTGTACAATGATTCTATGTCAAAAGACACTAACAATTGGATTTCTTCATTGAACGGTAGTTTTTCAATTTTAGATATAAAATCCATAGTGTCTCTTATGTATGATTTTGTTTGTTTGACAATGGGAATCAGAAAGAAATCTGTATATTTGGCCAGGGGTTCTAATAGGGACCCACATGCTGACACGATGGGTCTTCCCGGGGGGTCTATTGTTGATTTGTGCACCTTTGGCAGTACATAAATGTTAGGTGTTCTGTTATCTTCTGTATTAAGAAAATCAAATTCTTTTTTACACAGCCAACCACAGTCTATGCCCTGTTTGGTAATATCATAGATTTTTCCTTTTAGCCCTACTGAAGGATTGGTCTCTAATTTTCTGTAATGTGTCTGATTAGATAACTGTCTATTTACCTCTTGGTCATATTTGGTCACATCCCACAACACAATTCCACCTCCTTTATCAGCAGGCTTTATAATTAAAGTCGCATTTTCTGATAGATTTTTTAGTGCTATTTTCTCCATTTTACTGCAGTTTGCATTATAAAAGGTTTTTTTAGACTGCAATTCATCAAGTTCACGCAAGACTACATCTTCAAATGCTAGAATATCTGGCGGAAGTAACACACTTTCTGGTAGGAATTTAGAATTATTTTTCAAGCCACTGATGTTCGTTGTTTCTTTGGTTTCTCTTTCAAGGAAAAAGGCTTGAAGTCTAATTTTCCTAAGAAAAGTCAATATTTCTTTTTTTGTTTCTATTGGGTTTTGTAGGTTAGTCGGTACAAACGATAGCCCCTTACTTAAGATTGCTACTTCTGTCTCAGTTGGGGTGTATTCCGATAGATTGTAGATAGGCATTAGGTTTTTTTCTTTGTTCGTATTTACCAAGCTTAACGTCTGTAGGTTTTCTTCCTTGTCCTGAAGGGTTCTGCCTCTTGGTTCTGATATTGTTCTTGTTGGGGGTACATCCCTTGTGGCTGGGGCATCCTCATTTGTTGGTTGTACCCTCTCCATCTGCCACCCCCTCCCCTTGGTCGGAACCTGCCTCTGCCTAAAAAAGGAGGATAGGGAATTGGGTATTGGCCGTATGGGGCGTATGGATAGAAGCCGCTGTATGTCCCTTGGTCTGAGTCAGATGAACTTTCAGAAAAGGTGATAAATTTATTCCTAGATCTACCTCTATATTGTAAGTTAAGCGCACTTGGATTATTGTTAACGAAGAAATCTTCCTTTAGGTATGGATATACCTCGTCTAATTTGAAGTTCTTTATATCCTTGCCTACCTTAGTGATTTTTAGATTTGTGTTATGTGTTGTGAATTCCACAATGGTTTTATCTACAGCTTCCAATAGTTGTTTAGAGTCCTTAATAGTGGTGTCTCCTACTATCTCTTTTTCTAAATTTTCAATTTCTTTCAACTCTTCTTCGTTTAATCTCAGAGCTGTTTCTACTGATAGTACCATCCAATCAATGGAGCATTTAGTACCTACTCCCCCAAACCTGTTCAAATATGTTTTGTCCCCAATAAATATGACAGGTACATTTTTTACCTGTAATCCTACAGGAATTGTTTTACTTGTCAGGTGTTCAGATAGTACTTTCGCATGTAGCTGTGTTCTTATATTTTTCTTTTTTAACTGTTTAAGTTTTTCAATTTTATCCAACCCGGTAGCTGATGTCACAGGCTGATCCCCACTAAATAATGATGGGGTCTTTAGTAAGATGGCATCTATTTCATTTTGACTGTAACTCACTGTTATCGGCTCCGACATTTCATGCAATAAATCACTTAGAGTTTGTAGTATACATTATTCCACTTAAAAATAAATGAATGTCTGTCTCCCTTATATACAACATAAATTCTACATTTATAATATACAAACCAAATTTATCCTATAGACGTGTGGGTCAGTCTGAGCAGGAAATAGAAAAATAAACTAACCTTCAAAACTCAATAAATGTAGTCTGGGACAGTCCTCTCAGGGACCACTCAAAGCCCTCACACTTAACTAAGTGTCATAAAATACTCTATAAATAACAGGGGAAACCCATTAAACCAAAAGGTACCTGGGTAAAGAATACTAAATTAATATGAACTTGGTACCTTGGTTCTTGGTATATATTCTAAATAGAAATAAGGAATAAAGCAAAAGTATTCCTTATTTAGTATTTGTATTACTATGGCCAAACTATGTCTATTTTTACTTTTTACAATCTCCTGTCTCGTCATGAACCACAACCACGCCTAAGGATATTACTGGATTATTTTTTATTTTATCAAATAGCAAGATTTTTAATTATTTCTCTTTTTCAATTCAAACACATTTGTATATACAAGTAATTTTTCATATATACAAAAAAAGCCCTTCATTTCCAAACTAGGATGTCACAATGAAACAATAAACCGGACATTCCTATCGAGATCAAACAGATTAATGTGAGGAAAACAAATAGGTAGAAATTATTTAAACCAAATGTTTCTTCAGTCCCTCAACAAATTATTTCAATTAATCAAAAGTGTTTTCTATATATCTGTTGTCTCTTTACAGTCGACGCGTTTCAGCCAATCAATTCTGGCCTCTTCAGGACTAGGGCTATTCAAAATCCATCTGTACAAATAAGAATGGGAACAGACATCATTTATAGATCCCATAGACTGATAACATAAGTGCCTATCTACATATCTACATTAAAATAAACATAATTATTCTGGATATTATTCCTGTGAGCAGACTGACCGTTGTGACACATAATTAATTGATTAAATACACTAGGGCATGATTTCATCATTTAGTTTTATATTAAAACAACGTTGTATTGTACTAAAGGTTCTAAGTTGTTGGTTAATGTAAGGGCAGCACAATTACCGGGTTATAAAGTCATCTGGGGTTTAAAAACGTTTTCAGGTTGTGCCAGGAGCTCTCTTTTTCACTGAGCTCGCATTATATCCAATAAATGGAAATAGTTAGTTCACTGTCGGTGCTTGGGTGAAAATATCACCATTTTTGCAGCATCTGAATAAAGAGGACAAAGAAAACGAATAAAACCCCTATCAGTGAGTTTTAACCGTGGGCCGGCGTTACTGACACGCGCTCAAATTACATGGGGACTCCACTTACATAGCTGTCACACAGGACGCCTCTTTGATTTGCTCACTCGCGTTCGCGTTTGTTTACCGGAGGTCGGCCTCGTTTGATGCTCTTTTCTATTTAGAATATATACCAAGAACCAAGGTACCAAGTTCATATTAATTTAGATTAGGTCCCTTCAGCCATCACTCTCATGCGTACTATACCAACGTCGGAAGGATATGATGCCGACTATGCCCCCTGTGCCAGCATTCTGATGCACACTATATCCAGCAGGGAAGGATAAGATGCTGACTAGGCCCATCGTGTCGGAACTCTGAAGCACACTATATCGACCTTGGAAAGACAGAGGGCTGACTAGGCCCGTCGTACCAGCACCCTAATGTATACTATATCCAGCTCCATAGGTTAAGATGCTGACTAGGTTACTTGTGCCAGCACTCTGATGTGTACTATATAGAGCTCAGAAGGATAAGATGCTAATTAGGTCCCTCGTGCCAGCACTCTGATGCACACTCTATTGAGCTAGGAACGGTAAGATGCTTATTAGGCCCTTCGTGCCATCACTCCCATGCGTACTACATCAAGGTTGGAAGGATAAGATGCTGACTAGTCCTGCCTTGCCAGCACTCTTTTGAGTACTATATCCTGCTCGGAAGGAAAGCATGCTGACTAGGCCCGTCACCTCTCCTGCAGATAGTCTGCCAGTTGTAAGCACACTGATGATTCTTAGTACACTGCATGTGTTGCAAGTGTATCTGATGACTCTGTAATCACCCCAGTCGCAATCTGTGCTTGAGGCAGGCACACTGGCTACTGTGATATGGAAAAAACTCAATGGCATCTCTTTTGGGAACGGGGAGGGGTTTGATGGCTCATGCATCTTTTGGTGATTGAACCGCTGCAGGATCACAATCACCCTGCTACATGACACTGGAACCTCAATGTACTGAAAGAAAACAAGTCTCTGACTCAGAGATACCAGAGCACCAGCAGAAAGAAACAGGTGCTGTGTAATATTTGATATCCTCTTGGGATCGTGTATCCCCTGCTCTTCGGAAGACTTCGAGGTCCTGCTTATTGGACATCTTGGACTGGCCCACAGCAGCCCTGCCCACCTCAGGAGAGGCGGACCTCTGCTTTAGCTGGCAGAAGCAGCAGCGTTCCAAGCAAAGCTGTTGCCCCAGTCTCTCTGTTTACGGGGACACTAAGAAAGGGTCCCTTTAAAGTGCTTAAATGTTTGTTTATCTTTCCTTGACCTCTGACTGTTTGAACTAAACAAAGGAGAAAGGAGAAAGAAAACATTTTGGCTTTTTAATAATAAAACGTATTCAAATCTTTAAAGATGCTACAGGGACAGATCCACATTGTGGCACTTGAAGACTTTTCTTTTAACCGGTGCTGGATGTGGTAAATATGGCTAAAGAATCCCATAAATTGGGGCTGACGTGGTAGATGAATGGACTGGAGGAGCCCTGCCAAGTTTCCCATGTCCCCAGTCCAGATTTGTTTTTAAAATTCTGGGACTTGTAGTCCTGTTTATTCCATTACAAAACTGAACTTCAAATCTGAGAATTAAAAGAAAAACCTGGCTAGAACAGCACATCATGCATTGATCCGGGAAACCTGGCAGCAATGCTGGTCAAAAGTGGCAGAGATAAGAGGAGCAAGGGTTAGTATTCCACACACACACACACACACACACACACACACAAACACACACACACACACATACATATATATATGAGCAGAACTCCGTCTTCAAAGGCAAAGACGAACACGGACCCAGGAAGTTAAGTGCATGAAATTATTTATTTCCATAGACACCATGCACCGCCTTGACGCGTTTCGGCCTCCCAAGAGGCCTTGATCACATGAAGCTCACAGTGCAAGCCACCCTTTTAAAGTGCTAGTGCTAAATGTCACATGACCAGTGAATCTGAGGATATAGAAAACATACTACTGGGGTCGCAATAGTTACCTTGTTACATTGGTAAATAGAATTTGATAACAGTAATATTTCAAGTTAATCTCCAAGGGTGTGCAAATAACAATTACAGTGCAAAAAAATGATTATCAGTGCAGGCTTGTGCAAAACATAATAAGCCCCATAGTGGGGTAGGCAGCACAGATGCATTGAATAAATATAAAGTGCAGTTGTTCATGTAATTGGTAAACATCAGTAAGCGGGAAAATGTAGATTAGAACATAGTTGTTAATATTACACCCTGAACCACTGATACACATCAATACTTAAATTGCCATTGAGCCATAAGTAATGCTGAAGCAGAAAAAGAATGGAGTAACTTCAACCTGTACTTTAAACAATAATGAAGCTAAACAATTTATGAACAGCTACCACTGAGATGCAATAAACACTGTAATGCCCTTGCCTAAATTGGTGCTTAAATGCATTATGTGCAAAAATATGCGATGTACAAAAATATATATAAATATAGCTTGTGATCACACATTAATTCATTACTACCCCACTGGATAAAAACAAGTTACTAAGAGGAGCCATAATTTGTGATTCACTTGTATGGGAGGTAAAGAGAATTTATAAAAAAAAATCAATACAAAAAATGATTTAAAAATAGTCATTCTCTGCCTCAATACACTGAATAAAATCATCATGAAGTTAGCCTCTAAAAATTGTACAAAAAGGATAAATATAAATACTTATTGCATCATAAATATTTTAACCCCTTCGCTGTGGGGGTTAATCCCCCGCTGTGCTGGGGGGCAGGGGGGAGCACAGATCGCCCCCCATGCTCATGAAGAGCTGAGCTCGTAATGAGGCAATGCGCTCCTGTGCTCATGACGAGCTCAGCTCGTCATGGCCACACCTGTTCCCGTGGAACGCTCAGCACAGCAGGGGAATTATCCCCGCATGCGAGCGCTCCACAGCTCATGAGAGCTGAGCTCGTCATGAGCACCGGAGCGCCGTGGCTCATGACGAGCACCATACAGGACACATGCAGGACCTGTGGAGCATCAAGTACAACCAAAACATTTATACCTCGGAGTGAAGGAGTCCCTCCCCAGCATTCACAGGCACCTCATCACTGTTGACCAGTCTGCTGATCCCAAGCTCCTAACTTCTCTGAAGGTTCCAGCAACACAGGAGGTGGGGTTCTATGTCCCTTGAGGCCCAAGCTGCCCTCTTACCAATTTTGAGGCTGGTATCTCTCATGGGGGCTGCAATACCCGAACCTCTGCGCACTGTCTTCATTTGCAAGTACATAGGGCTCTGAGTAGCCCTAACCTCTGGCACCATTTCCTACCAAGAGCTTTGACCTCCTCACACCGAAAGCTCTGTGGGCTGTTGTTTGGTGAAACGCTTGAGGTCCTCTCGCGACTCCTGTGCCTCTGGCCTTTGGGTCTACTTAAGGGTCCACTTTTCTTTTCTTGGGGTCCCATGGTTGCTCCAGACCTGCCAGGACTCCTCTAGCTGTGGTGAGTCTCCTGGATCTTGCTGGTCTGAGCCTTACCCATTCTTACCTTCTGCGTGGGTTGCAGTTGCCAAGGCTTGTTGGTTCTCCTACCAGACACCGACCCCTCAGCACTCTACATCTTTGATGGAACAGCTCATATCCAGCTCCTGGTTGTCCTTGACATCTCCTGGTCCCTGTAGCTACAGAGTCAAGGACTCCATCCACTCACCTGAAGCACCCGACATCGGTGAGCATTCGTCTACCAAGCCCCTGGTCACTCACAAGTGACCCAGACTCTGTCCCCTCTGCTTTCAGGTACTTCTCGACAAGAATCCACATTTGGATTCCAACTGACACTTTTCTTCCTTCCAGCAGCAGCTCTTCTTCCAAGTCCTCCATTGGGTTTGACTGCGGTTTCCGACACCACTTCAGACCTATGCACCCGGCTTCCCTGGGATAGGTAACTTGGGTATCTCAGTATCCACAGGTGAGGTGGCTCTACAACCTTCTGTCTTCCACTGGGCTTCTTTGAAGTCCAGTGGGAAGGGTCCTTAAACTCTAAAACTTCCACCGCAACTTTTCCGTACAATTGTGCAGAGTCCCCACACTGCACCCGTCCTCAGTGGGGTCCCTATGTACTCACCTTGGGTGGTTCCTTGGGGTCCCAGCGATTCTACGTTCTCTCAACACTGTCTTGACTTGAGTTGTGGTTCTTATACCACTCACTTAGTATATGGTTTGGTCCCCCACTGGGGCCCACTGTGAATTAGTGCTATTTACTGTTATTTCTGTGCTCAAGTAGTGTGTGCTTTGTGATTATATCCATTTAGGAGATACTGTGTCATACTAGATAGTGTTAGATTAATAAATACATATTTGTATAACTACTGTGTGGTTCTCCTTTCCTTTAACCACTACTATAAGACCGAATTCTGGTAAAATAAGCTACTTAACATTCCTTCAAGACTAAGCCTGAAGGCTGCACTCAACAGCTACTACTTGGAAAGCTTTCTAAGGTCCTTTTTGACCTCTTAAATCACCATAAAGGTTGTTTGGACTAGTGCAAGTTGCCCACTTTAATTAGTGGACAGCATACACCAGGCCAATTTCTCACAACGTGTCTTTTCAATTTTTCAGTTAAGCCTAATAAGTTTGTAAGACCTTTGGGTGGTCTACCAATATGGGTGAATTCCTTCCCAAATTGTAAGATTTTCCGATTAACAATTGATTGTACTGACATACTAGGCATTGAAGTAAGTAGGGCGAGGGACCATAGTGTGATGATCTTCAACATATATGCACATATGGTTAAGGGTAGACACACTTCAGTGACAATTCAAGCCCTAGAGTTTCATCTGGCTAAGTCTTGTTCAAGCTTATATATGATCATTGCAGGGGACAAAGGGCCAGATGTAGGAGACCTAATACCGGTCGGAAATGGCCGATTTCGGCTGTTTCCGACCGGTATTAGGCTTTTCAGATGTAGGGGGCCTACCGAATCAGTAGTTTTACCGAATCAGTAATTTTACCGATTCGGTAAATATACCGATTTGGTAAATATACCGATTCGGTAAAATACCGAATCGGTATGTTTACCGAATCGGTAAATCCATATGTAGCTGACGCTCCTAAGAGTGCCACAGGCCCTTAAGAGTCTGTATTTTACCACACAATCCTATTGTGTGGTAAAATACCGAATTCAGGTGTGCATGCACACCTGTGCCATGTGACACACAGACATGCCCTTAGGGCATGTATGTGTGCCTCATTCACACAAGCCTGTACTTGGGGTGCTAGAGGGTGTCAAAGTGACACACCCTGCACCCTTGCAGGATTCGGTATTTACCGATACGGTAAATACCGAACCGGTATTTCCCATTGATTCCTATGGGCTTCAAAGCCCATAGGAATCAATGGGCAATACCGATTCGTTATTTACCGAATCGGTAAATACCGAATCTTACAGATTCGGTATTCCTAAATTCGGAATTACCTAAATCTGCCCCCTTTCCATTTACAGACTCTTAAATACCGATTCTGTAAAATTCGGTATTTAAGAGTCTGTAAATGGGAATTACCTACATCTAGCCCTTAATTCTTCATTTGAGCCCCTAGTCATGGATAATATTGAAATCACTGCTGAGGAGTAAGAATCTTGGGCTATCCCCCAGCTGGAGCCTCACTCAATCAAAAGATGGACCCAAGCCATTTTTCAGATGATAGCACTCTCCATTGAATTGGGGGTCATACTAATTCCGATACCCAGGAGGCATACACTTTTAAAAACCATTTGTCTAAAATCCGAATTGATTACATCCTCAACGACTTAAGATTGTGGTCCAGAGTGGGTGACATGGTAGTACAGGTAGTAGGAAACAGTGGAGAGAGACCATGACCCTCTATGTCTTAGGCTGCTAGCTTTCTTTGATAAGTATACAATAGTTGTACATATATATGAGAGATGTCGCCTCAAATGGCATCAGGTTATGGAAAGCCAGAAATCTTGTCAAACATCGACAAAGATGTTCAGGCAACTCGGAGTACCATTGCAAAAAGTATGGAAAAGAAAGAAGACCACCTAGACTTTAGTGTGTTGCAAAAAGACTTTTTGCGAGGATTGCACTTTATTTTAGGATTTAAGAAGAAGCCCCCCAAATAAAAGACAATGGATGGTCTAACAGGGAGTGTGGGCACCTGAGGCCCACTCTAGCTAGAGCGATCAAGTTGAAAAGGCCATCCATGATTGCAGCCATCAGAAAGTAATACAAACTTAGCATATTGAATGCAAAGAAGGAGTGTGACAATAATGGATAGCAGGAGTTAGCGGAAGCATGTTAATCCAGAGGCTATTCGCCCTTCACTTGGTTACCAGTGGTACAAATCCCGGCGGGGGAAGAACCGCAAAACCATGTTCCACCCTCAGAATAGGTTAATCATTTTGCTGCCCTGTACTATGAGAAGGTAGTTCCTGGCACCAAAGTTACTCTGTTGTATAGTAGCCTCCAGAATGTTACCTCTTCCCCATTCACTAGAGAGAAAGTTCTAGACTCACTGTCTACATTTTCGAGGAAAAGGGCTCCAGGCCCAGTTGCCATTCCTCTTTATTTGTTTGCTCATAATGCTGATGCCTAGGCTGACAATATAGTAGCTTTATCAAATGTGATTGCTCTGGGAAACATCTATTCAGGAATATTGGCTGGGTGCCTTAAGTTATACCAATATATATGAAGGGCGACATTATATCATTATATATGAACATCTATTCCAGAATCTTGGCAGGGCGCCGAAGTTATACCAATATATATGAATTATAGGTTCATTAGTCTTATTGTTGTGTTAAAAAAGTCTATTCTCGTTTGGTTCTGGTATGAAATCAAATGTGGATATCAGGTTGGGATATTATAAGCCAACTTCAAGTGGGATTCAGAGCCAAAACCTCTACAATTGAGCAGGAATTTAGGTTTATCCTAATTGTTTTGGAAGATGGATCTGATCAGCAAGGGCAACTTATTTGTCGCTTCTGTCAATCTAAAATGTGTCTTTGACCTGGTTCTATGCTTGAGGCTGTGGCAGGTTTTGAAGGTGATGGGTATACCTCACAATATTCCGTCAATACTGATTAAGCTACATGAGAATAACTTCGCCTGTGTCAGATGGGGGTAACAGGGCCAACGGATCGACAAGATCCCAGTGCTGAAAGGTATTTTGCAAGAGTGTGTACTAGTTTCCACTCTCTTCACTTTGTATCTAAATGGATTGGGCGACTATCTTTCTGACGGCCCAGTGGATGTCCCTGCTATAGCTAACACCAAGATCCGTATATTTGACACTCTTTTAATATTGAAAACTCTTAGTGACCTGAACATTCTTCAAATTTGCTGCCTTTTGTCAAGTTGTGGCTTAGAAATCATTGCAGACAAAACTACATTTATGCTGTTTAGCAACCATAAAAAGGTAAGGAAAAGCTGATGCCAGGCGATAGAGTCCTAGAGAGGGTTGATGTGTTTAATTATCTAGGAATCAAATTGTCAGCCAATATGTCATGGTGTCCACATATCAGTAGTGCTTGCTTGAAGCACAGACAGACTATTGGTGCCGTCCTGAAAGAACACCAGGCTTCTTTCACTAAGCCAATAGTGCCAGCTTCACAGGTGTATGAGGCCAAGGCCCTTGGCTCAGCACTATATGGTGGTGAGCTGTGGGGCTTTGGTGACGTCTCGGTTGTGGAGCAATTGGAGAATTTTTTAAGATCACTGATTTACCTTCCACGAAGTAAACCATTGCACCTTCTTTTTTTAAAATGGGAGATAAAAAGGTAGCCCTTAATGACCCCCTTTGGTCTATTTTATTCTGATGAAGATGATGGGCTACCCAGAGCTTGCTCAATATGCTGCTGCCTTACAAGTCATCATTAGGTTAGATAGAATTTAAAACATTCTCTGGTTGACCACAACCAAAACATTGTCTGTTTTGTTAGGCTTTAGGGATATTTGACACTACTGAACCCCTACTGAACTCCAAATACCCTCCTAGGAGACACAAAAAAACAGTATTGGTCATTTATGCTGCAGAGGGAAGAGCAAAATGTTGCAGGCACTTCACTGACAAGGTTTCTAGGGGAAGGGAGTGGTCCACAGGAAATACCAAGTCTATATCAGTTTTCACGTTTCATGTATTGAGGAAAACACACTCAAAAAACTCTGGACCGCTTGAGTTTTGTAACAATTAAGTCTTTGAAGGGGGCGATGAGTGCGTTTGATCAAATTGTAAATATCCTTAGGCTGAATCCTTGTTCTTGTAATAAGAATCCGGAGTCCAAGCGATGTAGAAAAAATACTTTTTTTAAATAAGGTTTAAAACACGAACAGCCGACACGTGTTTCGCCCCCTGTGGCGATTTGCGCCTGGGCTTTTTCAAGGCTATTTACAGTGTCATATATTCGTTTTACAGGTCTTCAAAGAATTAACTTTGTTTTCAAGAACTCTTATTATATGTCAAGTTTCGATTTCTCAGGATATAATCCTCGCTTCTCGTCTACTTCCTCCGCTCGGTATCGGCCGCTTCACTGACAGGGGAATTTATTATGTTTAAATCAGTGTATGGCCTAGAGAAGTACTAGGACTTAATTATGGGGCCTTTAGACACAATCAATGTAAAGTAGGGACGCTCCATCTGAAATCATTCACTGCAAGATGGTTGGAATCTGTCTCTTGGAATTACCCTTTCTGTCTTGATCAAAAAGAGTCTTTGCCACATTTGCTGTTTGCATGCCCAGCTTATATCCAGTCACACTCTGCACTGCTGTCTCCCATTTGCAGACAATTGGACACATCTAGCCACTGCACTGCTTTGAGGCTATTTAAATCGGACCCTTCAGTTAATGTATACCTGTGCAGTCGCAAAAATTTTAGGGCGGATGTGGGCGAAGAGCAGAACTGTCATAAAATGATGATGTCTTTAGGTACCAGATGTTTCTCATGTCTGAGCATCATCTCAAGTCTCTTGTTTTATGCGTTTTGTCTTTGGCATTCTGGAGTTTTCAGGATAATGATTTGCATAGAAACGTACATCATTTTTTTTATGGAGGTAGGTTTGTTTTTGCTCAAATATAAAGGTTCTAAACTACAATATGAGCAGTTTTACCAACAGTGCTTCTTGGTTGATGGGAGATGGGCCATGCAGCACCTGGATATCTTTAGTGAGTCTACTGCTCGCCGAACGTGACTAGGTATAATACTAAGGAAAGAACTACTCGAGGACTTGGTGAATCTATTTTTTCAAATGCCTGGTGAGCACAAATGAAAGTTGCAATAATGTATATTGTAGGTGGTACCAATTGCACATTGCAACTCAGAAAGGAAAAAACAATTAAACATAGTGAAAGCTGTTTAATATTTAACAGTTTGAAGACTCACACTTTTGATACCTTAGGATGAAAAAGCGAAGGGCAGGGAAAGCGCGGTGCATGCCCCTGAGTGAGAGTCAGGCCCTGACTGAGTTCCAATCTGTCCCAAGCAATGCCTGCTTTCTCAGCCTTCCACTCTCTAGTTCCTTGCTCCCCAGCAGTGGTTGCTCTTACTCTTTATATTCCCTTTCGGCCTGGACATTCTTTCCTCAGCAGTCATTGCTCTCCCTCTTCCTCCTAAAATTCTCGCTTACAAATCTCCTGCTCTAATGTGTTTCCTCCCTTGGCCCCCTCTACGCGCAGCAGTGCATGCTCTCTCACTGTCTCTCCCCCTGCCTGCTCTGTTCTCAGTATTTCCTTATCTTATTCCCTCACTCTCCTTGGCCACTCTCCTCTCAACAGTGCCTTCTTTCTATCCTGTCCCTTCTCCTGGGCACTACTTTCTCTGAAGTTTTGCTCTGCTTTGTAAAAGAGGGTGCTCCACTTTTCCTGGTGAGACTGACCACAGCCACATCCCAGATCTTGGTGTTACGTATCTACAAAATGAATGTTATAAGGCTGTTGTGGGAAATTGGGTTGTTGGTTGAGGGGAAGGGAGGTGACCCCTTCTGAAGCAACAGTCACAATACCGGTCAGAGAAAACCTTAAAAGTTACTAAATTAATCTTCTTCTTTAACCTTCTGGTAGCTTGGCACAAAAACAGTCAGGCTTAACTTAGAGGCAATGTGTAAAGTATTTATGCAGCATATAAATAGTAATAAAGTGAAACACAAGACAAGAAAAATCCCAACCCAATGTAGAACATTTAGATGCATTTTAATAAATGTAATTACACCAAAACAAATCCAATCAGCACAACTGAAGTTATGATGTTTAAAGGTTTTCAGCAAAATCGAGAGCCTAAAACATCAAAGTGCCAACCATGGGTATTTGGTTGCGCAAGACCGGTATAAAGTCAAAAGTTAGGGTTTACTGCAATGGAGCACATGTCAGATACACAAGGTGGATTGGATCTGGTCTTGGCTTACCTTTGGACTGAGAAGAAAGTTTTAAGAAAAGAAGAAGGAAAAGGTGAGGTTCAATGGGGCAAGGCAGCAGGCTGTGCCCAAAGAGGATTCGTCATCGCTGGGGAGCTTGGTGAAGCAAATGACAATGGCAGGAAAAAGCTCTGAGCAGAAAAAGCTGAATTTCCAGGCTGAGGAGTTTGGCATTGTTGATGGAGAGCTGATTAACATTGAGCCAGGTGAAGACTATTTCCTTTCAGCTTAGACAACTTTTTGGGAGCTGAAAACCTCCAGCGGGACAAAGCTACAAGATGTAGGCAAAGAGGGCTCCACAAGGCCAGATGCTATCACTGAGAAATCCAGGTGAACAGGATTTGCTGCTGAGGTGAAGAAATTAGCTGGAGCTACTGCATAGTCAAACCAACTAGCAATGCACCTTGGTTGGCTCGATTGGCAGGTCGGTTCCAGTCTTCTGCTGGTTCTTCTAGCACTTTATGGTGAAAGGTTTTTGAAGTCAAAAGATTTAAGGGTAGGTGGGAGCAGCACCTCTAACACCACTTCTAAAGGTGCAGGATGGGGGAGGGGGAAGCATTTAGAGGCTGTAAGGACTAACTCTAGCAGAGTGACCAGGTGAGGGTTCACGGTCTCTGGAGCTCGTCATGCTCCTGTAGCTCACACAGGAGGCCCCATTAAACCATAGAGTCACATCTAGCTGTCCTGCTTTCAAGGAGATGGTGCAGTTCTCTTCTAGCAGAGAGGTTGGGCTCTAGAAGCAAGGCCATCTTCTGGGAAGCAAGGCGGGTCTCAACCAGCAGTGCAGTATTTTGGTAGCAACATGGCAGTCCTCTGGGGATCACGGCAGGCCTCAAGCAGCCGGGCAGTAATCTGGCGGTCCATGAAATCCTTCTAAAGTCTTCCACAGGTTCATACAGAAAAGATGATCCGAGGTTGCAATAGTGATACCTGGTGATGGCCTAGGACGTGGAGGTATTTCTTATGCTACCCCCACATCTGGTTCTAAGGCTCTAAGAATTCAGGATTGAAAAAGACTAGTGCCAGGTTTGATTGGGTGTGTATGCTAAATCGTAGGTGTGGCAAGAAACAGCTCCATCCCCAGCTATCTCGGCAGCATGGCACAACCTGCCAACACCTAATCCCCGTGTGTCTCACTTGGAGAAATATACGAAGCCAAACAGCTAAATTACTCACAGTCTTGTGACCCAGTACACTGGCAGAAGGCACCAAATGGCCAGGACAAGAAAAAGTAATCTTTCTAAAAGTGCCAGTCTCTGAATTTTAACAAAAAATCAAACTTTACCATTAAAGAGGATTTTAAGTTACAATTCTTTTGAGTCCAAATTTGACATCCTTACCTGTTCCCCATTAAAAAGCACATTTTAAATGTACTACAGTAACACAATGTTACCAAATGGACGAGACAGTCCTAACAGTAGTGAAAAATTAATTTAAGAGTTTTTTCACAACCAGGACATGCAAACTTAAAAACATATGCCCTACTTTCTATTTACTATGCACCATGCCGTGTGGGCTTTTTAGGGCCTACACAAGGAATGCCATATGTATTAAAAAAGGTGGTTTCGGCCTGGCAAAAAGTTATTTCACCAGGTCGGATTGGCAGTTTAAAACTGCCATGGCAGGTTTAGTTGTGTTTTAAAGTGCTACTTTAGTGGGTTGCAAAATCACTGCTGCAAGTCCACTGACAGCATTTCAGGTCAGATTTCTCAAAATGTCATGCAACACAGTGGAGCAAGACACCTTGCAGTGCTGCGTGACAGGTAGACACTATGAATGCACCATACTTACCATTACATTGTGCATTCCTGTTCTTTGCTTGCGCTGGTGCACTTGTGGCTGCCTATCGCAAACGCAGATACCCTTCTACCATGGTGCACATAGGCCTGCGAGGAAAGCAAGATTTTTTTTGTGCAGGACGGGACTTCTTCCTGCAGAAATACAATACTGTGAGGCTTGTCCCTCTTTCTACGTGTGCTGCATTCTGCAGCACACATTGATAGAGGAACAAACAAGTCGAAATATAGATATTTCACCTTATTATGCCTCCCCTGGATTTTGACGCATTCCCAGGCCTACCACTCATGGTAAATCTGGGAAGGCACCCAAATTCAAGGGTGGATTCACAGGAACACCCATGCTCCACCCATGGAATTCCTCCCTGGGACAGAGTAATGCAAAACAGCGACTTGAGCTGCTTTGCGTTACTCCAGATTTACCAAGTCACTCCGGTTCATGTAAGCTGACCTTGCTTGGCCTCTTAAATCTCAGTCTAGATTTGTATCACCCTGTGTCCCGTTGCGTGGCTGTAGAATGACGCAAAACCTTTGATAAATATGACCCTTAATTTACAGGTCATTGGAACATGTAGTACCATATAGTCAGGGCCGGACTGACCTTAGCCGGCACCAGGCTTTCCCCCAATGGGCCACCAGGACGGGGGCCATATTTGGATGCGGGGGGGGGGGAGTTTTTGTTACCGGGGGCCTGTTTTGCAGCATAGCTGCAATATCGGTAACCTGTAAAACAAAGTGGCCAAAACTGACCCTGACAAACAGCTCCTCCACCCCATCTCCTCCCTGGTATGCCAGCCGAGCTAGTTGCCAAGGCCGGTTTTGGTTCCCAGTCCGGCCGTGCATATACTAGGGACATACAAAAATAAATTAAATGTACCACTCAGATGTATCATGTTTTAAGGAGAAATCACAAGCATTTATACACTGGTTGGAAGTAGTAAAGTTGGGAGTCCTAACACCAACAAAAACTAATTAAGAGACATAAGAGATAAAAGCAAAAAAGGTTTAGGAGTGACCCCGCAAAGAGGGCCAGGTCCAACAGGTACCTTGATTAAGAGAGGACTTTAGTTAAGTCATTAGGCGGCTGACCATACTTGCTTTCTCAATATGGAAGGGCAAAGGTCTAGCAGAGGACCATATTTAACTCTCAAAAATAATTTGGTTAGAGTATCAATGCCAACTGGATGAAATTCTGATCTTAATGTAACATAGAACAGATCAAGCTTTGAATTCACTTATAAAAACATCTTTTTGGGGGGCAGGGCCAAGATTGCACTCGCTAGGTCGTGTCTCTCTGTCTCTTCGCAGCCCGCTGTGGCGAGAAACAGACTGTGAGGACTCGGCGTTAAAGATACTGGGTGGCTCAAGAACTAGTCCACGAGGGGCTGGGGGAGCGGCAGCGTGGCTGAGAGAGGCCCCGTATAATGCCGCACTAGCTATTGAGCAACACAGACCGCAGACGGAAGAGCCGTGCTGAGTCTGGGGGCTGCGGCCTCCAATGAGCCTGGTGCACAGGCAGCTGTGGAAGAGAAGCTGTGCCAGGAGAGTCGGTGCCGGGGTTTTGGCGGTGCAGGGTTGCTGAAACCTTGGTGCTGTCCGGCAATGAGGCCAGGGCCAATGAGCACCCACAATGGGCCAGTCGCATGGATGAGGAGCACCACAGGCTGCGGGGCAGTGCCACCATTGGCTGGGGAGGAACTCTGGCCAGCATCCGGGACTAGCTGATGACCAGAAAACCTTGAGCCAAAGGGCAGGGGTAAAACAAGGCCTACAGACAAAGAGGAATGCAGATGGTGCAGGGGACTGTGGCGGCTGAGCTGAGCGGCGGAACGGCTGAGGCCTTGTTCCGTGAATTCCTGGGAAGCAGGCAACACAAGGCCAAGGAGGTGAGGGGCTGTGGTGGGCTCAAATAAGGAGCACAGAGATGGCAGCGGCCTGAAAAACGGCGATGCCACCCCACAACCCAACTCAAAAGGAAGTCCTTCCATGGACATGTTCCACTCAAGAGCACCTTGTGGGCCTCGGATCCCCCACCATAACTAGGAGGGCAGTGACACCTTCAGGTATGCTCACCGAGTGGGGAGTGCCAAAGAGGAGAGCGGAGGGCAGAAGGGGGACAGACCCAGGCCTGGACTCCCCCACATGATCTAGAGGACCGCCTCGTCCCCCCTGAGGGCCACTTGATTACTGGCGATTCCCCACTGAGCGGAAGCCCTGGGGAGGACATTGCTGCTCCCCTAACTCAAGCTCCTCAACCCCCAGGGCAACCTATCTAACATGCAGAGTGCAATAAGCTACCAAGGAGCCTGTGGTTTGGCCAATCTTCTAACTACACGCATACCAAGATGAGGTTGTCTACAGCCTGCAAGACGGGGTGTGAACCTGGTCATGGCCTCCGGTAGAGTAAAGAAGGATAGATGGGTAAAGGACATGCTTCTCAAGACAACCCAATGGCAATCTGAGAATCACCGTCCCCTGTAACCCGCAACAGAAGTGGAGGGAGCTGAGGACACGGAGACCCGGTCAGCCGCCCCTTTCTGGAATCCCTTTTTGCTTCCCTTCAAGAAGACCTCACCTCTATGAAGCGTGACTAATCAGCGCCAGGACTTAGATTCACTAGGAGAGAGAGTCAAGTCCCTGTAAGATAATGAATCCAGCAGGGTTAAGGAGTTAGAGGGCCTGTAACAAGAGGCTATTCGCCTGTGAGAACCAACCCTTGACCTCCAGGCGCACACATAGGACCTCGAAAATAGGTCCCGGTTCAACAACATACATAGCAGAGGTATTGCATCTGGGACGGAGGATGCAACCATCCAGCCCATGGTGACAGACCTTTTCCACACGCTTCTCAGGGAGCCGAAGTACTTCCACATTAAACTCAATCGTACCCATATAGTCGGTCCTTGGAGGCATGCCCACCCCCTCCCGGCCTATATCCTAACTTGTGTACACGATTTGCAGCAATAAAGAGCAGATCTTATGTGCTTCTAGAGATGATCCCACATTTAAATACAAGGGCCAGAAAACTGCTCTATACCAACACCTGGCTGCCTCAAACGTGCTGAAATGCAAAGCTTTCAGGTCTTTTACCATGCATCTCAGATCTGCTGGCATCTCTTACTCCTGGGACCATCCATTTAGATTAGAATCCTGCGTATCGAGGTCCAGTGGGAGGAAGAACCTCAACGAAGCAAGACAAACAGAAACCAAAGTAGCAGCCAATGATGGACTACAATTAAAGCCCCAGCAAGCAAACTGCCCCCCTGACCCAGATACCATGGCCAAGGAACGGCAAACCATGGGACCCCTCCAGTGAATGCAGTGAATGAAGGCTGGCATAAGTGGGAGGAAATAGTGGACATTCTGCAGATACCTCCTCCTGATCCTTTTTTTTTTTAAAGGCTGTTAGGGCTGGGTTCAGGCGGGGGCAGGGTGAAACTGGTCACAAGTAGCCATTCATTGTTTCTTCTTTGGAGCACACTGCTCCAAACTGAGGTTCACTCCATGATGCTTGACATTTGCCTCATGGGTTCAATTGTTGGGGTTCATTATGCTTCTTTTTATTTGACTTTGTTTGTCCCACGAATCTCTATCCTTAGCTATAGACACTGCTTCCCACAGGGTGAGACTCCTAGATCTCAAGGGAAGGCTCACAGGCGGGGCGCTGGGAGGACACTGCCGTCCCGCATGGCTTTCAATTGATATCATAGTTACATGCTGGAGAACATTAATATCCTCAAGCTAAATGTAAAAGGGCTGAACAACCCGATAAAGCAGAAAACTATTCTAACTTACTTACAACCTTCAGGCCCACACATATGCTCATTACAGGAAACTCACATCCTGGCCAGGGACACGCGCAGACTTAGATTGAGGGCTTTCCCACAACAATATTTCTCTTCTCACTCAGCTAAACCAGTCGGAGTTGCTATCCTCATCTTATGCCCGTTTAGGGGCAAAATAGGCATGAAACAGGCTGAAATTAAGGGGAGACTCCTGGCCCTCTTGGTTACCATTAATGCGCATACCTATACTCTAGGCACCATTTGCGCCCCTACGAGGGGAAGGAGGCATTCCTAAGACGGGCAGTGATGGAACTATCAGCTTCGCCAGACCAGCAACTTATACTAAGGAGAGATATAAGCTAAATTTTTTACTATCAGTTAGACCGTTCAGCGCAACAACATGGGTAGGCCAAGGCTTTCTCACAGACGGGGCAGGAGTGGCTGCGGGATCTAGGACTATTGGACATCTGGTGCACTATATATCCCTAGTTAGAGGCAGTGCGCCTGCAACTCACTCGCCTAGATTTGGATAAGGCGGAGTTTGCAGCCCTTAAGCTGCAACATTCTTTCTACATGGGGGAGATAGATGCGGACGCCTTTTGGCCAATGAGCTCCGCGCTCAACGCCAAGCAGCCTCTGTGCATACATTATTCAACAAGTCTGGTAATGAGTTCTCAGATGACACAGCCGTAAAGCGAGCATTCCGTGATTTTAATGCAAAACTATACACAGCCCAACACCTTTCAGAACAAGATTCTCTCACCTACACACAGGGGGCAATTCTCCCCAGACTAACACCAGATCAGGCAGCCAGCATTGAGAGCCCTATTCACATAGAGGAGGTGATAACAGATATAGCCTCTTAAGTCCCAGGGCCCTGATGGGTTCCCCATCATCTTCTACAAGACCTTTTGTGATTGGTATTGCGATGCCCTCACGCACCACTGTTACCTGAAGCTGAGGGGAATCAGGAGTGTTGTGTGCCACTGACATTGCCTCAGAGGCCATGCTGCAACAGCCCAAGATCGCTCGATCTTGTTGGTTGCCAACACGCCCCCTCCCTCCTCCTCCATGTGTGTCCATGTGTGGGCCATGGAGCTGTTAGCTCCTTCAGACTTGGCCCGGAGCCCTGCTCCTGATCCTGGAGCTGTGAGGCAGAGAGCTGCTGTGAGACCGGAGTGTGGGTGAAGTGCGGCCTGGGTGACTGTCTGAGTGCCGCAGGCTGTGCCTCCCCCTGGCAGCTGCCTGCACTGCGTGGCTGGTACCCTGCACATGCCCTTATACAACACTCATGGGAGGCTGCTGGGGGTGAAGACAGTGAGTCCAGTCTGTGAGCTTTGACCTTGTTTAACCAAGCCAAACTCCTGGCACATGTGGAGCTGTGCAAAAGGGAGGTGCTGCGCTCACTTGTCTACTTGGCAATCCCCCAGAGATAGTAGCCTAAATCATCTGCTTCATAGCAGGGTGTGCTTGAGATATAGACCCTCGTCTGGACACCGGCCGGTGTGGGGCTATGAAGAGACAGGGAATGCTGAGTACATTGCCCCCCACTGGCCCGGACTCCCCACTGTTTGCATATTGATCCTCTGATTTTATTCTGGGAGCTGATCTGCTGCACTGCCTGCTTACACCCAGAATTGGGGAGCTGGGGACGGGATTCCTGCCTACTGACACACTGCGTGACAGCAGTTGTGACCCACTACATCTCTACGCACATAGACACAACACTGGGGGCCCCACATGTGACCCTTCATGCACCCCGCCATGTCCAGAAACTCCACGATGTTGACTAAAGCCTGAAGATTCTGAGTGCACGCCCTCCCCGTGTACCCACAGTGTTCGCTTACTGAAGACATGACATGAGTCGTTCGGACCGCACAAGTCAGATTCAGAAGAGGCCTCGGGACCAGGTGGTGCCACAGCCCCCCATGTGACATCTCGGCTGTGATGGTCAAACTCAAGGCGGGCTTCAGAGCCATGGAGGCATACTACGATACACTAACTGGCTAACTGACACTCTGTGTGAGCGGATGGACAGACAGTGAGCCTGGATTGACGGTGCTGAAGAAAGGATCTCCAGCCTGGAGGATAACTCTGTGACAATCCAGAAGCGCATAGATAAAATGGAGCACCTTTTACAACAAGTGGCAATCAAGAACGAGGACCTCGATGCCAGATCTCGTAGGAATAACATTCGTATCTTGGGAATTGTAGAAAATAACGACATAGGGCATCCTGAGAACTTTGTTGAACAATTGCTGCTGGCCCTCTTTGACCGCCCTAGTTTTTTCAATACTTCTGCAATCCATCGTGCACACTGCTCATTTGGCCCCTGACCTCCGGAAGGTGCTCCACCACTATTTCTTATAGCCTGTCTGCTCAATTATAGGGACAGAGAAACAGTGCTGCGGTTAGCCCAGGAAAAGGTTCCCCTTCAATATCAAGGTTCGAATATCCCCATCTTACCTGATTTCACCCCAATAGTAGAGGAGGCTCAGCAGAAATGAACCTTTATTGGCCAAGGCCCATTACAAAACTATCCATGCTGAATCTCTATAGAAATGACCATACACCCAGGATGCTAATGGGACACGGGGACACAGGAGCCCACCCACCACATCTCAAAATGAGAATGAGGTGGTTGGCTGCCGGGTCTGATGTCTGATACCCTTGCCTCCTTGCTTGTATATACATCAACAAATGACTCATATTGAATATCTCCTCGTTTGCGTATACGAATTCATGTTGACAAGAACCACATTCCAGCTTTGGCTCTTTACTTTGTAGGTACCGCCGGAGACTGAGTTGCTCCCATGCCCACATGGTGAACACCATTTTAGATTGTTGTGGTTTAAGTTTATCTTTCATTCTTGAGGGACTAAATGGGATTCACAGGATAATGTTGGATCTAGTGTGGGTGGGGGTGGCTCTCTACCTGTTTGACTCTATTACTAGAGTTGAAATGTTTTTGATGTTGCACGCATCTTAGCATTCACCACCTACACTGTTGTATAGCACAAGGCCCTTGGCCTGATGTATGATCACTTCATACTAACTCCACAACATGGTCACGTCATTCGACCTAGGTGCAGTTACCTGGAATCTACGCTGTATTAACAATCCCCGCAAAGAGAAACAGGTACTGAAATATCTTAATAGATTTTCCGATAAAATTGTTTTTCTTCAGGAAACCTATTTCTCCCCATGTGCTGACCATACATTTTCTAGGAACTGGGGCACATATCGATATTTCTCATGTTACAGTTCCTATTGCGGGTACCTGTATCTTAATTCATAAAACTGTACCTTTTCTTTATCACTCTCACTCACGGACATGGCAGGCCGATATCTGCTAGTACTTTGAATGCTAGGAGACAAAAGTACATTATTAGTCAATATATATGCCCCTAACACTGACGACCCTGATTTTTTTTAAACTTCTTTTCCCGACAGGACAGA
Organism: Lissotriton vulgaris; assembly: GCF_964263255.1. Classification (NCBI taxonomy): domain Eukaryota; kingdom Metazoa; phylum Chordata; class Amphibia; order Caudata; family Salamandridae; genus Lissotriton; species Lissotriton vulgaris. Next base: position 656,445,818 of record NC_141695.1, read on the forward strand.
TTTGTGGTGTACCATTTTATTATTGGTGGGGATCTTAATTTACCACTTTTTATGCACACCGATTCCGCTAGCACGCTCCCGTTTGACAAACCTAGGGCCCGAGATTTATATGCTGCATGATACATGGCATACCGATCACCCTACGCAATCTAGATACACCTTCTGTTCAGCGCCCCATTCGGTCTGGATTCGATTAGGCTATTGGCTAATGTTGGCCACATCTCACTAGTGGATATTCGAGGTAACAGTGCTCCCTAGAACACTCTCAGATCACAATCCAGTATTATTGAAACTTCAGATTACATATGGAAGTGGCCTTGAGTTCAGCTGGTGTTTCAACAGTGATTCTCCCTGGGACCAAGTGTTCCGTAGTGAGATTCATAAGTCCATTCTATAATATTTTTAGCACAATGCAAGAACTGTGCCCTCACAAGCGACCTTGTGGGAGGCTTTTAAGGCCTTCAGCAGAGGGATGTGTATCTCCAAGCAGGTAGGTATTCTTAGAGATATCCGCAAGCAATTAATCTGGATTGAAACAAAACTGCAGGATCTGGAGCATTGCGAGGAGACTGATTGATCGCCTGGACTGACTCGATGGGCAGAACTACTGGCAGAATATCGCAAGTTGGCAGAACTGGAAACCGCATATCAGAGTAAACACTCCCAAGCTTGACGCTATTGTGAGGACAAGCAACCTAGCCGCACCCTTGCTCGCATTCTACGCCCCAACAGATCAGTTAATTATGTTGCAGAACTCAGAGCAGAGAATGGAGGGGTCATTACGAGCACAGAATGTATCATGGCCGTGGTCTGTACTTACTACCAAAAATTGTACTCTTCTCAGGTAACTAACTAATGACCCTGAGACACTATCAGCATACCTAGCCTGAACTCTGGAATCAGAGGAATGATAATGTAACTTACTCTCGAAACAATGGTCGTACTTGTTGGTCATATAAGTCACTTCCAAACGTTGAGAGGGTATTTAAGAATATCGCATTTAGGCCAAGTCAGGAGAGCCCGGTTGTGAGGTACGAACGGGTTTTGGCTGCAATTAGAAAATTGGGAAGAAAGAAGCAAGGTATAAGAGGCCCCCCTATAGTAATAATTTCCCGGGAAATTAAAAAACCGAATAAGGAGATAAATGGGTTGATTAGAGCCCAATTTAGAGATCCTAGTTTACTAAGGCAGAAAGAGATATGCAGATTAAAACAAGTTCGGAAAAGGAAAATAGCATCCGATCGGAGGGCCGCTGAAGATGAAAAATGGGTCAATCTACGGGAAGTGGCTTTATCTGGGGATACTAGAAAGTACTGGGCATTGATAGCTAAGTATTGTGATGGTAGAGAAAAATCACAACCCATTCTGATCCCAGAATCAGAATGGTTTATTTATATATCCCAACTGTATGCCCCCAATCAACTAGGTGATCAGTCTGAGGAGGTTGTTAATAACTTAGTGATGGTGGAGGATGTAGGAGCACCAACAGGGTGGGAAATTGAGGAATACATTAAGGGGGCAAGATGCTCTGGGGCAATGGGGCCGGATGATATCCCTGTAGCCATAATAAAACAGGACTGTGGTGACTGGGCAAATTTCTTACATCCCTTGTTTGTCCATTGTTATAACAGCGGGGACATCCCTTACTCCTGGAAGGGAAGTATAATAGTCCCGTTATATAAGAAGGGCCCAAAAAATTCCCCGGCCAGCTTTAGGCAAATTTCCCTTTTAGATGCAACAGGGAAACTGTTTGCAAAGAGTATCCTTGGACACTTGCAAGAGTGGGTATTCGGAAATGATTACATCCCCTTGGAACAATCGAGGTTCCGTAAGAATAGCGGTACACTAGATAACATTTCTGTCCTGCAGACTCTAATCGAAAAATTTCCTGTGTGTCGGGGGATCCCGTTGTATACAGCATTTATAGATTTCTCCACAGCGTTCGACAGGGTAGATCGGGGGACGCTGTGGAGGAAATTGGTTACCATGTGGATCCCAGGGAACCTTTTAAGTTTAATAATTGCACTCCACTCCTCGACGTGGACAAAAGTCTTGTTAGGGGGAACTCAAGGCCTTTCAAAGAAAATATGTACAAACAACGAGTTGAAGCAGGGGTGTCTTTTGGCCCCTTTACTCTTTTCAATCTACATTAATGACCTGCTGAGTCGGGTAGGAGAGAGTAAAGGGGACCCTCCCCAAGTGGGTAACCTAAAACTAAGTTGTCTGTTGTATGCAGATGATGCAATAATAATGGACTTAACTCCAATTGGGCTACAGAGACGATTGGCGGAACTGGTCAGGTACACAGAAGAATATTTTTTAAAAATAAATATTTCAAAGAGCAAAGTTATGATTTTTAGTTACCAAGGTTGTAGGGTTGGAAAGAATTTGAAATGGTTTCTGGGAAGTGAGAAAATGGAGGTAGTGAAATGTTATCCTTACTTGGGAAGAATATTTACTAATAGGTGTTCTGCTAATAGACACATGGACCCTGCAAAGGTAAAGCTATCTCACAAGCCTCTGCAATAAATCGCTTGTATTTGCAATGTGGGAAAAGACATTTTTCGCACATTATTGCAGTTTATAAAATAAAGATCCCTCCGACTCTGAATTAGGCTAGCAAAACAACAGATGAGTGTGAGTGGGCAAAGTTTGAGAAAGCGAAAGGAAAGATCTGGCGCCAAATATGTAATCTAAGTTATGCTGCGCCAATCGCGGCTATTAGGCTCGAATTTTGCCTTCTCTCAACATATGTGTTATCAATGGCTGCCTGCTTAAGGTGGTGTAATGCTCTGATAAATGGTCAGGAAAACGTACTAAGGGTAGCATTGCACAGGGAAATATTTGTAAACATGTTGAGGAAAAGTGCAATTTATAGAAATTATTTAAAGGCTTTAAGCATTTTTGGGTTGGATTTTGAAGGGGTAGCAGTTTTAGATAAAACATCGTTAAAGCATATAATTAAAAAAACTATAAATGTGATTTCACGTGAAAGAGATTTCAAATTCTGCTCATTGAACAGAAGGATGGACTGCATTGTTGGGAGCTCTATTGTCAAAAATCCTCAGTCGTATGTCTTATGGAACCTGAATCATGGAGTTCGTAGAGTGATTTTGTTACTAAGATTGAACTTACTACCCTTGAGAATTGTAAAAGGTTCCTGGGAGGGTATTCCCAAAAATGAAAGATATACGGCCAGATTCATCAAGCTTAATTGCACTCGCAAAGGGCCAGATTTTCAGAATCTGGCCCTTTGCGAGTGCAATTTTTGCATTTGGGATTCATCATCCCAAATGCAAAATTCGCTATTAAAGAATTCGCACATTTGCGAGGAATTGCATTTAAGGAATCTCTATTTGAGATTCCTTAAATGCAATTCATGAACCATTTTAAAATTGCGAAATCGCAATTTGGGCCGCTATTACCGCGAGGTCAAACCTTGTGGTAAATAGCGAAAACTTAGAAAAATGCATTTAAATGCATTTTTCTATGTTGTATGTTACACACATACATGTCCTTTGGACATATGTGTGCGTAACACAAATGTAGATTACATTTCAGGGGTACTACAGGGTGTCCTTTGGCACCCTTGAAATCGGCCTTTAGGCCCATAGGAATGAATGGGTAGTTATTCCTTATTTGCGATTAGCAATTAGCTAATCGCAAATAAGGAATCAGTGGGAATCGCAAATTCTATTGCGATTCCTACATGAATCCCGTTTTGCGAGTCCTTAATAGCGAATCCTTAAAATTCACTATTAAGGACTCGCAATTCCTTACCTTGATGAATCTGGACGATTGTCATCTATGCAATTGCGGTATACAAGATTTGAATCATGTTCTGATTGTGTGCCCTGAATGTTTTTTTAAAGTATAATATCTCAACACCAGAACAGGCCCGCAATTTTCTTCTGTTCCCTCCATCCGAACTGATGTGTTTTAAAAAATTTCGTTTTTTTTAAAGAATTTTTAAATGTTTTTTAAGAAAGTAATACGTTAAGGTGATTCGTATGTTTTTAATAGCATTATGTGAAACTATTTATACTGCTGCTAAAAAATCGTAAAGAGCACCTGCACTTGCGTATGACATGTTAGTTGTCTTAATTAGATAATGTTTGCCTGATAGATCATTTATACTGTTGCTAGGGGAGGTTGGAACATTTTCCCCTAAAAAATCGCACAGAGCACTTGCACTTTTCTTGTATGACATAAGATTTACCACGTGTATCTCCTGAGATACATTGCTGCTAGTTAGTTATTGGTAAAAAATGTCTTGGAGAGGATAAGTAATGCATTAGCACTTTTTCAAGCACTTTATAAAAATTTCTTGTTGCTAATATTATACTCTCCAAAAAATCGTACAGAGCACTAGCACTTTTTTATGACATATGATTTACCATGTGTATCTCTTGAGATACATCGCTGCTAGTTAGTTATTGGTAAAAAACGTCTTGGAGAGGATATTTAATGCATTAGCACTTTTTCAAGCACTTTCTAAAAATTTCCTGCTGCCAGTATTAAACCATGATTATTTCCCTAAAAGAATCTTTTTTACTGTTTGAGTTGTTTGATATTTGTATATTGGATTACAACTGTATATTATTTCTTCTGTGTGCCCTCGTAAGTAGGTTTTTGTGATAGCCCATAGTGTGTTATAACCGAAAGAAGTCTGTTTTAGCTGCAAGCGTATCTGCCTTGAAATTATTTCGACCACTGTAGAGCTTAGACTAGTGAATAAAAGAAATTGTTTCCTTTAAACTGGAGGAATTTTAGTATAAAAATAGAATTTGTAATTTTATGTTTTGCATCTCTCCATGTATGAAAAGATGTTTTATTCTGTATTTTATGTGGAATTCTAGGGCATTCTAAATCATAATAAATAAATTGAATTGCATACCTAGCGGATGCTGCCATTTATGGCTTGAGGATTGTCAGAGGCAATTCCTCACTGAGCCACTCACCCTAAATTAGGTGACCCAAGCTATTGGCACTCTAGATGGTTCAACAGTACCTGGGCTCGACGAACTAACAGGGGGGCATTTTATAAAGTGTATAAACAACTTACACCAAGATTGTTGACATTATACAACAAGGCCATGCAGGTTGGCACTTTACCCCCCACACCCCGAGAGGCAGTCCTCACCTTGCTGCTGAAACCCGGTAAAGATCCTGGCCAAGGTGCTAACAACCAGATTAACCTTGCAAATGGAGCAGCTCGTCTCCTCGGCACAGTATGGGTTTGTTCCACACCAGTCCACCTCCTTGAATCTTCGTACTGCTTTTGCCATGCTTAAGCAAATTTCTCCCACCATGCCCACTGTAGTGGCATTTCTCGATGCAGAGAAGGCCTTCGACTCCCTCGAGTGGCCTTTTCTTCGGGCTGTGCTAGGCAAATTGGGCTTTACCCTCAGTTCATATTACTAATTATGCTACTATATTCCAATCCGATGGCCCGCATTAGAGTGAATGGTGCTATATCAGATGCGTTCCTGATTCTGCGTGTACTCGGCAAGGGGCTCATTATCCTCCTTTTATTTATAAAGGCAATGGATGTTCTGGTCCAGGTGATGCAGAAGCACCACTTGCATCGCGGGTTCCAACTCACCCATGGGCTTTTTACTAATATCACTGTATGCAGACGGCATTTTACTGGTCATCTGCAACACCCACCTCAATCGCCCCCTTCTTAAGCAGGAGACAGTCAGATTCAGTGTCTTCTCAGGCCTCTATATAAATTGGGCCAAATCAGAGCTGTTTCCGTTAACAAACGCAACGGCTCCTACCCTGGCTGAGCTCGACTTTAAATGGGCACCTGATGAAACTAAATACTCGGTCATCCATATCCATAGAGAAAAGGAGCAGGTACTACAACAAAATTATGGGCCAGCTCTGTCAGATCTCAATGCACCCAGATTCTACCGAAGGGAATCCCACGCGACGATATGGACATAAAAACGGTGTCCTTTACCTGTTGGGCATGGCCCCGTATGAGTGGCACATTGGGAGGTGGCTCCCTCTATTCCAACGCCATCCCGCTGCATGACAACCCTTGGCTCCCTTTCGCTAGGGAGAAACTAGTCCAAGGCACCCTTCATAGGTATACCTCCACACTATGGGTGACTTGTTCCCTGATGGGCATGTTACTCCACTTTTGGAGAGACCCTGGGATAGGGATATTCCATACATAGACCAATTTATTTTCAGGAGACTGTGCAACAAGTTACGATCATTCTACCATTCCTATCCACTCCCTCCTGACGATTTTGCCCCACTGACAATCTCGACTACCAAGGGAGGACGCATGATTATTAGACTATATAGATCCGGTCTTGAATTAAAACCCGACACTACCAATAAAGTACGTAAGGTTTGGGCGACAGAACTCTGGATGAAGATCAATGACAAAATGTGGGCATACTGCTGCACACAGATGCAGCACATTTCTATCTGTCAACGCCACAAATTGTTACACTTTACATTTTTACATCGATATTATATATCCCCATCCGATATTGCTAAGTTTGACTATACCAGATCTGATGCCTGTGCTAAGTGCCAAGATGCGGGAGTTGACTTAGCACACCTCGCCGGACCTGCTCAGTAGTACATGCTTACTGGGTGACGGTGTTCGAACGGATCTCAGCTATGTCAGGTACATGGCTTGCACCTTGTCCACTAATGGCATTATTGGGATATACCCTCAAGGTGCCACGCAGCTCCCATAGGTTGGTGACAATGGCACTGCTACTGGCTAAAAGAGAGATAGCACTGCGATGGAGTAGTGCTTGTCCCCCCACAGCTTCGGGATGGCTGGAGAGTATGTGTCATTGCTAGAAAGTAGGGGAGGATTATGCACAGATGCAACCCCTGATCTCACATCCCAAAAACTTCTGGGCCCATTTCCCGGCCTACCTGTCATCTATAGAGCGGAATGAAATACAGCTCAACATTCACGTCACTTTATACATGTCTCTGCGCTATCAGATGCCTAGAGTATCCCAATGACTAGTGCTATCTGGCTGAAGATTAGTTAATACTGTGAAATATTTGTAAATGGAATGTTATATGTCCACATGGAATGTTACATGTTCAAATAGGATGGTCGAACTTTATTTTTTAATCTACCATTTGACAAGTGTGATGTGTATACATTGTTGATGTTAATTTGAAATGCTCAATAAAAAATAGAAAAAAAGGACATGTGAGTCTGCCACCCAGTGTACAAACTCAACTCAACGCTATGCTACTCCACTGTACAGCACTGTCCTCCAGTCTATACGAGTGTATACCACAGTTGTTTATTCTATGCCACTGTACACCACTCTGACACTCTATGCCCCTCCACTCTACCAAAGATTGCTCCACTGTATGCTACTCCACTGTACAACTCCGTATTACAGTCTATGTCATTGTAAAGCACTCTATGACACTCTATCACACTCTACTCCACTCTGCTTCACTCCCTCTAGACCACTCCACCCCAATTTATTCCATGATTCTCTGACACTCTACTCCACTGTACTCAACTACTCACTTCTATGCCACTAGATCCCACTCTACGCCACTCATCTCAAAGACATTCTTTGAAACTCCACTGTACCACACTCTGCCACATCGTGCTTTACTCAACATCACTTTACTCTACAAGACTGTGCTATAATCTATGCCACTTTCCTAGACTATATGACATGCCACACCACTCCCCTCTATGCCACTTTACTCCACTCTATGCTATGTCACTCCACTGTACTCCACTGTACTCGATGGCACTGCACTGTTGTTGTATATCATATTAGGACCCTAGTGTACATTTCCCGATTCATGCCCTTATATAGGTATAAATTACCCTATCCTTATATAGGCATAGAAATCATAACCATATTTAGACATAGCTCATGCAGTCCAAATACGGCATGGTTACTTCCACTACTCCCGGAAATCCACAACGATTTCTTGGAATATTCGCCTTCAGCAGCTAGGGACTTCCCGCTGCATGAATATTGATTTATCCAAGAACTCAAGGAGTTTTCAAAGAACGGAGACTCTTTGATGACGTTATTATGTCCAACCTTACGTCAAACTCGGCACCTTCAAGGTATAAATATGCCCACACTTGTCCAAGCAAACACACAGTGGTTTGGAGCAGTTCGACTATCTACTTGCCCAAGGCATCACGCTGCAGCAAGTGCCGAAGGAAGCCGACCCTCCAGCAGACGCACTGAGAGAGACGCTGTCTTTTCTCTTGCTGAGAAATCCAGCTCCAGTATTTCCAAGCTACCCTTGCGGGTTGTTGGGAAATAGAGTCCTGAGACAAAGAGATATCAGACCTCCTTCATTCTAAACCAAGGTACGGAGCTGATTAGGTGCTAAGAGAAATCTTGGATAGATTCTTGGCAAAAAGAAACTAAACTATGCTACACCACACTTACATTTTCCCTCGTACTAGACTTAAGTTAGGTACATCGGGGTAGGCGTATTTTAGAAGCACCAGTTGAGTACTTTTAGTCCTTATTTATTTAATGTTTGTATTCTATATATGTTATGGCTTAGAAACCATACCATGCTTTTACACTATTATTTGTTAATACACTTCTTGCTGTAGGCATTATACTTTACAGCCAGTATTACGATTGTAGCAGTTCATTTCTTCTGCATGAGAACGAAGATTGTTCAATAAATACCTTTTATTGAAAACGCCCGTCTCTCTATTTCTCTGCACCTCTGGTGAAACGAAGCATGCACGATTGACTGAGTGAAATATCTATCTATTGTTTCCACGACTCTGAAGATACGTTTTATCTTGGGGAAAACAAAGTTGTCATGTTTATGAGGTTGTCAGAAACTAATCCCTTCTTGTTTATTCGAGAAAGTTTCTAGTGATCTCTGAGCTAGCTGGCACTCACAATTAAGTCTAATATATTCAATAGAGACCTAGTCGACCTAAGTCCTGCGTAAATTCTGTAGGATATATTATTCCAATGCGCAGAGACTATTGGGAATATAGGAACTACATTACACTGTACAACATGGCACTCAACTCTATGACACTTCACTCTACCCTATGCCTCTCCACTAGACTCCACTGTACAACACTTTACCCGATTCAGTGCTACTGTAGGACACTCCGCTTAATGCTGCTTCACTCTACAATGTTCTACCCTACTCTATACAACTCCACTCTACAACACTCTACTACATTCTATGCCAGTGTACAACACTATACTACATTGTACGTCCCTACGCACCACTGTACAACACTTTACTCCACTCTGTTCCTCTGTACGACACTCTACTCTATGCTAATCTACAACACACTAAGATACACTATGTAACTCCCTCTAGGCCACTCCACCCCACTTTAATCCTCTCTCCCCAATGACACACTACTTCATTCCACTATCTACTCCACTTTTCTCTACTCTACTGTATGCCAATGCAGTCTACTCCACTCTATACAACTCCACTCTACCAAACTCTACTATACTCTACAGTGTACTGTACGCCACTCCACACTACTCCCCGCAATGACACTCTACTCCACTGAACGACACTCTGTGCCCCTTCACTCTACCATACATAACTCCACTCTACAGCATTCAACTGTACACTAGTGTAATCCAGTCTATTTCGTTAACATCCACACATATGTATGTGTTTTTATGTACAAATATATTTATATATAGTGTTAAATAGTTTGTGTAATATATTTACTGTACATTATATTAATTTTATACATTATATAATTTACTACTTTAAACTGTATATATATCATAAAAATTGATATTTTTGAACAATAATAATGTCTACAACTTTTGTTGATATTTTTGCGATCTTCATTAGTATAGGAACACAATATTGTGGCAAAAAATATTTTTTAACACAATATTTTTGTTAACAATATTGTTTACCACAAAAATGTGTCATCAAACCCAACTTACAGTGATGTGGCCCAATGGCCCTCAGATAGGGGCCTAAGATGGTGAATACTTAGGTCTTCTTATTGAGTTTTAAATACCATTTGCTGTGTCTTGAAGCACATCTGAGGTTGAGGTAATTTGTTTATCAGAGCTATTGAAGGGTCCATTGGGTATTCTGCATGTCATGATATTGCCTAAACTAAGGCTCTAGTTTAGATCGAAAAGGTTTTTTCATCACAACAGATGCAACAAGTAAACTTAGTTCAATGCACCAGTGCTTGAATGCGAAAGACAGATTGTAGCCCTCCACAACCCAATACATAGTTAAGTGATGTCTATGTTTTTGGGTTTCTAACAGTCAGCAGCAGTTGGTGCCAACATACAGTGGTGTGGCAGCACGGGGAAAATAGTAATAAAAAGCACTCATCTATTACTTCAGCTGCAGCTCCCACTACCTGCCGCCTCAGTGCTCTTCTCTTCCAGAAGTCCCTAGGCCAGCGCAGGCTCCCAGACTCTCCACCCAATCCAGAAGCTGCTGTCATGCTGTGGGAGAAGTGCCTGGATTGGTCTGAGCGGCCTGGTTTGGTGCTCCCTAGACTGGGAGCCTGTGTCATTTCATAACCAAGCTGTACAATACAGCTGGATTGGAGAAATCTAAGTGCGTTTGTCTGATTGGCTGGCCTAACATGGTAGGCCAAAACTGACATGAAACTTACAAGTGAACTCCAGTCCTAGTGCTGTCAAGAAAGGATTGCCTGGGCATGCCCTGGACTCTGCAGCACTGGCTGCCAGTGAAAACTAAAATGATAATAAAATTGATTCATTTTTTATTCTGCAGTGGGGCGATTCTCCTCTGCTATTACAAAGGAACCGCCACTGCCAACAGTCCCCAAACAGGGATTCAGAGACGCAGTAGTAATTTGAGAGCCCAGCGTTGTTGTTTCCAATATCACACACAATCACGGCACTAAGAAAAATGCTTTTATGGATCACTAACAGAATATCGGAAACAAATATTATGTGGACATAATCTCATGTCAAAAATATGAAGGACCAAACTATTGAGAAGGTAAATGGAAATAGGTAAGTATAGAATTACTATTCCTAACTCCATGTCTACGTACTTTGATGACATATGGTATTGTAAAGGTACATATATGTGGAGTTATATATAGTTAAACTTTGCTTACCTATAGAAACCTTTTGTCATGATATTTTTGTCCTCAATATTCTTGATAGGAAGGTAAAGAAAGCTGTGTAAGACTAAAAAGTCAAAAAAATCTCCTTTTGAGACTTCAATCAACCACAACTTAGTTTCTACAAACATTCATTCAAACAGTCACTGCAATGGACTCAGACATAATTCCTTAATGGCCCCAACACTAATCAAGTCAAATACAACAAAAAGTGCCAGATTGTTCAGATCTTTAATTCCAAATGTTTACACATTACATTTAGGGCAACAAATAAAGTGAACAAAAGCTATATAAAAGTGAACAAAATCACGTGAAATCATCAGTTAAAAAAAATATATATTACATAAAAAATTACCAAAATTCATACACAATAGAAAGATTTTTTCAAAAAGAGGGAGCACACATGAAACTATTATATCAGTCTTTGTATCATGCTAATTTGTGTGAATCGAAGCATGGGACACCTGATTGTTCAAAAGATCATCATCTATTTTATCCATGTGTTCATCAGATTTAGCATAACCTAAGCGTGTTTTGGTGGTTAACACAGACTTTGACCACCTTCTTAAGGACCACACAATATGATTACCTTTAGAGCCTCACTTAAACAGGGCCCAGCTTACCTCTCGGCAAGGTTCACCCCCTATACCACTACCAGAACCCTTAGGTCTTCTACAGCCAACCTTCTTAAACTTCCCCGGTTTGGATGTAAAACAAGTGGAGGAAAAACTTTGACCACACTAGGTACCAGGGCCTGGAATTGTCTGCCTCCCCATTTCAGAAAACATAAATCGGAAACTCATTTTAGGAGAGAATTAAAAACTTGGATTTTCGGAGCCCCAGAGGCAGTATGTCTATCTCTAATTTAAATATCTTGGGTACAACTGTTCACCTCCATATCAGCGCCAGGATGCTCCTTCCGGAGTGGCAGTTTGCGTTTTATAAATAACACTTTTCATTTCATTTCATTTCATCACCCATACATGATTACACAATATTAAAATACACCAAATGAAAGAGAGTTTTTCGTGTTCAATTGGTTCAATTTTCATTTGCATCCAATCTCTTGGCTTAAGCCCAAATCTTAATGAAAGGATCCATGGCTTCACAAGTGGGCCCAATTGCTCACTTTCTTGATAGATTGCCCACCTAGTTGAGCTGTAAGGCTGCAGAGATATACAGTTGCTCACTGGGGAAATATAGCCCTTCCTTATGCCAATAGGACCTGTTTTTTCAATTCACAGGGTCTAGGTTCCTAGTGGCTCAGGGATTCTGTGCTGCATGTATACCTTCACATGTCATAACAGGATTTTCTATGAAGATTGTTGACACAATATTTTGTTCCAATGTAGTTTTTTTTCCCAACATTCTGTCTAAATCCCTATTATGATTCTGTTGCCTAGCACATGTAAAATAAGCACACAGAATATTATTACACTATTTATGCAGCACTTCAAACAGTAATAAAGTGAAAACAAAACACAAGAAGAACCCACAAATCTCGAAAAGTATATTACACTTTGAGAAAAACAACAAAAATCAGATAAGTAGAACCAGAAATATACAATTTTAAAGGTTTTGAAGAAAAGTAGCTCTTAGAAGGAAGAAGCTCTAATTGTGCTTAACCAGTCATGTAGGTTGGGATCCAAGTCACAAAGGCTGACTACGATGGAGCGTGAGTCGGATACAGGACTGAGTCTAGTCCGTAGTTATAAAGCATCTTGTGTCCTGGGCATAGAGATGATAAGTCCTTGCATTGGCCTGTGTGGTGTGACTGTCGAGGAGAAGTCGACAAGCACTTGAGATACTGCATCAAGATGCACTGTGTTCCATTGTGTCAGTTCTGTTGAAGCCACCAAACAGAGCTGTGATACGGGCAACAAGATGCTTTATATCAAGGTCAATGAAGCCGCTAGTGGTGCGAGTACTTGCGTTGAGATGCGTCACGGTCTGTCGAGATGCATCGTTGGGCCAATTGGCATAAATATGTGGTGCGCTGGGTTGGTGCTAGTGAAGCCGCCAATCAGAAGCTACAATGCTCAATCCATTAAGGACTCAAAACATTGTTTGCGTTTGGGATTGTTCAACATTAAGGCCTTTTTGATGGGCCTTATAAACAGACGAACAGTCTGTTCACTACCAGGCTACTGCTAGACCACCTCTTGAGCATAGAACGCTGATCAGCTCAGGGGTTGGAACCGCAAAGTAATGGCTGGATGCATTTAAAAGAAAATATCAAGCACTTTCGGCTGCACATGAATGAATCAGTTACTTCATGATAAAAGCAACACAAGAGAATATGCAAGATAAGTAATCCAAACTTTGAAAAGAAGATTCCCTGAATGCTATAACTGATGTATTCTGATGCTTACCCTTGCAAAGCAAAGTGAGGGCAATTTGAATGGCCCTGGCTTGTAATTGTACAAGATGAGGATAGCTTCCTGAAGAGTGGAAGTGTATTACCTGCATTCGGATAGCTGGAGGGAGGATACTCAGACACTGAGGTGAGAAAGAAGAGATCAGGCTACATTTAGAAATTCCGAGAGGCCTTTTGTTTATCAAGGAGTTAAAGAATACTCCTCCCCGAGCAAAGTCGCCTGGTGGATGGCTGTGACAAGGGTTGGGACACCAACTTCAGCTTTACTAAATAGTTATAGCTTCTAGAACAGACCTGTTGACAGCCTGTCCCAAATTGCTGCATCAGGAAGATCCCAAACCACATTTTGTCCGCGGTGTGGGTGTTGAAGCTGAGAGTTACCTCCATTGTTTCCTATAATGAGAAACATCGTCCTATACAAAGGCTGCCTCTCAACAGTAGTCTGAGAATGGTACAATGTGTCATCCCGCCAGCATAAGACTATAGAAAATTATGTCCAGGTAAGTTTTAATCTGAGAAACATAGGGGATAACAAATATTACAGATCATTGGTGACATTATATTTGGTATCACCTAAAGGAACCAGATGTGATAGCTTGTGGAATGATATTAAAAGTGCTAAACTATACTGTAATCTGAAGTCAATTTGAAAGTGGTGAAATGGTAACCCATGAAAAAGAGGGTATACAAAATATAACAGCAATGCTTAAGCCATAATAGTGGGTATCTCCATAGAATGAGAGAATGGAAAACAAAAGAAAGGGTGCATAGTAACAGACAGAAAAACAGTGTCTTCAACCTGCCAACATTAGGCCATGGGAAATTGTGTCCATGCTAGTTTTAACCCTTAGAAAACTAGGCGATGGAAAATGTTATACTTCTATGAGGGATTACATTTGGTATCCACTCAAGGAACCAAATCTGAAAGCTTGTGAAATAAAAAGTGTGAAAATGCAACTTGAATTGGTCAACTGCTAATAGGTAGCCATTGAAAAGTAGGGGATACCAGACATTACAGCAATGCCGGAGCCGTAATGTGTGGTATCACCATAGTAAAAGATGTTGGAAAACACAGGGCAGGGTTCTATCTGGCAGGAAAGTACTGTGTTCACCCAGCCAACAGAAGGCCATGTCAAACTCTAACCCGAGGAACATAGAAGATGCCAAATGGTATAGCTTTTATAAGGCAATATATTTTGTATCCCCTAAAGGAACCGGATGTAAAAGCTTGCAGAATGAAATTACAAATGTGAAAATGTACTCTTGTCTGCTATCAAATAAAGGCAACTTCAAGTGGTCAATGGCTAAATGGTCACACATGAAACGTAAGGGACATGAGATATTACAGCAATGGTTGAGCCACAATATTTGGTATCCCCATAGTAAACGATGTTGAAAAGCAAAAGGAAGGGTGTTATTTGGCTTAGAAATACTGTGCTCATCCATCCCATATAGGTCATTATATTTGGTATCCCTTTAGGGAACCAGATGTAAAATGTTGAGTAATGATTATTATTTTTTTAAATATATTTTTATTCTAAACAAAACAATTGCAGTTTTTGACATGGGCAACTGTACATTTAGCAACACATGGTGAAACACCTTTTCCCGGATACTACCTTTTGCTTCCGGTTTCACATCACAAATGTATAAGAATGCTACCCATGCCAATTGACACTTCTTTACACATCATAACATCAATCCGAGTCGATGGAGATAGCATCCCCATCTAGGTCATACAGCGCTAGCTATCCACTTATCATTAGTTCAAATAACACAAAGTGCAATCCTATTCCCTCCCGCTTATACCTCCCACCTCCTCAATGGCGTAACAAAAATGTATCAGCAATGATAACAACAAATCACATTAGTGTGTCCAACTCAGTTGTCCAAAAATCCATTCTGCACTGACAGGGGTAATTGCATGAGTAGAAACAGTGGAGCCGTCCTCTTAAGGAGGTGCAATCCCTCGAGGTGGAGTGTCTAACCCCGACGTGCCTGAATCGTCATCAGAGTCAGAACGTGGTGCCCTCAACAAGTGTACTAGTGCCTCCCAAGCCCTTGCCAGCTCCAGCACCCTATCGCTTTTAGCGTGTGTTGCTAGCTGCAGACGCGTGGATGCCTCGCATTCCCCCCATTTAAGAAAGTCAGTACACCATCTCTGAAAACTAGGGCCCTTCTTGGCCTTCCAGTGGGCCGTGATTTCTCTCTTTGCCAATACAAGCCCCAAATTTAGAAATTTACTTGATATCTTATTCCGAGAGGTATGGGGAAACCATTGCAGCAAACAAAGGTCTATAAGGGCTTTGATGTCCATTTCTATAATAGCCCACAGAAGAGCAACCACCTCCTCCCAGAATGTGCTTATTAATTTTTTCCGGCATAAGGTATGCCCGATGTAGAATAAAAAAATGTACCAACTGGAAGCGCGCATTTCTAGTGCTTTTATATGCACGTTCCACTAGCCCGCGCATTTCCCCTCAGGGATTTCATCACCTAAGTCCACTTCCCACCACTGCTGAAGCACTACCAATGGAGTCAGTCGTTCAGTGGTCATTCGGCGATATAAACATGTGACCGCCTTGATGGTGCCAGCGGCCAGGACCACATATTGGCAAATCATGAAGGTGGCCAGTTCACTGAGTCCCAATTTCCAATGTGCCTGGATGGCTGTTACAAGCACTAGGTGCAATAGATAGTCTCCCCAAACCAGATCATATCCATCCTGCAACATCTCATATGGAATCACGGATCCATCTTCATATAGATCTCCCATGGTGGCCAGCCCCCTCTCCGCCCAGTCCCCCAGCTCCGCCCAATTTCCGCCGTGCGGTAGAGCACTACATATCGCCATTGGGAGTTCAGGGGCATACAGATGCTCTATTTGTGCCCACCGTTGACTTCTATTCCAGGAGAGCTTAAAGGTCCCCATCTCTCGAGTCAGAAAGGAGGCTGGAATTGGAAATTGTAATACTTTTTTGGAAAGTGTTTACCTATTGAACTGAGTCCTTTTCCCCTCATCATCACCACAAAATGACCATGCCACTGCTTGAGTGAGCCACTGTAATTGCGCTGCCAAATATTACGATTCAAAATCAGGGACCGCCAGACCACCCTCCGTTTAATCAGTGTGCTGAGAGCCAGTCTCCGTCGCCCCCAGCCCAAAGTAATCCAACCACCATTGACTGAAGTTGCTTAAAGATCGACGCTGGAACACAAATCGGCAGTGTTCTGAAATAGTACAACAATCTGGGGAGCGCCACCATCTTAAGTATGGCCACGTGCCCAGCTACTGATTGTGAAAGTGTGCCCCAGAACTCAATACTACCCTTAAGTCCTCTAATGGTCCTGCCTACATTGCCCTCCAATAAGTCAGTATGGGTATAATAACTGCGAGTGCCAAGATATGTCAGACATTGTGGCTCCCATTGTACCCCCTGCGCGTAATCCCAGCTCTCAGGCTGCAGCGCTGCAGGGAACAGGCAAGTCTTCGCCCAATTTACCTTCAGTCCGGCAATTTTGCTACGGTTCTCCAATAACTCCTTCGTGCCTAGAAGGGCACCGTCACAATCAGCCAAAAACATAAGCAGGTTGTCAGCATATATCGCAATATGGTAAATTTGCTCTTGTACTCTTAACCCTGGATAGTGCGAGCCCATCCTAGCCCGTGCCGCTAGTGGCTCTATGGCCAGAGCAAACAGCAAAGGAGAGAGAGGGCAACCCAAAATCTTGGTAATGATGTATAAAATTTGAAAAGTTACTGTAGTCTGCTATCAAATAAAAGGCAACCTAAAGTGGTCAATGGCTAAAGGGTAACCCATGAAAGGTAGGAGATACATGATATTACAGCAATGCGAGAGCCATAATATTTGTTATCCCCATTGCAAATGATGTTTTAAGGCAAAAGGAAGGGTGCTATTTGTCATAGAAATACTGTGCTCATCCAGCCAAAGGGAACCAGATGTAAAATCTTGTGGAATCATGTAAAAAATCTGAAAAGATGCTGTAGCCTGCTATAAAATAAAAGGAAACTTCAACTGGTGAGTGGCTAAAGGGTAACCCATTAAACTTAGTTGTTGCGAGATATTACAGTAATGCGTGAGCCATAATATTTGGTATCCCCATAGTAAGTGATGTCGGAAAGCAAAAGGAAGGGTGCTATTTAGCATAGAAATACTGTGCTCACCCAACCAACATAAGACCATTTCAAATTTAATCCTGGGAAGTTTTAACCCAAGAAACATAAGCAATACCAAATATTATAGCTGGTATAGGCCATTATATATGTTATCCCCTAAGGGAACCAGACGTACAATTTTGTGGAATGATGTCAAAAGATACTGTAGTCTGTTATCAAAGAAAAGACAACTTCAAGTGGTCAATGGCTAATGGGTAGCCCATGAAACGTAGGGGATACAAGATATTACAGCAATGCAAGAGCCATAGTATTTGGTATCCCCATTATAAACGATATTGAAAAGCAAAAGGAAGGGTGCTCTTTCCTATAGAAATACTGGGCTCATCCATCCAACATAAGACCATGCCAAAACTAATACTGGTAAGTTCTAACCCCAGAAACACAGGGGATACGAAATATTAAAGATGGTAAAAGCCATTATATTTGGTATCCCCTAACGGAACACGATCTAAACTCTTGTGGAATTATGTAAAAAAATAAGAAAAGCTACTTTTGTCTGCTATCAAATAAAAGGCAACTTCACCTGTTGAATGGCTAAAGGGTAACCAAGGGGATACAAGAAATTCCAGCTGTGCGTGAGGCATAATATTTGGTATCCCCATAGTAAACAGTGTTGGAAAGCAAAAGGAAGGGTTATACTTATCACAGAAATACTGTGCTCACCCACCCATAAGACCATGTCAAATTGATTCCTGGTAATTTCTAACCAAAGAAACACAGGGGATACCAAATAATATAGCCAGTATAGGCCATTATATATGGTATCCCCTAAGTAAACCGGACCTACAATCTTGTGAAACGATGTAAAAAGATGTTAAAAGATACTGTAGTTTGCTATCAAATAAGAGGCAACTTCAACTGGTAAATGGCTAAAGGGTAACACTTGGAACACAGGGGATATGAGATATTACAGCAATGCATGAGCTATAATATTTGGTATCCCCATTGAAATTAAATTGGAAAGCAAAAGCAGGGTCTAACATATGACCTTGCCAAATCGAATCCTGGTAAGTTCTAACCAAAGAAACACAGGAGATACCAAATATTATAGCCGGTATAGGCCATTATATATGGAATCCCCTAAGAGAAGCCGACCTACAATCTTGTGGAATGATGTAAAAAACTTTAAAAATATACATTTGTCTGCTATCATATAAAAGGCAACTTCAAGTGGTCAATGACTAATGGGTAACAAAGGAAAGGTAGTGAATACAATATATTACAGCAATGCGTGAGACATATATTTGGTATCCCCATTGTAAAAGATGTTGGAGAGCAAAAGGAATGGTGCTATTTGGCATAGAAATACTGTGCCCACCCATAGCACAAAAGACCATGTCAAATGGAATACTGGTAATTTGTAACCCCAGAAACACAGGGGATACCAAATATTATAGCTGGTATAGGCCATTATATATGGTATACCCATACAGAACCTGACGTACAATCTTGTTGAATAACGTAAAAAAAGTGAAAAGATACTGTAGTCTCTTATCAAAAAAAACACAACTTTAGGGGTAGTCAATGGCTAAAATGTAACCCATGAAACACAGGGGATACAAGATATTACAGCAATGCATGAGGCATACTATTTGGTATCCCCATTGTAAACGATGTTGGAAGGAAAAGGAATGGTGCACTTTGCCATATAAATACTTGGCTCATCCATCCAACATGACCATGTCAAATTAAATACTGGTATGTTCTAATCCAAGATACACAGGGGATACTGAATATTATAGCCGGTATGGGTCAATAAATATGGTATCCCCTAAGAGATCCGAACGTACAATCTTGTGGAATAATGTAAAAAATGTGAAAATATACTATAGTCTGTTATCAAAGATAAGACAACTTCAAGTGGTCAATGGCTAAAGAGTAACCCGTTAAATGTAGAGGATACGAGATATTACAGCAATGAGTGAGCCATAATATTTGGTATCCCGATAGTAAACGTGTTGGACAGAAAAAGGAAGGTCGCTATTTGACAAGGAAATACTGTGCTCACCCATCCAACATAAGTCCATATCAATTTGAATACTGGTAAGTTCTAACACCAGAAACACAGGGGATACCAGATACTATAGCCTGTAAAGGCCATTATATAAGGTATTCCCTAAGGGAACCGGATGTAAAATCTTGTGGGAGTCATGTAAGAAACCTGAAAAGATACTGTAATCTACTATACAATAACAATAAGAGGCAACTTTAACAGGTGAACGGCTAAAGGGTAACCAATAAAACATAGGGGATACGAGATATTACAGCAATTTTTGATCCATAAGATTTGGTATCTCCATGGTAAACTATGATCGAAAGCAAAGGAAGGGTTATAATCAGCATAAAATACTGTGCTCTTCCATCCAACATAAGACCATGTCAAATTGAATACTGGTAAGTTCTAACACCCGAAAAACAGGGGATACCAAATAATATTGTCTGTATAGGCCATTATATATGGTATCCCCTAAGGGAACCGGACGTACCACATTGTGGAATGATGTAAAGAATGTGAAAGGTTACTGTGGTCTGCTATCAAGTAAAACACGACTTCAAGTGGTCAATGGCTAAAGGGTAGCCTATGAAACATAGGGGATACAAGATAATACAGCAATGAGTGAGCCATAATATTTGGTATCCCCATAGTAAACGATGTTGGAAGGCAAAAGAAGGCAGCTATTTGGCACAGAAGTACTGTGCTCACCCATCCAACATAAGGTTATGTCAAATTGAATCCTGGTAAGTTCTAACCCAAGAAACACAGGGGATACCAAATATTATAGGCGGTATGGGCCATTATACAAGGTATTCCCTGAGGGAACCGGACATACAATCATGTGGAACGATGTTGGAAGGCAAAAGAAGGCAGCTATTTGGCACAGAAGTACTGTGCTCACCCATCCAACATAAGGTTATGTCAAATTGAATCCTGGTAAGTTCTAACCCAAGAAACACAGGGGATACCAAATATTATAGGCGGTATGGGCCATTATACAAGGTATTCCCTGAGGGAACCGGACATACAATCATGTGGAACAATGTAAAGAATGTGAAAAGTTACTGTAGTCTGCCATCAAGTAAAAGGCGACTTCAAGTGGTCAATGGCTAAAGAGTAACCCATTAAACGTAGGGGATACGAGATATTACATCAATGAGTGAGCCATAATATTTGGTATCCCCATGGTAAACTATGATGGAAAGCAAAGGAAGGGTTATAATCAGCAAAAAAATACTGTGATCTTCCATCCAACATAAGACCATGTCAAATTGAATACTGGTAAGTTCTAACACCAGAAAAACAGGGGATACCAAATATTATTGCCGGTATAGGCCATTATATATGGTATCCCCTAAGGGAACCAGACATACAATCTTCTGGAATGATGTAAAAAATGTGAAAGGTTACTGTAGTTTGCTACCAAGTAAAACGCGACTTCAAGTGGTCAAAGGCTAAAGGGTAGCCTATGAAACGTAGGGGATACTAGATATTACAGTAATGAAGGAGCCATAATATTTGGTATCCCCATTGTAAACAATGTTGGAAAGCAAATGAAAGGTTGATATTCGCCATAGAAATACTGTGCCCATCCATCCAACATAAGACCATGTCAAATTGAATACTGGTAAGTTCTAACCCCAGGAACACAGGGGATACCGGATATTATATCCGGTATAGGCCATTATATATGGTATCCCCTAAGGGAACCAATGGTAAGTCTTGAGGAATGGTGCACAAAATGTGAAAAGTTACAGTAGTCTGCTATCAAGTAAAACACAACTTCAAGTGGTCAATGTCTAAAGGGTAACCCATAAAACGTAGGGGATACGAGATATTACAGCAATGTTTGAGCCATAATATATGGTATCCCCATTGTAAGCGATGTTGGAAAGAAAAAGGAAGGGTGCTATTTGCCGTGGGAATACTATGCTAATCAATCCAACATAAGACCATGTCAAATTGAATACTGGTAAGATTTAACCCTAGAAACACAGGGGATACCAGATATTTTAGCCGGTATAGGCCATTATATGGGGTATCCCTTAAGGGTACCGGCTGTAAAATCTTGTGGGATTGATGTACAAAATCTGAAAAGATACTGTAATCTGCAACTGGTGAATGGCTAAAGGGTAACCTATGAAAAATAGGGGATACAAGATATTATAGTAATGTGGGAGCCATTATATTTGGTATCCCCATTTTAAACGATGATGGAAAGCAAGTGGAAGGTTGATATTCGCCATAGAAATACTGTGCCCATCCATCAACATAAGACCATGTGTAATTGAATCCCGGTAAATTCTAAAGCAAGAAACACCGGGGACACCAGATATTATAGACTGTTTAGGCCATTATATTTGGTATCCCTTAAAGGAACCGGATGTAAAATCTCGTTGAATGATGTACAAAATGTGAAAAGTTACTGTAGTCTGCTATAAAGAAAAAGGCAACTTCAAGTGGTCAAAAGCAAAAGAGTAACTCATGAAACGTAAGTGATGCAAGATATTACAGCAGGGCATGAGCCATATTATTTGGTATCCCTTTGTAAACGATGTTGGAAAGCAAAATGAAGGGTGCTATTTGCCATAGAAATACTGTGCCCAGCCATCCAACATAAGACCATGTCAAATTGAATACTAGTAAGTTCTAACCCCAGAAACACAGGGAATACCAGATATTATATCCGGTATAAGCCATTATATATGGTATCCCCAATGGGAACTAGATGTAAAATCTTGAGGAATGATGTAAAAAATATGAAAGGTTACTGTAGTCTGCTATCAAGTGAAAGGCGACTTCAAGTGGTCAATGGTTAAAGGGTAACCCAAGAAACGTAGGTGATACAAGATATTACAGCAATGAGTGAGCCTTAATATTTAGTATCCCATAAGGGAACCAGACGTACAATCTTCTGGAATGTTGTAAAGCATCTGAAAAGTTACATTTGCCTGTATCAAATAAAAGACAACTTCAAGTGGCCAATGGATAATGGGTAACCCATGAAACGTGGGGGATACGAGATATTACAGCAAGGGGTGAGCCATAATATTTGGTATCCCCATAGTAAACGATGTTGGAAAGCAAAAGGAAAGCCACTATTTGGCACTAAGTACTGTGCTCACCCATCCAACATAAGACTATGTCAAATTGAATCCTGGTAAGTTCTAACCCAAGAAACACAGGGGATACCAAATATTATAGGTGTATGGGCCAATATAATGGCATCCCCTAAAGGAACCGTACGTACAATCTTGTGGAATTATGTAAAAAAGGTGAAAAGATACAGTAGTCTGCTATCAAGTAAAACACAACTTCAAGTGGTCAATGGCTAAAGGGTAACCCATGAAAGGTAGGGGATACAAGATATTAAAGTATTGCGTGAGCCATAATATTTGGTGTCCCCTTAGTAAACGATGTTGGAAAGCAAAAGGAAGGGCGCTATTTGACATAGAAGTCCTGTGCCCACCCATCCAACAAAAGACCATGCCAAATTGAATCCTGGTAAGTTCTAACCCAAGGAACACAGGAGATACCAAATATTATCGGCGGTATGAGCCATTATCTAAGGTATCCCCTTAGTGAACCGGACGTACAATCTTGTGGAATGACGTAAAAAATGTGAAAAGATACTGTTTTCTGCTATCAAATAAAAGACAACTTCAAGTGGCCGATGGCTAAAGGATAACCCATGAAACGTAGGGGATACAAGGGATCTATGACAGAATTTCGACTACAAAAATATCGACCTACAAGAATATCGAGTCAACAATATCGAGGGCAAAAATATCGACATCCTATCTACAACATGGTAAGTACAAAAATATCGAAAAAATAATATCGTTGTAAAAAATATCGATGTTAAAAATATCGATTTTTTTTTAATATATATAAATGTAAAAGTAAGTATATAACACTAATAAATAAAATATACATATTTAAAAGTATCTAATAATGTTTAAAATTAATAAATAAAACATATATATTAATAATACATTAATTAAATATATACAGTAAAGATATAATATATATGTACTGAACAATAAGTATTAATAATTAATTTACTAATTTCTAAATTAATGAAATATATTCTAATTTACTAATACATGTACAAACATAAAACAATAACATACATAAAATGTAAGTAATATAAAAAATAAAATAAACATGTGATATTTTAACAATTAATTATATAAAACGTTGGATAGCGTAAGGGTAAAAATTACTATTCCTACTCCAGAGAGTGGAACAGTAGGGAAAGCGTTTGATAGCGTAGGGATAAAATTACTATTCCCACTCCAGAGAGTGCAACAGTCGAGAAAACTGACCCTGAACCCAAAAACCACCCCTTTACCCACGAACTGAAAACTGACCCTGAACCCTAAAAATACCCCTTTACCCAAAAACTGAAAACTGACCCTGAACCCTAAAAATACCCCTTTACCCATGAACTGAAAACTGACCCTGAACCCTAAAAATACCCCTTTACCCATGAACTCAAAACTGACCCTGAACCCTAAAAATACCCCTTTACCCATGAACTCAAAACTGACCCTGAACCCTAAAAATACCCCTTTACCCATGAACTGAAAACTGACCCTGAACCCTAAAAATACCCCTTTACCCAAAAACTGAAAACTGACCCTGAACCCTAAAAATACCCCTTTACCCATGAACTGAAAACTGACCCTGAACCCTAAAAATACCCCTTTACCCATGAACTGAAAACTGACCCTGAACACTAAAAATACCCCTTTACCCATGAACTGAAAACTGACCCTGAACCCTAAAATACCCCTTTACCCAAAAACTGAAAACTGACCCTGAACCCTAAAAATACCCCTTTACCCATGAACTGAAAACTGACCCTGAACACTAAAAATACCCCTTTACCCATGAACTGAAAACTGACCCTGAACCCTAAAAATACCCCTTTACCCAAAAACTGAAAACTGACCCTGAACCCTAAAAATACCCCTTTACCCAAAAACTGAAAACTGACCCTAAACACTCAAAATACCCCTTTACCCAAAAACCCAAAAATGACCCTGAACCCTAAAAATACTCCTTAACCCAAAGTTAAATAATATTATTTAATTAGCAATTAATAATTAATTAACAATAACAATAAAGTAAATATATTAGCACATAAGCTGTAATTAATATAATTTAATAATTAATATCATTTTTCCCCAATTAATGAATTAACAGTAACTAAAAATTATATATATAAATAAATTACTCTAATAATGTAATTAACTAACTAATATTATTTAATTACCAATTAATTACTAATTTAAAATATGTACAAAATTATATTAATTAATTAACTAATTAATATTAATTATTTGCCAATTAATTAGTTATAAATATTTAAAAACATATATTAATTAATTAATTATTATTAAATTACTCCCCACCCTATTCCCCTATAAACCCACATCCCGCTACAGAAAATATATATCAATTAATCAATTAATTATTTCCCAATTAATCAATATTAATTAGCAAATAATTATAATTAATTAATTAATCCTACTAATTATTAATCAACTTACCATAATTAAATTACTTCCCACCCTATTCCCCTATAAACCCACAACCCGCTCCGGTACTAAAACATCAAATTTCCTTATAAATTTCTATATTATTATAGAAAATGTATACACATATAATAGTAATTATTTTAAATACTTAAATTAAACATATAACACATACATAATAAAAAACTATAAAATAATACAAATATCGATATTAGTGTCATCGAAATTATTAACATCGATATATATGCTATCGATATTACTAACTTCGATATTACTTACATCGATATTAAGTATTTCGATATTACTTACCTTGGGTCGATATTCTGTCCTACGATATTCTTGCCTTCGATATTATGCTCCTTCGATATTTCAGACTCGATATTATGGTAGGTCGATATTTCCAACTCGATATTTTGACTGTCTACCGATACAAGATATTAAAGTATTGCGTGAGCCATAATATTTGGTGTCCCCATAGTAAACGATGTTGGAAAACAAAAGGAAGGTTTCTATTTGGTATATAAGTACTGTGCTCACCCATCCAACTTAAGACCATGTATAATTTAATCCTGGTAAGTTCTAAACAAAGGAACACTGGGAACACCACATATTATAGCCGGTATAGGCCATAATATTTGGGGTCCCTTAAGGGAACCGGATGTAAAATCTGGTAGAATGATGTAAAAAACGGTGAAAAGTTACTGTAGTCTGCTAAAAAGTAAAAGGCGACTTCAAGTGGTCAATGGTTAAAGGGTAACCCATTAAATGTAGGGGATACAAGATATTAGAGCAATGCGTGAGCCATAATATTTAGTGTCCCCATAGTAACCGATGTTGGAAAGCAAAAGGAAGGGTGCTCTTTGGCATAGAAATACTGTGCTCGCCCATCCAACAAACAACCAAGTCAAATTAAATCCTGTTAAGTTTTAACCCGAGAAACCCAGGGGATACTGGATATTATAGGTGGCATATCCCATTATATATAGTAGTGTCCCCTGAATGAACCGGTTGTAAAATCTTGTGGAATGATGTATAAAATGTGAAAAGCTATTGTAGTTTGCTTTCAAATAAATGTCAACTTCAACTCTTTAATGGCAGAATGGTAGCCCATGAAATGTAGGGGATACAACATATTACAGCAATGCGTAAGCCATAATATTTAGTATCCCCATAGTAACCAATGTTGGAAAGCAAAAGGAAGGGTGCTCTTTGGCATAGAGCTACTCTTCTAACCCATCCAACATAACACCATGTCTAAATGAATCCTGGTAATTTTTAACCCGGGAAACACAGGGGATGCCAAATATTATAGGTGGTATTGCACATTATGTATGGTATGCCCTAAAGGAAACGGGTCTAAAATGTTGTGGAATGATGTATAAAATGTGAAAAGCTACTGTAGTCTGCTATCAAATAAATGTCCACCTCAACTGGTCAATGGCTGAATGGTAGTCCATGAAATCTAGGGGATACCAGATATTACAGCAATGTGTGAGCCATAATATTTGGTTTCCCCATAGTAACCGAAGCTGGAAAGCAAACGGGAGGGTGCTTTTTGGCATATAAATACTGTGCTTACCCCTCCAACATAAGACCATGTCAAATTGAATCCTGGTAAGTTTTAACCATAGAAACACAGGGGATATCAAATATTATAAGTGGTATTGCAAGTTATATATGGTATCCCCTAAAGGAACCGGTTCTAAAATAGAATGATATATAAAATGTGAAAAGCTACTGTAGACTGCTGTCAAATAAATGTCCACCTCAACTGGTCAATGGCTGAATGGTAGTCCATGAAATCTAGGGGATACCATATATTACAGCAATATGTGAGCCATAATATTCGGTATCCCCATAGTAATCATTGTTGAAAAGCAAAAGAAAGTGTGCTCTTTGGCATAGAGATACTCTGCTCACCCAACCAACAAACCACCATGTCAAATTAAATCCTTTAAGTTCTAACCCGAGAAACCTAGGGGATACCGGATATTATAGGTGGCATACACCATTATATATAGTATCCCGTAAAGGAACCGGTTGTAAAATGTTGTGGAATGATGGATAAAATGTGAAAAGGTGCTGTAGTCTGCTATCAAATAAATGTCAACTGCAACTGGTCAATGGCTGAATGGTAGTCCATGAAATGTAGGGGATATGAGATATTACAGCAATGGTTGAGCCATAATATTTGGTATCCCCATAGTAATCAATGTTGAAAAGCAAAAGAAAGGGTGCTACTTGGCATATAGATACTGTGCTCACCCATCCAACACATGGCCATGTCAAATTAAATCCTGTCAAGTTCTAACCAGAGAAACCCAGGGGATACCAGATATTATCAGAGGTATATCCCATTATATATGGTATCCCCAGAAGGAACTGGTTGTAAAATCTTGTGGAATGATGTATAAAATGTGAAAAGCTACTGTAGTCTGCTATCAAATAAATATCCACCTCAACTGGTCAATGACTGAATGGTAGTCCATGAAATCTAGGGGATACCAGATATTACAGCAATGTGTGAGCCATAATATTTGGTATACCCATAGTAACCGAAGTTGGAAAGCAAACGGGATGGTGCGTTTTGACATATAAATACTGTACTTACCCATTCAACATAACACCTTGTCAAATTGAATCCTGGTAAGTTTTAGCCAAAGAAAACAGGGGATACCAAATATTATATGTGGTATTGCCCATTATATATGGTATCCCCTAAAGGAATCGGTTCTAAAATGTAAAGATGTATAAAATGTGAAAAGCTACTGTAGACTGCTATCAAATAAATGTCCACCTCAACTGGTCAATGGCTGAATGGTAGTCCATGAAATCTAGGGGGTACCAACCAGATATTACAGCAATGTGTGAGCCATAATATTTAGTATCCCCATAGTAACCGATGTTGGAAAGCAAAAGGAAGGGTACTCTTTGGCATAGAAATACTGTGCTCACCCATCCAACAAACAACCAAGTCAAATTAAATCCTGTTAAGTTTTAACCCGAGAAACCCAGGGGATACTGGATATTATAGGTGGCATAACCCATTATATATAGTAGTGTCCCCTGAATGAACCGGTTGTAAAATCTTGTGGAATGATGTATAAAATGTGAAAAGCTATTGTAGTTTGCTTTCAAATAAATGTCAACTTCAACTGTTTAATGGCAGAATGGTAGCCCATGAAATGTAGGGGATACGACATATTACAGCAATGCGTAAGCCATAATATTTAGTATCCCCATAGTAACCAATGTTGGAAAGCAAAAGGAAGGGTGCTCTTTGGCATAGAGCTACTGTTCTCACCCATCCAAAGTAACCCCGTGTCTTATTGAATCCTGGTAATGTTTAACCCAAGAAACACAGGGAATACCAAATATTATAGGTGGTATTGCACATTATGTATGGTATGCCCTAAAGGAACCGGTTCTAAAATGTTGTGGAATGATGTATAAAATGTGAAAAGCTACTGTAGTCTGCTATCAAATAAATGTCCACCTCAACTGGTCAATGGCTGAATGGTAGTCCATGAAATCTAGGGGATACCAGATATTACAGCAATGTGTGAGACATAATATTTGGTATCCCCATAGTAACCGAAGTTGGAAAGCAAGCGGGAGGGTGCTTTTTGGCATAGAAATACTGTGCTTACCCATCCAACATAAGACCATGTCAAATTGAATCCTGGTAAGTTTTAACCAGAGAAACACAGGGGATGTCAAATTTTATAAGTGGTATTGCAAGTTATATATGGTATCCCCTAAAGGAACCGGTTCTAAAATGGAATGATATATAAAATGTGAAAAGCTACTGTAGACTGCTGTCAAATAAATGCCCACCTCAACTGGTCAATGGCTGAATGGTAGTCCATGAAATCTAGGGGAGACCAGATATTACATCAATATGTGAGCCATAATATTTGGTATCCCCATAGTAATCAATGTTGAAAAGCAAAAGAAATGGTGCTCTTTGGCATAGAGTTACTGTGATCACCCATCCAACAAACCACCATGTCAAATTAAATCCTCTTCAGTTCTAACCTGAGAAACCTAGGGGATACCTGATATTATAGGTGGCATATGCCATTATATATATAGTATCCCCTGAAGGAACCGGTTGTAAAATGTTGTGGAATGATGGATAAAATGTGAAAAGGTGCTGTACTCTGCTATCAAATAAATGTCAACTTCAACGGGTCTATGGTGGAATGGTAGTCCATGAAATGTAGGGGATACGAGATATTACAGCAATGGTTGAGCCATAATATTTGGTATCCTCATAGTAATCAATGTTGAAAAGCAAAAGAAAGGGTGCTACTTGGCATAGAGATACTGTGCTCAGCCGTCCAACACATGGCCATGTCAAATTAAATCCTGTCAAGTTCTAACCCGAGAAACCTATGGAATTCCAGATTTTTTAGGTAGTATATCCCATTATATATAGTATCCCCTGAAGGAACCTTTTGTAAAATCTTGTGGAATTATATATAAAATGTGAAAAAGTACTGTAGTCTGCTGTCAAATAAAAGTCAACTTCAACTGTTTAATGCCGGAATGGTAGCCCATGAAATGTAGGGGATACAAGACATTACAGCAATAGCCATAATATTTAGTATCCCCATAGTAACCTAAGTTGGAAATCAAACGAGAGGGTGCGTTCTGGCATAGAAATACTGTGCTTACCCTTCCAACATAAGACCATGTAAAATATAATCCTGGTAAGTTTTAACCCGAGAACCACAGGGGATACCAGATATTATAGGTGGTATTGCCCATTATGTATGATATCCCCTAAAGGAACCGCTTCTAAAATGTTGTGGAATGATGTATAAAATATGAAATGCTACTGTAGTCTGCTATCAAATAAATTTCCACCTCAACTGGTCAATAGCTAAATGGTAGTCCATGAAATCTAGGGGATACCAGCTATTACAGCAATGTGTGAGCCATAATATTTGGTATCCCCATAGTAACTGAAGTTGGAAAGCAAACGGAAGGGTGCGTTTTGGCATAGAAGTACTGTGCTCACCCATTCAACATACGACCATGTCAAATTAAATCCTGTTAATTTCTAACCGAAAAAAACACAGGGGATACCAAATATTATAGCTGGTGTAGCCCATATTATATGGTATCCCCTAATGGAACCTGATGTAAAATAATGTGGAATGATGTAGAAAATGTGAAAAGCTACTGCCGTCTGCTATCAAATAAATGTCCACCTCAACTGGTCAATGGCTGAATGGTAGCACATGAAATGTAGGGGATACGAGATATTACAGCAATGCATGAGCCATAATATTTAGTAAACCAATAGTAACCGAAGTTGTTTTGGCATAGAAATACTGTGCTTACCCATCCAACATAAGACCATGTCAAATTGAATCCTGGTATGTTATTACCAGAGAAACACAGGAGATACCAAATATTATAGCTGGCATAGCCCATTAAAATATGGTATCCCCTAACGGAACTGTTTGTAAAACCTTGTTGAATTATGTATAAAGTCTGAAAAGCTAATGTAGTCTGCTATCACATAAAAGGCAACTTCAACTGGTCAATGGCTAAAAGATGACACATGAAACATTGGGGATACAAGATATTACAACAATGCATGAACTATAATATTTTGTATTCCCATAGTAAGAGATGTTAGAAATCTCAAGGAAGAGTGCCAGTGGGCAGACAAATACAGTCATTACCATATTTTCATTTTTGTCCCGTAGATAACGCTGTCTCGGCGAGTCCACTTTGTTTGAATGCTTTTTTCACATAGCAGCACCCGGTTCTGTTCTTCCCCACTCACGTATGCGCTAAGATTATTATTTTAACCTTCTGATTACCCGCTATTCACTTTTGTATTATAGTCACTCGACAGACCTCAAAGTTTGCCGCACTTCGCTCTTCACTATTTGAGCCCGACTCCACCCTCAATCAGTTTCACACTGAGCACGTCGTGCTTCACTTACAATCGGATGTTTGTCGTTTTCTTTCGTTGCACACCGCGTTTTTGCGCAGATTGTTTCATCACTCCTTGAAGTTACAGGTGAGCATTAATGCACCCGGACCCCTCACACAGCTGTTTACGCATGCCACTCATAGCCGTACTTTCCTAGATGATTCATTTGGGACCTTTATTTACACCCTGACGTTTCTGATTTAGTTTGTTTCTTCATATCACCAAATTTCACACCATTGCATGAGTGCTCTTTCATGCTTTGTTGCTTCGTCTTTCTTGGGCACCATTGTTTTTCTTGGGCATCATTAATTTGAGTTGCTACAGGCACCACTTTGTAATTACTACGATACTGATTCCTGTACTGCGCATTACACCTGGATATCCTTGTGTTTTCTTTATAGAACTTTCTCCCTGACGAAGAGCAGATGCTCGAAATGCATTGGGGACGCATAGACTGAATTAACAGATACTTGCTATGGATGATTGTGATGGTTATACATTTTGACTTTGAAGAATGATATTTCACTTATGAATATATTCAACATATGACTACAATATGAACTGAATATCACCTTATGATTAAAATCGTTTGTACCAAGAAACTTACCTAGCGACTACCTGATTATCTTTAATACTGCAAGGTCTTCGCACACGGTGAACTCGAGGTTATACTTTACACTGTGTAAGATTACCCAATTCGATATTCCTTCTAATGTTGCCAGTGTTGTTGCTTCCTTGCCCCCACACTCCCTCATTCCATTGTTGTCTGCGTTAATGCTTGTTTCTACCTGTCCACCATGCTTCCATTGTTGCATTGTGGCTTGCAACATCCAAACTCCATCCACATTCTATTGTTGCATATGATGTTGCTTGCTTTCATCCACCCTCCCTACTTCCATTGTTTCACCACTTAATGTTGATTTCACCAACTAACTCTCATTTCTTCAGTTTTTACCTGTGTAGTTGCTTTCAACGCCTAGCCACATTCATTTGCTGCCTGTGGTGTTGCTTGCCTGCACCTATACTAACTTCTTCCATTGTTGCTTGTGTTGTTGCTTGTAAGCCCCCCCTCGCTCCTTCCATTTTTCTTGTGTTGTTGCTTACCCCACTTACCCATCTCAGCTGTTGCCTGTATTGTTCTATACCTTAACCACCCTCCCTCCTGTTGTTGTCTGTGTTGTTGCCAGTGTTTGCATGCACCAACCATGCTTTATCTATGTGCTTGCTGTGAGCACTTCCCTTCCATCATCCATTGTACATGGTGCCCGCCTAATTCAGTCACTCACCCATGTTGCCTCCATAGCAGCTTAAGTGCGGCTTGTGTGTGAAATTTCCATGGTTTAAGCGTATTTATGAGTGACATTCAACAACCAAAGATGAGATTTTGAGCAGTGAAGAGCTCTACAACAATCTTGAAACAGCTGCTAAAATGGAAGGTCACTATCATAACCACTCTCCATTATAAAAATATGAAAAAATCCTGGACCGGCCACTCCTTAACAAGGGTGCCTTGAAATCTGCATTAATCATCAGAACCACAATATGACATACAAGCAGGATCACTCCAAACATCACTGTGACAGGCAGGTCACTTTGTCTTTCTCTTAATAGTTACCCTGCCTGCAACTTACCTACTTTTTCTGCTGGCCCTCTGTGCACTGATGATCATGCTATACCTGTGTGTGTACTCATACTGGCTGTCTTTTGACATTCAGCTAGTGCAGAGATGCTGCACTCTTGTCTTCTGTCATGCTTTACTGCTCACTGCTGCTGGTGCCGATTTGAAGTAAGAGTAGATGGAGACCGTACGCTCTCTTTCATGGGCGTACACGGGGACAAACTCCCTGCTCATTGAAAGTCTGCCACACTTTGCAACCGCAAAAGCTTTTTAAATCATGGCAGCATGGCACCTCATTACCATGACCGGTCACAAGCAGACAGTCATAGTGTGCCCTCCCTCTTTTGAATGCTTGTCCAGAGTAGCATGTGTGACACAAGGCACTTGTCATTTTTCTCCTGCGAGCAGGTTTGCCCTGTAGGCCCTATCCACTGGCAGCAATGCTGTTATGATTAAATGCAGGAGACAGCAGGTGACAATTTTCAAGTAGGGTTTATTTGATCGGAGAAAGCCCACAAATGATGTCCTTGCCAGACACAGCTCGACCAACTGTCAATGATGCCACTAAGGTGACATCATGCTGGAATGTAGAGTACATCACAGAGATGTGCCATTCCAGCCAGCATCTCAATACAATATAACACATCTCCCCATCCTACAGTAAAACAAAGAACTAAGAATGAAACAGAAGAAAAATAAAAGATACATCAAGCTATATGTAAAAAAATAATGAATAACAAAAAGAATAAAAACACCCATTCTCGTCGCCAAAATTGTTATGATTAAATGCAGTAGACAGCTGGTGACAATCTTCAAGTAGGGTTTATTTGATAGGAGAAAGCACCCAAAGGATGTCCCTGCCAGACACAACTGGACCAACTGTCAATGATGGCACTAAGGTGACATCATGCTGGAATGTACAGTACATCACAGAGATGTGCCATTCCAGCCAGCATCTCAATACAATATAACAGATGCCTTCCTCAGGGTCGGCAGCATTCTGGTGCCAGTCTGTCAGTGTGCCAACACACTAGCGCATAGGGTAATCCAAGTACAGCACTGCCAAATTAGTCTGAGGGTCTGTAGCGCTGCATGGTCTGAGAGGTGCAGGCACCCCTGCTCACTCTAAACTAGCAGGGGAGCATATGGCATGCTGTAACACAAAAACTTAGTTTTGCCCACCAGTTGCTAGGTCTATTGCCAATCATCATCCAATCACTGACTTGTTTGTGGACTTGAGTTAAATGGCACTAACGGTGATGTGCAGGTGGCGCCAGTTTTCGAAATACAACAAGGCAAGTCGCCGCCCCCTAGATGGATCATCACTCTCTGTATCAGCCTGGACATGGGGCGGTGCACTGCTTGGTGGTCTCAGGGTGATTATCACTAACCAGAGAGGATGAATTGTCAGAATCTGTTTGAGAGCCTGAGCCATGGCATGTATTGTGGATGAATTCCTGAGGCAAAGCTTTATGATGCACTGCTGCCTGAGTCTGAGGGTGGCACTGCGCCGTGTGATGACAAATTGTGTTCTTTATTGTGAGTAAAGGCTCACTGGCTGCACAGTATGCACACTACTGCCAGCAGGGATCCTGCTGCTCGCGCTTTTGCAATGGCATGTTCCTATTTGAAGTTTCTTGTACCTCATAGTGCCGGTGTGTTCGGAGGTGCTAAAAATGCATGACCGCATTTTAGTGCGTGTTGAGGACAACCGCACTAAACTGCATTGGTCTTACCACTGATGCACAATACTAGGCAGAGCTGTGCCTCCAAATTTTTTTATTCCCCACCCCTTCCATTGTCCATCTTACCCCCATACCCATCCCTTCACTCCCTCCTTGTGCCCCCTGCCTTTCTTTCTACTCCGCCAGCAATAAAAATTAGAGTTAAGACCATATCCTATCTCCTTTTCAAGTTGAGCATAGAGTCCACGAGCACGCGCTGCTCTGTGAAGCAGAATGTGTCTACAATATGAGCTTTAACCAAAACCATTGATTGCCTTTCATTCTTTTGGTGCCTTTCAGAAATGTTGGCTTTTTATTGGTGCATTGCTTGTAATTGTCACTCCTATGTGTGCTTGGTTCACGCTTAGGCGATTTCACTCATTATTCCTTTGGATAGGCCAAAATGTGTTCTTGGTTCCTCCTGGTTGCCAATCACAATGTGCGCTTCCTCTGCTCTTTCCCCGTTGATCAGTGCGGCACGCAGCACTTTATGAATTCTTCTGCATGGCACGTTGAGCTTTAACTTTAAGCATGGACGCATTTGCACTATAAACTGCATGCTTCAAACAGACGGACATCTTGACCTCTGCGTGTTTCTCTGTTTATTAGGCATGTTTCTGCTGAAGCTAGCGATATTGCAAGTTAGACTTACTTTCGTTGTTCACAGACGGAGATTGAGTCACGTGGGGGAAATTTGACATTGTGGTTGGTAGACTTTGCATCCTTGGCGCGGTGTTCACTGATATTTTGTCTCTATCTCCTGTATTTTTTTGTGCTGTGTTAGACTTAGTTTTTGCTGGCTTAGATGCTTTGGGAACTTTGGCCTTGATCAGTGTCAAAAGTGCATGTGCTCCCTGAATAAATTGTTATTGCAATTGGTTATCCCTGATTGGTATATTTGATTTACTGGTAAGTCTCTAGTACAGTGCACTGTGTAAGCCCAGGGCCTGTAAATCAAAGGCTACTAGTGGGCTTGCAGCACTGATTGTGCCACCCACATGAGTAGCCCTGTAAAAGTATCTCCGACCTCCACTACAGTGCCTGTGCGCAGTTTAAACCTGCCATGCCGACCTGGCAAGTAAAACCACTTGCCAGGCCCTAACCCTCCCTTTTCTTACATGTAGAACCACCCATCTGGTAGGCCATGTACTGCTGTGTTTTAAATGTCCTGAAATACTGCAAATTTAGTTTTTCACTATTGAAAGGCTAGCTGTCACATAGGCTAACATAGGAGTTGCTTTATAACATCTCACAAAAATCAGGAAAAAAATATGGTTGATATTTTCATGCAATGTACACCTAGATGTGGTTGAGTACTCTGTGAACAAATAACACTGTACTTTTGTGTTTATCTGTCCTCCGGTTCTGGGACCCCTCTTCCTATATTACTGCATACCCGGGTCCCAGTGACTTCTTTTTGGGTTGGCCCTATTTTGTAGCGTTATAACTTCTCAATCATAACTTTCCAATGGGACAAGAAATAGAAATGGAGTTTAGGCTCTAAAAACGCAGAATTTAATAACACATCTTTTAGTAAATATGGTTTTTAAATTGTGTGTTTGAAAATGCCACTTTATGAAAGTAGCGCAAACACAAAAAGATGGACGGAGAACTGAAACTTTTTGGACTAACCCAAGTCACAGATCTGAGTACAATCCATCATCGTTCTTTAATTCACTGTGCCACCCCAGTTCAGACCCAGCCATATGCAAATCAGTCTTGACCCTGTCTTTAGTGGGATCAGTCTAGCCCGAAATGCCAAGCCAGGTCTTCCCTGGATGGGAAAGAAGCATCCTTGGACCAGTTTTGGGGTAACACCCCTCATCAGCCAGGCTAGTTTGAATCCGGTGGCAAAGTGGGAAAGGGACCCATGTCTGGGCCTACCTAGCCAAATTAGGGCAAACAAAACAAGCACAAAGAGATGATGGACAGAGCACTGAAACTTTTCAGAAACTCACCCCAGTCTTAGATCTGGGTTGTATTCATCATCGTTCTTTAGCTCACTTCACCATCCCAGTTCAGACCCAGCCATATGCAAATCAGTCTTGACTCTGTTCCTCATGGAAACAGTCCTGACTGAGCTGCGAAAGCAGGTCTTCCCTGGACTGGAAACAAGCATCCTGGGACTGGTTTCAGGGTAACACCTCTCATCAGCCAGGCTTGCTTGACTCCAGTGGCAAAGAGAGCAAGCGACCAATGTCCGGGCATACCCTGCCAACTTAGGGCGAACAAAGGAAGCACAAAAAGATGATGGACGGAGCGCTGAAACTTTTTAGACACTCACCTCCAGTCACAGAGCTGGGCTGAATTGATTAACGTTCTTTAGCTCACTTCGCTACCCCGGTTTTTGCACTTTTAGAAAGTAGGCCTTTTCTTGTTTAACCATTCTGTGTGCCTCTACTGGTTTGTGTATTGACTGTTTGGTGTTGGAGTGACAGGGGCTATGGATGTGCTTTCACTGTAGACAGCCACCAGGAGGGGTAGGGGAGTGACCTGTCTTTTCCTGGGAGACTCATTGCTGGGCTGAATAAACTTTGGCTGCCTTTAGAGTGGTGGGAAGAGTTTCCCTTGCACCTAAATAGGCAGTGTCTCCTTTGCACAATGCTGTCTCCACTTCCTGTGGGCCTGCTGCACCAGAGAGGACAGAACTGGTTTAGTCTGGGCTCAGAGACCCTTCCTACAAAGACAAAATGGGGTATAAGTATTGGACCTTACACCCCAGAGAATTAGATCACTCTTGGACTCAGGATGAATCTCAAAAGTTAAACAAGGCAATTACAGATTAAGAATGCAGCAAGGAAAAGGTCAGTATTAACCCTACTCTGTGTAGCCAGAAGCAATGATGCATGTGTCATTACTCTTTAATGGGACATAAATGTTCATGCTTGTTTTTTTACCTCACACAATAGCTCTCTAATGTCAGGCATTTAATATGTTTACAGTTTCACAAGCAACCCACTCACTGCCTGCTGAGAAGTGAATGAATTAAAAATCCCATGAATCACATACACATCTATGGGTGCTTTGTTTGTACAATCGAAATCAGAATTCCCATCACAAATGTGCAAAGCTAAGTTTAGATGAACATACCCCCGCCACAGATGTCCAGCGCCCTAGCACTATTAGCAATCAAAACAGCACTCCACATTGTTCAAGCCCTCCATAAAATTCACCAACACAAATGTCACTGGGGATTCGATATGCATGTTTTATTTGAGATATTTGGACAAGTCTTTGCATATTATAAGGTTTTGTAAATTTGTGTGCAATGAAAGGCTGCTTTTCTTTCTAATTATGTGTCATCATTTTCAAACTTTGTAACACAATCCACACAAATAAACTCCATGCCATGCAAAATAATTCGAATCAGCATAATTTCACTCAACACCAGTCACTTCCACATCACACAATTCAACTCGACACATTTTCATTCACCACACATAATTCGACAACAAGCCACATATTTCCTCCAACAAAATTACACAGCACACTACATACATCCAAACCACACCACAGAATTCCACATCATGCCACAAAATTCAACAGAACACCACATAATTAAAATTCACAACATTCAACTCCACAGCACAAAATGCCATTCCACATAACTGCACTCAGTGACACAATTACACTCCACATAATTCCAGTACACCCAATACCACACAATTACTATACACATATTTCAACTGAAGAACATTCTACTTAATTCCACACCACAAATCCACTATACACCACACAATTCCAACCCAACCCACATAATTCCACTCCACATCACATATATCCACTCTACGCCAATCGAAAACAGAAGCGAAAAAGACATTGTCAATAATAGCACCAATACCTCTAACTCTCACAAATGAAGGACCGATTTGTATAGTTTCTCCCGATGGTGCCAGGCACCGAAGGGCCCAGAGGAATGCCAACTCTGAAAGGGGGAGGAGGAGCCAGGCGATGCTCGATGCCGCAAAGGTCAGTCCCTGAGCCCGGCAGGACCGTAGGATGCGGTCTAGCTGGAGGCGGGGCTAGGCTACATATTGGCTGAGTGTGAGAGGAGCGTGGCGGTAACAGTAGGTGGTGGCAGCTCCTGCAATATCGCTGAGCGCTGGGGGGCAGACTGTGAGGCACGCTGTTAGCAATGATTTAAGATTGCTGTGTACTCTTCTGCTTACTCACTTTCACTTCACCGCTATCTGCCTGTTTTTAAATCGCACCATTCGCGCTTTTAAAAGCGACTGCTGGACATTTTTAAATCGCTGCTTCTCAATAATTTCTTATTCTTGTACTTACTTGCTGTCTGGTGTGCTCCCCTGCCCCGGTCCATCGCGGCTGCATTGCAGATTGTGTGGAGGGCAGGGCGCCATCCTAGGTCAGTCCAGAGCCCGGCAGGACGGTAGGCTGCGGTCTAGCTGGAGGCAGGGCTAGGCTACATATTGGCTGAGTGTGAGAGGAGCGTGGCGGTAACAGTAGGTGGTGGCAGCTCCTGAGATATAAGTGAGCGCTGGGGGGCAGACTGCGAGGCACGCTGTTAGCAATGATTTAAGATTGCTGAGTACTCTTCTGCTTACTCACTCTCACTCCACCGCTATCTGCCTGTTTTTAAATCGCACCATTCACGCTTTTAAAAGCGACTGCTGGACATTTTTAAATCGCTGCTTCTCATTAATTTCTTATTCTTGTACTTACTTGCTGTCTGGTGTGCTCCCCTGCCCCGGTTCATTGCGGCTGCATTGCTGATTGTGTGGACGGCAGGGCGCCAGCTTAGGTAAGTCCCTGAGCCCGGCAGGACCGTAGGCTGCGGTCTAGCTGGAGGCGGGGCTAGGCTACATATTGGCTGAGTGTGAGAGGAGTGTGGCGGTAACAGTAGGTGGTGGCAGCTCCTGCAATATCGCTGAGCTCTGGGTGGCAGACTGCGAGGCACGCTGTTAGCAATGATTTAAGATTGCTATGTACTCTTCTGCTTACTGACTCTCACTCCACCGCTATCTGCCTGTTTTTAAATCGCACCATTCGTGCTTTTAAAAGCGACTGCTGGACATTTTTAAATCACTGCTTCTCATTAATTTCTTATTCTTGTACTTACTTGCTGTCTGGTGCGCTCCCCCTGCCCGGTCCATCGCGGCTGCATTGCCGATTGTGTGGAGGGCAGTCCCTGAGCCAGGCAGGACCGTAGGCTGCGGTCTAGCTGGAGGCGGGGCTAGGCTACATATTGCACATGCCCCCACGAATGTGCAGCGGGCGCGCACCGAAGGCGTGCCAAAGGCAAGCCCGTCTGCACCCGTACGTGCCCGTTCGGGGCCAGTGGCAGGGAACTCTGCCCATTTTATTTCCTATCCGGCTCGGCTCTAACAAGTCTCCATAGCCACTGGCCTCTTAGCCCCTCCACTCAAACCCGTCTCGATTCACTGGGAATTTATAGTCCCAGGACCGATTTTCAGGAATTCACATTTCCCCTGGCATTCGCCCCGTTCCCTCCCACCCCGGCTGGTCCCCATGACCCTCTACCCTCCCCAACCAGAAGAACAACCAACTCTATGCTGACAGTCAGCTATTTAAACACCCGCTCGCTGGTGAAACACCAGCTAGAGATCTTCAAATTATTGGACTCGGCGAAACCTGACATACTCCTAGTAATGGAAACCTGGCTCAATGAGGAGTCAATTCAATTCAAATTGACTTTATTTCGGATATATTGCAATCCATAAAAGTACAAAACATTATACATTTCATTTAAAAAACATCACTGACATCTTGGCGGCGGTGCCCCCGGGCTATTATATTCTCCAGACTAATAGACCTCCTGGTAAGCCCGGTGGCGGGGTCACAGCCATTGTCAAACTTCCAATTAGGTTCTTATCTCTAAAGGCAGCTAGTATACTATCAGTGGACTGCCTCATTTTAAGACTTGAACCCTCCCTGTCTCCTCTTATCTGTGTTCTTGTCTACCGTCCCCCCCAACACATGCCCGGCTTCCCTTCACTGTTTGGCGATATGCTTTCCCAACTAGTGATCAACAATTCCAAAGTGTTAATCATTGGCGATTTTAACTTCTGGCCCTCCGATGCTAGGGAGAGCACTTGTTCCATTGCTTTTACTGATCTCCTAGCGGCCATGAACTGTATCCAGCATATTAAATCGCCAACGCATGTTAAAGGTCACGTCCTAGACCAGGTCTGGACGTCCAATCTAGATATTTCCCAACCCCTTATTTCCCCTTGTCCATGGTCGGACCATTTCATTATTACGTTTTCCATGGCTTTTATTCCCCACACTAGCCTTACACCAGCGGGGAACCTTTTAACCAGGAACTGGAACAGGGCTGATCTTAGTGAATTTTGCTCCCTGCTCAGTGCCCCCCCCCCCCCCCCCGCCGAACATGACTCCCAAAACACTCAGGCTATCAGTATGAGACACTGGCTAAAATCAGCCAGCAACATTGTGGCGCCATTTAGACATCTCAAACTAAAACGCCCCCATGATGCCCAGAGATGGTTTTCAGAGGAGTTAAAAATGAAAAAACTTACACTCAGGCAGGCCGAACGTAGCTGGAGGCGCAATTACACCCCCGAGAAAAAAAAGTTGTTTACGGCCCAGCTTAAAGATTATAAACAAGCCATCCTCCAGGCTAACACTTTATACTTCTCTAAAAAGATCACTGATTTGGCAACTAAGGCAAAAGATATTTTTTCTATAGTGGAAGATTTCTCACACCCCGATAGAGTAACCATTAAGCCTCTCCCCTCCCAAGCCCTTTGTGATTCCCTTAACTCCTTCTTTGTGGAAAAAATTGTCAAAATTTAAAATAGTATTCCTCTCCGTACACCAGACCCGACACCCTTATCTGCTACCACTTTGGCCACTAGAAATCCGCATACAGTGGATCAGATGCCCCTAATCTCTGAGAAGCAATTCTTCGCTTTGTTAAAGAAGGTGGGCTCAGGCTCTCCTACAGACTGCTGTCCCCCCATATTCTACGGGAGGCCTTTACTGCTTGCCCCAAACCCCCTTTGGCTTTGCTCAATAATTCCCTCTGGCTTGGTTTGGTCCTTAACTCCTTCAAGATAGCTGAGGTGGTACCCATCCTGAAGAAGCCTAATGTGGAACCCTCCTTATGAGTAATTTTCGCCCTATTTCCCTCCTCCCTTACCTCAGTAAAGTGCTGGAGGCTCATGTCACTAACTTTATGAGCTCGTTTATCGAACGCTCCCAGGTCCTCGACCCGCAACAGGCTGGCTTTAGGCCAGCACACTCAACCGAGTCAGTCATTCTCTCAGTGATGGAGGAGCTGAGTAGAGGAGCGGACCTCGGGATCAGCCAGGCCTTGGTGCTCCTGGATTTGTCGGCTGCCTTCGACACGGTCAACCATGATATCTTGGTCAGCCGTGTCGAGGACGCTGGCATCCGGGGGCCGGCCCTGGGGTGGATCCACTCCTTCTTGAGCAATCGTCATCAGGCTGTCCGCCTTTCTAATTTCTCAACGGACAAAGTTGAGTTGACATGTGGCATCCCCCAGGAATCTTCCCTGTCTCCCCTTCTTTTTAATCTATACTTGACTCCCCTCATTCGGGCCCTACGGTGTAGCAATGTCATCGCTTTCAATTACGCTGATGACATTCAGCTAATCTTTGACATTGACTCCTCCGATCAATCTATCTATAATTTTCAGTCCACCCTGTGTCTCATCAGTAACTGGATGGAGGACAATCACTTAAAGCTTAACCCCGACAAAACCGAGCTGGTCTTGGTCGGAGGTGCCTCCAATCCCTGGAATTCTAATTTTTGGCCCTCCTGCCTTGGCTCTCCTCCTCGCCCTTTTAACTCAGCAAAAAGCCTAGGAGTCATTATCAGTAATGACCTCTCTATGAAGCCCCAGATTAGTGCCGTGGTATCCTCCTGTTTTTTCCATTTCCGAAAAATCCATAAGATCTCCCGATTTTTAACCACTGAGGCCTTGACCCTGGCTCTTCTGGCCCTGGTAGTCTCTAGGATTGATTTTTTTTTTTTGAAAATATATTTTTATTGCAGGTTGGAATAATACACCCTTAAAGTAATCAACATTGCCGATATAAATACGCTCCAGGGAGAAGCCTCCGTTAATATAGTTACACAGCCATTCAGCCCAC
Organism: Lissotriton vulgaris; assembly: GCF_964263255.1. NCBI lineage: Eukaryota > Metazoa > Chordata > Amphibia > Caudata > Salamandridae > Lissotriton > Lissotriton vulgaris. Next base: position 656,488,463 of record NC_141695.1, read on the forward strand.
AACCCGAAGGTCTGGCGGCATCAATTTGAAGGTGGCATACTCTTACATCGCATACCTTTGCAGCAAAATCAACCAACTACTTCAGAATACTCCTGCTTTTCTTTTTCTCCCAACTCCCCACCAACCAACTTGCCCAAACACTTAAGCCAACATTTATTTAACCACACTAATCATCTCTAATTACGCTGTTCCTGCTCTGCCTCCACCATCATCTAAGTCATAGGAATTAGAGCGCAAAGTGTAGTGCAAGTATCCCTTTGAAAGTAGAGGCAGTTTCGACCCCAGCATTTACGGCAACACACTCTTCCTAACAGTGCTCAGACCCCCTCCCCCCTTATTAACCCTCCCTCCCTCCTAAAACTGTGCTGTGGGCGATTGCAAGTCCTAGCTACCATTTCGACTAAAACATGTATCGGCAAGCGAGGCTAACATGTGGAACCAGCTATCACCTGGACGTGGAGTGTTCACTCTTCCTCTTCCAGCTCCATCTGATCTTTCGGGGACTGAACCATGGCTTCCCAAGCCCTGGCCACCACTAGTGCCTTTTCATTACCCGAACGGGTAGCCTGCCTGAGCCTCACCACGCTTTCACAGCTTGCCCACTTGCAGAGTTCCCGCTTCCAGCGTCCACTCGAAGGGCCTTCCCTCGCCTTCCAATGCCATGTAATCTCGCGCTTAGCTAACAGAAGACCCAAATCTATAAATTCACTTGTAACTGTGGTCTTAGCAGTGTGTGGGAACCAGTGCAGCAAACAAGTGGCCATGTCATAATCTATCTGTCTGACCGTCACAGCGCTGAGCAGCCCTCCCACCTCCTCCCAGTAACCTTCCAACTTCGGGCACAGCCATAACATGTGTTCAATCTCAACTCCTTCTTCCCTGCATCTCGGGCACGCCGCGTCCTGGACCTGAAAGTACTTCCGGATCTTCCCTGGTGTCAAATAGGCCCTATGCACTATAAAATATTGGATCTGCTGGAGCCGCGCATTTCTTGTGTCCTTCCACGCCCTCTTCAGGATGTGACCCCACGCAGTATCAGGTATTGGGCGGCCCACGCTCTCCTCCCATCTCGCCTTAAGAACTTCAAGTGGCCGCAAACTCTCCCGAAGCAATCGGGATTGGAGACATGTCACTGCCTTGATTGTCCCAGCCGCCATCACCACATATTGACAAGCAAGGGTCAGTATCGGCTCTGATCTACCCGTTCTCCAGTGTTTCTGGATTGCGGTTGCAACCGCAGCATGCAGCAGAAAGTCCCCGTCAGGAAGCCCAAACACATCCTATAACACCACAAAGGGCGCCAGTTCCTCGTTCACATAGAGGTCTCCCACCATCTGAACACCCATCTGTTCCCAGTTCGCCAGAGGGGACCAGTCTTCACCGTGCGGTAACGTCGTCAGCATGCCCAACGGGATCTCCGGAGCGTACGGGCGATGCTTCCCCGCCCTGCACTGTGTCCTATTCCAACACGTTCGCAGGGTCCGCTCCTCACCAGTCAGTTCCCGCACATCAAGCCTCTTCTGCATCACAATATATGCCAACACATGCCGCGGTATTCCCCGACCCCAGCCACTTTCTGGACCCCGATATTCCCGCGCTATATGTTGTGTCAGCACCTGCAATTGAGCCGCCAAATAATAGAGCTCAAAATCCGGCACTGCTAGGCCGCCCTCCAATCTTGGTGTCAACAACGTCGACAGCGCCACATGCCTCCTTCCCGTACCCCACAAGAAGCCCACCACCAACGACCTCAGCTCCTTAAAAATTCTCGTTGGGACCCAGATCGGTAAAGTGCGAAAATAATACAGCAATCTAGGCAGGGCCACCATCTTAAGCAGAGCCACCCTGCCCAGCACCAACAAGGTAAGCATCGCCCAAAAATACATGCATCTTTTCAAGGCCTTAACACATCGATATATATTACCCTCTAATAAGTCCTTCTCAGTATTGTAGATCCGCACCCCCAAATACGTGAGGCACACCGGTTCCCAAGTCAGTTCCCCCAATGATTCGGGAGGAGGCAGTCCCCGGCGGGTCGGGAAGAGACACGTCTTAGTCCAGTTAACCCGAAGTCCGGAGACCATCCTGAAACGCGACAACATGGTCGTAGCCCCCGGCAAGTCAGCATCGGCCTCCCGAAGAAATAGGAGTAAATCATCCGCGTATAGGGAGATGAAGTGCTGATCACCCCGGTGCAGCAGCCCTCTATATAGCTGTCCCGATCTAGCCTGTGTTGCGAGGGGTTCAATCGTCAGCGCGAACAACAATGGCGACAGCGAAAACCCCTGTCGCGTCCCCGTCATAATCGGACATTGAGCAGATATCACTTCACCTATCCATGGAATACAATACCGTCGTCCACCGCACGAAGTGGTCGCCCAGACCAAAACCACTCAACACCCTGCGCAGGAAAGGCCACTCCAGACTGTCAAATGCCTTCTCTATGTCTACTGAAAGGACCGCCGCGGAGCTCTGGTCTTCCTGGTTCTCCGCCAATCCCCGGAGGAATCGCCAGACACTCAGGGCTGTACATCGTGTGGGAATAAATCCCGCCTGGTCATCGTGAACCAACGTCGTCATGTGCGGCAATAAACGGGTCGCCAGAATACTACTCAGAATCTTATAATCTACCGACAGCATGGAGAGAGGTCGGTACGACGCCACATCCGATTCCGGGCATCCCGGTTTCAGTAGTGGAATGATCAGAGCCTCCCGCATCGAGCACGGCAGAGAGCCTGCCTCACTCGCTTTGCGGTAGATCTCCACCAAGGCAGGCGCCAGCACCTCAATTTATTTAGCATAGAATTCGACCGGTAGCCCATCCAGTCCCGGTGTCTTATTGCGGGCCATACGTTTAATGGCACTTCGCACTTCCATCAACGTAATATCCTGTCCCAGGAGTTGCGCCTGTTCCTCAGACAGTTGTGGCAACTGAATCCCCCGCCAGTACTCCTCTATGTCTGCCTCCGTTTCCCCCCTGCGGCTACTATACAAGGCCTCATAATAAGAGGTGAAGCGTGACACAATCAGTTCCTGTGAATACGTCAGGTCGCCATTCTCCAACATTATCTGCATAATGGGGCCACTCCGCGGCGTCGGGTCGGCCATTTTGTCCAGCAGAGTACCAACTTTATCTCCCTCCGCATGCACCTTTGCTAGGTAGCCCCGCTGATCAAAATACCGTAGCCTTTCAGTCTCAGCCGCTACCTTCTCTTTTGCTTCCAGCACCCTCTCCTGCAGGGACGGTTGCTCAGACCTCTGTCGCTCTAAGTCCCTCAAGGCTCCCTCCGCTTTAGCCAAATCTTCCAAGACTGTCCTCCTAGCCCCCGAGTACTTAGTGATGCAGACCCCTCGAATGATCACCTTAAAAGCATCCCATTCAAGCGCCCGCGATGACGCCGTACCCCAATTTTCCCGGAAATAATGATCTATCCCGTCGCCCACCTCGGTCCGAAATACCTGGTCGTCCAGGGTGTCGGGCGCAGACGCCAAGTCGGGATCGCCGTAGTCGCCCTCTGCCAATTAAGGGAGAGCAACAGCGGGTTGTGGTCAGAGACCGTTCTAGCAAGGTATTCAGTGTAGGCAGCCAGTCGAGCTATCAGAGGGGAACACAGGAAAGCGTCGATGCGTACATGAAGTTCATGCACAGCTGAAAAATACGAATAATCCCTAACCTGAGGGTGTTGGGCACGCCACACATCTAGCAGTCCCCAACTATCCTGCCATTCCGATCTAGCTTTAGCCAATTTCCTAACCTGGGTGGCCGCTAACGGTGGGTGCGATCTATCCATGTCAATATCCGTAATAGCATTAAAATCCCCCACCCACTAGTATCGGACCCACTAGAAAGGGTGCTAGAGCGCCTGACAAGCTATCTAGAAAACAGGCTTGGTCGGTGTTTGGTGCATAAAGACTGCATAGTACTATGTCCCTTCCATAGAGTCTACCCTCCACTGCTACATATCTGCCCTCATGGGCCACGATCTGGCTGGTGACCTGAAATGGGATCCCTGCCCGCACCCAGATGAGCACTCCCCTCGCAAATGCCGTATAAGCTGTACCAAAGACCTGACCCCTCCATCTACGCTGCAGCGCCTGACCCTCTGCCTAAGTAAGATGTGTCTCCTGCAACATTGCTATGTGCACTTCTCTTCTCAATAAAGAAGCATGTACTTTATGGCGCTGAACCATAGTGTGCAAACCTCTCACATTCCAAGTGATACATTTCAGATCACGTAACGATCCCATCCCAACAGTCTCGCCTCTCCGTCTTCCTCACGGTAGCAATGCCCACACCAATGCTCGACCACAAAAACTCAACACACCAGAAATAAAGACCCCAGAATACAATCCCCCTACCCCTCCCACCAGAACAGGACCCAATAATACATTATCAGCCCCCATCCAAACTTCCACAACAACACACAAAATTCTACACTGCAGTAACCACTACAGTTAGCCTTAAGAGCTATAGGAGGGCGTTTCAGGTCCAACGGGTGGCAGGGTTCGCCCCCGCACCTAGCCCAAGATCCCACGTACTAGATCACCTCATTACTTGCAGCATCAAAGTTTTTGCCAGGTCCAGCAGCTCTACCTGGCCCATACATCTGCAGCACCCTGCTGGAGGCGTCAGTCGCCGAAGATTCCATCCGCCGTTTGGGGTGTTACCTTAGGGCCCTTGATACTGTCTGCATCCGAAAGTTCAGCCCCTGATTTCCCTCCGTCGTCTTCAGAGTCCGACCCCACCATCGATCCCTCTCTTTGCAAGCCCGTAATCACGGCTGTCGCCGCCAGAGCACCCCGCCTATCCGCGGCCATTTGCACGCCCTGCTGTGCTCTCTGGGTCTTGTTGCGTTTGCGGAGGCGTTGTGATTTGCGCACCTGGACAGGTTTCGACTTTCCCCGCTCACCCCCACCCCTCCGATCCATGCCAGCTTGATAGGATTCAAGCCAAGTCCATGCCTCCTCAGGAATCTGACAAAAGTGCGTGGTCCCATCAAGGATAATTCGAAGCTTAGCTGTGAAGAGCAGAGAATACTGTATCACCTTGTCCCTCAGTTCCTTCTTCACAGTCAAATAAGAGGCCCTGCGTTTTTGAACTTCCTGGGTGTAATCCGGGAAAAGCGTGACCGCACTATTCTCCACCTGGAAGGGTCCAGTCGAGCGAGCCCGCTGTATTAGCAGATCCCTGTCTTTAAAGTGCAGGACCTTGACCACCACCGGTCGAGGAGGGCGGCCCGGCAGGGGCGGCCTGGCTGGAACCCTGTGCACCCTTTCAATGGAGGAGGAGAGGCCCTCCGGGCAACAACCAACTTAAACCAGTTCTCCATGTAGGCGATCATGTCGGCCCCGTCCGTTTTTTCCGGCAGACCTACCACCTGGACATTGTTATGCCGATTTCGGCTTTCTGAATCCTCCGCCCTCTTTTCTAAGGTCTCCAGGCAGGCCAGCACATCATTCAGCTTGTGTTCCGCCGTCACCACAGCCGGATTCAAGTCTTGAAGCAGTAGTTCATTTTCTTTCACTCTGTCCGCCACTTTGGAGTGGTCTGCCCGTAGCAGCCCCAGCCCCGTAGCGACCAGTGCTATATCCTGATGTAAGGATTCCTTAGTTGCCATTATGGCTTCAAGGATACTGTCCAGGCGTTTATTCAGCCTTTGCTCCAGCGGCGTTCCCTCAGGGTCCACAGTGCTGTCATTACGCTCCTCCTGCTCCACCTCCTCCGCCTGTCCAGACTTCGGCTTCATCTCACGGCCTTCCGTAGCCAGATGGCCCACCAGATACACTACTTCTGTCACTGGTATTCCCAGTACGCCCCCCCGGCGCCCCAGTGCTTGTCCAGCACCTCCACAACCAGCTCAACTCAGCGCCTGGAACCTCGTCCCTGTCACTTTGCACCACTCCAGGTCTTCGATTCCTACATGAAACGCAGTTCTGGCTGTCGCTCTATCCCCACCAGGGCCGGGCCCCCCAATCAGTACTTCAACGATACAGGCCCTCGCTCCTCAGCCGTGAACTCCTGCCGTCCTGCTCCTATGTTGGACACCGCGGCGCATCGCCCCCTTGACAGGGCCAACCCATCCACTGGTGCGTCCGTCTGGGTGGGCACTCCACCTTCCCACGGCTAGTGCCCCGGCCGGCAAACAGATTTCTTCGGCAGTCGACTGCTATGCCCACACCGGGGGTGTCTGCCCAGTTATCTTCTCCCAGCCAAGCCTACACCTATCACCATCACCAGCTCCTGCCAGGGGGAATGCGCAGGTGTTCCCAGGCCCAATGCAAGAGTCCACAAGTTCGCCCAATGCCCACACATCAAGGGACACTGCCTGTGCCAGCAGACTGCAGATCCCAGACCTTCAGTATCTGCAGCAATGGGGTGGCCGCACTCAACCTCTGCAGCACAGCCTCTATGGCGCTTCCGTCCCGCGTTGGCCCTAGGTCCCCGACTGCTGCCTTCTTGCAGTGTGCCGCTCGTTGCAGACCTGCCCCTGCTGCTCTCACCTCCTTAGCATCGGGCGCAGGCCTGCAGCACAGCTCTCACCCGGATCGGTGGGGGGGGGGCACACATCCTCTCGCAGCACTCCTTGAACAGCTCGGTGTCCGTGCCACTCTGCCCTCTGCAAGGATCTCGGGGCCCGGCAAAGGGCTCAGCCGTCAGTTGCCTCCTCTTCTGGTCCCATTGCCGATTGTGCTCCCGCAGGCGATCGGAAGTCCCCACAATCCGGCGTACGGCCCGGCTTGTCACCCGCACCACGGGCTCTCTTAAATGCCGGCACAAGCGCTATCACCAGTTCCCCTGCATCGCTGTATCAGGGCTATTCCCCGAGCATCCGCCATCTTGAGGAGTCGCTTCCCCTGCGCCGCCTGCCGCACCGTGATATTCTGGAGCGAGTGCCAGCCCCAATGCGATTGTTCTTTCTTCAGGTCGGCAGGCTTGTCCGCATCCCGCACCCTTCCAACAGTCGGTCAGACCCCCAGGCAGCCTTTCGGTGCACTGCTCGGTCCTGATCAGTCTTCCCGGTCCGAGGTCGCCGCCATCTTGCTATCGGCGCTCGGCTCCCGCAGCAGCTCACTCTGCTCTCACGTCGCCTCTGGGCCCCCGAGCAGGACAAAAGTGGGTGCAGAAGCTGCTCCTTGTATTCCGATCCAGTATGCTGCACTGTAGGTGCACTGTAGGTGAGTTTCAGGATATTTATCAGAATTAAAAACGGGATCGGGCGCGGAGCTACAGGCTCACGCCGCCATCCCCATCGGCGCCCAAGCCATGCCCCCGTCTCTAGGATTGATTATGCCAATTCACTTTATGTCGGCATCCCTGCGTACCAACTAAATCGCTTACAGTTGGTACAGAATCAGGCCACAAGACTAATTTTCCATCAGCCCAAACACATTCATGTTCGCCCTCTGCTTAAAACCCTCCATTGGCTTCCAGTGGCTAAACGCAGCTAATTTAAAGTTAGCTGCATCATTTTTAAAGCCCTGGCTGGCCTTGGCCCTGCTTTCATTTCCTCCCTTCTTCACCACTATCATCCTTCGCGCAACCTTCGCTCCTCTCACCTGGCTCTACTGACAATTCCCACCTTTAAGAGCAAAAGACATGGTGGCCTCAGATTTTCTTTCCTTGCCTCCTCTCGCTGGAATGCTCTACCTTTGGAGCTGATACTCACTACTTCCTACCCCTGTTTTAGATCCCTCCTCAAAACCTTACTGTTCCTCCAAGCCCATTAATAATCACAGTCTCTCTCGATCACCTACACTGCTGAATGTCTGTTCACCCTATGCTCACAGCGCCATGAAACCGCTTGGTGTAAGTGCGCTATAAAAGTATTTTTTAACATAACATAACATAACATAGCAAACCTACCTGGTATGGGGAGGCCTGACTGAACTGAAGAGGGAGCCCCACGACACTCACTGCCACAACAGATATCCGCGGGCATGCTGTCTCCCAAGAAGAGACCAACATGCGTGGTACCCTGTACCATTAATTCAGGGGCGCGCCACACTTATTTTTATCTAGGAGAGGAGCCACACTCATTAAAATTGTTCTGACTGGACTCCTACCTCCAATTTAAACCTCACTCTCTTATACATCTACACTCATCAGGCCTCTCACACGCACTGCACATTAAAGCAAGGAACAAAAGATCTCCGCTAAAGAGCCCCTTCATGGATGCCCTTCGGGTATAGCGGTACAATAGGGGGTGGTGATGGACGGAGCATCTGAACCAATCAAACACTCACACCCAGTCAACACATCTGGGTTGAATCCATCACTGTTCTTTAGCCCACTCTGCCACCCCAGTTCAGACAGCTCTGTGACTGGGGGTGAATGTTTTGCCATTGTGCAACATTCCGTCCATCATCTTGTGTGTTTTGCTGTTCACCCTATGTGGGAAGGGTATGCCCAGACGTGGGTCCACTGGAGTCAAGCTATCCTGGCTGAAGACGGCTGATAGCCAGAAACCGGTCCTAGGATGCTTGATTCCGGTCCAGGAAAGACATGGCTTGGCAGTTTGGTCTGGACTGTTCCCATGAGGGACAGGGTCAAGACTGATTTGCATATGGCCATGTCTGAACTGGGGTGGCTTGGTGAGCAAATTAACGATGGATTAAACCCAGATCTGTGACTGGGGGTGAATGTTTTGCCATTGTGCAACATTCTGTCCATCATCTTGTGTGTTTTGCTCTTCGGGTATTGCAGCGCAGACCCGACGAAGAGCAGACCCAATAATGAAGCATGACACCTAGCGGTCTGGGTGTGTCAGGGTCCTAATTCCGATAAGAGGATTTCCCTCCACTTACTAGATTTCACTTTTTTTCACAACCTGTTTTTGACTGTCAGTTTGTCAAAAACTGACAAGCATACCTCTTTTGTAGTTATGTCTCCCAAGAAGCACCTTATCAGAAGGGGGAAGAGAGCTAGCAGGCGCTGCCCCCCCCCCCCCCCAACCCGCAACCTCAGTCCTAACCGGGCCGGAGCCGGAGCCCTGGAGCTGATGCACACTCGGCTCATCCTTTACAAGTGTTGTGTCGGACTGCATATTAGCACAGCTTGGAATTCCTGAGCCACAACTGTCCGGCAGCAAGCCGCAGGGAACCCATAATAATGTAAGGGAGGAGGGAGCACCACCACGCCGCCCAATATCACTCTTGCTCCGCAACTGCCCCCCCCCCCCCAATGAGGCACGCCAGAAAGCCCTGCCCACACCAGGTCGCAGGCTCTGGCCCATGCTGACCCCCAACAGCACACCTCACCAGGCCAAAAGGGCTCGCCCAGCTCGACCCATGCAACTAGGTTCCGACAGCCATAACCCGAAGGGGAAAGGCCTAAAGGGGGCCATGCCCTCACACTCACCGGAACAAAACCGAGGCTAAGGATAAGACTGCATCACCAGGACGAACTAAACAGCGTCAGGGTTGTGGGCAAAGAGGACGCCAGGTGGGCGGGAGAGGTGTTTGTGCCCCGTCCTCCTCCCACTCCTGCCCGGATGTAACACTGGCGCGCAGACCCTGAGGGACTCCTCAACACTGGGCAGCTGCCTTGTGTGCCCTCATGTGGCACTAAGGCCGCCACCCTCTTAGAAGGGTCCCCTTCATGGACCCCGGGCAGCCTGCAGTGTTCTAACCACATATAGGACCGTTTTACAGGCAGTTTCAGAATCCCCCTTTCAATTCGAAGAAATTCTGTGTGTGTTGAGAAAGGGCAGTACTTTATTTCAGCCTTGAGACATGATTCAAATACATGCAAGTACCATTGGTGCTCAAGAGGGCTAAGATTTCAACTTCTTTCTAAAAATGTGGGTCAATTATGAGTCCATTGCCTGTGTCTTCAGAGTTGAACCGCGAGACACGCCTCACTGCAAGTAACTCACTGGAGCAATCTGCGAGCATCCTTCTCTTTGCTCTCTCCAGTCACCATGAATCAGTTTCTTACATTTAATAGATGTTTTTTCTTTTACTGTTAAACAAGTATGGAGAAAATTAATTGTTTTTCCAGAATTCAGTATGTGTTTTTAAATCTGCTTTTGGGGATGTTACAAGTATTTATTATGCTAAAAGTGTAAAAAGGCAGAACTGTCTGAACAGACACTCTTCCTAGTGCGATCTCACTCCTTGCCCAGGCCTGGAGGACAGGCCCTCTCCCCAGCTGGGGGAGTGAACTGCAGCGCCAGCGCCTTCCTAAATATCTGGAATAGGCAAGACAAGGATCTTGATTCTAGCACAGAGGGGGGCTGAAGACTGCCATCAGTGTCACCATACACCAGGAACACTCTCCTTCTGAACGATTCATTAAGGCACTCACTAGTCTGAAGCGTGTAAAGCATCTTCCTAGCTCAACTGTGCAAATACCATAATCGACTCCCTCTCCCGTCAGATAATTCGCCCAATGACTCCATTGTAAGTGGGTGAGGTCAGCACAGAGTGCCCTTTTACGAAAGACTGCACGAACGCCCAACTACAGGGTGTGCCTAAAATTATTTTTTAAAAGGTAAAGATGAACTGGCGCTGAATGATGTAACTACTAACTAACTTCGTGCCACTGAGGTCAATATTAGACAATCTGAGCATTCTAACCAATAGCACTCTGGATGCTGGGACTTTTAGTTTTCCCTTTGCCATAATAAACGCAGGCCTACAAATACTAGCCAGGATAATAAGTGGCTGGAGGCCAGCTGGCACCTGAGCGCTGGAAGAAGCATACTTCCTCACAAGTGCAATGAAGGGCAAGGTCTCTTAAACATGTACTGGTATTTGGAGACCATTTATAATCAAATAACACAGGCCAAGAGAGTCCACAAGGTGAGCATGCCAACCACATACATGTGTATTTTAAAAACAACTATACTTTATTTTATGATATCTCTCATGAGCTTTTGGCGTTACAATTGCTACTTTGTGCAAATAGATTGCTTTGTCGGTAAAGAGTCCATATCCTGGCACCACACTCAATTTGTTTAAACAATAAACTTGTGAATATAGCTAAGTGACATTACACAGCAAATAACTTGCGTGGGAGGGGTTGTCGAGTACATAGATCAAGTGCCTGTTTTCGTCAGTTACATTGCGTGAAATTGAATCTTTCTCTGGATGTGTTTCATATGCCAGTCTAGCGTGCACCTTGTTAAACAGTGTCCAAGTCAAGACGCCTTGGGTCTCATTTATGAAAGCCTTGCGCCACTGGTGCATCAATTTTTCCCATGTTAAAAGTGACGCACCGGCGGCGCAAGGCCATCATAAATAAGGCCCCTTGTGCATTGCTCAACATATGCATCCGAAAGCTTATGTTACAGTGGCTGGCGGAGCATCAGGAACTATTTCAATCACATCCACTGTCACTCCTCTGCAGCCACCGGGTTCCCATAGCTGTGTCTTTACTTAGAACAGCACAAAATAATTAAATGTAAATGTACTCAAGACAGTTTGTTTAATTATACTGTACTGGCGCCATTTTTCATTGACCTTTGGATCACTTGACAAATGCACACACAAAATTTTGCACAAACTGACCATGTGGTATGTTTCAAATTTGGACGTCATCAATGTAATAATGTTACTAAGAATGAAATCGACCTGGGCAACAGAGTAACCCATCTAGGGTACATCATAACCAATCACGCATTACATATTTAATTTTTCTCATTGAACCCAATCACCTTATAAATGTTGCACTGTATTGGGCCTTATCTATGACCAGAGACCCTGAAATTATGCGATTTTGCGGCTGCAGCGATTTTCGCCTAAGTATAGATTTGACACATGTGCTACATAACTCATCATGTGCTGCATAATCAGCAGATGGTAAAAAAAAACTTTGTTTCTAGCTTAGACATTTAAAAAGTTAGTAAAACAAGCATTAGCAATGCAATAAGGCTCACAATTCCGCAAGTTTGAGCTATTGTCCTTGTAAACGACAATGCCTTTTTTTGTTTTGCTTTTTAAAACAGAAATTAAAGGCATTGTCATTTACAATGCCAATAGCTTAAACTCGCTTAAATGCGAGACCTATTTAATTGCAAACGCTTGTTTGTTTGCGCTACTCACGTTTACTTCCTGTCTCTTTTTGAGCAGCATTTACTCCAATATTAATGAAAAGTCGGGTAATTTAATAAAGAGCCTGAGCTCCGCGCCTGCATGCCTTGAACTTTTATTTATTTCAACTTTACTCGCGTTTCCTTCCAGTCGCCTCTTCAGCAGCATTCACTTCAATATTAATGAAACGCCAGGTAATTAAGAGCCTGAGCTCCGTTTCTGCATGCCTTTGGTTTTTCATTTATTTCACGTTTACTCGCGTGCCTTTCCAGTCTCTTGTGTAACTAAAAGCCCGAGCTCCGTGCCGTCATGGTTACCGTGGAACAGTGTATCCCTGCACTCAGCCCGAGCAGAGATCAACTGCTTCTGTCTGATCCTGCCCGGGGCTGAGTGTATTTTCCGAAGAGAGCCGAAGGCCAGGGGATACCTGATCCCAAGGGGATACCAGATATTACACAACACCGGCATTCACTTGTGAGGAGACCTGTCAGGCAGTGAATGATGTAGCGCGTAAGCTACGTAAGGCAGCCATCTTGAGTGTGCTTCAGACATCAAAAAGTCAATATCCCACCAACTAGGCTAGAGTTTTCATGTGCATGTACACTTCATATGAAAATTTAAAAAGAGAAAACAAATAACGATCGGCACAGTGCAGCTTAAAAGCAATCAGCATTTAAAGGGCAGAGTGGACGAAAAAACAAAGAAATTTACAAGGGAAAGCATTCCAGAGTGGCAATCTGCGCAGATTGGCACATCAAAACTAAGAAAAGGTACATTACAATAATTTAGGCAGTTAATGTGTAAATTTATAAGAGATAATTCAGGAAAATACCTACTCCAAACCATTACTTAAAACCCCAGCACATCACAATGGCAAGTGGTTATTTGCTTAATTTAACACCACCTTCCGCATTTCTAGCTGGAGGAGGAAAACCTCCCATCAAATGGGAGGAATGGAGGGGGAATTTCACAAACTTCATTGATACAATTGAGGATGAGAAAGATATAAAAGTTGAAATGAAGTACAAAATACTGATGCACTGTTTAGGTGCTGGTGGAATAAAGGTCTTCAAAAGGATCAACAAAAAAGTGAGGGCTGCAGACAAGGGTGATAAATATGTAAATGTTATAGAAGATCTTAACAGTTATTACAAACCCACAGTATGTGTAGGTGTAGACAGATATAGATTCTTTAATAGGAAACAGGGTCAGAATGAATCTTTTGAGGACTACGTTGCAGCATTGAAGAACTTAGCCATCACATGGTGACCTACACGATTCATTCATTTGTGATCAAATAGTAATGCAAGTTTCTAATGCTGAAATACAGGACCACCTGTGGGCAAAAGGAGAGAATCCACTACAAACTGTCATTGATATTGTCAGAAGGGCTGAACTCACAGGCAGATGCGCCAAAGCTGTGAAAGCAGAAAGGAAAGAGAAGAAAGAGGAGTACATTGTTGCCAATGTGAGTGACAGAAAACACAAGGATGCAAGAACTAATTACAGGGAAAAGCCAATAACCCTCGCATGTGCCTATTCAGCGGAGACCCCAGTCTCCATACTTACCGGCCCCCGCATTCTGCTGTTGCCAAAGGTGGGAAATAATGTCAGCCAACAAAACCTGGTATCATTAGTGGTCGTTGTTGGCCGCAGTTTATTAATAACCAAAGACATATTAATAACACAAACTGGTTTCAATCAATCTTCCATTTTGCGAACATTACTCATCAATCATAATTGGCATATTACACATTAGGACACCCTCTTGTGATAGCGGGTGTCAGTCTCTTTGTGCCCTCCTTAGTTCGAAAATGGGGCTTGTACACAAACCAGTTTGTTGCCAGTCTATTGGTGCTCCAGTGGTTGGTTGCCCACGCCTTCTGCGTGTTGCGGAGGGGAGCTTTCCAGTCAGGAGTTAGGTCCCCAGCTCGCTACCAAATTGCGCCCTGACGTCCGGCCGGGTCTGGGCCGCGAGTGCCGTCTCCTCCTGTTACTCCCCTCCTTTATGCCGCCACGTCACCCTTCCGTGCGGCATTCAAAAGTGAGTGGCCATCCTCTTACACACCGCCCGCCGGTGTGTTTTCTTAGCCAACCAGTGTAGGATTTCCGCTAACGCCCTTTCCCTTATCCAGCACTGCGACTTTTGCTGTTCCTTAGGTGTGGGTGGGTGGGCTTCAGTCGTTGTTGCTGTCGCGCCGTTCTCCCAGCTCCTCGAATGCGATGTGCTTCTGCTGGGAGGGCGGCGTCGCTTAAATCCTCTTGAGCCCTCCATGCAGGCCTCAGGTGAGTCCCCCTGATTGGGGGGTTCAAACAAAGCCAGGTTGACCATTGGGCGCCCTTTGGGGGCGCTCAGGTCAACAGGTCACTTCCGGTCGGGTGGCTGGTGCGCACCCCGCTTCCGCTGGTTCCTGTGCGCATCGAAGCGCCCAGAACCAGTTTACCCCCGCTGGTGGCACCACAAGGGTTATGGCGCCGGCCTTCGAGCCTCCCCCACCCTTCGGGCGGGTGCGGCAGCCTCTGCAATAACCCTCGCATGTGCCTATTCAGCGGGGACCCCAGTCTCCATACTTACCGGCCCCCGCATTCTGCTGTTGCCAAAGGTGGGAAATAATGTCAGCCAACAAAACCTGGTATCATTAGTGGTCGTTGTTGGCCGCAGTTTATTAATAACCAAAGACATATTAATAACACAAACTGGTTTCAAGCAATCTTCCATTTTGCGAACATTACTCATCAATCATAATTGGCATATTATACATTATGACACCCTCTTGTGATAGCGGGTGTCAGTCTCTTTGTGCCCTCCTTAGTTCGAAAATGGGGCTTGTACACAAACCAGTTTGTTGCCAGTCTATTGGTGCTCCAGTGGTTGGTTGCCCACGCCTTCTGCGTGTTGCGGAGGGGAGCTTTCCAGTCGGGAGTTAGGTCCCCAGCTCGCTACCAAATTGCGCCCTGCCGTCCGGCCGGGTCTGGGCCGCGAGTGCCGTCTCCTCCTGTTACTCCCCTCCTTTATGCCGCCACGTCACCCTGCCGTGCGGCATTCAAAAGTGAGTGGCCATCCTCTTACACACCGCCCGCCGGTGTGTTTTCTTAGCCAACCAGTGTAGGATTTCCGCCACGCCGCAGGGAGGCCCACGTCTCACTGTGGCTCCCCCCCCTGCACCTGGTTCGTGGCTCCCACCTTTCTCCATATTTTTCCCCTTTTTCCTTTTCTTTTTTTTTTTAGTTGCAACCTGCGAGTGACATTGCACCCCACAAGTTATCCCAAAACACCTTCAACCCCTTTTCGGATAGGTGTACCCCGTCTTGCCCATAGAGTTCCGGGCGGCCCGGGTGGATGAGGCCGTGCCGAATTGATTCCAGGCAATTGGCGAGGCAAAACTTGTGCATTGCCACATTTAGCTTCCTTCTTGCGTTGTCGACGGCCTTGCTGGAATCGGCCCCTCTCCAATGTTTCCTGCTGATCATTTCGGACCAGACTACCGTCCTGGGTCCCAGCCACGCTGCTGTCTTGGTGAGATCCCTTTGGATGGCTTGCCCGACTGCTTTTCGCCCTAGCCGGGTCAGGTCGTTGCCCCCAAGGTGGATGATCAGGACGTCGGGCAACCAGGCCGAATCTGCCATGAGGCCGTCCAGCGTCGGCAGTAGCTGCTCCCATCTCATGCCTGGCTGCCCTATCCACCGGATGTACGTCGCTTTGGGCCTGTTTATGCTGCGGCCCCCCTGCCGCCACCAAGACTCCATCCGGGACACGAATGAGTGCCCCACCACCCAGACCAGCTGCGGGCGTCCCCCTGTCGAGAGAAAGCATTCTGTTAGGTGGCTTTCTGCGCACCGTGTGCCTTTAAGAGAGGGAGGGGGGTGCTGTCACCCTGCCGTGCGGCATCCCAAGGCGACTCCCTCTCCTTCCCCCCCCCCCCGTGGCTTTCTCTCTCTTTTCTCTCTTTTTTTTTTTTTTTTTTATATGAGGTGAGGGCGTATGTACGACTTGTACGCCCTGGAGCGCCATCTGCCCACTGCCTGGATCCTGTCCTCTGGCATGACATGCTGCGCTGCCGAGGTCGCTGCGCCGATCCTGAAGGAGTGAGAGGCAAACGATGCCGCGCAATACCCGGCTTTACCAAGGCCTTGGCGCATTATGGCTGTAAACTGGAACTTACTCAGGTTCCTCCCGTCCTTATGTATGAAGAGAGGGCCCTCACCAGCTGGTCGAGCCCCCATGTACTTGAATAACCAGCATACCGCGCAGAGCCCCGACTCTGGGATGCAATGGAGACGTATCGTCGTCCCCCTCCTTGCCCTGTCCGTTTTGGACTGTCTCAGCGTTAATTCAACTGCCTTCTCCATTGGTTTAATGTCTCTTGCCTGCAGGCATTGCTGCGCTGGGCCCGATTTGCTGGGGGCTACCAGTTCGCTGATACGGAATGCTCCGAAGAAAGCCGTCGTGAAAGCCGCCCTAAATAGCAGCAGCTCATATTTATCCGATATTAAGCCAGTGAGGGCTCCAAGGAGCTGGCCCAGTTTGGCAAAATCGATGGGACGCCTGTCGTCCTTCTTTCTACCTTCAACCCTCCTCCAGCCTTTTAAGGCCATCTTTAGATAGGCCGAGGTAGTGGGGTCCTCGCCTGTGTAAAGCCTGGCAAAATGGGCGATGGCGGACAAATGCGCCTGGGCCCACGATCTCGTTTTTCTCGACTCGAATGGCCATTGCACGAATTTCTCGACTGCTGTGCGAGTTTTTGCCCTGTCTTCCAGCGATCTTAGGCCCCCAACTCTCATTACCGTGCCCGTGTATGTCCTGTATCTTCTGTTAGCCTCTGCGGTAAGTGATTGCCCTATTAGCCATGATAAGTCTACTCCCCCAGGTTCCAAAGGGACGATGGAAAGGGGGTCATCTCCTTGTCCGCCCCGGGCACCAGTTCTCTGAAACGTTTCATTTGGGCCTGTGAGAGCGCGTCTGCTGCTGAGTTCTCTGCCCCTGGCATGTGGCGTGCTTTCAGCTCCAGGTTCCCTTCCAGCTGCAATTTAATTAACCGTCGCATTAGCCTCAGCATGTCCGGGCATCTCGCTGCGCCTCTGTTAATGGCCTGCACTACTCCCATGTTATCTGACCAAAGCGTGAGTTTCAGGTTTTTTATTTTCTCGCTCCAAATGGTCAGAGCCACAATGATCGGGAACAGCTCGAGAAACGTGATGTTCCTGGTGAGCCCCTGCGCATGCCACTCATCCGGCCACTGGCTGGCGCACCAACTGTTTCCCAGGACCGCGCCGAAGCCAAGGCTTCCGGCCGCGTCTGTGTAAAGAGCTATCTGTTCGGCCGTTACCCACCCTGCCCTCAAAATCAGCACCCCGTTGAAATCTTGTAGGAACTCGTCCCACACCTGCAGGTCCTGTTTCACGCCTGCGCTCAGCCTGATGTGGTGGTGCTTGTGGATGACGCCGGCCGTTAGCCCTGTTAGGCGTCTTGAAAATACCCTTGCGGGCGGGATTACCCGAGCTGCGAAGTTAAGTCTACCTATCACTCGTTGGATTTCCCTCAGGGTGGCCTTGCTCCGACCCCGTAGCTTCGATACTTCCTCGCGAAATTCTTTCACCTTGTCGGGAGGCAGCCTGGCCGTTCCCGCTATAGAGTCCAATTCTATGCCCAGGAACGTGAGACTTGTGGTCGGGCCTGTAGTTTTCTCTTTTGCGAGGGGGACCCCTAGGGACCTAGATAGATCCTCGAAGGCTGCCAATGTGCTTGCGCACACTGAGGACCCTGCCGGGCCTGTGAACAGGAAATCGTCTAGGTAGTGCAGCTTTCCACCTTCCTGGTGCCGGTCATGCAGCGCCCATTCTAAGAAAGTGGCGAACTGCTCAAAGTATGCGCATGAAATAGCGCATCCCATGGGCATGGCTTTGTCAATAAACACGTCCTCGCCCCATTGGAAACCCAATAAATGGAAGCTGGAGGGGTGGACCGGCAATAGTCGGAACGCCGATTCAATATCGGCTTTCGCCATGAGGGCTCCTCTGCCTGTCGCCTTAACCAGCTCGATAGCGTCGTCGACTGACGCATAGCTCACTGAGCAAGCTTCGGGGTCGATACCGTCGTTCACGGAGGAACCTTCCGGAAACGATAGGTGGTGTATCAGCCTGAATTGACCTTGTTCTTTCTTGGGGACCACGCCTAGCGGGGAGACGACTATGCCTTCATGCAATTCCTTTGGGAGGGGGCCCTCAACTCTACCCAGTTTCAATTCTTTCTCTATCTTGGCGCTAACCACTTCGGGGTGTTGGCTTGCCGACTTCAGGTTACTCGCCCCCGCCGAGGGGAGCGGGCCCTGGAATGGAATAACAAAGCCTTGCTCGAAGCCCTCTACCAGTGATCTGGCCTCTGCTTTGTTCGGGTATTTGTTTGTTAATCTGCGCAGCTGTTGCGTAATAATGGGGGATCTGGCCAGCTGGCGCCTACAAATGTCCACCAGTCCCCTCCTTTCCCCTGCGTTGGGGCTAACGCTTCTTGCTCTTTTCTCTCTTCTCTCTTTTTGCTTCGTGTTTGGAACCTTTGCACGCAACGGTGGCGTGCTTGCCCCCGCAGCTAGCGCATGCGTGTTGAAACTTACAAGACGAGCCCCATGAGCAGTCCCCCGCCTCGTATCTCCAACAGATCGCCTTGGTTGCGGTTGGGGAGTACGATCTCCCGTTCGACCGCCTTTGATAAGAACCACTCTTCCCCTTTTGGAAGGAGCTCCGAAAGGGCTGGTCGCCTTTTCCCGCCCAGGCCCTAACATCTTTGGCTGTGAGCATCTTGTGGATGAAACCCGAGACATCCTCCTCATTCCACTCCATTTCGGGGTGCCTCTGCATTTTTAATCTAAACCCTTTATCGTATTCTAACCAGGCATCCCCCGGGAACTGCCTCTGTGCTAGGTGGATATTGGCCTCGTAAAGCCACAAGTCAGCCGCGCAATGGGGGAACCTTTCGACTATAATGCATGCCATGATTCTAAAAGCATCTAACCAATTGTCGAAACTGCGCTCTTTTCTGGCCCCACGCCTTTCTCTCCTGTCCTCTTCCTTCCTGTCGCACGTGGTTAGATCAAGTCCCTCTAGCTGTATTTCGAGCAGCAAAAATATGTCAATGAATTCTTTGCGCCATATCCTCTCTTTTACCGCTAGGGGGATGAGACATGCCAAGCCGGTGGCTTTCGTAGTCAGGGACGCCGGACCGGGGGATGGCCTGATGTAATGATCGTTGACTACCCCGCTCGGAGGCGGGCTTCCCGAAACGGGGCCGTAACCCCAACCGGGTAGTGGGGAGATTTGTTCCCCCTGGGCGGACAAGCTTACCTGTTCTTGCACTCTTGTCTGACGGGACCACCCCGGGTCGACCATATGCCACGTGAGACCTGCCGCTTCCTCCGCGCGCTGCTCCCTAGGCCCTGGTACCCCTTGCCCTGTGCCATTAAGTAGCCCCGGCGCCAGCGATTTTAGACATTCCCTTACGATGTTGCTAATATGCTCACCATTTTTCTTTTGGTCGGTGGTCTCGCTCTGGTCGCTGCCCTCTGGTCTCGGCAGGAGGGGTTTCTGCCGCACTTTCCTCAGAGGGTTCCTCTTCGATGTTCTCTTCATCGGCGTGTTTTTCAACTTCTTGGGTGCGGAAGGCCCTGGTTCTTCGTCCGCCTCTTCTACCGGTCTGTTCTCTTTCCCTTTGCCCAGGTGGGGGTGAAGCCAGTCGTCGCCGTGGATGGCCGATAACTCGCGGATCTTCAACAGCACCTCTGCCATCTCGTCCGGCTGGCCTTCCGACATGTCGTGAGTCACTGCGCACTTGTGTGTGGCTTCTTGGTTTCTCGCGTCTGCGTCAGGCCGTCAGCTGGGGGCACAGCTAGCTGCGTGTGCTTATCCCGGGCTCTGAGCTTGCTGCGGTTTTTTACCTGTTGTTGCTTCGGGGGAGCTGGCACGGCGCGCCGCGCTCCGTAAGGCGTCCTCGGTGATGACGACCTTGATCTTCAACTAGAGCCTTGCCGTCTTCCTCTTCGTCCTTCGCCGCGTCGCCTCTCTTCCTCTTCAGTCGTTGTTGCTGTCGCGCCGTTCTCCCAGCTCCTCGAATGCGATGTGCTTCTGCTGGGAGGGCGGCGTCGCTTAAATCCTCTTGAGCCCTCCATGCAGGCCTCAGGTGAGTCCCCCTAATTGGGGGGTTCAAACAAAGCCAGGTTGACCATTGGGCGCCCTTTGGGGGCGCTCAGGTCAACAGGTCACTTCCGGTCGGGTGGCTGGTGCGCACCCCGCTTCCGCTAGTTCCTGTGCGCATCGAAGCGCCCAGAACCGGTTTACCCCCGCTGGTGGCACCACGAGGGTTATGGCGCCGGCCTTCGAGCCTCCCCCACCCTTCGGGCGGGTGCGGCGGCCTCTGCAAATAAAGACAGAAAATTCGAAAGTACAAGCAACACTAACAGAAAATGTTACAGATGCAGCAGTTTAAATCATTTAACAAATGATAAAAATTGCCCAGCCAAAAAGAGCAGATGCTGTTTTTGCGGAGTCGTAGGTCATTTTCAGAAAGTATGCCACAAAAGGTCACCAAAAACTGTAAAGTACGTTGAAAATGAGAATAACTCAGATTCTAATTTTTCAGATGAGGATGACACAAATATGTTTGTACTCAATATTGATGATGACTGTGTTTTAGATGTTGATGGTAACAAGGAAGGTAAGATAAAAAGAAACCAGTTTGTGAAATGTGTTAAGGGGGTGTAAATGTGTCAATTGTCACAGACTCAGGTTCACCGTACACTATCATTAAAACGAACTGAAAGTGTGGACGGAGAAATGTTTTTCAAAACTAGGTGAACAATTAGAACCCCCAGACATTTCCACTAAAACATTTACTGGAGAACCCATTGATTTGGAGGGATTTAGAAGACTTAAGTTTATATTCAAAGGAAGAGATGCTGTATGCAAACTATATGTATCCAAGTCACGCCCTTAAGTTTTAGGTTGGTTAGATCAAGGAAATCTTGGGATTGTGCTCAACCCGAACAGTGAAGAACCTGTTCTCATTGTAGAAAGTGAGGATGACATTTGCAAAAATGTCAAACTAAGACTCCATTGGTCATTAAAAGGGTTTTGAACATGAAATTTGCGTGAAGAAATGTGCCATTCCCATTATACATAAGGTTAGGAATGTTCCGTTCTCCATTTGGGAAGGGGTGAAAGAGCATTTAGAAAAATTGCTTCAAGATGACATTATTGAGAAAGTTGAATCTTCGAATGGGTCCCCCCCATGGCTGTGGTGAAACGCCCCAATGGGTGGCTGAGATTCTACACTGATCTTCGCGATCTTAACAAGAATATCTTGGTATATCAATTTCCCCTCCCCCGACTTAATAAAATGTTAGCCTGTACAAAAGGAGTCAAGTACTTCATGACAATAGATCTGAAGGCAGCATACCATCAGATTCCATTGCACCCTGAGAGCAGAGGCTTGACCACATTCATCACCTCTTTCGGATGTTTACGTTTAAAGAGAGTTCCTTTTGGATTGGCATCCGCTGCTGCCATGTTTTAGAGGTTAATGCAGGAGACATTCAAGGGGGTGGAAGGAATTCTGTTATTTCAGGACGACATATTAGACATGGGTAAAACAAAAGAAGAACATGACAATAAACTGAGGTAGATAATAGAGATCCTGGAGAACAAAGGCCTCACAGCTGAATATAGCAAATACAAGTTTGCACGTTCAGAGGTCACGTACTTGGGACACTCAATCAGGGCTGAGGGAATCAAACCTAAAAAAGAGCTCTTAGAGGCATTCTAAATGCCCCAGAACCAAAAAAACAGTAATGAACTTTGCTCCTTCTTGGAACTCATATATTTCTATTCCAAATTCATTAAGAGGTTATCTGCTTAAACATTTGTATTGAGACAGTTACTAAAAAGCAAGAAAAATGTATATAGTCAGATGAATGAAATGAAAATTGAAATGAAATGAAAATTAAACTTATATAGCGCGTAACTACCCTAAGGCCTCGCAGTGCTTTAGCCAGGACCGTTCTAACAACAGGATAGGGCGCTAATAAGCTTTTGCAAACAGATGAGTTTTTAGTTGTCTCCTGAAAGTCAGCAGGTTGTTGTTCTCTCTCAGGGCAAGCGGGAGGGAGTTCCACATTCTGGGGGCATTGTGCGAAAATGAGCGACCACCCCAGCGGGCTTTATTTATTTTGGTCGTAGTGGCCAGGTGCAACACGCTGGATCGTAGGGCTCTAGAAAGGGAATAGGGAATGGCCAAGGGAAAAATTATGGATGGGCCTGTCTTGCGAAGGGCCTTCTGAGCCAGGCACATATATTTAAATTGTATCCTGGCTGCTACCGGAAGCCAGTGTAACTTCCTCAAGGCAGGTCTGGCCGACTGCCATTGAGGGATCTGGAAAAGCAATCGGGCTGCACAATTTTGGGTAACCTGGAGCTTATGTATTGCAGCCAGAGGAGCTCCAAGATAAAGTGCATTGCCGTAATCCAGGCGGGTGAGGATCAGAGCCTTAACCTTGATTCTCCTCGCCTGGAACGGCAATAACGGGAGGACTTTCCGGAGCATTTTCATAAGTCCGAAGCAAGTAGCAGATGTCTTGGATGCCTGGACAGTGAAGTCGAGTGATCTGTCTAACCAGACTCCTAGGCTCTTTATCTGGGGTTTGGGGGAGGGGGAAGGACCAAGACAGGGGGGCCAAATGGGGACCAGAATGGAAGGTGAAGGGTTCCCCAACGGCATAACATCCGTCTTTTCCCCATTAAATCTAAGGCAGGAGAGCTCAATCCATCTGGCAACCGCCTCAAGACAGGTACTCAAAGTGCTAGACGACCCCTCAGCATTGTTCAATGATACCACAAGCTGAGTGCCGTCTGCATAGGTGACTATACGGACACCAAATGGATGGACAATTTGTGTGAGGGGCCTCATAGAGACATTTAAAAGTGTGGGGCTCAGGGCAGAGCCCTGAGGCACCCCACAACTGAGTGGCTGTTTGGAAGAAACAGCTTCTCCTTCGAAAACCTGGAAGAAGCGTTCCTCCAGGAAGGAAGTGATCCATAACAGAGCCACGCCCGACACTCCCATGCCACTAAGACGATGTAATAATCTGGCATGGTTAACCGTGTCGAACGCAGCACTAAGATCTAATATTATAATGGCCGCTTTTCCTCCCTGGTCTAATACGATTCTGGTCTCCTCAGTAACTGCTAATAAGGCTGTCTCCGTCCCATGTTGGGGGCGGAAGCCCGTTTGAGAAGCACAGAGTAGATCATTAGACTCAAGATGTTCCACTAAGATGTTATTGATGTGCTTCTCAAGCAGTTTGCTCATCCATGGCAACAAGGAAATGGGGCTGAAGTTGGCTAAATTATGTAAAACATTTTGCATGCTAAAGAAGGACATATACACTGCCCCACCTTGGCAAGGATTTGCCCCATTGTTAAATAGTGTTGTAACACTAGATGCCAGTGGGAGAGGATTAGGTGCTGTCCTAACACAAATTGATTTGAAAGGTACCGAATGCACTATTGAATTTGCCTCACGTTCACTTACCCCAACAGAAGAAAAGTATTCAGTCATTGAACGTGAAGCCTTGGCTTGTGTTTGGGGTTTGGAACAATTTCGACAATTTGTGTGGGGCAGCAAAGTAATTTCGAGAAGGGACCACAAACCCCTAACAAAAGTATTGACCACCAAGGGATTGTTTACAGCTTCTCCAAGACTTGCAAGGATGTTGTCTGTTAGATTATTTGATTATAACTATGAAGTACAATATGTACCAGGCGTAAGACATGTGGTAGCAGACTTCATAAGTAGGATGCCGGTTTTAGTACAAGAATCTAAAAATGAGTCAGATGAGCAATTCTGGGTTGCTAGTGTTCATGAGGAAACGCATGGCATATCGCTTGAAGAATGGTTAAACGAACAAAGCAAAGATCAGACATTAGGCACAGTGTGTAACATGATAATGAATGGATGGCCATTGAAGAAAAATGTGGGGAAAGGAATGGTACAATACTGGGAAGTGAAGGATGAACTCTCAATCGAAGAGGCATTGCTTTTAAGGAGTGGCAAAGTAATTCCACCAGCCAAACTCAGGCAGACCATTCTAGAATTATGCCATGAGTCCGAGGTCACGTTCAGACCCCCACTCCATCCCATACCATACCCAACCATGCCATGGGAAAGAATAGGAATAGACATCATGGGACCCATTACAGAACAAGGGGACCAAGTTTATGCCATAGTGCTAATCGATCACTTTTCAAAATGGCCTGTGGTGGGGTTTGTGAACAAAACAGATACCCAGAGTGTTCTACAATTACTTGATGATGTATTTATAAGGGAAGGGTTGCCCAAATGCATTTTCAGTGACAATGGCCCACAGCTTACCTCAGAGATATTTATCAACTACTTAAAACTAAACAATATTACCCACAATACTACTTCAGTATACCACCCAGCCGGTAATGGAGCCTTGGAGAGGTTTAACCGGGTCATTAAGGGTATTTTGAAACTAGCCACTAACAACAATCTTGTGTGAAGGGATGAAATTGGTAAAACAATGTGGGCCCACTGCATAACACCATGCAATAGCACAGGTTATAGCCCATTCGAGCCCATGAGTGGGAGGACACTCATGTCCAAGGACAACGTGGGTTGGCAAACAGCAGCAAATAGGTCTGAGTGGTCACCAGAGACGGTTAAACGCAGGCTACAAAAGACACAAATGGAATGTAAGGCCCGCTATGACGTGAAACAATGCTGCAAACCTGTAAAAGTGTCAGTGGGAGAAATGGTGCGTGTAAAAATGAGTGGGTTCATAGCCCAGGGTCAGAACAAGTTTTCCCAACCCCTCATGGTGGAAAAAGTGTTTTGTAACTCAGCCCTATTGAGCGATGGTAGAGTGTGGTACTTCTCAAGATTTGCCCAAGGCAAGCACAGTGGAACAGATGGAGAAGAAATGGTTGTGCATAGTACAAAGAAAGGCGGTAGGGGTGAGGTTTGGGAGGATATGGAAGATGGGGATGTTCCTCAGAGTACCCAGTGTTCAGCATCGACGGGCCACAGTGAACGTTTACCTGTCAATAGCGAAAAAGAGCCTGTAAGAACAAGGTATGGACGCAGGGTTGTACCTCCGAGCAAATTGGAAGACTTTTTCTGTGACTAACTACATATTTTTCATTAGTGTTCCCCAAGGAGGGGGATGTGTTGTGATTTACTGTATTATTTTGTCCCCTCCTCTCACCCCGTACCCTCTCTCATCCTGACATCAGCTGAGCATTCTGAAATGTTGACAGACGCCAGCTGATGACCTTCTTGACTAGACGCTTTCCCTCCGTCCGCCCCCTCTGACCTACTGCTGTGTTGGATGAAAAGCTTCAATAAAAGCATTAACTTTAAAGTTGCATGCACATTTTCTTAACAAACAGGTTAGATAATGGACTTCTAGCTGCCAAACATCGGGTCTGGGCGGGAATTCAGAGCCCAAAAGCCCTTTCTGCCCTCAGGGGGAGCCCTGGTGGAGGCTGCCTCATGTGTTTATAGCTCATTTGCCTTCCCCGTTGTGCGGGATGCACACAGGATGCATGCAAGCTGTGCCCGTGCGAAGACCAGGCCAAAAGAGGGTCCATCTGCACCTGTTCAAGCATGGAGGAGGCTGGGCTGGACCATCAGTCTTGGCTCTCAAATTTCACTCAAGCAACCCCACAGTGTTGTATCAGACTGATGGTGTGATGGTGATGGGGAAAAATAAATCCATGCTACCCAGTGGCAAGGAATGCCTTATTTCTAATTTCAAGCGCAAGTTTCTTAAACAACCAATAGGGGTTATATATCATGAAATTGTTGTTGTTGCAGAGCAGTTAAACAACACGAAAAGTACAACACAAGGCTTACCACAAGTAAAATTGTAACTCTGGTAATAAATTGCTTTCTCCTGAGCCTCTTCTGCGTAAACCTTCAGAGAGTGCAAAAAGGGTTAACCCTTATGTCTCGGATGCCCTATTACTCCTACAGCAAGAGGATAACTTGGGCTCTAAGTCAAGCATTGAATCACTGTACGCCGTCCCCAGCTAAAAAGAAAAAGCGAGCTAAAAGTGAAGTATGCAGTAAAGCGAACCAAGGCCATCGCACCCCCAAGACCTTGATTTGTCATAGTTGTAAGGCTCTCATTAGGGGGGAGAAGGGTCACAATGATCTCCCCTCTCTTTGTTTATGCTGGCAAAATTAAAAGGAGGAATAATGTATTTTATGAACTCTGTCTCAAAAACACTGGGTGCAATTGAAAACCTTTTATTGGGACAAATTGTAAGCAAAAGCCATAAGTGAATTCTACTAAAGAAATATGTATTGACATCAACTCCTGAAGGATTGAGTGCTCCATTATCTAGGCCTTTTTATCCCAACCTTTGCTGATAAGATATAGACTTGGTCCAGTCACATTTACAATTCTGCTCCTATAACACCTCTACAGGACAGGGACTCACAAGCCACCAACTCCTCACGCCCATGGTCAGTAACATTGGTGGGAAGGGGCGAGCTTCAGATTTTCCAGCAATCACGCTTGCATATAAAGGCAAAATACACTATACGACAAGCAGGGTGTATGAGAGGGGCCTAAGGAACATTGGAAAGGGACAGGAATGCGGACTGGTAGGGCTCTAAGTCAGAGAAAACAATATATTTTGTAAAATAACGAACATTTTTGAAGAATTTCATACAGCGGAGACAGAATATGGGTGCGTGTTTGTCTGTGTGTATGTAAAAAGTCCTGGTGAAATCCGACAAACATCTCACCATACCCGACTTGAATCATCTGTAACACCTCAAACACCCCCTTCTTAAAGCTACACCCCTGATTACCGGAAGTGAATTTGTGTGTGTTACAACTTCCACTTGAAGGTATGCCTTACATCAACGTTCATAAGGAAATCCCCCCTCTTAGATCAGAACAGCTGGAAAGAGAAGACCAACTTGTCAACAAAGTCACCCACTGGTTTAAGGGATAATTGGGTGACAGAAACACACTACACAAAGAATGGAAAGGGGCGACCACTCGGTCCCCCCGCACGTATGGCAGAGTACCACGACCGGGAAGCCATCTTGGGCGGGAAGCGTGTCTCGGCTGTTATGCCCGAAGCGGCGTAGCCGGGGCGCGCTTTTTCCCGCCCTAGAGTGGGCTGGCCTAGACACTGACGCGGCTGGCCACGCCCTCGGGGCAGGCAGGGGCGGGTTTACGCCCGCCCTGAAGACGGATAAAAAGGGACGCAAGACCAGAAGGCATCCTCTTGTTCCTGTGCTCTGAAGCTGCACCTCCTCGCTGCACGTGAGCTCGAGACGGAACGAAGAGCCAATTTTGAGCGTTGTAATCTTTCTTTTGTCTTACAGATACTCTGTCGGAGAAATGCCCAAGAAAGGCGGAAAGAGAATGACGACTGAACAGATGCTTCGGGTCCTCATGAAGGAGATGACCGAGCTGAAGAAGCGGGTGGCGGAGAGAGAGGGGGAAGGGGGGCCGGAACGTCCTTCGGCTGGAGCAGCCCCAGGAGGGAGAGCCAAGAGGCCAAGGAGGGGACCAGCGGGGGGAGACGTCCCGGTTCCCCGTATCCCGCTCGAAGCGCCAACCCCAGTACCCGTGGAGGGGAATCCGATTCCCGTGGTGGTCACCCCGGTGTCCAATGAAGATATGCTGCCCGAGCTGGCAGCACAACTTGCAGCGTGGTTGGGCGAAAGTAGTGAGGGCGCCACGGCTGTCGACGCGCAGGCGCTGATGAAGCAATTGCGCGAGAAACGGGATGCAGCCAAGGTGTCCGCGCCGGCTGCAGTAGTTGACAAGCCACAAGGGACGATTACGACCGCAGAGGCAGCGTCCGGTGCAGGTAAGCGGCCATTGCCGATTGCGAGGGATGAGTCAGCACCCTCTCGTAGAGAAAGGTTGGGTCAACATGTGCCTTTGGCAATGAAAGAGAAGATTTGGGCGGGGGAATATGTGAACATCTTCTCGTTGCTTGTTGATCATTATGAGGTGGAGCATGTTAAGGGCCAGAAAGACCTCATGCATCCGAGTGTTTGGCGCGCAAAAATGGCCGCCTTTAAAGTGAATGAGAATATTGGCAATTGGGGCAAAGCATGGGGGATTTTTACGTCGATCTTGGGGGAACGTAGGCCCGAGTTGCTTTCCGAGTTGCCGACCTATCAGTCGCGAATCATGGGGTACTCGACGTCACACCAGGGTAACCATTGGTTCTGCTACGATAATCTTTTTAGAAAGGCTAAAGAGCATAACAAAAGCTTAACCTGGGATTGTTACGATTCTTTGACATGGGATAAAATGAAGGAGACAGGTATGTTGAAAATGCCATTGGTAGGGAGTAATGTTGGCGAATCCTCCCGCCAATATGCGGGGACGCCCTTTCGATCAGGTACGGGTACCGACGATTACTCGAGACCTGCCAGCAATACAGGGAAAAGGGGGTTCTGCTGGAATTTCAACAGAGGTAAATGTACTAGGCCCCAGGGATCGTGTAAATTTAAACACGAATGTAGTGGGTGCGGGTCGTCCCATCCTGAGTCCACGTGCAGAGCCAAAACGGGTGATAACGGGGGTAGAGGAGGCGCCAAACAGGTCTAACATAGTCCGAGGGGCGCCTTTACCTACCCCGATTGATACCTTGGCGATGATTCCCTGGCTCAGTGAATACCCGGATCGTACTTCTGCTGGGGTGCTGCGGAACGGGTTTTCGTATGGTTTCCGCATCCCAGTAGGGGACTTTCAGGGTGTGGAGAAGTGTAAAAATCAACTTTCGGTCCTGCAGCATACGACCGTGGTACAGGATAAGATCCGGAAAGAGGTTACTCGAGGTCGGGTTGCCGGCCCGTTTAGTGTACCCCCGGTGCAGAGTTTTGTTTGTTCTCCTTTAGGGGTGGTCCCCAAGAAGGACCCGGGTGAGTTCCGACTGATTCATAATTTATCAGCTCCACGTGGTCTTTCTGTAAACGATGCAATAGACCCAGAAGTGTGTTTGGTGCGGTACGCATCCTTCGATGAGGCCGTAGCCATTTTGAATCGCCTGGGGCCCGGGGCGCTGATGGCGAAGTCAGATATCGAGTCAGCGTTCCGATTGCTCCCGGTACACCCAGACGACCAGCGTCTCCTAGGTTTCATGTTTCAGGGTCATTATTACATGGATAGGTGTATGCCGATGGGGTGCTCTATATCTTGTGCCTATTTCGAGAAATTCAGTAGTTTTCTACAATGGGTCTTCACAAAGAGGACGGGTTTCCAACATGTAATGCATTACCTTGATGATATTCTGTTCCTTGGGGCAGCCGGGGATCCCGAATGTGGCCAGGCCTTGGCCGAATTTTGTGGGTTAATGAAGCAGTTTGGTGTGCCATTGGCACCAGGTAAGACGGTGGGTCCTGCGACTTGCCTCGAGTTTCTGGGGATCGAGTTAGACTCCAGTGAGGGTTGTTTTCGTTTACCAGCTGACAAAGTAGGGAAGTTCAGGGCAGCCCTGCAAATGTGTATAAATGGATCTAAAGTTACGCTGCATCAATTACAGCAGTTGGTGGGACAGTTGAATTTTGCCCTGAGGGTTATACCGATGGCCCGCCCCTTTTCCCGTTCAATTGCCCAAGCTATGGTCGGCCTAAAGGAGGGTCATCATCGCACGAGACTATCGGCTGAGGTCCGCCAGGACATGCGCATTTGGTTAGCATTTCTGGCGGATTTTAATGGTCGAGTCGTCTGGAACAAACCGGCCGTGTCCTCTGAAGAGCTGGGGCTATGGACAGATTCGGCAGGTAGCATAGGTTTTGGTGCCATCTTCGGCACAAAATGGTCGGCACAAAGATGGCCGGCATGGTGGCATGACAATGGACTGACAAGTAATATTGCTTTCCTGGAACTTTTCCCCATTTTGGTGGCCCTGAGAACCTGGCCCGAAGGGTTCAAAGATCACTCTGTGGTATTTTGGTCTGACAATATGACCGTGGTCGAGTGCATCAATAGCCAGGCAGCACGATGTAAACTGATTTTAAGACTGCTCAAAGAAATTGTTTTACTGTGTATGCAACTGAATGTGCTATTCAGAGCAAAACATGTCCCGGGGGTAATGAATCAGGCGGCTGATGCACTGTCTCGCTTTCATATGCAGGCTTTCTCGGGTTTCCTTCCCACAGCGGACCCAGAGCCGGCACCCTTTCCCGAAGCTCTCTGGTCTCTCGGTGCCCCGAACTTCGTCACCTCGTGGGAGAGAGCCTAGCACCAAGGACAAGGAAGGCATATGAAGGGGCGTTTCGGTCCTATTTAGCCTTTTTGGGGACTGATAGAGAGGGGCTTTGGGACCACGAGGAATGGGTAGTGAATTTTCTGATGTCCTTACGTAGGGCTGGGAAATCGGTGGCTACGGCCCAGAGGCATCGTGCTGCCATTTCCTTTGTTGCCAGGGCTCATGGTATCCAGGACCCGACAGCGTCTTTCGTTGTACAGAAAGCGCTGCGTGGGTGGCAACGCCTTGAGGGTCGCAGAGTAGATGGGAGGCGCCCGATAGGTTTGGATAGGTTGGCCCAGTTGTTGGCCACACTCCCTGCCACATGTTCATCTCAGTTTGAGACGGTGTTGTTCCGAGCCGCTTTTACGCTGGCATTTCATGGAGCGATGCGGGTAAGCGAACTGGTGGCAAGGAACAAACGGCATGTGACAGGGGGTTTGTGCCAGGAACACGTTCAGATCAGAGGAGAGACAATGACTGTCTCCTTTGTCAGGTCCAAGACCGATCAAGATGGGATGGGTGACTGCATAATCATACGCAGGATTCCCGGGTCCTCCATGTGTCCGGTAAAGTGTTTAGAAGACTACCTAGCACGAAGGGTGGCATCATGGGGGGGGACCTTGTTGAGACACGCGGACGCCACCCCACTGACGAAATTTCAGTTTCAGCGGGTGCTTGCGATGTCAATTGCCGCTGCGGGCTTGAACCCGGGCGAGTTTGGGACCCATTCCTTTCGGATAGGGGCTGCTACGGAAGCTACAGCTAGGGGTCTTAATGTTGAACAAGTGAAACGAGTGGGGCGTTGGTCCTCCAAGTGTTATAAGAGGTATGTGCGGTTGCACATGTTGTGAAGCTGTAATGATGTACTCACGCTTCTTGTTTTTGTTTGGTTTTCAGTTACGCAAGCCTACGAGGCGGGGCGGACTATGCAGTCGACCCAACACCGGGCCAGCGGTCAGACATCACCGGCTGTGAGAAAGGAGGTGTGGGTCGTGGGCCACTCATACGTGAGGCGTGCCGCGGACGTATTCAAAGCAGGTGACATGATTCACGTAGCTGGGGAATACGGGTACAGTGTGTCCTTCTACGGAAGAGGCGGTCTCTGTATTGACCAGTTTCAAGCATTTTTCGAGGGTTTGTTAGGGCGGACGAGGTCACCGCCGTCTATAGTCATAGTACATCTAGGGGGCAATGATTTGGTCACCACCGGTAGACGACTTCTCCTGGAGGCAATGCTTTCCACTGTAAGTTGGTTGGCGAGGAGAGTTCCGGGGTGCACAATTGCGTGGTCCCATATGATCCCACGAAAGGTGTGGCGAGGGGCTGTTTCTGTTCCTGCTTTGAATCACTCTGTGAGAAAGCTTAGTAACAAAGTGAGTAGGTTGTTCCGTTCCAGGACATTGCATTCTATTTCGCATGGCTGTATTAATGATGACAGTATGTATTTGGGGGATGGTGTGCATTTGTCTCGGGTGGGGAATGAGTTACTCATAGGAGACTTCTTAGCATGGTTAAAAACGTTAAAACATGACCTTTAGGTAGGAGCTTTGTGGGGGGTCCGGATAGCCGGTCAACTATCCGGCCTGTGGCGGTAAGGTCATGATCGGTGAGCACTAATTGGAAGATCCCTATGAGTGGGCGTCACCCAACACGGATGGGAGCGCTCGAGAGAGGTGGCCATTGGCCCCTCAACGGGGAGGCGGTCCCTTCTAAGGATGGGTCGCCGAAAGAAAAGGAAAGGCGGTCAAGGCCCCTTCCTGTGTAGGAGGGGTTACGGCCCCCTCCTGGGGAATTTCCTGGGGCCAGTGACGTCTGCGATGGCAGATGTGGTAAGTTGTGCGGGGTTTAGGGGGGGGTCTATGCTACCTTCTAGATACCTCACACGAGTCCTCGAACGACCTTTAAGTGGCGTCGAGTTTTATTGGTGCCCCCGTCAAGTCAAAGGGAAATTGGTAGTTGCACTTGAGGTACGCCTCAGTGCTGTCGCCCCTCACAAGTGGGGGGGGTATTTCTGGTTAGGGATCTTGACACCGGTTACGACCTTGCCGTTGGCCCTTAAACGTTAGGATGTACAATTTCATAATTTCAAGTAAATGTTAGTAGGATGTTAGTTCGGCTAGGAGAACCTCTGTATTAGAGAATCTGTTAAGGTTAGCCAAACATCGCAATGTGGTAATGAAATTGTACATTAATATGAAACTGTTGATTTAATGTTTTAATTTTGTTTTAATAAATACGGCCGGGAGGGTCACTCCCTCCCTCTTCCAAAAACTTCAAGAACTGTTTCCTGTTTCCCTCCTTTGGGGATTGTGTTGAGAGGGGGTGGCGGGTATCTCAGCCATATGGAAAGGGGCGACCACTCGGTCCCCCCGCACGTATGGCAGAGTACCACGATCCCCCCGGGAAGCCATCTTGGGCGGGAAGCGTGTCTCGGCTGGTATGCCCGAAGTGGCGTAGCCGGGGCGCGCTTTTTCCCGCCCTAGAGTGGGCTGGCCTAGACACTGACGCGGCTGGCCACGCCCTCGGGGCAGGCAGGGGCGGGTTTACGCCCGCCCTGAAGACGGATAAAAAGGGACGCAAGACCAGAAGGCATCCTCTTGTTCCTGTGCTCTGAAGCTGCACCTCCTCGCTGCACGTGAGCTCGAGACGGAACGAAGAGCCAATTTTGACCCACCCACCAGCCCCTGAAGACAGCCAGTTGTTTTGAATAAAAGTTGATGGATAATTCTAATTTCGTTTACAGGTTGTGGTATTATCGTGTTGATTTTGAGTGTGTAATAAAGAATGGTCTATTTCATTTATGTTTTGTGATTAAAGAAATTCGGCTTTAGTGTTCATTTATAAGCATGCTTTTAATACGGTCGTAGTAGCCAATGTATTTTTAGTTTAGTAGGTTAGTTAGCATTGTCGTATTTATTTTGGTCGGGCGGTAAGGTCATGATCGGTGAGCACTAATTGGAAGATCCCTATGAGTGGGCGTCACCCAACACGGATGGGAGCGCTCGAGAGAGGTGGCCATTGGCCCCTCAACGGGGAGGCGGTCCCTTCTAAGGATGGGTCGCCGAAAGAAAAGGAAAGGCGGTCAAGGCCCCTTCCTGTGTAGGAGGGGTTACAGCCCCCTCCTGGGGAATTTCCCGGGGCCAGTGACGTCTGCAACGGCAGATGTGGTAAGTTGTGCGGGGTTTAGGGGGGGGTCTACGCTACCTTCTAGATACCTCACACGAGTCCTCGAACGACCTTTAAGTGACGTCGAGTTTTATTGGTGCCCCCGTCAAGTCAAAGGGAAATTGGTAGTTGCACTTGAGGTACGCCTCAGTGCTGTCGCCCCTCACAAGTGGGGGGGGTATTTCTGGTTAGGGATCTTGACACCGGTTACGACCTTGCCGTTGGCCCTTAAACGTTAGGATGTACAATTTCATAATTTCAAGTAAATGTTAGTAGGATGTTAGTTCGGCTAGGAGAACCTCTGTATTAGAGAATCTGTTAAGGTTAGCCAAACATCGCAATGTGGTAATGAAATTGTACATTAATATGAAACTGTTGATTTAATGTTTTAATTTTGTTTTAATAAATACGGCCGGGAGGGTCACTCCCTCCCTCTTCCAAAAACTTCAAGAACTGTTTCCTGTTTCCCTCCTTTGGGGATTGTGTTGAGAGGGGGTGGCGGGTATCTCAGCCATAATAAGAATAGGAGATTAGTATGGATTCGAAATGGTCCTAATAAAGTTGCTAACAACTGTTTTGTTGTCAACTTTAGCTTCGAGCCATTGTGAGAAACATTTTTCCAGGCTCAGTTTCACCAACAGGAGAGAGGCTGAGGGATACATTTGTCTCACACCAGTAACATGATGCAGGGACTTTCCTCCGCTTCAAACTTTCCACTTACAACAAATATGCTGTCCTTGCTCAGCCTGAGGCCATATATTGATAAAGAAATAGCCCTGCATTGGGTTCAAAGTGTACTGGGGGATGGTGGGGGGGGGCAGTTATCTCCAGTTCTCCTGAAGGTCCATCATATTCTCATAGTATAATTAGTTTAGCGGATGCCACACATATTATTATTCATGATGGCACAATTAAGAACAATTATAAGCACAACTCACTTAAATCATCTTGGAAAATTACTAGTTGGAATCTTGCAAGTCTGAGCTGAAAGAAGAAAATTCCATAATGGCTGCAAGTTATATGTTGGGATGATATCATTTGTTGCCTGGAATCTTGGGCTATACATCCCATTATGTTCAGGGTTTTATGACATATTTCTCCTTAGCTCTCCTGGCCATGTCCCATGATAAGAACTTCTTCAAATATGCTAACATTTTTGCACGGGGGCCTCATATGCAATAAATATCACTAACATGCCAGAACCAGTAATTTACCATGGGCTCCCATCATGCCAAGAAGAATTGCCAGTGTCAGTATTTTAACACTTGTCTGTCATGGAAAGAATTGCCTCAAATATGCCAGCATCAGTAAGTATTGTGCCATAGGTGTTTCTGCAGGAGAAACAGTACATTCAGTATGCCAGAGCAAACAACAGCCTCACAAGTATGATGCCACATTCTCACTCACTCACCCACGCTCCCTAGCATCTCTTACACTCATGCTTATTCTTTCTCAGACATTCTCATTTACTATCTGCCACTGACCTTCACTGACTTTCACTTGCACACCCATGCTTGCACAGACAAACATACTCGCACCTAGACACACATGCACACATACACCCTCTCTCATATAAACACTCACCTGCAAGTACACACACACCATTTACTGAGCAGTAGTTTTGTTTTACTTACTTCAGCTGGCACCAGAAGTCCTGTTCCAGCTATTTGTACTTCATTTTTATTATGCTAATTGTGAATAATAAATTGTTATTCACTATTAGTATAATTAAAAATTAACCGAAAACAAGGTGTCCTCCGTCGACCCATGTTTTTGGCACTGATTTTGCCTCCTGTGAGGCCGGTGGTCACAAAGGCAGTGCCTGGGATAGGAAGGAGCAAGCCAGGATTTGAGGCTGCGACCCCTGGTGACCCCTAAATGACGTCCATAATAGGGAGACTGACCTGTGAGTTTTTAATTATTAATATCTATCAAATTGTGGAGCTCTCCGTCCCTTTCCAATAAAATGTCAGTCATTTACTCTTAACAAGGGCTTGAGGTAGTCCCTTTCCAAGGTGGGAAGAAAAGAGGAACACCGCCAACATAGGTGAGTTGTAGGCTAGGACATTTCTCCACAGGAAAAAACGATTTCCCTTTAGAGTAAAACAAAACATTTTGTCATGTGCACTTGCTTAAGTGCTACTTATTTTCCATGGCGAAAAAGTATGTATCAATATTTTAGCATGAGAAAATGGAAGTTACAAACGTTTTCCTGAGTACACTTAGAAACGTGCAACTGTTGTAACAGAACCTGAAAAACATTTGTGAATTTTAAAAGTCAAGAGTTGGCACCCAATAAACGTCAGAAGCCTGTGGCGTTAAGAAATACACAAATGTCTGTCCCTTTTTTTCATTAAAGCGGCCCTCCAAGCATCACAGTACACACAAATGATATACTTGGGACATAAACACAACATAATCTTTAGTCCCTCAAAGCCTCTTCCCGTAAGCACTTCAGCATACACCTTCCTTTCAGCACAGCTGGAAGTCAAGTTTGCGATTAACCAGGGAGGCGGAATACGTCCCAAAGAATTCACCCAATGTAATCTGACAAAGAGATTAAATTAGCAGATTTACCTTAGTGAACTGATTTAGCTGAACATGACTTTTTTTTCTACAGAGTTTTATATAGCGCAAACTTGACCCAAACATATCGGGTATCTGAGCGCTTTAGACAAGCACCAGTTCCGTTTCATGAGGACACATTCATTAGGTCGAGCCTAGCTTTAAAGCGCGCATGCGCTGCTCCCTCTGCGAGGCATGCTGTAGTAGGTTATGCTGTGGAAATGCTGTGGAAGCCTTGCCCACTCTCCGCCCATATTTTTCATTGGCTGGTGTCATTGTCCTTGGTAAATGCTGGCTTCTGATTGATTATGAGGCTTCTTAGTCCCTCCTTCTTACCGCCCTATCTTCCTTTGTGACCATCCATCAGGCATGGGCGAATTTTGCGAATTTGTGATTCGCGAATTTGCGGATTAGCGAATTCGCGATCCGCACAATTCGCGAATTTTTGCGAATTTGCGGATTTTTTTATTTTTGCGTGTTCGCGGGGCGCTTTGCGTGTTCGCGGGGCGTTTTGGCATGTTCCCGTGTGTTCGCGGGTTTTTTTTTGGGCGAGACCATTATGCGCCCTCTGGTTCATCACTGCCACCCTCTCGTTTTTATGCCCTTCTGCTCTGTGTACCACTCGTTTTTGTGCCTTTCTGCCCTCTGCCCCACTCGTGTTTTTGCCCTTTTGCCCTCTGCCCCACTCGTTTTTGTGCTCTTCTGCCCTCTGCCCAACTCGTTTTTGTGGTCTTCTGCCCTCTGCCCCACTCGTTTCTGCCCTCTGTCCCACTCGTGTTTGTGCTCTTCTGCCCTCTGCCCCACTAATTTTTGTCCCCTTCTGCCCTCTGCCCCAGTCGTTTCTGTGCCCTTCTGCCCTCTGCCCCACTCGTTTTTTGTCCCCTTCTACCCTCTGTCCCACTTTGTGCCCTTCTGCCCTCAGCCCCACTTAGAATGGCGCCGGCAAGCTGCCAGCGCCATTCTAAAATAGCTACAAAGTCAGCTTCAACAGGAAGCACTAATAGATAAAGTAAAGCAGGTGCTCGAGTTGAAGGTCAAATTCAGTTACACAATCATTATTCACCCCAAGTTTGGGGTGATTAATGATTGTGTAACTGAATTTGAGCTTCAACTCGAGCACCTGCTTTACTGCCGCTGAGCTGGTTCATTGTCCACGGGTGCGGCATTGGAGAGGAAGCTATCCTCAGCGCGACGGTATGCGGTGGATTTGTACCCGCCTGACTTCCCGAATTTGCTTCGTTGAACAGCCGTCCTCCTGCCTCTATAATTGCATGCAGCCTACACAACAAGAAAAAAGTATGTGAGCCGCCCCAGCAACCGAGTGCGCCCCGCTTTGCGGGCACCGTGACTTAAGACACTCTACTCACCACAGAAATTCACTTTGATTTGCAGTCGACCTACACTCCTGCAGCCCTTGTGCTCGTTGTGCAGATAAGCTCCTACCCAGTCCCTGTCTTGAGGAAAACCTATAATACCCACGGTTCGAAACGCGTTGACACCCAGCCTGTGGCAAGAAAGAAGGGTGCAGCTAGGGATTAATTAATATCACCTTTGTGGGCCCTTGCTGTTAATCCTATAAACATTCTATCACAGGTTTTGTGAGACAGGCAGGCAACTTTACTCCATCCTAGCTCCGCCTGTCCACTGGATTCTAGTCTAAGGACTGGCTCTTTCTAAATGTGTCAATATTGTGTTTTGTGTAAAGGTTATTTTATGTTGCAATTGGTTTGAAATGTTATTTTTTGTATCAAAGTCTCTTGTTGGTGTCGAGAAATTTTGAGTTTCTACCTTAAATGTTTGTATATTTGTATATTTTGTATATATTGTACACACAATTGTATGTTTTTGAACTGACTCTCTTGACAGAGTTTTCCCTTGATGTCATCTTTTGAGCAATTAACGAAATTCGATTGCAAATGAAAATAAATTCTTTTGTAACATAAAACTGTTGGCCATGCAGTACATATCGGCTGCGTGGGTCCAGATTTTTTCTTGAAATTATCCTGATCAGCCATTTTGTTCTGTTTTATCAAAATCCTGACTTAGCCATCCCTGACATAGGGGGTGGATTATGCTGATACGACTCTGTGGGTCGTATCAACAAGGTTATCGCACTTTTGCAGGGAACATCGCTGGAAACCCAGCGATGTTCCCTGCAAAATGGCGATACCCTCGCTATCTCTGGAATTTTTATCGCCCTGGAGTAACGCGTTGTTAATTACTCGCTACCAGGTAAATACAAGAGATAGCCTGCGATAATTTAATTATCGCTAAGCAGGGCCAGCGATAATTATTGCTGGCCATTGTTAATATGCCCCTTTGTTATTTTGCTCACCATGCCACCCTGGTTTAGACCCTGCCACATGCACATCAGTCTTGACCCTGTCTCTCATGGGGAACAGGGTAAAGACTGATTTGCATATGGCTGGGTCTGAACTGGAATGGCTTAGCATGGGGAGTAAAAACAGATGGATTATTGGCATTGTAAATGACAATGCTTTTTATTTGTGTTTTCAAAACCTGCAGGGGGTGCGCAAACACACATTTTGTACTTATAGTCATTCCTTATGAGAAACAAGGTTGGCGGTAACTGTGCCTTTTTTACTGCCAGCCATGCTTCTTGTAAGCAATGACTATAAGTACAAAATGATTGTGTAACCACCTCTTGCAGCTTTTCAAACACATAAATAAATGCGAGACCTGTTG
The DNA here is from genome assembly GCF_964263255.1 of Lissotriton vulgaris. Taxonomy (NCBI): domain Eukaryota; kingdom Metazoa; phylum Chordata; class Amphibia; order Caudata; family Salamandridae; genus Lissotriton; species Lissotriton vulgaris. The sequence continues at coordinate 656,527,229 of NC_141695.1, forward strand.
CATTGCAAATGCTTGTTTTTGTCACGCACAGTGAGATTAAGCGATTTGCCCAGAATCACAGGATGTTGCGCGTCCTTGTAGAGGCTCGAACCCAGTTCCCCTGATTTGAGGTTGACCACCCTAGCCATTAGGCCAACTCCTCTCCCCAACTGCAAAACAAACTGCCTAATTAAAAGGAGAGATGTGAAGTGTAGCGAGAAGAACGTGAAAAAGAAATGGGATAAGAATTATTAGTGAATAGGAATTATGCCTCTCTGGCTTGTTCTCCAAGCATGCTTTTTTTTATGATTTTTTTTATTTTTTTTTATTTTATATTTCCATTCCCTTTTGGAATAAATGGCATCTCTCTCATTACGAGCTTTCTATTGTTTCTTGGTCAGTTTATCCTTTCAGTATTCATGCCACTGGTTCATTTAACGTGGCATGAATTATTCCAGGCAGTCCACCTGCAGGTTACAGTCAAAGAGGAGGATGCGATAATGGTACATTTTAGATTCCCCGGAGCCATGCTCAGGGTAGAGGTCAATGTAGAACATGCCTCCATTTCACATCCACAAAGCGCTTGGGTGAGGCTATGCATGACTAAACCCCGAAGAGGGCTCTGTGCAGAGAAGGAAGAGAGAGCAACCCAAACGATTACATTCAACACCAAAACGACTGCATTAAAAGAGGGATTGTGGTACATTCGTGCTTTTATACAGAGCACCAACCCCACTTTAGAGCACATGGCTGTCGAACAGCCATAGTAGCACTCAACGCAGCAAAACAATCTCATAGGGCGGGACTTGTGAATCCACGGTTCCACACAAAGCACCAACACAATCTCATAAAGCAGAGATATGGTACATTAATTGTTTCATACAAAGCACCAAAGTCATCTTCTAGTGCAGGGATGTGGTACAGACATTGGTTTACAAACAGTACCAAAGCAGTCTCATAGTGTGAGTGGGGTTGTGGTACACCCACGGTTTCATACACAGCACCAAAATAAACTTCTAGTGCAAGGATGTGGTTCATATAAAGGCTTACACACTACAGCAAATCATGTGAATCGTGTGTGGTTGTGGTACGTCCATGGTTTTGAGCACAGCACCAAAGCAATCTCACCCATGTGGGGATGTGGTGCATCCTTTGTTCCACAACAGAAACAAAATAATGGCATTGTGTGGGGATGTAGTACAGCACCTGTTTCATACAAAGCACCACAGCAATGTTCCAGTGCAGGGATGTGGTACATACATTGGTTTACACACAGTACCAAAACAGTCTCATGGTGTTGGGTTGTGGTCCATGCAGGGTTTCACACACAGCACGAAAACAATCTCACAGTGTAGGGATGTGGTACATCCATTGTTCCAGAAACAGAACGAAAATAATCTCATAATGCGTAGATACAGGTGGAAGGGCCTTTGCAAACCTGGACCCAGCGCCTTGAGACCCTCACACCCAGCTCCTTGAGACCCTCATGGGAGAGTAGCTCGCTTTACCAACCCCTGATCGATTGATTGATTGACTAGTCACCTATCTGTTGCTTACTGCAGTGACGGCTCCTTCCCTAAGCGGAGGAGCACCGCCCACTGCATTTTTTGCAGTGGAAAATGGAAAAATAAAATGGTAACAACGCCAGCAAAGGGAGGAATGGGGGTCACATAAGTGAGGATTATGGTTTGGCCAGTCCTCTTGGGCTGGCCAATCAGTCCTGCGCAATTTGCATGTTCGCCACCAGGCTGCATTACACAGCCTGGTGAGGAACATACACAGGCTCCAATTCCCCGTCTGAGCACTGATCCGCGACGCTTTGGCCAATCACAACGCTGCAATGCAGCATTGTGATCAGCTTAGGGGAGGGAGCCTGTGCTTCCTGCTTCAGTGGAAGACGTGAGGCAGTGGTCCGGCAGTCTGGCAGCAAGATAACTCTATTTAATTTATTTCTATATATCCCGCCTCCAAATCCTGCCTCACCCATCCTACTTAGTTGCAGCCGCCACTGGCTTATTGCTATATTCGGGTGTTAAATCAGTACTAACGAGGTGCACCCAATGCCAATAAAGTGTTAACAAGTTTAACAAGCATTTGCAATGCAACAGGTTTCGCGTTTATGCAAGTTTGAGCTATTGGCGTTGTAAATGACAATGCCTTTTATTTATGTTTTGGTTTTTGAAACATAAATAAAACGAATTGTTATTTACAACGCCAGTAGCTTAAACTTACGTAAAATGCAAGACCTATTGCGTTGCAAATGCTTGTTTTAATGGCATGTGCGTCTAAATACTTATGCGCGCTGCTCTGATAGTGCACCTACACAGGCGCCTAGAAGCCTCAGAAACATTTTGGAGTACTACATATGGATTTTCTGCAGAGGGAGGCGGAAGGTCATCTTCATTTGTGGGGCGCTCTGCCTAGGCACCTCTCGCACTCTCATGCCATGGAGTGTAAAATACCCTCTAGTCACAGCGGCCCCCAGAGGCTGCAGCTGCCCATGCTATGCTGCATAAGTGGGGTTGGTGGGCGCTGTTGAAATTCTATTCCGTGGTACACCGCAGCGCGCCCATAGGCCGCCCTGTAGCGAGGGGTATGCGTCACTTGCAGAGGGCAGCGCTTACACTCACCAGCCTGCTTCACACAACCCGATGGGTCTTTGCGTGTACTATGGCCAGTCACACCCTCTCTGTTTCCCACAGAATTAGTTCCATCAGCATGCGCAGAATATTTGTAATTTAAATGGCACCATTTGCGCGCAGCTTCTGTGTGAGGGGCCGCGGGATTCCCACAGAAGCGCCCAGGGTTATTAGTGGGCAGGATGCCATGAGTCCTGGTGCAAGCAAGTGAAACTGTCCTTGTCGCTGCTGAGGCGGTGTTAAAATACTGAAAATATCAGGATTCAATAGTCCCCTAAGGGCTCTTGTTCCTGGCACCACTGCACTTGCTGCACCAATAGTAGCCACACTCCTGGGTTGAATTCGCCAAGATGGGGTGGCCATGGCAGTTGTGGTGGGAGTGTATTGCTCGCTTCTCAGACCATTTGGCACTGAGGAGAAGGGCAGGAACCCACACTCAGTGGGCATGAGTGAGGCACGGACGGGATTCAAACCAAGTACAATATTTGTGTAAATGTATCCAATGCAAGTGTGGTATCGGGTTCCCAAGGCCTACATGCTCCGTAGATAACCCACTTACACCGAAAGAACTGTTGGCACGGAAACTGAAAAGTATAAAGAACAAGTTTATTAAGACCCCATGGGGTGGTGGTACATTCCTACAGAACCCTTCGGCAATGCAAGAAGTATCACACCGAACGTTGGTGTGATTCCCTCTTTTATACAGTTTACAAGCAATAAAAAGATAGGCGGCACAAGGTTACAGAGCTTATGTATATATATGGTCATTTTTGGAGCACAGCCAACTCATGGGAGGGGTTACAACCCCACTGGTCAGTTTGGCGGCACATTCCTGAGGGGTGACTGGTCAGTTGGAACTGCGCATGTACAGGCTTGACCGTTGCTAAAAATAGCCTGTTGCTGGGCAAAATCGAGTGGTCAGTGGCACGGACAACGGACTAAAGGGCATGCTGACCACGAGGCAGCTCATTCCCTAAAATGGCCGCCGTAACACACAAAATGGCGTTTTCGAGTATAGTCAATTTAGTGGGAAAAACGTGTAGCACAGCTAAGCGCTAACTCGGCCATTGTCAAATTACGACAGACGACCCTTTTAGCGTTTAGCTGACGCTACCTCATAGTGGACGTAATCAGGATGTTCATCTTCAATATCAATTAGCATGATTTGAGCTACTTCTTTATGAAGCATCATTTTGTTTTGAGCAAGAGCTCGTCTTGATGGTATGCAAGCTGATAAACACATGGAACATAAAGCTGGACCACATTGTATACATAAACATACAAAGAACAGTATCCCAACAATGATACAAAGAATCGTCAGCAGTTTCCAACCCCAGGTGGTAAGCATCGACCAGAACCACCCTGAAAGAGTCCAAGTTCCATTGTCCGGGTGTATTTCAGCAGCTATTTTGTGCAATTTGGAAATGGCATCATAAACAGAAGGCGAATTATCCGGGACATACACACAGCAGCTACTTCCGATGATTCTACATGCCCCCCCACGGTCAGCTAGAACCACATCTAGAACCATGCGATTCTGGAGCGTAACAATCCTAGAAATTTGGAGTTCTTCTGTTATGTTCCCCAATGCAATAGCAGTATCATTGGCTACAGCCTCAACAACACGGGTCAATCGTCGTATTTTCCGACTGTTCAGTGCAGCCCCCACAAAGGAAAACAATCCCAAATTAAAGTCCACGTATTGCTGTAGGGCAGTATCAGTCTGATCAATGTCATCCAAAACCACAGCACGTTTAGCACGATTTAGTACAAAATCATGATAGAGGATATAGTCATTATGGTACATTGGTGGGGCGATGAATACAGGGGGCAACACAAACGATACATAACATGTGCCTAACCATCCTAAAGGAAGCTGATGGTAACCTTTATTGCCACAAATAAAATACGTATTTCGGGATGCCACAAATGATATACCGTTTGGACTGTCAAATGTACGTGTCGTGTTACATTCACTTTTCCCCACCGGGATTGTACTTTTATTACGAATGCAAAGGTCTGCTTTAGTAGTGATGACATTAATAACATGTGTACTGGTCATATTAATGTTCCTTTGATTACTGTAAACACGGGGAGCAGACACGTTATCGGGGCGGTACTCTTCCCATTCGAATCAGCGCCTTGAGACCCCACGGGTATGTAGCGCGCTTTATAAGTGTCACTGATTGATTGATTGATTGAATCGAGTACCCTCAGCTCGCGGATACCCATCTCGGTCATGGTAACAAACTTTGTTCAAACGGAAGAGCACCCCCACTTTCGTTGGCCATCGTAAGGTGAAAAGAAGAGTGTACCAGGCATTACAGGAACCATTATGCGAAAATGGGAGTGGAATGAGTGGGGTGCCCCCCTTTTTCTGATGCCCAGGCAACATCCCACACACCCAACAATTTGAAGTATTTGTCATATTTTGAGTATGATGCGAAATCTGAATAAAGCTATTGTTCAAATAAGTCTGTCGATGCCGTTCTTCATGGTAAGGCAAAGTGAAGTGAAAATGTTCAGATGGAGCCGGGGTAGTTGGCAGCAAATGTTCACGTACAGGCACCACAAGTTCCACTACCCAGGCTATTACTGCTATCACCACAATTGTCAAGACAAACAGGATGGCACCAAGTATTCTTTTGTCACGTGATGCAAAAGACGCCATAGTTCAAAGAGTTCTCAAATATATATATATATACCTAAAAAAGAAAAATACAGTGCTGAGCTCCGAGGTAGCCGTTGTTTTCTTCTCCGGGGTCAAGACGGGTGTCGCTACTCTTGGTAGAACTGATCCCCCCCCTTGAGATTCCCGGTTTCCGTTTCACAAACCCCAGAGCGGTAACCAACCAGTCTCGAAAACCCAAAAAATCTTCTCCTTATCGTGGCCGCAGATCGTAACGCTGTCGTCCAGAAACAGTGTGGTCCGGGAAGGCTCCCTCGACTTCGGCCGATGTCACGGCTGGGCTCTTTTCTTTATCCAGAATCTCCTTGTAGTCAGTCAGCACGGTAGGATTCACCAGATCCGGAGAAACACGACGGCAGTGAGTTGAGTGCACCCACCGCTTTCTGTTGGTCACTCGTACAGCTGTTCGAGTAGCCAGGAGGACCTGCTCGGGGCCACGCCACCTCGGTTCCAAGCTGTTCGCCCTCTCAAAAGATCGGATCATCACAAAGTCCCCAGGACGGAGATTATGAGCCTCTCCAGTGGAATTGTCAGGGAGCGCTTCTCGAACCTGTTGATGAATAGAAAGCAAATCATTTGTTAATCGTGCCAGATAGTCATTCATCATTATACAAGGCACATCATGAATCAATCGCGGCTTAGGCACCCCCCATATATTCATAGGCCTCCCAAACACCACTTCATACGGTGTGAGGCCTGTTCGAGAGTGGGGCACTGATCTAAGAGAGAGCAATGCTAGCGGCAAGGCATCTGGCCACTTCAATGACGTGGACGCCACAATCTTAGCCAGTTTCAGCTTCAATGTGGCATTGTACCGCTCGACAAGACCTGCTGACTGAGGGTGGAACACAGCGTGAAACTTCTGCTGGATTCCTAACCCCTTCAACACATACTCCACAATTTTCCCAACAAAATGAGGCCCATTATCGCTCCACAAAAATTTGCAAACTCCGAAGCGAGGAAAGTACTCCTTGAGCAACACCTTAGCCGTTGTTAAAGCTGTATTATCTTTTGTGGGGAAGGCCTCAACCCATTTGCTAAAAGCGCATACCACCACTAGGACATACTTGAGGTTATTGCAGTGCTCAAGCTGGATGTAATCCATTTGGAGTACCTCAAATGGTGCAGAAGGTGGAACGAACCCTCCTTTCGGAGTATGGGTCCCTTTCGCAGGATTGTGTTGTAAACATATCAGACAGGTCTGCACTACTCTCTTAGCAGCATTGGCAATCTCGGGATGCTCCCAAACTCGTGATAGCAATCGAGTGATCGCAAGAGCTCCCACGTGCGCTAATCCATGTGTCATCTGAACCATCGCCTGTAAGTAAGCTGCAGGCAATTTCCATTTCTCCATATCTTTGCTTCTCCAACAACCTTCATCATCTATCACCCCATCTGCTGCCCATGCCGCAAGTTCTGCTTCAGTCGCTGATTTTTGGATGTCTAGTATCTCCGCTCTAGCATCATACCATCTCTCAGCTTGCGATTTTGTTACGTACATGGGGGAGTCAGTTCGGGACATGGCTGTTTGTCTCGCTATGCTGTCTGCAAAAGCATTTCCTTGGCCCACTTTATCAGTGATCTTTTTATGGGCACTGCATTTAATTATCGCTACTTTCTTTGGGCAAAGCAACGCGTTTAGGAGGTCACGCACCAGCTCTCCGTGCATAATGTGTACTCCATGAGAAGTTAAAAACCTGCGTTCTCTCCAGAGTAGCCCGAAGTCATGTGCTACTCCGAAGGCGTACCAGCTGTCCGTGTATATGTTCACACATAGGCCAGCACTCAATTCGCAGGCTCTTGTCAAGGCTATCAGCTCTGCTGCCTGAGCCGATTTCTGTGGTATTCGTGCTGTTTCTACCACTGTCTTAAGTGTCGTGATCGCGTATGCTGCGGAAGTGGTACCATCTGGCAGCCTCAAACACAATCCATCAACCCACAGTTCCCCATCCACATCTGGAAGTGGCATATCCTGTAAGTCGACACGACCCTTTGTCTGTTCCTCGGTAAGGAAAACACAATCATGATGTTTTTCTTCCTGACCCTCCTCAACCGGATAGGGCAATAAAGTGGCTGGGTTCAGGGTAGCACATCTTTTCAATGTAATATGTGGCGCCAAAAGTGTGAGCTCATATCCTGTTAACCGTGCACTCGTGAGATACTGAGTCTTTGTTTGATTTAACAAGGCATCTACTGCATGGGGAACTAGCACCAACAACTTGTGCGATAATACTATTCCCTCGCTCTGCCGTATAGCTACTGCTGTTGCTGCAACTGCTCGAAAACACCCAGGTAATCCTCGTGCTACAGGATCAAGAATGGCTGAAAAATACGCACATGGCCTCTGCTTATCCCCGTGTGCTTGCACTAACACTGATAACGCGCACCCATCCTTCTCGTGCACGTACAATGTGAAAATATTTGAATAGTCTGGTGTACCTAACACGGGTGCAGAGCAAAGAGCCTGTCTCAGTTGGCCAAAAGCATTTTGACATTCATCTGTCCATTCAAGGGGCATTGGTGTAGTTTTGGACAGCAATACTAACAAAGGTTTAATAATGTGTGAAAACCCCATAATCCACTGTCTACAAAAGGATGTTAATCCTATGAAGGCGCGCACATCTCTCTGAGTGCGGGGAACTGGTGTGTCTAGTATCGCCTGAATTCGATCTGATGTTAATGCACGCCCCTCCTTAGACAAAAGATGACCAAGGTAGGTCACCTTGGGTCTACAGTATTGAAGCTTTTTCTTAGAAACTTTGTGATTATTCTGAGCCAAAAAGGAAAGTAAAGCAATCGTACTCTCCTCACATTGTGCATAAGTGTCTGCAGCCAGCAAGAGGTCATCAACATACTGGATAAGGGCTACTCCATGTTGTAGTTCAAAAGAATCAAGCTGTCGTTTTAGAGCCTGGCTATAAATGCTAGGACTTTCTGTGTAACCCTGTGGAGCACGACAAAATCTATACGATTTATTATTTAACGTGAAGCCAAATAAATATCTGCTATCAGGATGAATGGGAATGGAAAAGAACGCATTTTTCAGGTCGATGACACTAAATGTCGTCACCGTCGGGGGAACCAATGTGAGCAATGTCGTGATGTCGGACACCACCGGATATTGGGGAATGACAATTTTGTTAATTTCTCTCTCAAATCAATAATAAATCGATAGACCTTGTCGTCAGTATCTTTCTTAAGAATTGGAAGAATAGGGCTATTACAAACATTATAGGGAACTTCCTCCACTACCCCTGCAATGATCAAATCTTGGACAATGTGTGTCAGAGCAATTTCACCTTCCCTGGAGATCTTATACTGTGGCACACGTGGCAAGAGTACTCCCTCTTTTACAGTAATCCGAATAGGTGGAATAAACATCTGTCCCACATCCGTATCTGAGGTTGCCCATAACGTGTGAGGGAGAGAAGCTAATGCTTCACAGTCTTGTATAGTACAAAACGTGTCTGAGTCTGGATAGTTGTCGTTTAAAATAACTTGCACTCCCTCTGGAGCGCACCGTATCGTTGCTCGAAAATATTTGAGCAAATCAATGCCCAGAATATTATCTGGGGTATAAGGTGACAACAAAAATTGACCAAAACTGAAAAATGTATCAAGACAAAGTGCAAGAGGCTTCGATAATGGGCTAGGAGTGGGTGTGCCATCAAACCCTACACATGTTATCATATCGCCAGACAGGGGAGCCCTCGGAACCAAGTTTTTAGACAAAGCGCTACGAGTAGCTCCTGTGTCGACTAGAAACTGATCAGTAGAACCCAAAATGCCCGCTAATACATATGGACCACTCTGATCTACTGGCACTTCAACTGATTCCGTACCCCATCCTACGCAATCCTATGCATGTACATAATCCTGATGCTCCACATTCTCACCCTCCGATATCTGATACTGGTTCCGTCTATCAAACGTGTTACGTTCATCCTGGCCACGGCCCCTCTCTTCAAACCTGCTACGATCACCTCCGCTACCTCTCGCCCCCGAGTAACTACCTCTCGACCTTCCACCTCCTCGACCACGCTGACTACGTTGCTCACGAAGCACCGGACAATCATCGGCCCAATGCCCAAACTCTTTACAATAGGCACATTGATCCTCCGCTATATCCGTACGTCCGTACGACGCATTACCCCCTCCTCGTCTGCCTCTATCATTCCCTCTAGATTGCGTTCCACGAACCTGCGCCAACATCACCTTCGTTTTCAACTCCTTCGTTTTCTTATCAACACTTTCTTTAGCCTCCAATTCCTGCCGCTCATAATACTGAGCCATAGTTAACAAAGACGCAGGGGTCCCCGTGGCCCAGGAACTTTCACTCGACTTTAATCTTTTTGCAATCTCCGGTAGGAGATTAGCCACGTACTTATCTACAAACAAGTGACTACCCGTATCGTCTGTTAACGATTGACCACTATAATCATGAAATGCCTCTTCGAAGCGTGTAAAGAAATCTGACACCGTTTCATCTGACTTTTGTTTGCACGAAGCTAGCATGATCCAATCAATCTTTTTAGAAGGAACAAGCGTTTTCAGTTTAGTTAGGATTGCCGCCGGAAGGTCTAAAATCAAGTCACATGGCTTACATGCAGGCTCCCTGTCTAAATCAGCCTGGTTTATTTCTTTCCACGTCCCCCCGAGCAATGTTTCATCATTATTTTTACGGATCAATCTCCACATATCAGGAGGAAGAATTAACCCAAAAAACAGATCTATATCAACGAGGGTCATGACACAGGACGAAATAGCCCCTTCCACCCCTTCATAGAATGCGGCCGGATTTTTCCTAAGATCAGGCAAAGAATTTGTAAGCGCCATAACATCTGCTCTATTCCAAGGTGTATACACCCAATTATATATAAAGTACCCCTTCGCATCCTTCGACGCTTTATCCTCATCTGTACCCTCTCCCTTAGGGGGAACATACAAAGGTGCAGCTTCACGCATAGGCATAACATGCACGTTAGAACTTTTATCTGAACCCCGCAGAGAACACTCCTTCGACTGGGCATCGGACCCCGGCACAGACTCCTTATTCTTTCTCTGGTCTTCCCGTAGCTTGGACGTCTCATCCCGCAGCTGGATCAATTGCTTGAAAAAGGTATCGACATCTGCAAGGACAAATAAACCTTTATCCAAATTCTCACGATGAACCGACATAGCCTTAGGTTCTAACGTCTCAGAATATTTACGAAATGTATTAACAACTTCATCCGCCAGAGTAGTCAGAAAACACAACAATTCACGTTCTGTCCATTTACCCCTCTCGGCAACAACATCAGACACAGTTACAAAATTCGTATTCACTTTACGGGCCCAACTACGCAAGTCCGCGGCTCTCTCCGCAGTTAACCTGACACTAGATTTTCCTCCCTTTCCCGACTTATCCTGTCCTTCATCACCGGAGTCCTCGGTCGGAGCCGTAGGGTGGACATATGGCGGCGGGGAGCGATCTAGTAATGAAAAATCATCAATGTCATTAGTAAGGACAGGATAGAGCGGACGACGAATAGGAAATTGACCAGTTGTTTGCAAATTACGTTCCCGTGCCTCCCTCTCTATCTTCTCCTGTGCCTCCTTCTCCTCAAGCTGTAAAGCCTTATCTCGATCAGCCTTGCGCTGCTCTTTGTCCGCCAAGGCAACCTCACGCTTCATACGCTCATGCACCGCTTTCTCCCACATTCGCACACAATCAAACATATTTTGTCTAGACCTACGCTGAAACAAACATTGTTCCACAAACTGAACCTTTCGCAAATCGAACGACCCATGTAGAGGCCATTGTAACTCAGGATCAGTTCTAGTATACTTATGCCATAATTTACTGTACATTATAGGGGGAAGGCCAAATTTTATGTACATTTCACGATTTGGAGTTCCTTCTGGGGGAGCCGGCTGTGATTCCGCTAACCTAATTGAGGTACCATTTCCAAGACAGCACATCCCTCGGAGTGTGCTTAAAACAGGCATGTTCAAAAGAGTATCACGAAAGCGTGATACTATATAACTGGCACTTACAGTACTTCACACAAATGTGCCGCTCAGAGTAAAAAGAACAATATTAGAGAAACATCTCTACATGCCTGCCTATGTGAAGTGCACTACACATATGATTCATAGGTCACAAAGTCACAAATGTTAGCTAACTCAAATCATAGACATAATCATAGAACGTCAGTAAGCGTCCGTAGACTACCTTACCGATCACAAATCATAGAGCTTCAGTAAGCGTCCGTAGACTACCTTACCGACCACAAATCTTACCCAAATCAAATATCCAGGTTCCAACTGCCAAGGTCTTTAATCGAATCAGCCAAACGGCACTTATCCAGCAACGCAGACGATCAAGAACTCAGTCGGAGACCGGCGCCACCTGGAAGGTCAGATCGGAAGGAAGGGAAGAAACACCGTGGGTGCCAAGACTCGGGTCACTCGGTGGCAGCGTACGCGTCCATGGCGAGTTTCCAAACCTTCGTCACGACCTCTCCTTCGGGCATCTGAGTCGCCGATGAGTCCCTTCGTGGTCGCCAATTTGTGGTATCGGGTTCCCAAGGCCTACATGCTCCGTAGATAACACACTTACACCGAAAGAACTGTTGGCACGGAAACTGAAAAGTACAAAGAACAAGTTTATTAAGACCCCATGGGGTGGTGGTACATTCCTACAGAACCCTTCGGCAATGCAAGAAGTATCACACCGAACGTTGGTGTGATTCCCTCTTTTATACAGTTTACAAGCAATAAAAAGATAGGCGGCACAAGGTTACAGAGCTTATGTACATATATGGTCATTTTTGGAGCACAGCCAACTCATGGGAGGGGTTACAACCCCACTGGTCAGTTTGGCGGCACATTCCTGAGGGGTGACTGGTCAGTTGGAACTGCGCATGTACAGGCTTGACCGTTGCTAAAAATAGCCTGTTGCTGTGCAAAATCGAGTGGTCAGTGGCACGGACAACGGACTAAAGGGCATGCTGACCACGAGGCCGCTCATTCCCTAAAATGGCCGCCGTAACACACAAAATGGCGTTTTCGAGTATAGTCAATTTAGTGGGAAAAACGTGTAGCACAGCTAAGCGCTAACTCGGCCATTGTCAAATTACGACACAAAGGTTAATCTGACCTAATTAAATCACGCGCCTTAATCTTTCACTAAAAAGAAATACTAAACTAACATGCATCCTTTCTTTTGTTTACAAGCTGATCTCTGTTAAAAACGATGGATCTACGTTTAAGGTAAATAGATGACAAATGCATGTGTGCCACAACCTATAGTAGGCATATAACGTGCGATTCGTCCCACCATCCTTTGCCTCCCTTTTGGCCCACCACAAAAAGGCACCATACAAAGTGTCTGGTCTTCACTGCGTAGTCTTTATTATTTTCAGATAACACTCTCTTTATTTGTTGAGGCATTGTCAACATTAGACCAACTTTATTAAACCAATCCAACACACATTGATACATTGGGTTGTGCAATATTTGTTTGCACCACAGGTTACCATTGTATTTACAATACAAGATCTCCAGAGCCACCTTGGATGTGGGTTGTACCAGCAGGCCACAACGCATCTCCATTGCTTCCATTCCAGGTAACTCCCTGTCGTCTATGCCCTAGACGCTGCCGCCTGGTACTGCTTTGCGCCTTTCCTTGCGCACCAGCTTTCAACCCCCTTTCACCAAATTGCTTCTTCCAAGCACCGGCATCTCGGGTAGGGCCGGAGAGTCAAGGACCACCAGCAGGCCGGCTCCCTCTCCCGCCAGCCCGGAGCCCCATGGACTGCGCTCCCTGTTCCAGGATGAGCCAGTCCCCGCCAAAAGGAGTCCCCGCCATTTTTCTTGCCCGGGACCCCGCCAGTTCTACCTTTAACAACAGGGATGGGTGGGTGTGAACTCGCTTCTAACTGCGACCCGTGGCGCCCAAGGCAAGAGGACAAAAAGGGCTTCTCCCTCGTGCACAGGGGTCTTATTCCTTTCCCCGGGGGAGGCTGCCTGCGCACCTAAGTGACGCACTACAAGCTTGCCAGCCCTACCTCCTCATATTTCCTGCTGACCACTCCCTGGGCACTGGCCCAGCCTCTCTCTAGCCGCTTCCTCTCGCACGGAATGCCACTAAAGGCCCCCCTCCCCTAGACGCGGGGGGGGCCTCTCATAGTAGGCATATAACGTGCGATTCGTCCCACCATCCTTTGCCTCCCTTTTGGCCCACCACAAAAAGGCACCATACAAAGTGTCTGGTCTTCACTGCGTAGTCTTTATTATTTTCAGATAACACTCTCTTTATTTGTTGAGGCATTGTCAACATTAGACCAACTTTATTAAACCAATCCAACACACATTGATACATTGGGTTGTGCAATATTTGTTTGCACCACAGGTTGCCATTGTATTTACAATACAAGATCTCCAGAGCCACCTTGGATGTGGGTTGTACCAGCAGGCCACAACCCATCTCCATTGCTTCCATTCCAGGTAACTCCCTGTCGTCTATGCCCTAGACGCTGCCGCCTGGTACTGCTTTGCGCCTTTCCTTGCGCACCAGCTTTCAACCCCCTTTCACCAAATTGCTTCTTCCAAGCACCGGCATCTCGGGTAGGGCCGGAGAGTCAAGGACCACCAGCAGGACGGCCCCCTCTCCCACCAGCCCGGAGCCCCATGGACTGCCCTCCCTGTTCCAGGATGAGCCAGTCCCCGCCAAAAGGAGTCCCCGCCATTTTTCTTGCCCGGGACCCCGCCACAGGGCGAGGAACCAACTGGCGCTCTCACCCTCGCCCCAGTAGCTACTTCCCCTTCCAAATCTGGTGCCAAAGCCCCCAATATAGTGTAGATGAATGATCCAATCCTGCATTCCTGAATTCCTGATCACCAGGAGACTCCTGCAAATAACCCTGTTAATACTCTACCCAGACTGTTAATGTTGGCTCATTTATGGAGAGTGTAAATTGCTGCTACGCGATGTACTGAGATAACAATGCCTCCCCAGCAAGTGCCAACCGCTGCAGTATAAAATGCACTCCTTAAAAGCAGCTGTAAATTGCCAATGAAGTGCAGGTAGTATGCTCAGCTCTCCGTGCCCCAAGGGGAATTCCCCATACAATATAGCCAGCACCAAACTATTAGTGTGTGAGCTCCCAGGGGAAAGCCTCCGCTTCTGTCCCATATCTACCCTATTCTACATACTTGCGGCTGGTGCTCCCTGCGTAGCTTTTATTACTGGTCAATAACACCATCTTTATTTGTTATTAAACCTCCAACTTTTGACCAATTTTATTAACCATCGAAATACCATTACTGAACCTAAGGAGGCGCAGACTCCATCTGCGCCACAGGTTACCGTGTATTTACAATTTCATCAGCTCTGGATCCCCTCGAGGCGTGTTGTACCAGCAGGACACAACCCAACCCCTTACCACTTAATACCCTTACTGAACATACGTGGCGCAGTATCCATCTGCGCCACATGTTACCATGTATTTACAATTCCTCAGCTCCAGATCCACTTGAGGCGAGTTGTACCAGCAGGACACAACCCAACCCCTTACCACTTTGTCCATATGAGATACCATGTTGCATAGCAACCGTTAAAGTACTACCAAACCAAATACAAACTCCTCCACTCTTGCGTGCAGACTGAATGTTGGCTATCCTGGCAGTTCTGCCAGTTGCTTTCCCGAGATCATGTTGCCATCATATCGGCGCAGTGCGCCTCCCACCAGCATATGGAGAAAAAGAAAACAAGCAGTCAGTGTTTGGTGATCTACTCCTTTGAAAGTGCACGTATAAATACATAGTAGAAAGAATATTTTTTTTTATAAACCCATGAGCAGCTCCCCGGCAAGAAAGCTGTAGTTATCGTACACTCTGAAGCTGCTCCTCCCCGAAGCATGCGCTATGTAAGCACTTGTGCTTAAATCACCCTTTGAAAACACCCCTCTGCATGTTTGGAATGCCTTAACCCCTGCAATAATTGCGAGCAGCTATTAAGTGATTGATTCCAGAACTGCCCGTGGCCCTAAGTCTAACCTGCCAAAGCCACCCATATGACATTCCACTTTCCATCAGCCAGCCCCGATTTGGTAGCTAATCACATTGCCACAAATAATTATGCCACAAATAATTATGACACAAGTAAATCCCCACCCATTCTGGGATGCACTTTAACATGCCAAGGCCCACTCCTTGATAATCGTGTTGCACACTACCAGTCCTCCCCAAGGACTGCCGATGCATAAAAGGAAATGAGAAACTCTGCATATAAATATTTGGCCTTTCAAGGTTTCCTTCCCCGCATCCACTCCATTAATTGTGTTGTACACTGCACTTCCTCACTCCGATATGCTGATTCCATCCCCCACCGTACCTTTGGATTACACCACATTTCAATTCCCACCAGTTATTGGGATGAGATTTAAAATTCTTTCCACTCCCAAGGCCCACTCTTTGTGAATTGTATTTTACCCCATAAGTCCCTTACGAGAGACTGCTGTAGTTGAAGGGAAAAGAGAATCTCTGCATACAATTATTTGGTAATCAGGCAAAACCCAATGAGTCACCACCTTGTATTGGGTTGAGATGGGAGCTCCTTGCAAGGAAAAAATAAGTGCTGCATAGAAGTGTTTGGCATTTAAGCAAGACCCAATGAATCTCCACATTTCACTGAGATGATCTTTTCAATGAAGTACCTTCCAAAGGCTCACTCCATGCACCTTGTTTTGCACACCCTCAGTCCTCCGTAAGGACTTACTGGCACAATTCCTCCCATTGCCTGAGAATATGTTGTAAATGAATCCCAGGGAATATGTCACCAAATTATTTCCATCCGTTGTTGGGATGAGTTTTTAAACTGAGATGATGTCGTCATTTGCTAACTCCATAATGACGCACATCAAACACTGAAAATGCCCCTGTGGCACCAGCCCCTGGCTACCTCCGCACCCTAGGTGACTAATTACAATGCAATGAAAATTCCAATCCGTGGCCACTTACACTTATTGCACCAACAAACCTGCAGATGTGTGCATCTATCTCTATGTATCCCCAAACCATAGTCTGCTACACAATGCTTTCGGAATTGTATCTCGTGTTCTAATAACTGCAACCAAATCACCCCTTGTGAACCAATCTTGAAATGTAACCTGAAAAACGGCAGGATATAAACCTCACCTTTGGAGTAAAAGTCAGATTTTAGCCCCAACCACAGTGAAGCAGATTCTCAGACTCTTCATTAATGCACATCAGCCATCATATCGACTTCAACAAACTGGCAACCTTTAACTCCTACCACAGATGGCCCCCCTGTAAACCAGGAGCTATTTGCTGCAGATCTGGCATGAATGAGCAGATTTGCCTGATTGTTTTGAGATGTTATGGACATTCCCTTAAGGAATGCCTTTACTCCGGTTATGGAAGCTACTGTTATGGGAGCAATTACACATCTTTCCTGCCGATAGCCCTTTAAAGATCAAGCCACAATCACTAACCGGTAGTCCTAAATAATCAGGAGCAAATGCAGTTTCAAACATGTTTCTTCCAGCACTACTGCTGTTTTTTAAATGACTGATATAGCTGGCAATACCCCAGAGCAACGCCACCCACAGTATGAAAGGAAGAGACGCATGCACTTCACCGCAAAGAAGAATTGTCAAAGGCCTCCTACTGCCGCCTGTGTAAAATACAACACGTTCTTAAACTTTTAACAAGGAGAGATCCTGAATACAGTCAGGCCTTTGTGGTAGCAATTGCTATTTGCCCCTTTAAATGTGCCCTCGGCCCCGTCCAGTGCATCAGCCCAGCTGAGACGGCTTCCCGAGCCTCCACAAAGACACCCCGAATGCTTCTCACGTCTTCTAAAAAAAAAAAAAAACGTGTACCGGCTAACGAGGCGTTGTTGAGTTTTTTACTCTTTCTTCGCGCCCCTGCATGTCCATTCTGTCTATTGATGGACAACGGTAAGCTGAAACTGACCTGCAAACATGACTGCGCCTTACTTGGCCTTGTGCCAAGAGGACACGGCAGAGCAGCAGCTACCATCCAAACAAACGCCCGACCAGCGCGGCGGCTCCCTCCCGCGCATCCACCGTCATCAATCACAGAGGCACCACTACACGAGCGCGCTCCCCCACCCGGTACCTTGAAATGCAAAACCTCCATCATGATGTCTCAATATCCCCACATCTCTAAAGAAAACCACTATTCCGTGTGACTCCAGGGGACATATATTTAGGAAGCGCAGGATGCCTTGTCGTGTTTTGCATT
Organism: Lissotriton vulgaris; assembly: GCF_964263255.1. Taxonomy (NCBI): domain Eukaryota; kingdom Metazoa; phylum Chordata; class Amphibia; order Caudata; family Salamandridae; genus Lissotriton; species Lissotriton vulgaris. Next base: position 656,544,809 of record NC_141695.1, read on the forward strand.
ACATGAATACTACAATTAGTTTACTGGCATTAGTTATTGGAAATTGCGACCCCTTCATGTTCAAATGCCGCATTTAACAACCAACCTGCCCCTCACCTCGGCGGTTGGCACATTCTTTAAATGTACATTCATTTATAAACCAGTGTTCAAGGGAAAGTACATCAATTTATTTCCATCTAGTAAAAGCAGGTCCCCAGGCTGGCAAACGAAACCCTGCCCACTCTGCCTGTTTTTCCTTTAAAAATTCACCTCTTCACTTTCTTAGAGAAAGGGTTACATTAGCAGGCACACTGGACCCGAAGACTGAGCAACGCCCGCCTGGGCACGGTCCCATACAGCAATCACCCGCCATTTGCACTACCCCTTAGCCATTGACCTATTCCTTAAAATAGACATCACTCTTAAACCTTTGGAAAAGGGAAAATTGCATCCATTTAGGGTGCAGCACGTAAACGAGCATTTGACAGTTTTTAATTACAAGCCCTTGATTGGATTTCTTCTGTTAGGATTGTACCTGTGTTCTTTAGCCCTCAATTTTATGGGCCCAGAGGGTGTAAATTAACTATTAGCATCAGTCAACAGCAGCCAAAACTTGCTTTGTTATTCTTTTATCGATGGCAATAGGAGCTTATAAGAACTGACCCCCAAAGCACTTTTAAATGGTCACAGACGATGCATGCCTGTCTGGTCTCAAGTGTTTCTTAGACTTTTATTCCAACAAAAAGTTCCTGAACATTAAACAAAAGACCATTTCCGATTGCTGAATGGCACCCTTAATTGTGCAACTGCTATAGATCTATACCTGCACGGGGCGCCTTTCTCTCACCTAATCTGAGCCAAGGACAGTATGAAAATCAGTCCTGTTCCCACAAAATTAGTGCTGGTGCCCCAAATTTGCACAACTAGGTGATGCATTAATGGCCATTCCATATCAATGCGGATTACAAAGAAGTTCCTGCCTGCTTGACCTGGCTACGGTGGATATCCAGGTTTTCCGTTCTCAAGAGGCGCCTGTCCCGATTAAAACAGACTGAAAATGAACCTGTGCTCAAGCTTTCCGCCCTGATTCCAGTTTCAGCAATCAACTACCACCTCACATGTCACTTCCCTCCTATCCACGTTCTTTAAGGTAGGCGAAAGTTATGCAGCTTTGATAAGCCTTCCAGGTGATAGATTTCATTTGATTTAACACGATCCAAGCCTCCACCCATAATATTTAACGGAGACTTCCTTGGTTGTCAGTTCTGATGATCTCATTGCAAACGCAGCCATCTGAAAGTTGTGTATGAAACCGGCAGCATGGCCATAAAAGAGTTAAATGATCAGATTAGTTTAGTAGTCATCCCCCACGAATGAGACTAGAGTTTATTCCTGACTGATTCATTTAATGTAACGTTTGCTTTTGTATTTTTTTCACTGGTATTGTTCTAATGTATCAGGTCTGTTCCTATTGTGAAGCGCTCTGACACCTTCGGGTAAAGTCCGCGCTGTGTAAAACGCACAAATAAATAACTAAATAAATAAATCTTGCACCACATTTACCCCTAACAAGTCCTATGACATTTTATTCCAGTTTCTAACGCTTTTTAGTCAGCCAAAGAATAAATAAAGAAATAAATAAATAAAACCTTCAGCTGAAACCCGGGATCGAACCTGGGAACCTGCGGAGGAAGCAGCACCCCCCTCGCAGCAGCAAACAATCGACAGCAACCCGCCCGGGCAGGACCATAATAAAACACTCGGTGTCCCAAATAAGTGCATGAAAACCTCAGCATCGTTTATACTACAAGCCAAATAAATTTTGACTACACCGTGAGGCCCCCTCACCTGGGCAACAGCGAGACGACCAGCAACTCGCTTCTAACTGCGACCCGCGGCGCCCGAGGCAAGAGGACAAAGAGGGCTTCTCCCTCGTGCACAGGGGTCTTATTCCTTTCCCCGGGGGAGGCTGCCTGCGCACCTAAGTGACGCACTACAAGCTTGCCAGCCCTACCTCCTCATATTTCCTGCTGACCACTCCCCTGGGCACTGGCCCAGCCTCTCTCTAGCCGCTTCCTCTCGCACGGAATGCCACTAAAGGCCCCCCTCCCCTAGACGCGGGGGGGGCCTCTCATTCTAAACTGTCTAATTATACTCTTGGGTTAAAGGCCTTCACAGGTAGTTTATCAAACGTACCTCTGTATCTTCTACTGCAGGGCTCCACCGTGCTCTAAGGTATTTATAAGACTAGGCCAGGTAGCATGGCCTTTTGTTTACAATTCAGTGTTGAATCGGTCATAGGAAAAGAATGACTTAAAAGGGAAAACTCGCTAATGTCGGAAACGGGTGACATTGGGCTCTAAGGCCTCAAGATGGGGGGCTTGGGGGAGGGCAGCCGACCACTGGGAGGTCTCCTCCCCCGGGCGGTTTGGGAGATCTGGGTGGGGCCTTCCTTCTAGCAGATTCCATTTGGGCTTCTTTTGGGCTATCTTTGGTTTGATTTGGAGCCCAGTCTATAAATGGGCGGGGCTCCCTTTCCCGGGCACCATTTTGGGCTTAGGTGACCTGGTGGCCGGTTTATTCATTAGCTAGTTTTTTGTGTCAGAGTTTTTGGTAGTCCTTAGTCTCTATTTTGTAGTGATCCCTATTTGGTTATTATGGCTGCAGAGGATTATCGTGTACTTGAAGCTATCCGTCTTCTCAGCGAGGCGGGTCGTTTGGACCTGGTGATAGGCGACCGGGTGCAGGCCGAGCCTCCGCGTCCCCAGCGGGAGGCATCGGCGAGAGTATCTGCTGTGGTGGCAGCATGTTCTTCCCCCAAACGTCGGAGACAGGTCGGGGTAAGTGAACGGGGCCGCTCTAGAACAAGGAGGGCGGGTGCGAGGTCACGTAGGGGGAGTGACTCAGGGTCGTCTGACCCGTCGAGTAATTTGGGCCTTTCTGTGGGCGGTGTGGTTTTGGAGGGTGAATTTCACACTGTGCCGGCGGAGGTATCAACGGTCGATATCCGCGACAGGGCGGCCTCTGCTCCTGTTTTGCGAGGCCGTCGTGCTTCGAGGCAGCGTGGTTGCACGCGTCGCTCTGTTTCGGCCTCCGCGGTGGCGGTTTCTGACGTCACTGGTGGAGGAGGGGCGGAGGCCATTTTGGATTTTGAATACTTGGCGCTGCGACCGTTACAGGGCGGTCAGGTGCAGGTTGTGTCTGATGTTGTCGCTCCCCAGAGCGTTATCCGACAGACAGTTTCTTCGGCTCCTGTGGTGGTTGAATGGGATATGGTGGGTGCTCCTTCTATTGTACAGCCTTTAGCGTTGTTGTCTGGTCCTGTTATTACTGAGAGTTCTGGTTTGGTGGTGAGTGGTGCGGCGGATAGGGACCAAACTAGCCCTTTGTTGTTTTCCCCTGCGGTTTCTACTAGGGGGGAAGCGGTTTCTTTTGGTAGTGGTTCTTTGGGCGAGGGGGAATGGGCGCAGATGGGGATTTTGGAGGGAGCTGGGCGTGGGGATGGGTCGTTTCATGTTGGGGATTCTTCTGGCGTGGGTCTTCCTGCAGCGAGGTTCCGTTCGTTAGGGGTTTTGGAGGGTTTACCTTCTTGGGGGGAAGGGCGTGGAGATGCCTCTTTTCAGCGGGGTTGTGGTGAGGGTGGTTCTTTTCATAGGTTGTTGGGGGATTTTCAGTTTACTGGATTGCATGTTGATAGGAGGGATGGAGCGAGGGGTTCCTTGGAGGAATCGAGGGTTCAGGATTCGACAGCTCAGGGCCACGCGTCAGAGTTTATACAGTCATTGTTGGATCTTAGTTCTGAGGAAGAAGTATGCGAGCCGTCTCCTCCTAGGTTGAGTGCTGCTTTGAAAAGGAAAGGCGTAGGTGGTTCTGTGGTTTTTACAGAAGCCAGGCAAGGTTTTGGTGGTAGAGTAGGTGATTTGTCTTCAGTTCCTGGTGTTGTGCCTTTTTCGTTACAGGTTGGAGTTCGCACGGGAGCAGCAGACTTGGCAGGGCAGCAGGCAGCCCAATCACGCCGAGGAGAAGTGCGGGTGGAGCCTGGCGCGGCACGTCCCATACCAACGAGGGATCCCGTCGTGGCCATCCCACGCAGGTTCAGCATGACCTCGATGGCCCCAACGAGGGATTTCGGCATAGGCGGTGTAAGCAGGTCAAGTGCGACCTTACCGGCCTCAACGAAGGAGCCCAGCACCTTTCATGAGAGCGGGTCATGCACGACCTCTCTTGTGCACCGTGGTTTTCGTAATACTGCATTAAATTTTACAGGTGACCAGGAGGTTGTAAGTGAAAATAGCGGAGGAGCGTACCGGCGAGTGCAGTCGGCCTCCCCGCCCAGGTCAAGTGTGAGGGCTCATAAGGCCCATGGTCGTTCGAAAACGGTTGAAACAGTTCTGAATACAGTGGTTGTACCTACTCCTTCCCAGTTGGAAGAATCATTAATTTTGGATTATGACGAGGACAGCCCTGAGGAGGGCGAGGTGCGGGAAGTGGTGTCTGGGGGGGGGGGGCATTCTAATGTCTCTCACAATGTGTTGCAGGCACCGGTGGTGCGGAATCGTGCAGAATCGTCAAGGCCACGAGTGCTCGGCCCCTCGGTGAGGGCTCCTCGAAGGGCGGACGACGGTTCTCGTACAGAGTGGAGGACGGAATCCAGTCAGCCTCCTTTATTACGCCCAGGTGAGACTGTGGTACATTCTGTGCGACCAAAAATGGTCTCTATTGGTATTGGTGTGGACTTAGTCTCTAGTGAAAGTGATGGTAAACTATATAAAGGACGTGTGGTTAAAGACCAAGGTGTCGGCACAAACGGTGATGATATAAGTACAAGCTCTAAAGTGGATAGTGGCACTTCCACTGTTGGTTTGGGCACTTCTAAAAATGTGTTACACAGTAAAGAGCTAAAAATTAAAAAGTTGCCGTATATGGGGGTTACCAAGCCCTTGGGGGCTCATTTAATGCTCAGCACAAAAGAACGTATTTGGAACGGTGAGTATGTGGAACTGCTGAAATTGTTACATATCGAGGTTCGGGCCAAGGAAGGCTCTAAGGAGGAAGAGTATGAACTGGCTAAGCGCCCTAAAGTTCCGTTAAATATTGAGAATTGGACGGCGGCCTTTTTGATATATGCCAGCGTCTATTGTGAGAAGTTTCCTGAGCGCTGCGTATCATTATTCAAGTATATGGATGTCATTCGAAAGGCTCAGATTACAAGAAATGATTTCGCATGGGCTCAGTATGATGAGGAGTTTAGAGCGCGCATGGCTTGGGACCCAGAGGCGAAATGGGGGGAGTTGGACACTGACCTTTGGCAGCATACCATGGGTTCGTCTGCTAGTGGTAGAACTATTTTACCAGCTAGCGTTTTTCCTTTAGTTTATCGCCCCTTTCAAGCTCGTCCCACCCGGGGAGGGGTGGGAGCCAGTTCTACCACGCAGTCAACTACAGGCACGTGCTGGGATTTTAACAAGGGGGTGTGTAACAGAGAATTCTGTAAGTTCCGGCTCGAATGTTCCCAATGTGGCAGGAAAAATCCTCCTTTGTCCAGATGTTGGGGTCCCAGGCCTTCCGGAGGTCCACAAGGTTCACAGCAAGGTACAGAAACTTATGTCGCGCCACAGCAACCCCCAGCTCCCAGGGGAGGGAAGTCATCAGCCGGTGCTGGGCCCAAAGGCTCGTACACCGGTTAATGTCATTAACTTGGCTGCCGCTTTGCGGGACTATGTGCCCGAGAGGCTGCGGTCGTTTTTGTTATCTGGTTTCCAATTTGGTTTTCGGTTAGGTTATGATGGACCTCGTTTGAGACGTTGGTCAAAAAATTTGAAGTCGGCAAGCGAACATCCTGCTATTGTGCAAGCAAAGTTAGACAAGGAAGTGAGTGAGGGTAGGATGGCAGGTCCTTTTGATGATAGGCCTTTGGTGAATTTGATTGTGTCCCCTATTGGAGTGGTCCCCGAGAAGGAGCCTGGACAGTTTCGGCTCATCCAGCATTTGTCCTGGCCAGAGGGTGAGTCTGTGAATGATTTTATTGACAATGACGCTGCCTCTGTGTCTTACTCTTCTGTTGATGTGGCTATGCAACTGGTTGTAACGGCAGGCCCTGCTGCTTTAATGGCAAAATGCGATATTAAATCTGCATTTCGACTGCTTCCAGTCCATCCTGAAGACTGGAGTCTTCTGGGCATCCATTTCCTTGGTAAATGGTACGTGGACAAGGCACTGCCAATGGGTTGCTCTATGTCATGTGCATTGTTTGAAACCTTTAGTACGTTTCTGCAATGGTTTTTTACCCAACGAAGTGGACATGAGTTGGTCACGCACTACTTGGATGACTTCTTCTTTGTGGGGGCAGCAAATTCATTGGACTGCTATAATGCTCCCACAACGTTTCAGTCCTTGATGAGTCATTTGGGTGTACCATTGGCTCCCGAAAAGACCATGGGTCCTTGCGCGACCATGTCTTTTTTGGGAATTGAACTTGACTCGCATTTGATGCAAGCTCGTCTTCCTATCGAAAAGAAACAGAAAATGCTGGATTTGGTGGGAGCAATGTTGGGAAAGGAAAAAGTGTTGGTAAAGGAGATTCAAGTTCTGCTGAGGCACCGTAACTCTGCTTGCAGGGTGGTCAGGGTGGGCAGGACTTTCTGTAGGAGGTTGGGTAGAGCTCTGTCTGGTCATTACCTACCACATCATCGGGTGAGGCTGTCAGCGGGGGTCAAGGAGGACCTGCGTATGTGGATTTTCTTTTTACATTCCTTCAACGGTGTGCCCCTATGTTGTTAGGTGGACTGGTGTTGGGAGGTACAGATATTTTCTGATGCAGCAGGCAGTGAGGGTTTTGGACTGTACTGGCAGGGCAAATGGTGTGCTCAGCAGTGGCCGGAACACTGGAAGAACGGAGGCAGGAGTATTGCCTTTTTGGAATTGTTCCCGGTCGTGGTGGCCGTTACGTCGTGGGGTCAGGATTTGTCCCACAAAAAGGTGCTTTTTCGCATTGACAATATGGCTGTGGTTCAAGTGATTAATAAACAGTCGGCCAGGGACCCTCAGATCTTAAAACTCCTTAGAGTGTTTGTGTTGGGATGTCTGAAATATGATATTTGCTTTCGGGCCCTGCATGTTCCTGGCGTGGACAATGACATTGCGGATGCTTTGTCTCGTTCACAGTGGGAGAGATTCCGTGGGCTTGCTTTGGAGGCAGACGAGGAGCCGACTCCCATGCCGGACCATCTGTGTACGGTAGGCAACACAGGGTTATTCAATTGGTTCTAGGCTCCCTGGCCCCTTCCACTAAATTGGCGTATGAGCTAGCTTGGAACTAGTTTTTGGCGTCGGGGGCCTGTAAGAGAGAGCTGGCTTGGCAAAGGTCTGAAGATGTTGTTCAGTTTATTTTGGTTCCTTGGTGTCTAACTATCAATTGCGCATGGTACTGCGTAAAGCGCTGCGTCATATTGGCTTGGACGATACGCTGTATGGTACTCACTCCTTCAGGATTGGGGCGGCCACAGAGGCTTTCAATAGGGGTTGGTCGAGGGAAGATATCATGGGCCTGGGGCGCTGGACTTCAAACTGCTTTCAGCGCTATGTCAGGAGCGATTCTAGTGGAGTGCATGCTTCTTCTTCTGTTTTGCCTGTCTGATACTGTTTTCTTTTTCAGGTTCCGTGGCTGGGCCTCGCGCTGCTTTTCTAATGGTGTGGATCGTGGGCCATTCGTTCGTTAAACGGGCGCAAGTTCAAGCTCGACAAAGTTATTTTGGAACATTGTTAGGTTTTAATGATCGCTTATTTAACATTGTGTGGAAAGGTAAAGGGGGCATGTTGTGGAAAGAATTAATTCCTGCTCTCAATTCCTGGATGGTGGGTGGGGTTTGTCCTGATGTGCTGGTTCTCCACCTGGGTGAAAACGATTTGGGTTCAGTGAAGGGTGTCGTCCTTCTCCGGGCAATGAAGAAAGATCTGTCTTTGATACATAAGCAGTGGTCTGGGTGTCATGTTTTATGGACAGAGTTGGTCCCCAGGAGGGTTTGGAGGAACGCTGTGAAGCCGAAGTCGGTCGATAAATCCCGCAGAAAGCTTAACTTGGAAGTTTCTAGGTTCTGTCGAGACCTGGGTTTTGGGCGCATCGTCCACAGCGATATTAAGTATGATGCGGTTGAATTTTTTAGAGGTGATGGTGTTCATTTGTCCCGGATGGGGATGGATTTGTACCTTCTAGAGCTACGTGAGGTCTTGTCTCGCTGTTTGTCGGTTCAGCACTTTGTAGGTGAATAGTGCGGTGGTTAGTTGTTTAGCTGTTTTTTCTTTTTCCCCCCTTCTCTCCCTGGCTCCCCCCCCCGTTTGTGCTTGTGGGTGGGGGGCAGAAAGGTGGGGTTCTATCCCTACTCTGTCTTTCTCCCCACTGCTTTCTGGGTGGCGGTTTTTGCTGTAATTGTCAGTTTTGGGCCAGTGTTGGACCCGTTAGTTGTGAAGGGGGATTTTGTCGGGGGAAGTTTTATACAGATTGAGGTTGTGTTCAGAGGATATGGGTCGGGGGATATGGATCAGTTGGTTTATAATTGGGATTTGGTAATTAGGACTTTGGTAAGGTGATGTTATAATGTTATTGGGGTTTTGTATGGTTTATTATGTGTTTGGGTATGTATGGGTGGGGGCGGGTGTGATGGAGGGTGAGGGGTGGGGGCGGGGTTTGGGGATTTGAAATATAACGAACAAAATTGGTTATGGTTTTAGATTGTTAGGCTGTTGCCGAGGTTGTGGTATTTGTAAATGTGCACCTGTTCCAATAAAGCGGCCTTTTTCACACTCTATTGGTTGTCATGGTCTGCTCACTCTCCCCCACCCCTCTCTCCCAATAATATTTTTGTGGTAAAAATAGGAACATGAAGTGCAGCTTTGGCTCGCAGTCTTAGTGTGAGGGACTTTGGCTGTTGATGAGTGCTACCAAATAACCAAGCAGGGGACATAGTAAGCCTCATCACCATCTGGGGCCAGTCCACCCTGTTTAGCAACTCAAACTTGTGGTACATTTGAAGGCATTTACTGGCACAGATGTTGAAAACAGGCCCTCTTCCTGCAAATATTGGACATCCGGTCGCCCCTGTCTTCTTAATTCGTTCTGCTTCCGTTGAGGCTGCAAGCCACTCTCATTCACTTTGAATTACTACTCTGCCCGCAATGTTACTGCAGCAAAGTGCTCTGAAATACACCCCATCCATACATTGTCCTGAAAGTGTGCAGCGTCGGACACTAACAAACCGTAGTCTAGAAGTCTCCTGTCATGTTGTGTGAATGTACACAACACTGTCTTTTATGAGCCGCAGCCTTTATTGGCCATTTCTATCCACATTTCCGGACAGACATATGATTATGGAGCGCTACGAATCCATAGACATGACAGCTATGCGCTACACTGATGACCTAACTGCATAGCTCCTAGTGCCTCGCGACATGGCAATATCGCTGTTAGGTCTCAGCAGCGGCATCGGACCACTATGCAAGTGACACATTTTATGAAACCACTGACTAGTAAACTTCGCTTGGAGCATGCACCCTCCCCTCCCCACTCTTACAGATGCACACCAATCACCCATGCCCTCCAAGACGCACAAAACAATAGTTCTGTATGGTTGTTATGTGCTAATAACAATAATGACGTGTTTATTTGTCACACTTTGGCATCTGGTGTGCTTTGCGCACTCTCCCATCCCCCGGTGCTTGAGTTGTATCTAGAGATGACACACTCACTCTACAAGCACTTTAGGCGGAAGGGGCACGTACAGATGTCCTGGGAGGGGCGTGTGATCAGACCTCACAGCCCAGGGAGGGAAGGGTGGAAGGTGTGGGTGCGGGGTCCTAGTGTAATTTAATGCAGCGGATTCTCTGGCTTTGAAGGCAGCTGTGGAAATATGTGCCTGTACCCTGGGAACAACAAATGTTTATGTAATGGAGAGGAGGTCGGGCGCCGCTCTCTTACCCTTCTCAAAGACGTGCCACTTTAAAATGAGATGTAACGGAGCATTTGTGGGCGTAAGCATTAACGGCGCAAAATAACCATTTAAAACAAGCATTGTAAAAACTAGCCGCACGGACTCCCACACCCATCACCAGTGCAAAAAAAAAACGAGAGTGGGGCAGGGCTTTATTGATCCTGACACCAAGAGTTTAGATGTGATGGCATAGCCTTGCACATGTGCCCCTGCCATGTGTACATTGGGCAGAGATGCACGAAACAAACAAAAAGTTAGATCTGGCGGACTAAAACTGTAGTTAGTGGCCGCTGCTTCCGGACTACATGGAAGTCAGTTTAACATCAACAGCCACTAAAAAGCCAGCTAACAGGAGCTGTGCCAACATTCAGCAAATGGCAAGCGGCCGGAGAAACTACCGGCCGCTTGCCAACACATAGAGATTACTTAATGCCTCGTAGAGGCAACGCATGTGCTTGCTCTATGCGAGACCTAAAAATGAAGAAATCTTGCTGCAAAATTTACTTAACCCTGCCGCATAATTTGGCTATCTCCTGCTGCGTAATTCCAGTAGCCCTGCTTATGGACAATGCACAGGGTCTTAAAAGCAAACCATTTCTTCACCATCAACCGGTGAAGTTTAGGTAGTGCCTGGGATACTGACTTGAAACTTCGGAATGCTCATATACACAGCAACAATTCAAACTCATAGTTCTGGTATCATGCTTGCAAACACAGCTATGTTTTATTCACAGCACCAAAACAACCTCACAACGAAGGGTATTAGTAGAGTGCTGATTGGATACACTGCACCAAATCAAGTTCAGAGTGCACGGAAGTAGCAAAAAAGTATCTTATATCCGGCACCAAATTTACCTGACTAAATGGGGTTGTAGGACAATCATGCTTGCATGCACCGCACACAAAACACCTCACAGTTCTTGGGGTGCACTGACGGCATGCTTTAATATCGCAACAAATAAGCCTACTGTGCAGGCTGTAATACAGCTATGCTTGCATAGAAGCACCAAAACAAACTCACTGTACAGGTTTGAGTACAGCAGAATTACATGGAGAACTTAGCAAATGTCGAATTGTCAACAAAAGAGGTATAAAGAGGGAAGAAGACAAAAGAAACAGGAGGGCAGATAAAATAGTAACCCTAATCGTTGTGCACTTGCTGACTTAATGCAGGGAAGGATTGTATATTCACGTATTTCCCAAATACTCCGGGGATTTGCTTAGGTGTTGCTGAACTGTAAGCAAAAGGTATCACTTTACAGATTTCTTTATGGGACTGATAATACAAATCAGCAAGGCCCGAGCGAATATTCATGATTTGATAGCATAGACTCGGTGTAGTCATCGGGGGTTTGAGGAGGTGTGGTGTCTGCCATGACTGCCAGTTGTTAGGGGCGCAGGCCTATCTTTGGCTGAGTAAGACGGATGATTTAAAGGATTGACTTACAAATGCAGGTATTGCGGTGTGAATATCTATTGCTGTATTCATTGCCTATGACAGACCGCATATTACATTCAACGTAAAAGCAGCAGAACGCGTATTTCACCCGAATCCCGAGTACCTGCAGCAGTGAGAGATAAACCGGGCCTTACCTCGTGTTGTGCCCCATACAAGCAGGCAGCATCCAGGGGGCGCTCCTTCTCTGCATGACACTCTTCCACGAGGCTCGAATCGAAAGCAGCTGACAAGAGCAAAGATCTCCGTTTAGATTCTACCCTGACAAGCACATTTATCAAGTTAATTGTACAGAGCTTGATATAGCGCGTGCCAGTTTTTAAGTGCCGCCAATTATAGTACATGTAACTTAGATTTAGTGTAGGGTTCATTACTTGCAAATTCAAGCTCTAAATCCATTCTTATATTGGATTAATTGCCTTTATTGATAGGTGGCCGCGTTTTTACAAGGAACCTTGAAGATAGTATACAAACAATACATTAGATCAAGGTCAGATTGGGTAGATGCATTAATTAGTGTGATTAAAGGTAATGCGAATGGGTAGTTTGTCCCAAAACACACAATACCTACATTTTAAAATGTTATACATTTAGAAATGTTTCTAGGAAGACGAGGCTTACCGGGGAAAGGTAGGTGCACAATGGAGCCCAGGAGCAGAAGTAAGGAGCTTAATTAGCCACTTTTGAACTCAAGTTGGAAGGGACGTGCTTTGTGGACGGTCCTGATCGTGTGGAACAGGGGCTAGCCAATACAGTGGTTCAAGCATTCAGAAGGCCCAGCATCTAGGCACGAAAGTGAATGGCTTAAATAAGAGCTCTGTTTCATGAGGTGTAAATTGTGCTCTTTGGGTGAGGTGCCAAAGACATTCTCAAAAAACAAGGCCAGCAATTTAAATATAAAAAATTGACAATGGGAGGCAAATTTGCAGAAGTGGAGAAAAGAATTAGGGTGATAGTCTGCTCCGGAAGTTAATTTTCTTCATAAACAATACGTTGACAAGGCTTTTTACAGCATAGAATGGGAGCATTGTCACATTTTTCATATATGTTTTGTATCTGACAGATAGTCAAGGTGCTGATGATACGATAGATTCATGCAGCTGTAGCATGTTTTTAAAGAGCAATCTCGTTTTTTAGTGCTGCAGATAGGGTCAAAGCAGCCTCGGATTGGTAACGCGGGCACTCGGGCAATGCCCGAGGGGCCGGTGTCCGAGTTCCTGCTGTGGGCTGCTTTTTTGTGCAGTCTGGGGCCGATTTGGGCGCTGTCTCTATTTTCGGAATACAGCCAGTAGGTGGCTGAGTGGCCTTTCTGCATGCAGATGGGCGCTCATTACCACCATCCCCCTCCCCCCACCCCCCCAAAACACCGCCGGTCCCCCACCCCAGGGGCCTCATTTATGAAAAGTGACGCATCGCTGCGTGAAAACAGCGATGCGTCACTTTTCACTGCGCACTCCTTGCGACACCAATGATGCGTCATATTTAATGTATGACACATCATGTCGCAAGGACTTACAGATACGTCAGTATTTCTGACGCATCTGTAAGCGCAAAAGTGACGCATTGCTGGAGTGTGTCACAAAAGTGACGCATCTCCAGCAATGCGTCCTTTCACATGGGGAAAGCCCCATGTGAAAGGGCTTGCATCAGTCTTACGCCTGCTGTGAGGCAGGCGGAAGATTTTGACGCAACAGCATCCTAAAAGTGACGCAGTGAAATCTCATAGATTTCACTGCGTCACTATTACGAGGCTTTTTGCGGGGGAACGCCCCCTCTGCATACATTATACCTGACGCAGGTATAATGTGGCGCAGGGGTTTAAAAAGTGACGCATCTACCTAGATGCGTCACTTTTTAAATATGGCGCAACAAGGCGCATGTTTTACGCCGCAGATGCGTCACAAAAAGTGACGCATCCGCAGCGCAAAACTGACGCAAGGCCTCATAAATGAGGCCCCAGGTTTAGAAAAAAGCAGCGGTGTCACTCCCTTTGTCTCGCTGGCCGGCCCATTAATGTGGGCACATAACGAGCGGGGGCCTGAGTAGAAGTGGCCTCACTTGTTTTCAGGTGTGTTTCACTAGTGTAAGCTAATGCGTACATTTTTTTAAGCCCCCTCCTTCTTTTTAATGCAATTAGGACGCTGAAGCAGTGAATTGGGGAAAGGCATTATGCAAATGGGGGCCGATTTTTTTTGTGTGCCCGGGCTGATTTTCAATCCCAATCTGACCCAGGTCAAGGTGTTGGAAGGGAATATGATTTAGTTGGGTGAAGCTTTTGGTGCCACGTTTTAGACCTTTACAACAAGGGGTGGTGAGGGACAGAGTCTCTGAATTAAGCAGAAAGCTCTCACCCAGTCAAGAGATCAGGGCTAGATCCAACACCGTTTTTTAGCTCACTGCACCATCCCAGTTTCAGAACCTGGCTGTATGCAAATTTGTCTGTTCCTGTCCCAGTGCATGATGGGAACAGGGCAAACCAAACTACAAAAGCCAATTCTTACACTGGGAAGGAAACAAGCTCCCGGGGACCGGTTTCTGGCATTACAGCCGTCTTCGGCCCGGTTTGCTTGAATCCTGATGGTGCAATGAGCAAGGGTCTCACATCTGAGAATACCCTTCCACGCTTAGGGTGGACAAAAATATTTACAACAAGGGGTGGTGAGGGACAGAGTCTCTGAATTAAGCAGAAAGCTCTCACCCAGTCAAGAGATCAGGGCTAGATCCAACACCGTTTTTTAGCTCACTGCACCATCCCAGTTTCAGAACCTGGCTGTATGCAAATTAGTCTGTTCCAGTCCCAGTTGATGGGAACAGGGCAAACCAAACTACAAAAGCCAATTCTTACACTGGGAAGGAAACAAGCTCCCCTGATGTAAATCGATTTTGGCCACTACAGGTGTGGCAGGGTATACTCAGACATGAGTCCCTTTCTCACTGCTCCATCAGGATTCAAGCAAGCCGGGCCGAAGACGGCTGAAATGCCAGAAACCGGTCCCCGGTAGCTTGTCTCCTTTCTGGTAAAGAATTGGCTTGGTAGTTTAGTCTGCCCTGTTCCCATGATGCACTGGGCCAGGGACAGACTGATTTGCATATAGCCAGGTTCTGAGCTGGGATGGGGCAGTGAGATAAATAACGGTGATGGATCAAGCCCTGATCTTTGGACTGGGTAAGAGTGGTCTGCTCAATTCAGACACTCTGTTCATCACCACCCCCTTTTGTAAATCGATTTTGGCCACTATAGGTGTGGCAGGGTATACTCAGACATGAGTCCCTTTCTCACTGCTCCATCAGGATTCAAGCAAGCCGGGCCGAAGACGGCTGAAATGCCAGAAACCGGTCCCCGGTAGCTTGTCTCCTTTCTGGTAAAGAATTGGCTTGGTAGTTTAGTCTGCCCTGTTCCCATGATGCACTGGGCCAGGGACAGACTGATTTGCATATAGCCAGGTTCTGAGCTGGGATGGGGCAGTGAGATAAATAACGGTGATGGATCAAGCCCTGATCTTTGGACTGGGTAAGAGTGGTCTGCTCAACTCAGACACTCTGTTCATCACCACCCCCTTTTGTAAATCGATTTTGGCCACTATAGGTGTGGCAGGGTATACTCAGACATGAGTCCCTTTCTCACTGCTCCATCAGGATTCAAGCAAGCCGGGCCGAAGACGGCTGAAATGCCAGAAACCGGTCCCCGGTAGCTTGTCTCCTTTCTGGTAAAGAAGTGGCTTGGTAGTTTAGTCTGCCCTGTTCCCATGATGCACTGGGCCAGGGACAGACTGATTTGCATATAGCCAGGTTCTGAGCTGGGATGGGGCAGTGAGATAAATAACGGTGATGGATCAAGCCCTGATCTTTGGACTGGGTAAGAGTGGTCTGCTCAATTCAGACACTCTGTTCATCACCACCCCCTTTTGTAAATCGATTTTGGCCACTATAGGTGTGGCAGGGTATACTCAGACATGAGTCCCTTTCTCACTGCTCCATCAGGATTCAAGCAAGCCGGGCCGAAGACGGCTGAAATGCCAGAAACCGGTCCCCGGTAGCTTGTCTCCTTTCTGGTAAAGAATTGGCTTGGTAGTTTAGTCTGCCCTGTTCCCATGATGCACTGGGCCAGGGACAGACTGATTTGCATATAGCCAGGTTCTGAGCTGGGATGGGGCAGTGAGATAAATAACGGTGATGGATCAAGCCCTGATCTTTGGACTGGGTAAGAGTGGTCTGCTCAATTCAGACACTCTGTTCATCACCACCCCCTTTTGTAAAACGTTTTAGACCTGGCATCTTTGGCATTGTTTTCCTCCTCACTTTTTACCTTCAACCCTCCTGTTTTGCTGAATTCGTTATTGCTGGCCTTAGGACTATGCACACTATACCACTACACACCAGTGCTCAAGTGCTTAGTCTCACTCCTTAAAACATGGAAAAACTGGCTTTTATCAAATTAGCATATTTAATTTACTTGTAAGTCCCTAGTATAGTGGCACTACTTGTGCAAAGGGCCTGTAATTTAAATGCTTCTAATGAGCCTGCAGCACTGATTGAGCCACCCACTTAAGTATCCTCTTTAAGCATGCCGCAAGTCTGCAATTGTAGCCTGTGAGTGGAGTTTTAAATTGCCATTTTGATTTGGCAAAATAAACCTTTTGCAGGCAAACCTTCCCTGTTAAAACATATAGGTGCAGCCTAAAACTGAATGGAGAAAAAACAGAACTTATGTTCCTGGGAAATAAGTCTGTTCCTAGAAACTTCATCTGCCGGCCTCCAGAACTGGGCAACCTCCTTGTCCCAAAAGAGTCTGTAAAATATTTGGGAATATGGTTAGACCACAGCCTTTCTATGAGACACAAGCCAAGAAACTGACAGCCACATCCTTTGGAATACTCCACATGAGCCAGAAGATCTTACCTCTTATCCCAGAACAAACCCAGAGAACTGTGGTTCAGGCCATGGTGATATCACGGCTGGACTACGGTAACTCCCTCTACTTGGGTTCCCCCAAATATGTAGTGCACATACTACATCTGGTTCAGAATGTCGCCGCCAGGATACGGCCAGGCATTCCCAGACAAAACTCAGCGAAAGCCGGGCGGAAAATACTGCACTGTCTCCTGATTCAAACCAGGATTAAATTTAAATCGCTTTGTATTGCCCATGAAGCCATGAACGACAAAGACCAGGCCCTAATAAAAAAGCTTGTAGCTCCTTATGTTACGGGTAGATCTCTAAGATCCTCTTCAGATCTGCTCATGAAAAAGACAAGAATAAAGAGATCACTATGGGGATGAAGATCCTTCGCACATCTGCCCTTGAGCCTCTGGAACTCCCTACCAAAAGAAACGCGATTACTAAGAAATGAACTGGTATTTAGAAAAATATTAAAAACATGGCTCTTTCCACGATAACTTCTTCGACCTGACTGCACCTTCTCCTCAGTGCTGGGAAGTCTTCGGGAAGCCATGCGTTTCATAAGTCCATAAACACATATAAGGGACCTCTATGCCAGGCCCTGGGCAGCCCGGTGGGCAGGGTGCACTGCATTTAAAAAGTTGGACAGGTACTTATAGGTTTTAGATGTCTTGCTAGTGAAAAACTCTTACATTTGTTTTTCTCTATTGAAAGGCCTTCCTCTCCCTTAGGGTACCATTTGAGTTACCTTTTTACATTTAATAAGCTGTAACTTCCAAATGGGGAATGATACTTAGTTCATGTTTGGTGTCTTTGAAATTGTAATGAAAAATCCTTTCATGGAAAGGTCGGATCTTAAATTCCAATTTTGTTAAAATGCCACTTTTAGAAAGTGGGCATTTTCCTAGCTTTGACATTTAGCACCTTCAGCCTGTCTCTTGGTCACATGGCTGGTTGTAGTTTGCAGTTGGGTTTGTGTATTTCACCTAGAACGCCACACACAATAGAGAGCTTAGGTGCACCTGGATAGGCCATCTCTGGAAGCGTGGGTGGGCAGAGCTGGGCACAGTCCTACTTACACTTAAATAGGTTGTGTCCTGCCTCCACACAAAGTGCTGTATACCCCCGTACTTAGGTTTTTCCAGGGCAGGGGAGGCAGAAAACCTGTGTACTTCATAGGGAAACCTCTAGAAGCTTTTCCCCATTTCAAGGGCACAACTGGGTATAAATACTGAACCTCAGACAACTCAGACCCCAACTGTTCAAGCACACTTCTAGACCTGTGGAGACTGCCAGGAAGAGGAATTACTGTGTTGCTGAAATGACTGCCACTCTGTTGGACTGCTGCTCTGCTGCACTACTGTCTTGCTGGACTGCTACCTTGTTGGATTGCTGCCCTCCTTCCAAAGAAGAATTTGACCTATATCTGAGCCCAGGACACCCAGAGTAACTCCATGGCTCGTCTGCTGGATTCCTGTTCAGAGCCACAGGGACATAAAAGGCCCCCAACCACCTGAACTGGCACCCTGATCCAGCTGGAGTACACCCCTTACCCCAAGCAGTGCCTCCCAGGTACTTAACTCTTGGAGTGGCTGAACTGAAGTTTTTGGGCTACTGGCAATTGCAAACTGGCATGTTGGCGCCAAAAACATTGTTGCTCAAACTGCCTGCCAAAATGACGTTCTGTCAGTCTTACCCTTCATGCTCCAGCATTGACTGCTCGCGGGGAGTGCAACAGCTAAACTCTGGCCCCTACGTCCATGACAACAGGATGTTCGTGCTTCAGTGTCGAGTGTCCGCAAAATCTGGTCTGCTCTTTCACAGACAATGTCGACCACCAATGATGCTTTCCTGCTCCTCAAGGTCCCCTCAACCACAAACAGGACTCTCTGCTTTGGCCTGAGAAAGTAACTTCTCAGCAGGATTAACCTGGTCCCTGTATCTGTCTTGCGCTCCATCGCAGTCGGTGTGACTTTCTCCCAGTCTTGCATGACGAGAGCCACAAGTGGCACTTTGGCCTTTTTTGGCACTATTTTCACTTAAGTATTTAAAATTGAATATCTCCAGTTTTACTGACTGCATTTTTGTCATTTTGGTTTGGATTTATTCATTAAAATGTACTCTTTGTCTGTAAATTGTTGTGGGATTTTTCTTGTGTTGTGTTTTCACTTTATTACTATTTGAAGTGCTGTATAAATACGTTATATATTGCCTCTAAGTTAAGCCTGACTGCTTTGTGCAAAGCTACCAGAGGATTGAGCACCGCTTAATTTGAGGTTTGCTTTTGACTTCACCCTGACAGGGATTGTGATGGCAGCTTGAGTAGGGTTTCACCCCTCTCAACCAGTAACCCAATTTTTCACAGAAAGCAAGTACGGAGTAGATGATTTAAAGTTTAGATGAGATGAGCATGAAAAGGCAGAGGGCCTGTTGTGAGTGATGAAAAGAGAGTAACACATGAGACTACAGGTCAGAGATGAGTGCTGGAAATGAAAAAAAAACATCTGGGCACTAGTTGTAGGAAGGATGATGTCAGTGAGGGAAATGCCTGGAAATAAAACTAATTGGGCCAATACAGAGCCTTGTGAGACAAGACTGTCAGGAGGATGATGCTGAGATAAAGAAACGCCCGTAGAGAGAGAATAAACTACTAGAAAGGGAGACTAAGGAACAATCAAGAACTGATCGATTGATATCAAATGATGCTGCTTTTCGCAATAGTGCTGGTAGATGATAGAGTCAAATATCAAAGAGAGATTACCGGGTATGAGGTTATATAAGAGATGGTTATGGTGTGCAGAATGAATGCATGTAGGGATGGATGTAAGTAGGAACGGTCTCTGAAGAATGAAGTGCTTTGAAGATATATTGTAGTGTGTTTAGTATGTTGTGCACAGAAAGTTAATGAATGGGGGCCTGATTCACAAATGTAAACTTACACTTTTGTGTAAGTTTATGATTTTTTTGGAACTCAAAAAAGAATTTTTCGAGTAGTATCTGCACAACTGTATACAAACATATAAAAAGATAGGTAACTGTAAAGATACTACTCGTAATAACATGTCTTTGTGGATTGCAAAAAAATCGTACACAAAAGTGTAAGGTTATCTTTGTGAATCAGGCCCAACGTTTATTGAGACAAGGTGTTCATGAGTTCCCGCAAAGAAAGGGATTTAAGAGACAAAACAATAGTGGAAAAAGAAGGGTCAGCGTTACTTTTCATGAGCAGTAGTTTTACAAATGCAGATAGGTGCCAAGTGTGAGGGAATGATTGAAAAATAAGGTTAGCAGACACACTTCAGCAGGGATCCGCTGAGAACTGGTTGTTTAGAGGCGGGAGGGCTAGACCAGGCCTATAATGGGTTTATGGTCTCAACTATTGAATTTGGTCTGTGAGTGAATAAGGCCGGTTTGTTCGGGTAAATTTAAGAGAAGGGGTTGTACCTCTGATGGTTTGCGGGCAGAAAAAGGTTGGCAGACTGGATCATTCACATCTATTGTTAGGAAAACACGCTGTTCATTAGTCCTCGGCACATTAATTTGGTCTAAATAGGATTCATTTAAATTTCGAAGTAGCCTAGGTGTGCTCTGATCACTGTTGTTTACATTCAGCCCTGCTGCCAATGGCCCTTCTTACATTTATGTAGAGCAAATGTTTTCTTTTTAGATTCCTGCAGAAAAAAGGAAACCCCACCAGTGCAGTGGACCATTTCTATTTGATTTTAGAGATCAGAGAAGGAGGGCGCATCTGTGTCAGATTTCATGCTTGATTTGTAAGTTTTGTTTGTGAGTGAAGCATGCTATTTTGTGCACGGTAAGATGAGCAAGGAGTTTGGATGTACATGTCTTTTCAAATTTCTATATATTTCTGTTGTTAGGCTAATATATTACACATAGATGGCTTGTGTGCGATCTTTTTCTAGTGCTAAGAGGCAGAGGTGATTACCAGGGTCTTAAGGGCATTATTCAGCGCGTCATGATCAGAGAAGGCAGCAGGGGTATGTAGGAGAGACATCAGGCTGTAGTGACTGTTGAACGACAAGGTCCTACACGAACCTTTGGATTGTTACTTCAGGTCTTAGTTGTATTTTGCAGAAACACTTTTTGGCAAATTAGGCAAGAGATGAGGATGTGAAGGTCGTTGTCCTGCCTTTGGAATGTTTTGGACGGGTGATAAGACTCCTTGGTTTGACCAAGAAAATGCTGTTTCATGGTTTTGTTGTTGTAGTCCATGGTGGCTTACAAAAGCCGAGGTATATGTAGTGAGAGTGAGAGAATTGAGCCTAGGAGCTAAAATCACTGATGCCTGCATTGAAGTGATTGTTGTGCCTGGTGGACTCAAGACGAGATAAAATGTGTTGGGGAGGATGGGTGTGAAAGTTAATCTGGAAGAAAGGCGTTCAAAAGATGAGAAGAAGGATGAAGATGAAATTATAACATTGCTGACGATTCGGTGGATGAAGGTGAAGTCACACTAAGTGTTGTGTATGCATGGATGGTGAATGATTGGATAGCTCTCAAGAAGGAGCTGATTCATAATGAGGGCTGATGCGATTAATAGAAGTCCTTAAGCATAAAGAATAATGGAGAGACAAACAGTTTTGTGAAATAATTGATAAAAGAGATAACAGAGATCTTCCCAAAGACAAACAAGTTTAATGAATTAAAGTGGAATCAGAATAGAGAATTTTTATATAGATCCACTCTTTGTCAAGCAAATTCTGGTGGATACTGTAAGGTTCCCTGTGAAAGCCAAAATGTAGGAAAAATCAAACAGACAGAAAGAAAAAGTGTGGCATTAGTACATCGAGTATATTTCTAACACGATGTGAGAAAAGAAGTTAGCATGAAGATTAGCTTTTAATCCTTTTAGGAAGGTTGCACAGAATTTACAGAATAAAGTATCATATGCCTCCCTTGACTTGCAACATTTCAGTCTGCAAAGATAATTACAATAATAGTGTGCAGAAGGCAAATCGCTGCGTTTGTTTGAGAAGAAGTGAAAAAGCAATGCTTCTAGTTGATTTTAAAAATAAGTTAAAAAAGAGTCATATTGAAGGTCTGTAGCTTGAACTTTGGGTGCTGGTTTATAATATGCATTGTGGGCTGTGGCATCATACTTCTCATATTCATTGGACTGAGCGTCAGCCTCTACTGCCCCTTCGGGGTAGCGTTGCAATGCCCTAGCTCAGCTCTTCTTTGACAAAGTGGCATCCATCTACTCCTCTTTCACTGAGGCTTCAAGGGACCATAATTCTTGGTTCGACCCTCCAGATGACAGTTCGGGATGTAACTCTATAAACCCATTCAACCTGGAATGAGCAGTGGTAGCAGTACTACCCGTGCTCTAGGATCTACAGCTCCTTCAGAGTGGGCCAGGACCCACTCTTTAAAAAGCTCTTTTTTGGACCCATCTAAGCCTGAAAATGCTTAGATGGGTCCCTGCTCCTATTTGCTTTTAAGGTAACAGATAAATGTGTTAGCCTGCAGCATTCAACCTTTATTGAAGTGAATGAGCTTCTTCACAGGGTGCAGTCGGGCTTCCACCCTCCCACAGTGCAGAGTCCACTTTATTGCTTGCCTCTGATTCCATCCACCAAATTGTTGACAGGAGTGATGCTGCAGGGCTGCTGATGTTGGACCTTAGCCAGCTTTCGACACCATACCCCACAACCTTTTACTTGAACGCTTGTGTAGCTGCAGTGTCAGTGATAAGGCCTTTTAACGGTTAGCTTCTTTTTTGCAGAACCACACCTTTCAGGTGTCAGAAAAACCTTTTCAATCTCTGGTTTTTGCACTGCAGCAGGAGGTGCCTCAGGGCACCTCCCTGAGCCCTACTTTATTCAATCTGTATATGTGCCCTCTGGCTAATATCATCAAGCGTTACTGTTTCCGCATCATATTGTACGCCGATGATACTCAGCTGATTATCACCCTGTTACATAATGCAGGCAATATGGCTGCTTAACTGAGGACCTGTCTGTCGGAGGTTGCTCAATGGATGGAACTCAATTGCCTCAAACTAAATGCTGGGAAACAGAGCTCCTTATCCTGGGCAAGCAGCCTTCAATTTGATCCTCTGCCTGGTGGCCAGATTCACCCAGACCTTTACCTGCCCCGAAGACTAAGGTCAAGAACCTAGTCATTTGGTTTGATGCCAAGCTCACCTTTGATAGCCAGATCACAGCTTTAGCGGGCAAGTATTTTAGGGTCTTTGAAAACTCTTAAAAAATCCTCTGCCTTCTCCCTGAATCTGCCAGGAAAAAAGAAGTCCAGGTTCTGGTCATGTCCAGGCTGGTCTATTGTAACGTTCTGTACTTGGGAGTCTCACTGTTTTGCCTGATGAGGCTTCACTTTGTGCAGAACTGCTGCTGAATCTCCCCAGACAGGCTTCCATAAGATCGGCCTTTTTAGAAGTGCATTGGCTTTCTTTGAAAAAAAGCTCTCTTTTAAGGCCCTGTGCTATTGCTACAGGGTCTTTACAAATAAGGTCCCTCACTACCTACACTCCTTTTTTAAGCCCCATTCTCCTGTAAGGAACATAAAGGGGCAGTGTCGGCATGCATCTCCACTGTAAAGAGAACTTACACCGGTGGCTGCTCTTTCAGTTTTTTAGCAGCCAAGCTGTGCAACTCCCATCTTCTTCAACTAAGGCAGGCGCAAACGGAATCATTGTTCCACAAACATTTTAAAACCTGATGTTCAGGTCGGCTTGATTGTGTTTTTTCATTAGCTGCTGTGTTGTCCAATCTCTGGGAGCTAGACCCTGGCACTGGGACACTTTGGTGGAAGTAACTATGCGCTTTACAAATTACTTTAGTACTATTATTATTAGTAGTAGTATTTTTGTTGTTATTATTATTATAATTTTTTTATTATGATATCATTAAAGGATTTATAACAATTTTATTGGAAGGTGTGAATATGTATAATTATTTTAAAGTCGAGTGGGTGAAAAAGGTAGATATTGAAAGGCACATTTATAGCTGTATGTGTTGTTCTGTTAGTTGTATTGTTTAGGATCTTGAACATGGTGCTGGTGGGGGTTCTCTCTCTAGTGATAATAAAGTATTTACCCTTATTAATTTTTTAACCCCATTAACTTCTGAGGCCCCAGCCCAGTGCTGAGACTTTTTTTTGATGTTTGGGGCACTAAGCTTTCATAACCCTTTTTCTACAAAACATATCCAGGCCAAATTTGTGTTTTTACCTGTTGGGGATTCTAATGGTATCCAAGGTTTGTGTATTGCTCTTGAGAGAAGCAACAGAATGGTCAAATTCTAGCACTTTTATTTAAAAGGGAAAAATGCTATGAAGAAAATAGTATGTTTTTTATTTAAACAGCATCAATTAAAGCTTTGCTGTGCGAAGATCACCTCGTCCCAGCGTTCACAAACAGGCAGAGTGTTACAAAAAATAACCCAGAGTCTACTCACAGGTTTATAATACCGTAAGTAAGTACTCTTCATACATTCACATGAACCTATTATGAGGTGAATACCGATTTATGGATATCCATAAGTGGCCTGACCTCACGAAGGTGACTTAAACATTGTCTATGTTGATGAGACCTTGGCACTACAAAGAATTTGAAACGCTGATGACTCCTTTTTAATAGCAAACAAACTATGGCATCAAGGATTTAGTCCTAATGCGGGCACATTTAAGCTCTACATTTCAAATGGATTTACAAATGAATTGTTTCTTTACACAGGGGCATATTTAACATAGGTTTCGTGTCTCCCTGCATCACGCAAGGCTGCACAAAAACTTCTAATGAGATTTGTCAAGCCACGCAAGTCCACCCTGCGTGGCCCTGTGTGGCTTGGTAAATCCAGTGCAACGCAAGGCAGCGCAAGTTGCTGCCTTGGGTTACCCTGCGCAGTGAAGGTGTTCCATGTGTGGAGCGTGGGTGTTACCATGCATCCAGCCATGTATTCTGTCGAATTCCCAGATTTACCAAGAGAGGTAGACCTGAGAATACAGCAGAACTGTACCCCTACCTACCAGAGGCGCAATGAGGAGACATTATCAGGGACACATTGCACATGTTCTCTTTTCGAGATAATTTGACACAACTAAGCGAATGTTGTAATGAGTTTATGATATACCATGCATTAAATGATCTAGCTTTAAAAACGATTTTTATGGTCCTAATGTAGAACTAGGCATTATTGCACACAGTGATTTCACTGTATGAATAATATAGTATTATTTAAATGAAATCCATGAGAACCGGTGTTTTATAATACAATTATAAACCCAGGTTCGGATTTGGGTTGGATGAGCTCTTTTTGCTTAGGAATAAACTAAAAAAAAGGCCCTAATGCGTAATTTGGAGAAAAATATTGAAGAGATTAGCAGCAATACATGTCCAGAAAATCAGGCTATGAGTGAAGCATGTGCATGAAATTCAGTGTAAGTCTAGTTGTATTTGTAATGTTTTATGGAAGGTATAGTAACCTAAGACTTTCACAGGTGGAGTAAACACAATGTGGCAGTAGGTTATATATCGAATGCATTATTTACATTGCAAGTACTTTTGGACATTAGATGAAAGCTTTTATAAAACTGTGTGGTTACATTAGAGGCAGATTACAAAGGTATTTGAAGAATTACAGGGCATATTACCAAGCATAAGCGATAATTATCGCTATGCTTGGTTAGCGGCAATAATTTTATCGCCGTGCTTCGCCTATTTTTATCGCTTAGGAGCCTTGCTATTATCAAGATTTATCTCCTAAGCGATAAAAATCGGCTGAAATGCATGAATATCTCTGAAAAGTCAGCGATATTCATGCATTACCGAGCTAATGCTGTTAGCCATGTTATCCACCTACCATTGTATAACATGGCTAAGAACTGCTCAGGGCAGGCGTTAGCTTTTGGAGATAATCGCGCTTAGTGCGAATATTTCCAAAAGTTGGTAATAGGAGATAGCGATGTTAGCGACTGTTTCCAGTCGCTAACATCTTGGCATGCCCACTTTGCATGTCATTAGCGATAATTATCGCTGACATGCAAAGTGGGCCCCTAAATGTCCGCTATCACCTACAAGCTGTCGCTAACTGGTGTTAGCGACCGCTTGGTAATAGGGCGATGAAAAAGTCCAGCTAATGCGGCGATAATGGCCCTTGGTAATATGCCCCTAAGTGTGAGGAAAAAAGAAAGCATAATAGCATCACGCACTTGTAGATGACAGTAGACAGTCTACTAATACCCTATACTATAAGAGCATAGACACATGTTTTGTTTTGAGTCTTTTTTTTATTCGATAGTGTCCTGAACGCTTTATGACATTTTTCATGGAACAAGAAATGCTGTTTCTTTTCGAAGTCATTTAGGAAACTGGGGAGGAAAATGAAGAGGAACTATGGAAAAGCTATCACAGCTAGATGTTGGATGCGTTTGGAACTGCAACATGCCCTTAATGGATGATAGCCCATCCGTGGTTCATTATTGGAAGGGGGAGCTCTTTCATCATCAAGGAGACGGTTCACTGGATGCAATCAATATACTATTGTTACAGACACTGAAGGGCCTGAGCACATAATGAACTGGAGCATTTGACTTGGAGGGTTAGAGTAAAGGTGAGCACTCTAATTTGGAGCTTGACCCTGCTATGATCCTATTTAATATATCAAGGGTCTTGACCGGCAAGAGTGCTGGTTTCAGGTCTACCGTGTCCTTGTTATTACATTATATTTAATCTATTTTTTTGCATTAAATGACTACTGCATCTGTGGCAGTACTTCTTCACTGACGGTTTTTATTTGGGTTGCTGTATCTCTTTTAACAGTGTTCCAGTTAAATCCACAATCGAGAGTAACATTTGACCTGTAGATGCGGAATCGTTTTAAAATTTGATGTATTCTATATAAATGGAATGGACACTCTGCCAATCAATTTACCTGGGACTGAGTTAAAGAAACAGAGGATGTGTTGGCTTGGGAAAGTAAGCGATGATACTGGGACACACAGCTCAAACGAGAGGTACGAATTTTTTAGTCCATTGGAAGGTGGGACATTTCTACTTTAAAATGCAAATATTGAGAAATTGGGTATGGCTAAGATTTCTAATTAATTGTAATGGATTGATTGACAGAATATCAAGGAGAAAAATATTGTTTGGCAAAAACATCGACAAGAGTATCAAGAAAGAGCAAATAGATAACTCCACATCTAAGCATCTTGAGGATACATATCATTAAAATGTATGTATGTAGAGTTAAGCATAATACAACTTTGCTTACCCATAGAAACGTCCCCTCATATGTTCGTTCTTGATAATCTTCCAATGATAATTTATTTTCTGTATTTTAGACAATCACCAATTTTAAATACCTTAAATTTGTGAATGCCTCAGAGCCCCGGGTCCGACTGATAAGGTTTCAGCAGCTTCTTTGTTAGGTGGCGCTGGGGTTCGGAGGTTTAAATGTTAGGTGTGTGATGTGAGGCTTCAGCATGTGTCAGGATATTTATTTGGATAACATTATGCACAGGGATGGGGTGAAGCCAAAAGGAATACAGGAACCCAAATCACTACAGTATTGATTATATGTAGGTATGTGGTGTTTGTATAGCCGAACCAAACCAAAAAAGGTGGAGCATTTTACAGGGTTGAAGGCTGTTGTGTAGTTCCTAGGAATCTCCCAGGACCTGCACATTTTTGATGACCTAAACTAAGGGCCTGGTTTCCCTACCGCTTCCGCTTCCGAACACCCCCACAGGATATATCAGCCGTTAGACCAGCTAGCTCTACAGTGCCACTACCACCCCCTGTATCTTACAGTGCTGTAGGTAGTCTCTGGCAACCACAGAACATGAAAACCATGATTCCTCAGTGATAGTGGAAAACAGTATAGTACGTTTTGCTTAGAGTGCTTGCTTACTCTAAAAAAGTACACAGGATGGCAATTAGGACATTTTAATAAGTATTTATTGGTCCAGCGACAGTCTTGTGTAAAACATATGTGCTTTGACAGAAGCATACAAAAAAGATTGTTAGAACCAATATAGTAAATAGTAGATACTTTCCTACCATAGTGCTAATAAGATGAACATAAGCAGTTCATATAAAAACAGGAGCACTTGCATATTCCTAAAATGCGCGCCCTAAGTAATTTCCCTAAAGGTACCTAACCTAGATCTGTAGGTGTAGCATATGTGTGTGTATATGCATGTAGCCAAGAAACCCATAGGAATGAGCCAGACCCCTCACCTGGTTAAGAATGAAGAACACTGATTTTTTCTTCAAGAATGACAGTCTGCAAGGTATGTCAGACCGATCCGCATCAAAAATTCTGCTTGCAGGACCCTGTGTCAGCTTCGAAGGAATTCTCCTCCAATTTGTAGGGGGGGAGTGAGGGTCTTTTATACCAAATTTGTCACTCCATGGTTTTTTCTAGAATCAATATGTTTTTGAAACATTCATGGATGTTTTTAAAACAATCATATATGTTTTTAAAACAATCACCAATGCGTTTCTTAACAAATGCGATCATGCACAGCTGGCTGTTGGACAAGGATGAAATAAGTTGTGACTCTTATACAAAATAAGTCAATCCGCCCCCTCAGCAGCCACACAACAAGCAAAAAGAGAACGCCAGCAAAAACAAAGCGTCACTGTGGAAAAAAGCCAGCACATCCTTCTTTCATCGAGTCATCATGCCGAACTAAGACAAATACGGGGAGATATAAACAGAGCATTTCGTACCCTCAGCCAAAACAACCCTACTGACGGAATCGCAGATGAACTAAGAAATCTTCAGACTAGGGAAAACAAAATTATTTGGGGCGCAAAAAAGGATAACGCAGAATCACTCTGGGCAAAATTATTGTACGACGCAAAAATGAACAACAGCGCAAGATTCTGCCAAACGGTCAAGAGCATCGAGAACCCATTGGCACCTGGGATTAACTCACACATAACGCAGGACGTCTGGACAAAACATTTACAAACTTACTTCAATTCAGAACCACACAGCAATCTGCAAAAAACAGTTGAGCACCAAGCCACCCAACCACTGCATCCCCTCTAAGAGGACGGATTCCCACTCAGCTTCTCTCCTAAAACGATTGAGAGCAGAATTAAGCAAAGCCATCAGAGGAAGAACCAGAACCCAATGGCTTGCCACCAATACTATATAAACAAGACCCAAAATATTGGTCCAGCGCTTTACTACCACTCTTTGACAACATTGCCGTCACAGGAACAATCCTAGAATTGTGGAAAGGCTCAATTATTTCCCCAATTTAAGAAAAAGGCTGTAAGCGACCCAAAAACCTATAATCTTATAGCTC
Source organism: Lissotriton vulgaris (assembly GCF_964263255.1). Lineage (NCBI taxonomy): Eukaryota > Metazoa > Chordata > Amphibia > Caudata > Salamandridae > Lissotriton > Lissotriton vulgaris. The sequence goes on from NC_141695.1 coordinate 656,573,429, forward strand.
TTATTGACATTGAGGCCAAATACTACGCAGGTCTTATACTGGCCGAACTACAGGAATGGGCCAGGGAAAAAACATTAATCTCAATTAACCAAACAGGGTTCCAGGAAAACTTGGGAACTACTACAAATCTTCTGGCCCTCTCCCTTCTAGCTGACTCCTCAAAAGCAACAAGACAATCTTTATTTGTTTGCTTTATTGACTATAAAGCCGCTTCTGACAGCATAGACAGAGGAAAATAATGGTCAAAGCTAGCTCGATGGGAAATCCCCTCCGCTCGCCTTAATCAACTCATTTTATTACACACTGAGACATGTGTTCAAATAAAACTGAGGTGCGGCACGATCGTGTCGAGGTGGATTCCAACGACGAGAGGCCTAAAGCAGGGCTTCGTTCTTGCTCCAACCCTATTTAACCTTTTTGTGGCCGACCTCTCAACTGAGTTAGATAACTGTAATCATCATGCACCAAATCTGGGTGGCTTTCCCCTCTCAAATTTATTGTATGCTGATGACCTGATATTAATCAGCCAAACTCAAGTTGGCTTACAGCACTTACTTCATACTACAAATAATTTTGCCACAAACAACAGGTTAGAAATAAATCTAAAAAAGTCGAAAATGATGGTGCTAAACCAAGGTAGCGCAAAAAAAACGATCGAAATGGCAGCTGGGCGAGAGTGATGATAAAGTGGTAAAAGAGTATAAATACCTAGGAATAATCTTTGACAATCAGGGGTTGTATGACCAACAAAAAGAGGCAATTCAAAGACGAGGGATCCTCCTAGCAATCACCTTAAAAATCCTCCAAAATAAAATAACTGGTCCACTCCTGCTCCCACTGCTTGAAGTCCTCTGAGCGAAGCTTTTACCTGTGATACCCTACGGCAGTGAGGCCATGCGAGGGAAAGATGAACCAACCCTGGACAAAACGGTCTCGAAAGCGTTCAGAACAATATTCAAGCTTCCAAAATATACTTCCCAAGCACAACTAAGGCTCAAATTCGAGTTACCAAACCAGGTAATAAACCTAAAAGGCGCATATGTTAGAAGCTGGTACAAAATCAAGAGCGCCATAGCCGGATCACTGAACTCATTCCTATGGAAAAAAAATATCCAGGGAAAAAAAAGAACTCTCTCGCCATGGCTTACCTTCAATCAGGATTCAGCGTGCTAGCCCTGGAGAACATTTGGGAGTCTGGACTTCCTTTTACCAACGTCAAAGTCCTGGTCAACAAGTCGATAAACCTTGTCTCTTTTGAAAAAGATCAATCAGACTTAAATAAGAGGGCCCACAGCTAGTTCGTGATCCAAAGCTATTCAAAAAGCTCACCACAATCGTACCTAGGCACCAGCTTCTCCGGAAAGCTGAAGGAAAGCTTCTTGGCAATGAGGAAGGGAATTTTATCTGTCAAAACCCTCATGCCCCCCTGGAAACGCTCATCTCCAACCACCCTCTGCAGATTATGTGGAGAAACCAAAGAAGACGTGCTGCACCTTCTGTGTATTTGCAAGTCCCTGGAACGGGAGAGGAGAGAGTGGTTAAAGCCACATATAAATGAAATGCAGATCCGGTCTTGCAGACAGGCAGTGAAAGCGTGCTTTGATGGGACCAATGTTAGACAAGTTTGCAGTTTTGTTCGTTTTATAAAAGAAGTACAGACAAAACTAGAATCCTGAGTACAAGCACCCAGGTCCAAAGGCCTCCTGCCAGGTGATTGCATATGACTTCCGTCACGCATAGACTCTAAAACTAGTGGGCCATGACCTAACAATCGACTATTGCTTCTATGGTCACAGGCGATGACCTAAGTCTGGGACTCGCATATAGACTTTACGTGAATTATGAATTTCATTATAATTTTATTACAAGTATTTTTAACTGGCTAAATTCCTCGTTTTGAGAGCACAGCACTCCTGTGTTACATATGCATTTTTTAAAGCTGTACAGATTGCTAAGATTTTAATTAATCATGCAATAAAGACTTACTTACCTTGTACAGAATAATTCTACTGTGCCTGGGGACATGTTTATGTATGTCAGGTACAGGGATTATGATAGAATACTAAGAGCCTCGCGTTGAAGAGACAGGAGCAAGCTACTAGATAAAATGTCACTTGTTTAGAATCGTTATTGTTGTGTGGAGGGGACAAATGTATATAATAGGGGTATACATGACAGGACTAGCCCAAAGGACACAACAAGGCAAATATACAATTCCAGTTTGGTTTAGGAAAGAAAATACTTTTTTGAGAGAGGATAATCTTACTGCTTGCGATCATTTTTAAAACTTACTTCACACCTTTTCTCCATTGAAATATATCTTAGTTGATGAGTGCGAGAAATTGGGTTTTTGGTTGAGAGGAGTGAACACCCTTCTTAAGCACAATCAACAATACTGGTCAAGTTGAACCACAAAAGTCAATAAATTAAAGCAGTGCGTACCCATCTGGTAGCTTGGCACAAAATCAGTCAGGCTTACTTGGAGGCAATGTATAAAGTATTTATGCAGCACATCAACACCAATAAAGTGAAGACACAAGAAAAATTCTACACCAATTTAGAAAATAGAGTAAAATGTAATACAATATTTAACATCAAAGGACAAAAATCCCTTTTTCCCTTTAACATAATTAAGACCATGGGGGATGGGGTCGCTTAATCCTAAGGAGGCTCGGGTAGGGGGGCCACATTGCCAGCCTTCCTTTAAAATATACATGGTCCCGGGGAATGGGGTCCCCCAACCCCTTATCTCACAAAGGCAGTGTACAATATGGGATTTGGCTACATGAGAGGGTTTTGCCACAGGGCTTGATCCTAGGCCAAGCCCTATACTCAACCTCTTGCCCTGCACGACTGAATGCCCTTAGCAGTGTGAGGTTGGCTGACTTTACGGGGGTTGGTAACAGGGCATGACCGCAGGCCTGGCCTTATAAACAAGCCCTCACTGTGCACAGCCATAGGCCGTGCACTGTGTGGGGTTAGCTGCATGTGAGGGGTAGACCGCAGAACCTGGTAACAGCTCAGGACCTACAGCTAACCCCCCACTGCATACACCCAGAGACCATGCACCGGCTGTGTTAACTTTAAGTATGGTAATTAATATTAATTTATGTTAAAAGAAAACCCTAGAAATTCACTGAAAAAAAACAAAGATTAAACTGACATTATAGTTAGGTAAAATGTTCAGTTGCAACATAACATTTTAAACTCTAGCTCAAGTAACAATAACTTGCGCCCCCACCATGCACTACTAATTACTGCATTGCCTCATTTATGAAAGTGACTCATCGCTGCTTGAAAACAACGATGTGTCACTTTTCATTGTGTCCTCCTTGCGACATGCTGGATGCGTCATATTTACAGTATGACACATCATGTCGCAAGGAGTTACAGATACGTCAGTATTTCTGACGTATCTGTAGGCGCATAAATGACACATTGCTGGAGTGTGTCAGCAATCTGTCCTTTCACATGAGGCGTACCCCATGTGAAAGGGCCTGTGTCAGTCTTACGCCTGCTGTGAGGCAGACATAAGATATTGACACAATGGCGTCCTAGAAGTGACGCAGTGAAATCTCTTAGATTTCACTGCTTCACTTCTATGAGGCTTACTTGCGTGGGAACACCTCCCTGCATACATTATACCTGATGCAGGTATAATGTAGTGCAGGGGTTTACAGAGTGACGCATCTGCTTAGATGTATCACTTTGCAAATAGAACGCAACAGGGGGCATGTTTTACGCTACCGTTGAGTCAGAAAAAAAAAAGCAACAGCAGCGCAAAACTGACGTATGACCTCATAAATAAGGCCCTATGTTCTTGGTTGTCAGAACTTCAAACAGTAATACAGTGAAAATACCACAAAACTACTCCACACCAGTTTAGAAAAATTGGTTGTATTTTCATGAACAAAAAAGACCGAAACAACAAAAATCCAATAAGTAAAACCGGAGTTATCGTAGTGCTTAAAAGATACAGGGCCAGATGTAGGTAAAACCATTTTACCGATTCTAAAATACAGAATTTTACCGATTCGGTATTTCAGAATCGGTAAATGGAATGTAGGTAAAAAATCAGCAATTATTACCTATTCGGTAAAATTCGGTATCGGAGAATCGGTATTTACCGAATAGGTATTTACCGAATTGGCATACCCCATTCATTCCTATGGCCCTTTTTGGCCATAGGATTCAATGGGAAATACCGATTCGGTAAATACCGATTCGGTAAATACAGAATCGGGGAAAAAAATAAAAGTGAAACCAATGAAGGCAGCCAATCAGGTGCAAACACACTCCCCCTCCCTACCAGGAAGTGGCTACCCAGGCAGCTGCAACTAATTAGAAGGTTCTGGAGAGGCAGTCAGAGCTGAGCAGAGTCACAGAGCAGCAGGGAGAGTTTATTTCAACTTCACAAACTGAAAAATGGCAAGCTGCAGTGAAAGCCAGAAGTCTGACAGGAAAAGGAAAATCAAATTCAGCAGCATGGAACTGCAGGTACTTGTGGAGGAGGTAGTGAGGGTGCACCACAAACTTTTTCTGGTGAGAATTGCAGAGTTGCTGCACACCCCGCAGCTTTCCCAATCCCCTCAATTGCAATTCTCACCAGAAAATTCTCCAGCTCTGCTCCAGTCCACTCCTGTAACCCCACCAGCCAGAAGGCGTGTCGTGGCCCCTCGCAGAAGACAACACAGACACAGCAGTGCAGGTGGACGTGGTGAGGGCACTGTGTTCCGTGGGCTGGAGGGGAGCATGGTGTGCATTCAAAGGATGCAGGGCAAATCCATCCAAGCCTGTCAACGCCAAGTCAGAGCCCTGAATGTGCACATAGGAGACATAGGGAAGGGCATGAGAGACATAGTGGAGGCGAATAAAGAAGTTGCCAAAACAAATAGGGAAATTGCAGCAGGGATGCAGCAGATGAGCCAATCAGTTACGCAGCTATGCTCTAAACTTGACAGTGTGTCACACACATGGCGCAGGGATGCCCGTGCCCAGAATTCGGCCATCAATCGCCTGGCCACTGCCACATCCCTGCTACGCAGGAGAGGCATAAATATGCAAGAGGCATTGACTCAAAATACAGCTGAGGTCACCAAGGGCATGGCCAGAATGACGAGTGCTCTAGAGGCAATGCTGATATCCCACACAGCACAGAATCCTGCCCTGGATGTGGCAGAGGGTGAAGACACAAGTAGCCGGAGCAGCATAGCAAGCTCAAATGTGGAGACACGGAGGAGTACTAGGCACCAAGCTGAAGCTGCAGGGCACGCTGAACAAAGCGAACAACATCCAAGTGGCTCAGGGAAGCGCGGGCGCAAGTGGCATTACCGTTCATGGGTGAAGTATCCCGGGACATACAGTCCCCACGTGTATACATTTTTTTTTTCACTTACGTGCTGAAACATTGTGGCACCATTAAAATAAGTTTGTCCCATACACAACCTGTCTGTGTCTCATTACTTACTCAGAAATAGTTGTGTGTAATATCCTCACGTCTGTATCTGCCATCACTTGGTGTAGACACTCCATCAGGTTGTGGTTCAGGCACAGCAACCTCGTCGTCATGATCCTCATAGTCTGACAACTCCACCTCTGTGCCCTTCTTCACGGCAAGGTTGTGCAACATGGCACAGGCAGCAAGGATTTTGCAGCAGGTGATGGGGGTATACTGCCGGGCACCTCCACTCTTATGGAGGCACCTGAACCTGCTCTTCCATATACCAAAGGTACGCTCCACAACATTTTTTGTGCTCTTGTGGGCCCTGTTATATATTCTTTGGCTTGGTGTTGAGGGGTTGAGGTAGGGGTTGAGGATGAAGGAGCGGAGGGCACATGCACTGTCCCCTGAAAGGAAATGGGAGTACATTACTCACATGCATACATGTACTTCTTACTGCATTTGGTGTTAATGGGGTCGCACACTATGTCTTACCTAGCAGGTATCCTTCACCAAATTCCCCTGCTGTCAGCCGTGCATAGATACCGCTCTTTTGAAATATGTAGGAGTCGTGGGTACTCCCAGGAAATTTTGCAACAAGGTCAGTGATGGCACACTTGGCATTGCAGATCACCTGCACATTGATGGTGTGGGTGGACTTTCGATTCCTATATATGTATTCGGTGGCAGCAGGGGAACAAATGGGAATGTGGGTGCCATCAATGCAGCCAATGATATTAGGGAAATGCACCATCAGATAAAAGTCAGTTTTTGTTTGGAGCAGTTCAGCATGGGTTTCAGGGAAAGTTATATACTGGTCCATCCTCTGTACCATGGCGTCAAGGAATTTGTGGAAAAAGCGTGACAGGCTGCTCTGGGTCACCCCACATACCGCAGCGACCACACTCTGGAAACTCCCTGACACAAGCAGGTGTAGGCTGCACAGCACCTGCACGTGGGGTGGAATGGCGTGCGCCCTTGGGGTAGTGTGCTCCAACAGTGGGTGGAGGTCCCTGATGAGGTCCAAGATGGTGTCTGAGTCCAACCTGTACCTCTGGAGAATCTCTGGCTCTGTGAGCATGAACAAGGTGATCCTCTGTCTGTAGACCTGCTCCTGTCTCTGCCATTCCCTCTCTCCTTCCTCCTGTAGCTGTAGCCGCCTCGCAATGACATAGAATGCCACCATCATGAAAAAAGAATTGCATTTTGGGTCCTTTTTTATAGGCTGCACCTGGTTACCACCTGATTTCAATCCATGGTAAATACAGACTCTTAAATACCGAATTTCAAGCAAATTTGGTATTTATGAGCTTACCTACATCTCAATATTCAATTTTACCACTTCTTATTTACTGATTCGGTATATTTTCCTATTCGGTAAATTCACCGAATCGGTAAAATTACTGAATCGGTAAATTTACCGATTCGCAAACTGTTGCAATTCGGTAAAATTACCGATTCGGACTGTTTACCGAATCGGTAACTGTACCGATTCAGTGAATTTACCGATTCGGGCGATTTTCATTCCCCTACATCCCAAATGACCAATACCGGTCGGTAACGGACGAAATTCAGTAATTTAGACCGTTACCGACCGGTATTGGGCCACCTACATCTGGCCCTTAAGCGCCAATCAGGGCTATCTGGTAATACTAGCCTGGGATAATTCCAAATGTTCATGTTGACCATGATGGAGCACTGATCAGATACATGGACTAACCTTTGCCCACTTCAAGGTACCTGAAGATGCGTTGTCAATGGAGTTGAGATGCGGGAAGCAAGGAGACAATGCGTCGATGTTGAACCGCTGGGTTGAAGGCAGTTCATCGGAACCTGGAAAAGTAATTTTTCCAGACCAGCAGTACAACAGAGTGGCATTCCTAGTAGCAGCACAACAGTCCTTCCTCCTGGCAGAGTTATTCAAAGCTCCAGTAGTGTACTGAAGAAGTAAGGTGAGAAGTTCAGTTCTTTTACCCAGTGGTGCCTTTGAAGTGGGGGAAACTGTGAAGTGGGGCCGTTGAAGTGCACAGACGTCCTTATTTCCTGCCCTGTCTCCAGACTTATTACTGGTGGGGTATGCAGCCCTATATGTGTGGAGGGGGCACAGCCTATTCATGGGTAAGTGTGAAGCTCCTCCCTCCCATCTTCCAAGAGGGCCCATCGATGCACACCTAAGCTCCCATTGTGTGTGGCTGTCAATAGGTAACACACAAAGCCCAGCTGTCACCTACCCCAGACAGTGATCACAAACAGGCAGCAGGTACCAAAAAGATAGAGTAAGAAAATGCCAACTTTCTAAAAGCTGAAAAATAACAGACAGAGGTCGGGCCTTATCTACAAACTGTGGACCTCTATCCACAATCAACAAAGCATTTGGTGGTTGTGTTTCTTTTTTTCACAAGATCATTCTACTTAATAAACACAACCTGTAAATCAACTAAGGCATATTACCATGCTGTCATACATTACTCAGTATTTTATCACAGAGAGTGATACCAAAATAATTGTAAACCTATACAAACTATTTTCTCATAACAAATTAAATCACATTAGAAATCAAGATGACACAGATCAAATTGAGTCAATCAGTGGTCAACTAGTTCAAAGTTGTAAGCCAGAGCAATTTCTCTTAACGCTCTTGGTGTCATTTATAGGTTCCAAAGACATCAAATATAGAAAGTGAAAGGATAAATTACTTTTCACAGAAAGTCCTTGGTCATCCTCCATTTTAGTGTTGGTTGGACATGGAGACCCCAAAATAATAGTCTGTGTTTCGAACCATAATCATTATAGGTTCTCCTCAGGACCAGGGCTGAGTGATTTCTAAAAAGTGAAAAGAAAGAAAGGAGGAAGTTTTCTTCATATTTACAAATATTTACAAAAAGAGAGAGGATAAAAATCTAGGGAGAGCACTATCCAATGGCAACATTGTGTCATACCTTAGGTACTCTTATATGAAGTAAGAGGGGGAGCCCTCTTTCAACAGTATCCGTATTTTATAATTTGAATGCAGAGCTGAGTAATAGCAGAAGTGCAGTGACTGTGCTTCAATCTCTCGTGGGAATGTCTCATCATTAGAAGATATCAGGCTTGCGGCTTTAAACTGTTGAAATGAAGCAGGGCTATGATACAATGTTGCTTAGGCATGTTGGAACAAAATCTTTTAGGAAAAAGCTAAAGCGACACTGGTTGTTAGAAATGGGGATTTCCTGTTGGCTGAGGCTTGCGCCAAAGCCAGGCAGAAACCACCATTCTACATCAGGGCAAGGAAGTCACCCACCAAGACAACCCCTGCACACCCTCTTGGTAGCTTGGCACGAGCAGTTAGGCTTATCTCAGAGGCAATGTGTAAAGCGTTTGCGCACGCACCCAGGCCCACCACTAAGGAAACTCCACACAAGGTTATATATAAAAATAGCCTTTGTATTATACCAAACACATTAGATAATAAACACACACTTACAATGTGCTATAGGCACGGGCAGAACTTATAGGGGATTATGTACATGGGACAGGGCCACATGGGTCACTGTCAAGAATAAACACTTTTAGAGCTAGCACTTGGTAGAATTAGCACTTTGTAGGAATAACGCTTAGCACATAGAACATATAATAACTGTAGCACCACATAGCAAATGTAGCGCACAACCAGTAATCACTGGTAAAAGGTAAGTACCACCTACGCAATCCTAAACACCTTAGGCAAATATCACGCAGGGAACCATGAACTCACTAGCATCACCTATACTAGGAAAACACCCTCCTAAGCATAAAAATATATCTAGCGGTATAGGCATAAAAGCATTGCATATGATATAACAATCACATTTGCGCATAGATCACATGAGGCAAACACATGTAAACTGTCCAAGGCAAACCGGGCCTCTTAGGGGCTGAGACGTCCTGTGTCCAGAAAAGTCAGGGCAGGCTGCGCAGGCAGCCAAAGAAGATTCGCAAGGGTTCCTGGGGGACCTAAATGGTGCAGCTGCCCAGTAAGTGCTGGGCAGCTGTAGGAACTGAGCCTGGCATCAGCGTGCCTCCTGGCTCTCTTCTGGGGGCCTTAAAGGAACAATGCCAAAAAACACGTGGGAGCCTCACAGGCTCTAGAACAAACAACTGGGCCCTCAGGGCCTCGTGGGCTCTAGAAACAAAATGCGCCCTGGAGCCTCGGGGGCTCTGAATTAAACTGTGCCCCCAAATCACGCTAGAGCCTCGTGGGCTCTAATAAACAATAGGGCAGAAAAAGATCACATGTGAGCCATGTGGGCGCGAGACTACAATGCCCCTGTTGAGCCTCGTGGGCCCTGATTAATAAAATGCCCCCCAATTGATGGAGCCTCGCTGGAGCGACCCGCTGACCAGTCGGGTTCGCTTGACACACTGGGGTACACTGTGCCTCTCTCCGGCCTAAGCATATGTCCGGAGCTCTCCCCCGCCCGCCAACACTCACCGGGCTCTGCTGCGGGGAGGCTCCGACGTCGCGGTCAACTTCTTCCCGGGTTGCTGTGGTGCTGCGGGGCTTTTCTCATGCCACAGGAGCCCCGCTAGCACCTGCAGCCCTTCTTCTTGGGTCCGGGTCCAGTGCGGGGTAGGCTCCCGCCTGGGCTCTATGCCCCGCTCACTTCTCCCTTCCGCACCGGAGCGCGGGGTGGGCTCCTGTTGGCTTCCGGTTCTTTGGGGAAGCACTTCCAGGTCGAGCCCTGGGTTGCTAGGGGTGAATAAGTCAGACACCCAGTCCAAACTTAGGGATAATCAAATGGCAGAAGGATGACTGGGAGCGTGAGCACAGTGAGGAAAGGGCCCAGGCCACACACCAGGAGGGTGGTGGGTCTGAGGGGAGCCCTGAAGAGTCTGAAGAGGAGGAAGAAAATGACTATAAATGGACGCCAGTAGAGAGCGAAGACCCCATATATAGGGAGTCCCTTGCTGGGTCCAGTTTTGGAGGCAGTGCCTCATCCCTTTCCCGGTCCCTGTCCCCAGAGGAGTGGGTAGATAGGAGGGAAGAAAGGGAGCACCAGCGGACTCTGAAAAAGATCAGGTTAGAGCATGCCAAGGAAATGGCGCAGCTGGGTGTGCAGGAGAGGATCATGGAGGAGGCCTTCGCCAGGGAGAAGTTAGCTCTGGAAGGTAGATTATCCCCTGAGCACAGTTATAATTTTCTGGACTCCCCAGGGAGGGTTGAGTCCAGTGGTGGCAGCGATATAGACTTCAGTGTAGGAAGTCCCATTTCCAGTATGGTACCTGTTTCCCCAGAGGAGGAGAACAGGCATCAATCATGCAGATCTCTCCACTCACCACCGGGGCAGAACCATCCTGACTCTTGGAGCAAGGCTCATCAGCCAGCTCCAGCCAATCACAAACCAGACAGCCAATTCACACAAATTACACAGACATGCCAACTTCTAGAAGTGGCACTTCCGCACTAGACACATTTATGCCGCACACATCATCGCGCAGCATTTAATCACACGAGTCCGCACATACCAAACTCGACCCTGCACTCCCCACACATCAGGAACTAACAGGGACACATACATTCCCCAAGCATTCCTATGGGAGGGTAGACCAACCTCACTACACGCACGCACTTTACCCTGGGACACAGTGGTAAAGTGTGCAGAAGCCAAAAATCACTAACACCATGTCACAATTCAAAGCAAAAAGTTTAGGGATGAGCTGTTCTGATTTCAAGACGACTCTATGGAAATTGTTACATTGTTGCCACTTCAGGTGCACAAGACGTGGGAGCTCTTCTTTTAAGTCAATAACAGCGCATGTTTACAGACTGTACTTTTTGAATGAATCATAGCACTGCTCCAGAATTTCAGGAGTCAAATTCAAAGGCTAAAGTAATTTTTCTTGCATTGCTTCCATCGGTGCTTAGTTGCCAAACATGAGCTTCTACTAAAGCAGGAGACTTAATCCAAGAAGGGACAAATGTCAATTTTGATTGTATCCCTTGAAATGCAGTAAAGGAACTTAAATTTATGCTTATGTGAAAGGCGAGGGACCGGATCCTTAATTTACCTGCTCTCCAGCTTTCACTCAGCTAAAAAATGGTGGTATGCTACTAAGGAGAGTGGTGAGTAAAGCATGCTAATCAATGCCATAGTCATGTCCAAAGAATTCTGGCATTTGTAGTGTTCTTCAATTTTGAGCAGCAAAACATGAAATAGAAAATTGTGTCACAGCTTATTTATCTCATACATTTCAGTGAGACCTTTACTGGTATTATTACATTTCAAGATCAAATACGCTTCTTTACAGGTGAGTCTGTTTTATACATCTGCTCTTCTGGGGTCCATTTGGATTATGCTCAATACAGTCCATTGGAAATCCTTTTCTGAATGCCCCATTTCTTAAAAATGGGTAAACATGGGAGCAGAGGCAATGGTCATTGTTATTCTTGGTTTATGCTGAACGATGTGCTGTTTCACTTCCTGATTGGTCTAACCAAGATATATTTTCCTGCAAGGACAAATTACTGCATAGATGATGTTTATAGTCTTACAATTAGTAAATTCATTGGGGGCAGATTTACAAGAACTGACACATTTCGACATATCAGCAGAGATGCGTCAGTTAATTTGCGTCACACAAAAAAGCTTGCGCCACCATGGGTGCGCTGCATTTACAATGCAGCGCACAGTGGCACAACCACTGACAGATGTGTGATGCATCTTTTGGCATGAAGGCAACGCATTGCTGGAGTCATTTCACAAGCACAACGCAACTCCAGCAATGCCCAGGAATGCCTATTCCTATTATGCTGCATCACTTCTTACACCTGCTTGAAGCAGGCATAAGGTTTTGACGCAGTAGATTTCACTGTATCACTTTTAAGAGGCTTTCGTACGTTGGAACACCCACCCTGCATACATTGTACCTGACACAGGAATAATGTAGCGCAGGGCTTTACTATGTGATGCATCTCCCTAGATGTGTCACGTTGTAAATGTGCTGCAATGTAGTGCATTGTTTACGCCACCGCTGCATCACAAAAGTGATGACACGGTGGTGTAAAAGTGTCGCAAGGGGCTTGTACATCTGCCCAATTGTGTGTCCAACTTACCATTCCATCGGTGAAAATGCGTCCTTTAATTGTCTGACTGCATACGCTACAATGTTAACATTTATGGTGGCTTTGTATTGATTGTAATTTCCACGTTGAGATTAGGTCACACCTTTTCTTTGGTTGAGTGAGGCTTGCCCTCACTATATGTGAACTTGCACCTGGGTATTTCTTCAAAGCAAATATCGGGAGGTCAAATCCACACTCAGAATTGTAATCAGATGGCAGTTGTTATGTACTATTTCTTTAAAGCTGGTCTTATGAGGGCAATATGTAGAAACACATACCAATTTGTTATTTTTCCTTGTTTTTTTCAGGAGCAGACTCTCACGTGGTGTGAACCAGGCTCTTTTGATTGATCTTTTCAACAGCTTTTTTGGATAGCCTCATTGTTTTAGCTTTCCTTGAAGCATTTTGGCATAGAAGAAATAATCTTATTTGATAGTGCAGTTTCTGCTTATATGCAAGAATTGCCCTTACGGCAAAATATATCGGAGATTTCTTGGGTGGAAGCTTTTCTAGTACAGGTACTTGTTCTTGGCCATTGGTTTTCTGAATAACGTTTTTTTATTTTTATTTATACGTTTTTTTATTCAAAAAGAACAAAGCTATCAATGTTATACAGTCGATACATCAGAAATCTAAAGCTGTCAATGATCAATACATCAGTAATTACAGTAAGAGTATAGCCACAGTACTAGCAATGTCACGGAGTATACATCAAATATACATCTTTAGTGGAACCAACGAAAAGCAAACATCAATAAAGACAAATATACAATTCCAGCAAGTACTTTGAACGTACATTAGAAATACATGAAGGGACAGTGTAGGTATCATAACAGTTGTCAATATACTCAGGAATGAAGGAGTGATCCGCCACAGTTTACAAGAATGAGGAGGCATATCCAGCAGATCAGTCCGCAAGGGGAGCATTACGCGTAACAGTGTACAGAGTATGTAAAGCTCACGTCTCACCAGTGGTGTTGAAAGGGTGCTCCAGCAGAAATGTCTGCAGTGGGCCCCAGATGTCACGGGGCGTTAAGAGTGGGGAAGCAGCTCATTGTACGTACAAAGTTGGTCTTGCCAAAGGATCATGTCGCCCACCCATTCCTTAAACTTAGGTGCACGGCCATGGCCACATCTACAAGCCACCCGCCGTTTAGCCAAAACTAAGCAAAAGGATACAAATTTCCGATAACTATAGGGTGATATGTTCAGTGTACCCTAGGAGGGTGATGAGTGGTGATCTGGAAATGGGAGCAGAAGTCATGGAGTCCAGAGCCGTAAGCACTTGACACCAGAAGAGGAATACCTCAGGACATCCCCATGCCAGGTGTAAAAATCAGCGTGTTCTGCCCTACATGTATCACATTTATCTGTGTCCCGTAAGCCAAAATTGTGAAGCCTTACAGGGGTGTAATAACTACGATGTTGGAATCTGTAGTGGATGATGCGGAGCCTGCTATTGGAGGAAACTTGCTCCATTTGTTTACAACAGAATGTCCATTGGTCATCGGTGGGATCGTGGCCCAGTTCCATCGCCCATTTCTCGCGGGCTGTGCACGGCGGGTAATTGTGATCGACATACAGTGTATGATAAAGTGTGGATACCAAATGTGACGTGGAGTCTGTGCGCAGAATTTGGTGCAGTGGAGTGAGGCTATGTGGTTCAGATGGGACTGAGGGGGGACAGGCCTGGATACCATGACGTAGTCGAGCGTATAAAAAGGTTTCCGTGGTGGATGGTGGGGATCATGACACATCTGTTGGAGAGTGCGGAATTTGCCACCAGCATACAGGTCTCCCCAACACAAAATAATACATGTGCGAGCCATCTTCTTAAATGTACCTTCCTGCAACAGTGCCACATCTGGGTGATAGGTGAGTGGTAGTAGGGGAGAATAGAGACAGGATGTCGGAGTACAATCTAAACTGTGTGCCCAGGCCCTTAAAGAGCAGTCGACTGAGGTAGGATTCCGCCCCGAGGTTCGACGCTAGAAAGTAAAACACCAGCCAGTGGAATTGGGTCAGCAAGCCAGTGTTCCGTGGCAACGTGTGGAGTGTAGCGAGGGGAGTGAAACCAGAAATGCGCACATTGTGCCTGAGCACAAAATATAGTATAATTCAAAGTTAGGGACTTCAAAGCCTCCATATGCATATGGCCGCGTCAACGTGTCCCATTGAATGCTTGGTTGTTTACCGGCCCTAACTAGCCTGATCAGTTCAGATCTGAGGGTGGTAAATAAATGTTGTCCAGGATCGTAGGGAATGTTAAGGAATAAATATAAAAATTTGGGAAGAATAACCCTTTTAATGAGAGATATACGACCGGCCATAGTTAAGGGTAGCGATATCCACCCGGTGATACAGCCAGTGACATGCTCCATCGTATACCCAGACCCCCAGGTATTTAACTTCATCTTCACACCACTCAATTGGATAATCCATTTCAAAGAAGGTGGCGGAGCTGGTCAGTGGGAATATTTGTGATTTAGCCCAATTTATAGTAATACCTGATAAGTCACCAAAACTGGCAAATTCGCGCATGAGGGGGTTGAAGTTGTGACACAGGTCTTTAATGTAAAGAGTTACATCGTCCTCATACAAAGAGATGAGGATCGGGCGCAGAAATCAGCAACGGCCTACATTGCTATAGTGTTGCCTGATCTTGGCTGCTAACGATTCCATTACCAGGGCAAAGAGGATAGGGGAAAGGGGGCATCCCTGGCGAGTGCCGCGGGTCAGAGAGAAGGAGGATGAGATGTGTCCACTGATCAGAACTTTAGCCGTAGGTGAGGTATATAGTAATCGGACCCAGGATAGAAGCCCATGGGAAGTCTCACTCCACCGAATCAAAAGCCTTGGTGGCATCCAGAAAGACCGCCACCAGTGCCAATTTGGGATCTACCCTTTGCAAGGAGGAGAACAGTGTTCTTAGGTTGTGGGACGTCGCCCTCCTTGGAATGAATCCCGCCTTGTCTGGGAGGACCAGCTTGTCCAGGGGAAGACTGAGGCGGTTTGCTAATAGCTTGGCAAGTATTTTAGTATCAGTGTTGAGGAGAGAAAGGGTCTATGGTTTTAATAGCAATGTGATGAGGGCTTCTCTCATCGAGGCGGGGAGGATTTGTGTTACCTGGGCTTCAAGAAAGACTTCTTTTAGTACTGGAAGTAGCTGGTCTATGTAGGATTTATAAAAATCAATGGGTAGGCCGTCAGACCCAGGAGCTTTGCCCAATTTCATCTGCATGATGGCTGCCCGCAGCTCATCATCTTTATATGGGGCAGCTAAGAACTCACATTGAGCGTCACCCAGCCAACCAAGAGTAATATCACCGAAAAAGGGGGCAAAGTCTGGGGGAGATGTGCGTTGTGAACTATACAAAGTCTCATAATAAGTGGTGAATGTACGCAATATGTTGTGGCTATCCCTATGTCGTATCCCTGCTTTGTCGACCACATCAAGTACGTTTTTGGAAAGACAAGGTTGTTTTATATCATTAGATATGGCGTGACCTGGTCTCTCGCCCTCCCCATATCATCGGGCAGTGAAGTATTTCCCTCTGAATTTTACTTCTCGGTCCACAGTGGCGGTATAATCTGTAAGTTTTTCACGAAGTGTAGCCCAGTGAGTGCCCGAAGTAGTATTCACTATGTCAGCTTCAAGCCATTTAATCTCACTCTCCAAGCAAGACAAATTTGTTCCAATGTCTCAGAGTACTCTGAAGCTTTTGGACATCCCTATGCCACGAACAGTGGCTTTAAATGCCTACCATAAGGTGCTCACCTGATCAACAGTGCCTTTGTTCTGAATGAAAAAATCTGTGATTTCCTCCCCCAGTTCGCCTTGGAAGACCGTGTCTAACAGTGACTCTGGGACTAAGCACCAGCATCTCGGGGTCCCTACAGCATTGGGGGGAGTTATTTCAAGGCAGACAGGTGCATGAATGGAATGTGTCCTGGCCAGGTGACCGACAGAGCGGATCCAGGGGGTCACTCCACGTGAGCAGATCCACTAATCTAGTCAAGACCATGTAGCATAACCCGCAGTGTAAAAAGCGCCCTCCCTGTCAACCGGGTGTGTATATCGTCAGGCATCTACCAGACCGTGTTCTCCAATTATCCCTGCAAAGGTTTCTTGCGTATTGGTATAATGTTGTGGGAGAGGGTTGGATCAGTCAAAAGTCGGATATAAAGTCGTGTTAAAATCACCCCCCCATAAAACATATGTGGAACCTATTTTCAAAATACGCCCCCAAAGGGAGGTGAAGTAAGCAGGAGGTGGTATCCTCATTCTCCGATATATAGCGTTCAACTTCCATGATCTGCTCGTCGTGTTTATCTACTTTGTGTACTAGGAAGTCGAGGCGATTGTTCATTGTATCCATCTTGCCGGATAGGTCCGATATGTAGTGTAGTTCCCATATTCACAATAGGCTCTGCGCATTAGAATAATTTATCCTATAGATGTGACGTAGGACTTATGTCAACTAGGTCTCTATCGAAATATATTAGACTTAATTGTGAGTGCCAGCTAGCTCAAAGGTCACTAGAAACTTTCTCGAGTTCACACGAAGGGATTCAATCAATCAATGAAAGTTCTTGTAGAGCACGCTACTTACCCGTGAGGATCCCAAGGCATTGAAGGGAGGGGGGAGTGCTACTACAGCTCGAAAAGCCAGGTCTTGAGGAGTCTTCTGAAGGTGAGTTGGTCTTGGGTCTGCCGTATGTGGGTAGGGAGGGTGTTCCAGGTCTTGGCGGCGAGGTAGGAGAAGGATCTGCCGCCGGAGGTCATTCGTTGGATGCGGGGGACAGTGGCGAGGGTGAGGGCGAGGCTGGCGGAGCCGAGCTGGCTGGTATGGGTGTGGAAGCTGAGTCTGCTGTTCAGGTAGGCTGGTTCGGTGTTGTGGAGTGCTTTGTGTGCGTAGGTGAGGAGTTTGTAGGTGATCCTCTTGTCGACAGGGAGCTAGTGTAGGTTTCTCAGGTGGGGGGTGATGTGGCTGCGGCGGGGGATGTTGACGATCAGTCGGACGGAGGCGTTTTGGATGCGTTGTAATCGTCGTAGGTGTTTGGCTCGGATTCCTGTGTAGAGTGCGTTGCCCTAGTCCAGTCTGCTGCTGACGATGGCCTGTGTCACCGTTCTTCTTCTTTCGGTCGGGATCCACCTGGAGATTCTGCGGAGCATGCAGACGGTGTTGTAGCAGGAGGAGGAGATGGCGTTGACCTGCTAATACATGGAGAGGGAGGAGTTGAGGATGAATCCTAGATTGCGTACGTGGTCGGTGAGTGTTGGTACTGTTCCCAGTGTGGTCGGCCACCAGGAGTATTCCCAGACTGAGGGGATGGATCCGAGCATGAGGACCTCCGTCTTGTTCGAGTTCAGCTTCAGACAGCTGCTCCTCATCCAGTCAGCGACGGCCTTCATTCCTTCTTGGAGGTTGGTTTTGGCAGTGTGTGGGTCCTTGGTGAGGGAGAGGATGAGCTGGGTGTCGTCGGCGTAGGAGAGGATGTTGAGGTCGTGATGGTGGGCCACTAGTGCGAGGGGGGCCATGTAGATGTTGAAAAGCGTCGGGCTGAGGGATGAGCCCTGGGGGACGCCGCAGATGATGTTGGTGGCTTTGGTTCGGAAGGGTGGGAGGCGGACGCTCTGGGTTCTGCCGGTGAGGAAGGACGTGGTCCAGTCAAGGGCCTTCTCTTGGATTTCGGCTTCTAGGAGGCGTGTCTTTAGAGTGCGATGGCAGACCGTGTCGAAGGCGGCTGAAGTCCAGGAGGGTGAGGGCTGATGTTTCGCCATTGTCTAGTTAGTGCCTGATGTAGTCTGTGGCGGCGATGAGCCCTGTCTCGGTGTTGTGGTTACTTCTGAATCTGGACTGGGACGGTTCCAAGATGTTGTTGTCTTCCAGGTGGTGGGTCAGTGTCATGTGGATGATTTTCTCGATGACTTTAGCCGGGAATGGGAGCAGAAAGATGGTTCTTGAGTTCCTTGGGGTCTGCTTTGGGCTTCTTGATGAGGGTGTTGATTTCGGCGTGCTTCCAGCTTTCGGGGAATGTCGCTGTTTCGAAGGAGAAGTTGATGACCTTCCGTAGTTGGTGTGCGATGGCTGCATCTGCTATATGAATACGTGGTGTGGGCATGGGTCAGACGGAGATCCTGAGTGGATGGAGTTTATGACCTTGCGTGTCTCGTCATCGTTGACGTTGGACCATGAGGTCAGGCGGTCGGCGCTGGTGGTGTTTACAGGGCAGGTGGAATCTGGCGTAGTCAGGGCGGTCGTGGTGTTGAAGCTGTCGTGGATGTTAGTGATCTTGCGGTGGAAGAAGATGGGCAGTGAGTCGCACAGTTCTTGTGAGGGAGGGATGTCGTTGGCGCTGGGGTTGGAGAGTTCCTTTACAATGCTGAAGAGCTCTTTGCTGTTGTGTGCATTGTTATTCAAGCGGTCTTTGAAGGAGGATCTCTTTGCTAATCTGATGAGGTGGGGATGTCTGCGGGTAGCGTCCTTGTGGGCTGTGTAGTTGTCTGGTGTGCGTTAGTGGAGCCATGTCTTCTCCAGTTTTCGGCATGTGCGTTTGGAGGCCTGGAGTTTGTTGGTGAACCATGTGACTCTTTTGCTGGTGTGGCTGTTGGAAGGTTTCTTGAGCGGGGCGAGTGGTCAGTCCAGTGGAGTTTGGTAGTGTGATTGAAAGTGACGTGGGAGCCTGTGGAGAAGATGGGGTCAAGCGTGTGGCCGGCAATGTGGGTGGGTGTGGTGATGAGTTGTCTGAGGTAAAGGTTGTCGAGGTTGTCGATGAGTGTGGCAGAGTTGGCGTCATTGTTGTTCTTGAGGTGAAAGTTCAGGTCCCCGAGGGGGATGTAGTCCGTGGAGGCGAGTGCGTGGGTGCTGGCGAGGTCGGCGATGGAGTCGCTCAACTGAGGCCGGGGTCAGGGGCGTCTGTAGATGAGTGTTCCTCTGAGGGTAGTGTTGGGGTTGGTGTGTATCCAAAAGTGCAGGTGTTCAGCAGAGTTGAGGTTGTCGTCTTAGTGGGTGGCGACTTTGAGGGTTGACTTGTGGATGATGGCTGTTCCTCCTCCGATTCAGTTGTTGATCTTGGAGCCGTCCGGCGATGGCTATGGTGATGTCGGGCGCTGAGGAGTCGTTCCACCAGGTCTCGGTCAGGAAGGCCACATCTGGTGCGGAGGTGTCGAGCAGATCCCAGAGCTCAACGGCGTGTTTGTGTGCAGAGCGGGTGTTGAGGAGTATGCAGCGGAGGTGGTTGGGTCCAGTCCTTGGAGGTTTGGTGGTTCTGTCACAGGTGAAGCTGCACGTGTGGCAAGAGAAGGGTCCGTGGGTCTGTTTCGGGGCGGCCTGGAAGAAGGTGTGGTTTCAGCCGCCGTTGAGCGCGTGGAGGGTGCTGGTGAATTCTGGTGTTGTAGCGTTCGCGGGGTCCACGGGTTCTGGTGCTGGGCACGGTCCAGGCACGGACGGGTGCAGACGGGCTTGCCTTAGGAGTGCCTTTGGCGCGCCAGTGGTGGGCCGGCTGCACGCGTCCCCTGCGCGTCTGCTTCTCAGCCTACATATGAGGAGGCTTGGGAGGGAGGAGCAGCTGGGAGGCGGGAGCAGGGAGTCCAATGGGTGCGCTGGGGCGGGGCTGCAGGGAGGCAGCGGCAGGAAGGCCGGGTAGGGAGCGGTTGAGGGTGGGGGAAGACGATGGCAGAAGGGCACAGTAATTGTCAATGCGAGCGGGTCAGCAGGTGACGAGTGGGGGTGTGTGGGCGACCTGCCTGCAAGCAGGGTCAAAGGTCACTCCGGTGTACTGTCCGACCGTTTTAGTTTCTGACAACCACATAAACATGACAACTTTGTTTCCCAAGATAAAACTGATCTTCAGAGTCGTGGAAGCAATAGATAGATATTTTACTCAGTCATTTGTGCATGCTTCGTTTCACTAGAGGTGTAGAGAAATAGAAAGATGGGCGTTTTCAATAAAAGGATTTATTGAACAGTCTTCTTTCTCAAGCATAAGAAATGAACTGCTACAATCGTAATACTGGTTGCAAAATATAGTGCATACAGTAAAAAGAGTAGAATAAAATAATACTGTAAGAGCATTGTATGGTTCCTAGACCATAGATAAATACATACATAAATAACAGAGGCTTAAAAGTACTCAACTGGTGCTTCTACAATACGCCTACCCCTATGTACCTAACCTAAGCTTAGTACGAGGGATGAAGTAAGTGAGGTGTAGCATAAATTTAGTATTCTTTGCCAATAATCTATCCAAGATTTCTCTTAAGGTCTAATCAGCTCCGTACCTTGGTTTAGAATGAAGAAGGTCAATCTCCAGACTCGATTTCCCAACAACCCGCAAGGGTAGCTTGGAAACACTGGAGCTGGATTTCTTGGCAGGAGAAAAGACAGCGTCTCTCTCAGTGCGTCTGCTGGAGGGTCGGCTTCTTTCGGCCCTTGCTGTAGCAGGGTGCATCGGGCAAGTAGATAGTCGAACTGCTACAAACCACCGTGTGTTTGCTATGGCAAGTGTCAGCATATTTATACCTTGAAGGTTCAGAGTTTGACATAAAGGTGGACATAATAACGTTATCAAAGAGTCTCAGTTCTTTGAAAACTCCATGAGTTCTTGGACAAGTCAGTACTCAAGCGGGTTGGGAAACTAGCGCCCTCCCGGTCCCCACTGCTGACAGAGCGCAGGCACGTACCGGCGGGCAGAGACGTGACAGCGCCGGTCCTGAGGGGGCAGTAGCTTCCTAGAGCAATGAACTTTGCAAAGCGAACATTGGGGCAGTCGGTTTCTGGCCAGCCCCTAGTAATGGGACCCAACAGAATCTCCCGCCGTAGATTGTCCGCAAGCAGGGGGCGCCGCGATCCCAGCTCGGGTATATGGTGCAGCCTTTAACTTCACTGTGGGTCGTGCCCGGCACCGGTATGTGTCTCACCTTAGTCTCCTCACAAAAATCAGGCAGTTTGAGCAGTGTTAGGGGACACAGTCAGCTTGGCGTGTCTCTGTTGAGTACAGCGACGTGTGTTGTGGATGGCTCTGTCATATCTCTCTGGGAATTTCAGCCCGGGCACACATGGGAGCCAGGGGGCTAGCGTAGCAGCCGCATCCACGCAGGCCCCCGGGTCAGTCGCCTGCCAGCTGCACTGGTAACTTACTCAGCCTCTTCAAGGCGCAGCAGTTCACAAAGCGGCTCTGGGCTCGCACCACATGCAACCAGGATCTCTGGGCTGCAGGCAGGATGCGTAAGGGGTCGAAAATTATGGCAGATATGCAGATTTTTTTCGGATTATGTCACCGAGCCCCCGGAGCCTCACATGTGTGCGCCCATCTCGGATGTGGGCCACCTAGCGCCCCCTTGTTTCATGAATAATGTTGTATGCAATTTACCATTGCTAGCTCACACATCGACATCCAGAAATGTCATGGTAGATTTACTCTTTGTGATACTAAATTGTATGTCCGGGCTCCTGTTGTTCAACCATTTATGAAAGTCAACTAGTTGTTAACCGACTCCCTTCCACATACACCACACGTCGCCAATATACCTTCAAGAAACTTTTTTTAAAAATAGTGCCCTGTAGAGGACTGCCATATCTGGCGCGTAGGTACTGCCCATGGTAGTCCCTTGTACTTGGAAGTACAATTCTTCTTCAAATTTGAAATAATTCCTTTTCAGTGCCAATGTTGCCAATTTGAGTATAAAAGAGGTAGGGACTCTGCGAGGTCTGGGGCGTAATTCAAGAATGTTGTCTATTGTTTCAAGTCCATCCTCTTGCAGAATCTGAGTATATAGTGAGACAACATCAAATGACACTAGACAGTGGTCATCCATGTTATATTTATGACCTTCATTCTCGTTTAAAAAATCTGTGGTATTGCGAAGATATGATGGGACATCCTTAAGAAATGGTTTTGGGAAAATATCAATGTATTACACTTTCGAGAACTGAATCTTATCCAGACACAATTGGGCGTCCTGGAGGGGTGATAGCCTCTTTATGGAGTTGTGGCAAAAAACGTGGAATCCTAGGGTTCATTTTCTTTAAGTACTCAGATTCTTTCAGTCCCAGAATGTCTTTGTCGATCCTTCTTGGAGAACGAGCGAGATTTCTTCCTTGATCTCCTTTGTGGTATCATGGACTATCTGGTGATACCAGTTTATATTATTTAGTAAAAAGTAAAAAACAAAAAGAAATACAATCACCAACTGCTTTGTTTTTTGAACTTTCTAAAAGTGGCACTTTCGGAGTCTGGCATCACCATAAAGTGTGATTTTAAATTGTGAATCCAGAAACACCAGGTCTTATCCCTTCCCAATTGAAAACTACACTTACAAAATCTAAAAAAGTAATCTCAAAGTTCTCCGATAGGAGAGATAGGCCTTGGAGTAGTGAAAAACGAATTTAAGACTTTTTCACACTTTGCCAATATACCTTCAAAAAACTTTTTTTTAAAATAGTGCCCTGTAGAGGACTGCCATATCTGGCGCGTAGGGACTGCCCATGGTAGTCCCTTGTACTTGGAAGTACAATTCTTCTTCAAATTTGAAATAATTCCTTTTCAGTGCCAATGTTGCCAATTTGAGTATAAAAGAGGTAGGGACTCTGCGAGGTCTGGGGCGTAATTCAAGAATGTTGTCTATTGCTTCAAGTCCATCCTCTTGCAGAATCTGAGTATATAGTGAGACAACATCAAATGACACTAGACAGTGGTCATCCATGTTATATTTATGACCTTCATTCTCGTTTAAAAAATCTGTGGTATTGCGAAGATATGATGGGACATCCTTAAGAAATGGTTTTGGGAAAATATCAATGTATTACACTTTCGAGAACTGAATCTTATCCAGACACAATTGGGCGTCCTGGAGGGGTGATAGCCTCTTTATGGAGTTGTGGCAAAAAACGTGGAATCCTAGGGTTCATTTTCTTTAAGTACTCAGATTCTTTCAGTCCCAGAATGTCTTTGTCGATCCTTCTTGGAGAACGAGCGAGATTTCTTCCTTGATCTCCTTTGTGGTATCATGGACTATCTGGTGATACCAGTTTATATTATTTAGTAAAAAGTAAAAAAGAAAAAGAAATACAACCACCAACTACTTTGTTTTTTGAACTTTCTAAAAGTGGCACTTTCAGAGTCTGGCTTCACCATAAAGTGTGATTTTAAATTGTGAATCCAGAAACACCAGGTCTTATCCCTTCCCAATTGAAAACTACACTTACAAAATCTAAAAAAGTAATCTCAAAGTTCTCCGATAGGAGAGATAGGCCTTGGAGTAGTGAAAAACAAATTTAAGACTTTTTCGCTCTTAGATATATACAACTTAAAAGTACATTTCCTACTTTATGAATACATTGCATCCTGCCCTTGGGCTGTCCAGGGCCTACGTTAGGGGTTTCTCATATGTATTAAAAAAGAAGGTTTGTGCCTGAAAAGAGCGTTAACTTTCAATGTCATCATGGCAGTTTAAAACTGCACACTGTGCAGTAGCAGGCCTGAGACATGTTTAAAGGGCTATTTAAATGGGTGGCACAGTCAATGTTACAGGCCCACTCACTAGTGGCATTTATTTTACAGAACCTGGGCAATGTAGTGCACATTACTAGAGACTCATAAGTAAATTAAAATGCCAATTGTGGATAAGCCAATGGTACCATGTTTTAAGTAGAGAGCAAATGCATTTTAGTGCTGGTAAGTAGTGGTAAAGTGCCCAGTCCTAAGGCCAACAAAATTAATTCAGCAAAAAGGGGAGGAGGAAGGCAACAAGTTTGGGGGTGACTCTGCACAAAGTGCCATTTCCAACAACATGCATCAAAGATGCAATAAAACAAGGATTTCATGAATGATGGTTGAGTAGGAATTTCACAGTTTATCTGGACAGATCGCAAAAGGTTGTCAACCAACTTGACCTCTCGGTCAGTAGGGTTTTGCCCATTATCAAAGATCCTTTAGGGGTGAATAATTTTAGCATGTCTTTGATACAAGGGTGCATGCAGTCGTGCATTTACATACCTGTGCACAGTGCAATATTTAAAAATGGAAGTAATGCAATTCCTGTTTATTTGGGCCACCGCTTTGGTTACACTATTCTAGACATCTTTTGGATGTCTTTTTGCTCTAATGTTTAACAGAAGGGAACTACAATAAAACACTTTTGATCTATGATAGCCCCCAGTATCACACCTCTATGGGTTTGGTACAACGTGAATACAAAACAATAGTTTGATACTGTAATATTAGGAATCCATTACAGCATTCACTTGCTTACCCACTGCCATATCAGAATCAAGTGATACACATAACATTTTTCTCTGTTGACTTGGTTTATATTGAAGAACACAGTTTGATTAGGTAAAGCAGGAGCTGTGTCATAAACTGGCAGGGCTCCTGCTCTAACACACTTGCAGTTCACCTGCATACTGTAGGATTTTTAATGCTTCAAACTGATAGAAAAGAAACTGTTACTTTTCTCCGTTATCATGACTGGTAAAATTGGCAGAGGACATATTCCTGATTGAAAGGAACCCCTATTGCTAGTCACCTGAATCCTCTTTGCCTCTAAGAGTAACTGATTGAAAGCAGTTTTATTTACTTCTATTTATTTATTTAAACATTTCTAAATTACAACTTATACCTAAAAAGTAGGGCTGGGTGAAATTTCAATTTCACTGGTGTAATCAGAGTAATTTCAATAATCCCTTAAATGACCAAAAAAAAGTGATTTCACCTGTTTGCATAATTATGATTAATTTGTCACAAAAATCCTAGTGCAGGAACAACAAACTTAGTGAGTGTGAGTGACTGCGAGCTGCCACTATTCATGGATTGTTGCATTTAGCACTGTTTTCATCATTTTTCTACGGCAAATTCCACAAGGTATATCCACCCCTACTAAAATGTACCCTGGAATTGTTAACTAACAGATCGGGAGCTGCGCCATGCACAGTGAATAAGCGAGTGTAAAGCCACGTCTTTAAGGACTTCCAAAATGTTAGTAGATGCTTAGCAAACTGGAGGTAATTTGGCATATTGTTCCAAAGGTGACAAGCCTGAACAGCGACGTATGTACCTCTTGACTGAACCCGCTTAACTTTGGGAAGAATATGAAGGTTAGCATCCAAGGAATGTAAAAAAACATTTTGGGTGATAGCAATTAAATTTGTTTTGAAGATACACTGATCATTTCTGATGAACTGCTTTGTACACAATACAGAGTGATTTAAAAATTATGTAGTAGTAGTATAATCTTTATTCGGTAAAAATGTCACCATAAAAGAATACATTTTCAGCAATTATACATTACTTTCCGTTAAAAGAAAAGGATAAGAACATTAAATAAAACCTGGCACAATAAAATTCCTGGTTAAAATGAAACCTACATATTTACAGTACATTGGGTGTTTACTGTGGGGCCCGGTTCCAACCTTCTCATCAATACATTGTTATCTAATTGATAGGATGACATCAAGCTATACTAAACTCAGCTTTACATACGGCCAGTGGGTGCCAACTATCTGTTTGACAGGGGCGGGGTTTGCTGCTTTAACCTCCTAATACGGGTCAGCCATGCACTGCCCATGAATTTGGCCACCCCGCATACCATGACAGTGGAAGTTGAGTCAGTGGTGAGGACTCGTAAAGCCATTCTGTGGCACCTCAAACCCAGCCCCTTACATACTGGTTTCAACCATACCTTCCTAGCAGTTTTATATGCGGGGCAGGCAAACAATAAGTGCGCCACAGACTCCTTTGGGGCCGCGCACCCAGGGCATGGGCGCGGTGGGCCCTCAGCATTAGACCACCCCGAGGTAAACTCATGTACCGGAAGGGTCCCATACCTCAACTTTAAATAAAGGGCTCTGTCTAGAGGCTTGGTTATGAGGTCGAGGAAGGGTTCCAGGCTCCTGGACCACTTAACCTTTAAGAACCGCTCTGTAAGTGAGCCCCTTACCCCACTGCGTATTGCCTCTGCCTGCACCCAATCCCAGTATAACTTCTTGATCACTGGTTTGGGAGGTGGCATTTGGCTCTCCCACACATCCCTTAGGCCCAATTGCATCACCAGTTGCCTCACATTGTACAGCCACCTGATCTTATTACCGGTGTCTAGCAATATTAATTCATCCAATACGGCAGCATAGTTAGCGAGCTCCTCGGACCTTCGCAGCCTCACCCAAAACAGTAAGGGGCGCAGCCGCACTAGCTCTTTAATGGATCGCCTGCCCAGATCAAGCCGCAGGGGAATTAGCGGAGTGGAAACGGGAAGAGCCACCAAATCCCTAAAAAACTTATTTTCCGCTGCTACTAGCTCTGACACATTTTCAAACCCCCACAGCTCGGAGCCATATAGTGCAGCCGGGAGTATCTGGCCCTCATAAATTGCCATAACTGGAGCCACGGGTTTGCTCGTTGATTCCCGATGCTCTCTCAGAGTCACCCCTGACACTCTTTTATGGCTAAGTAGCATTTTAGCCAGGTGGTCCTTCCAATTCATCCGACTATTTACCCATACCCCCAAATAGTCAAATGATTCTACCAACTCCAAGGGTGCCCCATTAAGTGTTAGACTGTTTCTGAATCTTTTGGAGGGTGAGAAAGCCATAAGCTTAGTTTTCGAGGTATTGATGGTGAGTCCTCTATCTGTACAGAAGGTGCTGAAGCGATTTAAAAGCCTTTGGAGTCCCACCGGGGATTTGGAGATCAGTAAGGTGTCGTCCGCGAAGAGTAGAGTGGGGATTCGTTTCCCCGCCAGGGATGGTGCGTCCACCTCTTCCCCTCTCAGATGATCCACCACACCATTCACAAACAGGGAGAAGAGGGTCGGTGCCATGACACACCCCTGGCGCACTCCCCTCCTCACGGGCACCCTTTCTGTTAACTGGCCCTGAGTGCCCCATCTGATCCTCGCATAATTTCCCTCGTGGAGCATTACGAAGAAACTCAAAAGGGGCCCTGGGAAGCCCATCCTCTCTAGTGTCTCCCACAGCCTTGCTCGAGGGACCAGGTCGAAAGCCATCCTGAGATCTATGAAAGCCATATAGAGGCTGCCTCTATTGATGGTAACTGACTTCCAATAGATCCCAAAAAAGTGGAAGACCTGGTCCATCGTTCCCACCCTCTGACGGAATCCTGCTTGAAGGTGGGAGAGGATTTGTTCCTCTTCCATGCAGGCTCCAACCCTTGAGATAATGACCCTGCCAACCACTTTCTGAATCACATCTATCAGACTGATGGGTCTGTAATTAGCAGGGTCCTCTCTAGCCCCTTTTTTAAACACCGTAACCACCTCAGCGCCCTTCCAAGAGTCAGGCACGGGGTGCCCCCTGGCGATGTAATTCATTATGAGGGCGATTAATTCTGCCCAAGCCTTTGGTTCCTTTATCAGAAGGTTCCCCGGTATCCCATCTGGGCCAGCCGCCTTCTTCGGGGTCAGATGTCTAATTGCCGCTAGTACTTCCAAGGGCAGGAATGGTTCCTCGAGCTCCCTTGTGTGTCCCCCTTCTCTACCCATGGCTACCGTTAAAGAAGGGTCAACTTAATTTCCGCCATATACTGCAGAAAAGTGGTCAACCCATTGCTGACTTGTTATATGGGTGGCTAGTGGTTGTGTACTCTGTTGCCTAGCTTTGTTAATTAGGTCCCAGAATAGCCTTGAGTTCCTCATGCAGACCGCGCCATTTAGATCCTGCCAATATTTTTCCTCCCACTCTCGTTTGGCAGCTGCCACGACCCTCAAATAATCCTTCCTAGCTGCTCTAACTAGTGAGGGATCTTTTTTGAGCAGGGCAGCTGTTAACTCTTTCCTTTTACCCTTGCACTGGGCTGTGTACCAGGGATTAGTGGAGATGGGAGGTGTATTATTAGCTTTAAAGCTTTTCCCTTTAGATAAGAAATATTGGCTCACCTGCTCTATTGTATTCTTATAGGCTATATCTAAGGCGATTGGTAACTCCGGTGCGCTTCTCAATCCCTGTTCCCGTGCTGCCAAGTCCAAGGTCAGATCTACCACAAGGGATTTTATACTCCCCAGTTGATCTTCCTTTAATTGGGCCTTGTCCCATTTCAACCTACGGTTACTATTATAGGGGACAACCTCTTTGGTCAACCTCAAGGGAGCACTCGACCCCACACCCTTTAGGTTACCCCACCTGAGCTTGGTACAAAGGGGGTTGTGGTCACTATCCTGTGTATTTAAAAGGTCTTTCCAGAGTCTGACGCCCAATAAGATATAATCTATTCTAGACGGGCCACTGAGCCTATTGAATGTCATTGCACCATCCCTATCTGAATTAGTCCTACCATTGAGTGCTCTTAAGTTGTGTTCCCTGGTTAGGACGTTGATTTGGATTGCCCTTGCTGACCATTTTCGAATAGGGGGTAACGACAAGGCTGGGATAGACCATTTAGAATCTTCCCCCTCAATGCCCAAGGGATCGTCCCCACTCAGAGGTTCAAATGTACAATTAAAATCCCCACCCACTATAATTTTTGCAGAATGGGGACACCTCGCTAGTGCTGTATCCAAACTCGTTAATGTTACTGAGGATGTGTCCCCCGGTGCCCCTCTAGCATAAACATTAAATAGTTCCAGCCTACTCCCCTCAGCATATCCCCTACAAGAGAGGTGTAGGACATCCCTACACACGGGTCATGAATAGCAACGTCCCAATTCAGATCAATTTTGATCCAAACCAGTAGTCCCCCGCTGGTCTACCCTTCCCACTACTTACTGCGGGAGAAAAATATGTGGTATATCCTGATTTGTATAGAAGGAGCAGGCTCCAAGTTTCCTGGAATAGGCAGACATCGAACTTCTCGATGAATATATGCCATTCCGGAAGCGCCATCTTCCTTTTTAACCCTGCCACGTTCCAGGATAACAAGTGAATGTCTCTGTGGTCTATAGGGGTCAATCTAGGGACCCCCTTACTCCCGCTCCTTTCCCCCTCTTTGGGGATGGGAAAGGCGTCCACATATGTAGATGGTATCGATGATAGGATACGATCACCTGCCTGTCTATTGTCGTTGCCTCTTGCCTCCCTTAGTTCCTCAAGCTCAGTACCCTTTGGGATGACACTACTTGGACGGCCACCCCTCTCCCCCATCGACTGTAGACATCAGTCACAGTCTTCCAAACCCGATAGCAATGAGAACCTGTTACCTATCTCCAGAGGGGTGAAGGGCCTCAGGTGCTCCATTCTGCTATTGGTATTTCTGTTGTTTCTCTGGGGTACCGAAATCCAGCCCAAAGGGTCAGCCACCTGAACGGGATATTGGCCATAAGGGGCATACCTATTGCTATATAAGGGCGGGGGTTAGGATGGGGAGGGTACAGCCCGTTTAAAAATTATACTCTTTGGCCCCGGGAGCCAGTGTAATTTATTGAAAGCTTTGGATGCTGGAGATCAATAAGATAAAGCCAAGACTAACATTGCTGCTGCATTATGAATCCTAGACAGAAGCTTTAGCTTATAGTCAGGAGATTTAAAAAACAAAGAATTTCCATAGTGTAGTCTGCTTAAGAGAATGCATGCATGACTATGGGCCTCAAATGAATAGGCAGAAATGAGAGAATATTTCACAATTGTTTCAATAAGAAAACACAGGTGGAAGGCAGCCTAGTGATCCGGTTGGTTAAAGAGAGATCGTTATCAAATTGAAAGTCCAGATTTCTTACTGTGGATGGGTGCAAGGGGGTCACAACCTTAGACCAAATCTAGAAATGTGAGGGAAGTGGATCAGGTATTCTACCAGTAAAGCAATAGAGGATCTCAGTTTTGTTTCAGTTCATCTTAAGCATTTTTGCTGTAAGCCAAGAAGTAATATCATTTATGCAGAGATGGAAATTCTCAATATGTGCTGCAGTAACATAATCAATGGAAACAATTCACTGAGTTTCATTAGATCTTAAAGGTGAGTCCACGACTACTGATCAGTAGTGCAAGTCATCTAAGATATAATTTACATAAAGTAGTGCTCAGGGAAGAGCACTGTGGACCCCCTTGCCTGATATTTCCAAAATCAAAGTGGAAAGGAGGAAGATGGACAACTTGCCAACTTTCAACGAGATAGGTTGTATAGCAATTCAGAGATGACCCCCTCAAACAAGTTTCGGGCAACGTAGTTTAGAGTTTCTGCTGGGATTTTATGATAGTGGGGTTGCCGAAATTGGGCAACAATATTTTTAATCTAATGCACAAAAAGGACTAACTGATTTTGTTCAGCAACATTTACATACTATCACAGGCATTGTTAATAAAGTCTGCAAGAGTTGCAATCTGTGAGAAATGGGGCTACTCGTTGAGGGGGGGGGGTGAAACCGTAAGAAAGCAACAACCGAAATTCTTGTCAGGATGAAACACAAACAAACCCCAAATTAATCTGTGCTTAACCCTCTGGCAGCTTGGCACAAAAGCAGTCATGACTAACTTAGAGAAAGTGTGTAAAGGATGTATACAGCACTTAAACAGTCATAATTGAAAACCCAGCACAAGAAAAATTCCACACTAACTTAGAAAAATAGAATAACATTTCATAAATAATTTAACACTAAAATGATTACAAAAAAGCAATCAGTAGAACCAGAGATATGCATTTTAAATGTTTACTTAAAATACTGCTTAACACCACAAAGCCACTCAGGTCACGCTGGACCAGGACAAAGACAAAGTTTAGGCCGACCGTGATTCATTGCAGGCCGGATAACGGGACCAAGTTAGTCTTGTTGAGTCAGTGGACTAATCTTGAGCTAATGACTTGTATGCCATGGAGGAACCAAGTCATAGTAACACCAGATCACAGTTGCAAACCCCTAGTTGGCGCGTTCAGTTGTCACTACATTTACATGATCTGAAGCATGGATCACCGTTCAATTCATGACAGTCTTGGAAGGGAGCATAACACATTAGGGCTATTGTCTGGTTTTTTGATGTTTGTTTAATTAAAAACTCCTCTTTTAAATTAGGAAAGGGAGCACAACACATTAGGGTCATTGTTGTTTTGATGTTTTTTGATAACAAACTTTTGTTTTTAAGAGATGTTGAATTTGCTAGGATTATATGTTCATATCATACTTGCTTTTGGTGGCTTTCAGGAAGCCCTCATCATTCATTGATCTTGTTTAGTGTTATTCACAATCTTCTTCCACCCATCACAGCATATAGCATAGTGTAAACACTTAATCAACTCCAGCCATTGTTTCCCTTCTCTGTAAGTGATGGCATCCTGCCAAAGAATAATGGTGTCACCCAGACACAAGTAGTGCCTTTCCGTTCCAGGAACATGTGGGCTATTCTGTTCAAAAAATATTTTTTTCACTCATTTTAAACTGCAAGTGCCCAGTGCTTTCCGAGTCACTGCTACCTGAATCTCGCTGCTGCTTCTAGTGCACAATATCCCCTGCTGCGCTGCTTGCAGCAACCAGTTTTCAAAATGGGCTTTCAAACCATTCCAAGCTGGACAACATTGCACATGAATAGGTCGCCATCTTTGGAATGGATTCCAACCCATTCCAAAATAGCCACTGGCTATCCTTCATTGTTTTCTAAAGCTTTATTTCAAAAAATCTTTAAAGAGATCTACCTGAGGGTGTGTATGAATGTGCTCCTACTGGTAACAATCTTGAAATTGTTTCGTAACACTTTATTGCGAAAATATTGGAAGAAATATGTCTGCACAAGTGTGTACACCAGGAGCCATTTTAAAATGTTTGTGGTAAGGATTTATGAAAACATTAAGAAACTTTGACCAAGCCAATAGGCTGGACACCAATGCCAGTTCTGTTAGATTTGCTAATGCATATTAGAGATTTTTTTTATACAAAATGGATTGGAAAATGGAACAAAAACAAAAAGTAGCTTTTTCTAAAAACTCTTCTAGCTTCACAGTATCCTCAAAATGCTTGTGGTCTTTTAACATGGTATACTATTCAACATTTCAAAAGTGTTCCTCCATTTTTAAATATCTGAGTACCTATTCAGACCCAAAAGTGTTTTTGCTTCTGAAGAATCTGTACTGTGCTGTATTGTGTGATCTTAGCCATAGTCCTTTCTTTTGCCCCGATTGGAAGGTTCAAGTTAAGTCATATATGACTCAACCTATGTATCTAAGCATGCACTTTAAACTGATTCAGGGTCTCACTGACCATTTTGTTTTGCAGTGATCACCTTATTCACCCACACACAGAGCTCGTTCTCGTAAGATGTGATGTCAAGGCTTTATGAAATGTTGTTTGGAGAAAAGCACAAAGTTCTGCACATTTCATGTGTTCTTATGGGCTCTTTTGTACCATTAATTTTAATGTGTTGCAGAATATGATAAACTTACGTAATGTGAGGCTAAAAAAGGTCTACATGTAGTTTGCAGTTTAAACAGGATGATTACAATGTATATAGATTGGTTATAATGTAGACAGAGAGTAGGTTACTATTGCGCAAGTTG
Organism: Lissotriton vulgaris; assembly: GCF_964263255.1. Classification (NCBI taxonomy): domain Eukaryota; kingdom Metazoa; phylum Chordata; class Amphibia; order Caudata; family Salamandridae; genus Lissotriton; species Lissotriton vulgaris. The sequence goes on from NC_141695.1 coordinate 656,606,377, forward strand.
TGTCCAAGCAGGTTACACTAGTACATTTTACAGAAAATATGGTGGATTAGGCATTACTATAGCCAACCACTGCAGAGTCAGATCATCCATTTCATTCACTGCAGTAAATATCTTTCAAAAAGTAGATCTTTCAAACTCTTCTTGAAAGCCATAGAGTAGGGCTATATTCAGATCTTCGACACGAGAGAGTTAACCATATCATCAGTGCACTACCAGTAACAGAGTGAGAGTAGATGCTTTCTCTTATTATCTGGGGGATTTAGGAGTACAGAATTTGAGCTTCTCAGAGTGCGGCAGCCATCTGACAAGGTCATTATTTGGGCCTGTTATTTGGAAGTGCCATGATGTAGTTCTTTGTGTGTGATACTTGCTATCAATAGGATGCAGCATGCATCAATAGATGGCCATTTAGAGTGATCAGCGAGAGAGTGATTTGTTCATAATGTGTTTTTCCGGCCACTAGTCTACTGGCCATGTTGAGTGTTGCCTTTGGTTGAACTAGTTGAGATTTATGTGTACAGGTAAAAAACTTCATTACCATAATATAGTTACACAAGCTTGAACTGCATGTTGGAAGTCAGGTAGGGGACTGAAAGGCTTAATTTTCCTAAGAAGCCTGAGCTGGTATAGTGCACTTTTGATGGTGGAGTTCATGTGGGTGACCGTGCTTATATGTTTGTCACTGGAGATTCTGGGAGATTTAGTACAGTCAATGGTTTTACAGTGCATTTGAGATAGTTCAGGTGGTAGAGCCAGTTGTATATTGGAGGGGGGTTGTACAGGGGACAGATGAAAGGAAGTCAGCCTTCAGTGAGGTTAGTTTAGGAGGGTAGTTGAACACCAGTCTTCTGTTTTAGCCAGAGTTTGGTTGAGATTTATTATATCTTCTAGAGAGTTGATTTTGAGGTGCAGTTGTGTGTTTTCTGTGTCAGGATGGTACAATGCTTGGCCTGGTGTAAAATCATCGTTGCGGATTCTGTATGGAGATTGAAAGGAGTTGGAGGTAGGAGAGAGCCCTAAAAAAACTCCTTGCTTAACATGGTTTGGATTTGCTTGAGGTGATTATTGAGATAAGAGGAAAGCTATTCGACTGTCTCGCTCAGATTCATTCATGATTTTAGGGCATATAATAGTATGTTGTGGTTGACAGTATCAAAGGCTGAGGAGCGTTTTAAAAGTGTAATAAGACAAGATTCTCCTTAGTCCAATATTGCGAGGATTTAGTTCATGATATTGAGAAAGACTCTTGCTGTACTGCAAATGCAAAAACAGGTGATGGACAGAATGCAGAACAATGTCATACATTCACCCCAGTACAGAGATCTGGGCCTAAATCCATCGTTGTTTTGCTCACCATGCCATTCCAGTTTGAACCCAGCCATATGCAAATCAGTCTTGACCCTGTGCCCCATGGGTACAGTCCAGCCCGAACTGCCAAGCAAGGTCCTCCCTTGACTGGAAACAAGCATCCAAGGACCGGTTTCGGGCTTTCAGCCCTCATCAGCCAGCATAGCTTGATTCCAGTGGCATGGAGAGCACAGGACTCACGTCTGAGCATACCCGTCCCACTCGGGGTGACACATGCAAAAACAACAGGTGATGGACAGAATGCAGAACAATGTCATCCACTGGATTCAAGATAGCCTGGCTGATGAGGGTTATGAACCCGAAACCGGTCCCAGGATGCTTGTTTCCGGTCCAGGGAAGACATGGCTTGGCAGTTCACGTTGGACTGTTCCCATGAGGCACAGGGTCAGACTGATTTGCATATGGCCATGTCTGAACTGGGGTGGCGGAGTGAGCTAAAGAATGGTGATTGATTAAACCCAGATCAGTTGACTGGGGGTGAGTGTTTGATTTGCTCAAACGCTCTGTCCATCCTCCCCTTTTGTATCGCTTCTTTCTGTACTGCTGCCAGCTCTAAAGTCAGACTGGTAGACATCAAGCAGGTTGTAAATTGTAAAGTGTTGATTAAGAGGAGACACTACACATTTTCAAGGTCTTTCATCAAGAAAGGAAGGTTGGCCACAGGGTGAAAATTGTTCAGATATTCAACATTGACTTTAGCCTTGTTGAGGTGTGTGATTTGCCCCATTTTCAGGCAGCCTGGGACGACACCTTGTGAGGGAGCAGCATTGATTATCGTGTTCCCAAGGGCGGTGTTTAATGTCTAAAGCTCTTTATTAAGGCTGCTAGTCTGGAGTCTCCGATGTGGGTGGCAGGGTTCATGATGGCTGCACTTATAATGAGTTTGTCCTCTTTTGGAGCTCTGAAGTTCAACTATGAGGAATTGTTTTTGGGCTTTAATGGTTTCTGCATTTTGTCATGTTGGTTGATGAAACCATCAGGGATGGCGTTCAGGTGTGGCGTTGTATCCAGCTGATTATTCAGTTGTGTATTTGTTGGTGAAAATTCCATGTTCTCGATCTTGCCCATGAAGAACTTTGCAAATTCTTCACCTCTTCCTCTTGAGCAGGCAATGTCTGGTTCCTGCTAGGAGAAGATTGTTGCTTAATGGTATTGAAGAGTTTGTTAGGTCCTTTCATTGCTGCAACTAGTTGAGACTTAAAGGAGGAGGCTTTTGCTGTAAAGATCTGCTACTTGTATCTGTTTCTTTCTGCACATAGCAGAGATGTTTGTGGGGGTGAAGTGTCTTGTCTCCATTTCTCTCTGCCATTCTAAGCTGTCTTCTTTTTTCATTTAAACCCTTGTGCCAAGAGCAGGAGGGTTTGCTTTTTTGCCTACTGAGTTTCAAAGGTTCTGCATCTTGGATTATGTTTGATGTGGTTGTGTTGTAGTATGAGGTTAAGTCAAACAAATAAACCAACTTGAGCAAGGAAACACTGATAAGGTAATAAAGTACCCATTTACCACTAGTCAAAAACACAAACTCTATACCAAACATTATTAGCAAAAAATACAAAAGAACTTCAATAGGTATTTGAATATTAAATATTTCACTAAATTAAGACAATAATTATGATATAACATGCTCAACTCAGAAGATATCCTCCCAAAAAGATTTTTTCAATCATAATCAACCAGCACTGTTTACAATAAACTTTTTTTATTTCAACATTCAGAAGAATACAACAATTGTGTTTTTGACTCTAGCATGAGGTCAGGCCTTCCGGGTTGTGAATAAATTTAGGTGGTCACAGGCAGCTGTATATTTTAGTGGAACTAATTGAGAATTAGGTGTATCCCTAACAACAGCATTACCATAATATAGTCTGAGGGTTACAAGAGCTTGAATCACATGTTGGAAGTCAGGTAGGGGACCGAAAGGCTTAATTTTCCTAAGAAGCCTGAGATGGTATATTGCAGTTTTGGTGGTGGAGTTCATGTGGGTGATCATGCTTATGTGTTTGTCACTGGAGATTCTGAGAGATTTAGTACAGGCAATGGTTTTTAGAGTGCAGTTGAGATAGCTCAGGTGGTGGAGCAAGTTGTATATTGGAGGGGGGTTGTGCAGGGGAGAGATTGGAGAAAGTGAGCCTTCAGTGAGGTTAGTTTAGGTGGTTAGTTGAACACCAGTTTTCTATTTTAGCCAGAGTTTGGTTGAGATTTAATATATCCTCTAGGGAGTTGATTTTGAAGTACAGTTGTGTGCTATCTGTGTTAAGAAGGTACAATATCTTAGTCTGGTTTAAAATCACAGTTAAGGATTCCGCATAGAGATTGAAAAGAGTTGGAGAAAGGATAGAACCCTGAGGAACTCCTTGCTTGACATGGTTTGGATTTGCATGGGGTGATTATTGAGATAAAAGGAAAGCTATTTGAGGACTGTCTCGCTCAGATCCATTCGTGATTTTAGGGTTTTTAATAAATGTTGTGGTTGACAGTATCAAAGGCTGAGGAGCGTTTGAAATGTGTAATCATACAGGATTCTACTTTGTGCAATATTTTTAGGACTTAGTTCATGATATTGAGAATGGCTCTTTCTGTACTCCAGCCAGCTTTAAAGTCAGACTGGTCGACATCAAGCCGGTCGTAAAATAAGTGTTGATTCAGATCAATCAATCAATCAATCATTTGTAAGCACATTACATACCTACGAGGGTCTCAAGGTGCAGGGGGGGGGGGGCGCTACTGATCGAACAGCCAGGTCTTGAGTATCCTTCTGAAGGTCAGCAGGTCTTGGGTCTGCCATAGGCCCTGTGGGAGGGAGTTCCATGTCTTGGAGGCGTGGTGGGAGAAGGATCTCCCACCGGCGGTTGTTCTTCGGATGACGGTGGCGAGTGAGAGGTCAGCGGAGTGTAGCTGGCGGTTGGGGTTGTAGAAGGAGAGCCGTCTGTTGAGGTAGGCTAGGCCGGTCTTGTGGAGTGCCTTGTGTGCGTGGGTGAGGAGCTTGAAGGATATCTCTTGTTGACCGGGAGCAAATGCAGGTTTCTCAGGTGGGGGGTGATGTGACCGTGGCATGGTACGTCGAGTATCAGTCTTGTCAAGGCGTTTTGGATGTGTTGTAGTTGTTTGATGAGCTTGGTCGGGGCTCCCGTGTAGAGGGCGTTTCCGTAGTCGAGTCTGCTGCTGACGAGGGCCAGGGTGACTGTCTTTCTTGTATCTGTCGGGATCAATCTGTAGATCTTGCGGAGCCTGCAGAAGGTGTTGAAGCAGGAGGAGGAGACGGAGTTGACTTGCTTGGTCATTGAGAGCGTTGAGTCGAGGATGATTCCCAGGTTGCATGCATGGTCGTGGGTGTCGGGGATGCCCCAAGTGCCATTGGCCACCAGGAGTCGTCCCAGGCTGAATGGTTGGAGCTGAGGATGAGGACCTCCGTCTTGTCCGAGTTCAGCTTCAGACGGCTGGTCCTCATTCAGTCGGCGACGGTCTTCATTCCTTTGTGGAGGTTGGCTTTGGCGGTGATGGGGTCCTTGGTGAGGGAGAGGATGAGCTGAGTGTCGTTGGGGTAGGAGATTATGTTGAGGTCATGCTGTCGGGCTACATGTGCGAACGGGGCCATGTAAATGTTGAAAAGCTTTGGGCTGAGGGAGGATCCCTGGGGTACGCCGCAGATGATTTCGGAGGCTTTGTAATGGAATGAGGGGAGGCAGACGCTCTGGGTTCTGCCAGAGAGGAAGGAGGGGGTCCAATCCAGAGCCTTGTCTCGGATGCCTGCGGCGTAGAGGCGTGCGCGTAGTGTGCGGTGGCAGACGGTGTCGAAGGCGGCAGAGATGTCTTGGAGGATGAGTGCTGCGGTCTCACCGTTGTCCAGCAGGGTCCTGATGTCATCCGTGGCGGCGATGAGGGCAGTCTTGGTGCTGTGGTTGCTGCAGAACCTTTATTGGGAAGGGTACATCATTCTGTTTTCTTCGAGGTATCAGGTTAGCTGTCTGTTGATGGCTTTCTCGATGACCTTGGCCGGGAGGGTGAGCAAAGAGAGGGGCCGGAAGTTCTTGAGGTCTCTTGGGTCTGCCTTAGGTTGTTTGAATAGGGCGTTGATCTCGGCGTGTTTCCAGATCTCTGGGATGGTCGCTGTCTTGAGGGAGAGATTGATGACATTACACAGGTGGAAGCGATGGAGCTGCTTGCTCAGGTAAAGATGTGATGCGTGAATGGGTCTGACGGAGAACCGGCGTGGATTGAGCGCATGGTCTTGATGGTGTCATTGATGCTCACGCTGGCCCAGGCTAGCAGGGGGTCATGGTTGATGGTGTGCATAGGGTCTGTTGTGTTGCTGTCTGTTGGGGCTGTCTTGGTGTTGAAGCTGTCGTAGATGTCTGCTATCTTGCGGTGGAAAAAGGTGGCGAGGGAGTCGTACAGGGCTTGCAACGGCGGGATGTCGTTGGTGTTGGAGCTGGGGTTGGAGAGTTCCTTAGATGAGACACTACACATTTTCAAGGTCTTTCACCAGGAAAGGAAGGTTGGCCACAGGGTGAAAATTGTTCAGATATTCAACATTGACTTCAGCCTTGTTGAGGTGTGTGATTTGCCCCATTTTCAGGCAGCCTGGGACGACACCTTTTGAGGGAGCAGCATTGATTATCATGATCCCAAGGGCAGTGTTGAAATGTCTAAAGCTCTTTATGAAGGCTGCTAGTCTGGGGTCTGCAATGTGGGTGGCAGGGTTCATGATGGCTGCACTTATAATGAGTTTATCCTCTTTTGGCGCTCTGAAGTTCAACTATGAGGAATTGTTTTTGGGCTCTAATGGTTTCTGCATTTTGTCATGTTGGTTGATGCAACCATCAGGGATGGCGTTCAGGTGTGGGGTTGTTTCCAGCTGACTATTCAGTTGTGTATTTGTTGGTGAAAGTTCCATGTTCCCGATCTAGCCCATGAAGACGTTTGCAAATTCCTCACCTCTTCCTCTTGAGCAGTCCATGTCTGGTTCCTGCAAGGAGAAGATTGTTGCTTAATTGTATTGAAGAGTTTGTTAGGTCCTTTCATTGTTGCAACTAGTTTGGACTTAAATGAGGAGGCTTTTGATGTAAAGATCTTTTTCTTGTATCTGTTTCTTTCTGCACATAGTCGAGATTTTTGTGGGGTTGAAGTGTCTTGTCTCCACTTCTCTCTGCCATTCTAAGCTGTCTTCTTTCTTCATTTAGACCCTTGTTGTACCAAGAGCAGGAGTGTTTGCTTTTTTGCCTACTGAGTTTCAAATGTGCTGCATCTTGGATTAGGTTTGAAGTTGTTGTGTTATGGTATGAGGTAAAGTGAAACAAAGAAACCTACTAGACAAGGAAAGACTGATAAGGTAATCAAGTACCCATTTAACAGTCAAAAACACAAACTCTATACCAAACATAGTTAGAAAAAATAAAAACATTAATAGGTACACAAATATTAAATATCTCACAAAATTAACACATTCATTATGATATAACATGCTCATCTCAAAAGATATCCCCAAAAAAGAATCTTTCAATCATAATCAACCAGCGCTATTTAAAATATTGCAGCATACAGAAAAATAGCTTGTGGATTTGACTCTACCATGAGGTCAGGCCTTCACAGTTGTGGTAAATGTAGGTGGTTGCAGACGGTTGTATCTTTTTGCTGAGAGTTCAGATGAGTTAATTGTTTTAGTGTCTCTAGTCCTGAACTTTGGCTTGTATTTCTGACTTCTGACTGTTAGTGTTTTGAGTTGATGTGGAAAGTGAGCAAGTTGTGATTAGATAAGTCAATCAGTAAGTGGATGATGATCAGTTCTCCTTTGCCAATGTGAAGGTCTACAGTGGATCATTTGTTGCTTGTTGGACCAGTGGAAATAGTTTTGGGTTATTATTTCTCAGAAGGTCTTTGCGGTGGGTAGCTTTGGCATTACTGTTGCCATTCCAATGCAGGTTGAAGTCTCCTAGAAAGATGCTATTTGAAGGTAGAAGCAATTGCTGGGTGATTAAATCAAATATATGTTCAGTGAAAAGTTAGTTTTTATCTGAAGGGTGCTGGATTAGGTGGAATTTGGTTATCTTCCTGTTAGAGTTGGGGAGTTCCACCACTAGACATTCAAAGGTGGGCTATTTTTGAAAACATTTGAGTTGCAGTGCGTAACGGCTGGAATCACTAGAGAGGATATGCCATTGAGACAGGTTTCAGTGAGGATTATAATTTCAGTTCCCAGGTGTAGTCAACTATCTCTGGACAGTATTTAGTGGTGGATCCGCAGTTGAGAAGCATATTATGTATGTTTAATTTTGAGGGTATTGTCATATGATCAAAGATGGTAGTTATGTTGAAATGTTAGTAGTGACATCTTTTCACAGACTGCAGTGATTCATGATTATTTGTTTTGATAAATAATGGTTTGCTGGATGAGATCTGGAGGGAATGTTCAGTGCAGTCTGCTTTGTATGCATTAAGTAGAGAGTCTAAATCTTCCTGTGTGAGGTTATTGATGGTACTTTGATGTCTGATGCTATGATCGCTTAGAGGGTTTGTTCGATAAGGTGATATGGGGAGCTGTCCAATCTGTTTGATTTCAGGAATGTTTGGAGTGAGTAACTTATAGTTTGTGACATAAGTAGATATTTTACTTTCCAAGTAGTCTGGCTTGTTTGTTGTTTTATATAGAAGGGCAGAAGTTATGATCAGCAGGGGGGTTGTAATGAGAAGCAGCCTTTGATGCCCTATTTATGGGCATGGTAGAGGAAAAAGGTCAGTGATGTGATGACTACATTCAAGTGTGCCTGTTGTGGGTACATGTAAGACATGTAACATAGTGTGACAACTGTCTACGTTAGAGAAGGCAGGGTACGAGTTCTAGGGTGGGCAGTCTCTGGAGCATGTTGTATGACATAGTGCAGAAGGAGGTAAGGGATGTATGCTGCTGGAGGATATAGAGGGAGATTATTCAGACTAGGCAGTACAATGATGGCAGCATGATATATGACATTGTGCAGCGGTGGAGTTAGTAGTGGGGGGTTGCTCTGATTAGAAATAGTAAGTCGGTTGAACATGTGCTTGGGTACTATGGGCCTAGAGGTCGATGCATATGGCATTAAGGATGGATGAAGGTTATTGGTGATTTCCCATTGCGATATATGAGGAAGAGTTGGAGAACAAGAGAATGGTCTATACTGGTTCTTCTTGAGTAAGGTAGACGGTGTCTGCGGGCATCAATACTCATAGTGTTGGTGATGTGCATGAATGGGGGAAGGGACAGAGATTAGTTGGTAGAGTGACAGCGCTGGTACTAATGCATGCCTCATTACCTTCTTAAAGGTTATTGGATAGGCAGGAACATGTCGACCATCTTCTTATACTTGCATTAAAATAGTGCCCTCTTAGTTTTATTTCAATCTCTTGGGGACCCGAATAAAACTAAATTCACCAAGTGGTAGTTTAATTGTAATTCCTCAAAAAACAATCACATGCACATATACCATCTCATGCAGTGCTCATCTGAACTCAGTTGAGGTTTATACCCTAAACCATGAGCTTTCCCAAGTGTTGCATGAAGAGATGCTATGATGAAGCATGCCACTTAAGAGTGATTGACTATTTTCATCCTTAAGCAAACAGTTTTTTGTCCCTGGAATTGGAACCTCTTAGGGCTTTTACTTTTACGGACCAATTTCTCTTTGGAATATGATACGATTATGAGACTATGCCCGTTGGTCTTCAATATCCTAAAAACCTTCTTGATGAACTGTTCCCAGTATCCTCCAAGTCAGCTGTTTCTATGACTGGAGTGAGCTCTCCACTGAAAAGGCAGAGATCTCACAAAAGAGTGGTTGGTTCTTGACCAGGATAGTGGAGCCATAACCTCAGTTGACTTGGCTGTCCGTTAAAAGCTTTAAATGACCTTACAGATGTTTCGCTGTCTTTGCATTGAAACAGACACACATTTGGTTAATCAAATAACTTTGAAATATGAAGATAGATTCAAATGAAAAGCAAAGCAATGGGCACATGGCAGGCAGAATTGAACCTTTTTACAATCACTTACCAAAATCTAAGTTTCAAACAGGCATCACTGAATAGCACTGAGATGCATTGCAAGTACCAGTCTTTTGACAAGCAGTAAATGAAATGAGAATTGAGTGATACAAATGTTAAAACATCCTCATCTACGAAACAATGTGATATCTAAGAAAATTCATTATGCAAGATCACTGTTGATTGTCTCATCTTTTCCATTGCATTTTACACAAAAAATATATTTTTATCTTTTGCATTTTGAGCTCAACTTTATAAGGAATTTCCATCCTAATGATTGTGCTATTAATGGCTTTAATGTTGCCAACAATCTATTACTAAACAATACATTAAAGCACTGGATCTGCAAAAATATAAAAAATTCCTAACACCATGAAATAATATTAAAAAATAAAAGTTAGATGGAGGACACATACAAAGATTCCTACCACTGTATTAGCTACCATGAAATTAAGACTGTATTTGCACATCACATAAATTCAGCAAAACAACAATTGAGAAAATGTACTAAAAACATATGGCAAAATAAATCATAATAATGTTTGCTTTAGGTGACGGAATATGAAAATACATTTCTCTATCATTAATAGGTTGAAGGTGATGCTAATCTATTATGGTTTAAGACTCTTTCTAGTTACCACAAAGATACATAGCATGCCATGGATTTTCAAAGAAATGTTGATTAACACAGGCATTGTTCTAAAAATTCAAAATGCATTACTCTATTACTAATTCTTGAGTTGAACTTGATGATCATCTATTATGGTTTAAGACCCTTTCTAGTTACCACAGAGATACACAGACATCCACCTGAAGGCGTTTTTCAAACTTTTCAAGATGCAGTGTTGCGTAAAGTAACACTCATACCACATGTCCAAGCCCTCTACAATTGTGGCAAACCATTATGGAGTTTTATAGAATTATTAATGTTTCACAAGTTATATGTTGTGTAGATGGTGCGTATGCTTTAATAATCCCAACACTTGTGACTGAATAGCTTTACAGAAATAGTGAAAGTAAGCCTTATTTGAACATACAAATAGTGTGGATTTCAGGATGTCTAATCATTCAACTGGTGGCCAAATTTCCAGTGTGTACAAATGACTCCTATGATTTCAGGCACTATGGCCTGTATAACCGCCTTTCACTAGGTAATTTAGGAGATTGCTACCTATTAGGTAAGAATAATTATTAAAAAAATTATTAACAAAAAAATGAATTATATTCCAATAATGTTATCTCTGTGGTATGTCACAGCGTATTTGTGAGATGTTCTTTGTTAAAAATACTACATACTCAATGAAGTAACTGCTAGGGAAAGAAGATATGATGTCATAACAATATACAAGGGCAGCAGCAGAGTGAACTTTTGCTTGACTGAAATTCCGATACTAGTGTCTTTGTGATATTTGTGGTTCCCTTCAGTATGCTCTTATGTAGCATGTAATATTGCAGCAAGTTACAATATAGCTTCAAGAACAAGCTGCCCAATACAGCCAGATGATGGCAGTTCAGAGGAAGAAGATAATCCACCACTCAACAACGAAGCTCAAGTTGCAACAAGCCGTGCAGGAGAAGGGAGCTATCATATATACACAACTACAAACTATTTCTAAGTATTAACCAAAAGAAGAAATAATGACACATAACAATTTCTGAATGATAAACCAAACGTTTTTTCATAAGAAAAATAAAGTAGCGGTTAAAAAAGAAAATCTGAGGCAACAACCTTAAAGAAAATGTTAATCAATAATAGGGTAACTGTTTTTCCTCATAAAGTTCAATCTTTCAATGTCTCTTTCTCCCTTTGGAAGCAATGGGTCTGTAGTTGTAATACTCAGACCACTCTCATTCCGTTTCAGGCCCATGACTCCTTGTATTCCTTGTCCTTTGAATCTCAGATACAAATAGACTACTAAGGCTAGAAGCCTCCTCACTTTCCTGCCCGCAACCAGCCTGATTAATGGAATGTGACTGGATGGTGTAAAGGACTTCTAGTGACGAAGTAACCTGACTCTATCGCTTGGCCACATTCTTGCTGCAGTGTGTCATCTCCTGCTAAAAATATTTGGTTTTTATGCTGAGGATCCGAGTAGCAGTTATCAATTTATTAATATATCCTCCATATGTTTTGACACGATGGAGTACATGGAGATAGCTTTCATTTTGGTTGAGGCAACATTCTTGGACCGCCCACATAAAGTTGTTACTGCATCCTTTAGTTTATCTATACTACTTCTTGCAGATGCTTCATGTACATAGCAATCCATGCTATCCATCTTCCTACCAAGATCAACAATGTAAAAAAATATCTTAGATAGCACTTACAGTAAATGCATCATATTTTAAAATGTATGAAAATGTAAAAGATTACAAGTGGTGCTGCACATGTTCATAAGTATCAATGGCTCTCAATCCTTTCTTCTTTGGAACCAAAGTTTTTTTGATAACCTCACCCAAAGATGTAGGTTGTGGCTGAATAGATGCCCCCACCCCTCATCAAGGTCTGGCAGCTTCCTTCCTCTGATTGGCAAACTACTCCTTGGCTATGGAAAAAAGACCATTTCAACCTTTTCACTTTTTTAATGCTGCTGGTAGTAACAACTGCATTTAGAATTCAGTATGCGTCCAGTGATGCGTTGCCAAGCAACTGATCATTTTGTATTCTTCAATAGGAATCTAAATGTATTGCTTCCATTTAAGTGATCCATTTTTTGATGATTATCCTGGATTGCCATTTCAAAGGGATGTGCTTCATTGTATATGGCCCTGCTCCGCTCCTGTGTACTCCTTGTTCTGCAATGTGGAAAGACCAATGTACTTTCTGATTGTGATTTCCGATAGTCAAAAAGTCAAAACATTTTTAGTACACTTGACCATAAGTAGTCTTTCTTGTTTTGAACGATCTGTGGACAGGCTCCTTCAGCTGTGATGTGCTTGCTGGTAGTTGTATTCTGATCATAGGTCCACATTACTTTTCCATTAGTTGGTGTTATGTTGGCACCTCTTTCTACTCTCACTACAGAGATTGCCTCTGCCACAATGTCAGGAAGTGGGATGCAACATATGTGGAACAGCAGACTAAACCCTTTCTACCATGAACATGCCAGTGTTGCATTCATGTTTAAACAGAATGGGAGCTGAGATCATGTTTTGAAGATGTAATCTCTCTTCCCCCACAAATGTTTTTGGTAATATCTAATTTAAGATATATGGAGTTTTGATTCCTTTGACCCCTCTCACTTACTGTTACTAACAGAGGCCTTCATATGCCAGCTGAATCTCTTTTAATGGGAAGTGGAAGCAGACGTCAACTGCTGAAAGGCTCTCTCCCAACTAGAAGCCAGATGTTCCTCAGCCAACCTCACCATCAGGGCGGTAGAATTTTGGCTGCTGAATCAAGTATTATTTGTTTGATTCCCATCCAAGGCCTTGCTAAGAGCTTTTTATAACCTTTGCTGGGGAACTGCCGATGGATGTTCTCTCCTGCCATTCCTGTGAGTTGTTCTCAAGCAATATGTTACCATGGTAGGTCAAACCCCTAAATGGTTATGATTCTCAGCATGAGCTAACTTTGGTGCACTCTTTTTATATGTACTAAACCAGAATGTATTATGTTGTGCCGTGACACCTGAACACTACACTGTGAGCTTTCTGAATTAAGTATTTACTCTTAGTAGGACTTTGCTGCACATTTACTGAATAGTGGAGAGGCAGGACATCAGGGTTCAAACCAATCTGTCTGTCTGTCAATAGAGACCTGTAGTGTTACGAGGGTTGATGTAATTCACATTCACTGCTGTGGATTGGACAATACTGGATCATTACCTGATAATTTTGCACATGATGTGTTTGAAGATACTTTCATGATCATGTTTTCAGATTATATACATACGTTTCTTCATTTTTATTTCATTTTTTTAATGAACGGATGATACATATACAGAATCAGGACATAATGAATGCATGTTAATAATTACATCAGTCAAGGTAGAGGGTTAGCAATACTTTGATGTCTAACACTCTGATTGGCCTGTTAATTAGGGGTGGGTGGAGCTGGCAGAGTCCCACTACGTGGAATTATGTGAAGTCGCATAAAACCTCCACTGCACTACGCAGAGTTCCGCGTTCGGGCATAGTTTACTGGTGCGCCCATTTGTGTTGCGTTAGAAACACGAAGTGCGTCCACACACTCCAAAATCACACTTGAATGGCACTACGTGGTGCTGAAGTGTGCTTGCATTCTAAATCACGCACAAACAGCACCATGCGGTCTGTATGGGCATGGCCATCTTGTTTTTCTGCTCTCTGTAATGCTGCTGGGCCTAATTTGTAATCTCTTGTTAATCTTTGCCATCCACCTCCTTTATTACTTTTCTACCCCTATTTTTTACTTTTTACAATAGTGTGTGTCTTTGTGTATTTTAAGTTTTTGTTTACATTTGTGCATGAATTGTGACTTTTAGTCTTTGTTTGTTTCCCCTTCTTTCCTTATTTTTGTCTTATTTACTTTCCAGTCCTTTCCCTTCTTAGTTTATTTTCCACCCAGCGCCATGACAGAGGGGTTACTTCCATGCCGGCAGCACCGCTGCCCAGGTATGCAGCCCTGGTCGATCTTCGGAGAGTAGGAGGTGGCAGCACTAGTTTTTTTGTGCAGCACCACTTCCCCTCTGTGCTGTGAGCTGGGAGCAGGTGACAGGCCCTGTAGTGGCTACCCCCTGTTGGATCGTCGGCAGCGGTGGGGGACAAAGTGCCGGTGCGTGCGGCGCACCAGCCAGGTTCGGCGCAGCACCCAGCAGCTGACACACCGTTGGGCGGACATTCTTGACCAGGAAAAGGACCTGCTAGGCGTTGATATTCCGGGGCTAGGTTATTTGTTGTGTTTGTGTTCTGCAATGCTGAAAAAAAAATCTTAATAGCATGCTGCTCACACTCAGAGGTAAGTTATGTTTAGTACCGTTTACACTGGTATATTATTGTGTGATCCAGTTTCTAGTTTCTGATAGGCACGTGCCACTCCCTAATCACATTCATCAGGTGCTCGCTTTGGCTGATTAATTAAGAAGTAATTGCAGAGGGTTTCTTCTGTCACTATAGTGAATCACTGAGTAGCGTGTTCATTCTGTGACTTTGTTTATGTAGCTCGTACAGTTCCAACTTATTTAATTGAATTCACAGTGATAATGTGAAGTATGTATCTATGCATTGCAAAAAAGGGAGACTGAGTTGGCTCATCAAGGGTGTTGAGAAATGGGAATATAATTAAATCAAAGATCATTGACTACAATACATTAGTTCCAAACGTAGTTTCTGTTCAGGAAATTGGGAATATGGATTTAATGACTGTCGAAAGACTTGAGTCAAAAGAAATTAGTAGGACTTTGGGTAATCTGTTTTAGCGACTGCGTTTGCTTTTTATAAAACATTTTGTGACTATTATTAACAGAATCAAGAATCTATTTTTATTTATCTTTTGAATTTCTTTCATCAGCACCCAAGGGGAAGAAGAGGGACAATTCAGATAGTCTGGCGCAAGCTGGTCAGCCGGCGCCGACCACCAGCTAGCTGTCAAGGGCATTGAAGATGCCAGTTAGGTATTTTATGATTGTTGTGGACTTCTCAGGGTAGAACCGTTAAATCTTGGGGTATTTTGTCTATTGGAATGTTGGTGCTATCTATCGTGATTTGTGAAGATTCTGATAGCAGGCCCAAGTAAGCTAGTATTTTAAATTAAAAAATCACCATGTGTGTATGGTTGTTCAGAAAGGTTTCCTTTACTTCCCATGCCTAGCTCTAGTACAGCTCAGTTCATGAGATATTGGCCATGGTCATCATGGACCACAACCTCACCCCCAGTGTAGTGTGCTGCAGAGTACAGACTCTTTCATTTATAGTAACAGTACATCACCAGTTTCTAACTACAGTGCATCAAGGCTGGAAAAAAAAGTATGAGGTCCCACTCACATTGCATATGCCACCCAACACTATAGGCATTTCATTGAGCGTTATTCCATGCCTGGTTTGTCTAACTTTGTGAACCAACCAATGAAATGCTCAGAGTAATATTTGGAAGATATATGCTAACTATGCTGTAGTGCTGCTTTGCTGTTGTATTTGGGGTTGCGTATCTGGGATCTAAATTATGTGTAATGATTTATGTTCAAGCCACAAAGAACATCAATGATGTGGGCTCCAGTGCCACTGCAGGAGGAGACGGTGATGGCTCAGATGCAGGGAAGAAGTTGTAGCAGGAATGGGCACTTGTAAGTCGCATATTTCTTGCAATTACTATGCTCACTAGCTATTGCCATGGCATCGCTCATCGTTGTCATCAAAAATGACTAAGAGGTGAACCCCCCAGCTTTACCAGCCACAGTGGTGGCTCAGTTATTACAGACTATTTTCTCTGCAATGCAGCAAAATCTCAAATAATAAGGTTTGATGGCTTGAGGTAGTCATGAAAGAACGGAAGGTAACTTAAAAGAAAGGTAATGGTATCTGAGTAAAAAGGGTGGGTGGGCCATTTTTGGCATGTTCCACTTTAATCATGTGATACCCATGTGAAGGGATTGCAGAAGCTATATCATGGTTTCCCATAACAGATTAATATACACTTGTTCAGATTTTTCCCTTGTGATTTGAACTGTAACTCAATAAGCCAAAGACGATGAATCGATAATCAGTGTAGTGGCCCAATTATTACTTATAAAAAAAGCTCTACCCTACCTGCCTAATCCCTCTACTCTACCCCCTGCAGTAGAGAAAATCAATGTTCCTATCCTTGGTCCTTGATCAGCAAATGCATTTTTGGAAAATGTGGCGGTGGCGAGACCACAGAATAAAGTGGGAGTAAGTGCATGATTTGATATCAAGTTTGGCATATAGGATACACAGTGATAGCATTTTCAAATAAAATGTATATAATCTGTTACTTCATCTGTAGTGCAGTCCATTAGATTAATTTTCCGGTTAGTTTTTGTTTACATTTGTGCATGAATTGTGACTTTTAGTCTTTGTTTGTTTCCCCTTCTTTCCTTCTTTTTGTCTTATTTACTTTCCAGTCCTTTCCCTTCTTAGTTTATTTTCCACCCAGCGCCATGACAGAGGGGTTTCTTCCATGCCGGCAGCACCGCTGCCCAGGTATGCAGCCCTGGTCGATCTTCGGAGAGTAGGAGGTGGCAGCACTAGTTTTTTTGTGCAGCACCACTTCCCCTCTGTGCTGTGAGCTGGGAGCAGGTGACAGGCCCTGTAGTGGCTACCCCCTGTTGGATCGTCGGCAGCGGTGGGGGACAAAGTGCCGGTGCGTGCGGCGCACCAGCCAGGTTCGGCGCAGCACCCAGCAGCTGACACACCGTTGGGCGGACATTCTTGACCAGGAAAAGGACCTGCTAGGCGTTGATATTCCGGGGCTAGGTTATTTGTTGTGTTTGTGTTCTGCAATGCTGAAAAAAAATCTTAATAGCATGCTGCTCACACTCAGAGGTAAGTTATGTTTAGTACCGTTTACACTGGTATATTATTGTGTGATCCAGTTTCTAGTTTCTGATAGGCACGTGCCACTCCCTAATCACATTCATCAGGTGCTCGCTTTGGCTGATTAATTAAGAAGTAATTGCAGAGGGTTTCTTCTGTCACTATAGTGAATCACTGAGTAGCGTGTTCATTCTGTGACTTTGTTTATGTAGCTCGTACAGTTCCAACTTATTTAATTGAATTCACAGTGATAATGTGAAGTATGTATCTATGCATTGCAAAAAAGGGAGACTGAGTTGGCTCATCAAGGTGTTGAGAAATGGGAATATAATTAAATCAAAGATCATTGACTACAATACATTAGTTCCAAACGTAGTTTCTGTTCAGGAAATTGGGAATATGGATTTAATGACTGTCGAAAGACTTGAGTCAAAAGAAATTAGTAGGACTTTGGGTAATCTGTTTTAGCGACTGCGTTTGCTTTTTATAAAACATTTTGTGACTATTATTAACAGAATCAAGAATCTATTTTTATTTATCTTTTGAATTTCTTTCATCAGCACCCAAGGGGAAGAAGAGGGACAATTCAGATAGTCTGGCGCAAGCTGGTCAGCCGGCGCCGACCACCAGCTAGCTGTCAAGGGCATTGAAGATGCCAGTTAGGTATTTTATGATTGTTGTGGACTTCTCAGGGTAGAACCGTTAAATCTTGGGGTATTTTGTCTATTGGAATGTTGGTGCTATCTATCGTGATTTGTGAAGATTCTGATAGCAGGCCCAAGTAAGCTAGTATTTTAAATTAAAAAATCACCATGTGTGTATGGTTGTTCAGAAAGGTTTCCTTTACTTCCCATGCCTAGCTCTAGCACAGCTCAGTTCATGAGATATTGGCCATGGTCATCATGGACCACAACCTCACCCCCAGTGTAGTGTGCTGCAGAGTACAGACTCTTTCATTTATAGTAACAGTACATCACCAGTTTCTAACTACAGTGCATCAAGGCTGGAAAAAAAAGTATGAGGTCCCACTCACATTGCATATGCCACCCAACACCATAGGCATTTCATTGAGCGTTATTCCATGCCTGGTTTGTCTAACTTTGTGAACCAACCAATGAAATGCTCAGAGTAATATTTGGAAGATATATGCTAACTATGCTGTAGTGCTGCTTTGCTGTTGTATTTGGGGTTGCGTATCTGGGATCTAAATTATGTGTAATGATTTATGTTCAAGCCACAAAGAACATCAATGATGTGGGCTCCAGTGCCACTGCAGGAGGAGACGGTGATGGCTCAGATGCAGGGAAGAAGTTGTAGCAGGAATGGGCACTTGTAAGTCGCATATTTCTTGCAATTACTATGCTCACTAGCTATTGCCATGGCATCGCTCATCGTTGTCATCAAAAATGACTAAGAGGTGAACCCCCCAGCTTTACCAGCCACAGTGGTGGCTCAGTTATTACAGACTATTTTCTCTGCAATGCAGCAAAATCTCAAATAATAAGGTTTGATGGCTTGAGGTAGTCATGAAAGAACGGAAGGTAACTTAAAAGAAAGGTAATGGTATCTGAGTAAAAAGGGTGGGTGGGCCATTTTTGGCATGTTCCACTTTAATCATGTGATACCCATGTGAAGGGATTGCAGAAGCTATATCATGGTTTCCCATAACAGATTAATATACACTTGTTCAGATTTTTCCCTTGTGATTTGAACTGTAACTCAATAAGCCAAAGACGATGAATCGATAATCAGTGTAGTGGCCCAATTATTACTTATAAAAAAAGCTCTACCCTACCTGCCTAATCCCTCTACTCTACCCCCTGCAGTAGAGAAAATCAATGTTCCTATCCTTGGTCCTTGATCAGCAAATGCATTTTTGGAAAATGTGGCGCTGGCGAGACCACAGAATAAAGTGGGAGTAAGTGCATGATTTGATATCAAGTTTGGCATATAGGATACACAGTGATAGCATTTTCAAATAAAATGTATATAATCTGTTACTTCATCTGTAGTGCAGTCCATTAGATTAATTTTCCGGTTAGTATATTAATATCTGCAGTTCATACATGAGGTGTGCAACTGACATAGTACCTTATGTATTGTTCATCAGCCTCTTTGGAGACAGAGTAGAAAGAGAAATGCATTTGGCAAAGAGCAGGGCCATTAGAATTAGGTAATTGTCAACTACAGCTGCATCCAGTAGCAAACTAGCAGAGACGCTGGCTAGCAATGAGAATGGGTTCATTATTTTAGGACCACACACCTCTTGTACTCCATAATAGTGCATAATGCCATACTCATTAATGAGAAGTCATTTATTTTTTTTACCTCAAAGCATCTGACTCGGTTTATAATTACATGAAAATCCTTTAAAAGAGAAAAATAATCAAATCAGTTTTTTTAATATTGTGATGTTATTCTCTGCCAGTCTGCCTATTACTTTTCTGCCAAAGTCACTGCATTGTTATGTTGGGTAAAAGAAAACATAAAATTGGCCTTGTGACTCTACTAGTCATAATCATCACATCAAATAAATGCCAATGGCCCTAGGGGACCAGCAATGCAATGCTACTGTGCCACACTGTTATTTAAAACAATTGTTTGCACAGAGAATATTTTTTTTTGTTTTTCTCAATACAGCTGCTCCTGTTGGTCCAGCCGGACCACCAGACAGACAGGAGAGAGTAGCCTGTTTGCGGCAGCAGAGGCTGGAGCGTATCCAGCAGGAATATAAGTGGCTGGTGGTCCTACAAAAGGAGGAGGAGGCGATCAATGCATAGCTGCCAAGCCCGAGTACAGCTGGTCCCCCTCAACCTCCAACCTCCCGGCCATCCCAGTGCCTCCACCGCCACCAGCCAACTGCCTCCACCCCCAGCAGAATAGCAACATGCCACTGCTGCACCCCATCCTGCAGCGGCTGGACACTATCGAGATCCAGCTCACCTCGATGTAGCAGAGCATGTACCATCTACAGACTGACTTCAATAATGCGCTCTTTTAACCCTTTTTTAAATAATATTTTTTGATGGGAGTGATTTGTTGTTTGGTGGGCTGGGTGGAGTGTGTTGGAAAGGAGTTGGGAGTGGAACTCGAGTGAAGAGACTTCCTTGAACAATTTGAGTTTTTGGGCTTCGGATAGTTTTGTTTGAGAGAGAGGAGTGGGCATGGATGTTGTTTGGGTAGAGAGAGTGGGTTGTTTTGTAAATAAATAAAGTTTTGTAAATAAATAAAGGGGCAAACTATTTTTTATATTCTAAATTTATGCCTGAAGTCGTTTATTTTACTTTTACTTTGTACTGCTGCCTTCAAGAAGTTTTACGCAGCCTGTTTATGTGCTTTTAACTTAAGACTAGAGATAGCTTAGCATTTAGTTATAGAGTCTAGGCATATACTACTCTAACTATCTTGACTATTATGGGGAATGCTGCCATGATGAGATGACCTAGGCTATATTGTGTGGAGGGTCTGGACTATTTAAATAAAAAATAGTATCAGTTAATTCATTTCTTGCTAAGTTAAATTACATCCATACTAGTTGCCTGTCTTACCTGACCATACGTGCAGCAATATCAGCGGAGGCATCCCAACTTCACAAGCGAGGTCCCACTTCCAGTTCCACCCAGGTGAGCTTCAACTGTAGGATTGTCCTGAATAATTGAATATTATCCACTGAAGGCAACTAAATGGAAGTAGAAAGACTCAGTAAGTTATGTTTTTATCAAATATTTACAAACAATTGACACCACCTAAGTACTACGTAATGATGTTGACAAAATGAGAATGCCTGATTATGCTAAAATAGAAACACATTGAAATACAAGTAAGTTCTGGCTAATATGGAGCTATCAGATTTATTTGTGAATTCAACAAATTACAAAAAATTAACTCAAAGTCTGGAGTCGGCAAGCTTAGGTTAGGCGTTTAGGGTTAGGCAACCCAAGGCCTTAATGAGGATGATGCTGCTGATGACTGATGTTGTTGATTCAATATCTAAAACATTATGGATAATTTTTAATGTGAAAGTTGGTAATGGGCTGCTGTGGGCTATTGCTTCAAAGATTCTACAGTAAGTTTGTGTTGCTTTCACCACATCCGCCCCACACACTACAACACATTGTCAACATTCATCTGGGCAATAAGCAGCAGCACATCATTCGCATCAATCTGTAGTTAGAAGGATACAAAGGAATGAGTATGACAGAGCACAGATACATGCACTACAAACAGCCCTTCGCCTCTGAAACCCATTTTACTATATATCTACATGTTCTATCTTCTAGGTTAGGGAGTAAACCCACCCACGCACTCCTCTTAGTTGATATGATTGTTAAAAACAAAAATTATACTGTATTGCAAAATTGGGTGGTGAGTCTGCATTCTCCTTGGAAATGTTCACTCTTTGTGGCCTCTCTGCACTGGTCTGTTGGGGAAGCAGCAGTGTTGTTGAGCTCAGCTACCTTTCGCCTTTTGTTTATGAAGGAGACTAGAAGAAGGCCTGGGATTGAAAAAGAGAAACTGTATTTTAGAGTCAAGGAGAAGGACAGAAGGAAGCTAAGCTTCATGAGGAGTGTATCAAGATAAAAAGACTCAGAGGCAAAGCAAAAAAACTAGAGTGGGACTCAGAGTTTTACTTTTTTCTGCAATTCTAACACACACACACACACAGAAGCATTTCATGAACGCATCTCTCTCTATTCCAAATAGCTGAGTAGTACTAAGCCTCAGGTTTACCTTTGAAATGAAGTCGGTACTCGATAACTTTTTTTTCTTGCTGTTGATGAAGTAGTCCTGCCACTCTCAGTCCCACCCTGAGTTCTTTCATGATACTCCTCCAGTCCGGCAGTTCGAAATGACTCCAAGTAACCCCGCACCAGACCAGTCATCCATCATCCATCATCATGAATCACGAGGACCGGAGCAAGATAGACATGAAGTGTAATGCACTGCTGTTAAAGAACAAGTAGAGAATGAAACTGAATTGTAGTATTTTGCCTAGGTTGTTGTTTGATAACTAAATTGACAGTCCTGGTGTAGGAAGAACCAGAAAAAAGAGAACACCCCTGCAAATATTTAAATCTGGCTATGTGTGAAAGGGCTGATCATCAACTACAGGGAAAGAAATAGCACCCTTCACTCAAGCCCCACACAATGCACATCAATATTCATCTTAAGAAATTTCCCATAGTACAGATCAACACTCACCCTCCCTGAGTGTCAGCCACCACATGAATCATCAATTAACTTACATCATCACTCATGCAATCAGTCACTTACCATTGCAATTGTTGAAGTAACCTCATCCAATCCAAGGCAAGCACGGGTAATTCAGGTATTTGGTATTTGATCATCTTTGATGTAGGCAACACATTGGAATTTGGTATTAGCAGGCAGTCCTGCACATAATATTTGATTTTATTGGACAGCAATTCTAGTACTAAGTGATGCAAAAAGGGATAGGCATTAGGCAATATGCATGTGAGGGAGAAAAGCATTGTCCCAAATGTCATGAGGAATTGTGGAGACTTCTTTAATGCACACTGGCCCAACTGCAATCCAGCAATATATATTTGATTAATAAAATAAATGTGCGGCAGCATAAATATGGCCAACATTTTTTAAGTTCCTCTACCTAATTTTTAAAAAAGAAAATGTTTGCAAAGAAAGAAGTAAGTTCAACAAGAACATTTTAAAAGTTCTATGGGGACACTGGCATACTTAGTCCAGGAAGTAGAGTTTGTCTTCAAACTCAGGTGTTGCACCCAGAAGTTGATCAACTAACACATTTGATTCAATTTCAGCCTCTCACCCTCTTCCTCCTACTGTGCTGTTGTTTATGTGGCATAAAATGTTGGTTCATTTTGATCATAGTCAATCTCTCCACATTTTGAGTTTAGAGACTGGTCCTTCTCACTGTGACGACTGCACCAGCTACACTGAAATAATGTTCAGCAGACACACTCGCTACAGGACAAGCCAGACATTTTATTGCCAGCCTGCTGAGCTCTGGTCATTGGTGCATCTTCCCATACCAATATATCAATGACGTTTGATCTACATAGACCTCTTTTGGATCATCCAGATACTCCTGGAACATCCTGTGGATTTTCATTGGTGCTCCCACTTGCTCTACCTGTTTTTCCATCACCTCTGTCCTGGACTTGAGTCCTGCCAATTGAAACCAATACAATGCAGAGGCTGGGTCAGGTCCTTCTTTTGCTGTTATTGCCGGTGTTCTGGTTGATGGTGTTGTTAGCTGCTGTGAGACAAGACTGCCCTCTCTGGAAGTTCAAGGCAGCACCACAGAACTGGGTGGGTGACTCCAAGTATTTTTAAAAAAACCTTTCTGAAAAAGGGATTAAGGTGAACAGATTTGTTTGTACCTTGGCTCAAGTAGTGTGGCATATATGTACTCTTTGGACTTGATGTCATGTTGCAGCCTGATATTAGAAGCCAAGCCCAGGACTAAGCTCTCAACCAAAGCATGTGCTTCTGTGTTTTCATTCAAACCTGCAGGGGTGAACCTTTCAGACCCCTTCCTTACCTGGTCTTGAAGGAGATGCAGCAAAAGGATAGCTTGGCCCATCATACTGTCCTCCTTGCTAACTTTCCATGTGAAAACCTCAAAATATAGTAGCATCTGTGTCAGGCATTTGACTAGGCCCCATAAGTCTCCATCATGGTCATAGCTTTCCCAACTGCATCCCCACCTTTTTGAATGACATAATCATTGATCTGTTCATACTGCTCAAACATAAGTTGTAGCATGTAAAAGGTAGAGTTCCAATGTGTTGGCACCTCCTGTATCAGAGCTTTAACTGGTGCTCTAATATTAAACTGAAAATCTACAGCTGCTTCCGGGATTTAAAAGAATGGCTGAAATGGGTGCAGATTATTCTGTGGATAGTCAGTATGTTGCTGACTATGTCTTCTTTTTTGAGGAGGTCTTGCACCACCAAGCTGATTCAGTGGGCCAAACACAGGACCCTGAAATAGCTTCCATCCATCTGACATGGCCTTGATTATGTTCCTGCCATTGTCCATGACAACCAATCCAATTCTAAGACCTCTGGCTCTCAGACATTCATACACTTTGCTTTTAAATTCCTCCAAGATGTTTACAGCTGTATGCGATTTCTCCATGGTGAACAAGGCTCTGTTGCATGCAATTGAACGCTCTTAAAACTTTGTTCAGAACAAAGACCTGAGATATCTTTTGCTTTTTCCCTGCAAAAGAGATCCAGTGTGCAGCGATGCACATGTAATCAGTCACCTGGCAACTGGTCCATATGTCTGTCATCAGGTGGATGGTGTAAACAACACTTTAGTGCAAAGCTTGTCCAATCAATTGCAGCACATCATGATGGAGCCCTGGAACTGCCACTTTGGCAAAAAAGGTCCTACTTAGTACCTTCCATTTTGGGCAGATGATTGATACAAATTCTAAAAATCCCACTCCTCCACAATTGAAAAAGCGAGGAGGTCCAGTGGTAAAGAAATTTGCCTGCTTCCCATTGTACAAATGTGCTGTTGGGTGGTTTTGCTTGTAGGGCTCATCTTGCCTAAAAATGTCCATAATAGGAGCCTGGATTTTGTTCTTATCTTGTTGGACTGACACAGGCGTCTATTGAGAAGTAGATGCTAATGGTAGACTCAAAATGCATCGTGGTGGTGGGGCAGTCACTGAATGCAGCAGTGTCTCCATCATCTCACTCTGCGTCTTCTTGTGCCATTGTGAGGTGGGCAATTCTGCTGGTGCACTGCTTTGGACAGGGCTACTTTGTGTGAAAATGCCACCCTCTTCTTCCTCGTCAACACCTTCCACTGTGATTGGATTTCCAAAGGATGTTTCCCGTCTCTCCCCACCACCACAACCACATTCAGCAATTTTTTTAAGGTGCTCCTCCCACTTGATTATGTGGTGTCTTTTCATATGGGTCATATGGCCTCCAGTACCATAATGGGTACCAGACTTACCTCAACAAACATTTGTGTGGCAAATGGTGCATACTGCAACGTGCTCCCCCTCTTTGCTAACTGTAAAAATGTCCTAAACTGGGGAGTAGTACATTTTTACTGGGCCACTGCCAATGCCTGAGGATAAACAGGAGGTAGGTGGGCATGTTGTCAATTGCTTCTCTGTTCCCCTGAGGCAGGGGCTGTTGCACACCTCAGCTGGGCTTTGCAAATATGGGAGCTGGTGGTGGTGCCATCTCTGCCACACTCCTCTGAGCTGGTTGAATAACAATTTCAGATTCCTCTGTGTCACCTTCCACCATGACTACCTTGTCATCCTCCTCTTTATCCCCCTCCAAAATTCTAAGTCTTTCTTGAACTTTTCTGTTCCCTTCCCTCTCCTGTTTCTCCTGGTCTCTGTCGGGATCCACTCCATGTCCCTATTATGAGCATCGGAAGTGGTGCTTAGAGAAGATGGTGCTGAAATAGTACCCTTCCTTTTCCTTGCTGGAGATGTGGGAGCCAATTATTCTAAAAGGGGAGGTTCAACTTCTTGCTCTAAAGGAATCTCAACCTCCTGTTCTACTCCAACATCAGGCAAATCCATTGCTGGCTATGGCTGTGGCTGTGGCCCACTTTGCTGTGATTCCTGAAATGATTGTGTACTACTTTGCGAAAGGGACAAATCCAATTCCATATCACTACTCGTAAGCGTCAACAGGATTGCACTGGCTGCTTCACTGACAGACATGGTCCTAGGCTTAGGTTGGGAACGTGGTGCTGTTGATGCAGGAGTGCTGCTTTTACCTTGCTCACGGTAGGCTGGTACAGCATGCACAATTTTCCTGAAAAACGTTGCATCGGTACGTAAGTGGTGGAAATCTGCTTCTTTTGCTCCCCTCCAGCCACTTTCTTGGCAGGACCTTTCTTTGGGACCATCTTGAAGCTGTCAATTGGCAGTGGCACTTAGCTTCACAACTAGCTGTGGAGATTACCATGTTGCATAGTCTGTCACTTGTCAGGTCGAGCACAGGCCTTCTGTCTAGCAGTACTGTGGGTGATGGCTCTTCTCTTGCGAACCTAAAAGCAAACAAGCAAGAAAAACATCAGAGAACCGTGGCATTGTTGCAGTTCAAGTAGTAGTACAAACACACACTCTCATTTAGTGTGGTTACTTAAGTTATTATAAATAATTAACAATAGAATACAGTGTTCATTCATAAAACAGAAAACTGCACCAACAAACTTCATGGTGATTGTACACTCGGGAAGGATTAGAAAGAGCAACAACAATAAAAAAACAGCTGTAACTATTTGCTTTAAGTACAATGTATCACTTGGGATATGGCATGCAGGGAGGTGCAGCTTACACATGCATTGACAATCGAATAATACTTGCACAATATAACATGTATTTAAAAGTAAAAACTAGTTACAAAATAAACAAAATTACAAGGAAAATTTATAAAAATTACCATCAAAAAATTAATAATAAGTGACATAATCCTCAAGCATATCATTTGTTTTTAATTTATTAAATTGCTATCTCATTCCTCAACCATCCATGCAAGCTTAAGGCAAAGAGCTCCACTGGCCGGACACACAAAATGGCTGACTGCCATTACCACATGGTCATCAACAACAACACCACAGGGAAAATAGGGATCGGGAATGGGATCAAAGAGAAGAAGATATGAAGGCCTAAGGGAAAAGCACACTGGCTGCCTACACACAATGGCCAACAACTGACCACATGGTGAATCAGCAAGCATGGAGGCATGGCCACAGCATAATGATAGAAGTACAACACATGCAAGCCTATGGCAAAAGCACATCGGATGCCTGCCTACGCAAAATGGCCACCAGCCACATGGTCAAACAGCATGCAAAGAGGCATGCAGACCAAAGAGAAGATATGTTAGCCTATGGGAAAATCAGTAGCACATTGGCTTACTTCACAAAATGGCTGCCATCCACAAGGTCAGAATAACAACAACCAACAAGGAGGCATGGCCATAAACAGAGAAGACATGTAGGCCTGTTGGTAAAGCACACTGGCTGGCTACACGAAACGACGGCCAGCCGCATAGTCAGACAACAAGAACTAGCAAGGAGGCATGGTCACAAACAGAGTAGACATGCAGGCCGAGGGCAAAAGCACACTGTCTAGCTAAACAAAATAGCAGCCAACCACATGGTCAGACAACCAGTAACGAGGCATGGTCACAAACAGAGAAGACATGCAGTCCTATGACAAAAGCACACTGCCTGGCTACCAAACTGGCTGCCAGTCACATGGTCACAACAACCGACAAGGGGGCCTGTCCACAAACAAAGAAGAAATGCAGGCCTATGAGGAAAGCACACTGGCTGGTTACACAAAATGGCCACCAGCCACATTGGTCATAACAACAAGAAGCAGGAGGCCTGGAAAACAAAGAACACATGTAGGCCTAGGGAGGGCACTGACTATACAAAGTGTCCCCTGGCCTCATGGCATAATGATTCTCGAACAACAAATGCAAATGTTTGCCTATGCCAAACACTAATATACATCACACAGTAGCCAGACAAAAGAGGCATGGGAAAACAGAGAACACAGAATTCAGCAATGCCAAAAACACAAATTAACAGGGCTAATAATATTCACAACAACAAACATCCTCCAAAGGCATTACCCCACCTAAATACTGTTTGCAGGCGAACAAACATGAAAAACCACAAAAAAAAACACATTTTGTATTTTAATCCAATGCCATCCATGGCCTATATGTTCTTTCAATTCTATAGACACCACAGAAACAGTTGTTTTATGCACCCATCTATAGCACAGGACCTACCGGCTGGAAGGTCTATTGGCAAATTAGGCCACATAGTGAATTAAATCAGTCAATATTGCAAACATTACAAAACATGCAGAAGAAAATGTACTGAACTGTTCAACATTTTCCTTTACAAAAGAAGATACATTCCTTGCACAAAAATAACTAGGTCCATACTAAAACTGCAGGCCATCCACCACAATAAATTTTAAAAATTGAATAAAAGTACAAATAAATTTAGGTGCATGGCACCAGTCAAACAAACAATACCTTTATACACCAGTTTTTCAACTTACTTATGATATCTCAAAAACAAAGTCCTTACATCCAATGGTATATATGCAGCAGACAAGGAGAGTGATCCTTCCAGCTCCAAATCACAATAAAAAATGACCAGAGAGGGACAAAGCACTGAGAGGAGCCTGCTGGACAGGAACAGAAAGTTGGAGTCTCTGGGGCACTTCCTTCTGGTTGGAAAAAATATTTGTTTTCAAAAAATGACTTTTCGCACAAAAAAACACCTCCAATGGCTAGTTTGAAAAGAAAATGCACTCCAAATGCCCCTCAGCTGCACTCTCAAGCAGAAAAGCTGCTCAACTGCTCCGTTTTCAATCGCAATCAGCTCTAAGAATACTAGATTGGTGCCAACATGGGCGGAAGTCGTGCAAGTGAGTGCAAAGTTTTGTGGAGGCTCTTTAGTGGTGTGAAAAGTCTTGCGTGTGTTTGCAAGTGGCGTGAGAGTCTTGATGCCAAAATACCATTTGAGCGCGCAAACAGAAAAATAAACTCTGCTTCATGCCCGAGTGTCGACATTCAGGAATTTCGCTTACCTCAGTAGAGCGCGGATTGCCCGAACTCTGCAACTTCTGCGAACAGAGCAGAGTTTACCACTCAGGGTTACTGTTAATCTATGAGTCAAAAATATAAGTATGTTAAAACGTGTTTGAAAACTAATCATAAAAGACACTGGGTCAGATATACTATTTACTGGTAGCCAAATACTGGTGCACTGTGTGAACAGAAATTTTGTGACCAGTAAATAATATATGTGCCAATAGATCAGTTTGGAAAATTCTGATTTGGATCAGATCACAATCCAACCTTCCAAATTAATAATCATGAGGTAGGTCAAAAATTAAGACTCACTTTATTGGGGGCCATCACACGGATGTTGGCCAGCTGTAGTTAGCAAACTACCATGTCTTTCAATAAGGAAAAGTTTGTTTTTAATGCAGCCCAATTTCCTGAAAGGAAATCCGGATGCATTCAAAAAGAAAGGTTTACTTGTTTTTTTTGATGGTTTGTGAGTTGGTAGTGGTCTAGTGGACCAACGTCTACTTGCCAATAAACTTTTTTTGCTAAGCACGAAGGAAAAGGGGCATTGACGCTTAACTCTTTTGCAAATGGATTGCCACCCCAACTGGAAGGTTGTCAAAATGTCAATGTTTTTTGTCTTAGTTTCGGAAAACCTTTTTTGACTCCTAAGCTAGTATTAGTACATAGCAGAAAACATTTTAATGGCCGCAAACACCGAATAACCACCAATAAGGATTCTTGCCACAGGGGCAGCCCTTACATATAGAGAGACGGGCCAGACAAAACATTTTGGACACACTGGAAGATCTTCACAAATTTTAGGTCAAGAACCTAAATACATGCACACAAAAGTGCTTCTGCTTAATATGTGGGAGTTTAAGAAGGAGAATCTCAGAATAGCGACAGCCATAGGGTTCATATCGAGCTAAGTGCTTAGATAAACATGCTGCTCAAATCTCATAGAAAGAATTATGCACCAGGAAAATGGACTCTCTAAAAAGGTCCCTTTTAGATTTTGAAAGGATGGAACATACTCACCAAATAAATAAGTGGGAGAGGAAATGGCCTTTACAATGCAGCCTGAGCCAAGTGTTCCGTTTCCCCACAACCGTAACAATGCTTGCCTGAACCTCACATCTGCCTTAACCACATGGTTAAGGCTAATAGTGGTCTAGTATCCGGATGGGCAGGAGAGGAACAGGATGTGTCAGAACAGGAAGCTCCGGACACAGACAGGTAAGTTGAGCTGGAGCAGGGCGGGGGTCGTTTTTAGGGGTAGGGTTCAGTTTTAGGACTCAGGGCAGAAGTGGTCAGGGTAATTTTTTGCAGCGGGGGTTTTAGGACTCATGGTGGGGGGTTGGGGTAGTCTTTTTAAATGGGGCAGGGTTTTAGGGCTCAGGACGGGGGGTCAGGTAGTTTTATGGCAGGGATATTCAAACTGTGGGGCGCGACCCCCAGGGGGGCCGTGAAGCGATGCAAAGGGGGTCGCGCCTTCACAGTGTCACTTCTGCCTCCAGGGCTTCAGCCCCCCTCCTCCCCTATCCTGTGTCTCAGCCCGGGCTGCTGCAGTGCAGCTCGCTCCTGGGGCCTCGGCTGGGCAGTGTCTGGAGTCTTATCTCCGGCCCGAGTTTTCACAGGTCTTTAAAGACCATTAGCATATTTACATGCCTTTGTTAACTGATTACTAAAGATTCGTTTTTTTAATGGTTCTAGTACCCCCTGGGAACCCCACTCTGCCTATTCCTTACATTTGTATTTTTACACTTACTGCTATAGTGTGAGAATGCATTTAATGAAAAGAAATATAAAGTTGGGTTGCCAAATGAAACATGCCTGCCGTGTGTTATTTAAAGATCCTGCAGGGACCTGCTCTTGACACTAAATTGAGTTATAAATAAAAAAGTATGTATTAATTAGTTATGTGACTTTTCTGTCTTTATTCTTTTTAATTATAAATCATGGATCATTGAGGCAGCCCTAGAACACAATTAAAAGTGCTTTCTATTTATATATGCTGTTCTAAATATTCACAGATAAGTGCTAAAAATACAGCTTTAGGTGACTGTTTATTTCTGGGCCATTAAAATAATGAGCTGGTAACCCTAATCATAAGAATGGAAGTTTGTTGCAGGATCAGCACATTATCTATTTCCTCCACCCTCAAATCCTGATTAATGCCATTATAGCAATAGTTTAACTTACATCTGAAACCCTACGCTTCAAGTTTCTGGGAATGCACCCTGCTTTCAAACTACTCACTTCTCATTCTCGCCTTCACTTTTACGTTCACCCTGCACTCCCAGCGATCGCAATGCACTCATAGCGATCACAATGCACTCACACAGATCATCATGCACTCACAACATTCACCCGCTCACCCTGCTCTCACAGTGATCATAATGCACTCACACTGATCACAATGCACTCACACTGATCACAATGCACTCACACTGATCACAATGCACTCACACTGATCACAATGCACTCACACTGAGCACCATGCACTCACACTGAGCACCATGCACTCACAACATTCACCCACTCACCCTGCACTCACAGTGATCATAATGTACTCACACTGATCACAATGCACTCACACTGATCACCATGCACTCACAACAATCACCCACTCACCCTGCACTCACAGTGATCATAATGTACTCACAGTGATCACAATGCACTCACAACATTCACCCGCTCACCCTGCTCTCACAGTGATCACTCTGCACTAAAACGTTGCTTGCATTGTTCACTCTGTACCCCACCCTGCAGTCACACAAGCACACTTCTCACCCTGCACTCATGTGACACTTCACTCACCTGTCCCCCCTTAATGCTCAATCTGTAGCTTACTCAAACAAGGCCATCACTAACCATGCACTAATTCGTCCTACTCAGCACTTACAGCCGAACCCAAATTCATACGGTCACCTCACTCACCCTGCAGTCACTCCTTTTACCCTACTCTCACACTGTTGCATTGCTCACCGTGCAGTCACATGGGCACTCTTGTCACCCACACAGTGCAGAAGGTTAAAGTGCCTGGTACAAAGAAGATGTACCATGCACATCACAGAACTGAGTGTGAGTAAACTATGAGTAGGGCTATAAAAAAAGGAAATGTTTGACAGACAGGTGCTATAGAAGGATGAGGTGTATTGTTGGTGAGTGGTAGTGAGGGAATTCATGGAGAAGGTGGAAAGACTGTTGCACCGTGTGCGACCAGTGCTTGGACAAGCCCTGGCTGGGAGTGTTAACCCCCCCAGGAAGTTCAGGTCTAGTGGATCCCCTGCTTCTGCCTATTATTTACATTTGTAGTGCGCTACTGTTACCAAAGGTGTCCTGGGGCTAATAACCATCTGCCTGCAATGTGACAGAGGGATCGGGGGCTGGGAGAGGAGAGAAGAGAGAGATGGAAGGAAGGGGGTGAGAGGAAAGGGGCATGGGTAAACTGCTTAACTCTGCACAAGACCGCCACGGTTTGAATGCACCCTTGCTGCTCCCGGCCATGGCCAGGGGAGCTTCTAATGTGGCAGCGCGTATTCCTGTGGATTGGGAGGCCCTTCACATAGGTTGACTAGACACCTTTCTGATGTTAATTGCTGTATTTTGGTTATAAACTGGTACTGATGGGGTGAAATCTTTCCTCAGTATTACTGTTTTTAAAAAATTTCTAAATAATAAAGCAATGCTACCCCAAAATACGCAGCATCACAGAACATTATTTACATCTTCTACTCACACAATTTAGTCAAGCCTGTCACATAATTTGGTCCTCACCTTCCTCATAACCTAGAGGTTTAGAAATTTTTTGTCAGGAGGGGGTCCTTACGCTTGAAAATGTTGACAGGGGGGTCTCGGCATCCAAAAGTTTGAGGACCTCTGTTTTATGGGCAGGGTGGGGTAGGTTTTAGGGCTTAGGGCAGGGGGCCCGGGTAAGAGTAATTTTGGTAGGGGGCAGGGTTTTAGGCCTCCGGGTGGGGGAGGGTAAGAGGTAATTAAGGGCAGTGTTGGTTTTAGAGCTCTTTGTGGGGGGTTGGGATAGTTTTTTAGAATGGGCAGTGTTTTAGGGCTAAAGTTGGTGGAAGTGATAGTTTTAAGGGCAAAGTGAGGGTATGTTTTAGGGCTCAGGGTGAGGGTGCTGGGGTCAGGGTAGTTTTTGGTAGGGGCAGGATTTTAAGTCTCAGGATGAGGGAGGAGTAGTTTAAAGGGCATGGAAAAGTCGGTTTTAGGGCTCAGAGCAGGGGGTGGGGTATAGCTAATTTACCACGCATACCCCTTTAGCAAACATGCCTTTACAACAAAGTTCCGTTGTAAGGGTATGCATTGTAAAGGCATGAGTAGTAAAGGAATACGTGGTTAACTCGCATTTGTTGTTGCAACCACATTGTAGAGGCACATGAGGTTCAGCCATGCATGCTTCTGTCATACAACCAAGTGAGAGTCTAATAAACAGAGATTATGTGACTGAGATTGCGAACATCATCAACGATTACTGTAAATCACCCATACTGCATATTTACTTTTATAATCAGCAGCTTACAATGTAAAATCTAAAAACTGTGATGTTTTCTAAAGAAATGGCTAAGCATACTATGCTTCAAAAGGTCCCCCCCCCCCCCATAATGTAATTAAAATTACGAGCACTAGATTTGGACGTTTTTACATGCAAAAGGCAATTGATCTAGCAATGGAGAGCACATCAAAGAATTCTGAACAATGGCATTGCTAGAAGGTACGAAAATATCAAAAGGTGACATTAAAAGATGTGCTAACAATGGGAGATGGAAGACTTGCTGGCTCTGACTACAAGCGTGGGCTTATTCACGCAGAGTCATTACCTGATTAAAATTGTCAAGCAGAGAAACTCAGAACACTGTGGAGAATGCATTCGACTACCTCCAAATGGGATTCAGATTTGAATGGGATATTTGTTATCGTAATGGCAATATGACCTTCAACCAAAATTGAATGGATCGCACAATTGTGGCAAGAGTCAAACACCGAACATTGTGATCCAAAAATAAATCTCTTTCAATCATTCAAGTCTGAACCAATGTTTTCTAATTATTACATTTTCAAAGTAAAATATCAAATGCCTTTCGCCCTTCATGTCGAGGGTAGTGTCAATTCCGTTCGTTGTTTAGGAGCTGTATTGCCTATTGGCATATTTGTGTAATAAAACCAAACAAAAGGCCTCCCGTCATATACTGCTGATATATTTCTGTACTTACCTGCACGACCCGTTCTGCTGCGGCTTTCTGGGGACGTTTGTTCAGAGGGCAGTGCATTTTTCCCCATACTTCCGGTTCCCGGTCTTGGGCTTGAGTTGGCGCTCTAGCTGGGGGAGGGCACTGTTTATTTAAGGCGCATGCCTGCTTGGACGCGCGGCAGACAATAGCAGGATAGTGGCAGCTCCTGCTATCCGTTTGGTGCTCCGGTCAGCCTATTGCTATTTTAAAAAGGAATACGTGTTTTATATTGTGCTATTTTAACTGTCTGGAGACCTGCACGCCCCATTCTGCCGCGGCTTTCTGGTGGCGTTCGCGCAGAGGGCAGTGCATTTTTCCCCACACTTCCGGTTCCCGGTCCTGGGCTGGAGTTGGCGCTCTAGCTGGGGGAGGGTACTGTTTATTTAAGGCGCATGCCTACTTGGACGCGCAGCGGACGCGTGCAGCGGACGCGCCGCTGGCATGCCGAAGGTGCGCCTAAGGCAAGCCCATCTGCGCCTGTCCGCGCCCAGGTCGCGACCAGCGCCAGCCACTATGCCCGTACCTCCGAAAAAATTCTGAAGGCTCGTAAGTGCTACAATGGGTATGTTTTAATGGGCTTAAATAAATTAAAGGATGAGTGCGTTTGCCAGTGGAACGTCCTCGATCATCTGACTTGGAAGTGTAGCAAGTGTAAATTTAGTTTCAACACCACCTTAGATGCCCCGGCTCCCCAGATCAACCCCTCTGCAACAGCTG
The DNA here is from genome assembly GCF_964263255.1 of Lissotriton vulgaris. Classification (NCBI taxonomy): domain Eukaryota; kingdom Metazoa; phylum Chordata; class Amphibia; order Caudata; family Salamandridae; genus Lissotriton; species Lissotriton vulgaris. Next base: position 656,640,791 of record NC_141695.1, read on the forward strand.
GGGAGGGGGTCTGTATTCGGTCAGCGCTTATTAACTCCCGCTCTCTTGTTAAGCATGCCCTGGACCTCTTTGAACTTCTTTCCGAGGACCAGTATGATCTCCTGTCTGTGACGGAGACCTGGTTTAATGAATCCTCTGCCCCTATGGTAGAGTTGGCTATCCCCAGAGGGTTTAAAATTACAAGGGTGAATAGGAAAGTTGGCAGGGTTGGAGGTCTAGCAGTGGTGTATAGAGACTCCTGGACTTTGGTCCATGAAGTCTCCCCAGGAATTGAGGGGGGTGAATTACTGGATTTCTCTATTTCTATGATCCCACACTTCACTCTGGGTGGGACACTTGTATATAGACCCCCGGGTTCCTCCGGAGCTTTCCTGAAAGCTCTCAATGAGATCATTGTCCCTAGTGCTGTACGTTTCTCTAGCTTCCTACTACTGGGGGATCTGGGGGATTTCAACATACATTTTGACTGCCCGTCAGGGGCAGATACGACAGAACTGAATGACTCATTGAAAAGGGCACAACTTACCCAATGGATTAATTCCCCCACGCATATTGGGGGGCATATCCTGGACCTGGTGTGCTCTAATTTTCCTCTGTCTGGCATTTATCCTCTTCAATTACCCTGTTCAGATCATTTTTTGATTCAGTTCTCCTGGTCCATTGTCAAACCTCTGTTTTTTAAAAAGCCTTCTCAAAGCAGATCTTCTCAGAGGATAAATGCTTCAGTTTTTGGTAGGGTCTTGTCTAATTCTCGGCCTACTGCCAATGTGACACTGGATGGAGCCTTAGTGATTTTCACTAAATGGATCTCCCAGGCGGTAGAGTCTGTTACCCCTCTCCTTCCTAGCAGACGCGTTAGAAATGCGCTATCTAAACCCTGGTATTCCAACAACCTTAGAGCACTAAAAGACTCTTGCAAAAAATGTGAACGTTGTTGGAGGTCAAATTACTGCCCATTGGCGAAAGTAGCACTAAGAAAGGCCCAGAGGGAGTACTACGAAGCTAATAAGGAGGTTAAAAGCCTTCTCTTTGCCGAGCGCATGGCTGGCTCTAGAAATAATTAAAAGGAAATATTTGCCATTGTACAGAGTTTTCTCAATCCCAGTGCAGAGCGGATGGACTTGCCTGTCTCGGCAGAGTGGTGTGAGAAAACTGTCGGACTTTTTTATTGATAAAATCCAGGCAATACAGGATTCTTTAGGATCGGATTGCACAGGGCCAGCCGATGCCCACACCTCGAGCCCACCAGTTCCCTCTCTGCCCGCTTCTCCACTCATGGCTTTTTTGCCGATTACCTTGAAGGATTCTCTATCTATCCTTTTATCCCTCAAATCTGAATCTCCCTCTGATCCGTGTCCTGCTAGGCTGCTTGCTGAGGTTGCTGAGGTAGTTAATCCGGAGGTGAATGCTATTATAAATCTATCAATTCAGACCGGAATTGTACCAAAGGTATCGAAGGAGGCTAAACTTTTACCTCTTCTGAAGAAGCCATCCTTAGATCCAGACACACTTGCCAGCTATCGCCCTATTTGTCTTCTCCCAGCAGTGGCCAAGATATGTGAGAAAGCAGTCTTTAGGCATCTGTCCACTTTTTTTGAATCGTCAGGTGCTCTCCATCCGGCTCAATCCGGATTTAGGTCCTCCTATAGCACTGAGACCGCACTTGTGGAAATATCAGAAGCTATAAGGGAGTGTTTGGATGGGGGCAGCAGAGCGGCCCTGATCTTATTGGACCTCTCTGCCGCCTTCGATACGGTTCCTCACCAACAACTTCTCTCTAGGCTTTCTCACATTGGTGTGTCTGGGCAGACCTGGAAGTGGCTTGAATCCTTCTTAGAAGATCGCATACAGCCGGTCTGAATGCCTCCTTTTTCCTCAACCCCCTCCCACCCCAGAAAGTGGCTACTGGTGTTCCGCAGGGCTCGACTTTGAGCCCCCTGCTCCTTAACATTTATGTCACACCCCTGATCTTCCTTGCAGAGGAGCTGGGTGCAAAAGTCATAGCATATGCGGATGTCACTTAGCTCCTCTTTACCTGGAAGGAAGGAGAATTGTCCCATACAGCAGCCCAGCTTTGCCGTGCGGCGGTCTTTGGTTGGATGGCCTGGGCACAGCTGAAGTGTAATTAGGGTAAGTCGTAGGTTCTTCTCTATGGCCCCTTCCCTCTGCTCTTTAGAGAGACTCTGTGGCCCCCAGAGTACCCCCAGCCTCTGTCATCTGACTGTGCCAGGGAGTCTGGGACAGGGCCGGGCCGGACATGGCAAGGAGGAGGAATGATGGGCACTGTAAAGAGCACATGTGTGTTTGGCGGGATATCTTAGGCCAACCAAACAGTGAAGCACACTTAGGTTTCTCCAACCCAGCGGCGTTGACAGCCAGGTTGGAGAAAAGCTGCAGGCTCCATGTGCCTGAGCGAGCGTCAGACCAGTCCGCTCAGTCCAATCCCCATGCTGCTCTCATGACTAGTATAGCATGACAGCAGCATCTGGATTGGGTGGGATGCCTGGGCTTTGTGCTCCAGTGACTGTTTGGAGTAGAGATACACCAAGGCGGCTGGCAGCCCCGGCTGCAGGACAGGTACCTTTTTATTATTATTGTTATTTCCCTAAACCCCTGTCCCCCCACCCACCCCTCACTTTAGTTTTTTGGTGGCCACCATTGCATCATGTCATTTTTCTTGGAGAAAGCAGATTCACAATCTGGTTTACAGTGTTTATACAAACATTTATTTATTTTACCCAAACTGATAATATACACCACCTACAAATAGCCTTCACTAATAATAATAAATCATGAAAACCACAATTAACACCTTCGCTGCGGCAGCTTTTCCCGCTGTGTGCGGGAAATTTTAAAAAGCAGCTTTACCTGACGAGCTCAGCTCGTCATCCGCACACGAGCACCGTGGCTGATGACGAGCTGAGCTCGTCATCAGCAGCGAAGGGATTAAATGTGCTCAGTTCCACCTCTCTCTGTAACCCTCTTGTTGCACTTGGATGTCATAGTCCAGGGACACACTTGTCTCAAGCAAAGTTCTCTGGATCTACGCTCACCCAGTGGCTGCTCCGCTTAGGCGGAGGTGTGCTTTGCCCCACTACGCTTTGAGCAGTGCAGAAAAAGAAAATGATAATAACATGAAGTTATCATGGTTTTCTTCTTCTGTGCTACTCAAAGCAGTGTTAGGGTGGGGCTAGCTAGGCCTGCTGCTGTCAGAGGGAGAAGGAGTGTTTTGCACACCCTAAGTGCACATGACTGTTTGGCCGGCACTCTTGGGCTTGCTAGTCAGACGCACGTAGCAGGTTCTCCACCTGGCTGTGTTTCGCAGCCCAGTGGAAAACATGCCCAGGTTCCCAGGCACTGCCTTAGCGGACTAATCACGTTACTGCTGATGCAGCTTTCCGATTAATTGGAAGAGTTTGGGAGCCTGGGTCCTTCTAGTGTGCAGCAGAGTGAGGATGCAGGAGAGGCCTGCAGTGGAGGGCAGAGGAGAGGCGTGCAGCGGCGGCGAAGGTGAGTTTATTTTCTATTTAATTGTTTCATCCCCTGCCTCACCATCCCTGTTCTGAGGCAGCTGCAACTGCACTCATCCAATTCTGAATCAGCAGAACATCTAGAAAAGCCCCTTTCTTCATGAAGCCAACAGTGTGCTTTGATTGTTGGCAAATACCACACTGGACCATAGCAAGCTCCAAAGTAGGCACCTCATTCTTTCCTACTGGAAATGACATGATATCACCCAAGATGGCAGACAGCTGAGGAGCTCCCGCCAGGAGCTCTTTGACCCTTTTTGGCGATTTATCCCAGAGAAAGGCCCTTATGGGCTCCACCACCCACCCCCGATTGGTAGGCTGTGCCTCCGCAATTCTCCAGACCTGTTTAACTACTGTTCTCCGACCGTGTGTTGATGGCGATCAGCTCCATTACAGAGAAGATGGCTGTCCGATCCTGTTTCTCTGTTGAGCTCACAATCAGAATGCCTGAATCCTCCCGGAGTTTCTAGGGCCGTCTGCGGATCGGAACATCGGGCTCTGGTTCCTGACAGAGCTCTGCCCCTGTGGGTGCCCTCATCGGCTGACCTGATGTGCTTAAGAAGCATAATTGCCGCCTGTAATCCCACTAACACAAAAAAGTAAAATGTGATGGTCTAAAATGGCTGATAACAATCATCATTAACTACGGCTTTACCGATGAAGTCTTCAATGAGCCTGATTACAATTCCAAGCTCTCGTTACCTGAAGATCAAATCGACCACGTTTTTCTTTGCTTAGGTACAATTATTTCGCTGCAGATATGCAAAAGAATCTTAACATTTCCGGCGATCAATGTTTTAAGCGGCCTGACCCTAAGCTGGCGACCATATAAGAAGTATCCACCATCCGGCCTATGGACATCTCCAACTTGGGGATCCCTCCAGACCCAGGACCACCACCCTTGAGTGCAACACCACCTGAACACCTGGCTGAAAGACGGCAAGAATTTCCTGCTCTGTAAATATGTAATATATAATTGTCCAAGCCTAATCGCTGTTAAAATATAATCCTGAGTGAATTTGCAATTTGTATATATATTCATCTCTAACCACGAGTATATGTGGTAGACCTTTGTACTTACTACCATTCCTATGTGATTTTAGAGTTTTTCTGTTTGTATCTCTTCCTTGAGTAACTTTACAACTTTGTACATTCACAATGTTTCCCTCCTTTCACTCCACTTGTATATATAACTCTAACCACTAGTATATGTAGTAGACCTTTGTACTTACTACCATTCCTATGTGATTTTAGAATATCTGTTTGTATCTCTTCCTTGAGTGACTTTACAACTTTTACATTTTTAATTTTTCCCTCCTTTCGCTCCACTTGTAAATTTACAATGTGTTCCTGTTTATATCTCTTATGTAACTCGTGTAATCCAAAGTCCTTATGTAACGCAACTGGTTCTTTTGTAAAGCGCTCTGACACCTTCGGGTAATGGTCACGCTATATAAAATCGCATTAAATACATGAAATAAATAAATAAACATGGAGCGAGTGGTGGAATGTGCTCCCAGTGGGATACATTTACTTGACTTAATACATTTGCACATGCTCAGAGTGGACAGAAAGTGACCTATGCCTGAGATGTTGGTCAATGGAGAGAAGAATGATCAGACTCCTGAGGCGGAAGCCGGGAGAGCGCATAGCGCATTGCATTGCTTTTTTAAAAAAATTGTAAACTGTCACGAAATTTACTTGTGCTAGCTTTTAAAACTCACCAAGCAACTCTGCACGCTGCTAGGAAATCGAGCACTTCACTCAGTTCAGGTAGCGGATCCTAACGCTGCCGGCTGACCCCTAATTGATTCACTCCTCAGACGCTCTCAGCGCGAGGACTCAGGCCACGGCCACTTGTTTGGCCACGCCCCCCGGCGACGACTACATAACGCTGAGTAAAAGCGCCAGGTAGCCCATTGATCAGACTCCTGAGGCGGAAGCCGGGAGAGCGCATAGCGCATTGCATTGCTTTTTTAAAATTGTAAACTGTCACGAAATTTACTTGTGCTAGCTTTTAAAACTCACCAAGCAACTCTGCACGCTGCTAGGAAATCGAGCACTTCACTCAGTTCAGGTAGCGGATCCTAACGCTGCCGGCTGACCCCTAATTGATTCACTCCTCAGACGCTCTCAGCGCGAGGACTCAGGCCACGCCCACTTGTTTGGCCACGCCCACCTGTCCCCACCCTCAACAACCACTTTATAATGTGCCTATGGCGGAAGCGCAGCGGACGAGCGCAGCGGGAGCGCCGTTTGCACGCTGAAGGCGCGCCTAAGGCAAGCCCGTCTGCGCCCGTCCGCGCAAGACCGAGCCCAGAGCCCACCCCCCTTCTGCCGATCTTACCCTCCCTCTTATCAAATACTCACAAGAATCTCTGCACCAACTCCGAGAACCTTCACATACTGGGTGCAACGGCCTCATTACCCCGGAGGATGTACATCCAAGATGTCCGAACTGCGCCTACAGGTTTACGCCTTCCCCCATCCAGAACCCGCCTGCCTCGAGATGGCCTTGCTCAACTGTAGGTCCCTCCCAAAGCATCAGACAGAAATCAACTTACTTCTGACAGACTCCGCCATTGATGTCCTTTTCTTAACAGAAACTTGGCTGTCTACAAGTTCCGACCCAGACATTATCCAATCATTACCACCTGGGTACCTCATCAAAACCCACAACAGACCCACGGGAATGGGAGGGGGTTTAGCGATTATATATCGCGACTACCTGTCATGTCAGTTTAAAGACAGCCCCATCTTAGATGGCGAAAATGTTCTTTTCTCCTTACATCAGCCGCCGTCTACCACCCTATCTGGGATCTTAATCTACCGCCCACCAGGACAGGTAGGATGCTTCATAAACTCACTAATGGACGCCATCTCCTCCCTTGCCTGCGTGACTCCAAACTTCACAATCCTTGGAGACTTAAATCTCCATTTCGATGACCACGCTAACAAACTTGCCTCAGATTTAAAAGCTGATCTAGCCTCCCTTAATCTACAACTGCGGAACAATGTACCTACTCATATGAAAGGACATCTGCTAGATCCCATTTTTTCCAACCTCACCAAATTGTCTGTACAACCCCCCCTTGCCCCTCCCCTGGTCAGACCACTTTTTGGTTCCTTTTAAACTTCAACTTCCAGGGAAGAAGTCGGAAATTTCACGTCCCCAGCTCCCATCACGCCCATGGAAAAAATTGGACACCAACTTCTGGGAACTAGCGCTGTCAGCCACCTTACCGGTATTAGACCCAGACCCCTCTAAAGCCGATGTCCAATTGCATAAATGGATTAACGATTCCCTTAACTCAGTCTTACCACTCAAACCTCTTCCAACTAGCAGGAAACCCTCCAAACTTCCGTGGTTTACTCAGGAATTACGTGATCTAAGAAAGAAAGGCAAAAGGCTAGAGCGCCAATGGAGAAAAAAATGGAATACGGAAGATAAAAGTGAATACAGAGCCCATATTAGGCTCTATAAAAACGCTATAAAAACAGCGCAGGCCACCTACTTTGAGGAAAAAATAGCCTCAGCGGCCAATTCCGCAAAAGAGACCTACCGCATAGTTAATCTCCTCACCAAAATGCAGGACCCACCGCCTACTCCGGACCTGGATGGCGTAAGATGTAACCAGATGGCCGAGTTTTTTTCGGCAAAAATCGAAAAAATCCTGACCTCCCTACCGGCCCCCTCCTCTTCCCCAGGATGCTCTACCACCTCACCTCTCCAAGACGCCCCGAGATTATGCACCTTCCCCCAAATCACCACTGAGATGTTTCTAAACATCTTACATACGGTAAAAAGTGGTGCCCCGTCAGACCCAGCCCCGATCAGTAAACTCAAACTGGTTGCTTCTACTGTAGCCCCCCCTCTTACCAACTTGGTTAATGCCTCTTTCAAAACTGGCACGGTCCCAGCGAACTGGAAAAAAGCCACGGTCAAGGCTCTTATAAAAAAAACGCATCTAGACCCCATGGACCCATCTAATTTTAGACCTATCTCACTGCTGTCGGCCATCAGCAAAATTGCCGAACGTGCAGCAAACCAACAACTCTCCGGGTTTCTGGAAACTAATCACCTCCTCCGCCAGTCTCAGACAGGTTTTAGACCGGGACAAGGGACCGACACCGCACTGTTAGCCGTGGTCGAAGAAACTAGGAGCATTATGGACGCAGGAGGATCAGTGGATCCTCCTCGACCTAAGTGCCGCCTTCGACACGGTGGACCATGCAACCCTTATACACCGGCTCGGTCTGATAGGAGTGGCGGACTCCGCCTTAGCCTGGATTAAATCCTTCCTCGAAGATAGATCCTTTCAAGTGACAGATGGGTACTCCACCTCCAAGGCTCCGCCACTCAAGTGTGGGGTTCCTCAGGGATCTTCCCTGAGCCCCACACTTTTCAATGTTTACATGGCCACCCTCGAGGATGTTGTCAAACCTTTTGGCATTAAAACTATAATGTACGCCGACGACACACAGCTGGTCGTTTCCCTCAACCAATCAGACAATTCCCTCCGCAATCTATCCCGTTGTCTAGAGAAGGTGTACCAGTGGATGTGTGACTCCCAGTTAAAACTAAACGGTGATAAATCAGAAATACTCCTCCTGGGAAATCCGAACAAAATCCCCACATCCCTTCCCTGGCCGCCATGTATGGGAACTCCACCAACCCCCAAAACCGAGGTAAAAAGTCTGGGGATATGGCTGGACCAGGATCTCAGTTTCAAGACTCAAGCCAGGAAAACTGCGGGAACCTGTTTCGGCCTCATAAAGATGGCACGGAAGATCCTCCATCTGATCCCCTCCCAATCCAGGAAACTCCTGATGCAGGGGCTGGTGAACTCCAGATTAGATTACGGCAATGTGCTGTATCTGGGGGCTCCAGCCTCTGTAGTCCACAGACTACAATGTGCACAAAATGCGGCGGCAAGAATCCTAACTGGAACCAAAGCGAGGTGCTCGGCCAAACCAGCCCTCAGAAATCTGCACTGGTTGCCAGTGAAAGAACGGGTCAAGTTCAAAACCCTGTGCATTTCCCACAGAATAATGCACAACGAAGGCCCCCCCATTCTTAGACCACTTCTGAAACCGCACCAGGCCAGTAGACAACTAAGATCCAACTCCCTATCTCTTGCGAACGTCCCTAGGATTAGGAAGACCAGAACTGGCGGTCGCCTGTTCTCTTACAATGCCCCCAGATTGTGGAACTCCCTCCCACTCTCTCTGAGGCGAGAACACAATCACCTTAGTTTCCGGAAGCAACTAAAAACCTGGCTCTTCCCCTGATTACCCTTGATTACCTCTCCCCTGCTTCCCCACCCTGCTGGATCTATGGTCACTAGCGCTGGGATGCCCTAGGGTAGCTATGCGCTCTATAAATCCCAAATCAAATCAATGCCTCACCTCTTACTCGTTGCTGACACTTTCTAAAGTCACCTGCATCCGTCTTGTGACTTTTGTTCACGAGTGAGAGTGACAATGTATGAAACGCAGGTGTCTTAAAGACAGATTTATCAGTTCAAGAAACCCAAAGGGGAATATCTTTATTAACTGTTCCAAATACGGTGCTGGCTGGCTCAAAACACTCGGCAATACATATAATTCTGCACAGCCCAACCCCTGTTTTCCTAATGGCACGACTATACTCACAATCCGAATTCCTACCCTTCCACACTGCAATGCTGCTTCACAGAACGCACTTATGTCATCCATGAGGTTTTTACTTGGCAGGTAGATTGGAACATGCACACAAATATGCAGAACTGTACGTCAGCTCTTAAATCATTTGCCATCCTCAGACCTACGGAACTAGTTCCTACTGAGTACCATTGTTATTTTTTACCATTTGAAACACGCATAGCAGAATGAATTGTTTTATGCACGTTCGTATGCAATCCTAGTGAAGCCGTATTTTCTCAGTCTTCTTAACCATGCAGTATAGAATTTGATTCTAATCAGTATATGTGTTTTTGTCACGGGCCCTCAGTTTGCCAACGATTTTGACCAGTGAGTTTTTTGCTATTGGGAGACCCACAAATATATGATTTTATTAAATCTGCTACTCTTCCCAATGAGCCAATGAGTTGTGTTTACTGTTTTGGTAGATGAAAGCAGCAAAGTGAGTTTCTTATACCCAGGCAGGATTTTAGCAACCCTGTAATGCAATGCTAACCTGGCGGATTAAGGATTGAATGAGAGAACAGCTGCGTTTAAGGCAGTCTAACATGATAAACATATCACGTGTTATGTTACACTGTGTTTTGTTCTGCTTGTTTGTAAGAAATGTGTTTGCGACTCAAACAAATGTCTCGGCTCCGTTTCAAATCAACGTTTGTGCCCACTTATGCACATTAATTAAGCCAAACACACCCCTAAACCTGGTGTCCCTGAGTGGAACCCCCAGACTTCCCTCCAAGCCGCTCCACCTCATTCCAAACAAGTGATAACCTGGACACCTTTCCTGGACAGAGAGGAGGCGTATTTTGCATTCCTTCTGTGGAATAGCTCATCATAAAAGGAAACATCTATTCGTAATGTGCAAAGGTGCCCAGGCACACTGAGAGGCGATGCTTTATGTGTTTAAAGATTGCATATGGGCACGTGTGTTTCATCTACCGACAAACGAATATAAAACCATGCGCCGTTTGATCATCCTGGGCGAATAGCTGCCCCTTTGCAGAGTGCCAAAATTCCATCTGCAATGGTTTGGCGTTTGAACCTGTGACAGATAAAATGATTCTTAAAATACCTGCCTTGCTCAGATAGCAATGGGGCAACACATCTAATGCTCTGAAGGGAAACATGCAAAAAGGTGCTGTCTCTTTCCTCAGGCAGCGAGCCCCATTGAAGTAAACTTCACTGCCAGACATGTTCTGTGCGGCCTATTTCTCAGGCAATGTGTGGAGATCACTTTCTAGGGTGCAATAATGAAGGATGCCCGAGGTCCCTGCAAGGGACCCCTGTGGAAAATAAATACAAACTTGATGAACATTATCGGCGCCATCTTGCCCCTTTCCAAGCCCATTCGTGCGCGCAAGCGGCAGCCATTTTGAGCACCATGGCCTCCCTGCCCCTCGCTGATAGCCAGCGCGTCTCTCTCTCTCTCTTAACCTCGCAAGCATTCCCCCGCACGCTGACAACCCCCGCTCTCTCATGCCTTGGGTCATAAACTCCTCTTCAGTGCAGCTTCACCACGGAATCCCATCCTGTTCCCAGCGCGACACCTCCCCTCATTCCTTTCATGGCCTCAGACCCTTTTGATGCAAACCCCCTTTTCCTGTGTCCCCGTTTGTCTTCCTTGTTCCCAGGTCGCCACCTGGCCCTGCGGATACTGTTTATTACCCCGTACAGTAGGAAGCTTCCCCTCCCCATCAAAAGACCCCCGAATCGATCAAAGCCCCCACCCCATGAGATCCGACCAACCCCATGCATCCCGTGAATCGGCGGAATGCCCTGCTGTGCGACAACCATCACCTGTTGTGACCGGGGTGGGGAATCCAACTGTAAATGTATGTGGGAACGGGTCTGAAGGGGAGATTCCGAGGATGTTCTTTCAAGTACTAAAGTATTGCGAGAATGTGTTATGTGCAATAAAGGTCATAAACCCTAGTATAAGAGGCCAGGCCTCAGAGATGTGGTTAGAGCACCTCGTGACGATACTTGCTGTCTGAATTGATGTGTTCTCCTCCGGAGAAAATAAAATCCTCGTTTCCTGCCTTCCAGTCTCCAGCGCCTGCTTCTTCATTGATTAATATTGGTGGGTCATAGAGGCGATACCGCCGGGCAACATAAAAGGGTCTTTGGTTACCGGTTGTCTTTGGAACCCTTTTTAACAATTGGCGTCCCAAACGTGGGGCCCATCAGCGACTCGTGGATCCAGTGGGAGAGGTCCCGACGACAGAGTGAACGACTGCAACGATCGGAAGGTACCCTGTCCGATAGACCCTCGTCTGACAGCCGATCATCCGAACTTCACTGGTTCCGAAGAGACCTCTCTCGAGTGATCTGCGGTCCTGACTGGGAACCATCAGGAGTGCCACGAGAAGTACGAAGAGAAGAGGACGATCGGGCGCTGGATTCGGAAGACGAGAAACTGTCCATGCGGTCCGGGTAAGGTCGTGTAAACACGACAAATTGCGAAAGTGATAGATAATTGAAAGTGATTGATAATTGTTGAGAAAATACTAGTATTACTTTTTGTTAATTTATTGGAGATTCACTGTCTACAAACGGAGAAACAACAGGCTCTCCCTTTATAAACAGCGAAGGATAGGTACGCACCCGTCGGACCTATCTTTCTCCCCCACTGAACAATTGCCCCTTCCCCCCATTGATTAACTGTTATAGATTGTTTTCTGGAGATTCTCTGTCTGCAAACAGGGAAAAATAGGTCCCCTCTTTGCAGATAGTGAAAGGGTAGGTGACGCGAACTTTTGCGAGCCTACTTATTCTCCCCATTGACCATATTGATTTTTTATTTTTGACCTAACATTGATTGCTCAGAATTGGTTCATGAGGTATTCACTACGTGCAAACAACGTAGAATAGAAATATTCTGTCTAGTCTTTGCGCGCAGTGATAAGATAGGTAGTGCTGACTATTATCCCATTGTGATCCGTCATGCCTGTCTTCTCCCCACTGGTTAGTAGCCTGTTTTACCCGGACCGCTTATTAGAGATGAACCATCCGGCTCCGCTGGAAGGCACCCCTAATAAGGACATGTTCATGAAGCATGGATTAATCGCTATAGCCTACAGTGAACTATGGCATAAATATACGAAAAAGGATCGAGAAAGTCAGTGGCCACTGAGAGGATCCTTTGATCTTGACAAAATAGAAACGGTAGAAATAGCCCTTCGTAGGAATGAAACAACACCTATTATGCTCGATAGTCTCGGTATGTGGCGCAAAGAAGCTGCACGACGAAGGGAAGGCGACGAATTTAGAAAAGGTGAAGGGACACGACGGACAACCCTCCAAACGTCTAGTAGGCAAAGGGAAGGGCCAGCGATGGCACAGTCCCGAGGAGTAGACATGAAAAGCGAACGGTGTAAAGGGATGTGCCGACAAGCCAACCCCGGAACACAACGACCCGAAGGTAATCCCCCGGCACTATGCACAGGACGAACAGATGTGAAACAAAACCAATGTGCTTTCTGTAAATGTCTTGGACACTGGAAAGCCCAATGTCCGACTTTGCAGAGCATAGGTAAGAATGGAGGGTCGACAGAAAGGACAGGCCGACAGAAAGGGAAAAGGCACGAAATAAAAACCAATCAGACTAGTATGGACAGGACAGATAGGACCACCACGTTTGATTATGCTCGGTGGCACAGATTTCGTCAGACCAATTTTAACGACATGTTAGAGTTCTGGGACTGATTGCTCTCTGTTGCTCCCCCACTCTGAAAAACAAACACAACTGCAGGTCAGTGTAAACAACCCCCCGTTAGAGAAAAGACTCAAGAAAGCCAAGCGTCTATTATATAACTTAAGGATTTAATTACGGTAAAACACACAACCAACAGTAAATAGAATAACTAGTAGAACTCTTCAAAAAAAAAAAAAAAACTTTACTAATAGGAAAAATACAAAACATATTATGCTCACTCCGGAAGTCTTCCAATGTAACAGTTCGATGGTCCCGCCCATCCGAAACACATAGCACGTGTGGGGCGGGGCCTGCCAGCAACCATGGGCCAAAAAGAGATCGCTGGCGAGAAGGTACTGGAGACTCCACACAGCAGGCAATGAAATGGTCTTCCCATACTACCCTTCCAGGGATGGCGTCCCCCGGACCGCGAGTAGGGAGGGGGCGGATGAAAATGACCCCCTCCCTTGTATCTCCTGGTCCGGCCATCACGAATTTCTCCATCGAACGGATGCAGGGTGGGCAGGGAGGAAGAGGCGACGCGGACGAGCCTCTTCCACCTCCACAGGTAGGAGGCTTCCCTGCCCTGGCCCGGTGCCGATGTCCTCCAGCCGGGCGACGGCCATATACCTACGCCGCACAGGACACATAATGCCCGACTGGTATATTTTCTCAGCACAGGACATACAATACCCAACTGGTATATTTCCGCAACACAGGACATACAATGCCCGACTGGTATATTTGCGGAGCACCGGATGTACAGTGGTCCCCCAAGAGTCGGAATCAGGGGCGTAGGGTGGTCATCATGTGCGCCCCTGATTCAAAGGGACGGCGAAGGATGCGCCGGGAGAGGGAGGCGGCACAGACAAGCCTCCCTCACCTCCCCAGATGAAGGCTCCACTGCTGCACCCTGGCGCCCCGAACCAAAATGTCCTGCTCCAGCAGCATGATGCTCCGTCTTTCGCCATCACAAGAAGTTTCTTCCTCTCCTGATAGAAACAACGAAGGGCGGTTGCTGCAGGGTCTCACAATGGCGTCTGGGCCCTCGAAAGGCGGGTCTAGGCCGCTGGAGTAACTTTGTCCGAAATTGCAACTCGGGCACTTGCCCACCTGGGCGCAAGCCCCCACCATCGACAAACATCCCCTCGACTTTGAAGATTCTACCAAAGTCCCAAGAGCCCTCGGCCCCTTCAGGCTTCCGGTGAGGAACAGTTGCATTGATCTCAAATGACATAACCACGGCAGAGCAACAAGATGGCGGTGCTCTCGTGTTTGCATCAGCTTCCGTCTGAACCACCCAGGAACATTATAGGCTAACGAACTCGAGCAAGTTCCGGCTGAACATCAACATGACCCGGTAAGAGAGACTCTACCCCCTCCCTCTCTTGATTGACGGTCCACACCACCAGCCCCTCTGTTAGCACAGTTTTCTTTTGAACTGCCGAAAGGGACTCTGGTCCAACCGCCAATTGTCGGGGATATTTTGCCCCTGATGCTACTTCCGGACTAAACCGGCCTCGCCCAAAATGACGCTGGTATCAATGGAAACTAACGGATGCCTCGTGGTGTTCCTTAGCTAATGAAACTTGATGTACTAAGATATATATATATATATACGAACCATTGCGCACTCGATGTTAAAGGGAGGAGGGTTCACTTGGCGAACATTTAAGAAGGGTTCCGTAAAATGTTGATTTCAATGAACAATTTATTTTTGGTATTTGTTGTAACTGATACATAACGTCGCTCATGATGCACACCCGCAGTTTACATCTAGGAAATGTGATTACGATGAGCTTGACTGTGTTTCCATTTATGAACTGAAATGCCCCTGATTCCTTCGTCACGCAATGAAATGTTTTTGGTTACTTGCAAATAATTAATTAGACCTTTTTTACATGTTCTTGTGCTACAAAATAACCCCCTACTGTATGTGCTTCCATCGACGACATGTCAGACCAAAATATGAATTGCGCTCTCACATTTTACGTACTGAATAATTCTACAAATAAAGGTCTTAAAAAGCTATGGATAGGCATCGCATACTTTTGTAAATGCGGGTATCGGTGGGAGGGTTTTTCTGTGCGCAACTGTTCTGCTCTTTTTTTAAGGTTATCCGAGAAATGGTTGTTCGGCCCTGGGTTGATGGTCGAATCGAAGGTATGATACGCTGCCTCCAAGATATGCGACTAAGCTCAAGAACTGACGTATGAAGAAGGACCTCGACTTCTGAGAATGGGTGAAGTATAACGGTGTGATCGATAAAATGTTATAAAGATATGGTGGTCGAAGGTACTAAGGTACAGGGTTGAACGAAGAACTGATATGCCTTAGAACATCACAGCTTTGGGAATGATTTAGGGATCCCGATGGCCGGATACATCTACAAAACCGGGTACCTCACGCTAGGCACCTCTGATTCCTCTTTTTAGCGTTTTTACTACACACGATCCTTAATGCCATCCTCGAACCTCCCCATGAACCACCTATCACATTGCCTGCCCCCATGACTTTAGGAAACCAAAACCCTAAGGGATTATATCCCGAAGAGATAAGTACGAGTATGTGGTAAGTAAAAGACTTTCGTGCCCATACACTTGATGTGTTCGAATGATGTCCCCCTACCCCCCCCCCCTTTTTTTCCCCCTTTTTCCCTCTGCAGGTTACATTAGAATCCCGATTGGAGTATCATAAGGGATCTGGAACCACGTCACGCCCGATGCATGAAAACGGACTACCGCTGCAAGACGACACAAAAAGGACGCCCTACCCAATGCACGACCTTTTTGTACTAGATCTAATGCTTTTCTGTCCCAAAACTGCATGCTTTTTTACATCCTAACACAGACCCGAAACGTCTAACGTTGGGTAACGCACTGAATAGCCCAAACAATACACGGTCATTCTCTATGTCCCATGTGTACTGTTTTGCCTATTGTCTCTCTCTCTCTCTCTTTCTCTCTCTCTCTCTCTCTCTCTCTCTCTCTCTCTCTCTCACTCTTTCACCCCTCCACACTTTCCTTCTTCCTAGCGACTGGCACCTAATTGACGAACCTGGTGCACCTCCTGATTGGCCCCAAATACCACAAGTATTTGCACAAATTTGTCCTAAATAAAATTGTATCGGTACCACGTTACTACCTCTCCTTTTCTAATAAAATATGGATGAAATTTAAATTGGCCGATAGGAAAGGGACAGGTAAGACGACTAAGGTTCCCTAAATTTGACCCACTCTCAGGGAACTATTTGTCAGTGGCTTCTATGATAAAATGTGTCTGTGGTAATGCGACCATCCCCATTGAAAATTGTCTCCGTACCCCAAGCTGTAAGAAATGATCGAGACACCCCCATCTACCCAAAATGCCCCCAGTTTGGTATCAGCTGCCCTGAACGAGAACTTGAAAAACGCCCCTTGCTCCGATTCGCTGTGTTCCTAATCGTTTTTCATAAGATCCCACCTTCCCCGAGGATAAGTTTAATAATTATCGCAAACCACCCCCCGAGTTTTTGTAGTAACCAGGTTGCGAGGATTTATATAGAAAGTTAGAAAGATGTATGCAAAGTTAAAAATTAGATCGAAGACCGAAAGACCCTGCTGCTGTAAGCCTTGCTGAAAATAAGATGTTTTGATGTAATGAAGACTTGTTTAGCCTATGTTCATCCCTCAGAAGGATGCCTATCAGACTATGGTGAATAGCACGTTGCACTTTTTGTAAAATACAAGGCCCTGAAGACCAGCCTAGCCTTGCAAGACTCGTACTAGGGAAATGGGTCTCTGCCAGAAGAACTGACATCTACTATAATAGACATATGACAAATGAACGTTATAATCATCAAAGCGTCAAAGAATTAGCCAACAAAAGGAAGTTGTAAGGAATCCAGCAAATCCATCATCAATTGTTTATACGTTAGCCGCAAAAATCTCAAATGTAGCGAGTGCTTACCCCAGTTGCTTGGTGTTGGGAGAGAAATAGATTTATGTAATTACCTTCTTCTGCAAAATCTCTAAAGACTGTCTTTTCAACACTCATTTAAGGGTATCACTGTCGGAGGAGAAAGAGACCGGATGTGGGAGCACGCGGCCTGACTGCGGATTGTGGAACATCAGCGACGGAGGCCGAGGCGAGACCACAGCAGTAAGGAGTCGCAGGACGGGGCACTGTTTCAAACAAAGCTAAGGAAAGGGCTGACCTGAAGCCCCTGCTCTATGATCAACGTGTGCCAAAAAGTCCCCGCTCTCTGAACATGGTTACGGACCCGCCTGTCGCAAACCCTCCGTCCCCCTGATCTGTTCCCGACTTGGCCTTGCTCCATCCCCTCCTCCTCCGACCTACCATAAGGACTGTTCACACCCGCACCTTTCCACCCGAACTCCCAAGTTCCTCCAAATTCTACTGAGCTACCCAGAGAAGAGTACTCCCTGCGTCAGAAGGGAGGGAGCTCCGACTAAGTAGACCACGAACTATGTTAAATCCCAGAACGGTGACCTACAACTCCACCAAGGGTCGCCCCCGAAGAAAAGATAAACAAAGTCTGTGGTTCTGCCCGCTACCAAGCACCCTGAAGATGATGGAAGCAACAGGAAATGCCCACCACAGAGACTCAAGAAACGAACAGATCTCACAATTCTGGAACAATTGCACTTTCCATTGCAAAATCTATGCTCTGCATCACGGAGGAAGATGCACCTGCTCCAAAACCGTAACGCATTTCTCCTACGAGGTCTGACGAAAACCAAACAGAATGCACCCCTACCCGCAGACCCCCAACGACTCAATCCACATGAACATTTCTGTTGATAGGTAATCCAGGTGCTCAACAGTGCCGACAGAAGACGACAAAGGACAACGAGAACTCTGATATATATATATTTTTTACTGTATCTCATTTCTCTCCCAACCACCATTGGACTGACTATGCACCCGCCGTATACAAAAAGGACTTACTTATATGATAACTTACCAGTTCTTATTCTATGATCTGTACCCAACGCCCTCGCTACATAATTCTAGTCTGATATTGCATTACGATGACTTTTTCTGCAACCAACTTAACGAAGAACCCGCCTACTAAATGATGAGATTTTTCAATATGATGTTTATAATGTGATGTTTATGTACAGTTCTTTCGCCTAAGTCTCCTCTCCCTTACTTATGATCGCTGCATATAGGTGTAGATAGGAAATAGGCCAGCAAGATGTCTTGGAAATGTTAAAGGGAGGACTGTGGAAAATAAATACAAACTTGATGAACATTATCGGCGCCATCTTGCCCCTTTCCAAGCCCATTCGTGCGCGCAAGCGGCAGCCATTTTGAGCACCATGGCCTCCCTGCCCCTCGCTGATAGCCAGCGCGTCTCTCTCTCTCTCTTAACCTCGCAAGCATTCCCCCGCACGCTGACAACCCCCGCTCTCTCATGCCTTGGGTCATAAACTCCTCTTCAGTGCAGCTTCACCACGGAATCCCATCCTGTTCCCAGCGCGACACCTCCCCTCATTCCTTTCATGGCCTCAGACCCTTTTGATGCAAACCCCCTTTTCCTGTGTCCCCGTTTGTCTTCCTTGTTCCCAGGTCGCCACCTGGCCCTGCGGATACTGTTTATTACCCCGTACAGTAGGAAGCTTCCCCTCCCCATCAAAAGACCCCCGAATCGATCAAAGCCCCCACCCCATGAGATCCGACCAACCCCATGCATCCCGTGAATCGGCGGAATGCCCTGCTGTGCGACAACCATCACCTGTTGTGACCGCGGTGGGGAATCCAACTGTAAATGTATGTGGGAACGGGTCTGAAGGGGAGATTCCGAGGATGTTCTTTCAAGTACTAAAGTATTGCGAGAATGTGTTATGTGCAATAAAGGTCATAAACCCTAGTATAAGAGGCCAGGCCTCAGAGATGTGGTTAGAGCACCTCGTGACGATACTTGCTGTCTGAATTGATGTGTTCTCCTCCGGAGAAAATAAAATCCTCGTTTCCTGCCTTCCAGTCTCCAGCGCCTGCTTCTTCATTGATTAATATTGGTGGGTCATAGAGGCGATACCGCCGGGCAACATAAAAGGGTCTTTGGTTACCGGTTGTCTTTGGAACCCTTTTTAACACCCCCATGGGAGGGCAAACCCCGTAGTAGGGCGCAGGGAACCGAGGCCAGCCCGTGGGAGGGAAGGGGCGGGGGAGGCGGGTCACGTTAGGTCAGGCCACCCCCCTTTCCTGGGAGGTTATATGGGAGCTCCTCCCTCCCGGCGTCCTCTTTGCTGCTGTCCCCCTACCACTGCGGTCGCTAGGCTGCCCCTCGCCAGCCTTAGGCCCGTTAGCCCCCCTCTAGGCCCTCTCCCTCACCCCCACGACTCCGGATGCGAGGCCCGCAATTTCCAGCTCCACTTCAGGTAAAGGATCGACAGGCCTCTCCCCGGGCCCCGTCCTCGGGAATACCGAGTCGACAGGGCTCCGTGGTTCTACCACCGGGGGGGGGGGGCTTAGTCGTCCTGTCTTGTGGTGCGCGGGGTTTTTTCGTGGAGCGAGGGGAGTAGGCGCGGAAAGTGTAGAGGGTGAGAAAGGCGGGGCAGTGGTGGGATCAGACCCCCCTTCGAGGGGGGCAAGGTCGGCGGCCTGTTTAATGGCGCCGGGGAGCGCAGCTTTCTGGAGGGATGCGACGGTCGGGAAGCGGTGAGGGGATAGGACTGGTCTGGCGCACTGTAGCGGGCGTGGGACGATTTAAATGGCGCCGTTTGCTGCTGCCGAAGTGTAAGGAATGAGGGAACAAGAAACTGGCCAAGCGCATTGCGGGGTAGAGGGAATGCAGTGTTTTGCCATGCCCTTTATTCAAGCTGCGGGGACGGGTGGCATCGCTCGCGGCACTCCTCCCTAGCAGCGGTGTGACCATTTAAACACCCCCAACCACCCTCCCCCCCCCGCTTACTGGTTCAACTGCCGGCACAGGGACTTGAACCGACCGCGCGGGACTCGGGGTACCGCGCCCTGTGCAGCTTGAGGCGAGCAGAGCAACGCGGCTGCAGAGCGGGGCCCGGACCGGCATGGCCGCATCATGCTCGAGGCAGGTAACTCTCGCTCCTTCCTCCCCCCGTGCTGTGGGCTGGGCTGGGCAGCAGCTTCAGGGGCAAGCGCTCAGAGTCTAGCGCCAGCGCGCGGTGCCTGTCCGTGAGGCGCTTTATGCCCGGGAGGCGCTTTATGCACATCTCTTGGGTTGGCCTGTCCTACAAGCACTAGGAGTGTGGCATAGAATTCATGGGTACTTTTTGGCACAGTAAGCTGTTGTTCGGGTCTTGCCATTGTTGCCCCTATATGACATACAGGGAGAGCCTGCTGGAAATATCATTTAATCAGCTCTTTTTGACACAAGCGGAGGTCATTGTGTTATCTGAACTTCTAAAAGTGTGAGTACACTTATGATTTAAACATTTCACAGACGATTAAAAGTGAAGCACTTTATGAACACGTCTTGTTTCCAATCGTGTAGGCTGTCCTCGTCCTCGCCAGCCTTCCTTAGGTCCATTAGGCCAACACCCCCCCCCCCCCCCCTCTCATTTTCCACTCGACGCCGGATGCGAGGCCCGGGCCTTCAGCTCCATAGGAGGTTAGGGATCATGAGGCTTCCCCCCTCCGGCCGCCGCCGCGCCGCTTTACTGAACCCCCCCCCCGCCAACAACCCCAGACACGCACCGCCATTAGCGGAGATGCACCCGGTCAATGCGCGGGCTTTCATCATAGGCTCGGTAAGGAGGGTCGGTAACGAGAGGACATATGGGGTGCACGCGCAGTAATGAGACGAATATGTGAACATCCAGAACAGTGGCCCTTCGCAAGGTTTACGAACAGCCATAGAGAGCACACAGGGGAGGTTTAGATAGCAATTTACAAGGTTTTAACTGTTATTTATGCGGCAGTACAAGGCAAATTTCTTGGTTTTACAACAGGGAGGCATGTGTATGTTTAAGGTGCTTCCCCCGCTGCTGTCATAATTACGTGTTCCCTAATTCTAGGCATTTAAGGATTGCTTCATAGCGTGACGATTGCACAGCACCATCCCTGCAAGAGGATAGAAAGAACTCAAAAGGGGGGGTTGGCCATTCTAGGGGCATGGGCTACGCAGCCTGGGGGGGCCAGTGTTCATGGTCTGGTCCCCCTAGGGGGAGGTCAGAGACAGTGGGCGGGGCTGGGGACCCAGGACGGGGCAGGGCCCTCTCAGGTCCCCGGTTTGGCTAAGAAGGGGCTGGGACTAACCCAGAACTTTTATATGAATCCATACAGGAGCGCAACTCGACAGGCGTCGCCGCGACACACCCGCGGGAAAGGGTGGTCTCTGCGTACTAAGCGACCTCCCCCCCCGCCCCCCCCGCATCTACCAGTCCAGTGGAAAGTAAGTAAAGATAGGTTAAAGGGATGCAATGATGGATTATGGAGAAGGATGCATGAAAGTATCAGATCAGTAGTCACGACCTTTTTTCCTTTCAGGAGGTGAGACCGAACGGAATAAGATGTCAGGAATGGGACAAGGTGGTGCAGGAACAGGGTTCGCGGTCACGGAAGCGCAAGCAGCACATGCAGCGCTCTTCCTACAGCTAGTCGAGACGAACGGAGTAGCTTGGGCTACTAATCTGCTTAAGGGCAACCCGGCGAACCCTTGTGTGAATAATGACATTTTAACAGTCAATGAAGAGGACACAACTAGTGTGGGAAACGTGAGAGCGTCAAAAAGGGTCAAGGTACCCACAAACAAAGACTTTCCGCCGCCCGCTAAGAGGAAGGGGAGTGTTACCCCCACAGGAAGGGTCGTTCAGGAGGAGTCGAACGCTTCGAGCTTGCCGCCTAGGGGCCAGGAATTGCCTGGTCCATCTAACTGGCCTGCTAACGGCCAGCCAGCAATGGAGTACGCTACCAGAAGCGAGCTGGGTAAGATGATGTCCACATTAGAAATATTCATGAAAGAGATAAGGGAAAGTGTGAGGCCTGGACCCAATGCTGAGGTCAGACCTTCCAATGTTTGGGGAAACCGAGCTCCGGCTCCTGGCACATCGGGAGCGACAGGGGGGAGGCAGGAGGGGACTGACCTATCCATCATTGCAGATGCGCATCCGGCGATGGGGCCAACACCACCAGCACCCCCCCCCGGGACCGCACTCTGTACCTTTGGCCTCGCCCACAACGCCCACCCCCCCGGCACCGCAGCCCACGAACCCGGTGTCCCCATCCCCTGCTGTTCCAACCCCCCCCCCCCCCCACAACTCAACAGTGCCTATTCCTACATTGCCTGCCCCTTCCCCAGTGCTGCCAAGCGAGGAAGAGGTACAATTTGACGCCCCTTTACTATCAGGTCGCTCATGCCTATCCTGGGAGGTTCCACAAGCAGCGGAAGAATTAATTTGGAAGAGAGAGTTTATTGACATTTTCTTGCTACTCATGCTGGGTCAACAAGGGGCGGACGTGCGCAAGGCAGGGCTCAAGGAAGAGGAAAAGAAAGTGAGATTTCAGGCCTGGCCGGAGAAAAGCATTGATAACTGGTTGGAAGCCTTTGCCATCTTACATTCGGTGATTGTAGAAAAATTTAGTGACCAGGGACCAGGGTTAGTGCAGTATGGGAGGCTCATCCACAATGAAGCAAAGAAGTGGGGAGGAGTAGGTTGGTTGGATTACGACAGGGAATTCAGAAAAAAAATGTCCAGATGTCCCAATATGCGGTGGGATCATAAGGAGGTGCAGCTTTGGATGGACCATATGGGGTCCAGGGCACTTCAAGGGGTTGCGACAAAAAGCAAGGCGCAAGAATCACAGGCAGGGTCCTCGGACAAAAACACCCCTGGGGTCCAGTACGAACAGAGGACGCCGCCCTTTCGAGGGGGCCAGAGAGGGAGAGGTCAGAAGAAAGGAGGCGGGAAGTCTTCGCCAGGGTCATGCAGGTTATTCAACGGGGGCCATTGCCATTGGGGAAGCTCCTGCAAATTCACTCACACATGTAGCAATTGTGTAGGGCAACACCAAGCGGGGTCTTGTAGAACAAGCAAAGGCCAAAAGCCAGGTAGCTACCAGGGAGGGAGAGGTGGGTCCTGGCAGAACAAGTAACCCACCACCGCCCCACGCAACGACCGCCCCCCCACCCTGTTCCCCCCCTCTCCATCCAGCACCCTGAGCATGAACATGCCTTGCCCACCTGGTAATACCCCTGAGTTGCTTTCAGATCCCCTTGAGCGAGGCGCAATTAAAGGCCCCTCGCCGATAGTTCTGGAGCGAATGTTGCCACTACTGAACAAATACCCAAACAGAATTGATGGGACACTGCTCCTGGGGGGTTTTGCGGAGGGGTTTGTCATACCGTACGTGGGTGTGCCGGTCGCCAGGGATGCTGATAATTTGAAATCCGCAAGGGATAATCCTGATGTAGTGAGAGCCAAGGTAGGCAAGGAACTCGAGCTGGGGAGGGTGGCTGGTCCTTTCCCGCATCCACCACTAGACAACTTTGTGGTATCACCACTGGGGATAGTGCCAAAGACGGAGCCAGGGGCCTTTAGGCTGATTCATCACCTGTCCTATCCCGAGGGAGAATCAGTAAACGACAATCTTGAGGAAGGGGTTTGCTCTGTCTCGTATTGTTCATTTGACGTGGCCATGGACCTCGTGCGAAGAGCTGGGAAAGGGGCATGGCTGGCAAAAGCGGACATCGAGTCTGCCTTCCGTCTTCTGCCGGTTCATCCGCTTTGCCAGAACTTATTGGGCTTCAGGCTGGGCAATGAATACTACTACGATAGATGCATGCCCATGGGCTGCTCCATCTCCTGCGCATTTTTCGAAGCATTCAGCACCTTCTTGCAATGGGTTCTTCAGGATATTGAAGGGGTACAGGGCGTGACACATTACCTGGATGACTTCCTGTTTGCGGGCAGAGCAGAAACAGCTGAATGTGCAGAGGCACTGGCGAAATTTCAAAGAATGACTAAGCATCTGGGAGTGCCACTGGCCCCGGGGAAGACGGTGGGACCTGCGCAGGCGTTAGTTTTCTTGGGCATCGAAATTGACACATCAGCAGGCGAGGCCAGGCTCCCGGCAGACAAGGTCCTTGAGCTAGCAGAGCAGATAAAACAGGTACTAGGGCAGGACAAGGTGACATTAGAGGACATTCAAAGCCTACAGGGGAGATTAAGTTTCGCCACAAAAGTTATTCCTGCAGGTAGGGCATTTGCGCGCAGGTTGGCCAGGACAGCGGCGAAGATTAAGCGCAAGCATCACCAGGTGAGATTGAGTTTTGGGGTCAAGGAGGACCTTAAAGTGTGGGGGGACTTCCTTCAGCACTTTAACGGGTCGGTGATATGGAGGGAACCATGGACCAGCAGCCAGGAGCTGACGTTGTTTACTGACGCGTCAGGCAGGGATGGGTTCGGGGCAATTCTTGACAAAGAGTGGTGCGCGGCGGGGTGGCCCAATGCTTGGAGGAAGAAAAGGATCACCTCCAACATAACTGTGTTGGAACTATTCCCAGTGGTAGTTGCTTTTCACCTCTGGCCTGCCTTACTGTCTGCGAAGAGAGTGGTGCTATGGTCGGACAATATGGCGGTGGTCCAAGCCATCAACACCCAGTCAGCCTCCTGCGCACTTGTGTTATGCCTACTCAGGGAACTGGTCAGGGTTTGTCTTTATAATAACGTAGAATGCAAAGCTAAACACATCCCGGGGGCTCAAAACACGGCTGCTGACGCTCTCTCACGTTTCCATTGGCAGCGGTTCCGAGAGGCGTGGCCGCGAGCGAGGGAGGAGTTGACGCCTTTCCCGGCTCGACTTTGGCACCTGCTGCGGTGGTGCAGCGCATCAGAGAATTAGGAGAGTTGTCATTGGCACCTGCAACGATGAAAAGATACCAGACCTGTGTTAAAACATTCTGTGGAATTATGGGCCCGTGGGAGCAGGACGTTTCAAGACTAGGGGACCAAGTGCAGGCATTCATGGTTTGGGCAAAGGATGAGGGTAAGAGTCATTCTTGGATGGCGGGGCACCTGTCGGCCATAGGGCACCATGCTCGCCTGTTAGGTCAGAGGGACCCGACCACTTCTTTTCCAACAAGGGCGGCACTCAAAGGGTGGGCTAGAGTGATGCCGAAACTGGTAGATCATAGGACTCCAATAGACTATGACACTTTGAAAAACATAGTTGACGCCTTGCCTACAGTCACCCATTCCGCGTATGAAACAGCCCTCTTTGCAGCTACGTTTAGCCTTGCCTTCTTTGGAGCATTCAGGATCAGCGAGCTGGTGGCCCGGTCCAAAAAAGAGTCATGCTCCAGGGCCATCTCGATAAGGGACGTACGATCAACAGCTGAGTTAGCCGAGATCTTTTTACAATCCTCCAAAACAGACCAGTCAGGCAAGGGTAGGACAATTACATTACAGCGCCTGGGTAACGACAATTACTGCCCGGTGGCCCTGCTGGCCACTTTCCTGTCCAGCCGCCCGCATGCAGACGGGCTACTGCTCATACACGCTGACTGTTCACCGCTAACAAAGTACCAGGTGGACCATGTGATGCAAGGGTGCTTGTTCAGGGCCGGGTACACCACAAATGGGGCCAAGTTTAGCTAACATTCCTTTAGGATAGGAGCGGCCACCACGGCCTTTAGGGTAGGCCTCCCGGCCGAGGCAATCAAAAAAGTAGGACGTTGGGATTCCAACTGTTACAGGAGGTATG
Source organism: Lissotriton vulgaris (assembly GCF_964263255.1). Classification (NCBI taxonomy): domain Eukaryota; kingdom Metazoa; phylum Chordata; class Amphibia; order Caudata; family Salamandridae; genus Lissotriton; species Lissotriton vulgaris. The sequence continues at coordinate 656,666,384 of NC_141695.1, forward strand.
TCAGACCATTGAGCGTGATACGCCCTGTGAGCAGACCTGTGGTCAATGATTTGTAAATATTGTATGTAACCCGCAAACCTATGGTTATTATGGTTCATATTTAGCTGTTAAGTGGTGTGTTTTTGATTGCTGTGCTTTAAGTTTGTAATAAACAACAATTTCCAACACACTGTGTTTTATTACAGGGGCAGAGGTGTGGGTGATGGGGCACTCTTATGTCACCAGACTGGCGAGATGGGTGAGGGCCAACACCTGGAAGCATGGTTTTAACAACACAAACATATCATGGTTCGGTTCACCTGGGATGCGCTGGGCAGCACTGGTAGAGACTCTGCGGAAAATACTGAGGGAACACAGGCGGAAGCCAAACATCTTGGTGGTGCACCTGGGGGGGAACGATCTGGTGGCCTTAGGCAAGAGGCGTTTGTTGGACACAATGAGGAAGGACCTGAGCACCTTGAGCGGCGAATTAGGACAGTGCAGCATATACTGGTCAGAAATATCGCCCAGGCCTATCTGGCATGGGGCAGTATCTCAAGGGGCTTTAGAAGTCACTCGTAGGCGAGTCAACGCAGCAATGCGGAAATTCAGCGAACAAAGTGGGGTAGGTTTCATTAGGCATGGCTTGCGCACGCCAAGTCCATTGGGTGCTGGGAATCTGATGGAGTGCATCTGTCCAAAGTGGGTATGGCGATCTTCCTATTAGACTTGGGTGAGGCGCTAGAAGCAGCCGGGTGTAGATAAAGGAGGAATAAGGCTAGGTAGTGGGGGCCCTGGGCGCAGCGGGTGCCACGCCCAAGGCTGTGGATAAAGTGCAAGGTGACCCCCCCCACATGCAGAACAGGCACAGGAACAGGACCTGAAGCCCCAGTGCAAAGGCACAGCTGAGTCATATTAAGCCGAGGGGCCCTTCTCGGGGACTTGGTTCAACGGCACCCCGTTAGTCCTTAGGGCGGTTGTAAGCCTGAACAACCGGGGGTTTGCTAATAAACGCCCCGCCTGGATGGGCAAGGTGTGAGTTGACTCTCCCTTGTCTGGAGGGTGGGGCAGGTGGACGATAGGTACACCGGTGGGAGGCTGGTGCCTCCCAGAATCGACACCTGGCCAGGGCCAGGGTGTCTGTGTAATTGGCTCAACCTCAGGCGCCCTGCAACAAGGGGTTGCGGGGCTAGGGGGGTCGCCCGTCAGTTAACCCGCTCTGTTATTTGTATCTCAAATAAACCTGCAACTACTTATTCCCAAACTCACTTGTCTGTGTTTCATTTGGGTGGTGAGGGTTGTGGCGCGAGGTGTACCGATGCAACTACTATGAAGGATGCCCGAGGTCCCTGCAAGGGACCCCCATGGGAGGGCAAACCCCGTAGTAGGGCGCAGGGAACCGAGGCCAGCCCGTGGGAGGGAAGGGGCGGGGGAGGCGGGTCACGTTAGGTCAGGCCACCCCCTTTCCTGGGAGGTTATATGGGAGCTCCTCCCTCCCCGCGTCCTCTTTGCTGCTGTCCCCCTACCACTGCGGTCGCTAGGCTGCCCCTCGCCAGCCTTAGGCCCGTTAGCCCCCCTCTAGGCCCTCTCCCTCACCCCCACGACTCCGGATGCGAGGCCCGCAATTTCCAGCTCCCCTCCCTACCGTTCACCCGCTGGAAGGGGGGAAGTGGTGAGGGGGGAATATTAATGTTGTATTTTGTTTTCTAGGTTGCAGGAGGTGTTACAAGGCGACCCCCCCCACATGCAGAACAGGCGCAGGAACAGGACCTGAAGCCCCAGTGCAAAGGCACAGCTGAGTCATATTAAGCCGAGGGGCCCTTCTCGGGGACTTGGTTCAACGGCACCCCGTTAGTCCTTAGGGCGGTTGTAAGCCTGAACAACCGGGGGTTTGCTAATAAACGCCCCGCCTGGATGGGCAAGGTGTGAGTTGACTCTCCCTTGTCTGGAGGGTGGGGCAGGTGGATGATAGGTACACCGGTGGGAGGCTGGTGCCTCCCAGAATCGACACCTGGCCAGGGCCAGGGTGTCTGTGTAATTGGCTCAACCTCAGGCGCCCTGCAACAAGGGGTTGCGGGGCTAGGGGGGTCGCCCGTCAGTTAACCCGCTCTGTTATTTGTATCTCAAATAAACCTGCAACTTCTTATTCCCAAACTCACTTGTCTGTGTTTCATTTGGGTGGTGAGGGTTGTGGGGCGAGGTGTACCGATGCAACTACTATGTATGCTAAATCAAATTGCACCGGGAGCTGAGCATGGTAAACTCTGATGGGAAGAGATGTGGCCTAGTGGATAGAGCTATCGACCATGGACATGGGGAAGGACGCTGGAATTGTGTGATTCTGCGGACACATTGCTTTCTGAATAATTTGCATGTTTTCACAAGAAAATGGTGTTTCTAGCTCAAACAGATCGAAAGTTACTAAAATACTGGTTCAGATGTTACCGCGCAATACAAGGCCCTTTTCAACGCAGTATTCGATCATCCTTGAGTTACTGATTTTAAATGTGATACTACTGAGGTGAACATTTTTCTCAGACTGTGTTGACAGTGTCATAATGCTGCCACTAAATGTGTAGCGTTATACTGTATAATTCAATTCTCTACATGTAAATCTATGACAATTTTATTTTTTTGCCTTTTTTTAAGGCACAAACTTAGCCGAGCGCATTCCAACGGACCCGGACTACACTATCCATTGTTTGGCACTGGGAGATAAAGTAAATTGCCCTTAATGACAGGATGTTGAGCTGAAACTGGCATTCGATATGGAGCAAATTATCTGCCACTGTTGACTAAATTATGCAGCAAGAAAAGGCAAATTGTCATATATTAGCATATGGAGAAAAACCTAAATTAAACATCTTGGTGAGTCAATGATACACTAGAGACGCCAATGCAGCCACTGGGCCCCATTTTCACCCCCTGCCCATTTGATGGTCTTTTAGTCTTCTATTAAAAAATCAATTAAACACATACCCAGTCCTATATTATATAAATGATCGATCAACTTTGTCACAACCCTGAATTAGAAACAGATGCTGCATGTCACCAGCGAGTGCGTCTCACTTCGGAATTAAAAAAGGAAGCTGTAGTTGTGCATAAATCACTCACAAGGTCATGCATTCGTGAGAGCTACAGCAGCTCTGAGATATATATCTCAGAATAACTCACCGTCCCTTCCCACCCTCCCTTAGAAAGAGAAGCCGTAGTCCAAGTGTGGACTCAACGCAAGCGTCTTTTAACACCAGACGCTGCAATACACGAATCAGATGAAGACTGAAGCAGTGGTTCCCGTTTCAGTGACAGCAATTAAACGCAAAGTTACAGGCACGCATCAGCATGAATTATTAATGCTGGGCCATGAATGGCAGAGGTACTCCAACACAAACCATGCCAATAAAACAGGGTGACAGTCTATGAGAATGAAAGTAGGCCACACTATGTATTGCAATGCATGACGAAAAGAGAGGTAAATAAATCTTATTGCAGAATGAAATTTACATTGCAACCGACTTAATGACTTTCTCTAAATGACGGATGCTCAAAGAAAACAGTCCTTCTTTGCTGGTGAACATGTGCACTCTGTCCTTTCGCCATTTTGTATAATCTTTTTGAGTCGACCAATAAATACGATTATGCTTCTGGTTGTCTCGGGTATGCACAGTTCGGGCCCGGATAGGAAACACAATGAATGTTACAGTGCACAAAGTATTTGGACAAAAAAACTACATTATTGGAGCTACTGGTGGTAGCTTACCCTGAGGGGGCATCTTCGAGTCAGCACCTGCCCTTCACCTCCTTTGTTGGACCGCCTACCTGTGCTCACCTCCCGCCGCCGCATCTCTACCATCCTGTGCGGCCGCGGTGTGGGGGAGAGCCTAAACGGGTGCGGACTACAATTCCCAGGTGTCAATGCGGCCGGATGCCGCCAACCACAAAAAAGCGCCAGGAGGCGCATAAATTACAGCCTCACTGCCGGTGGAGCGGGGGAGGTTATTGGAGCTACTGGCGGTAGCTTACCCTGAGGGGGCATCTTCGAGTCAGCAGCTGCCCCTCACCTCCTTTGCTGGACACGCCGCCCTCTGCTCACCTCCCGCCGCCGCATTTCTACCATCCTGTGCGGCCGCGGTGTGGGGGAGAGCCTAAACGGGTGCGGACTACAATTCCCAGGTGTCAATGCGGCCGGAATGTTGTAAATAAAATAGCGATAATGTTAAGCATTAGCTAAAGACATGATATCGGAATTCACTTCTTGCGTTTTTCCGCTCAAACTCTTGATACGGTCAGACTCCATCTTGTTTTCTGTCCTCCATTTTGTCTGCGACATATTGCCATGTGCTCGCCATGTGACAAGTCCTACCTCTTCGCTAGCCACCCTTAGGATCTGCCCAGCAACAGTCTATAAATAGCCCTTTGTGCGTCTAGCGCATGCTCAGTAAAAGTCACAACGGCGGCACAACGTTTAAGTGCCATTTTAAATATAATATTGCATATTTTGCATTATTCTTGACATGCCTGTTTTTAGCGCACTCCGTAAGTGGTGCTGCTGTTTTGGAAGTGACCGGTTAAGACTTGAGTAATCACAGCTGGCTCCCCCAGAGGGGACGCCGAATAGGGACATGTATGTGAAGTTTGGTCTTTCCTCTATAATGTACAGCACATTGTGGAGGAAATATACGAAAAAGGATCCTGAGTTACGTTGGCCTTTGTATGGATCATTGGATTTGCATAAAATTGAGTATGTGGAGCAGTATTTGTGTAAGAGGCGAGCGAGGCAAGACATGTTTGAATGTGTGCTTATGTGGGTGAAAGAAGTGCGTGAGCGCAAGAAACGTGAGAAAGCGCTGATTGAGAAGGAACAACGAAAGAGTGAGCGTGAAAGAGCGCAAGAGTTGAGAAAGCGTGAGGCAAAGGAATTAGAAGAAAAACAGGAAAAGGAACACAGATTGCAGATATCTGGCCAGTATGCTGTTCGGCAACCTCTTTATCCTGTCCTTAATAAATCTGATGATGATTTTTCGTTATTAGATCGCTCTCCGCCTCCCTACGCTGGTCCGTCCACTCCGAGAGGGGGAGGCGAGGATTCTAGATCACCCCCAGAGAAGGTCGACACACGGTCCATGTTATCGAATGATTGTATGATGGACCTTCGAAAGCTCGCTTATCGAGCACTTAAGGCTACTGTTTCTCTTCCTGAGTTAATGCAATCTCTTGAAGGATGGCAGGATAGGGAGAAATTATATTTTACGGAATCTCTTTCTGATGAAGTGATTACATCTTTTCGGGAATATTCCGATGTTCTTGAACCTGATGATGTGGTGTCTGACTCTAAAGAATTGCGTAAATGTCTTTTTCCTTCTTCCCAGGTGCCCGACGCAGTTCGACGGCTGTTTGCTTTACGGGACAAGATCTTTCAGCTACGAGACATAGCGCGAAAAAAGAAAGCGGAGGAGGAGCAAACGGATCCGAGCGGCAGCGGGAAGCAGTCATCTATCCTCCAATCAGATAAGATCGAGCTAATGCATGTTAAGCCTATGCGAGAGGCAGCGCCTTTGTATGTTCCTCCTAAAGGAGCGGGTACCAGTTTGGACAAATCTTCCCCTGATGCTAGAGGGTATTTCATTTATAATTGGGTTTACACTCCCTGGAATAGAGCGGATGTTATGGCATTAAAAGCTGCATTACCCGATCCACGAAAGAATCCTGCCGCCTTTTATGAGGAAGTGGAGAGGGCTCTAAATTCTTGTACTATGACATTAGCTGATATAGATTTGTTTTTTGGGCTAATATTACCCCCCCATATGTGGAGATCTGTGCGGAGAGTGGATGATCTTGTCGCCTTTAAAGCAAAATGTGCGGATCTTGAGGATGAGGATAGAGAAAGGAAACCTGCACAGAAACCACCTCAGTCGATTTTAGAACTTCCTGCTGCCATTTTAACTAAACTAAAAACAATTATCCCCCTAAAAAGATTGATTGGACTATGTTAGCGTTGTGTAAGCAAAAGGTAGATGAGTCAGTTTCAGATTTCTTTACGCGATTTGAGGAAACTTTTCATGATTTTAGTGGCCAGTCGCTTACGGATGACACGGGCCGACATCTTTTGTTGATAAGTATGTTTCGAATGAATTACCAGGAGTGGCAGCTTGGTTAAAAGTGAGGGAAAGCTCTTGGACGACTTTGTCTCGGGCATCCCTTCTGACGATGGCTCAGTATTATGAGCGTCTGGAATTAGAAGCGAAGGGTAATGAAGAGAAGAAGTCCAAAAGATTTGAAAACTAAGGTTATGTTAGCACAAGTGTATGGACCGCCACATAGGGGTACCGAAAGGGGTGGTCGAGGATCTTATGGTTCTTCCTTTGCTCGTTCGGATCTGGCTAGGGATCAATGTGCGTATTGCAAGCAGATGGGCCATTGGGCTAGGGAGTGTCCATTGCTGCGCGCACAGCGGCAAGGGCGTGGTCAAGGACCGATGAGAAATCGAGGGGGCTTTCCAGGCACCAGAGGCAACACGAATGATCGTGCTAGGTTTGATTCTAATATGTGACCGCAAAATGGGTCTAATGTTTTTGATCGACGGAATCAGTGCCAAATATCTGATTACGAACGCCCTGAATGTCATTATTCACAGTATGCATAGGATTGCGTAGGATGGGATAAGGAATCAGTTGAAGTGCCAGTAGATCAGAGGGGTCCTTATGTTACAGCACATGTTTTGGGTTCTACTGATCAGTTTCTGGTTGATACAGGAGCTACTCGTAGCGCTTTGTCTAAACAATTGGTGCCAAGGGCTCCCCTGTCTGGCTTAACAATTACATCCATAGGGTTCGATGGAACACCTTCTCTTAGCCCACTGTCACAACCTCTTGCACTTCATGTAGATAAGTTTGTTGCACCATGTCCATTTTTGCTCTCCCCAAACACGCCTGATAACATTGTGGGTTTGGATATGCTCAAACATTTTAGAGCTACAATACATTGCTCCCCTGAAGCAGTACGTGTTATTTTGAATGACAATTATCCGACAATGGAGAGGGTGTGTACGATTAAAGAAGATACTGCATTGGCCTCTTTGCCTCCTACCTTGTGGGCTACTTCAGATACTGATGTGGGACAGATGGTCATTCCCCCGGTACACATTAGTGTAAAGGAGGGCGTTGTGTTACAGCGCCTACCTCAATATCGTATTTCACAGGAGGGGGAGGAGGCGCTTACGCAGATAGTGCAGGATCTCATTAAAGTGGGGGTAGTAGAAGAGGTTCCATTCAATGTTTGTAACAGTCCTATCCTACCGATTTTGAAGAAAGACACTGACACTTGGATTTATCGATTTATCATCGATCTGCGGGAGGGGAATAAGATAGTGATACCTCAATACCCAGTGGTTTCTGACATTACGACACTACTTACTCTGGTTCCACCTACTGCAACCACGTTCTCTGTTGTAGACTTGAACAACGCCTTCTTTTCGATCCCTATTCATCCTGATAGCCGATATCTTTTTCAGCTTCACTTTGAATAATCAATCGTATAGATTTTGTAGAGTTCCTCAAGGCTATACTGAGAGTCCTAGCATTTATAGTCAAGCGTTGAAACAACAATTGGATTCTTTTGTTCTACCTGAAGGTGTGGCGCTTATACAATATGTCGATGACATCTTGTTGGCGGCCGATACCCCTGAGCAATGTGAGAAGTGTACACTGTCTTTGCTTGCTTTTTTGGCATCACATAATCACAAAGTATCGAAGAAGAAATTGCAATATTGTAGACAAAAGGTAACCTATTTAGGTCACCTTTTGTCCAAGGAGGGGCCTGCACTTACACCAGATCCCATTCAAGCAATTTTGGACACACCAGCACCCTCTACGCAGAAAGATGTTTGAGCATTCCTGGGTCTTACTTCCTTTTGCAGACAGTGGATACTAGGTTTTTCACACATAGTTAAACCACTGTTAACGCTTTTGACAAAGGATACTCAAGTTCCCCTTCCCTGGACAGATGAGTGTGAGAATGATTTCAGCAATTACGACAGGCCCTTTGTTCAGCACCAGTGCTAAGCACCCCTGATTACACGAAGCCTTTTACATTGTACGTACATGAAAGAGATGGATGCGCATTATCAGTGTTAGTGCAGATGCATGGTGATAAGCAGCGCCCTTGCGCATACTTCTCGGCAGTGCTTGACCCTGTTGCTCGAGCGTTACCTGGTTGTTTTCGCTCAGTTGCAGCGACAGCTGTGTCAATACACCAGAGTGAAGGGATTGTGTTATCTCATAAGCTGTTGGTATTGGTCCCCCATGCTGTTGATGCCGTTTTGAATCAGACAAAGACGCAGCACTTAATTAGTGCACGTCTAACAGGATATGAGCTGATGCTGTTGGCTCCTCATATTACATTGAAGAGATGTACAACACTAAACCCAGCCACGTTGTTGCCATTATTGGCGCCTCAGCCTGAGGCGTTCCAGCCTGAGGCGCAAGAAGCGCATGATTGTGTTTTTGTGACTGAGGAACAGACAAAGGGTCGTATTGATTTGCAGGACACGCCCTTTGCAGATGTGGATGGAGAACTGTGGGTGGATGGGTCTTGCCTGAAGTTACCAGATGGTACTACCTCAGCAGAATATGCAATCACTATGTTACACACAATAGTTGAGACAGCACGCATACCGCATAAATCAGCTCAAGCAGCAGAACTTATAGTGTTGATACGAGTATGTGAGCTTAGTGCAGGATTATGCGTGAATGTCTACACGGATAGCCGCTATGCTTTTGGAGTAGCGCACGATTTTGGCCTACTCTGGAAGGAAAGGGGCTTTTTGACATCACATAGAGCGCATATAATGTACGGAGAGTTAGTGCATAATCTTTTGACTGCATTGACTTATCCAAAGAAGATAGCTATAGTGAAGTGCAACGCACACAAGAAAGTGACAGATAAAGTGGGAAAAGGAAATGCTTTTGCAGATCGAGTTGCACGTGAGACTGCGATGCAGCCTGACTCCACTCCAATGTACGTTGTGAAGTCACAAGCTGAGCGATGGCACGATGCTCGGAAGGAGGTGCTAGAGATACAGAGGACCGCTTCTGAAAAAGAGCAGGAGCAATGGTCGAAGGATGGAGAGTTGAATGATGAAGGTTGTTGGAGAAATAAACAAATGGATAAGTGGAAGTTACCCACAGCTTTTGTACAACCTATGGTTCAGATGGCACATGGGCTAGCACATGTTGGAACTTCGGCAATTGTGAAATTGCTTACGCAAGTTTGGGAGCATCCAGAGATTGCTAGCACGGCTATGAGAGTAGTACAGACCTGCATGATTTGTCTTAAGTACAATCCAGGAAAAGGGACACAAACTCCAGCAGGAGGATTTGCAACACCCACTGCACCTTTAGAAGTATTGTAAATGGATTATATTCAGCTGGAACGCTGCAATAATCTGAAATACGTCTTAGTTGTGGTTTGTGCATTCAGTAAATGGATTGAAGCATACCCTACGAAGGACAATACTGCAATTACTACGGCTAAGGTGTTATTGAAGGAATTTTTTCCTCGATACAGGGTTTGCAGATTGTTGTGGAGTGACAGCGGACCTCATTTTATAGCGGACGTTGTTAAGTATGTCCTGAAAGGATTGGGAATAAAACAGAAATTTCATGCAGTGTTCCACCCGCAATCAGCAGGATTGGTGGAAAAATACAATGGTACTCTAAAGCTTAAAATAGCAAAAATACAAGCTTCTACTTCTTTGACTTGGCCAGATGCCTTGCCTCTGGCATTATTGTCTATCAGATCAGTACCACACTCTCGAACGGGCCTTACTCCCCACGAGATAGTATTCGGGCATCCCATGAATATATGGGGAGTGCCCAAGCCCAATTCAGTGTATGATGTACCTTGTGTTTTAATGAATGACTATTTGGCACAATTAACTGACAGTTTGATTTCTATCCATCAACAGGTTTGAGAAGCACTCCCTGACCGGTCCAAAGGAGAAGGCCATAATCTCCCGCCCGGAGATTTCGTCCTTATAAAATAATTCGAGAGGTCGAGCAGTCTGGAGCCGAGGTGGTGTGGTCCCGAGCTGGTTCTTCTCGCGACAAGAACAGCAGTCCGAGTCACCAACCGGAAGAATTGGATCCATTCCGTACATTCTCTGAAGGTGCAACCCGGACTGGTGGAGCCTGCTGTATTGACCGACCATCGAGAAATCCTGACTGCAGAGAGAGGCCGTGCTGTGGTACCTGACGAATCTGAGGAGTTCTTCCCGGACCCGACAGTTTCTGGAGCGAGGAGATATAATCTGCGACTAAGAAAGGAGCCTGCAGTTGTGTGATAAGTTGTCAGAATGGTCCCTAGGTCAGTGAAACGGAGAGCCGATGAGGCAAGGGGGGGGGGATCAGCCCCACATTAGTGTAGTGACACCCGTCTTGGCCCGCTGGTGAAGAAAACAACGGCTGCCTAGGGGGAAGAGTTCTGACAACCCTTTTAGTTTCAGGAAGATACTGTTTGTACATTTGTTCGAATGGATATGAAGAAGATTTTCTGTGCTGTAGGGTTCAATGCTGCTGTAGCAGTTGTTGCTACAATTACATGGTTTGTCGAGGATGCAATTCCTGCCCGTGAGTTGTATGTTGTTTCCACTCCAGTGCCAGATGAGCATTTCTTTTATACACTTCCATATCAAGAATAGAAGCATCAACATATTTGAATAATACTTTCATTCAGATGCTGCACCATACCCACGTAGCTACAAATGCCACAAACTGTTGGATATGTGGGATGATGCCAGCACATCAGAAGAAGGGGGGACACCGTTCATACCACTCCCTTTCTCTCATAATGGCTCTTGTCGAGCATGGTACACTTTGCTCTTTGCTACGAGAAAGCCTACAGTGGGCAGACTGCTTTTCAGATTGAATAAAGAATGCCATCAGGACGAAGAAGTCTATCCACAAGCCAACGGAACTATATGGGAGTGGGAAGAATATCAACCGGACAATGATTCAACACCCTATATTTTTACAAACACTAGAGAAATTGTTGGAAATGAAAAGTTTGTAATTTAAGTGGCCCAAGCATAATCAGATTTATATGTACAGAGTGTAGGTTATATCCCTGTAGGCGTTAGTGACTGTATTATCGTGTTGAATATTGATGGTTTGAATAACAGCAAATTCCTAGCTTCACATAACACTTATTTTGTATGTGGCAATAGAGGTTATTACTGATTACCAGCTGGATGGTCCGGAGTATGTTCTGTAGCATTTTTACTACTGCCTGTATTCCTAGCACCTGCATCATATCATAAAGATTTAAAATTATTGAATAATGTAACTGTAAATAGATACAAACGGACTTTGTCTATTGATGATGTAGACCAAACTGACACTAGTTTGCAACAGTATATAGATTTTAATTTAGAATTATTTTTCTTTGTTGGAACTGCTCTGAATAGTAGAAAGATACGGCGATTAACAAGAGTTCTAGAAGCCGTGACAAATCAAACTGCTGCAGCTCTTGGAAACCTTACTGAAGAGCTGCAAATTACTAGAATTGTTGCGTTACAAAACCGAATGGTTTTGGACGTAATGTTAGCAGATAGAGGTGGTGCTTGTAGAATTATTTGAAGTAGCTGTTGTGTATTTATTCCTGATCACACTCCTTCTGTATACAAAGCAATCAATAAATTACATAGGATCGCTGCTGATATACATGTCGAAAATGGAACTTGGACATTTTCAAGTTGGTTCTGGACTCTGATCTCCACATGGGGCTGGAAAGTTCTTACTGGTCTTTGTATAATCATTGCAATCATTTTTAAGTGTTGTGTATGTATTCAATGTAGCCCAATGATATGTTCCCTATGCGTTTCATTTTGTGTACCTAATAAAAGAACTGTCGCTGAGGCTGTCCACCAGAAAAGCAAAACTAGAGAGGTAGCTGAAATGATGAGCATCAACATTAGCGATGAGTATTTAGATTATCCTAGGAAACCGAATGTCTTCAGCTAATGCTGAAAGGGTTGTCTGTTGTAAATAAAACAGCGATAATGTTAAGCATTAGCTAAAGACATGATATCGTAATTCACTGCTTGCGTTTTTCCGCTCAAACTCTTGATACGGTCAGACTCCATCTTTTTTTCTGTCCTCCATTTTGTCTGCTACATATTGCCATGTGCTCGCCATGTGACGAGTCCTACCTCTTCGCTAGTCGCCCTTAGGATCTGCCCAGCAACAGTCTATAAATATCCCTTTGTGCGTCTAGCGCATGCTCAGTAAAAGGCACATCTGTCTTTGATTAGTGTAGTTGGGAATGTGCTTTCTCGCGGGCCTCGAGAACCGTTAACTCCACCCATGTATTTATCATGTTCAGAAATGTCCATATATGGTCGTAAATGATGCTCTGAGTTGTACCCACCCACTTATGAGCCCCTTCTTTGTGTATAAAAGGGGACTGGGTGCTTGAGTTCTTTGTGCTACTCTGTACAATGCTGTAGAGTGTTGTGTGGGTTGTAGGACCACCTTTAAAGGTTTATTAAACTATGTTTTTGTATTTTCAGTTTCAGTGCCAAATTCTTTCTGTAGTCTGAGGACTTCGTGCACAGAAGGGCGAACCCTTTGCACTGAAAGGCCTTGCTGAGGCCTGTACACATCAGGAAGCCGCCTACCGCGAAAAAGCACCAGGAGGAGCATAAATTACAGCCTCACTGCCGGTGGAGCGGGGGACGTTATTGGAGCTACTAGCGGTAGCTTACCCTGAGGGGGAATCTTTGAGTCAGCACCTGCCCCTCACCTCCTTTGCTGGACCTGCCGCCCTGTGCCCACCTCCCGCCGCCGCATCTCTACCATCCTGTGCAGCCGGTGTGGGGGAGAGCCTAAACGGGTGCGGACTACAGGAGCGTCCCGGGAGAAGACCGAGACAAGGGTGGGGCAGTCTGCGGCAGTCCAAGGCTGAACGAGGCTGGGCTGGGCCACAGACTTTGGTCATCGCAGACGCTGCCCATACCCATTAAGTGAGACTCTCGATTCTCCTGACTGTGATTGTGTACTATTTTTTTTATTACTCTTTAAAGCCATAAGATTATGAGATGATTTTATTTTTACAGTATTTAGCAATTCATGATAGTCTTTGTTTTTTAAATATCTTAGAGTTTGCTGCTAGTATTAATAATGTCTAGACAGAAAGTTGTAAATACCCCACCAGTGTTAACGACCCTGGATAATTAGTGAAAGTGGTTAGCAAAATCAATAATGACCGGAGATTATCCCTAGGTAGGGGGGGTCATCCCGCTATACCCCCTGCAATGCCAACCCTATTGACCGCTTCTCCTTTGGATGATAGCTGTGAACCTGGTAACCCTGTAGATTCATTCATCATAGAGCCCGTCCAACTAGAGCCAAATCAGGATACACCGGATACATCTAATGACGCTCTAGAACAGTGCCCTCCGGCCCCTGGAGCAGTGAGGGCATGTAGGAAATTACAAATTAAACGTGGGGGAAATTGTAACTCGAAAAGAGCAGAAACACCCCCTAAAAGTACCCCAGGTGACACGGAGTTATTGGATAAGAATGGCATAGTTAAAATAAATAACGAGCAACTTGATCTCCTAGTTAGCATTATAGACGCTAAGATTGAAAAACTCTTAAACCCTTAGTGCTTAAACTTGATATCATTTCTGCTGAAGTATTAAGACTAGGAGTTCTTTTGGATTCCCACATTGACTTGGCTGGAAGTTCTAGGGCTGTCAATAATGATTCTGCTGAGAAAAGCTCTAGAGCTAGGAAAGACGTACCAAACTCACCTAAGGGGGGACCTAATGTAACTGAAACAGCTATGCTTAACCCCACGCCAATACTAAGCCAGAAAAAACAGGTTGCATTAGTGCATTAGTACCAGAGAGCAAAACGGGACCAATCGAAGTAAAGAAAAGCCGTTTTATCAACCTTCCCCCTGACTGTGCACCGCATGTGAATGTCCTAACTAATGTGCCACCTATTGAAAAACACTCTACACAGCATCAGCAGGAACCTCATGAATCCCTTAAAAATAAAACAGTCTCTTGGCTGCAAAGGCAATGTGGGTTCCCAATTGCTTATTCTGACCAAATATTATCCACTAGAAGGGTAAATTGGATTGGCAATTCTGGAAAGACCTGCAGGGGCGACTGCGTCATTGTAAATTTTAAACACCCCCAACACGTTGCTACTGTTTTGTTAAGAGCAGCTTTCCTATTATACAATGAGAATAGTATATGTGTGCGTCCACTTGGCTACTTCTATAGTCATCTAATTAAACCGCCCCTCGATACTAACAGAAATAGAACATTCACACCTATTCATCATCCAGTATTTGAAGTCCCAACGCAAAACAGGTACAAAGCCCTAAGTTCCCTGGATTCAAATGACTGACTTACCCAGGTTTGTGGCCCCCCGTGTGTGTAACCACAAATAGCCAGGTGTTTATAAGCAGACAGGTGATCGAATTAAGTGAAAAGCAAATATACTCTGAGCCAATTGTGATGGTCGACCAAAATGTGATTAATAATTGCGGGGATATACCAAATGGAAATCTGCAGGTGGGAGATGGCCTGAAAGCAACTGATATACTGGATGCTGCTAGAAAAACGGGTACTATAGGTATTACAATTGTCAGCTGGAATATTGCCAGACTGAAGTCTAAGGGGAATGTTTTAGGCTGGAAGAATTTTATTAATAGCCATGATATTCTTTGCTTCCAGGAAACATGGTGCAGGGTAGATGTTAATTATGAGGGGTTTGTCTCTTCCAATTTGTTGGCGCAAGGATCCTCATCAGGGAGAGCTAAAGGCGGCCTATTGATTCTGGTTTCTATTAATCGGCAAATTATAGTAAAAAGATACCTGACTCTGGGTACGCATGCACAGATTCTTTGGCTCGTTGAGGGCCAAGGACGCAACATACTACTTGTGAACTACTATAATAATGTTTTTGATAATACCAGGATGACAGTGGTTCATGACTTGGCAAGCGTAGTTGATAATTTTAGTGTAGAAAGTTGTGTTTCTTTTGATATTATTTGGGTGGGTGATTTTAATATTCCGTTATGTGAACTGTCAACCCAAAAAGTCTGCAGGGTCACTAACAATGATGGCTCGGATGACCTGCACTTAAGACATAACAGCTATATAGAAACATTACATACATTTATGGGTTGCTATGACTTGGAAATCCTGGATTTCGCCAAAGATGAAAAGGGCCAGATTATCCCCACTTTTAAGAACAAGCAGAGCAGTTCAGTCATTGATCATGTGATTGTTTCTTCTAATATTACCTCATATTGTGCTCCCCCTAGGATTGAAGTCACCTCTTTAAGTGATCATAATTGTATAATTTTAGTATGTACCCTCTGGGGTAGAAGCTCTGTAGGTGTAGGAAATGCACTCTCTAATGTGGAGCCACATAGAACAAATGGAGTTAGACTAAGATGGATAGGGGAGAAATCTAAAGAATTAATAAGCTCTATTGTTAAAGAAAATCCCTTATTCTTGATAATATTACGCATTTCGAACGGGTATTATTTATTTTTAACTGTATTAACGAATCTATCGATGCCAGGTTCACCAGACCTAAAAGAGTTCAGTGTAGAAATGGACCGGGTTGGGTTGACCATACGTGTACCAGCTTATTAAACGAGTTAAAATATGCACTTGCCAAAAAGCCTAGGGACCCTGGCCCAATAATTAAATTAAGACTAGAGTACAAGCAAGCTCTGAAACGGAGTGAGCTACAGCAGGAGGCTTGGGACTCTCTTAACCAAGCCGCTGAGTTATCCAATAACACACTATTCTGGGCCACGATAAATTCCCCTTTTCTCAAGGAGGAAAACATACCAGAGTCAACTTCCAATGTACCTAGTGACGGATGGGTTTCACATTTTTCAAATATTTTTGGCTCTGATAGCTGTGTAGATACCAACCCTAGTAGGTGGCCCATTATACCTCTGGGAATTACTGTCAATGAGGTTGAGCTTGGCATACGTGTAAGTAAGGGGGGGGAGCTCAGGGACCTGACGGGGTTCCTATAGATGTTTATAAAGCAGCCCCAGAGATGTGGAGCCCTCTTTTGGCTATTGTATTTAATGCAGTAGTCTGTACTGAGGCACCAAAAACCAGAAAGGAATCCATTATTATCCCGATATACAAGAAGGGCAGTAGGGCAGATGTTAAGAATTATCGTCCTATCTCTCTCCTAGACTCCTCAGTTAAGATCATGAGTAGAGTTATGCTGGCTAGACTAGAAGAGTGGGTCGAGCAGGAGGACATCCTGGTCGATAGCCAGTAGGAAGGGTCGGGGTACAGTGGACCAGTGTATAAACCTTGATTTACTGATTGGCAAATACACTGAAGCCAAACATGGCTCATTATATCTCTGCTTCGCAGACCTAAGTAGCGCCTTCGATATGGTTGACCATACTTTATTATCGCCAACCCTGTTACAGCTTGGAGCACAGGAGGATATTATTTTTTTCCTTGCCATGCTGTACTAAAAGTTACAAACCTGTGTGCGCTACGGCACTAATGGGGAATGTACCCCCAAATTCAGTGTCAAACGAGAGATCAGACAGGGCTGTGTACTAGCCCCGCTTCTTTTTATATTGTTTATTAATGAAATCGACGCTATTCTAAAAAATTTAAATGCTGATTCCCCCAAGATCAAAGGTGTCTCTGTGCCAGTGTTATTGTACGGTGACGACGCTGTACTGCTTTCAAGGACTCCACGTGGACTACAGCGTCTGATCGATAGATTTTCCACCTTTATTAGGATAGAAAACTTACCATTAATAAGGAGAAAACGTATACTATGACCTGTGGGGCCAGAAGCAAATTTACTAATGCCTTTTTTATTGATTGTGAAAAGGTGCAACAAGTAGATAAATTCTGTTATCTTGGTATAACCTTCTCAAAAGACGGAAAATGGACTAATGAGTTTAATAATATTAGTAATAAAATGGCTAAAAATGCCCACTGTGTTTTTAGATTTGCGGCAAAAGTTGGGGACAGACGGACCAGGGATATGCTTCAAATTTACCAAACCAGATGTGTCACTATAGCATTGTATGGGGCGGGTGTCTGGGCCCACAGATGTGGCTATAATTTGCAGAAGGAGGAGTATACCGTTTTTAAAAAAGCTTTTGTGGTTACCTCTTTCCGCCCCCACTGAGCTGATCCATCGGGAACTGAATATACATTTGTTAACTGATCTATTATCCTTAAGCCCACTTATGGTTTGGCGTTCTATTTGGCTTCAGGATGAAAAGTCTTTTAATAGATCTATAATAGAGGATTGTTTATTACTGGATAAGCACCAAAATATCCCTTGGCTTAAATATGTTGCTGACTGTTTTTCTGAAATATTGAACATAAATGTACTGGCTGACCCAATTGCCTCCTCCCAGAGCCCCAAAGTTGAGCTGAAAACCAAATTTCTGGCTAGTAGGACGAGGAAGCGGCTTTCAGCTTATGGATCTTTGTCCTCTGTCATGTTTTACAGCAGATACACTATTATTGAAGGTTTACCACTTTATCTAGTTTTGGTGAGTAGGCCATCTCATATGTTTGTGCTTACCAGACTGAGGTTTGGGGTAGCACACCACTTAGTGGCCCTACCGAACCTTAAGAAACATCCGATAGGGCCGTGTTTGTGCAATGGTGTTTCCAAACAAAGCACTATGCACTTTTTAATATTTTGTAAACTGTATATGAACTTTCGAATAGCCTATTTGAAACCTATGTTTGTCAAATATGGTGTACGTACAGTTAATCAGGCAATGAGTTTAATATTCAATCTGAAATCTGTCGATATCTGTTTTTATACTGCTACATTTTTAAATCAGTCAATTAATGCACGTAAAAGCATTTAATTTTAGGAATTTTGTATGTATTTTTATGGTATTTCTTTTTATTGATCTGAATTCTGTAATATCTGTCATAATGTGTTATTTTTCTTTGTGCTTTTATGGTCATTTTATATGTTCCGAATAAAGCTTCATGAATTGAATTGACAAAAAAACTACACAGTTTGAACAGCAATTCTTACAGCATGTGTTGCTTGCTTTCAGATTGTGCAGGAAGAGGGCAGATGAAGGCCGGGGACAGCAGATACCCACAGCCCCACCTGTGCTATTGCACAAAGCTTTGGCTTTGGTATTTTTTATGACTGGGTTTTGCAAGTTTGGTGTTTTGGTGATTTGGGAGTGAGTGGACTGTTAGGATAGGCAGCAAATCCTGTACACTCCACAAAACACATCTTGTGCTAGGAGTATACCACCAAGTCCCCGCACCCCATGAGGCCCTGCATGACCAACTTTTATTTGGGGAGGAAATACAAGCAAATTCCAAAAGGAACTTCCACATACAAATCATTTCTCACACGTTCGCCTTATTTGTGAGTTATAACTATACTCGCACACTTCTGTATAGAGAACACCACCTGAGGTACATTTGGGTTCACTAAGTCCTGATGAATGATACAGACCCTGACTGGGCTATTTGGCAAGAAACATGTCGACCAATTAATTGATTTTTTGATTCAGTTTGATCCAGTTAAAACATCTTTTCTTTTAAGCTTATCGTGGATTTAACAAATGATCAATTAAGGACATTCCTCTGGTTATCTATAGAAACATTTCTTTATTTTGTTTTCCCAATCTACAGCTCTTTTACTTCCGTGACTTGGAGTGAAGCATGTCTTGACGATAAAGCATTTCACCATGGTGGGTGTGGGTCCATGCATCCTGAAAAGGATTATTTTTTAGACCTAGATGTAGTTAAGATGAACAGTGTCTCATTTGGTTGGTTAGGGTTAGGGCTAGAGTTCCTATCGGTCAAAGATCTCCTGCTCACTATTTAACCTTAGAGCTTAGGGCGTCAAGGCTAAGGGTGGAGAGGACAAGGACATAGCCTTTTTGGGCCTGTTTGGGCTGGGTGAGGCCTAGAACCAGAAATGCTGCCCTTTTCCAATTAGCAGCTGTTGGACCTGGCATCCTTGGCATGTTTTCCCCTCTCTATTTTGATTCTGTCTCCCTGTTTTTGGCTGTGTGCTGCATTTCTTTTTTGCTGGTTTTAGAACTTTGGTCAATTTACCACTGGTGATCATTGCTAAAGAGCAAGTGTTCCCAGTGTAAATTGTATTTGTAATTGGTTTTTCCATGATTGGCATATTTGATTTACTAATAAGTCCCTAGTAAAGTGCACCAGCCAATCCTTCTGTCTTGTGCTCAGGGCCTGTAAATAAAATACTACTAGCGGGCTTGCTGCATTGATTGTGCCACCAACATGAGTAGCCTTGTAAACATGTCTCAGGCCTGCCACTCTAGTGTCTGTGAGTGCAGTTTTACACTGGCTTGACGTACTGGCAAGTGCACATAATTGCAAGGCCTAAACCTTCCCGTTTACTAAATGTGAAGCACCCCTAAAGCAGGCTCAGGGTAGCCCCATGAACAGGATGTGGTGTATGTGTAAGGTAGGACATGTACTGGTGTGTTTTACATGTCCTGAAAATGAAATACTGCTAATTTAATTTTTCACTATTGCAAGGATTGTCTCTCCCATAGGTTATCATTGGAGCTGCCTTGTAACCTCTTACAAGTGTAACTTCCAATTGGGAAGAAATGGAGATTTGAAGTTTGGAGTCCCTGAACTCACAATTTGAAAATACATCTTTTGGTAAAGTTGGTTTTTTAGGTCGAGGACTGTGTCGCACTGCTGTAAGCAGTGTGGGCGGAGCCCGAAGATTTAATGTTTCTTAGAGGGTGCTTAAAACCCGCTCCTCTTCTCCATTGGCTGGCCTAGTAAATGCTGCCCAGCCATTGGAGGAGAGGGGCATCACTCAGTTCAAGCCCCGTCTTTTTTGGATTCGGGGGCGTTTTTTGAAGCTTCTTTCTTGTTTTCTTTCTCTCCTCGTCCCATTGCCTGGAATTTTACCTTCCAGCCAATGGGAAGAGGAGCGAAAGAAAACCACGCCCCCGAATGCGAAAATGACCGTGCTTTCTCCGAGGCATTCCTGCTAATACCTCGGAGAAACGTGGTGGTGTTTCCGGAGCTGCTCGGCTCCACTCGCCTCCCCCCCTTCCCTTCTGCTGAGGAAGGCTCGCACTTTTCATTTAATTAAGACTGCGCAGCTCTCCTCGGTCCCGCTCTCGCCTCCCCCCTTCCCTCTGCTGCAGCTCTCCTCCATCCCGCTCTCGACTCGCCTTCCCCCCTTCCCACTGCCAATCCCCGGGCCCGCACCTCTCCCTCCCTCTCCAGTGGCCATGCTGCCTCAGCATTTTTTCTTTTTTCTTTTCAAAGCATTCGGGTTAGAACTGAGAAAATCGCAGTGCCAGTCAGTGGGTTCTGCTGATCGACCTTGCCCCCTCTCCGTATTGTGCCCACAGCATGGCATAGGTAGGAGATTAATGGGGACGGGCAATACAATATGTCACAGGCTTCTTTTGATTTGGTGCAAAGCCATTCACATTACAGGTGGTCTGGGGAACTCGCCGATACGCCTGCACTGTCATACTGAGCCTGGCAAGAAGTTAATGGGCCTTTTAGTAGGTGCCGTGCGCTGCAACAGACTGAAATCTGAAACGGCCTCTTGTGTATTCAAAGCTAGCTCCTGAAACTTAGAAGTGTGCAAATTCTCAGGCCTGTCATTCAGGGAAACGGGTCTCAGGGATGGATTAGGCTGGAGGAGGACACCCGGACCTCACGTGCGAGAGTCCAAAGCAGACAGCAGCGGCCACCTGCGCCCCCTGAGGCCTCCTCTGAGGATCTGCCCTTCAGGGACAAACAATCCAAGCAGTCCTTACTGAGCAATTACCGCGAATGCACCGCAGCCAGAAATGCGAGGAATGCCGGGAATTTAATTTGATAATCCACAGGCACAAGGTAGAAACATCTCACAGTTAACCTTGCAGCAAATGAAATCAGAGCGCCTGCCTCTTCTTTCCCTCGCCTCTGCAATTAGCAGAGAAATATTATGTGAGTGTTCCTACTGTATTTACAACTGACAGGGAAAGTAGAAAATACATTTTGAATATGAGAAGGGAAATGGAAGAAACTAAACAAAGGATGACATCTACAAAAAGCATGACACAGTGATCATTCTGTAATGCATTGTGTATTGCTAAGGTGGTAAAAAACACAGCAGCGCATATTGTGTTAATATACTTTAACAGGGTGTATTAAGTGAATCGGGCATTAAACATATGTCCCAATAGTTTTCGTCAATCTAAGTAGCACTCCCAATCACAGGCGCTATTGAACTGGGAAACAATTTAAATGAAGGAATGAATACAAATTGGTATTTTCTTTACCACACCACTGAAACTGAAAAACAAATAAGCAATTTTTCGGCTTCCACTGGACTGCACAGCACTCATTCATAATTAGAGGCCGGAATGCAATTTTTTTCTTCTTTTTCCTACCTTTCTTATTTGCCTCTGTTTTTTCACATGGAACGTGTTATTATGAATGAATCATGGCCTAGTCATGTTTATTCATTGCGAGCCTGTAGCGCTGCCTGTGCTGGATAAACCGTATATTAGAAGACAAAACACAGATGCATTTTCTCCACTACCCTCTGGGCAATTAGGACATAAAAGGAGCTGGCCTATTATAACCTGACTTGTTCTAAAGATTACTACAGGGCGCTGACTGACAGTTTACAATCTGCACGGAGGGAGTGGCTCTTAAAGTCAGTGAAGCAAACACGAGCACAGGTTTTCTCGGTTACACACTTCTGGTCTGTCAGTCATCCTCTCGAGGGCTCTGTGTGTGTGGGGGGCTCTGTGTGTGTGTGTGGCTCTGTGTGTGTGTGGGGGGCTCTGTGTGTGGGAGGGCTGTGTGTGTGTGGCTCTGTGTGTGTGGCTCTGTGTGTGTGTGTGTCTGTGTGTGTGCGTGCGGCTCTCTGTGTGTGTGTGTGGCTCTGTTTGTGTGTGTTGGGCTCTGTGTTTGGGGGGGCTCTGTGTTTGTGTGGGGCTGTGTGTGTGTGTGGGGGGGCTGTGTGTGTGTGGCTCTGTGTGTTTGTGGCTGTGTGTGTGTGTGTCTCTGTGTGTGTGTGCGGCTCTGTGTGTGTGTGTGTGTGTGTGGGGGCTCTGTATGTGTGTGTGGGGGGGGCTCTGTGTGTGTGTGTGTGTGTGTGTGTGTGGCTTTCTGTGTGTGTTACTCTGTATCCGTGAATACTCTCTACTACTCTCTAATGCTCACCTATTGCCATTGTAAATGACAATACCATTTATTTATGTTTAAAAAAAAAGAAAAAAAATGTCGAGCAATGCCAATCGCTCTACCTTTAATAATGCCGAGACCATTGCATTGTAAATGATTGTTAAATTGTGTGTTTGAAAATTCTACTTTTAGAAAGTGGGCCTTTTATTGCTTTACTATTCTGTGCCTCTTCCTGCCTTTGGAATCCATGTCTGGGTTGGACTGACACTTGAGCTGTTTGTGCATTCACTCTAGACAGTCACACAAAGGGAGCTGAGGTGTGCCCTGCATATCCTGATGGCCCATCACCAGGCTGATGGGTCTTCCTGAGCTAGAGTGGTGGGAGTCACTGACACCTGAATAGTACTGTACCTGTCCACACACAAAGCTTTCTCCACACTCCTGTATTGTGTCTGGAGCCAGGACAGGGAAAGCCGGGGTCTTGTGCTTTACAGAGACTTTCCTTTGAAATTTACCTAATTCAAAGGCTGAAACTAGTATACATACTGGAGCTGTGATACCATAACTTTGGAACACTTCTGGTCTAAGAGAACATTCTGCCAGGATGAAGAAGTGAATGCTGTGGGAGGGGAACTGCCACTCTTCTTGTTTCTTTGCTGTGCTGTCCTACTGCTTGCTCGTTTGGTCTTGGGCAGCGAAAGAACTGGAATTTTGCTTTCTACATCCTGCTTGTCAAGATTCTCCAAGGCCTTGTGTTAAGAAGTCTAAGGGCCATCAAAGACTTCACCTGCAGCCCCATAACTCTTCTGCTGGGAGTTTTGGCCTGCTAAGTAGTGCCAATTCCAGTTATGTGCCCTTTGAGATGGTTTTGCTGCAAATGACTCAAGAAAATCCACACATTGACCACCAGCTCCTGTTTTTCCTAACACTGCACCACAGTGCGGCTGAAAAACCAACACCTCGCTGTTGTGCAGCTGAAGAATCGAGCTGAAAGACCACTGCAATCCAATTCCTGACACATGTGTCACTGACGTCCATAGCACCCACTTCAACTCCGACGTAGGCCCTGCTGGGTGGTAAAGAAATCAATGCATCAGCTGCTTTGCTGCTGGGAAATCAACACAGTGCCTGTTAGTTCGCCACCACACGTCTGGGTTTTCGGTGCTCTAAACTCTTCATCGACATTGCCCAGCAGTAAGGAACTGAGGCCACATGCCTGAACTCTACCCTCACAGTAATGAACTAATGCATTACTTCCCTTGATAGTAAGGAACCAACACATTACCTACCCAGCCCTGCAGTAAGGAACTGATGCATCTCCTCCCCTAGCAGTAAGGAACCAACACATCACATCACCTGGGAGTAAGAAACTGATGCATCGCTTTGCTTTTCCAGTGCCTCACCTCCTCTGTGCCTGTTTTTGTCTTTGATTTTAACCCATTTGGTGCTCATGACTGAACAATTCCGTCATGAGCACCAGTGGGCGTGTGCTGTTGACAGAACTGTTTCGTCATAGCATCCGCACATGGAGAAAGCACTGGCATTCCCCCCATGGGCCGCCGATCTAACCCCCCCAAACAGGGATGGCAGCGGGAGCATTTCCGCTGCCACCCTGACCCCTCTTGTCAATCCCATGACGTCAGTGTGCACGACGTGTGCCAACGCCATCAGGAGCCGCCAGACATGTTGGAAGCCATTTGATTTTCAGCCGTCAGAGGGAAGGTAGGTTCTTCCTGCCAGGAGGGTGGTTTGGTCGTGCACTGAAGCATCAGGGGATAGGAAAGAGTTTTTCCTCTCCCCCACCATCTCTTTGCATGGAATTCTTGCTGCACCATCGCACATGGAGTTGCGATCATGCAGGAGGAATGACCAACTAGCAACAGGTATTTTTTTTAGTGAATGAAAGCAACCTCTTGGGCAAGGATCACTTCCTGTGGCGGCCAGTTTCTATTGGCTGTTGTCTGCCCCCTCTGGGGACAGATCGAGCCAATTTTGAGGCCCATCTGCCCCCAGGGGGTTGCAGAAAACTACGCTAGCACCAGGTATTTATAATACTTGTACATGTTTGTGCATGGGGCGAGCGCTTGGAGCAAGGATCACCTCACAATTTGTTTCTGATTCTTGTGGCTGTTTTCTGCCCCCTAGGGCAGATGGGCCCTATTTGAAGGACCATCTGCCCATGGGGGGGGGGGGGGGGGCAGACAACCCACTAGCACCAGGGATATGTATACATTTATGTTTGGGGGTGGCCCCTTGGATAAGGGTTGCCCTAATCGGATGGGGCATCGGACATTTCTTTACTTTTGGCTGTTTCTCTGTCCCCCTTGGTGACAGATTGGCAATTTGGGTAGTGACATAGCATGCTATAATGTTAATTGTTTTATTTCTTGGCATTTGCAATTGTAATGCTTTAATTCTCATTTTTATTCTAGTTCAAGGCTTTTGCTCTTTTGATTGATGTTCCAGGTTGCTGTTTCGTCACTGGTAGTTCTGCAGTTTGTGTAGTTGCATGTGTTTGGTAAGAAAACGGTTTTCATACTATTTAATTTAAATGAGTATCATTTCCCTGCATGAATGTGTTTTTTGTTAATGATATAATATTAGTAATATGTTTAGCTTCTGTTTCATTGTGTGTGAAAATCTTTTTGCATTTGTGCTCGTGTATTTTGTTGTATTGTGGGTAAAGTGTTTTGTTTTTTCTTTCTAGTGGGATATCGTTGTTTTTTGTTGTGTCTCTGCAGAGTAGGTGCTGGTGAGTCTAGCCATCTCTCACAAGTGAGTCCTATAGTTTTTGAGTATATAGATGTTTGTGATAAAGCCACACTCTGTTTATTACTGGTTTTGCACAGTGTTGGTTATTGTTTACTTGTTTGTAAAGTCTCCGTTCTTAGTAAGGATTATCGCTATCTGCAGGATGACTGCTCAGCAGGTTATTGGTATGCTTTTCAAGTCTTTCTCTGACCACGATTATGAGGCTGACTCTGATTCTGAGGCAGAGTTGGGAGTGGAAGATTCAGGCAGTGAATTATCTGTCAGAGAGGAATCATTGGATGATGAAGCCACTCTCAGTACATATAAAGTGCCTGTTTTGAAGAGGACATTGATGTGCTGATAGTGCAGTAAGAGGCATCTGGACTGAAGCCTGGGGCTGCAAGTCTCCCCAATGGAAGATCTGACCACTGGGTTGTCCCAGACATGGTGCAGCCAGAGTTGCCTGCCTTTACTGGTAGCCTAGGATATATGTTAAATGTTACATGTTAGACCTATAAAGCGCACTATCACCCCACAGGCATCCTGGCACTGATGTACACTACCTCAAACAAATTAACATATGTTGTAGTGAAAATTGCACCTACTAATGAAAAGGGGGCCTAAACAGCACTGTTAGGATGGAGCCAGGTCTTCAATTTCTTCCTATACTGCAGAAGATCTTCCATCTGTCTGAGGCTGGTCGGGAGTGCATTCCACAGCCGAGCGGTTGCAGAGCTGAAAGCTCTACCTCCCAGTTTTGTTCTTTTAAACTTAGGTGTTTTTAATAGTTTAGCAGAAGATGATTGCAAGCTTCTGGTAGGAATACACCATTTAAACTTACTCTGCAATGGTTTAGACCCTACTCTGTGTAAAGCTTTAAAAACAATACAGAGAGATTCAAACTGGATTCTCTGGAGCGTGTGGAGCCAGTGAAGCTCATTAAGAGCCAGGGAGGCTGATGATCGCTGTGGTTTCATAAGGGCTAGCTTAGCCGCAATTGTCTGACTTCTCTGAAGTCTCTCAATCAGGAAGCTTGGGGCCTCCAGCAGAAGGGCACTGCAGTAATCCAGCCGGCTGAAAACAACGCTTCTCACTATCTGCGCCCTAGTAGAAATTGGCAGCATTGGGAGGATCTTCCTTAGCACTCTTATTAGGGAGAAACTAGTCCCTACCATTTTATTTACTTGAGTTTCTAAACTATACAATGAATGCTGAAAACATTTGGTATGTACATTTTTTTCAGTTGTTTATGGAGAATGTATTTTTGGAGGAGATTTTTGGGCAAACTAATTTGTATGCTGAACAGTATTTGAGGGACAACCGTGACAGACTTAGGATCACTCTAAAGTTACACGGTTAACTCTTACCAATCTGGAGGAGTTGAAGAAGTTCTTGGGTTTAACTTTTTTGATGGCCTTGATAAGGAAGCCATCAAAGTTTTCATATTGGTCTACTAGTTCCTTGATGACAATGACTACATTTCCAGCAATCATGAATCTTGATTGCTATTTGTTTCTGCTTTGGAAACTGCATTTGTCAATAATGGTTTAGCGTTGCCAAAAGATCCCCCTGATTTTGACCGTCTTTTTAAGATTAAACCTGTCCTTGATCAGTTTGTAGATTGGTTTATTGAGATCTATGCTCCAAGGAAAGAAATATCTGTAGATGAGTCTTTGGTCTTGTTCAAAGCAGCTTGGTTTTTGGGCACTACATTCCTAACAAGAGGGCACACTATGGAATTAAGCTGTATATGCCGTCTGAGAGTAGGAATGGATATGAGTCTAATATCAGGGTGTATACTGGTAGTGTAGAAATTTGGCAGAGATCGATGTTAGCATTTAGCTGAAGCCATCTTGTTTCTGGCAGCCATTTTGTCTGCCATGTGTTCGCTATGTGCTCTATGCTTCTGCTCTGTCGTTTGCCCTTGTGCCTTGCTGAAAGAACTGGCTATACTTAGCCTTTACTACTCTGCAAATGCGCAGATAATTTGTAGCTGCCCATGCACCTGTTTAGGTCTGTTACTGTCAGGATGTTTCTTCTAAAGTCAGCAACTGTTGGCTCCTCCTTCTTTGTTGATTGTGCATTTCTGTATATGTATGGAACTCTCCTATGTGTGCTTGTACCACCTTCTTTTGAGCCCCTGTGTGGGCATAAAAGACCCATGGTTTTTCTACTCCTTGTGCTACTTCATACTCTACCGAATAGTGTTTTGTGAATGTAGTTCCAATTCATGAGGTTTAATAAATATCTCTTTTGACATTTCAGTTTCTGTGCCAACTTCTATTTACTGGTTTGAGGACTTGTGTGCAGAGAAGAGCGAACCCCTAGCACTGGTAGGCCTGGCTGAGGCCCATCTCTGCAGATTGGTGCCCAACCAAGTGGGGCTCATTGGTGACTCAGATGCCTGAAGGTGTGGTCGAAAAGAAGGATTGGAATCTTTCTGCCGACGATCACTGCCAGAGGAGACCAGCGTCTTGGCACCCACTTCGTTTTTCCTCTCTTTTTGATCTGACCCTCCAGGTGGTGCCGGTCCTCGACTGAGATCTCTTCTGGTGTTCGCCATGCAGAGACCATTTGGTTGATTCAGAACTTGGCAGTAGGAATCTGGAGACTTTTGTTTGGTAAGGTCATTTGATGCAACACTTTGCATATGGAAATTGGCCAACATATGGAATTGATTGGATATATATGAATTGCAATTTATATAGGCAGGTAATGAGGGGATGTGCGGTAAATCCGTTCTGCTCGCGGATTTCGCGGATTTTCGGTAAATCCGCTATCCGCGAACTCCTGCGAATTTACTGGAAATCCACGAAATCCACGAGCGGCGGATTTGGGGGGCAAAAGTTCAAGCCTGTTGAACTTTTAACTATGTTAGGATGGCGCCGGCAAGCTGCCAGCGCCATCCTAAAATAGTTACTAAGTTAGCTTCAACAGGAAGCACTAATAGATAAAATAAAGCAGGTGCTCGAGCACCTGCTTTATTTTATCTATTAGTGCTTCTGATGAAGCTAATTTAGTAACTATTTTAGGATGGCGCTGGCAGCTTGCCGGCGCCATCCTAAAATAGATACAGCAGCCCATAAATGTGAGTTTTGTCGAGGTTGGGCAGGTGTGCGTTCTCCCCATATCTATCGTCAGAAATTACCTATGATGCTTGATGGAGGCCTTTGCATTATTGACTTTCACGAGCTCAATCCCTGTGCAGTTCCTGTGACCACAAGCTTCTCTGATCCGCGCCTGTCCTTTTATGCACACAAGAGGCATGTGAACTCGAGGGACCCCGGTGCTCTTCGGTGTGATGGCAAAGTTAATCAGCCCCCCCAAAAATGTGAGTTTTGTCGAGGCTGGGCAGGTGTGCGTTCTCCCCATATCTATCGTCGGAAATTACCTATGATGCTTGATGGAGGCCTTTGCATTATTGACTTTCACGAGCTCAATCCCTGTGCAGTTCCTGTGACCACGAGCTTCTCTGATCCGTGCCTGTCCTTTTTATACACACAAGAGGCATGTGAACTCGAGGGACCCCGGTGCTCTTCGGTGTGATGGCAAAGTTAATCAGCCCCCCAAAAATGTGAGTTTTGTCGAGGCTGGGCAGGTGTGCGTTCTCCCCATATCTATCGTCGGAAATTACCTATGATGCTTGATGGAGGCCTTTGCATTATTGACTTTCACAAGCTCAATCCCTGTGCAGTTCCTGTGACCACGAGCTTCTCTGTTCCGTGCCTGTCCTTTTATGCACACAAGAGGCATGTGAACTCGAGGGACCCCGGTGCTCTTCGGTGTGATGGCAAAGTTAATCAGCCCCCCCAAAAATGTGAGTTTTGTTGAGGCTGGGCTGGTGTGCGTTCTCCCCATATCTATCGTCGGAAATTACCTATGATGCTTGATGGAGGCCTTTGCATTATTGACTTTCACGAGCTCAATCCCTGTGCAGTTCCTGTGACCGCTAGCTTCTCTGATCCGTGCCTGTCCTTTTATACACACAAGAGGCATGTGAACTCGAGGGACCCCGGTGCTCTTCGGTGTGATGGCAAAGTTAATCAGCCCCCCCAAATATGTGAGTTTTGTTGAGGCTGGGCTGGTGTGCGGTCTCCCCATATCTATCGTCAGAAATTACCTATGATGCTTGATGGAGGCCTTTGCATTATTGACTTTCACGAGCTCAATCCCTGTGCAGTTCCTGTGACCGCTAGCTTCTCTGATCTTTGCCTGTCCTTTTATACACACAAGAGGCATGTGAACTCGCATATAAGCCTCGCCCGTTTGGCCCTGCCCCTCACACTAGCGATGTGCACCGTTTTCCCGCCCGGCCTGCCCTTTACCCACACAATCCGCAAAATCTGCGAATCTGCAAATTGCTGGATTTTGCGGATCGCGAAAACGCAAATTTGCAAATTTGCAAATTGCGAATTCGCAAAATTTGCCCATGCTTACTTTTCTCCAGCTTTTGAATAATATGTAACGGCACACTTCTTGTTTAGTGCCACTGCTAAATAGTATTGTATATGCTACAATATTTTTGGCATGCCTGTTTTAAGCACACTTTGTAGAATGTGTTGCTTCTAAGGAGGTACCAATGTGAGTATTGAGCGAAGTCAGTTGGCTCCCCCCAAGGGGACACCTAATAGGGACATGTATATTAAAAATGGTATTTCTTCTATAATGTACAGCGGAGTATGTAATAAATACACTAGCAAGGATCCTGAGTTGCAGTGGCCTATACATGGGTCATTTGATCTTAGAAAAATTCAGTATGTGGAACAATATATGTTTAAGCACAAAAGTAGACAAGATATATTTGACTGTGTACGAATGTGGGAGAAAGAAGCACGTGAGCGAGTGAGAAGAAAAGAAGCTTTGATAGATAAGGAACAACACAAAAATATCTATGTGAAAGCTCTGGAATTGAAAAATAAAGAAATGAAGGAGGTAAATGAGAGAGAGTATAGAGAGCATTGTTTACAGGTAAATGGCAAATTCCTTGTCAGGCGCCCTCTCTACACTCTCCTTAATAAACCAAAGGATGATTCAATTTTGTTAGATCCTTCTCCCCCTCCATATACTTTTCCTTCTGCTCCTATCCTTGATTCTGATGATGATATTTCTCCTTCAGATCAGGAGAAGTCATGATCGGATCTTCTGTGAGAGACTTGCTCTATGCTGATCGCTGATTGTGCGGCTACCCTTAGATCCACTGCTCGTAAAGCTGCTTATGATAGTATTTCTGCTTCTGATCTTTTAGCTGACGTACAACAATGGCAGGAGAGGGAGCAGTTATATTTTGCAGAAATGTTTGCCATCAAAGTAATTGAATGGTTTGGGAAGCATTCCACAGAGTTAGTGTCTTCTGATATAGCAAAGGATTATAAGCAATTGCGTGATGGTCCCCTTTCCTCCCTCAGGTGGCTGACTTATTTAGACTTGTGGTTTAACTGCGAACTGATGTATTCCATTTGCAAGAGGAGAAAAATGCAGCTGCTGCAGCTGCAAAAACACTTTAGTCCACAATACCGCACGCTGACGCTTCAGAGAAAGATAAGAATGTTGTAGTTCATGAAAGACCCATGCGAGAAGTCGCACCATTGTATGTCCCTCCTAGGGGTACGAGAACAGATGATAATAAAAATTCAGTGGCTGCGTCGGGTTATTTTATTTATAATTGAGTTTACACTCCTTGGAGCCGAGCAGATGTTATGGCTCTTAAAGCTGCTTTGCCTGACCCGCGGAAAAATCAGTCCTCTTTTTATGCAGAAGTTGAAGGAGCCATTCGTTCTTGTACCAGGACATTATCTGATATTGATATGTTTTTTGGGCTTATATTACCCCCTGATATGTGGAGATCTATTTGTAAAGTCGATGATCATACAACTTGTGGGGACGTTTGGAAAGAACTAGAAAGGATTGATGCAGAAAGGGAACCCACACAGAAACCACAGCAAGATAATTTAGATCTTCCTAAAGCTATACTAGTTAAATTGAAAACTCTCAAAACTCCTAAAAAGATAGATTGGACTGTGTTAGCATCCTGCAAGCAAAAGGCAGCTGAATCGGTTTCTGACTTCTTCACACGTTTTGAGGAGGCATTCCATGACTTTAGTGGCCAGTCATTGACAGTTGACACGGGCAGGCATCTGTTTGCCAATAAATTTGTCGCAAACATGTTGCCAGGAACAGCCAGTCTCCTAAAAGCCAGTGGAAGTTCATGGACTACTTC
The DNA here is from genome assembly GCF_964263255.1 of Lissotriton vulgaris. Lineage (NCBI taxonomy): Eukaryota > Metazoa > Chordata > Amphibia > Caudata > Salamandridae > Lissotriton > Lissotriton vulgaris. Next base: position 656,697,529 of record NC_141695.1, read on the forward strand.
TTCCCCAGTCTCTCTTTTGACGATGGCCCAGTATTATGAACGTCAGGAATTAGAAGCTAAGGGCAATGAGGATAAAAATAATAAAGAGATGAAAACAAAGGTTATGATTGCTCAGGTTTATGGCCCATCTTAGGGAAATAGTGGTCAAGGCAGACATGCAATGTATCGCCCAGGTAGACCCTCTTATTCCAGAGCAACTTTGTCTATTGATCAGTGCGCTTACTGCAGGGAGATTGGACATTGGGCTTTTGAATGTCCTTGTTCGCGCACTCAGCAGTATCAGCGTGGTCGGGGACAAATGAGTATTTTTTGAACAAGGGTACCCCATAAAGCGAACCTGGGGTGAGTATATATTTATCAAAGGAACAGTGGTTCAAAAGTGGCCTAATAGGCATAACCAATACCAAATACCTAAATCTTTGAATTCGGATTCGAAGGACTCTACTTATGCATAGGAATGCCTTGGATGGGGTAAGGAATCAGTTGAGGTTCCAGTACATCAGAAAGGTCCTTATGTCAAAGCACATGTTTTAGGTTCTACTGATCGGTTTCTGATCGGTTTCTGGTTGATATAGGAGCTACTCTTAGTGCCTTGTGTAAATCCAGGGACGGCGAGAGGGAGCCCCGGGGACGCGGCGGACAAGGTAAGTGTTTTTAAAAGCTTTCTAGCCATTTATTGCAGTATTTAGGGAGGGCGGGAGGGAGGCGGGCGGCGCGTAGTGGGGCTACGCGGAGTGCGCGGGTGGGCGTAGTTTTGTGCCCACTTCGCGTAGCTCCGCGTAGCCCCACTCCGCACACTACGCCCAGGGTTACTCTTCACTCACTCTCGCTCTCTCTTTTGGCTTCCCTTTTGGCCAGTTGGCAGAGGATCCACAGTGAGCATCAAACCGCCTGTTAATTGGAGCCAACTCTGCTAGCTCCGCTGCTTGGCTACTCAACTTGTTCTCAAAGCTTTACTGCCACGCTGTGGGGCTATCCTTTCCCCTTTATGCTCCCGCTCCAGCAGTGCTGCGCTGTCTGTCTGCTGAGGTAAATTGTGGTAGTTACGGCTGTAGTGAAGCTAAATCCCAGGGCACAAGGAGCGCCAGGGGCAAGGCGCCAACTCGCGCGGGAGCAGCGCCAACCCGATGCAACATTGGCTTGGCGCCTGCTCCGCTCGGCTTGCCGTGGGCCCCCGCCACGCCGCACATCACAGCCCCCCTGGCACCTCCGGCGGCGCTGTAATTCAAGAGCCAGGGGCCGAGAGGCTGGATGCTAGGAGCCGGTGTTTGGGGCCTGGAGGTGCGGGGGGCACGAGACAGCACCTTGGCAGTTTGGCAGTCTTGGCGTCCTTCTCCTTCTCCTTCTCCCTCCGCGGCAGCCAGGGTCAGAGTCGTCTCACGTGATGCTGTGACAACCCCTCTCTGTGCTTAGGCAGCTGGAACCCCAGTTCAGCGAGTGAGACAATGAGAATCAGATCAGCGGGGGAGTCAGCAAGGGAGACATTGGTCAGGGCCCCCTCTTTCCACGCAGCCTTGATTCCCCGACTCCCAAGCTGGTGTTTTTTCAGTGATTTTCAGCCACGATTTCGGCCGCGGTGCGCAGCTCTCCCTGCTCTGCCCTGCTCCTGCTGCCTGCTGGTCGAACACGGTCGAAATCCTGGACTGGACTTCCTCTCTCAGAACTGCCGTCATTGTATACATAGGCAGCATGTCAGCAGAATTGCAAACAGTATACACAGGACTGACAACAGTTTTCAGCCCCAGGCACCACATAGTGTCCAAAACCAACGGGCAAAAGTCCATGTGCCAGTATTAGGGTGGATCTCAGCAGCAATTTTTTGAAGTTTGGAGATCGCATCAAAAACTGAAGGAGCATTATCCAGTATGTACATACAGCATCTACTTCCGATGATGCGATATGCACCACCTCGATCAGCCAAGACTACATCTAGGACCTTACGGTTTTGAAGCGCCACAATCCTTGCAATTTGCAGTTCCTCTGTGATGTTTCCAAGTGCCATAGCTGTCTGGTTGGTCACAGCTTCTATGACACAAGCCAATCATCTAATTTTCCTACTGTTCAAAGCAGCACCAACAAAGAAGAATAGTCCCAAATTGAAATCAACGTATTGCTGTAGTGCAGTGCCAGTCTGGTCCACCTCATGATTACTTATTGTTCTTTTGTATCTGTTTTTAGAAATGTCATCAAACAATCAATAGTCCTTGTGATATGATACAGGTGCCAAAAAACACAGGAGGTAACAAAAAGGACACATAACAACCTCCAGACCATCCAACAGGTAGATGGTAGTATCCCTTGTTTCCACAGATGAAATATCTGTTATGACTACTATTGTTACTAACCTCAATGGCCAAAACCTGAGTACATTCGCTTCTTCCTACTGGAATTTTCCCAGCACTGCTCACACACAAATCTGCTCGGGCTCTAGTGACAGCCTTTACAAATGGCCCATTACCCTTGGCAGTTTGTGTATTTGGGTAAACATAATGTGTAGAAGCATTTTCTCGTCGGTACTCCTCAATCTCCCACTTAGTCCCTTTAGCTTGTGGATCACCTTCTTCATCAGGGTAACACGCTTTATTGAGATAGTAGTTTATTCTCCCCATACCCATATCAATAATATTAGCCACTTGGGAAGCCAATAGAAGTGGAAACTTAGTTGCCAAGAGCCATTATGGGAAAAGGGAAGAGGAATGAAAGGTGTTCCTCCCTTTTTTTCTGATGAGCTGGCATCATTCCACACACCCAACAGTCAATAATGTTCATAGCCTTTTGCGTGTGGTGCAACATCTGGATGAACGTGTTGTTCGTATAAGATTGTCTATGCTTCTGCTCATGATAAGGGAGAGTAAAATAGTGATGTTCAATGGGTGCCGGAGTAGTGGCAGTCAGAACTTGTCGAGCAGGAGCCACTTCCTCTGCAACCCAAGTTATCACTGCCATAGTGACCACAGTGACAATAGATCCAATAATGCACATTATTTTCTTATCACAGATTCTTGCAGCAGTTGATGTTTTTTCCTTAGGCATGTTCAACTAGTTGTCGAAGTAACGAAAATCGTTGGAGCAGCCGTTGGTTTCTTCACTGAGGGTTAAGACCGGTGTCACTCCACCCCGAAATCCCCCTCCCTCGTCAGCTCAGGTTCTCACTAACCCAGGATGGTTGCTCAACGAGTCTTTTTCAACAATGAAGTATCTTTCCGTGGTCGCAGTTGGTATCGGGATGCACCAGGGATTGTGTGGTCCGGGAAGACTACCGCGGGTTCTTCAGGTGATATGACTTGGCCTTTCTCCGTATCCAAGATGTCAATTAGGGCAGCAGGTTCCACCAGGGTAGACGGCACTCTTTTGAAATGGGTGGAATTAGCCCAGTACCTCCTGTTTGTCACTCAAACCGCAGTTCTCGTCGCAAGGAGTACTTGCTCTTGGCCGCACCACCTAGGCTCCAAGTTGTTCGACCTCTGGAAGGATTGGCTGTCACCTGCAGACCTGTCAGGAAGAGCTTCTTGAACCTGTTGAAGAATAGAAATTAAACTGTCAGTCAACTGTGATAGACAGTCACTCATCAAAACACATGGTACATCCTTTATGGAGCTTGGCCTAGGAATTCCCCAAATATTCATAGGCCTTCCAAATACCACCTCAAATGGTGTAAGACCAGATCGTGAATGTGGTACTGATCTAATAAACAACAAGACCAAAGGTAGTGCATCATGCCATTTCACGGATTTGGAAGCCTGGATGTTAGCTAGCTTCAACTTGAGAGTAGCATTGTATCTCTCCAGTAGCCCTGCTGATTGTGGATGAAAGGCAGCATGAAACTTCTGCTTAATCCCTAATCCTTTCCAGACATACTCAACAACTTGTCCAATAAAGTGGGGTCCGTTATCACTCCATAAATGTTTACAAACACTGAATCTGGGGAAGAATTCTTTCAGAAGCACCTTTTCTGTAGTAAGAACTGTATTATCCTTCGTAGGGCATGCCTCTATCCACTTACTGAAGGCACATACCACTACTAAGACATATTTCAGATTGATACAGCGTTCAAGCTGGATGTAATCCATTTGCAAAACTTCAAAAGGTGCAGTTGGTGTAGCAAACCCTCCTGTAGGAGTTTGTTTCCCTTTACCAGGATTGTACTGGAGACTAAACAAGCAGGGCTGTACTGTCTTTTTTAGCTGTGCTGGCAATTTCTGGTTGCTCCCAAACTTGCACAAGCAATTTAATTATCGAGGAAGCTCCAACATGTGCCGGCCCATGTGCCATATGAATCATAGGTTGTAGATAGGCTGTGGGCAGCTTCCACCTAGTCATGTCTTTATTTTGCCACCAGCCCTCATCATCCAATGTTCCCTCTTTAGACCATTGCTCAAGTTCTTCAACAGCAGCAGATCTCTGCATGTCTAGCACATCCTGCCTAACATCATGCCAACATTCAGCCTGTGACTTCACTACGTACATGGATGTGGTGCTTCGCTGCATTGCAGTTTCACGAGCTGTGTGATCTGTGAAGGAATTGCCTTGTCCTTATATATCAGTCACTTTCTTGTGTGCGCTACATGTAACAATTGCTATTTTCTTCAGGTATGTCAAGGCAGTCAGAAGGTTATGTACCAATTTTCCAAGCATTATTTGCATCCTGTGGGATGTAAGAAAGCCTCTTTCCTTCCAGAGTAACCCAAAATCATGAGCCACTCAGAAAGCATCGCGGCTATCTGTATAAATGTTCACAGTCAAGTTGGTACTCGTGTCAAAGCTATTAGCTCAGCTATCTGAGCTGACTTCTGTGGAATACGAGCTGTCTTAACTACTGTCTGAAATGTTGTGGTAATTTCAAACAGGACCCATCAACCCACAGTTTCCCATCAACGTTTCAAAGGAGCGTATCTTGCAATTCGACACAACCCTTTGTCTGTTCCAGAGTAAGGAATATACAATCATGAGGCTCCTGCGACTGTCGCAGGATATGGCAACAAAGTAGCTGGATTCAGGGTTGAACATCTTTTCAAAGTGATATAAGGGGCCAAGAGTGTCAATTCGTATCCTGTCAACTTAGCACTAGTTAAATGCTGTGTTTAGTTTGGTTCAAGAGGGCATCAACTGCATGGTGTACTAACACTAACAGTCTATGTGACAAGGCTATCCCTTCACTCTGACGTATAGACACAGCTGCCGCTGCGATAGAACGGAAACACCGAGGCAATGCACGAGCAACTGGATCGAGAACAGCTGAAAAATATGCATAAGGACATTGCTTGTTACAGTGTGTCTGTCCTAAAACTGAGAGTGCACACCCATCTCTCTTGTGTACATAGAGTGTAAAAGTCTTAGTATAATCTGGAGTGTCTAACACTGGTGAGAACAAAGAGCTTGACGCAACTGATGGAAAACATTCTGACATTCATTTATCCATGGAAGAGGCATTGGAGTATCTTTAGTCAAAAGAGCCAACAAGGGTTTAACAATGTGTGAGAAGCCTAAAATCCTTTGCCTACAAAAAGAAGTCAGACCAATGAATGCACACACATCTTTATGAGTTCGGTGCAATTGTGTGTATAAAATAGCTTGAATGCGATCTGGTGTAAGTGCACATCCCTCCTTAGACAGGAGGTGACCTAAATAGGTAACCTTCTGTCTACAATATTGCAATTTCTTCTGTGAAACCTTATGATGGTGTGATGCAAGGAAGGAAAGCAATGACAGCGTTCTGTCTTCACACTGTTCAGGCGTATCAGCTGGCAACAAGATGTCATCGACATATTGTATGAGAGCCACCCCAGTCGGCACAGGGAAAGAATCAAGTTGTCTTTTCAATGCTTGGCTGTAAATACTAGGACTCTCTGTATACCCTTGGGGAACTCTACAGAATCTAAATGATTGGGTATTCAAAGTGAAGCCGAACATATATCGGCTATAAGGATGAATAGGTATCGAGAAGAAAGCATTCTTCAAATCAATCACAGTAAAGGTAAAAGCAGTCGGAGGAACCAAAGTAAGAAGTGTTGTGATGTTAAAATGGACTGTGATATTTTTAGATGCTGATTGTAAATATAAAACTTAGAAATATTGCCTTGTTGGATATATATATATAATATTAAAAAAATAACTGACCATGCCTAAAGGTGGAATACAAATGTATATATTAATACTGTTTAACAATAATGTACACAACTGAATTTATGATATATTTTTTATACATTTTGCAGTGTTGTCTTTTTTGTTTCTGTTGCAAATGACGGTCTCCTGATGAAGGCAGTGGCCGAAACGTGCGTAGTGTTCCAACCCACCGCATTGCCAACGTCTATAGTCCCTTTACCAACTAGTCATTTTGTGTTGATTTATGTGTCCTTCTGTATGTTTTTTATTATTGACCAGATTTACTTGTTATAACAAGAATTTTTGAGATTCAGTATAATTGAATGAAGATAAAATAAGAAAATATAAATAAACAAAATATATTTTTATAAAATTCAGTCAGTAATTGTTTGTTTCTTCATGTTGTCATGTGTACTGTATTGATACAGAAGTCTACCTTATAGGATATGGCATATAAGATATAATCTGTTTGCTACAGTTCTCCTTTTTTCAAATGACTGTTATTCCCTACGTGTAGCAAACGCATTATTAGTAGGGGTCCCCTGTTTTTTCAAAAAGTGATGTCAGAGACTACCGGGCACTGTGGCACTACAATCTTGATAACCTCTCGTAGATCAATGATAAACCAGTAGATCTTAGTATCTTTCTTCTAAATAGGAAGGATAGGGCTATTGCAAATATTGTAAGGAACTTCTTCCACAACCCCCACTTCAATCAAATCATGAACAATGCGTACAAGTGCCTCTTCACCTTCTCGAGAAATTTTGTATTGAAGTAATCGTGGCAATGAAGCTTGACATGAATGTGCACTGGTGGAATAACCATTTGCTCCACATCAGTGTCTGAAGTAGCCCACAAGTACTAGGGAGTGAAGCCAATGCAATATCCTCTCTAATGAGACAGGACTTCTCAACCACTGGATAGTTATTATTCAAAATAACATGCACACCTTCTGGGGAACAACGTATCCTAGCCCTAAAATACTTGAGCATATCAAGACCCACAATATTGTCCGGTTTGTTAGGGGAAAGCAGAAATGGACATGGACCAGTAACTTTATCAACATGGAATGCAAGGGGTTGTGACAGTGGGCTAAGGGAAGGTGTCCCATCGAACAGGGAAGCCCTTGAACTCAATTCTCGTGAGAAATGCGCATGCGCGGCCGCCCGCGCATGCGCATTAGTATTCGAAATGGCGGCGCAAATCCAGGGACGGCGAGAGGGAGCCCCGGGGACGCGGCGGACAAGGTAAGTGTTTTTAAAAGCTTTCTAGCCATTATTGAAGTATTTAGGGAGGGCGGGAGGGAGGCGGGAGGGAGGCGGGTGGCGACCGGCTGCGCACCGTCTGCGGAGCGCGCGTAGTGCCGCCTGGCTACGCCCGCTACGCAAAATGCGTAGGAGACGGCACTACGCACACTCCGTGCACGGAGCGTAGCTGGCCGCCCACCCCTAGTGAAGAGTGCCTTTGACTTTCTGGTCCAGTTCATGTTTTGCATCTACCCCAATTGCCACAAATCAAAGCGACCCTCACCATCAAAACACCTTGCTATCCTCAATAAACTGTACACTGACGACAGCCATCAAGGCGCTCACTTGGTAAACACAAAAATTGGAAATTCAAATGGACACAATGCAGGCAGTAGCAACAGCTATGATTAACATAGAAGGTAAAATTGATATTTTAGCAGGAAACTTGGAGTTGATGAAATCACAGACAACAGTTGGGTTCTCTTGTTTACCAATAGTTGAGAAGCTCAGCTCGCTCCCTGAAGTTTTAACATCAATAATTTCAGAGATAAAGCAAAGACAATTAAAGCCCGTAGACCAACCAAATCAAAACACAGCCGAAAGAACACCAAGTGAAGTGCCTGATCTATATGGTTTTATATTTTTTGTTCAGTTTCAAGGTTGGCATTAATGCGATGTATTTAGTTTCAGCTTTTGTGTGTGCAGTTTTCTATCTATTTACAATTTGTTTGGGTTTTCTTTTTTGTAAAGAAAAAAATAAAATGTGATGGCGGAGGTATGGACTGGTGCTTGGCTGGCAGTGTGGATGGACGAGCACTTGGCTGGCATCGTGTGTGGTCTGGCTCCTGGCTAGCAGTGTACATAGACTGTCATTTGGCTAGTTGTTTGGGTATACTGGCACTAGGCTGGAAGTATGTGTGGACTGGCACTTGGCTGGTGGTGTGCGTGGATTGGCACTTGGCTGACAGTGTGCATGGACTTGCGCTTGGCTGTCGGTGTCTGTGGACTGGTGCTTGGCTGGCGATCTGCATGGACGGGTGCTTGGCTGGCAGTGTGTGTGGACTGGCGCTTGGCTGGTGGTATGCGTGTACTGGAGCTTGGCTGGCGGTGTCTGAGTTGTGACTTGCTGCTGGTCACTACGCACATTGGTAGCCAAACACCAGTCAACACAATCCATCAGCAGGTGTGGTTGCTGTGAAAGGCATGTGGGCGCATGAAAGTGATGGGCCTTTGAATGGCACTGTCTTTTGATGTGAGTGTTGTAATGTGCTGGGCCTGTAGCTCGTGGTGTAGATGGTTTTGTGTGTGTCACACGTAAGAAAAGTATATGAATGGCCTGTAAGGGGGTTGATGCTTTATCATGGCTTTACAGCTCATGAGCTGTGAGTCACTGGTTCAGTTTTTTGTCCTTTCAATTATTACCAGTGCATTTAACTTTTGTAACATCTCTTGTTAATAAAATGTTATATATTGAACCATCAGTCACCCTTTTGCCAAATACAAACAGTATGGGGTCGATTCCGATTCGGGAAAAAACGCTCCGAATAGCCGTTCGGAGCGTTTTTCCTATACGAATCGTACCCTGCAACGTCCCTTGTACGTACGACGAAGTACGATTCGTACCAGGAGCTGGACTCCGTACGAATCGTACAGAGACCGTATGAATCAAATCCCCGTATGAATCACGCTCGGAACCCACTGTACGCGACATCTGTACGGTTCGCGGCTGCTTTTTCTGACCCGGCAAGTACGATTCGTGTCTAAGGGAGCTGAAAACGGCCATAAAAGCAGAGTACGCCCCGAAACAGGTACGGAATGCCCCCCCCTGGGTACGGTGCTTCCACCCCATGATCGCAGGGGTACAGTGCGCACCCCTGGAAACACGGGGTGTACGCACCGTACTCTGTGATCTTGGGGTGTATGCACCGTGCCCCATGTTCACTGGGTGTACGGTGCGTACACCCTGCGATCGCAGGGTATGGTGCGTACACCCCATGATCTCAGGGGTCCGCACCGTACCCCTGCTATCATGGGGTGTACGCACCATACGGTGTGTATGTGATTGTGTGCTTTTCCATACGAATCGCCATTACCTGACGTGGACCGTACGAATCGCGTCCTCATACCCCGGTCCGGATCGTACTCGTCGGGTCATACGGCATGTGTACGAGTCATACGATTCACTGTTTCAGCCTTGCAATACGTACGGATCACAACGATTTGGATGGATTGACGGAATACGCATCGTACTACGCGACTCGGACGGACGGACGGGTACAATTTGTACGGCAATGGCTGCGGATGAAAATCGTACGCACGTTTTTTTCAAGGATCGGAATCGGCCCCTATGTGTGTGTGCTTAAGAAATAGATGGTTGTGCAGTAACATTTGTCTTTTCGGGATCACTGAAAGAATATCGATGGACAGAATATCGACCTACAGAAATATCAACGCTGGAATATCGAAGGCAAGTATATTGACACCCTATCTACATTAACAGTGGAATTACAAAAATATCGAAAAAAATATTGGTATTAAAAATATCGGGTTTTTTTCCATGAAAAAAAAGAAAAATAAAGTAAATAATACTTATAAATAAAATAAACATATTTAAACATATTTAATAATGTTTAAAATCAATAAATAATACATATTTATTAATAAAACTTTAATTAAAAATATACATTTGGGGGCCGATTCCGATCCGGTAAAAAGCGCTCCGAATAGATGTTCGGAGCGTTTTTCCTGTACGAATCGTACCCTGCAATGTCCCCCGTACGTACGACGAAGTACAATTCGTACCAGGAGCTGGACACTGAAACTAATCATACAGAGACTGTACGACTCTAATCTCCGTACGAGTCTCACTCGTAACCCGCTGTATTGACATCTGTACGGTTCGCGGCTGGTTTATACGACCCAGCAAGTACGATACGTGTCGGGTATGCACAGTACGACCCTTTTTCTACAGGAGCTGAAAACAGCAGTGAAAGCAGAGTTCGCGGCAAAACAGGTACGGAACGGCCCCCCCGGGTATGTGCGTAACCCTGCGATCATGGGGGGTACTCACTGTACACCCAGCGTACATGGGGTACGGTGCGTACCCCATGTACGATGGGTGTACGGCACGTACCCCATATTCGCTGGGTGTACGGCGCGTACCCCCCATCATGCGATTGTGCTCTTTTCCGTACAAATCGCCCTTACCTGACGTGGAGCGTACGACTCGCGTCCTGATACCCCGGTCTGGATCATACTCGTCGGGTCGTACGGCGTGTGTACGAGTCGTAGGGAGACGGCTCCGGATGTGCATCGTACCGACGGTAATTTTACCGGATCGGAATCGGCCCCACAATATATAATATATGCTTACTTAATAATACTATTTTAATTAATTATGAATTATTAAAAAATACTATAAATTACAAATACATCTACACACATAAAATAAAACATAAATAAAAAATAATCATTATATTTTATACATTAAAAAAATGAATACACTCTCAATATTTTTAAAGTTAATTAAACACAACATTATCTAAAAAAATACAAAAAATATTAAATACATAAATAAATAAAACTACTATTTAAAGTCCAAAAAAACTACAGCAATTAAAACATTGGATAGCGTAGAACATACAATTACTATTCCCACTCCAGAAAATTCAACAGTAGGGAAAGCGTTAAATAGCGTAGGGTAAAAATTGCTATTCCCACTCCAGAGAGTGCAACAGTAGGAAAACGTTGGGTAGCGTAGGGGTAAAAATTACTATTCCCACCCCTGAGAGTGCAACAGTAGGAAAACTTTAGATAGCGTAGAGGTAAAAATTACTATTCCCACTCCAGTGAGTGCAACAGTAGGGAAAACGTTGCATAGCGTAGGGGTAAAAATTACTATTCCCACTCCAGGGAGTGCAACAGTAGGGAAAGCGTTGGATAGCGTAGGGGTAAAAATTAGTACTCCCACTCCAGTGAGGTCAACAGTAGGGAAAGTAAATACTTCATATATTAATAAAAATAAATTAAATAATAATACCAATTACAAATTAAATAAAATAATAACCAATTTAATAGAATATAATAATTAATCAATTAAAATACAAATACAAATTAAATATTAAAAATAATTACCTATTAATACAAATTAATTACCAATTAACAATTGATAAATAATTAACAATTAATTCAAAATAAATACCAATAAATAAATGTAAAACTTTAATTAATTACAATGAAATTACTTCCCACCCTATTCCCCTATAAACCCACAACCCGCTACTGAAAATAAATTAATAACATTAACATAATTATCAATTAATAAACATAAATTACCAATTATAATTAAATTAATTACCAATTAAAAATTAATTAACAATTAATTCAAGATAAATACCATTAAATAAATTAAAACATTTAATTAATTATAATTAAATTACATCCCACCCTATTCCCCTGTAAACCCACAACCTGCTACAGAAAATAAATTAATACAATTAACATAATTATCAATTAATCAATTACCACAAATTCATTCCCAAATATAATTAAATTAATTACCAATTAAAAAATAATTAACAAGTAATCTGAGATAAATACCAATAAATAAATTAAAACATTTAATTAGGTATAATTAAATTACTTCCCACCCTGTTCCCCTATAAACCCACAACCCGCTACAGAAAATAAATTAATACAATTAACATAATTATCCATTAATCAATTAATAAAAATTAATTACCAAATATATTTAAATTAATTACCAATTAAAAATTAATTAACAATTAATTCAAAATAAATACCAAAAAATAAATTAAAATATTTAATTAATTATAATTAAATTACTTCCCACCCTATTCCCCTATAAACCCACAACCCGCTACAGAATTATATTACGCAAAAATTAAATACCATAAAATGAATTACTTAAAATAAATTCTAAAATAAATATACACTCTTCACACATATACTAACATAAAAAAACTTCAAACAATTCGATATTAATAAAAAATCGATATATTTAATACCTATATTATATACTTCGAGATTTTGACTTTCTATATTTATGTAAATCGATATTAACGTACTTACCTCAAATTCGATATTTTTGTTGACTATATTCTGTCCATTTGATATTTTGTCCATTCTATATTTTTAATTTGATATTACTGCAATTCAATTCGATATTTTTGTTGACTATATTCTGTCCATTTGATATTTTGTCCATTCTAAATTTTTTATTCGATATTACTGCAATTCTATATTTTTGACTCGATATTTTGACTGTATACCGTCTTTTCAGTCTTTCTCTGGCAGGGTGTGCATTACAATTCCTATATATCACCACAACCAGAATTTTTCAGTGGACGTAACAGTATATCACTTTAAAAAATCTGCGATACTTAGAAGAAGTCACAGGTGAAAACGTTGGCACATTGGCACAAAAAATGTTTCAACTGTTAGTTTCTATAGTAAAACCTCGAAGGATCTATACAAATGACCCTTTGCTGAATTTAGAATTGCATCTACTTCTTATAAATGGATGGCTTTCTGAGATTTATTATTGCTTTCACACCCATTTCTTACCACTAACTGGAAGAAGGTTGAAAGCACAAAAAATAAGAAAAATAGGCTATGTCCCAGTAAAATGCCAAAACTGTGCAGAACATTTTGGTTCTCTGAGAAAAGTCTGGCTGTTCCTGAACGCTGGGAAGATGGTGATTCTAGCAGTAGAAACTCTTTGTTGATACCATTTGCAGGGGTGGGAAACAGATGCTTTCTTCTGAAGCCCTTTTCCACCATTTTTCTCCAAAAAAACAGAATGTAGCTGTATTTTGGATAATTTCTGGGTACTCTTCAGGGAAATCCACAAACCCTGGGTACCTTTAGAATCCTCAGGATGTTGGAAGAAAAGGACGCACATTTGGGGGTCGATTCCGATTCGGGGAAAAAGTGTCCGTCCCAATCGTATCCGGAGCGCTCGCCGTATGAATCATACACGTCCGTCCGAATTGCGTAGTACGATACGTTTCCTGTCAATCCGTCCGAATCGTCATGAACCATACGAATTGCAAGGCTGAAACCGTACGCCACAGATCCTCACAGTGAACCGTAAGATCCGTAAACATGCCGTACGACCCGACGAGTACAATCCGGACCGGGGGATGAGGACGCGATTCGTACGGTCCATATCAGGTAAGGACAATTTGTACAGAAAAGCACACAATCACATAAACACGTACAGTGCGTATACCCCATGATCGCAGGGGTACGGTGTGTACCCCCGCGGTCATGGGGTGTACACCCGTACCCCTGCGATCGCAGGGTGTTCGCCGTACACCCAGCGAACATGGGGTGTGCACACCGTACCCGGGAGGACCATTCCATACCTGTTTTGAGGCGAACTCTGCTTTTATGGCAGTTTTCAGCTCCCGTAGAAAAAGGGTTGTACGGTGCGTACCTGACAAGGATCGTACTTGCTCGGTCGGGAAATCCCTTGCCGAAATGTACAAACGTCGCTTGCTGCGTGTGCGGGCGGCGATTCGTACGGGAATACGAGTCGTACGGTTCTTGGTACGATTCGTACGGGGAGCTGCATTGGGAGCTAATCGTACTACATCGTACGTACGGGGGACGTTGCAATCAATCAATCAATCATTGACACTTACAAAGCGCGCTACATACCCGTAGGGTCTCAAGGCGCTGGGGGGGGGGGGTGCCGCTACTGCTCGAACAGCCAGGTCTTCAGCTTCTTCCTGAAGGAGAGGTGGTCTTGGGTCAGGCGCAGGTCGGTCGGGAGGGAGTTCCAGGTCTTGGCGGCCAGGTAGGAGAAGGACCTTCCTCCTGTCGTCGCTCTTCGGATGCGGGGGACGGCGGCGAGGGCGTGGTTGGCTGATCGGAGGTGGCGTTTGGGAGCGTAGAAGTTGACTCGGCTGTTGAGGTAGCTCGGGCCTTGGTCGTGTAGGGCTTTGTGTGCGTGGGTGAGGAGGCGGAAGGTGATTCTTTTGTTGACTGGGAGCCAGTGAAGGTCTTTCAGATGTCCGGAGATGTGACTGGTTCGTGGGATGTCGAGGATGAGTCTGGCTGAGGCGTTCTGGATCCGCTGGAGTCTCTTCTGGAGCTTGGCGGTGGTACCGGCGTAGAGGGCGTTGCCGTAGTCCAGTCGGCTGGTGACGAGGGCCTGGGTGACGGTCTTCCTGGTCTCGGTGGGGATCCACCAGAAGATCTTCCGTAGCATGCGTAGGATGTTGAAGCACGCCGAGGAGACGTTGTTGACTTGCCTGGTCATGGAGAGGGAGGAGTCCAGGATGACGCCCAGGTTTCGTGCATGGTCAGTCGGTTTGGGTGCGGTGCCCAGGGCGGGGGGCCACCAGGAGTCGTCCCAGGCGGAGGGTGAGGAGCCCAGGATGAGGACCTCCGTCTTGTCCGAGTTCAGTTTCAGGCGGCTGGTCGTCATCCACTGGGGTGCAGGGTACAATTCGTATGGGAAAAACGCTCCGAACGGCTATTCAGAGCGGTTTTTCCCGAATTGGAATCGACTTCTTGATGTGGATATCTTATGTGGACATAAAGTTACAGGGGCCTAAGCACAAACTGCCCCAAAATAGCTGAAAAAAGGCTTAGCACGAGGCGGGGGTAGGAAGGCCTAGCAGCAAAAGGGTTAACACATCCCAGGTACTTTGTGATAAAAGTGACACATCCATAGTTTCCTACGGATGAAGCGGTTTGGAATCTTTTAAATGTGATCTCTTGACTTGTGTATGTTGTTTTTTTGGTTTTTTTAGTCTCGTTTTATTCAGATGAATATTGGCTATTTTGTTTGACTAGTGCAGTGACTTTTTGTAGTGCTTGTACTGTGTTATTGTGTGTGTATGTACAAATGCTTTACATATTGCCTCTGAGATAAGCCTGGCTGCTTGTGTCCAGCTACTAAGGGGGTTATCTTTGGTGTGTAACTCCCTTACCTTGACAGGAATAAGGGTCCCTAATTGGACAGGGTGTAAGTCGCTGCAAACTAGAGACCACATTTCTAATGGCAACCACCACTATAAGCCATTATATTAACAAAAAACACATTCTCAGCCAATGCACTCTGCTCATTCACAACAAGCATACTCATTCAACAATTCAATTTCTCGACAAACATTGCAAAACACCACAAAACACATCTCTGTGCTTATCTATACCTACTGCCACAGAATGGTACCTTTACTCTCACACAAATGGCTATTCTGCCCTATACCACTATCAAACACACATATCACCAACAAAACACAAAACTATATTACACATAATCTTAATCTCCTCAAACACACTCCCCTTTTCATAAAAAAGCTCAAAACAATACTTACTCCTAACAGATCCCATTGCAGCACCAGGAACCCTTTAGTCAACCTTCTCCTATATCATCCTTCAAAACACTCCCTCCTCTTTTTAACAAAAACATGCAAACAAGCACTCAATACAATCCACCCCAAATACTACCTCTTCTTGCTACCAAAACAACTACAAACCCTCATAACCCCTGTTAATCATCTCTCACACACCACATACACTCTCCTCCAACACACATTACCACCCTTTTCCCTTCCAACATACATTACCCACCAGCACTTTATAATCAAATTCTACACACAAACCCATTATACCAGTATCACATGCCTACTCCACAAAAAACAAAGATAGCACACACATAGAATTTTTCACTACATTCCATCACAAGATACAAACAAAAGACCCCTTCCTTCCTCCCCACAAATAACACATCCTAAACTAAATTTGAATACAAATGGGGGCGTGGCAAAGCTGGCGAATAAAATGACTGCCTTGCTCTAGAGCTCCATTTGGTTCTCCAGCCTAATGGCATGTCCCTGAGGCCAGCGCCGACATCACGCAGCAGGCGTGATGTGAGTGACATCGGAAGAGAAGTCAAACCTTCCTGTGCAAGATCGAATCCTCTCGGTGCCCAAGAATGGCCGCAATGGCGACGAGTGTGCCCTGCAGCGTGTATGGCCGATGTTGCCCAGAGCAGCTCCAACCACATGCGTCACGAGTGAGAGTCTCTGCGCCCCTCCTAGTGCTGATTGCCCCGCAGCCCCTCTGAACTCCTGCTGACTGCCAGGATATTTATTGGCACCGGCAGAGTGGTAAAACCCAATCTCCTATGCGGGGCCTGCTGGTGGAGGGGCGCCTATTGCAACACCGCGCTGCCTCTCCGCTACCAGCCTTGGGAACTCTCCTGCTACCGCACCCACATTTGGAGGCAAGCGGGGAGGTTGACGCTGGGGGATTGCGAAGTGGAGTACATCAAGAGCTCCTGCCGAGGGCGACGTTGATTGGAAGATGCTAGTCCTTCTGCCCTAGTTTGCCACCTGTTGTCTTCCCCGCGGAGCAGCACTTTGCGCCCTCCCTTCCATTGGGAGTTGACCCTCGTGTGGGCCCATGTCCTGCTGTTGAGTGGACTCCCTGATCTTGCACTCCTGTGCAGTGTCCACGGTCTTGAGACTAACCCAGAGGTCTTCAAACTTTTGTAAGTTGAGCCCCCCAGCTGAATTTCTATACATGTCGGCCCCCCACCATAATCTACCGCAACCAGCGTATCCCGGGCCATATTTGGCAAATAATGTTAAACACAGTAAGAGTTTAGTAAACTGTAGGTTTGTGAGTGTGTGTGGTTAAATGACAGAGGCTTATTACACAGCTCAAAACACAATATACCAAATTAAAATGTGTGCAAATTGTTTTTACTAGGATGCTTTGTTTTACACATGACAGATTGATAATACCACCAACAGAGACGGTCAATCTGTGGATGGATTTTTGCTACTGCCGTCCTCAGGTTGTGCTCCACTTCCAGTCTAGAATGGTACTTAGTCTCTGCCCAAAATGCCCCCTTCCCCCCATGGACCTTGAAAAAGCCCTCTTGCCTTCACAGGAAACCAGGAAGAAAAGGCAGCTAAAGTGTAATGCAGAAGCTTTATGTCTAAACATTTCATGGCACTTCCTGCAATCTCAGTAACCAAACCAAACAACTGAAGAGCTGAGAGGAAGCACTGCTTCAAAACAGCCTCATATTTTCTCAATTCAGCACTCAATGTTTCTGCTGGAGGAGCATAAGCGCATCTACATACCAATATTTAAAATGCCTAGGCTACATTGTCTATATAGGCACAAAACATTGTAGTAATGTACATGAAAAAACAATAAACCCTGTCTGTGCTTCGGGACCATTCTACTAAAAAGAGTCCAGCAGCATTTTAAAGACCAGCCATGAACCACACTTGCAAATACAATCCAGCAGGGTTTTAATGAACCGCCCGTAAACCGGAGAAAATGAAGAACCATATGACACGTTTATTAAAAGGTAAACAGAATGCAGGAAGTGGGTTAATGCCAAAACATACCTGGCCAAGCACTTTCACTGGAGGATACCTGAAATTTGCATCGTCCCAGGACAGCTGCTTCAAAGCCCTTCCTTCTTAGAGGCTCTACCGAACAAGGATTTGGAAGGGCTGCAGGTTGGGAGTTCATTCACTTATCCACCAGTGTGCCTAGTTCCTGCGCTGCCTAGGAGCCTTTCCCATTCACTCACTCACTCATCCATCCATCAATCCATCCATGTGCCCGATTCCTGTGCTCCCTAGGAGCCTATTTCTCATTTACTCACACATCCATCCATGCGCCAGATTCATGTGCTGTCTACAAGCCAGATTCCCACAGCTGGTTCCTGCACTCCCTAGGAGCCTGTTTCCCATTCACTCATCCATCCATGTGCCTGGTTCCTGCGCTCCCTGGTAGCCAGCTTCCCACAGTTGCTTCCAAGCCCTCCCTGCCCGGAGGCTTCACCGCACCAGGGCTTGGAAGGGCTGCAGGTTTAGAGTTCATTCACTCATCCACCAGTGCGCCTGGTTCTTGCGCTCCCTACGAGCCATTTTCCCACTCACTCACTCACTCATCCAGCCATCAGTGCACCTGATTCCTGGGCTCCCTAGGAGCCTGTTTCCCATTCACTCATCCATCCATGTGCCTGGTTTCTGTCCCAGGGCTTTGAAGGGCTGCAGGTTGTGAGTTCATGTCTGCAACAAGTCCCTGCTCGACCTGGGAAAGCAGTTTCAATCAGGCCGCCCCCCATGGACGAAAGGGTGGGGAGGGGCAACGGGCAGACATGTGTTCCAGCCTGTCCCTTCTCAAGGGACATGCGCACAGGTAAACAAGCTTCACTGAATTATGCCATCACGTGGCAGTAATAGAAATACAAGCACTGGCAAAAGCAGCCGTTTTGTACACTGAAAGGTTTAAATGCTAGCAACACCCCAGGGCGATGCAGCAGTACAAGTCTCTCCCACAACAGCCACGGCTGCAGACGTGCAAGAAACACACACACACACACCCACCAAGACGCACACACACACACAGACTAAACAGCAAAAACACACACACACTAAACAGCATAAACACACACACACTAAACAGCAAAAATACACACACACTAAACAGCAAAAACACACACACACTAAACAGCAAAAACACACTCACTAAACAGCAAAAACCTGGGCTGCAGAACTGTAAGAGACCAACTTGAGGGATCAAGCACACCCAACAGGCATCAGCAACACAAGGTGTAAAGACACCCAAACACAAATGAACTCCATGCAGCCACAGCGCAGATTTACAAAGCATACATACAGCTACAGCCAAACGCTCGAGGGAGAAGGTGGAGGGGGCAGAGTGGACCACTGCCAGAGATGGTTTATTCTTACTGCTGAAATGCTCCAGCTGCACTGGGAGGCACGAAGTCTCCTCTGCTAAAACCGAAAGCGAACAATTCGGTTTTAGCAGAGGAGACTCCGTGCCTCCCAGTGCAGCTGGAGCATTTCAGCTGTAAGAATTAACCGTGTGAAATTCCAGAAGCATGGGCATGTCGATTTCCCCTCCCTCCAACCCTCCGTTATGGGGGCACAGACAAACATCAGCCCCACATCTAGGACACCCTCTCCCCCCACTTAGTCTTTGAAAAAGCTCTCTTACCCGTTTTGATTTCCGAAGCAGTCCTTCACAGCTAGGTGACTGTAAAAGATAGGAACACATTCACAGGAAGAAAAGGCAGCCAAAATATAAAGCAGGAGCTTTATGCCCGCAAATTTCGCTGCACTTCCTGCAATATCGACTGCTGCCCACCTGAGTGGTGGAATGTCAATGGTGACGTTCCTACATGCTGATTGGCTGCTGCTCTGGCTTTATCCAATCAAAACTCCCCATTAGAAATGGGTGATAATTTGGACGTTGGACAGAGGGAAAAGAAAACAACAAAGGTAAGCTTTTACGGTGGAGTGCGCCCCCCCCCTGGGATGGCGCAGCGCCCCCCCCCTGGGGGCCGCGCCCCACAGTTTGAATAACTCTGGCCTAACCCCTTCTCATCACCTTCGTCCTGCAGCGCCTGTGCCCCCCTGATGTGTGTGGGTTCCTGTCTTCCACCAGCAGCCGCAACAACCTGGAAACGAACAGCAGGATTGAGGTGATTCTTCTTTTTTATTTGCGCAGGCTATTGGGGTGGTGCTTCTTCCACCCGGTCTTTGCCCACATCACCCCTGAAGTTTGACCAACTGGCCTTCTGATTCCTCCCCCAGGGGGGGGTCGGTTATTGCTACCTAGTATATGGCATGTCGAGGCGGGAGAGATCGTCCACCCTGGAAATACCCGCTGAGGCCTAGCGGGTCATGGCAACTTCGCTCTGCGCGGTATGGGACACAAAAAAACCCTAGGCATAGAACTTTTCCTTTTGAAAAACTTACGGACACCACCCCTGTGCAAAACCCCACCATGGCGGAGTCTGAGCAGCGCTTAGGCCAGGGAGAGGGATCCTCCGATCTGGCGCATTCTCTGCTCCAAGAGATGAGAGCAGGCTTTAAGGCATTGGACACCAGCTTTGATTCCCCCCCATTTAAAAGAGTCAACTGGGGAGGTAGCAGTTTCATTAACTGTGCCTCCAGGACTTGGAACGAGCTTCCCTTCGATCTCAGGTGCGCGCCGTATCTCTTCTCCTTCAGAAAAGGTTTGAAGACCTGGCTCTTTGCTCAGTAGCATACATTCTTTTCCCCCAGCAACCAGTGCTAGCTCCAGGACACCCCAGGGTAACCGTGCGCTCTGCAAATGTGACTAACATAACATAACATAAGATAAAATAAAACTATCTCCAGACCTGGCGCCAAAGTTCAAGCTCATGACAGAAGGCTGGATGTAGCTGAGGCGCGCATCTCCGACATTGAGGATGGGACTGCTCAATCCGCCAAACATCTAGAGCGCATGGAACGCATTTTGAAGGAGTTGGCCATCAAAAATGCGGACTATGAAGCACGCAGTCGCCGAAATAACATATTTAACAACAAGGGGTGGTGATGGACAGAGTTTCTGAATTAAGCAGAATACTCTCACCCAGTCAAGAGATCAGGGCTAGATCCAACACCGTTTTTTAGCTCACTGCACCATCCCAGTTCAGAACCTGGCTATATGCAAATTAGTCTGTTCCTGTCCCAGTGCATGATGGGAACAGGGCAAACCAAACTACCAAGCCAATTCTTACACTGGGAAGGAAACAAGCTTCCGGGGACCGGTTTCTGGCATTTTAGCCGTCGTCGGCCCGGCTTGCTTGAATCCTGATGGTGCAATGAGCAAGGGACTCACATCTGAGTATACCCTTCCACTCTTAGGGTGGACAAAATATTTAACAACAAGGGGTGGTGATGGACAGAGTTTCTGAATTAAGCAGAATACTCTCACCCAGTCAAGAGATCAGGGCTAGATCCAACACCGTTTTTTAGCTCACTGCACCATCCCAGTTCAGAACCTGGCTATATGCAAATTAGTCTGTTCCTGTCCCAGTGCATGATGGGAACAGGGCAAACCAAACTACCCAGCCAATTCTTACACTGGGAAGGAAACAAGCTTCCGGGGACCGGTTTCTGGCATTTCAGCCGTCGTCGGCCCGGCTTGCTTGAATCCTGATGGTGCAATGAGCAAGGGACTCACATCTGAGTATACCCTTCCACTCTTAGGGTGGACAAAATATTTAACAACAAGGGGTGGTGATGGACAGAGTTTCTGAAGTAAGCAGAATACTCTCACCCAGTCAAGAGATCAGGGCTAGATCCAGCACCGTTTTTAGCTCACTGCACCATCCCAGTTCAGAACCTGGCTATATGCAAATTAGTCTGTTCCTGTCCCAGTGCATGATGGGAACAGGGCAAACCAAACTACCAAGCCAATTCTTACACTGGGAAGGAAACAAGCTTCCGGGGACCGGTTTCTGGCATTTCAGCCGTCGTCGGCCCGGCTTGCTTGAATCCTGATGGTGCAATGAGCAAGGGACTCACATCTGAGTATACCCTTCCACTCTTAGGGTGGACAAAATATTTAACAACAAGGGGTGGTGATGGACAGAGTTTCTGAATTAAGCAGAATACTCTCACCCAGTCAAGAGATCAGGGCTAGATCCAACACCGTTTTTTAGCTCACTGCACCATCCCAGTTCAGAACCTGGCTATATGCAAATTAGTCTGTTCCTGTCCCAGTGCATGATGGGAACAGGGCAAACCAAACTACCAAGCCAATTCTTACACTGGGAAGGAAACAAGCTTCCGGGGACCGGTTTCTGGCATTTCAGCCATCGTCGGACCGGCTTGCTTGAATCCTGATGGTGCAATGAGCAAGGGACTCACATCTGAGTATACCCTTCCACTCTTAGGGTGGACAAAATATTTAACAACAAGGGGTGGTGATGGACAGAGTTTCTGAATTAAGTAGAATACTCCCACCCAGTCAAGAGATCAGGGCTAGATCCAACACCGTTTTTTAGCTCACTGCACCATCCCAGTTCAGAACCTGGCTATATGCAAATTAGTCTGTTCCTGTCCCAGAATGCCAGAAACCGGTCCACGGTAGCTTGTCTCCTTTCTGGTGAAGAATTGGCTTGGTAGTTTAGTCTGCCCTGTTCCCATGATGCACTGGGCCAGGGACAGACTGATTTGCATATAGCCAGGTTCTGAGCTGGGATGGTGCAGTGAGATAAATAACGGTGATGGATCAAGCCCTGATCTTTGGACTGGGTAAGAGTGGTCTGCTTAATTCAGACACTCTGTTCATCACCACCCCCTTTTCTGAATCGTTTTTGGCCACTGTAGGTGTGGCAGGGTATACTCAGACATGAGTCCCTTTCTCACTGCACCATCAGGATTCAAGCAAGCCGGGCCGAAGACGGCTGATATGCCAGAAACCGGTCCCCGTTAGCTTGTCTCCTTTCTGGTGAAGAATTGGCTTGGTAGTTTAGTCTGCCCTGTTCCCATGATGCACTGGGCCAGGGACAGACTGATTTGCATATAGCCAGGTTCTGAGCTGGGATGGTGCAGTGAGATAAATAACGGTGATGGATCAAGCCCTGATCTTTGGACTGGGTAAGAGTGGTCTGCTTAATTCAGACACTCTGTTCATCACCACCCCCTTTTCTGAATCGTTTTTGGCCACTATAGGTGTGGCAGGGTATACTCAGACATGAGTCCCTTTCTCACTGCACCATCAGGATTCAAGCAAGCCGGGCCGAAGACGGCTGAAATGCTTGAAACCGGTCCCCGGTAGCTTGTCTCCTTTCTGGTGAAGAATTGGCTTGGTAGTTTAGTCTGCCCTGTTCCCATGATGCACTGGGCCAGGGACAGACTGATTTGCATATAGCCAGGTTCTGAGCTGGGATGGTGCAGTGAGATAAATAACGGTGATGGATCAAGCCCTGATCTTTGGACTGGGTAAGAGTGGTCTGCTTAATTCAGACACTCTGTTCATCACCACCCCCTTTTCTGAATCGTTTTTGGCCACTATAGGTGTGGCAGGGTATACTCAGACAGGAGTCCCTTTCTCACTGCACCATCAGGATTCAAGCAAGCCGGGCCGAAGACGGCTGAAATGCCAGAAACCGGTCCCCGGTAGCTTGTTTCCTTTCTGGTGAAGAATTGGCTTGGTAGTTTAGTCTGCCCTGTTCCCATGATGCACTGGGCCAGGGACAGACTGATTTGCATATAGCCAGGTTCTGAGCTGGGATGGTGCAGTGAGATAAATAACGGTGATGGATCAAGCCCTGATCTTTGGACTGGGTAAGAGTGGTCTGCTTAATTCAGACACTCTGTTCATCACCTCCCCCTTTTCTGAATCGTTTTTGGCCACTATAGGTGTGGCAGGGTATACTCAGACATGATTCTCTTTCTCACTGCACCATCAGGATTCAAGCAAGCCGGGCCGAAGACGGCTGAAATGCCAGAAACCGGTCCCCAGTAGCTTGTCTCCTTTCTGGTGAAGAATTGGCTTGGTAGTTTAGTCTGCCCTGTTCCCATGATGCACTGGGCCAGGGACAGACAGATTTGCATATAGCCAGGTTCTGAGCTGGGATGGTGCAGTGAGATAAATAACGGTGATGGATCAAGCCCTGATCTTTGGACTGGGTAAGAGTGGTCTGCTTAATTCAGACACTCTGTTCATCACCACCCCCTTTTCTGAATCGTTTTTGGCCACTATAGGTGTGGCAGGGTATACTCAGACATGAGTCCCTTTCTCACTGCACCATCAGGATTCAAGCAAGCCGGGCCGAAGACGGCTGAAATGCCAGAAACCGGTCCCCGGTAGCTTGTCTCCTTTCTGGTGAAGAATTAGCTTGGTAGTTTAGTCTGCCCTGTTCCCATGATGCACTGGGCCAGGGACAGACTGATTTGCATATAGCCAGGGTCTGAGCTGGGATGGTGCAGTGAGATAAATAACGGTGATGGATCAAGCCCTGATCTTTGGACTGGGTAAGAGTGGTCTGCTTAATTCAGACACTCTGTTCATCACCACCCCCTTTTCTGAATCGTTTTTGGCCACTATAGGTGTGGCAGGGTATACTCAGACATGAGTCCCTTTCTCACTGCACCATCAGGATTCAAGCAAGCCGGGCCGAAGACGGCTGAAATGCCAGAAATCGGTCCCCAGGAGCTTGTCTCCTTTCTGGTGAAGAATTGGCTTGGTAGTTTAGTCTGCCCTGTTCCCATGATGCACTGGGCCAGGGACAGACTGATTTGCATATAGCCAGGTTCTGAGCAGGGATGGTGCAGTGAGATAAATAACGGTGATGGATCCAGCCCTGATCTTTGGACTGGGTAAGAGTGGTCTGCTTAATTCAGACACTCTGTTCATCACCACCCCCTTTTCTGAATCGTTTTTGGCCACTATAGGTGTGGCAGGGTATACTCAGACAGGAGTCCCTTTCTCACTGCACCATCAGGATTCAAGCAAGCCGGGCCGAAGACGGCTGAAATGCCAGAAACCGGTCCCCGGTAGCTTGTCTCCTTTCTGGTGAAGAATTGGCTTGGTAGTTTAGTCTGCCCTGTTCCCATGATGCACTGGGCCAGGGACAGACTGATTTGCATATAGCCAGGTTCTGAGCTGGGATGGTGCAGTGAGATAAATAATGGTGATGGATCAAGCCCTGATCTTTGGACTGGGTAAGAGTGGTCTGCTTAATTCAGACACTCTGTTCATCACCACCCCCTTTTCTGAATCGTTTTTGGCCACTATAGGTGTGGCAGGGTATACTCAGACATGAGTCCCTTTCTCACTGCACCATCAGGATTCAAGCAAGCCGGGCCGAAGACGGCTGAAATGCCAGAAACCGGTCCCCGGTAGCTTGTCCCCTTTCTGGTGAAGAATTGGCTTGGTAGTTTAGTCTGGCCTGTTCCCATGATGCACTGGGCCAGGGACAGACTGATTTGCACATAGCCAGGTTCTGAGCTGGGATGGTGCAGTGAGATAAATAACGGTGATGGATCAAGCCCTGATCTTTGGACTGGGTAAGAGTGGTCTGCTTAATTCAGACACTCTGTTCATCACCACCCCCTTTTCTGAATCGTTTTTGGCCACTATAGGTGTGGCAGGGTATACTCAGACCTGAGTCCCTTTCTCACTGCACCATCAGGATTCAAGCAAGCCGGGACGAAGATGGCTGAAATGCCAGAAACCGGTCCCCGGTAGCTTGTCTCCTTTCTGGTGAAGAATTGGCTTGGTAGTTTAGTCTGCCCTGTTCCCATGATGCACTGGGCCAGGGACAGACTGATTTGCATATAGCCAGGTTCTGAGCTGGGATGGCGCAGTGAGATAAATAATGGTGATGGATCAAGCCCTGATCTTTGGACTGGGTAAGTGTGGTCTGCTTAATTCAGACACTCTGTTCATCACCACCCCCTTTTCTGAATCGTTTTTGGCCACTATAGGTGTGGCAGGGTATACTCAGACAGGAGTCCCTTTCTCACTGCACCATCAGGATTCAAGCAAGCCGGGCCGAAGACGGCTGAAATGCCAGAAACCGGTCCCCGGTAGATTGTCTCCTTTCTGGTGAAGAATTGGCTTGGTAGTTTAGTCTGCCCTGTTCCCATGATGCACTGGGCCAGGGACAGACTGATTTGCATATAGCCAGGTTCTGAGCTGGGATGGTGCAGTGAGATAAATAACGGTGATGGATCAAGCCCTGATCTTTGGACTGGGTAAGAGTGGTCTGCTTAATTCAGACACTCTGTTCATCACCACCCCCTTTTCTGAATCGTTTTTGGCCACTATAGGTGTGGCAGGGTATACTCAGACATGAGTCCCTTTCTCACTGCACCATCAGGATTCAAGCAAGCCGGGCCGAAGACGGCTGAAATGCCAGAAACCGGTCCCCGGTAGCTTGTCTCCTTTCTGGTGAAGAATTGGCTTGGTAGTTTAGTCTGCCCTGTTCCCATGATGCGCTGGGCCAGGGACAGACTGATTTGCATAGAGCCAGGTTCTGAGCTGGGATGGTACAGTGAGATAAATAACGGTGATGAATCAAGCCCTGATCTTTGGACTGGGTAAGAGTTGTCTGCTTAATTCAGACACTCTGTTCATCACCACCCCCTTTTCTGAATCGTTTTTGGCCACTATAGGTGTGGCAGGGTATACTCAGACAGGAGTCCCTTTCTCACTGCACCATCAGGATTCAAGCAAGCCGGGCCGAAGATGGCTGAAATGCCAGAAACCGGTCCCCGGTAGCTTGTCTCCTTTCTGGTGAAGAATTGGCTTGGTAGTTTAGTCTGCCCTGTTCCCATGATGCACTGGGCCAGGGACAGACTGATTTGCATATAGCCAGGTTCTGAGCTGGGATGGTGCAGTGAGATAAATAACGGTGATGGATCAAGCCCTGATCTTTGGACTGGGTAAGAGTGGTCTGCTTAATTCAGACACTCTGTTCATCGCCACCCCCTTTTCTGAATCGTTTTTGGCCACTATAGGTGTGGCAGGGTATACTCAGACATGAGTCCCTTTCTCACTGCACCATCAGGATTCAAGCAAGCCGGGCCGAAGACGGCTGAAATGCCAGAAACCGGTCCCCGGTAGCTTGTCTCCTTTCTGGTGAAGAATTGGCTTGGTAGTTTAGTCTGCCCTGTTCCCATGATGCACTGGGCCAGGGACAGACAGATTTGCATATAGCCAGGTTCTGAGCTGGGATGGTGCAGTGAGATAAATAACGGTGATGGATCAAGCCCTGATCTTTGGACTGGGTAAGAGTGGTCTGCTTAATTCAGACACTCTGTTCATCACCACCCCCTTTTCTGAATCGTTTTTGGCCACTATAGGTGTGGCAGGGTATACTCAGACATGATTCCCTTTCTCACTGCACCATCAGGATTCAAGCAAGCCGGGCCGAAGACGGCTGAAATGCCAGAAACCGGTCCCCGGTAGCTTGTCTCCTTTCTGGTGAAGAATTGGCTTGGTAGTTTAGTCTGCCCTGTTCCCATGATGCACTGGGCCAGGGACAGACTGATTTGCATATAGCCAGGTTCTGAGCTGGGATGGTGCAGTGAGATAAATAACGGTGATGGATCAAGCCCTGATCTTTGGACTGGGTAAGAGTGGTCTGCTTAATTCAGACACTCTGTTCATCACCACCTCCTTTTCTGAATCGTTTTTGGCCACTATAGGTGTGGCAGGGTATACTCAGACATGAGTCCCTTTCTCACTGCACCATCAGGATTCAAGCAAGCCGGGCCGAAGATGGCTGAAATGCCAGAAATCAGTCCCCGGTAGCTTGTCTCCTTTCTGGTGAAGAATTGGCTTGGTAGTTTACTCTGCCCTGTTCCCATGATGCACTGGGCCAGGGACAGACTGATTTGCATATAGCCAGGTTCTGAGCTGGGATGGTGCAGTGAGATAAATAACGGTGATGGATCAAGCCCTGATCTTTGGACTGGGTAAGAGTGGTCTGCCTAATTCAGACACTCTGTTCATCACCACCCCCTTTTCTGAATCGTTTTTGGCCACTATAGGTGTGGCAGGGTATACTCAGACATGAGTCCCTTTCTCATTGCACCTTCAGGATTCAAGCAAGCCGGGCCGAAGACGGCTGAAATGCCAGAAACCGGTCCCCGGTAGCTTGTCTCCTTTCTGGTGAAGATTTGGCTTGGTAGTTTAGTCTGCCCGGTTCCCATGATGCACTGGGCCAGGGACAGACTGATTTGCATATAGCCAGGTTCTGAGCTGGGATGGTGCAGTGAGATAAATAACGGTGATGGATCAAGCCCTGATCTTTGGACTGGGTAAGAGTGGTCTGCTTAATTCAGACACTCTGTTCATCACCACCCCCTTTTCTGAATCGCCGAAATAACATAAGCATTCTTGGCGTTCCAGAGAAGACTCCCACTGGCCGCACGGATGTTTTTGTTGAGACTCTGCTGTTGGAATTGTTTGGAAAAGAGGCATTCACTCCAGGCTTTGTCATAGAGAGGGCGTACAGATCCCTGGGTCCTCACCCCAACCCCTGTCTCCCTCCTAGACCCATTGTAGCACGCGTCATGAACTTCAGAGACAGAGACACAGCACTCCACCTGGCGAGGAAAAGGGGAGATGTGGACTAGCAGGGCTCCAAACTGTCCTTTTATCTAGACTTCCCTGCCATGGTTCAGGAGGCTAGGCTGAAATTTAACGGAGTCAAAGCACCCTGAGGAATCTGGGACTGTGGATTGCAGGGTCCACTTCTTCGATAACCCGACGGAGGCACAGGAGTTCTGTTGTGTCTACAAACAAAAGAACAAGCCTTCGGTCAGAACAGGATTCGGCTCTTCTCCCCCCACAGCGGTTCTGATGCAAGCGAGGAACTGTTTTCAAGTGCTGGCACAGGATGATCGGACTACCTCATATTCCATGTACTCATGTTTAACTTTGACAGGAGCACTTTATATAATTTTATGTTGCTACTGCAGTAAGCTGGAGACTTGCTGGGTGTCGCTGCCCCCCATGGTGTATCCTTTGTGTACGTTCGGTTCACTTTGGGGTACTGTTTTTTGGGAATGTCATTTCAGTGTAAAGCAATTTGGTACTTCACGTTCACTATCATTTGGGTTGTGGCCCTTCCCTGGATGGGATTCGTCTGAGTGGGGGCGATGGGAGGGTAATTTCATTTGTAATTCAATCTTTTTTCATACAGTTGAAACATTCAAGATTGATCATTGTTGTTCGTAGTTGATCTAATGTTATGTTTGAAATATTACACCCTCTAGATGGCCAATTTCGGTAATGTATAGGGTCCATCGATCCTCACACTACTCTCATGGAATGAACGGGGCTTGAATAATAATCAGAAACGTAGACAGGTGATCCACTATTTATTAAGACATAAAGTGGATATCACCTATTTACAGGAGATGCACCTCCCCAAGACTGACAAGGCACACTTTGGGGCTAGCTGGGGCACTAATATATATTTCGCAAACTACATTAACTACGCCAGGGGGACAGCATTTTAATACACAATAGGGTGCCGTTCTGCCTTAGTTCCTTTCACCAAGATGGCGAGGGACGGTATCTTGCAGTATCCAGGACCCTCTGGGGTAGGATTGTTACACTATTATGCATATACGCCCCCAATGTGGACGCCCCATATTTATTTCACACTCTGTCATCGCAGCTTGATAGGCTTGATCCGCAGACACTGATAGTTGGTGGGGATTTCAATCTATTGCCCGACCCTGCCGCATACAGTACCTTTGTGGCACAGGACTCTAAACCCCGAGCCTGCCGTGCACTCCTAGAGCTCTGTGACCGGTTCACCCTATTGGACATTTGGCAGAAGTGTATCCCTAACACTACAGAATACAAACACTACTCAGGCCAATACAAAACATGGACGAGGATCCACTTCTGGCTGATCTCCCTGATATCTATGACTGGTGCTCCTTGGTTAAGACACTCCCTATGACTTATTCAGATCACTCCCCAGTTATATTACATCTGCAGTTCCCCCAACCTGAAGGTATTGAACGACAATGGCGGTTCCCCAATTTTGCCTTACAAGATGAAGTTTTCAAGGCTGAGATACACAAGGCTATTGAAGACTACTTCACTATACACACTGGCTCAGTAGACTCATGGGCGGTTCTATGGAAGGGATTCAAGGCTGTTCTTAGTGGCACATGCATCGCTAAACATGCTGGTGTCCTCAAAGACCTCCGTAACAAACTGACACGATTTGAGCGAGACTTAAAAACACTAGATGAGACTTCTACACATCAAACAATATCCACATATGAAAACAGACAATTGGTGCTGCTGGAGGATTACAGGGAAACCGCTGACAGGGAAATGTTATTTCTGGGGAAATACCAGACAGCTAGACATTATGGAGAAGGTGAGAGGCTTGGCAGAGTCCTTGTCCAATTATTGTGACCACCTTATCACAAAGCATACATTACTGAATTTCGGGCTTCAGGCTCACATACCTACACCTCCACAAAAGACATCCAGAGCACTTTCCTGGAGTTCTTCTCCAAGTTATATTGTTCTACCCTTGGAGATAGCAATGAGGCACAGGAGAGCTACCTAGACAAAATTGCGTTAGTATATCTCAAAAAATATATGCAAGATGTTTTAGCTGAACCCATCTCCGTTGCAGATGTGCTTCTCGCCATTGACACTATTCAAGGTTACTCAGTGCCTGGGTTAGATGGATTCACTGGAGAGTTCTATAAAACATATAAAGATATATTTGTTCCTAAACTTATCAAAGTCTATGCAGAGACTCTAGAAAAGCAGATTCTTCCTCCAACCCTGCGAGGGGCGGTCATAATCCTTCTCCTCAAACCAGGCAAGGACCTTTTGCAATGTGGTTCCTATTGACCGCTGTCCCTCCTAAATTTAGATTATAAAATATTAGCAAAAGTCATCTCCAACAGATTGTCCAAATTAATGGAATTCATAATTTCCCCAGCCCAATCTAGTTTTGTGCCCCATCGCTCCACCTCCCTGAATCTTCCCACGTTGTTCTCTGACTTTCACGGATTGACCCTGGCACTACGGCTGCTGCCATTCTGTTAGACACAAAAAAAGCTTTTGATTCCTTATAATGGTCCTTTTTTCTCTCCATTATGCACCGCATAGGCATGCCTATGGGCTTCATTGCCACCCCAGCCCTACTATATAATACACCGACTGCCCGGCTACGTTTGAATGGCACACTCTCCAGTCCCTTTCGGCTAACATGCGGAACTAGGCAGGGCTGCCTACTGTCCCCTCTCTTTATTCATTTTGGCCATGGATCCCCTTATACGCCACTTCCAAGAAAGACATCTACAGAGGGGGTTACAATTTAAAACCGGTCCCCTATTGGTATCGTAATATGCAGATGGTACAATACTATATGTTAGACACACCCTAGATAATTTAAGCGAGTTAATTAGAGAAATTATTAGATTTGGCCGTTTCTCAGTACTGGGCATAAACTGGCAAAAATCTGTCATATTTCCATTGACAAACAGCACAAAGCCATGGGACCTTGAGTTCCCCTTAGAATGGTTCACAGAGTCGGTTAAGTACTTAGGTATTCATATTCATCTAGACTCAGACCAAATATTAAGTCTTAACTTTGGGCGGGCAGTGGACACGCTTACCACACAGATAGAGAAATGGCTAAAATTACCCCTGTCATTAGCTGGTCGAGTAGTAAAGATGACAATCCTCCCCAAATTTTTATACTTTTTCAACAACATACTGATTCCTTTCACCAATCACTTTTTTAGTATGCTTTGTTCCCTTCTGAGCCATCTGGCATGGGGCGGTAAACAGGTGAGAGTCCGATGGGCTGTCCTTACGTTACCATATGAGAGAGGGGTTTATAATGTGCTAGATTTTCAACTCTACTATTTGGTGGCAGAGAGTAACTATGCATACACCTGGTGTCACCCTGATGCCCGGATCCCCTATTTGAGACCTGAGGCAGACCGGTATTTCCTGCTCTCCTCTCGACGGTCTTACCTACGGTTTTCCCTAAAGACCCACTGGCTAAATTATGCTGGGTCAGTGGAATGGATGGGTTTTAATCCTCTGCCCTACCTGTCATCAACCCTCAACTAATCCCCGCTACGAGTGAACAACTGGTGCAGTGCAGTGTACCCTGACGAAATTTGATCTAGCACGTTTGGGTGATTTGTATCTAGACGGCCACATTTTTTACCACACAGAAGATGCACGCTTCATCTTTGGTAGCATCATAGACAAATTCATCCTGGGCCGCATCCACTCCGCCTTAAGTTCCACTTTCCCGACATTCCCACTGGAGCCAGTCCCGTTTCCCCCTCTAACACTGGTCATGGAAAATGCATATAGCGCACACTTGATATCAAAGCTTTACAAGGCATGTACCTCACTGAAACCTGTACTTGACAGCAAAATTCGCAGGGCATGGGAAAAAGACCTGGGAATCACAATCACAGATGAGCAATGGGTCCAATGCTGTTTGGTCAAGCAAGATGTCTCCCTGAACAGCAGACACAAACTTTTAAATTTTAAATTCATACGCGCATCTATTTTACTGCAGCACTGGCACACAAAATAGACCCATCCAAGCCGCACATCTGTCGCAAATGTTCCGCACCACACGCAGACTTCTCACACCTCACCTGGGCATGCCCGAACTT
Organism: Lissotriton vulgaris; assembly: GCF_964263255.1. Classification (NCBI taxonomy): domain Eukaryota; kingdom Metazoa; phylum Chordata; class Amphibia; order Caudata; family Salamandridae; genus Lissotriton; species Lissotriton vulgaris. The sequence continues at coordinate 656,729,870 of NC_141695.1, forward strand.
ACATGACTACTGGAAGTGTGTACACCACATGTTGGGAGAGATGTTGTACATCCCTTTGACTCCAATTCCAGAAGTAGCCTTGCTGGGATACACAGTAAACTTCCCGCCAAAAATCTATAGGTTTGCTTCACTCGGTCTTTTATTAGCAAAGCAAGAGGTGTTGCTGCATTGGGGGTGAAAAACTGCCCCAAATGTCCAGAGTTGGCTACACAGTCTCGCCTATTGCAAAGTAAATAGTGAGCTTCATGCAAGTTTGATGTCCAGTACCTCCCGCCCCAAAGACATCTGGGACCCTACAGGTCGTACATCAAGGGAATCCGAGTCCCTGCTGGAACAAAGCATTGTCCCGGAGGGGGGGGGGGATGATTCTGTCTTTCCACTTGGAATGGTTTTATTATGTACAACTGTCAGTACGCATAATCAAGACATATGTTGGCTTTTTGGGAAGGAGGGGTGCATTTGCTGATTATTTTTACAATTGGGAGTGGGGTTGATTTAAGAAGACCCTAATATGACATATGATTGTTAATGCTGTTGGCGTCTCAACCTGGTGACTGTTCAAAAATAATTTGTATATTGCATAGGACACTAATTTAGAACTGATGAGACAATCTATGACTACGAAATGATGTACGAACATACATGTGTACTTCTTTTGTATGGAAGAAAACGGAAAATAAAGGTTATAACTAACCGTGGGTTGAGTTTGCGTAGTAGCGCTATGTGTAGCTACCAGAAGTGCACTTCTCACTAAGTGAGCTACGCAAACTGCGTAGTGCACTGTGCTAAATGCTGTTCGCACTGATTGCACTGTCCCGGATGCTTGTCCGCACTGTGCAATCAATGAAAACTGGACAGTGCAAGCGGTCATTTTCTGCCGCTCGAGTAGATTTCTACTCGAGCAGCAGCTTTCTCAATGCAGACTAGTAGTTTCTCATCACTAGCGGTCATGAGCATACGCGACTACTTGCAATGAGAAACATGACTTCCCGCGTTGAGAATCTCGCCGGGAGGTTTATTTTCCACGATAGCGATCGGCAACTTGATGTTGCTGATTGCGAACGAGGAAAAAGTCTCGCCGGTATGTCATTTTGCTCACTCGCGGTTGCCAACTTGAAGTTGAGGACTGCGAGCAAGCAAAAAGGGACCACTACGCGTGTTTGCACTGTGCTACGTGCAATTTGCGTAGTGCAAAGTAGCACAAACTTCACAAACTACGCGAGCATAGTGTAGTACTTCGCCCAGGGTGATTTATAACAACAGTGGCACCCAAAAAAAAAAATTTCAATACTGATTCTCAAGTATTTACAACACCAAACCCAACCCTTTCAATACTCAACAATACTTATCCATTTGCTTTTTGTCCATTGCACAATTTAGAGCCTAAAAACATTACACTAATGCGCCACCACCACCCCTTCCACATACACAAATGACATAAACAACACACCCCTGTTCACAAATGTCATCTCCTTGTCTCTTACACAACAAGACTACACCACAAAAACAACTGTTCAGCCCACCAACTCACTATACCCACCACCTACACACACATACCCCACAAAATGCCTTCCAAGCCTGTTCGATGAGGATAACAAAATCACCAAACAGCATTGATATCCAAAACAATTAACTTCATCAGCAATAGTCCACCTACTACAAGCCCAAATAATACTTCTCACTCTTCCAGAAAACAAATTCACACAGCCACCAAAACACAATCGCTATACTGCCTACAAAAATCAAGCACAACCTCTTTCTAAAAACAAGCACCATATCTATGACCTACTCACAGACACACAACCCGACTTGCTCTTCACAACTGAATCATCTTTGGGGGATGACATGGCTCCAGTATTGCATAAAGCTGTTCCTTAAACTTTCACACCTAATCACATAGGCAAAGGAAAAGTTGTGATGGACTGGCTTACCTCCTCTTGTTCCCTTGATATATAGTGTGCTTGGTGTTTCGGTGACTTGATATATTCGGGACTCAGACCCATAAACATCAGGCTACTAAGAATGGGCCAGAGTGGTTAGCAACACCCTAGGAATTCTTCTCCAGGCCACTTGTAATGAAGGCCAAATTATTGGAGGTTCCAAGAGATTCGTAGCAAAAAGGGAAGTAGAAAAACTCAACTAGATGCTCTCTCCTAACCTGCCACCATGGATTAGAATAATTGTTAAATAGACTTGTAGATGTGAGTACTAAAAGCAGTAGAGAAACTAAATAAATATTTCTTATGGAGCAACATTTCTGACTTATTACCTTAAACAGCACATTTTCCATGTAAACTCCTAGCAAGAGCCACGGTTGAAATGTGTTTTGCATTTAATTTTTTGAGTAAATTGATTTGTTACAAAGCTCTTCATGAATATGTCTACACATGAGATTTCTGAAGTTTACTGATAGTGCTGAGGCATATCTGGGTTCATGCTGTTCAATACAAGCTGGGATAGAAGCTTGCTATCTATAGGATGCTACATGCTTCGATAGATAACAACTTTGTTGTGAGCAGAGAGAGGGCGATTCGTTCAAAGCAACTTGTTCTGGCTACAAGTCTAGTGGCCAAGTTGAGTATTGCCCTTAGTGGAGTAGCTGCTATTTTGGTGTACTGGCAAGCACTGCAATACCATAATCTTGTCAAGCAATTATAAGAGCGTGTTTCAGATTTTTGAAGCCAGGTAGGGAAATGAATGTCTTAATTATCCTAAGAAACCTGAGCAGGTACAGCGCACCTTTGGTGGTGGAGTAAAGTGGGTGATTATGTTTAGGTGTTTGTCAATGGAGATTCTGAGAGTTCAGATGGTGGAGCCAGGTGTGTATTGGAGGAGGGCTGTGCAAGGGAGAAATGAAAGTAAGTCAGTCTTCAGTCAGGTTGGTGGTTTTTGATGGCTAGTTGAACATTAGGCTACTATTTTTGTCACAGTTTGGTTGAGATGGATTATGTCCCCTGGGAAGTTGATATTGCAGTACAATTGTGTGGCATCTGCGTAAAGATGGTATGAGAGCCTGACCTGGTGTACAATCAACATTACGGGTTCCATGTAGAGATTGAAAAGAGTTAGAGCTAGGGCAGAGCCCCGAGGAACTCCTTGGTTGAGATAGATTGTATTTGAACTCTTTTCAATCAATTTTCTGGATGTGATTATTGAGCTAAGAGGAAAACTATTTCAAGATTGTGTCGCTCAAAACCATTAATGATTTGACAGTATTTAGTAGAATGTTGTAGTTGACAGTATCAAAGGCAGAGGTGAGTCTGAGAAGCATATTCAAACATGACTCTGCTTTGTCCAACATTTCAGAATTATTCATGATGTTAAGAATGAGCATCTCTGTATGGCAGCTAGCTCTGAAGACAGACGTTGACAGGAATATACAAGTGTAGACATAAGAAGCCTCGCACAGGAGGCCACCATTTCTCTGTGAATAGAGCTACTCTGTGAAATGCTCTTCCTCAAAATCTGCGGTCCGAACCCTCCCATTTGCGGTTTCGGAAGCTTCTGAAAACTTTCCTGTTCCCCCAGTGATCCTTCGCTTTCCATTCCCATCTGCGATCGCTACTTACTCTCAGCGCTGGGATGCCTCCGGGTAACCATGCGCTTTATAAATCTGGTTACATTACATTACATTAGGCAAAGATACCGTAAAAGTATGGAAGGACCTGATACAGCCATTAGGAATCTTTAAGACCAGTGACTCATAATAACGGTTAGCAAGACTGTTTCAAGCTCATATGTTTTACCACAAACTCGAGAGATAAAGGTTAAGAGTGATCAAAGCTGATTGGGAATTTAGGAAGATGGTTTTGCCATATCGGACCTTATTTAATAGTACATTCTGAACAGTGTGACACTCTAGAGGAGATGGTGATGAGAGTGTATAATTCTGGAGATTCAAGTTCCCTTGAAATATCAAAACTATTCAGTGAAATATAAAGCAGCAGAACATTGAGCTGATTAATTATACTTTGGTGCTGCAAATGACTAAAACTCTTTACACTGTGAGAATATTTTGTCAGGCTATATTGTAGTGAGGCTGATCGCTAATAGGCTGTAATTTACATACATGCACCAGGGAATTCCATTTCTGCTTCCAGCTGTTGTGAATTTTCACTGAGCTGAATATTCAAGCGCACTCTCTGAGGCAATATAAAGCTTCAACTGTTTAACTAAGCTTTCTGACATTTAGTTAACTGTAAACGTAAAACATGGATAAATCAGGTGGGCGCTTTTTGTTCAAAATTCTTAGTATACAAAAATAAAAAAACATGATTACATAAAGGAATAGGTCTGGTCTGAAGGTTTTGGATTTGAAGTCAATACTCCACTAATTACATAGGCTAAGAATCGAAGACGCACACAATAGCTGCAGAGAGTCATCTCGGAAGGGGAAATATTCTATGGAAAATAATATATGTATGTGTATTGTCAATGTACATGAGAAACCAAACAGTATTCTTCAGACCATATACCCTCATACAACTGTTCACAATAGCCTGGTATCTACAATTCTGTTAGAAATGGAGGTCTCTAGTTGGCAGTGGCTTTCACCCTGTCCAAGTAGGACCCCTTCCTTCTAGTCAGGGTAAGGAGGTTACACACCCAAGATAACCCCAGCTCACCTCCTTGCCAGCTTGGCAGAAGAGGTCAGGCTTAGATCAGAAGCGATATGTAAAGCATTTGAACAAAACACACAATAATTCAATGAAAAGACTACAAATGGACACCACACCAGTTTAGAAAAATAAACAATATTTATTAAAATCAAACAAGTCCAGAAAGACAAATATACAACATACAGAACTCAAAACATCACTATTTAAAGGTTTAAGCAATTCTGTTGTTAGACCTTCATGGATACGTTGACTTTTATACAAAGTACATTTGATGCGTAAAAATCCACAATGAAAAGAGCCGCTGAGGAGATAAGCATCAGAAAACATAGCAATGTGTTGGTTCTTGAGTCCCTACGGAAGCAATGAGTCAGTTCTACTGAACTCAGGAGAAGTGTTGCACCGGTTCAGGACTGTAAGGAGAAGCAATACGTAGAAATCAAAATCCGATTCTGATCTGCAGATGATGCTGTGGAGAACTTGGCACACAGGTGCAGTGCGTGGAAATCCAGGCGTGCTTGAGTCAATGTGGCAGTGGGGAAACAGGCACTGCATTGATTTTTCCAGCTGTAGATGGGTGATGTGTTGATTCTTTCTGCTGCACAGCAGGGCCTGAGCCGAAGTCAGAGTGGGGGTCTAGAATGTCAGAGAACAGTGTTTCTTCAGCCGCAGAGAGGTGTGGCATCGATTTCTTCAGGCGTGTGGCAGTGGTGCGTGGAAATTTCTCCCTCATGGTGGTGCTGCATCAGAAAATCAAGTGCTGAGAGAGCGATACGTAGAATGTGGCAGGAACCACCTCCAAGGGCCCAGAACTGGAATTGGCACCCCTTTTCAGGTCCGAACTCCCTGCAGTGGAATTCAGGCGAAGTATTTGATGGTGTCAAACAAGGAAGAGGGGGAAGTAGGAGCTAGTAAATGTCCAGTATCCGTGCTCCATCCAATTATATCAATCCAAAAATAGCGTTACTGTCCCTAATATGACTCAAACAGTGTCTGTCAAGAGAAGAAGGAAGAATAGGGAACTATGTACTTAGCTGTTCAACAGGAGACAGTTAAAAGTTATGTTGCCCTCACACATCCCAAGGGATGTCATGCTTCATCATTGGGTGGTACTTTAGTGGAGATCTTATTATTTCTCCATTTAATGAATGAGGGTGTGAGTTCTAAGTGGGGTCGTGAAAATGAGTGTGAGATGGAATATTAAAACTGGCTAAAAGATATCCTGAACATTTTTCACTATGCTGGTTCCCCTGTTAGAGTAAAAACCTGTAGGTTGTTGTTACTAGTGGTAGTAGTAACTAGAAGGTTGACATGTTTCACGCCTTAAAATGGTGAAAAAGATCCCTGGCTCTTCATCAGGACCAGAAAAATTGTTTTTAAATCAAAAGTTCCAGTTGGGTTGACCCCAATCCTGATTGATGATTGAGCGGTCCTCCTTTGTTTTGTTGAGTATGGTACCTGCTTGTGATAATTATCACCATTGGTTAGACCTAGAATGCTGAAAGTGAATAAAAACAGATACACACACAATACATAGACAGACAGAGGACATACAAGTATATTAGGTAATGTTCAATTGTGGGATTCTAATTGGTAACACATATCAAGAGTGGACTCACTGGTCACACATAAACAAACAAAAACATGTATTGTTACATTGATGATATTATCATCTTCTGGAAAAGAACTGAAGATTGCTGTCAGAGGTTCAATGACTGGAACAACAACTTGGACCCATACTTAAAATTCTCCAAATCAGTGTCGAACAAGGAAGTTCCTTTCTTAGACCTACTGATCTCCATCAACCAGGGCTGTTCCCACACAAAACCTACAAAAATGACACAGATTGTAACAGTCTTCTCCCATTTCACAGCCACCACCGAAATCTCTTCGGGAAAATCTGCCCTATGGTCAATTTCTCAGGATCCACAGGAATTGCAGCTCCCTAACGGACTATGACTCCGAAGCAGCCTTGTTAACGGTTAACCTGGAAAAAAGAAACTATCCAATCAATGTGATAAAGAAAGCCTCGAAAAGAGCACACAATAACACCCGTGAAGCCCTTCTGGAAAACAACATATGACCAAATGAGGTTGTGATGACCTGTGTCACCACCTTCAGCCCTCTGTCAAATAAAATCAAAGACCTCATACTAAAAAATTTGAAAATTCACAGCCTGGATTTGCCTCCAAGAGAACCACAATCTAAGAGACCAGCAGGTACATACCAGACCGCATACCCGAAAAAGCCCGACAGAGAATACCCTGTTGAATCTCCCTCCGATAACAGGATATTATCCATGCAGTACCACATGTGCATCCACAAAACACACAAAGACACTGAAATTGGGCACATTTATCTGGACAGAGACCACACACGAACTGTAATACCAAGAATTGTGTACACCTTATATCCTGGCCCTTTGAATTATTCTACTTAGGGATGACCACCAGACCGGCCAACGTCCAAATAGGGGAACACAAAAGTACGATTTGATGCGGTCGCATTGCCACCAGAATGTGCAACCACTTCATTGAGAAGTAACACTCTGCAGACGACATCAAATGGACCACCCTTGAAGCAGACCCTACATGGAGCACTACTGTCCTGTTCAGAAGAGAACAACGATGCGTACACCGCCTTCAGACACACAAGAAGACACTTAACGAGGACACTCTCATGGAGTGAACTATATCCCACCCTGACATACGGATGATCCCAGGCACTAGGATGCCGGCTACGTCAACACAGAGAAATAGGGAAGTGTAATTATTCCAAACTCATCCCAATCGTGGCACACACCCCATATAGTATGACATCTTTGCCCACACATAAACACTAGGTAGAGACTACACACATTCTTGAGTGGGTACATAAGAGGCTCAAATTACTCACACCCTCCACTAACACCATTAATAGTGTATGGGAGGTGCCATCCACTCCACTGGACTCTGTTATCTGATGACATGAATTCCTTCACTCATTGAACAAAGAATGAGTATTCAGTGTAGATATTACCACTGTGGATCATGGCTCATCCCCCTTAATTTATTCTGTTACGTGTTGGTCAAAATTATTGACCTTTGACCTTCATGTAGTAATCACACGAGTAATATGCAAATGAACACAAAGCTGCTCATTGTCCATACATAACACCAGACATCATGAATATACTGCAGGTACATTTTAACATCTTTGGACATAACCCCCTTGTTCAACAAATCCTCTTTACAAACCTAGGATCCTTGTATTTAGGCCCTTCTTTACATTGCTAAATAAAAACACTCCACTAGACTACAAGATGGCACCCGGACATGCGAATATGATTGGGACACGCCCACAGGAAAAACAACAATAGATAGACGGAATGTTGCACAATGGCAAAACATTCACCCCCAGTCACAGATCAGAGTTTAATCCATCGTTATTTTGCTCACCACACCACCCAAGTTCAGACATGGCCATATGCAAATCAGTCTTGACCCTGTGCCTCATGGGAACAGTTCAGCCCGAACGGCCAAGCCATGTCTTCCCTGGACCGGAATCAAGCATCCTAGGACCGGTTTCAGGCTATCAGCCTTCATCAGCCAGGATAACTTGATTCCATTGGCATGGAGAGCATGGGACTCACGTCTGAGCATACCTGTCCCATTTGGGGTGACAAATGCAAAAACAACAATTGATGGACAGAATGTTCCACAATGACAAAACATTCACTCCAGTCACAGATCTGGTTTAATCCATTGTTATTTTGCTCACCACACCACCCCAGTTCAGACATAGCCATATGCAAATCAGTCTTGACACTGTGCCTCATGGGAACGGTCCTTGGAAGCTTGTTTCCTGTCCAGGGAAGGCATGGCTTGGCAGTTCGGGTTGACCTGTTCCCATTAGGCACAGGGTCAGACTGATTTGCATATGGCCATGTCTGAACTGGGGTGGCAGAGTGGGCTAAAGAACGGTGATGGATTAAACCCAGATCTCTTGACTGGGTGTGAGTGTTTGATTGGTTCAGATGCTCCGTCCATCACCTCTCCCTTTTGTACCGCTTTGTTCGCCATAAGTTGGCAGGGTATGCTCAGACGTGAGTCCCTTGCACACTTTGCCACTGGATTGAAGCAAGCCAGGTTGAAGACGGCTGAAATGCCAGAAACCGGTCCTCGGAAGCTTGTTTGCGGTCCAGGGAAGGCATGGCTTGGCATTTCGAGCTGGACTGTTCCCATGAGGCACAGGGTCAGACTGATTTGCATATGGCCATGTCTGAACTGAGGAGGCAGAGTGGGCTAAAGAACAGTGATAGATTAAACTCAGATCTCTTGACTGGGTGTGAGTGTTTGATTGGTTCAGATGCTCCGTCCATCACCACCCCCTTTTGTACCGCTTTGTTCGCCATGGGAACAGTCCAGCCCGAACTGCCAAGCCATGCCTTCCCTGGACCGGAAACAAGCTTCCGAGGACCGGTTTCTGGCATTTCAGCCGTCTTCAGCCTGGCTTGCTTGAATCGATTGGCAAAGTGAGCAAGGGACTCACGTCTGAGCATACCCTGCCAACTTATGGCGAACAAAGCGGTACAAAAGGGAGTGGTGATGGACGGAGCATCTGAACCAATCAAACACTCACACCCAGTCAAGAGATCTGGGTTTAATCCATCACCGTTCTTTAGCCCACTCTGCCACCCCAGTTCAGACATGGCCATATGCAAATCAGTCTGACCCTGTGCCTAATGGGAACAGGTCAACCCGAACTGCCAAGCCATGCCTTCCCTGGACAGGAAACAAGCTTCCGAGGACCGTTCCCATGAGGCACAGGGTCAAGACTGATTTGCATATGGCTATGTCTGAACTGGGGTGGTGTGGTGAGCCAGGGATCTTTTTGACCATTTTAAGTTGCAAAACATTCGACCTTCTAATTATTATGGGCCATTACCACCCCACTAGTAACAACAACCTATGGGTTTTTTACTCTGACAGGGGAACCAGCATATTAGAAATTTTCAGGATATCCCTTAGCCAGTTTTAATATTCCATCTCACACTCATTTTTCACGACCCCACCTAGAGCTCAACCCCCCAGTCATCAAACAGCAATAAAAAGATTGCTGCTAAAGTGACCCTCCAAGAGACCCATTGGTCCTTGCAGTGCCAGCCCATTTAGGAGCACCACCCAATGATGAAGCATGAACTCCCTTGGGATGTGTGAGGACAACAAGAGACATAACTTTTGACTGTCTCCTGTTGAACAGGTTAGTACCCAGTTACAGATTCTTCCTTCTTCTCTTGACAGACACTATTTGCATCTCATTAGGAATAGTAACCCTATTTTTGGATTAAAATATTTGATGACCCTGAGACTTCTTAACAGGAGGCAATTTCTCACCAAACCTTGGAGAATCTACTCAAGCAGGATAAAAACAACAAAGTCTAGTCTTTATCCTCTTCAAGACAGAAGAAGCCACATGAGGACAACCTAGCAACGCAACACATCAAAGGGGCAGTTCTCCTCCAGACCCCACTCCAGCTCTTCCTCTTGGAAGAGTTTCATCCCGGTCCAGAAGTGTTCTAAAAGTCTGGGGTTTTGGGTACAATACTTATATACCTTTTGGCCTTTGAAGTAAGCATACTTAAAGGATAGCCTTTATAGTGCACACGCTCTGTCACCTAACCTTTCGCCTTTATTCTCCCTACCATTACACTACAAAAGGATTCTTAGTACTGACCTTTTGCTTAGTTACGGTAATGTCCAAAGATGACATGGGTTTGCTCCAAAAAGCTTAAGCCTCATTCATTATGTTTGAGGATTCTTGGAATCACAGCAGGACAGCAGGCCTACCATCTCCTTTATAATAACTATGTATAGGGTAATTCCTTCCATCATCCCAATCCGACATGACACAGCAAGGTATATCCCTAGGGGGTACCACTTTAGGTATACATACATCATCTCTTCCTGAGATAGTAAGAGGAGAAAAGGACGTCCATGCCAATACACTGATGTGAGAGGCTGAGGTGCATGCACGCCGACACTCCAGCTTGCAGTGGTCTGACATCCCTTGCAGGGTGTCCATCTCGAGACCAAGATGGGGTCCCACAGTCTCTCACATCAGGTAATGGGGTTGACTTTATCCTAGAGGGATTCTTTGCTTTACATCCACATACATGCTAGATATATTCTGGTACATCTAGTTAGGGACACATCGTAAGAGTACGCATTTTACTGTTATGTATTTTATACACTTGCCTGTATTCATTGTTTTAGCACGATGGTAGAACTCTACTCTCCTTTTACTCTATTAGTGCTTATAATCATTTATATCTGTTACTGTATAATGGTTGTTTGAGCACACATACTTTATACTAGAATGATGCTGGTTCAATAAATACTTATGGAAAAACGTCCCCACCGTTTACTCAGTGTATCTCTCTGAGATAAAGTGAGCACGAGTAACTAGGCAAAAGGTTGAATGTTTACACGATCCTTGATTGGCAGGGTTGTCATGTTTGATATTTGCCTAGAACTATACTCTCCTTGGTAAGAGGGGTTTCTAGTGGCACTGTGAGCTAGCTGGTATACAGGCTAACATATTCGGTAGAGGGGTCTAGAATCAGTCTGACTCCAATCCTACAGTATATGTTGTCTAAATGCGCAGATCCTATATAGGTTTATAGAGACTACACGACATGGCACCACCAACGTTGGTTTGGTACTTATTTAAAAGTCAATTCTGAGTAGTTCAGTCATGTTATTCTCAGACACTCCTACTCACATGTCCCCAGAGACATCTGGAGTTGGAAGGGAACTATCTGCCACAGATGAGTAAGTGAAAATCCTGTGTATTGGCTGTAGGCTCATCAAGCTTGAAGGACAAACAGTTCCTATTGTGCTTAAAACCTTATTTCAGTTGCCTTGAAACTCTTCCTTGAAGAATTTTTACATTTTCAACAATGACAGATGACAACGCTGTGCCAGCAGAGCACGTTTTAGTAAGGGGAAATAAACATTTCAGAAAACGTTAGGTATGTCCTTACTCAAAAGCTAACAGACTACAAATTCACAGCTGGGGTGGGACGGTAACCTTTGTGATTGAGGCTCACAAAAAACCCCTGATGGTAAAATCTGCTCCGCTTGAGGAGTTTTTTTAGATTTTTGGCAACTCTGTTCCACGTAGAACGAGGAGTTACCGAAAACTCCGCTCTACGCAGCGTAGCAGAGTTTTTTTCTCCTTTGCACTTTCAAAATGCATTTTTGCGTGCATGGTAGTGACTTACCTGGAACCCTGCTATCGCCGACGAGATTTCCGATCTGTTTGCGTGTGCCATGAGATTTGATAGCTGGCCGCATGCTCCCGCGAGAGTGTGCAATCGCGCCAACGTCATTCGGACAAGCCATTTGACTTCCGGCGGAAGTTCAGTGAAGCTTTCGATGCCGAACATGCAAAATGTGCAATCTAGAGAAGAATATCCCTGAAGCAGCATAAAACCTTCTTGAAAATGATGATTTGCATGAAAAAAACTCCTCAGATTGATATTTGGCTGTACTTTTTTGTGCAAGGAGTCCTTTTTCTTTTTGACTTTTTTTAAGGGAAAGGAAGTGCCCCAAAGTCCCCAACTTCCTGTTCCTGTGAAGCAGGCTCCTCCCAGTGCTTTGTCCATGTCCTGTTCACTTTTCATATGGATTTGGAGCTGAAAGGATCACTCTTTGTGTTTGCTGCATCATATATCGTTGGATTTTAGGGCTTTTGGATTTGAGATTCTACAAGTAAGTTGGTTTTGTTTGTTTGATTGGGGCATTGCAGTTGCTGTAACTACATTTGTTGTACTTTTCATCATTTAAAATAATGTATTATGCGAAGCCAGTAGGCCCAGTTGTACTCATGGGTGCATGAAACAACTGTTTCAGTGGTGCCTGTTGAATTTAAACATCATTTAGGGCATGGATGGCATTGGATTGAATTACAAAATGTTTATTTCGGGGGGTATTTCACCTTTTTGGTATGTGTTAAATAACTGCCTTTGTTTTGTGTTTGTGTGTGTGTGGTGTGGTTGTTGTGTAACTTGCAGACATTGTTTAGCCCTGTGGATTTTTGTTTTATTATTTTATTGCATTAAAGCTATGTTGTTTAGCATGCCTCCTTTGCCTGGCCATTATAGGCCTGTTTCAGTTCATTGTTTTAGAGGCCCCCTGCTTGTTGTGACTGTGAGTGACCATGTGGCTGGTGGCCATTTTGTGATGGTAGTTTAGTAGTGTGCTGATTTTGGCATTTAGGCCTACATGTGTTTCTTTTGTTCCTTTTGGCCTAGGCCTCTTGTTGTTGTGGGCCCGTCCATGTGGCTTGTGGCCATTTTTAAGCCAGGCAGTGTGCTTTCGCCATTGGCCTGCATTGTCTGTCTTCCCGTTCTTGTTGTTGTAGGCCTGGCCATGTGGCTGGTGGCCATTTTGAAGCAAGGCAGTGTGCTTTTGCCATAGGCCAGCATTTTGATCTTCCCTTTCTTGTTTTTGTGGGCCTGACCATGTGGCTGGTGGCCATTTTGAAGCCAGGCAGTGTGCTTTTGCCGTTGGCCTACATTGGCTGTTTTCCCTTGCTTGCTGTTGTGGTTGGTCTGGGCATGAGGCTGGAGGCCATTTTGCGGAGCCAGCCAGTGTGCTTTTGCCATAGGCCTGCAAGCTAGTGGCCTAGTCTGCCAATAAGCCTTTTGCCAGTAGACCCAGAGCAACTCGTGGGTGCATGAAACAACTGTCTCTGTGGTGTCTGTTAAATTTAAACATCATTTAGGGCATGGTTGGCATTGGATTGAATGCAAATCCAGTTGAATTGCAAAATGTGTATTTCTGGGGGTATTTTACTTTTTTGGTGTATGTTAAATAAATGCCTTTGTTGTGTGTGTGTGTGGTGTGGTTGTTGTGTTACTGGCACACCTTTTTTAGCCCTGTGGATTTTCAGTTTTCCATTTTATTGCGTTGTTGAGCATGCCTCCTTCCCCTGGACATTATAGGCCTGTTTCAGTTTATTGATTTGCAGACCTCCTGCTTGTTGTGGCTGTTAGTGACCATGTGGCTGGTGGCCATTTTGTTGTGGTAGTTTATAAGTGTGCTACTTTTCCCATATAGGCCTGCATGTGTTTCCTTTGTTCCTTTTAGCCTAGGCTTCTTGTTGTTGTGCACCAGGCCATGTGGATGGTGAACATTTTTAAGCCAGGAAGTGTGCTTTTGCCATAGGCCTTCATTGTCTGTCTTCCCTTTCTTTTTGTTGTGGGCCTGGCCATGTGGCTGGTGGCTATTTTGAAGCCAGGCAGTCTGCTTTTGCGATATGCCTGCATTGTCTGTCTTCCCTTTCTTGTTGTTGTGGGCCAGGCCATGTGGCTGGTGGCCATTTTGAAGCAGGGCCGTGTGATTTTGCCATAGGCCTGCATTGTCTGTCTTCCCTTTCTTGTTGTTATGGGCCTGGCCATGTGGCTGGTGGCCATTTTAAAGCTGGGCAGTGTGCTTTTGCTGTACGCCTGCATTGTCTGTCTTCCCTTTCTTGTTGTTGTGGGTAGACTGGCCATGTGGCTAGTAGCCATTTTGTGTGGCCAGCCAGTGTGCTTTTGCGATAGGCCTGCAAGCTTGTGGCCTAGTCTGCCAATAGGCCTTTCAGTCAGTAGGCCCAGAGCTACTCATGGGTGCATGAAACAACTGCGTCTGTGGTGTCTGTTGAATGTAAACATCATTTAGGGCAAGGATGGCATTTGATTGAATTGCAAAATGTGTTTTCTTTGGGGGTAATTCACTTTTTTGGTGTGTGTTAAATAAATGCCTTTGTTGGGTGTGTGTGTGGTGTGGTTGTTGCATAACTTTCCAACCTTTTTTAGCCCTGTAGATTTTTGTTTTTGCAATAAAGCTGTGTTGTTTAGCATGCCTCCTTTGTCTGGCTATATAGGCCTGCTTGAGTTCATTGTTTTCCAGGCCTTCTGCTTGTTGTGGCTGTGTGTGACCATGTGGCTGGTGGCCATTTTGTGGTGGTAGTTTAGTAGTGTGCTGCTTTTGCCCTATAGGCCTGCATGTCTTTCCATTGTTCCTCTTGCCTTACTGCTTCCATTCCCTTTGCCAGCTGCAGCTCCCTGAATGTTATGTTATGTTATGTATTTGTAGAGCGCGACAGCTGCCCCAGCGACGGGGCGTCCCGGCGCTAAGAACCATATCATAACCAACTGAGAGGGTGAAAAAAAGCAGGCCTACAGGGGGGGAAGAGGTGAGTTTTAATGGCTTTACGAAAAGCCGAGAGGTTGTCGATGCAGCGGATATGAAGGGAGTTCCATAGCTTTGCCCCCAGCAGTCTGAATGATCGTCCTCCGATGCGACAGAACTTAGTGTGTGGGACCACGACTAGGTGTTGCCCTCTAGAACGGAGGTCGCGTTGGGGGTTGTAGGGCGTTAACAGCGGGCGTAGGAGCTCGGGGCCCTCGGTTTTCAGAATTTTAAAGGCAATGGTGAGGGCCTTGAATTGGATGCGGGCTTCCACGGGCAGCCAGTGAAGTCTGTGAATGGTAGCTCTCGCGGAGCACCTTCTCGGCAAGCCTACTATTGCCCTGGCCGCAGAAGTCTGTATACACTGAAATCTCTTGGTTTCAGCCTTGTTAGCCCCTAGCAGCAGGACACTCGCGTAATCCAGTCGGGCAAGTATGGTCGATTGTACAATGAGTTGTCGCGTTTTGGAGTCGAAGAAGCCTAGGATGGGGTTGAGGCTTCTCAGAAGCCCAATGCAAGTCGCGGCAACTTTTTTGGTGTGGGACTGGAAATTTAGCGTAGAGTCCAGCCATACTCCTAGATTTTTTGCCAGAGTTTTAGGGGGAGGGGCTGGGCCCAGTGAGGGGGGCCACCAGAGGTCACTCCAGCTGTTGGGGTTCTTGCCCAGGAGCAGCACCTCTGTTTTTCCTGCATTAAGTTGAAGGCAGTTTGCAGTCATCCAATTGGCGACGGCGGCCAGTCCATCCCTGAATCTAGTGGCATTGGGGGAGGTCGCCTCGTTGAGGGTGAAAACCAGCTGTGTGTCGTTGGCGTACGACACCATTGTGAGATCCCACTTTTTGGCTACTTCCGCCAGAGGCTGCATATATAAATTAAAAAGGGATGGACTGAGGGCAGAGCCCTGTGGGACTCCTTGTCCTATAGCTTGGGGTTGGGAGATAAAAGGGGGAGCTGACACCCGGAAGGACCTATTCGTGAGGAACAATCGGAACCATTCCAGTGCCAAGTCTTGGACCCCGCTATTTTCCAGGCGCTTTAGAAGGATGTCATGGGAGACCGTATCAAAGGCCGCGCTGAGCAGTATCAGCGCAGCACTTTGACCGGTGTCCATGATTTTCCGCAAATGCTCCGTGGAGGAAAGGAGAGCGGACTCCGTACTATGGCCCGGCCTGAACCCGTGTTGGGAGGGGTCCAGGATGTTATTTTCCGCCATGTGGTCATTTAGTACGTTGTTCGCGTGGGCCTCTGCTAGTTTGGCCACCCAGGGGAGCAGAGAGACGGGCCGGTAGTTCTCCGGTTTGGTGGGGTCTAGGGTGGGTTTCTTTATAATGGGAGTGACCCAGGCCTGTTTCCAGCAGATGGGTACTGTGGCCGAGGCGAAGGAGAGATTGAGGAGTGAAGTCAAAGATGGGAGGAAGAAATCCAATGAATAACATGATGATGCCAAACAGGTTCCACTTCCATTACATTTTTGTTTTTGTTCTTCTTCTTTGCTATCCTTCTTAAGTGTACACAGTATACAATGTAGTCCTTTGTTGTCAAAATCTCACAAATGGCTATATAGCTTGTTTTTTTAAATAGCTTAAACTGGGTTAATGAAATGTAACAATATATAACTAACAAATGTGACCACCACACACTAGGTTATATATTATATTTGTTTGTTTGTACAAGTAGTAATTGAACCACAACAACAAATGTAACATTTCACTGATGTTCTTCTGGCTTCTTTGCTTTTAGGTGCACAAAAGACTGAGGAGGACGAGTCATCATCACCCGTTGTACTGCCAGACAGAAGTCCTGCTGCACACGATGTCACAAGACGTGTGACCATAGACGTCTCTGCAACTTTTGTACCTGCGCCTGCTGACATCGGAAGAAGGAGATGGCTCCAAAGAAAGGTATCAGGTCCTCAAGTACCAAGAAAGTTGCCAGTGAGAAGGAACAATAGAAGATACAAGTGGCACTTACCAAGAATGGTGTGCCGCCCAATATGATTTTTGGGAAACAAAAAATTAACCCTGCAGCAGAGGTGTCCGGGACACAAGCTGGGGGCAGCACTTCTGCATCAGGGGGCCCACCTCACCAACCTAGGCCCAAGCCCATGAGTGTCGCAGAGGCAGCTAGTCTAATTGCATAAACGCCAATGAGCAGTGATGTTGAAATTGACTTATCGTTATTGCAAAGTAGTACCCAATCAATGCAGGAGGAAGAACGGCAGAACAGTGGGCAACAACAGCCACAACACCAGCTGTAACAACAGCCACAACAACAGCTGCAACAGCAGCCACAACAACAGCCACAACGACCGCCCACAATAGTAGTTGTTCCTCCCAAAGTTGGGGCAGTTCAGGAAATCGAGCTTCCTGCAGAGGAAGAAGAGCGAGCCACTCTTTCAGAAGTACCATTGTCTTCCAGATCCCCTGCAAGTAAAAGGAGGGTTAGTCCATCAACTTCTTCTTTAAGCCCCCTTTCTGATGATTTAGATGCCACTAGTAAGCCACCAGCTCAGTCTGAGAGTGAGGCACGTCATGCGACAAGGCTAGGGAAAAGGAAGGTTCCAGAAAGCCTTACAGTTCTGGAGGTAGGTGTAGAAGCGGAGGATGATGACGAGCCAGTCATCATGAACATCACTCCCGCCGCAGTGAAGATGAAGACTGACATTATTATCCCATCCTAAATTGCTGTGAGGGATTTTGCATGGTTACCACCAACACACGTAACACCAACATGACCGCCAGCTTCTATATTCGCTTTTGCACAGACCCGTCAGGGACCTACATCCAGCACAACCCCCCACCTCGGTAGGTAGTGGTACTGTAACTGCACAGAGTCAAATTCCAGGCACACCCTCCAATTCATCTGGCATTGAAACAAGTGGCACCTCCAGCAGCACAAGAAAGTACACCTCCCCAGTTTGGGAACTATTTTTGTCAGCAGTAAGGAGGAGAACATTGCTTTATGTTCAATTTGTCGACAAGGGGTTAGTCGGGGTAAGCTTGGTACAAACCATGGTACTGGAGGCCAAACAACCCATCTGCAAAAACACCACATGATCCAGTGGGAGGTGCACCTACTTAGCACACAAAAATGTAAAACTGCACCCATTGCTGTTGATGGGTATGAAGAAGTAAAAGAAGAAATGATTGCGGTGGAAGGTGAACAAGAAGGAGACATTTTCTATGGTACAAAAAGTAGCCCTGTCCCCAGCAGTGTAGTGGTACCGCCCACATTCTCAGCAACATCTCAGTGGCACCATAGTAAGAATCAGGCTGAGACACCAAGCCAACAGAGTACAACAATGAAAAAAGTGTGTTGTTGAGCCTAACTGGGTTCAAGAAGTCACCTGCGTCAGCTGCACCAGAAAGGAAAAAAATCCAGCCAACCATTGTCATCATGCTTAGGTCGGAGGGGCAGTATGAACGCAACCACCCAACAGCACATTTGTCCAATGCAAAGCTGCCTAAAATGTTTGCACTGGACCTTCTCCCTTTTTAGGTCTCGTCCTACGCAACGCGCATGCGTTGCATAGGAGGGGACCTCATGTAATTGACTTGCTTTTTATGGCCAAAAATGTGCACGCGTTGCATTGCCATCATTGGCAACACAAGCACATGGGGCGATCTACTTGCGGGAGCGCGTGCCGCATTTGGCAGCAATTATCGCTCCCGCAACTGCAGGCCCCCCGCCTCCCCCTGCTGCCACGTGAGCTTGTTTTTTTTTTTGTAATCACACAGAGCAGCTTTAAAATAGACTCTTCAAAGGCTAGGCCTAGACCGGCACAGGGGCACGAGGTGTGCCAGCCTCCGAGCCGATAGGTCCGCCCCCCACCTTAAGGAAGCAGTGCCTGCCCTGTCCCCACCAGTCAGGCACTGGGAGCATGCAGCATGGGAAGGAGTTGTGACTGTTTCCTCGCACACCGCAGGCTCATGTACGACAGGGCGCAGCTGCCACACACAACCTGACACTGGTTCTAGCTCAGGGGGTCAGCATGGTGGCCCACGATGAGATAGGGGCTCCTGCCTATCAAGAGGACAATCCGGGTGTTGATAGCGTCTGTGCATTAAAGGTGTGTTAGCGGCGCTATGTGAAACCAAGTGCATGAGAAACAAGCACCTTCAAGGGCGATCTGCATTGTACTTGAAATTCGCACAGGCAGATGCTCTCCACCAGCTGTGTTTGAGACTCGTGGCCTTTTGAACCTGCTGACTGCTTCATATCTGGTGCTCTGAGTGTAAGACTGGTCATGACGTTGCTTAAACTTTATTAAACTTTATTCGGTTCACGAAATAGAAAACCATAAAAGTTACATTTCATCAATAAAATTATACCGGACAAAAATATACATAAATGGACATAAAATATGATTATTCCAATGTACATTCAATAATTATAAGGGGAAAAGACATCGCATTCTTTCAGCGTTAAAAATGAGTTCATAAAGTGCAGTATCCAGATCCCTTAGGGTACCAAACATGTTCGATACCTTAAGGAACATTTCAAGAAACCAACCACAAACGGAATACATTCTGGCTTTAATAGTTGCAAAAAGTAGAGAGCGGGGCATACCTGTGAGAAATTTAGCTTTTTTAAAAGAGATTTTAAAAACAGCCTCCGTGGAGCTTCATAAAAATGACAAAAATGTACAAAGTGAAGCAAATCCTGTGGAGACAGATTGTCGCAGCCACAGGGTGGTAACACTTTTCCTTTGTGACTCTCCTTCGGTACGGCTAATAAAAGATGGAAATAATCCCATGTAAACCTGACTAATAGGGAACGCTCATGAGCTGACAAGGGCCACAAGAGATAGAGCTCCATTACTAGAGATGATTTAAGCGTCATATGCTTACGAACACTATTTTTCATCAATTCCATCTCCTCTCTATTGGCTTTTTTACGCATTATAAAAGATTGTTTCACAAAAGCCACATCTACCCAAGTAATACAATCAGGTATTAAAAAGAAATCCGGGCGCCCCAACTCACTAAAGCACCCCTTTAAATACTTCAGCTATGGTATATCAATCATGTGGTCCAGGCTCAAGGTCTCTTTTAATAGTTTATGCGTAAGGTCTAAATCTTCGTTTAGCCAGCATTTGAGTGAAAAAAGCAGTGGGCGCATAGCCAAGATATCACAGATGCCTGTGAGGCCAGTTTCTTCATGAACAATAAAATGCACAGTCCCTTTAGGAACCCCCAGCAACTGTTTTAAAAAATTATTTTCCGTGACTTGGATACCCTCCAAACCTGTATATCCCCACAATTCGCTCCCATAGGTGGCTATTGATACACTCTTAGCTTCATAGATCTTCAACATTGCAGCCACTGGTCGATTGCCCATTTTGGCTGCAAAGCTAAAGATTGCTGCATTGTACCTGGTCACCTCACCCCTTTTCTTCTTGAGTAGGGTGCCCCAATCCAGACAGTCGTCCAGTAGAACGCCAAAGTAGGAGAAAGTCGGGGATATCGGCACTCTCGCTCCATTCACCTTGAAGGTGTACTACTTTTTGGGAAGCAGCCCTACCTGCATTGCGTAGGATTTTGAGTTATTTATGGCCAGATCTCGTCAAGCAGGATCTGCAAACTTTTGGGGGTACGTGCCAGGAGAACGGCGTCATCTGCATATAGCAGAACGGGCAATCCCCTGCGTCCCACATCCGGGAAGTCAACCCCGGTTTCCAACAAGGTCTTATCTATATCATTGATGTAGAGATTGAAGAGGAAAGGGACTAAAATACACTCCTGTTGTACCCCCTTTCTATGTTAAAATCCCTGGTGACCCTTAGATCCTGGACATATCTAATGTTCGCCCTAGTATCTCTATGTAATTCCATCAGAAAGTCCACCAAATTTGCCGCCACCCCCATTGCCCTCATGAACTGCCTCAGCTTTCCCCGATTGACACAATCAAAAGCGGAGGAAAGATCCATGAAGGCCAAGTAGATTGTCCCCTGGCGGGCAATGGTGTACTTTCGGAGGATTAGATAGAGATTAAGACATTGTGCCATGGTCGAGCGGTCTGGGCGGAACCCATACTGGATATCAGATATAATCTTATTTTCTTCCGCCCAGGTAGTCAATCTATTTAAAATGACTCCGCCTACAATCTTAACCACTGAGTCGATAAGAGAGATTGGTCTATAATTCAAGGTGCAGTTACGATCTCCCTTTTTGAACACTGGTACAATTGTGGAAACTCCCCATGACTCTGGGCACCCTTCCTTAGCAGCTGCATTCAACACTGCCACCAGGATTGATGCCCAGAGGGAGGGGTTAGATTTAAAAAGGTCCGGTGGGATACCAACCGGACCTGGTGCCTTCGTATTTGAAAGACCGGTAATGCCTTCCTCCACTTCTCTAGCCGTGAATACAACTAACATTGAAGCACTTTTAAAGATGGCGCTAAAGTGGGACACCCATTCCTCCTCTGTTATATTGGTGCCCAAATCCTCGACTCTTTCCTTTATAAAAGCGGTCTATTAATAATGTTCCAAAATCTGGAGCTGTTGGATAGGGCCAAAGGATCTAAAAGCTCCCGCCATGTGGCCTCCTTCAGTTCCGTTTTTCGGATAGTCAGCATTTTTTTATAGTTAATACGAAGTGTACGGTTCGGCGATTTATCCCTAGGGGTTACTTTAAGTGCAGCCTTTAATTCTCTAGCGGCTTTGGAGCATGATGGGTTGAACCACTTAGGGTCACCAGTAATCTTACTTTGGCCAGGGACAGATAACAGCATCCCTACTTTAGAGAAAATCCCCTGGAAGGCATTAAGGGTACCTATGGCGGTTGAATCGGGATTCATACAATAGGAAAATTCTGCCGCACAGGATTCTTGGAGCTTTTCGAAAAAAAGGGACAGTGTCCCTTGGGTCCATTTAAGGCGTCGCCTGCCATCGGTTAGCTTCAATGTTCCTAGAGCTATTACTGAATCCTTCCTTTTCAGTACATTCCCTCCTAGGCACACACACACAGGATTATGATCACTAAAAGCGCTAGCTAAAATTAGGTAGCCCAGTAAAAGAGAGTAAACGCTTGTGGAGATCAAAACATGGTCTATAAACGATCTGCCGCTGCGACCTTTAAATGTCGGTACCTTTTGTTTGCTAGATGGGGTTACAAAACTCATGGCTGACAACAGGTCATATTCATTAAGCATATCATTGAGAACATTTCCCTGTTTGGAGTGCTCAAAATGAAGGCCCCGAATCCTTGGGCATCCCAAGTCACCCATATTGTGAATTCAGGCTCACCACATGGGTGAACGTTAAAGTCACCCACAATCATCAGACTATTTCTATAGGGAACACAATACTGCTTAACGAAGTTGTCCAGCTCGATTATCTTGCATACCTCTTGTCTATGTACTGCATTATAAAAATTAATCAGTCATATACTGAGATTTCCTCGCCTGATAACAATTGCCTGAAGACCACTATAGGGAGAGTAAATGACCTTAATCCTGCATTTCAGTGACAGAGAGGTGAAAATGACCAGACCACCCCTTGCTCTACCCCTAGAGGCTGGAATTACAGGAACAAAAACAGCTTTAAACCCCTCCAGAAAAAGACTACAATTGACCAACCATGTCTCCTGTAGACATATTATAGGGAAATTGCTAACAAACTGCACCCATACTGGGTCTGCAAACTTCTCTGCCATCCCTGCAATATTCCATGACAAAACATTATAATCCTGTGTCTTAAGTTGATCCTCAGGGGGAACAATATTTGGATCCTGCTGTGGAACAACCAAAGAAGTTCCTGGCAATCCTCTTTCCATTAACCCTACGCCTATAATGACGTTTGGTGATTCTACGTTTGGTATTACTGTCAGCATTTTATTTGGGGACCCAGTACCCGGCATAACAAAATCAAAGTCAATGGGATCAGGCATCTGGGCTATCTGAGCTGATCGGGCTGTGCTTTCACTCAGTCAATCACAGTCATTCAGCCCTGAGAGAACTGCAAATCTATTCTGTCCCTGGGCGAAGGAGGAAAGATGGTAGTCACCCCATGGGTTAACCCTATCCACCCAGGGGTTAAGATTACCAATCCTACAATGATCCAGAGACTTATGGGGCCATGTGTAGTGCTCTGTGTTCAAAAAGTTCTGCCTGGGGTTCTCTGCTCTATAAAAGAATCCCAAAGGCAGTATCTGGATACCTTGTCCCCTGTATGCCAAATCAGCATTGACCTCCATAAAGATTCTCTATACAGGCAATGGGTTACTAAAATTTACGATAATACAGTCCCCCCTTCTTGATTTCCTAGAACTTCCCAACCAGGCTACCCACCGAACCATGATGATGTTATGTACAGAATTTGGTCCTGCAGCAGTATTGCGGGACAGCCAGTGAATTACCTTGTTTTTTAGTTGGCCATAATCTTCCTTTGTTCCATCTAGGAGAGGTGGCACATTACCTAGAATTACCACCAGTGGGGTTGATTGTGGTGGCAAATCAATGATTGGTAGGTTATGTGGTACATCGTTAATTTGATCCTGCGTCATGCCCCTTTCTTTCCCACAACATTAGCTGCTACACCAGGTCTCTCTACTATGTGAGTTCCGTCTGTTAGCAGACAGCCCAAGGTTTTGTCATTCCACCCCCTACACTGCTAGTAATCAGATCTATAGCCGTTGAAGCACAGTTACTTGGTTGACAGGGAACAATAACCATCCCCTCAGCAGGCACCTTCATTAATTCAGAGGTTGCAACCGAGGGTACTGCTGGTGCTATACAACTGTGGTTTTGAAAAGATTGAATGATACTGTGCTGATCAGCTATACTTCGCTCAATATTATGTAATTTGACCATGATTGGGCATACTTTATCCTCTAATATACTGTGTAAGGTACATTTAAACACTTCTATTAATGGAAGATCAAGTGCAGGCGGGACTGCCCCACCTAGTGGAAATGGAACAGTGGGTTTAGACTTTTTCGCTTGACTGCCCATTTCTTTTCTTTTTCTCTTGGTGCTACCAGTAGAGCAGCGTGCCCCCCTATTTGTTGCAGTGGGTTAGACTTACTAGCAGCCTTAGTGTTACTACGAGTATTAATAGTCGGGCCTTTTTCCACACCCGTTCTGCCAGTAACTGGTGGAATTGAATGGGCGACACCCTGCTTATTAATCACAGTAACAACAGGAAATATGGGAGCAGTTATAATGTCCTGCTGCGTCTCCAAAACTGGGGAAAGCACTCCCAAATTGAGGATACCATTCTCCAATTCCTGCGTATGAATAGAGTTCACAGATTCAACAGTACAGTTGATTGAATGAGCTATTTCCCCCTCCAGAAGCACCACTGATCCAGCAATTGGTGATCTTAAAAGACGTCTCTTTACCTGCTCAATCTCCCTATCTATCACAGTAGCTGCTCTGGTCAGGAATGCGTCCATTGTGGTCACTGTTACTTTTGCACTACCCAGAACCTCATCCTGGTTTGCCTGGGTCTTGCGTCTCAAACTAGTTAAAGCTCAAAAATTAGGGACCTCTAGTTAACTTGATCAAACAGGACCCCCAAAGTATGTATCAACCACAAACTTGACAGTTCTCTCCCTCGGGCCAAGATTTAAGACTGCAAAAGGGTAAATATCATGAAATCTAGCAGTTATAGCAAATATTCTCCATATCAAAGGGTCCAGGATCACTAACCGGCACTGTACAGGCACCACTGCTGTGTTGAAAGGGGGGTGGCCCAGCCCAGCCTCTTTTGGCTGCGGACGGTAGCAGAAGGCCCCGCCCTTGTCCCAGGCTTCTCCCGGAGCGATCATGCGCGCATTCCGCGCAACGGGTGCCGCAAGAGATTAAGTATTGGCTTGAGGGTCTTGTGGGTGTGTGTGGGCGGGCACAGCGCATGTGGCTGCAATGCCGGTTCTCAGGGTCTCATGGGACTTATAGTCCATCTTGGTCACCTTGCCCCTAACAATGTCCACGGCAGAAGCAGCAGGGTCACAGAAGCAGCATGGTCCTTGAAGCGAAGCGGCACGCGAGAAGTTAAGTAGCAGCTGGAGGGTCCTGTGGGCGTGTGTGGGCGGGCAAAGCGTGGGTGGGGGCAATGCCGGTTATCTGGGTCTCCTGGGACTTATAGTCCGTCTTGGTCACCTCGCCCCCAACAATGTCCATGGCAGAAGCAGCAGGGTCACAGAAGCAGTAGGGTCCTTGAAGCGAAGCATAGGTTAAGTAGCGGCTGGAGGATCCTGTGGGCGTGTGTCGGTGGGCACAGCGCGGGTGGCGGCAATGCCGATTCTCCGGGTCTCCTGGGACTTATATTCCGTCTTGGTCACCTCGCCCCAACAATGTCCACGGCAGAAGCAGCAGGGTCACAGAACCAGCAGGGTTCTTGAAGCGAAGCGTTACTTGAACTGCTTCATAGATGTCTGTAGACTAAGTTTACAAATTACAGTGCTGCGCATGATTATAAGAGTCTGTAATCTGCTATCTTGGGTTGTGCTTGTTTGTTGGTGGACGTGTGGTGTGATGCCTGTGTGCAATCAGCAGTGATTGAGTAAACACTTCCCTGCACATCCAGATAGTGAGACTTTGAACCCTTTTTCAATAAAGAAAGGTTCAAAGTCTCACTAATCTTTTAAGTCCAATGTGGGCAAGGCAGGTCGTGCTGCCTTCTTGTTTCCTTTTCTTGTCGCTTTATTGGTCAACCCTGCAAGTGAAGGGGCTGTGAGTTATATGCGGCATCATGAGATGCTGGCTCTCCGTCAATTGTTGCAGGCAGCTTGTCGTTTTATATCTCTCCATTCATCACAGTGTGCATGTACTCACCTGCGGCTTCTGCCTGTGTTTCTGGTGCTCTGTACACCTGCATCATCTTGGTCAAGGCTGAACACCCGCAGAAGGGATGTCAGGTGCAATCTGTAGACATTCACAAATGTTTTACTTTCTGTTTTTCTTTTTCAGTCTGAATTTCCCTTTGAAACAACTAGGTGGTGTAACTTTTCTGTTTCTGTCTCTTTAAGTTGACAGGTGTCATATTTGACTTTTTCATTCCTGTTGAAGCTCACACAGCCTAGTCTGTCAGTGGTGCAAACCTTGCAACAGGGGTGTGCACCGCCACAATATGCCATATTCCCAAGTATCTGACTTCTGTGGCACTGTACCCTCTGTGTTAGGGCACTTGAGGAGGATGGATGCACTGGGTGCCTTTGGTTTCTTGACATTTGTAGATCAGCTTGTTTTTGTTTTCTAAAAATGCTTCCGTTTGTTTCTGGTCGTGCTTTAAATGCAAGATGCAAGTGTTGTGGTACTAACATGGCTGTGCATAGAGGCTATTTAACTTGCAGCGTGTAAAATATAATGCTCCTAAAATTTTAATGTATTCTTTGGGAAACTGTGTACAGCTCCCAGAAGACCTTTGGTTGTGCTTGAATGCCTGAGACTGGAACCCTGCCCTCACCAGCCATGCAATGTCTTGAGTAGGTGATCAGGACAGTCTCTCCCGTTAGTGTGGCCAGGCTGGAGATCTGTCAGCCGCAGTTTCTGTGGCTCCCGTGCAGCTGTCCTGTCTCTGGCACAGATGTCCAAGCCCCCCCTTCCAACAATTAAATAGAGATTATTGTTCTCTGTGAAGATTTTATTGGCGCAGTCTCCTTCAGTGAGCCTGTCCGGGCTGCCCGTCTTCCTGTCTTTTGTAGCCGGTTTCTGGGCCTTTGAAGTGATGCTTGGCTGGATAAAGTACACAAGGTGGGGGGACGGTTGTGGAGGGTTTAGTACTGGTCATCTGTCAGTTCCTGGTGGCAGGATCCTTTCCGGTGCACCTCAATTTTGGGTCCTGGCTTTTTATTTAATTTAACTCGTATGTTGTGCATTCCTTTACATCTTTAAAATGTCAACATGTTGTTTTTTTGTTATAAACGTACACATGTCAAACGTATTTGCTATTTCCGCATTAACACCAAGAACAAAATACAAGTATAATTCCGAGCTCAGTTATCTGTGCGCCAAAAGAAGAGGCTCTCCTTCCATTAAACTCATTTTTCTAATGTCCTAATAAAGAGTGGGTTTGGGGGCCTCATACATCATGCATGTTACAGAGAGGCCTCCCTGGTAGCACAAGTAACATGCCAGTGCCTGACTGGATTTTGAGAAGATAGAGTTAAACGTTTTACGAGAGATGCATAAGCGCCACAATACCACACCCGAGGTCCGCTGGGCGCTATGTAAATGGCAAGGAACAAGGTACTGTAAACATGGCTTGAGTGTCTCAGGGCAGTAATATTGCAACAGAGGCCTTCCCTAAACCTCAGGGCCATCAGTGGTAAGGTTTGTGTTGCTGTTAGTGCAGAAGAGATCGCTTTGTCTCCGAAAGTGTCCAATACGAACAAACTTTCTCTGTTACTGCTTTACAATGGCTGCAGTCAGCTCAGTGTGCTCAGAGTTACAGTCCACCAGCCGCCTCCGCGTCCAAAGGGTTTTCTCTGGGCGGATGTGCTCTGTAGACCGTACCAAGACGTCATCTTTTTGGGTGTAGGTTTCTTTACTTTGTCAAAGCATTACTCTGCATTTTGTTTTTGGGTATGCTGCGTGAAGCCCCTAGCCGAAGCTGAAACGCAGATGACTACAATAAATGTAGAGGCCTGAAATTGATGTTAATTTGTTATTTTTATTTCACACACCGTGTAGTGGAGACGTCTGTTATTGCCTCTGTTGTGGGAACAACGCTTGTATCTCTCACACAAAAGCTGCTTTGTGCTGCGCCTATGGCCTGTGAGCTCTCAACAGGCTGTGTGCGTATGTGAGGCTCTGTCGGGATTGAAAGCAGCGCAAGAACACGCACGCGCCACTAACCTGTTTCGATGGCCAGCGGAGACGATAAGACAATAGTCCTCCCAACTCCCCTCAGCACAATACCCAACAATGGGACTATCACCACTATCTGAGCATGTACGGAAGGGCGCCGTGAGGTGGAATGGCAATGGGGTGTCTGATGCTCCCTTCACTCTCTGGTTGAGGTTTACCCACGAAGTCACCGGTATTGATATACTGCAGGGGGAGGAGAAGACAGAGAGCAGAAGATAAGTACCCCAGACTGCTATTGCCTGGACTCCCTTCCCCTCTCGGTCTCTAGACTCACCGACTCCTCCACACCTGACGCCGTGAATGAATCCAGATAATATACAATATACGGTTATGAGGGTCTTGCCAAAAGTACTGAGAAGTTATCTTCACTTCTCTGTCTTCGAACACCTCCGTTGGCTAATATAAGGTACTGTGGGGTTTCTCTATCCCTATCTATCGCTATCTATATGCTTCGTAGTGGCCAAAATGATAATAGTTCCAGGTATCCAAGAAGTTCTAATCCAATTAGAACTGCTAGTATTTAGACCATTGAACCCCAAAGTAAACGAAAATCAAAAGGATGTGAACTCTGCACATATGCGACAAAAGGTTTACCAGATAAACAAAAGAAAACGTAGGAGGCGAGCCCGCACTCCACAGGTATACTTGCAGTAGTCGAACAACTGGACGACTGCAGGATACGGCTTGCATTACACGAACCCACAGGAACTCTGACCTCGCAGGCTCTTCGTCGGCGAGAAGCGGGAACACAGGAACTCTGACCTCGCAGGCTCTTCGTCGGCGAGAAGCTGGAACACAGGAACTCTGACCTTGCAGGCTCTTCGTTGGCGAGAAGCAGGAACACAGGAACTCTGACCTCGCAGGCTCTTTGTCGGCGAGAAGCGGGAACACAGGAACTCTGACCTCGCAGGCTCTTCGTCGGTGAGAATCTGAAACACAGGAACTCTGACCTCGCAGGCTCTTCGTCGGCGAGAAGCAGAGATGCACTGAACTCCGGTGGGGACACACCATCCGACTCAATGGAGAAACCGAAAACAAAATTGACAAGCACTGTTCCGTTCTATGGGAGGAGTTTAAATAGAGTTCTACCATTGTCTCGAACTCCAGCGCCGCATGGCCTTCAGGGACATGTAGTATTTCCTTAAAGGACGCTCAACACAGAGTTTCTGTCTCCCCGCTACGCCGGCATTGGCGATCGCTACAGAACCCCCTCTCGAGGACTGCCGTCCCGGTTTACCAGGGGTTCTCTCATGGAATTGAGCAACTAAGTCAGGACAATGTAGGTTATCCACAGGTTCCCAGGTCCGGTCTTCAGGACCATATCCCTTCCAATCAACCAGGTATTGAATCCTGCCATGCACCATGCGAGAATCCAGGATGGACAAGACCTCATATTCGTCCTGACCCTCAATCTCCATAGGTCGGGGGCGTTCTGGTAAACGAACGCCCGAAAGGCAAGGACGTAGGAGTGACACGTGAAACACTGGATGTATTGACCACGACACAGGCAGAGAGAGTTTCATGGCCAAGGAATTCACCACCTCACAAATACCATAGGGACCAACAAACTTGGGCTTCAATTTACTAATCCTTTTCAGATGCAGGTTACGTGTGGAAAGCCAGACTTTATCCCCCACCTTATACTCAGGTTCCAGGGACCTTCTCCTATCAGCAAAGAGCATTTGGGCCGCTTGAACTTTTTCCAAACAGTTCCGAGTGTCTATCAGGATTGCCCTAAGATGAGCATGATGTTCATGAATGGTAGGACCCAAGGATTCAGCCGGCCAATCGAAGGGAAGCATGTTTGGGTGGAATCCATAAAGGCAAAAGAAAGGAGAACATCCCAAGGTAGCATGTACAGCATTATTGTAAACAAATTCCGCCAACCACAAAAGGGTGGTCCATTCAGTGGTGTTTTGCAATGTAAAACAGCGAAGATATTGTTCAAGAGTTTGATTCAAGCGTTCTGTTTTACCATACGTTTGTGGATGGTAGCTGGAGGACAGGCGTGCGTCGATCTGGAGGATGGTACAAAGAGCCTTCCAAAAACGAGACGTGAATTGTGTCCCTCGATCCGTTATTAACACAGTCAGTAATCCATGCGCTCGCTAAGTAAGTAGCAGGTGAGGGTTCGGGTGCGGAGTTACAGATTACCTTATTCTGACAATGCTCTTTACAATATTCAGAGGTCAGACTGACAGTTTGTGATGACCAGCTCACTGAAGGATCATGTAAAGTGAGCCAGGGCATACCCAGGATAAGACGGAATTGCGGGGCATCAATGAGATCAAACTGGATGTGTTCATGGTGGTCCAACCCAAATTCCATCAATAAAGAAAGGGTGTGGTACACTACAGGGCCCGATGAAAGGACCGTTCCGTCCACTACCTTAACGGTCTCGGGTATCCATTTCTTTTCACAGGGGATACCCATTATGAATGCGAAGTCTTGATCTAAATAGTTCCCCGTGGCCCCTGAATCCAACAGGGCATCGACTTGTAATGGGTTCTGGGTCGTTATCCATAGTGACACGCTTTCGTTCATATGGGCGACAGCAGGGTGAAGGGTATTTGCTACAAAAGGGGAGACCATGTTAGGCGGGCGTCTCAAGTCAGAGGTCTCGATCTGATCAGAGACCTTCAGTTTTCCGACGGCTCCCTCGAGTTCATGGTGGCCTGTACACGGGGAAGGGGATTCCTTTCTGGAACATAATTCCTGGCTCTACACTCTTTAATAAAATGTCCACCTTTGCCACAATACAGACAAAGTTTGAGTCTCCGTCTCCTGTCTTTTTCTTCCATAGTGAGAGGACCACGAATCCCTCCAATCTGCATAGGTTCAGGTACTTCAAGGGCCTTGGTTTTGTCCTCACCCCCCTGCCTGGGTCTTGCCATGGGATAGAAAGGCCTGTTGTCTCCCCTGTTTCTGTCCCCTTTCTGTTCCAACAACCGGTGATCCAGTTGGACAGTTAAATCAATGAGTTCCTCACAAGTAGAAGGCAGTTGCACCACCTGTGCTAACACCCCTCAGTTCACCCCTCAGGCCTTGATAAAACAAAGAAATTATTTTCTGAACTGGCCAGTCTGTTTCTACAATGAGGCGGTTAAACGTGGTAATGTAGGGCAATAGATCTTGCGATCCTTGTCGTAGAGTCATCAACTCGCGGTCTAGGGTCATCATATGGGACTTTCTGTCGAATAACTTCCTTAACTCAAGACAAAAATCAGAAAAATCATGTAGCACAGGGTCATTCCGTTCCAGTAAGGGGATGGTCCAGCTGGACGCATTCCCTCCCATATATGACATCAGAAAGGCTGTTTTGGATGCCTCATCCTGAAAGACCATAGGCTTACATAAGAAGTGAAGACGGCATTGATTCAGGAATGTCTCGAATTTTTTAGGGTCTCCATAAAACCTTTCAGGAGGAGCAAGAGGTATACCATGGTTTTGGATTATGTGTACAGTTGGATTGGCCTCGGTAGAGGCGGAAGGAGCCGCAAAAGATCCCCCTGGTTGGAAAGAAAGAGGCGGGGGCAAAGTGGCCGGTCTAATCAACGATTTCACTACAGGCTCCTTAGGCGCAATATCTGACATCTCTCTACGCAATTCGGATACCTCTTTATATATGAGATCTGGACTTCTTGTTGTAATTCTGTGAAGCTCTCCAATAAGGAGGTAAGGATGGTGTTCGTATCCATCGTCTAGGCTGGACGGTATTCTTGGGCTTGTCAATCTGTCGGGATTGAAAGCAGCGCAAGAACACGCATGTGCCACTAACCTGTTTCGGTGGCCAGCGGAGACGATAAGACAATAGTCCTCCCAACTCCCCTCAGCACAATACCCAACAATGGGACTATCACCACTATCTGAGCATGTACGGAAGGGCGCCGTGAGGTGGAATGGCAATGGGGTGTCTGATGCTCCCTTCACTCTCTGGTCGAGGTTTACCCATGAAGTCACCGGTATTGATATACTGCAGGGGGAGGAGAAGACAGAGAGCAGAAAGTACCCCAAACTGCTATTGCCTGGACTCCCTTCCCCTCTCGGTCTCTAGACTCACCGACTCCTCCACACCTGACGCCATGAATGAATCTAGATAATATACAATATACGGTTATGAGGGTCTTGCCAAGAGTACTGAGAAGTTGTCTTCACTTCTCTGTCTTCGAACACCTCCGTTGGCTAATATAAGGTACTGTGGGGTTTCTCGTACGAGGCGCTATCTATATGCTTCATAGTGGCCAACATGATAATAGTTCCAGGTATCCAAGAAGTTCTAATCCAATTAGAACTGCTAGTATTTAGACCATTGAACCCCAAAGTAAACGAAAATCAAAAGGATGTGCACTCCGCACATATGCGACAAAAGGTTTACCAGATAAACAAAAGAAAACGTAGGAGGCGAGCCCGCACTCCACAGGTATACTTGCAGTAGTTGAACAACTGGATGACTGCAGGATACGGCTTGCATTACACGAACCCACAGGAACTCTGACCTCGCAGGCTCTTCGTCGGCGAGAAGCGGGAACACAGGAACTCTGACCTCGCAGGCTCTTCGTCGACGAGAAGCAGAGATGCGCTGAACTCCGGTGGGGACACACCATCCGACTCGATGGAGAAACCGAAAACAAAATTGACAAGCACTGTTCCGTTCTATGGGAGGAGTTTAAATAGAGTTCTCCCATTGTCTCGATCTCCAGCGCCGCATGGCCTTCTGGGACATGTAGTATTTCCTTAAAGGACACACAACACGGAGTTTCTGTCTCCCCGCTACGCCGGCATT
This sequence comes from Lissotriton vulgaris, assembly GCF_964263255.1. NCBI lineage: Eukaryota > Metazoa > Chordata > Amphibia > Caudata > Salamandridae > Lissotriton > Lissotriton vulgaris. The sequence continues at coordinate 656,762,302 of NC_141695.1, forward strand.
GGCGATCGCGACAGCTTTCAGATGTCTGGTGCAGGCGCTCACACGTGCCCCAAGCAGACAGAGCTGGGCATTGTACCATTCTGCGCCTATGCCAACTGGGCCGCACATGTGCGTAAACCATCCAAAGAATGCCAGGCCAAGTGTCAGCAGTGTGCATGCTGGACTGTATGTGACCCTATTGTCCCGCTCGCAAGCTGGGCTGCCTCCTTCAGTTGGGCAGGCCGCTTGCCGGTCCACAAAAATTTGCACACAATGGCAAACAAGTGAGTGGTGAGTGTCAGTCCATTGATTGCTCTGCGAAGCCCACCCATATGTCATTAAAGCACAAAGGCAGGTCCGCCTATCCAAACAGTAGCCCCCGCAACAATGCAGGCGTGTAAAACAGTTGCATACTAGGAGGCACAAGGATCGTAAACAGCTGCCCCGTGCTGTCCGAGGACCCTGCTGCAGTGAACTCCTGACCCCTGTCTTTTGTGAGAGGAGGCCCACGGGCAACCAAACACCAAGTGACTGGTCCACGACTGTGGTTAGTAAAGCGCTGTGGGTAGGGCGCACTGTACATAAACATACCACACCTACTCACCATTAGTTGACAGGAAGCCCGTGCCTAGCGAAGAGTGTGCAAATACGTGTCCGGTTGATCATTGAGTACGTCATGAAAGTGTTGCCTGTGCCCTGCTGGCTTTGCCAGAGAGAATAAGCTGTTTATTTAGGACGTTCAGTAGTATACTTGCATATTTTCTATCAAGTTTGTTGCCAGTTCCAATGGTGTGCTGAACCTTTAAGGTTGTTTTGTAGTCAGGCAGCGTTCACGAAGCCCACACGCTCCCGCCTTTGTGACACTACACACCTGACGTTAGACGCTGGCCTTGAAGTGCTTGTGGTTGTGCTCCTGGCCTTCTTGAAAATGTTGGTCTTGTTTGTAGAGTGGCCTTGTTTTGATCACTGTTTGGGAGTGTGTAGGAGAATATCAGTCCAGTAGGTAGTGCCTCTTGCCGATTCCTACCTTGTTTAATCGGGTTTCGTTAGTCTCCACTCTATGGTTGCATTATTTTGCAGAGACCACATTCCGAGCCCATTGCTGAAAGACTGCAGCCTAGTTCTGGCCATACAAAATGCCATTATCTCCAGCCAGGGTTCTACCCCTGAGGGCAATCCCTGTAGCAGACACACCCTTACTTTCCGCCACAACCTGCTTTCTTGGTGCCATAGTTCCCTCTTGGTTTCACAACTAACTTTAGTCATAGAGCCGTTTGACTTCAAATTGGCACTGTAATGGTTTATTCTGTGGCAGCACGAGAGTAACGCTACATCATTCCTCTGGCAGGTTTATCCTCCCTTCCCAGTGCGAAGGCCCTCTATTGAAATACATGTAGCGGCTGACTGAAAGTTTGCAAGCTACTTACTTCTGGTCACTGTGTAGTTAGTTTTACCCTTTTTTGACTGTGCCAAGGGCCTGTAGTGAAATACATACATGCATGCAGTGGCTGTCTGAAAGTAATGTCTCTCTAATACCCTGGACACTGCAGAAATACACTCATGTAATGGTTGTCTGAAAGCAATGGCTCTTAAGCTCTGGACACTGCAGAAACACATGCATGCAGTGGCGGTTGAAAGCATTGTCCCTTAAGCTTCAGACAATACAGAGACACATGTATGCAGTGGCTGGATAAGAGTAATGGCGATTGTAATTTCTGGGCTCTTGTGACCTCTGGTCACCGCAGACACACGTGTATGTGCAAGCAGTGGCTGACTGGAAGCAGAGGTGCCTCTTAGCCCAGGAGCAAATGCCACGCATACCCGGCAGCTTTGCGTGTTGTCATTCCCAGATGAGTCCACCAGTGAGGGATTTCATATCGCCAAGCGAAACATGGCACCGCCTTCCGGCATCAAGCCAACACCTGGTGTTTAAACAGAGTATAGAAATATACATTCATTTCAAATCGGGTTTTAAAACATTGTTTTCCAAACAGTCCAAACTTGGAGAAGAAACTTTGAAACAGGCTCTATCTAGACTGAAAAGGGAACAAGTCTTGCCTTTGGGACCTTATACCTTGGTACCTTATACATTGGGACCTTATACATCTTTAGCCTTGCAACACTTGATGTTGTTGCACCAAGGATATTGGACTGTAATATGAGCCAAGCTATCCCATGCTTGCACATGCTAGAGCAACAGCTGAAGGAGGTGTCTGAAAAGTACACAGGTGAGTAGGAAAGAAATTAAGCATATGAGTTGGTGGATAGCTTATCCCATGGCTTAGCTGAAAATGCAAGGGTGCAAACTCTCATTGTTGCAGAAAAACATTACATTTTTGCCACAATTCTGGATCCACGGTACAAATCGGTGCTGAACACTAAGACATTAATCCTTTTTCAGAAGTGGATTTTAGCCAGTACTACACTTGGATAGCTGAGGCAGCCAGTGACTTGGAAAAGGAACAGCTGGCAATTAAAGGCCCGCTACTCAAACCCACAACAAGTACTGCAGCAAGGCATCCGGCGTCAAGTTCAACTTCAAAGCCTGAGGGCAGTGCGTTTGGCTCACAGCGGTTACCAACACTATTGACAACAGCAAGAACTGGATCATTAGCCCCAGTAAAATGGGCACAGGATTGGTATTTACAGCAAGGGTTTGTTAGGTGCTGATGCAAAGACAAAAGAGGCACAGCAAAGTGGAGCACCACTGAACATTGAGCGGATGGTCCAGGTCTATCTGGATGACCCAACAGAGGTCTAGATTGATCAAAACCCATTGCTGTATTGGTATGGGAAAAGGGGACAATGGCCAGTGCTAAGCAGGCTGGCGATAAACTATCTGGCTTGCCCTGCCGCAAATGTCTCTTCTGAGCATGTTTTCAGTGCTGCTGATGCCATTGTAACAGTGAAAAGGACCAGTCTCATGCCCAAAAACGTGGAGAGGTTAACCATGATCAAAATGAATCAGCACTTTATACCACTGATTTACAAAATACGAGAATCAACGCAGGAAGATGAGGACAGCGACTTAGGTGACAGAAATAATCTGTTAGATGATTACCTACTTCTGGTTGAACCACCAGAGTTTGAGGACCAGCTATACTTCTCTGACAACTAGGCTTTGAACTTCTTACTTTCTTTCTTCCTTATTTAATTTTATTCATTTGTATCTCTGTCTTTCTGGTTCAAAACTTCGAATCACATCAAATCCATCACCACCGTCTTCTAATCTTTTTATTGCCATATTGGAGTTGCATCTGTGTGTACTTACCTTAAGGCCACTACTCCAAGTCCTGCTCCATCCTCCTTACTCGCCCTAAACCCATTTCCCTCAAGCTAGATAATGAGTGGATGGAGAATAGTACAAGTAAAAGAAGTGGAACATGATGACTACTATAGCTATCGTCCTTTCCAAGCCGAGAGAGACTGCCCCTTAACTTAAGATGAGAACAAGAAAAGGTAAATATGGCATGCATTAGACGCTGACTCTGAGTGATTGGTGTTTGTATTGTTGTTGTTTGTTGTGCATGAAGGGAGTTCATTGTGTACTATTATTTAATCTACACACTAAAAGTGACTCAAGTCAATGTTTCCCTTCTTGTTGTTTAATAACGAAACTGTACTTCTACTGCAGGCCGATCCATTGTATTTTTGAATATGGAATCTCTGGACTCACTTGGTACACTGCAGACTGAGTTGGACAACACCATGATGAGGACCACAGTGACATAATATCTTCGCAGTCAGTCAGTAGGATCGGAGATGATTGATGGAATAACTCAGAGCATTTCATGAGTGGCATAAAAGGTAAACAAGTCAACAACAACCGCAGCAGACCTACATGTATGTGTAGTGGTGGAGTTGAGTAACAAGTGTAGTAGTGGTGGTATGACTGACAGCTGTGCATGCCATTGATTTAGTTACTTACTTTGGAAAATGCTATGTTGCTGTGTATGTGACATGTGTGCTCTGTCTGGCTCAGTCAAAATCTAAGCTAGTGGAGGTTGGGTGAGCGCAGTGGGCCTGTTCTGTCCTGTTGCTGTTGTAGGTTAATTCTGGAAACAGACAACAGAGTAGACATGTTTTAGCCATGCCCCCTGAAAGTGTTTACACTCCTCTGTAATTTGGATCACTGACATAATATCGAGGGACATAATATCGACTATCAAAAATATTGTTGACAAAATATCGACAGACAGAATATCGAGTTTGTATCTACAAACAGGTAAGTACAAAACTATCGAGTAAAAAATATAGTTTACAAAAATATAGTTTATAAAAATATCGACTTTATTAAAAACAATGTTAAATTAAATTAATATCAAAAATTAATTACTAAAATATACTTAAAAATACTTAAATTAACTTATAATAATTAAATAATTAATGAAAGTTATCAAAACATTTTTTTAAATCATATTTGTTAAAACATATATATATAGTAACATAATATAATTAAATAATATCCAATATTATTACTGCACAATAGAGGAAGTGTGAAAATGACTATTCCCACTCCAGAGATTGCAACAGTAGGGAAAGCGTTGGATAGCATAGGGATAAAAATTACTATTCCCACTCCAGTGAGTACAACAGTAGGGAAAGCGTTGGATAGCGTAGGGGTAAAAATTACTATTCCCACTCCAGTGGGTGCAACAGTAGGGAAAGCGTTGGATAGCGTAGGGGTAAAAATTACTATTCCCACTCCAAAGAGTGCAACAGTAGGGAAAGCGTTGGATAGCGTAGGGGTCAAAATTACTATTCCCACTCCAAAGACTGCAACAGTAGGGAAAGCATTGGATAGCGTAGGGGTTAAAATTATTATTCCCACTCCAGAGAGTGCAACAATAGGGAAAGTAAATACTTCATATATTATTTAATAAACTATAAATTAATATCTATAAAAAAATAATTAAAAGTAATTACCAATTTAATATAATAATTAATCTATTAAAATTACTAATTAACATTAATTATTACAATTAGTTACCTAATAATACAAATTAATTACAAATTAACAATTAATTATTTAACAATAAAAAATTAATTAACAATTAATTCAAATTGAATACAATTAAATAAATTTAATTATTTAATTAATTATAAATAAATTACTTCGCACCCTATTTCCCTATAAACCCACAACCCGCTACTGAAAATAAATTAGTAAAATTAACATAATTAGCAATTAATCAATTAAATTAAATTAATTGGCTATTAAAATTTCATTAAGTACCCACAAAAACGTAATTAACAATTAATTCTAAATAAATACCAATAAATAATTGTACATATTTAATTAATTATAATTAAATTACTTCCCACCCAATTCCCCTATAAACCCACAACCCGCTACAGAAAATAAATTAGTCAAATTAACATAATTAGCAGTTAATCAATTAATAAAAATTAATTGCCAATTAAAATTTTATTAATTACCAAGTATAAATTAATTAACAATTAATTAAAAATTAATACCAATGAATACATTTACATATTTAATTAAGTATAATTAAATTACTTTCCACCCTATTCCCCTATAAACCCACAATCCGCTACAGAATAAAATTACCCAAAAATTAAAAAAACAAAATACATTAATTAAAATTAATTATAACATAAATACACACTTTTCACACATATAATAACATGAAAAACACTATAAAAAATTTGATATTATTAAAAATTCGATAATTTTAATAACCTATAATATATACTTCGATATTTTAACTTTCTATATTTTAAACATTCGATATTACATTACTTACCTTAAAAACGATATTTTTGATGTCTATATTCTGTCCATTCGATATTTTGTCCATTCTATATTTTAAACTCGATATTATGTCCATTCGTTATTTTGTACTCTATATTTTGACTGTTTGCCCTGTAATTTATGCTTTTTTTTGTACTTTATTTTTAAAATTCCCTTTTGTTTTTCCACTCATACTCACATACCAATCCGCAGACAGTAGCACCCAAGATTGACGGACGCAGCGTCCATGGAAGGGAGGACCAAGAGTAATGCCGAGATGCAACTCCCCAGTTTGATCAGGATAACATACAGTATCAACATTCATCATCTTTTAAATAATGTGTTTCTTTTTTTCTCTGCAATCATTACAACTGTGTGTTGTTGTTGTTTGCTCTCTGCTTATAATTGATCCCTACCGCTATTTTTTAATTTTCAATGTTAGCTTTTAAAAAGTAGGCCTGGTACAACAGAAGTTAAAATTGATGTAATTTGGGTCTCTCTGAGGACAAAATATTATACTGCTGCCCTGTACTGTCTACTATTCTAGTTCGTAAGTACTGCTTATCATTAACCATCAAGTCATCATCATCAACATGCATGCATTTCCTTTTTCTCCCTTTATGGATATGATGGTCGTCTTCCAAGATTGTGTTTTGTTGTTTGTCCATGCATAGTTTTTTTTTTCAAACCTTTCCCCAAACCCCCTTCCAACCATTCATCAAACCCTAACCCTCTTCCCCCGGGCTGTGTGATTTATATTGAGGTATGACTTAATTAAATGTACACTAGTAATTGATCACACGCTTGCTGGGGCAGATGTGGTGAAAGCAACACTACTTCAATTTCAAGGCAGGGCGATGATCTTCTTCTGCCTGCCGACCCATGCTCAGTGTATTTGCAAGTCAATTTTATTTCCAAAGGAACCGCAACCGAATCCATCATAATTAATTGCCGGCATCGATTGGATTCATCATCTTTTTACACAGCACTAAAGGTTACGCTTGTGTAGAGTGACTTGACACAACCAAGGTTTGTAACTCATTGTACTAGGCTATCTTTGCCACTATTATGTTTTATTTTACATTAGCAATGCTAATCAGCATTATTATTATTGTTTGCCATTGTTCTTGTATACTGTACTGTATTTTGTTCTACTACTCCTCCCAGAGTCTCTCTCAGGTGACTGACTGTCTCATTTTCTTGCAAATGCTACTGCCAGTGTCTACTACCATCACCATAACCATGGTATCTTGGGAAACCAAATCATCATTGCCATGCAGCCATTGCTGTGCCTAAGTTAAACATAAATCACAGGTAAGAGAAGAAGTTTGGTTGAGGTATAAATAATAATGGAAATCAATTAATTAATTTACACACCCTGGGCCTTGAGTCCCCCTGTTGCAGAATGCATAGACTAGGAGGAGAGACTGACAGTACTAGTAGGACAAGTAACTCAGTGAGGGGGACCCCATCTATCTTTTCCTGTGTTACAAAATCAGCATATTATTTAAATCAAACACTGGTTGCGGCCCTGCACAAAAAAAACATTAACATTTAAACTATGTAAAAAATCCCACAACACCTGAGCCACCCCTCTCCCTAAACCCAACCAATGTCCAACAAGAAAAAGTCCAACCAATGTCCGGTAAATTAAAGAAAACCCCAACGCCAAATTCCCACCCACAAAAAAAGGAATAAAAAGGGGCAATCCAACAGGGTCTTTCTCATCCGCAGGCACTGAGACGCTTGTCCAACAGGACCCCTACCCGCTCCTCTAGGTGCTCCTCTAGGCGTGCCATTCGGAGTAGCATACGGCGCTTAAATGCCCAACAATTGCATCGACAGAGGGGGGCAGCAGTGTTGGATAAAGTAGTGCGGCGGCGGGTGGCTGCCTGACCGCGGCATTGTACCACTGGAGGGACCTGGGGCATTGGAAGAGGCTGCAGCTGCTGCCGCATCCTCCTCCTCTGCCAGAGCCACCAGCCGCTGGTATTCAGTTAGGATGGCCTCCAGCTTCCAGTGCCGGGCCATGGCTGCCAACTCCTTCCTGTCCGGTTTATATTTTCCTTTGGAAGGAGTAGTTATATCAAAAAGAAAAAAAGGCTATTGCAACAATAGACTCTTAGCAAAATAGTAAGACAAATTAATTCTACACATAGTGGCACAGTAGCACTAGCGAGCACAGTACATACCATTTGTGGTATGTATCTATCCTGAGTCCTCCCACTTCCTCACATGCTAACATTTGTGAGAGTTTCAGGCATTATACTAGCGCTATGGACTCGACTACACACATAGACAATACACAATAAAACAAGAAGCACAGACAATCTCAACTATGTTATTAAGCTGGTTATGTGTCTTGGCAATTCATCAACAGTACGTCCTTATTATCTGCATACAATCTAACAGAAAAACAGATTACGATACAGTGCTGGGTAGTGAACACCTTGACAAGTTACCTTTTACTGTGGCAAAGTCACCATCCACAGATTGGTTAATTCATGACTACCGGTCACTACTTTGCAGTTTCAGTATTGCCTAGATCAACACCAGATAGGCAGATATGAAGTCATGGGTAAGGAATTAATCAAGGAATCTTTCGAATTACCGTAAAGATTTGGATGTAGGAATGGGGACATGGAAGTGTCCCTTAGCTGTACCAACTGCAAAAATTCCTTAAGTGGATCTCTCATATACCAGGATATCATGCGTCATGGGGCCTGTAATGGTTCAGTTGCTAACTTATCCTGCCACTTGAAAGGTTCCCCTGCTGCCATGATTAATATGGTATTCAAGTTGCTTTCAAATGGTTGTTACTTGATTTTGAATGATCAAGGTTGTTGTAAGATGCTCCTGGTGGAGAACCGGGCCTTATGGGCCAAGCGGCGCCTTAATCTCCGGGTTCACCTGCCTTGTCGAACAGAGACACGAGACAATCTGTTGGGTGTAGAAAACCTGGTTTATTAGCTGCAGCTAAGCACAGTTGTCCCAGAAGTACATGCGAAATGTGAGTTCTAAGGAGACTGCCACTTCAATCGGTGGTGCAGAATCTCTTATATTTCACATGTTTACAAAGTTTACTACCTACACATACAAAGCAAGCCAATAGGAAAAGTTGGAAAACAAGCTATCGGGTATTCCAAATACGCCCCTCTATCAAATCCCGTGTGTTACCCCTCCCAACAAATTAATCAGTGTTAGTAACGACAATCCACTTTGCAGGTGGTAGGACGTATTTGTGTACCTTAAAGGATAGATGTGTAACAAGAGAACACAAGGAGAGAATAGCGAAGGCCAGTCGGATAAGATAATGTAAGGAAAGAATAGGAGAAGCCAAATAGTCAGTCGAGACAGGGATCAATCAACCCAGACATGGATTAACGAACTCGGCCAGACCCTTACATCGGTTTCGTAAACAAGGACAGGGAGTTACTCTTTAACAGAAGAGACACGTAGCAGCTGAGAAAAGCAAAAACACTCCGTTCGCCGTGCGGCCTGTGTGAGGGCAACCCAAAATGGTGACGAGACACAAAATGGCGGCTAAATACGGGACGAAGTCAGAAATCGAAGAACCTCAGACAAAACACAAAGGACTCAAGTTAGTCTGAGTCGATGTCTATGGCCTTTCTCTCCCTCTGCTCCTTTACTCATTTTCACTCGTTTTTCTACCCTTTCTATCTTTCACCTTTCTGCACCTCTGCTCTTTTTTGCCTTATTTCTGCCCATTTTCCCTTTCTCTCCCTCTGCTCCTTCACTCGTTTTCACTCGTTTTTCTACCCTTTCCATCTTTCACCTTTCTGCCCTTTTCTGCATCTCTGCTCTTTTGTTCCTTATTTCTGCCTATTTTCCCTTTTTTCTTTATCCCTTCTTTCCTCCCTTTACCCTTCCCCGCCGCTGCTGCCCCTGCGGCCCCTCCCCCCCAGCATGACTGTCCCAATCCAGCTCCTCTCCCCGCTCCCGCCTCCCAGCTGTCCGGCCCTCCCCGACCCCTACTTAATGGCGGCCACTGCGTGGACAGGCGAACAAGACCACTGACTTATTGTCAGTGAAATTGCTCTCCCACCCTCGCAGCTCCACCATTAAGTGAGGTGCCCCTGCCCCAGCACTCTTGCGTGTTAGTGATCGCGGCCCTCCTCCACCCGTAGGTTTCCCTGCGCTTATCCCTGGTGGTCCAGTGGACCTCTGTCTCCTTTCTCTCACTCTGCTCCTTCACTCGTTTTTCTACCCTTTCTATCTTTCACCCTTCTTCACCTTTCTGTATCTCTGCTCTTTTGTGCCTTATTTCTGCCCATTTTCCCTTTCTCTCCCTCTGCTCCTTCACTCGTTTTCACTCGTTTTCACTCGTTTTTCTACCCTTTCTATCTTTCACCTTTCTGCACCTCTGCTCTTTTTTGCCTTATTTCTTCCCATTTTCCCTTTCTCTCCCTCTGCTCCTTCACTCGTTTTCACTCGTTTTTCTACCCTTTCCATCTTTCACCTTTCTGCCCTTCTCTGCATCTCTGCTCTTTTGTTCCTTATTTCTGCGTATTTTCCCTTTTTTCTTTATCCCTTCTTTCCTCCCTTTACCTTTCCCCGCCGCTGCTGCCCCCGCGGCCCCTCCCCCCCAGTGCGACCGGCCCAATCCAGTTCCTCTCCCTGCTCCCGCCTCCCAGCTGTCCAGCCCTCCCCGACCCCTACTTAATGGCGGCCTGTGCGGCCGCGGGCTGCAGGCGCGCCGCTGGTGCACCGAAGGCGCGTCAAAGGCAAGCACGTCTGCGCCCGACCACGACCCGTCCGCGACCAGCACCAGGAACCCTGGACCTCCGCCCCGCCAATGCTACAACCCAGCAGCACTCCACGCACTCAACCCAGGCTGCAACAACAACTGCAAGCTAGCATCACCAGCCGACACCCATGGACCCTTCAGCTGTCACCGCTGCCGGCACACCAGCAGCACCGCCCAGAACACGGATCCAGCACAACCCGCCCACAAGAACACAACCGAACCGAAGACCCTGCAATGCATCCTCCTCAACGTCCGATCCCTCCACAAACACGCCACAGAAATCTGGGACCTCCTTGACAGCACCACCCCGGACGTAGCATTCTTCACCGAAACCTGGACTAACGCCACCTCAGGACCGGACATCGCCATCGCCATCCCCCAAGGATACAAGATCTACAGGAAGGGCCACCCCACCCACCCAGGAGGAGGAATCGCCATCGTCCACAAATCCAGCCTCCACCTGAGCACACTCCCTGACGAGTCCACAGAACTGATGGAACACCTTTACTTCAAGATACTGGCCAGCCCCACTGCCGCCCTCCAAAGAACCCTCATCTACCGGCCCTCTGGACCCCGCGGACCCTTCGCCAACTCCATCACGGACATTATCTCCCCGCAGGCCATCGCATCCTCCAACTACACCCTGCTGAGAGACCTCAACTTCCACCTCGACAATCAACTGGACCCCAACACCACATGCCTCCTGGACAACCTCCACAACATTGGACTCTGCCAGATCATGAACGAGCCCACGCACTCAGCAGGACACACCTTCGACCCCCTCTTCACTACAGGAAACTCCATCACCTTCAGCCACACCACCGAACTCCCATGGACCGACCATTGTTGCGTCCACCTTCAGAACATCCACCATCCACAGACACCAGCACCTGCTTCCACAAAGAAACTGGACCAAAATCACCGACGAGCAGCTCATCTCCTCACTCAACAACTCCACCCCAACCATCGCGGAAAACGACGACCCCAACACGGCAGCCCGAACCCTGCATAGATGGATCTCGGACAGCACCAACATCATAGCCCCCCCTCAAGAAAAACAACAATACCCGTGCCAAGAAAGCCAGATGGTTTTCCACCGAACTTCGAGAGTCCAGGTGCACATGCCGCCGCCTTGAAAAGGCCTGGAGAAACACCAAATCCACAGAAGCCCACAACAACTTCAGAGCCGCCACCAACGCTCACCATCAACTCACCATCAACTCATCAGAGAAACGAGGAAAAAAGCGATTGAAGACAGAATCTCCACCCACGCACACAACAGCAAGGAACTCTTCAGCATCATCAAGGAGTTCGCCCAACCCACCAGCAGGTCTACCGACATCCCTCCCTCACAAGACCTCTGCGACAAACTCAGCACCTTTTTCCACCACAAAATCAAGAGCATCTACGACAACTTCGAAGAAGACAAACAACACACTGAACCCTCACCAACCACCCCGACACCCGGAAACCAGCGATTGATGACTGGACAGCCCTCACCACCAAAGACACACTGAAGACAATGAAGTCAATCCACTCAGGGGCCCCCACAGACCCCTGCCCCCACCACATCTTCAACATAGCGGCAGACACCATCGCAACCATGCTCTGCCACACCATCAACCGCTCCCTGGCGACCGGCTCGTTCCCCGACGACTGGAAACACGCCGAGGTAAACCCCCTCCTGAAGAAACCCTCAGCGGACCCCACCGACCTCAAAAACTACAGACCCATATCCCTGCTCCCATTCCCAGCGAAAGTCATCGAGAAAGCCATCAACAGCCAACTCGCCACATTCATTGAAGAACACAACATCCTCGACTCCTCTCAATCCGGCTTCAGAAAAAAACACAGTACCGAAACCGCCCTCCTCGCCGCAACAGATGACATCCGCACCCTACTGGACAAAGGAGAAACAGTAGCCCTCATCCTCCTAGACCTATCAGCGGCGTTCGGCACAGTTCCCCACCGCACCCTAATACGCAGACTCTACGACGCAGGAATCCAGGACAAGGCCCTCGACTGGATCTGCTCCTTCCTCTCCGGCAGGACGCAACGGGTCAGACTCCCCCCTTTCCTCTCAGACCCCACACCTACCACCTGAGGAGTCCCTCAGGGCTCCTCCCTCAGCCCGACGCTCTTCAACGTCTACATGGCTCCACTTGCCCCCATCGTCAGAACCAACGGACTCAACATTGTGTCATATGCAGACGACACCCAGCTCATCCTCTCCCTATCCAACGAGCCCAACACCGCCAGACGCAACTTTCGAGAAGGCATGGAAGCCGTCGCCAAATGGATGAAAAACAGCTGCCTACAACTAAATACCAACAAAACAGAAGTACTCATCATGGGCCCAAAACCCGACGCCTGGAGCGACACCTGGTGGCCCACCACCCTCGGAAACCCGCCAACCCCCACAGACCACGCACGCAACCTGGGAATCATCCTGGACTCCGAGCGCAAAATGGACCGCCAGATCAACTCTGTCTTATCTTCCTGCTTCCACACCCTCCGCCTCCTTCGTAAGACCTTCAAATGGATCCCCCTTGAACACCGAAAGACAGTCACTCACATCCTGGTCACCAGCAGACTCGACTACGGCAACGCACTCTACGCCGGAATAAACAAAAACCTCATCCGCAAGCTACAGAACAGCCAGAACGCCTCCGCAAGACTGGTCCTCAACCTGCCAAAACACTGCCACATCTCCCAGCACCTGCGCACACTCCACTGGCTCCCCATTGAGACGAGAATCACCTTTAAGATGCTCACCCACGCACACAAGGCCCTCCACGGCACAGGACCAGCATACCTGAACAGCCGGCTCAAATTCCACACACCCCAAAGGACCCTACGATCAGCCCAGCTCTCCTACGCCAAGGTCCCCCGCACCAGAAAGACCAGATCAGGAGGCCTCTCCTTCTCCTTCCTTCCGCTCCACCTCAGACAGACAACATCGCTCCCCATCTTCGCAAGAAACCTCAAAACCTGGCTCTTCGACAGACCCCCTCCTTGATGGAATGGAACCTGCACCCCCCCACCCCTAGCGCCTTAAAACCCTTACGGGTGAGTAGTTGCACTTTAACAAACTCCTGATTGATTGATTGATGAGGTCATCGAACTGTTGCTGCAACATCATTTTAATGTTCTCTGTTTTCTGTGACACAGGACTTGAGACACACATGGTGGCAAAAAGGCCGCAGATGTCAGGGCCACTGCAAACAGAGACAACACCAAAAAAGTGATGGCCAAAACCGTTCCAAGGAATGTTAGTATCTTCCATCCCCAAATGGACAGTAGTCCCCAAAACCATCCAATCACAGATCAATCTCCTGAGTCCTGATGTATAGACTCAGAAATTATATGCAACTTAGAAATGGCTTGGTATACTGTAGGGGCATTATCAGGAATGTAAATGCAGCACCTAGACCCGATCAATTTACAGACTCCTCCATGATCTGAAGACTATCCTCCTGAAGTCATCTGTCAGATTACTCAAGGCTCCAGAAGTTACATTTATGGTAGCCTCAACAAGACGAAATAGCTGTCTAATCTCTCTGCTATTGGCCATTGGGCCCCTGAAAGGAAGCAACCCTTTAATAAAGTCACCTCTCTCTTGTCCTGCTGTGTCTCTGGAATCAATAACTCCTCTGCCATATCTCCTTCTATAATGACCTGAAGGAGCAGTATATGTTGGAGGAAGAAGAAAAGCCACGTAGCAAGTTCCCGAGAAGTAGGTAGGAAGCCACGTATAGGCTCTTTTGTGACAGACAAAATATGTGCCTTGAGATGGCACTAACGGTGAAGAAATCCGAAGTGAATAGGTATAAGTATGGGAGCAAACACTCTTCTCCTGTTGATTCTTAACATTTTGGCCATTAATCTGTAGACAGAAATTACCTCGATGAGGTACAGTCCGAATTGGTTGGGATCTTCTTCGTCTAGCCTTATCTGTAAGGCTAGTAACATAACGAGTCACATTCCAGCCATCATATGCTCGTTTCTCATCACCGGGAATCTTACTAATCTCAGCAATTTTAGCAATAGTCACTATACCCTTGATCAAAGCACTATGACTAAAATCTGATCCACCACTATATGGACTACCTTGAGGATATCGAACTTGATTCTGATATACATTAGAAAACATGGCTAAATAGGCCCAAGCAGAACCTTCATAGGAAAATGGAAGAACTAAATATGGCATCCCTCTCTCTGTGTCATGGGACATGAGCCCACAGACCCAACAATCAGTGGTGTTGATTACTAATTGATGCTGATGCAATAACGGAATAAACAAATTATCGAAGTATTCTGTTTTCCTAATCTGCTCATGTTCCGGGAGTGTATGAAACTGATGCGGGGAGGCAGAAATAGGAAAAGACAAAAGAACAGAAGTTGGAACAGGTGCTTGATGCATAATATAAACAATCCAACTTACACAAGCTAATAAAATACATAAACATATTAAAATACATAAGGTTATGTCACATGGACTAACCAACAGTTCTTTACATTTTCTTTTAATTTTTACATTCTTATCGTTACTTTCTACTTCGATATCCATACTCTAAAGCGTTGCTCACGGCAATCTTCCTAGATTACTTTGCTGTGATTGTTAGCCGTCCTATGACACTGCAAGTCCTGCAGACCTATGTCACTACTCAGGTCACAGCCTAAGACTCATACCGTGACCCTGCAACTTGATGGATAATGGAAAAGAATGTCTCTCAACAGAAAAAAAGTGTAATCAGAAAATGGAAAAAAGAAAAGTTCAATTATAGTCAACCTAGGTCTTAGGTTGTACCGAGTCTTATTAGAGATTGTTTGTTCTTGAAACAAAGTTTCTGGTTTCACTGTGTTCAATCGCAGATGGGATGGTACAGCTTCTTGCAACACGTCGTCGTCTTCTTTCTCAGAGTTCCTTCGATCCAGGCGTGCACTACTGAAAGGTACAAATCGAGGGATCCTTTAGCCTTCAGTATCATTTATACCCTTACGAACCCACTGATCAAAAGGCAAAGGCAAAGGTGCCCTCTTACAGTGCACGCCATGAACCCAGTTCTTTTTCCCAACGACCTTTACTGCGGTACGTGTCTCCAACAAAACTTGTAGCGGCGGGCCCCAACGAGGTTCCAGATTCTTTTTCCGCTGGAAATTCTTCACGCAGACCCAGTCTCGGGGTTGCATGGAGTGACCTGGATCTGCAGAGGCCTCCGGCAATGCGTTTTGAACCTGTTGATGAAGAACACATAATTTAGTGGTGAGGTCATGCAAGTAGTCAGTCAACATTGGGTACTGGATGTCAGAATACTTTTTAGGTCGAGGGACTCCCCAGACATTGGCTGGGCGCCCAAAGACGACCTCATAAGGACTGAGCCCTAGACGAGAATGTACAGTACTTCCCGTGGATAAAAGTGCCAAAGGTAAGGCGTCAGGCCAAGCAAGACCTGTGCTGGCCTGAATCTTCACCAATTTAAGCTTGAGAGTGCCATTATAGCACTACCAAACCTGCTGACTGAGGGTGGTTTGCCGCATGGAATTTCTGCCTAATACCAAACCCGCACACACTTTCTGCATAATTTGGCCTACAAATTCACTCCCATTGTCAGACCAGACAATGCGCGGCAAACCAAACCTCGGGAAAAACTCCTTCAAGAGGACTTTTGCAGTAGACAAAGCAGTATTGTCCATTAGGGGGTAGGCCTCTATCCATCTTGGAAAGGCACACACCACCACCAGAACATACTTGAGGTTGTTACAACGATCCATATGAATGTAATCAATATGTAATACCTCAAAAGGGTAAGTAGGGGGAGCAAAATGACCTGCTGGAGTTGGGATTCCCCTTCCTGGATTATGCATTAAACAAACAATGCAATGTTTCACCACATTCTCGGCACATTTAGGAATTCCTTCGTTCTGTCATAATGGAGCCAGAAGTTTGCACATGCCTTTTGCACTAATGTTGGCTGGACCATGTGCCATAGTAACTACAGGTAGTACAACAGCCAACGCTCATGTTCTGACAATTCTGTCCAACAGGAGAAGTGTGGCTCAATGGTTAGAGCGGCAGACCCTGACGCAGAGGTCTAGCCCGGGACCAGGGTTCAATTCCCCGCCTCAGCGGGTCTTGGGCTCAAAATTCCACGGACCTGATAATTCTCAGCTCGGTGCCTATTCCAATCAAGGAGTTCCACTCTGCAACTCTGGGCAATAGCTTGCTTAATCTCCACAACGGCCCCCATGACGCTAAGGATGCCTGGCCTCCACCTTGGGGGTGCCCAGGAGTGGACGCCTCACAGGGAAAGCCAGGATGGGTTCCACAGCGGTATTCGTACAAGCGCCTTGAGACCCTTGCGGGTGAGTAGTGCGCTATATAAGTATCAATTTACATTTACATTTTTACACCCTGTCGCGTCCAACATTCCCGTACTTTCTTTCCACTTACTCAATTCCTTCTCAGTAGCCTCTTCGTGAATCGTTCTCACACTTTCTATTGTGTCCTCACACATTCCTCTCTCTCTGACCCATCTTGCAGGGCCTGCAACATACATGCGACTCGTAGCATCTTTTGCTGTCTCTTTCGCTACCTCGTCTGCAAAAGTATTCCCGCGACTTACATCATCAATAATCTTCCTATGAGCACTACACTTTATTATCGCAATTTGGGTAGGCAGAACAAGTGATTCGAGAAGGTCAGTTACCAACTGACTATGCTGTATCTTAGTCCCATGGGAAGTAAAGGATCCTCCTTCCTTCCACAAGTGACCAAAACTATGAGTCACACCAAAGGCGTATTGGCTATCAGTATAGACATTCACTCTCTTTCCCTTAGCCAACACACATGCTCTCGTCAATGCAATTAGTTCAGCTGCTTTGGCTGAATTGTGTGGAATGCGTGCTGTCTCCACTACCGTATACAAGGTGGTAACAGCATAAGCTGCAGTCGTCTCGCCATTTGTAAGTTTGAAACAAGACCCATCCACCCATAGGATCCCATCCGGGTCCACGAGTGGCGTGTCTTTTAAGTCTATTCTGCCTTTCATTTCCTCCTCCGTCTGGAGAAAACAATCATGCTGTTCTTGAGTGTATTTCCCTTCCAGAATGGGGAACAATGTTGCTGGATTCAAAGTATTACACCGCTTAATGTGTGTATGGCTAGCTAAAAGCATTAGCTCATATCCGGACAAGCGACCACTCGTGAAGTGTTGTGTTTTCGTTCTGTTCAAAAGAGTATCCACTGCATGTGGTACCATAACAACAAGAGTGTTATCTAGTACCAATCCAGCAGATTGACGAATGGAAATTGCTGCCGCTGCTGTAGCTCTGAGACAACTAGGCAATGCCTTGGCTACTGGATCTAACGTAGCCGAAAAATAGGCACATGGCCGTTGTTTGTCTCCAAATTGTTGCGTTAAAACTGACAACGCTCAACCTTCCCTTTCGTGAACGTAAAGTGTGAAAGGCTTACTGTAATTTGGAGTCCCTAACACAGGGGCAGAACACAAGGTAGTACCTAAATCAGAAAAACTCTTCTGACATTCATCAGTCCAAGGAAGAGGTTGGGGTGTGTCTTTCAGAGTAAGTGCCAGAAGAGGTTTAGCCAACAAGGAAAAATTCGGAATCCACTGTCTACAATAAGAGGTGATGCCCAGAAAGGCACACACCCCCCTTTGTGTGGATGGTACAGACATTTTTGCGATTGCTTGAATTCGTTCTGGGGTCAATCGCCTTTCGTCCTTCGACAAGAGATGACCTAAATAGGTAACCTCTTGGCGGCAATATTGCAACTTAGAGTGTGACACCTTATGATGCAGGTCAGACAAATGACGCAACAGAGAAACAGTCACATCCTAACAAACATCCTCCGAATCAGCAGCAACTAACAAATCGTCCACATACTGAATAAGAGTGGCACCTGGAGGCAAAATGAAAGCATCAAGCTGAGATTTCAAAGCCTGACTATAAATGGAGGGACTTTCACAATAGCCTTGAGGTTCACATTTGAATCGGAAACTTCGGCCTCCAAGAGAGAAACCAAAAATATCTCCACTCTCTCTTCAGCAAAAGGAATGCTGAAGAAAGCATTTTGAGGTCAATAACCGAAAACCATGCCGCTGAAGCTGGTACCATAGTAAGCAAAACAGTGATATCTGGGACAACAGGAAACTGGGGGACAACAATCTTGTTGACCTCCCGAAAATCAATCACAAAACGATATACATGGGGCTGAGAAGGATCAGTGCATTTAAGAAGAGGGAGAACAGGACTATTGCAAACATTACCTCTTGTCTCTTCGACCACACCCTTCTGAACCAGATCATAGATAATAGCCAACAAAGCTCGTTCACCGTCATTGGAAATCTTATACTGAGGAATGCATGGTAGTTTAACATTAGGCTTAATAGTAACTACGTAAGGCTGAATTTGGAGCAGACCAACATCATTTGGACCTGTAGCCCAAAGCGTAGCAGGAAGAGAATGTAATTCGGTGGGAATTGGTCTATCGATAAATACATAGGAGAAGCCAGTTTCTCACCTAAAGTAAGATTCACGCCAGAGGGGGGACAATACAACGTCGCATGAAGGTGTTTCAACAAGTCCAGGCCCAACAAGTTCTCTCCGCAACCAGTCGTTAAAATAAGCGGAGCTTCCAGATTGTAAGGACCAATCGAAAGAGGCAAAGGACCAGAAACCGGGTTAGTAACTGGGGCGCCAGAAAATCCTACAGAAAAGTAAGTTAAGCCAGACACAGGTGCCCCAGGGAGTTTGGAGTGAATGATAGAACTTCTCATTGCACCAGTATCCAAAATAAATGGCTCTGCAACACCCAATGCAACAACTTCAACATAAGGCCCATTCTGATCCACTGGAACTGATACGACTCCCTTACTTTGTCTACGGCTGTCCTAACTAGAATGAAAATCCTGAACCTCATCCTCAACATAATAGTCATCATTGTAATATTGCGCAGACTGACTATTCTGCTGATCAAAATAATGCACAGAATCCTGAGGGGGAAAGGAACGCTGTCTTTGAGGCAACGCACCTCGACCTCTACCTCTAGGTGCTGATAGAAATCCACCATGGCCTCGCTGCCCTGGGAATCCACCATTACGCTGCAATAAAACCGGACAGCTATTCTTAAAATGGCCTTCCTCTTTACAATAGGCACATTGATTAGGACCTAGCAAAGGTTGCAGAACAAAGGGTTCAGGTTTTTGTAACAACCTCTGAAATTGTCGAGGCTGTTGAAATTGGCCCTGGGTAGAACGAGGAGGATAAGCCTGTTGCAAAAGAACCTTCGTTTTTAAGTCCTTAGTCATTTTTTCTGCTTTATCTTACTCTTCTTTATCCCTATTCTCGTAATACTGAGCAGTAGCTAATATCTGTGCAGACGAAGTAACGGCCCATGAACTCTCTTAATCTTTCAGCTCATGTGATAATTCTGGAACTAAATTAAAGACAAATTTATCCACAAATAATTGCTGTCCACCTTCAGTACTCATATCTTGACCACTGTGATCGAGTAAAGAAATCGGAGACACTCTCATCTTTCTTCTGCTTACATGCAGCTAACTTATCCGAATTAACACACAAAGCAGGCATCATCGTCTTCATGAGAGCGATGATTCTACCAAGCAATTGTGTAATCAAATCATCGGGTTTAGCACCACCTACTTGTGCCGCGTCTGCAGCAGCTATGGCAGCCCAATTACCACCTAAAGCTTGGTATTGATCTTCCCTGCGAATCTGAGCCCACAACGCTTGTGGAACTACGTTCCCGATCAGCATATCGGCCAAATTCATGATGCACGCATCAACAGTCTGGGACAGCTCTTTATAAGATCCTGCAGGATGTTTACGATGGTCCGGTAGAGACTGTTTAACCGCCAAAACTTCAGCTCGTTTACATGGAACGTGTTCCCATATACGCTGGAAATGATCAGGGACAGCCTGAACAGCTCCTGCTTGCGGAACTTCTTCTCTCCATATTGGTGGAACTTCCCTTATAGGATAATGTTTCATTTCCTGTTTAACTGCAGAATCAGGTCCGGAGGCCGTCTGAGAGAAAAATAAAGACCTGAACATGACAAGTGTTTTTACAGCGTCCTCAACTGCAGGACCCACAATAAGCCCTTTATCAAACCTATCCTGTACATCCAACAGACCCTGAGGAGTTAAATTCAACTCCATATTCTCCCATCCTTTGACAAGAGTTCCACACATGACATTAAAAACATATCTCTGTGTGGGCGCTTGCCACTGGAGAAAAGTACTCAGAATATCGGGTACACTATAATATGGACTACTCATCATCATTTATGAGCAAGAGAGTCCAACGTAACTCGTTCGTTAGAATCTGGTATTTGACTATGGGATTGTCTTCGAGAAAGGGCAGGGGTCCTATAAAAAGGCCCAAAGAGAGGGGAGAAAAGACAAGTAACAGTATCAACCAACCTGTTGCGAGTTGGGGAAGAATCAGACAGTAGAATCGGAGACACAGTATTAAGTAAAGGGAGAGAAGGACTATATATTTTTTTATTTGTATATGATTAATTAAAATCTTTACAAAATTGTAAAACGTCCAATAATTGTTGTTACTTAAACATAGCAAAATTAGGATGCATAAAATTACAGTATTGTTAACAGTTTTATGGTTACCCTCGAGGGATTTAAAAAGTTCATCTGGCGTGCTTAAGTCTATTTCCTATTATGTCAAAGAACTTTACAACTTGACAGTTCAGCTTAATGTGGCTAGTAGAGAAGCACAATTTGACTGCCTGTCTGCAGGTCCGAACGGCATGTAGGTTGAAGAAAGGACGTAATAGATTGTACCTCAAGTCCTTTACGCTAGGGCAGATGCAAATCATGTGAACTATATCCTCCTTGCCGGTTTTGCACATGCAACACTGTTGTGAAGGGTTGTTTCTCTCCCAAGGCGGTAGATGTGGAAGTATGGGAATTACCCCGAGGCGTAATTTTAAGAATTTTTCTTTAACATTTATTTTCATGCCGATGCTGAAGTATGCTTGTGGCCGCAGTTTTTCATAGTCACCCACCGTTAGCCATCCATGTGCTCTATTTGCTAGGTCCCTCTTGTCTTCTATCGCTGAAATGATACTAGCTGATTTTTTGGCTACTTTTTTAAAAGACAAGAGATCTATTGATGTTTCCCAGATGTCAGTCAGGCCTAGAACTTTGAGTGAATCGTATAAGTAGGCTCTCGGCGCGAAGTTGCGGTGCCGAAGTAGTTCTTCCCATACATTTGCGCATAAAGATCCAGCATCTGCATTGCAAATCTTGTGCCAATTTGTTACGTACACACACGGCCTCTCTAGGGTTTGTTTTAAGATACCGAATTCCAATCGAATCTGAGCCGGGGAGACGTATTTGGGAAGATTAAAGATAGCCCTCTATGAATTGGCTATGAGTGTGTCCAGCAGCGCCGCGTCCTTACCGTGGTGTGATTCACTCCCGTAAGTGAGAGTCGGTTTTAATTTGGCATTCAATATTTCAAGAAAAGGTTTAAGTGTAAGGTCAGGTAATTTGACCTTCAGTGATTTTAGTGCCAAGTAGGTCATTGTAGCCTTCCCTCGCAAGGACTTGAACTGCGGCCTAGAAGTATTATTTGAGTCCAGGATTACTCCCAGGTATATGTGATGACCTGGTCGAGCTTTTCGCCATTCAGGTGCCAGCAAGCATTCTTTTTTTCCTGTAATTCACAGCCATCACCTTTGGGAGAGAAAGACTAGTCACGACAAGAGAAGCCGAAGATGAAGGAGACTGAGGAACAGGAGGTAGTGGCAAAGGAGGCGGAGGTGCAATACTGGAAGAGGCAATTGGTGAGGAACAGGACCAGCTGGCTGAACAACAGGTTGCTGGGAAGGTGGCAACAGTAAGGGCGCATTAGCTCCTTGTACATAAGGTGGAGGAAATCTCAATAAATGGGACATTAAGGGATCTTCGTCAAGATCCTTATTCTGTGGGGAAGTATGCAACGCAGGGTAACATCAATCTATCGTCATATGATGTTGTCTATCTGAGACCTCAATCGCTCGATCAGTCTCATCGTCTTTTAACTGTTGGGTAAGCATGGGCGAATTTTGCGAATCTGGCGTTCGCAAATTTTGCGAATTTGCGAACTCGCAATCCGCAAAATCCACGAATTCTCGCGAATTTTTTTTTTGTGTGTTCGCAAGGATTTCTGCCAGTTCGCAAGGATTTCTGCCAGTTCGCGAGGGTTTTGTACCAGTTTGCAATTGCGAACTTACATGTCGGCTCGCAACGGTCACGATTATGTTGTTTCTACGTCTGGTTCATCATCACAGCTTCCCAGCACCCTCTGTTTAACCCCTGCCACCTTCTGTTTCACCCATGCCACCCTCTGGTACATCAATGCCACCCTCTGGTTCATCATCACTGTAGATTATGGGGGGAAAAAGCAAGCACACCTGCCTGCTTCAACTGACATGAATTAATTTGGGGTTGATTTATTAATGTGTCACTGTTTTAAAATTCCAGTCTGGCACCTGCTTCCTTATCTGTAATTTGCTTTCTGTTGCAGTGCAATTTTTTTTCCAGGACCTTTGTGGCCTACTTGTAGCTATTCTATGAGCCTGCTGTGAGGGTCAGAGCAGGGTCATACAATTGTTGCCACTAGCAACTGAACTCTGGAGGGGCCCTTGTCAGGAAGCACTATAGGGAAAGGTTACTAATGATGAGTTTGAACTTTTGAACCTGCTGAATGCTTTCACTTTTGCAAAACTCGTTTTTCTGCAGAACAGCATTACAGCAACTGTAATGCCCCAAACAAGCTTATATGAGAAAGTTGATTTCTAATCCAAAAGTTATCCAAAGAAAATCAAAAGGCCTCAAATCCAAAAAAGTGCAGGCAAATGTCAACCTGAGGAGTTATTCTGATAAAAATCATCATTTTCAGAAGGTCTATGCTGCTTGCTAGTAGATTTCTTGTGCAGAATTGCAATTTTTGTAATTTTGCGAGTGCGAGATTGTTGCTGCCCGCCGCACCTACATGTTCGCAATTGCGAACTTACACCGCACGCCGCAAAATTGTATCACCAAGAAAAAAAAATCCGCTGCGTGCGAATTTGCGGATTTTCGGTAAATTTGCGAGCGTTCGCGGATTGCGAATTTACCGAAAATCCGCAAAATCCGCGAGCGGAACAGATTTTCCGCCCATGCCTGTATGATTGTCATATCCCTCAGTTTTCTATCTCTTTTTGCCTGTTTAATTTCTCTCTGTTTGGCTTCTTTACAACAAAGGCGGAAACAGTCAAACATTGCCGGCCGGGCTTTTCTTTTGAACAAAATTGCTTCCAAATTGTCTAATATATCAGACTCAAAGCTACCATTTTGTGGCCACTGTAAAACACCATCTTTCTTCGTGTATTGGATCCATGCCTCATTAAAGGCAATGGGGCCAACACCATGTTCAGAATAGAGCTCATAGGTGTGAGTTCCAACCGGAGGAATCGGAAAAGAGGCAGCAAAACCTCCTAAATTTACTAAGACCAGGCATCTCTTTAATGCACTAGTCTGTTCACAAACATCAAGGGGGTAAAACAATAAACACAGCACAAACGTACTCACCCATTGGCTTCGACTATTGCAATTGTCCAATAACAAATCAAGAAACAAAACAAAGAAGTGGGTGCTACACACGAATACTTAACTAAATGGTCTTCTCACGCCAACAGAGGTCCGTCTAACGCCTCGCAATACCAGTCATCACCAGAGGGTCCAAGGGAGGGCGGCAGTCAGGGCAGCAGTCGTCAGCAGCCGTCGGAGAGGAGTAGCCGCTTTGAAAAAGTCCTTCGGTCAACTTCGACATACAGGGGTCGCTTGACGTGGATCGCGAAATCTCTGGAATTTTCTTGCGAGGCTTCTCATGACCCTCAGGCTGAACAGCTACCACTGAAACCGCCCCACGGTGGGCGCCAGTTGGAAAACCGGGCCTTTTGGGCTGAGCAGCGCAGGGTACGCCTTAATCTTCGGGTTCACCTGCCTTGTCGAACAGAGACACTCGACACTCTGTTGGGCGTAGAAAACCAAGTTTATTAGCTGCAGCTAAGCACAGTTGTCCCAGAAGTACATGCGAAATGTGAGTTCTAAGGAGACTGCCATTTCAATCTGTGGCGCACAATCTCTTATACTTCACATGTTTACAAACTTTACTTTCTACACATACAATGCAAGCCAATAGGAAAAGTTGGAAAACAAGCTATCGGGTATCCGAAATATGCCGCTCTCTCAAACCCCGTGTGTTACCCCTCCCAACAAATTAATCAGTGTTAGTAACGACAATCCACTTTGCAGGTGGCAGGATGTATTTGTGTACCTCAAAGGATAGATGTGTAACAAGAGAACACAAGGAGAGAATAGCGAAGGCCAGTCGGATAAGATAATGTAAGGAAAGAATAGGAGAAGCCAAATAGTCAGTCGAGACAGGGATCAATCAACCCAGACATGGATTAACGAACTCGGCCAGACCCTGACATCGGTTTCGTAAACAAGGACAGGGAGTTACTCTTCTACGGAAGAGACACGTGGCAGGTGAGAAAAGCAAAAACACTCCGTTCGCCGTGCGGCCTGAGTGAGGGCAACACAAAATGGCGACGAGACACAAAATGGCGGCTAAATACGGGACGAAGTCAGAAACCGAAGAACCTCACTGGGCATCGCATATCTTTTCACTGTAAGCTCCAGGGTTACTTGCTGTATGCAATTAGGTTTCCACCGACCCATACAGTCAGGGAGTTGCTGTTATGGCCTTCGTTGAATGTTTTCTTCATACGGTTTGATACTCTGAGCTGAACGATAGCCATGCTTTTACAACAAACCGTGCCCATATGTTCTGGACTGTTGAGCACCTTTCAGACAATCCTCGGAGTTGTTCCCAACTTCATACATTCTGTATTCAGACGCATTTTTTTAAGGTTTTTGCTGATCCTGTTTCTAATAGCAGGTATCCTGATTGTCCTTTTTCTGCTTCGCAATGGGCATCCCAGTCACCAAGGAGATGTAATGCACACTCTTGGAGCACCGATACTGTGATCGCATGGTAATCCTTCTGGGAACACCTTGTCTTCGAGAACTGAGCGAGCCCTTAGTTCTTGTCATTTGACCAGTCTGGATCGACTGTATTCTGCCTGTCCTCCAATGCCTCTTCTGCAGACAAGAATGCGTGTTGGATCTTTGCCTAACACTTCCAGCAATAGCGCCCCCGGACAGTGATGCTTTACTGGACCTGATAACAGCTATGTTCTGCAGTGTCCTCAGCGTAACCAATGTTTTTTTTTTTTTTGTCCTCATTAGCCATTTATTCGATCCAACTGTGCTCATTTCCGCACAGACAAGAGGCCCGATCCCCCCATAGCACCAAGAAGCCCAATACTGAGCTCCAAGTACTCAGAGAGTCAGTCCCCATGTCGCCAGCAGAGCATGGATGTACATTCTCCCTTCAGACCGATTCGGCCAGTTGTCCAATAGCTATCCGGTGCCTCCCTTTGGACAGAGAGATTTTAGGCCTAATCATCGGACCCGGGGAAAGAAAAAAAAAAAAAAAAAACCCGGGTTGACTAACTGTCCCTTTTCCAATTGATCAAAAGGTCCCAAAATCTCAAGGAGCGAGGGCTACAAGTTCTAGATAAGTCCTGCTTTGACGTTGCATATAATGAGGACAGCCACTCTGCATGTGTTGGGGGGTTTATGTTGATCCAGTTTTTACAGATCTCTCTTCTTGCCAATAGAACGGCGTAAAACAGAAATTCTCTCTCTAATCCCTTGATGTTATCATTAACTCCAAAAATAATTAAAAGCCATGAGCACGGGATAGATGAACCAAGAATAGATTCTAGTGTCGTTCTGACTTCGTTCCAGAAGTTAGCAATGCTCGGGCACTCACAGAACATGTGGAGATCTGAGGCAGCAATAAGAGAACATTTGCAACAACACTTCTCAGTTTGAAATTTCGACAGGCGTTTAGGGGAATAATACGCTCTGTGAAGTGTGAAAAGATGGTTGCGCCTCAGCCATGCTGGCTTGATAATTTTATAGAGCAGGGTAAAAGATTCCTCCCATATGTCCTCCATATGTGGTTCTCCCTCCTGACCCCAAAGTTTTTCCGGGAGGTTGAACTCCCTCTCTCCATCCTCAATGATGTGCCAGTAGAAGAGTGCTACTTCCTTTTTCCCGGGAGGTCTTTCAACAAGGATATTTTCTAATAGACTCTCCTCTCCCATCATTGCTTTCTTCTTAGTTTGAGTCCGAAGCCAACTACTTAATTGCAAGTATACTAACCAAGAGAATGATGATGTTACCTTAAAGTTGAAAATTTCCCAATCTATGATTGATTTTCCCACCAGGAGATTGCCCCACTGTGTGATACCTGCATCTAGCAAGACTCTTTTTACTGTGTTGGCTTCTTGTGACGCTAGTCCCGGTAAATCCCAAATCGGGGCATGTTTGGATAGGTATCCTATCCCAATCTTAGACTTTATTTGAGACCATCCTTTTAAAGCACACAATAGTGACTTTAGTCTAATTTTTTTAAAGAACTTCTGGTGTCCGAACTTAAAGAGAAATCCGTTCACTGGGAGATCCGAACCCATGAGCATTGCTTTGTACATACGCCCATTTGCGTTTTCCCAAGGGGTCTTAAGTAACATCCTGGAGTGGGTCAGATGAAATGCCCACGCATAGTATTCCAGATCTGGCAGTGCAAGCCCCCCTTTTTCTCTTCTCCTTCTCAGTTTTTTCCAAGCTAATCTGCTGGATTTATACCCCCAAACAAATGAATTAATATTTTGCTGACATTTTGCAAGCTGTTTAGTGTCGAATACAAAAGGGATAGAATTAAAAATAAAAGTAAATTTCGGGAGGATACTCATTTTTACCAAACTAGTTCTCCCGTAAATGGTAAGCGGGAGAAAAGACCAGGCTTTCATCAAGGTTTGGGATTCTCGGGAAATACGGGCTAAGTTATTTTGAGCCAAGTGTTCTAGGTCTTTAGTAACTGTAATACCCAGGTACCTCAATGAAGATTTTACTGGTAGCTGAAGATTATGAATATTCCAAACCATAATTTCGGTTTTCCCTGCGTTAATTTCATATCCCGAAAATTTTCCAAAATTCTCCGCTTTCTTTATAATGATTGGGAGTGCCAGCGCGGGATCAATTGTATAGATGATTATATCGTCTGCATAGAGACTGATCTTCTTTTTCCAGCCCGAAAAGGTGAAATTTGGAATGTTGGTGTCCTCTCTGATAGACTGCGCAAATGGTTCTACGTATAAATTAAAAAGAAGGGGGGACAAGGGACAGCCCTGCCTTGTTCCTCGACTTATTTTGAAAGGAATTGTTCGCGTGCCGTTTATTAATAGGGATGCTCTAGGGTTGTTATAGAGTAGTCCTATGGCTCTGCAAAAATTAGGACCCAGATGGTATTTTTTCATTATTAAATTTAGATATGCCCAATTTACTCTATCGAACGCTTTTGTAGCGTCCAGGGTCATGATTGCCAGTGGTAGGCCGAAAGTTGAAGCAATATCCGCAGCTCCCACCAAGTCATAGGTTAGGTCGGCCAATTGCCGGCCCATAATAAACCCCTTTTGATCAGAGTGAATAATTGACCCGATCTCGCTTCCCAGTCTCGCAGCCAAAATTGAGGTGAAAATTTTGTAATCATTGTTGAGAAGTGAGATTGGGCGATATGACCCACCCTCGGCTGGGTCCTTCCCTGTTTTTAACATTAAAGCTATATTAGCTTCCCCCCAAGAGCTTGGTGGTGTCTCCCCTCTGATCATTATGTTATTAAAAAGGTTCGTAAGGACTGGGGTAAGATTAGAATTAAGTACCCTGTATAGTTCTCCTGGGAGACCGTCTGGTCCCGCAGCCTTACCATGTGCTAGTAGTTTAATAGTATTAGAAACTTCCAGCTCTGTTATAGCTTTATCTAGTTTTTCAATTTGATGGCCTTCAAGTTCTGGGAGAGTTATATTATTCATCCATTCATTCCTTTCATTTGAATTAACAATAAGCTCCTCTGTATAAATATTCTGGAAGAACTCATTAAAGGCTTCCCCAATAGCTGTATCTGTTACCCTACTACTGGCTTCCCCAGCGACCCTCACTTCCTTGATAAAGTTTCTGGACTGATCAGCTTTGATTTTCCAAGCCAGCAATTTTCCGGCGGATTCACCATATTCGAAGTGGGCAAGTTTGCTTGCCTGCCATCTTTTATTTATCCTTTCCTGCAATAGTGTGTCTAGCTTGGCCTTTAATTCTATTTTCTCCTCTTGCATATCAGCAAGCGACTGGTCTAATGATTCTAGGTGGGTTAATTCTTGTTCTGTATGTCCTTCTCCTACCTGGCCGCCAAGACCTGAAACTCCCTCCCGTCCGACCTGCGCCTGACCCAAGACCCCCTCTCCTTCTGGAAGAAGCTCAAGACCTGGCTGTTTGAGCAGTAGCAGCACCCCCCCCCCGCCCCCAAGCGCCTTGAGACCCTCTGGGTAAGTAGTGCGCTCTATAAATGCCTTTGATTGATTGATTGATTGAATTGCCTCTTCATATTCCCTTCTCCTGAATGAGGCTCTACCGGTAATACAACCCCTGATAAAAGCCTTCCAAGCCTCCCATACAATAACCAAAGATGCAGAGCCTAAGTTTTGCTCTAGAAAGAAAACAGTTTCCTGCCTCAAATACTCTTTCTCCTCGTCCTCCAATAAAATTGTACGGTCAAAAGACCAGGATAGGTGAGTGGGCCTCTGCTCTGATTTTATAGTGAAAAAAATAGCAGAATGATCTGACAAATGTAGAGGCAGATATGTTATGCTTTTAACCTGATCCCTAATTGAAAAACTAAATAGGGCATAATCAATACGTGATTCATGCCTATACTTATAGTTATGGTATGAGACTCCCATAGTGTTCCCAGATCTTTGTCTCCATATATCTATTAACCCAAGATTTGTCATACATCTATGCAGTGTATCAGCGTGTATCAGCGTAACCAATGTTAATGTCTGCATTCTTAGAGCCACCACTGGATACTGCAGCTCCTGCTGGGAAGCATACTGGCTCCCCAACAAGCACTCAGGTGTTGGATGACACTAGTACATGCCCAGCAGCGGCTGTGGTGAATTCGGAGGAATATCTGTGCTCGATTGACCTGATTTGAGGGGCGTTTCAGGGACCATCATCTGCGAATGCAGGCAACAGTAATGTTGCATCTCCCAGTCAGGACATATAAACATTTGGCCCATCGTGTGTAGGAAAATTTCGGCCTTTTTCAAAAACAACCAAATTTGGAATTTTAAACAAAAACACTTTTTCTAAACTGCATGGCTTTCAGTCTCTCATTGGTTTGACTATATATACAAACGTATTGAATACAGACTTCTATTGCATGCACTAATTTCTTTTTCAGCATTTTTTAGAAATGTTACATTTTTAAGTACTATTTTTAATGGACTTCTTAATAGTTGCATACCACATTTAGCCGTACGTAGAATTTTTAGCATGTCGTCCAGTCAGATGAGGAGTGGGTATTTTGTTCCATATAGGTACCCCAATATGGGCTCAGATAGTCCACTAACCTTTCGCCTATTTTTTCCCTACCATTACACTACATAATGATTCTTAGTACTGACCTTTTACCTAGTTACGGTAATGTCCAAAGATGACATGTGGCTTTCTCCAAAAAGCTTAAGCCTAATTCATTACGCATGAGAATTCTTGGAATCACAGCAGGCCTACTATCTCCTGCATATTAACTATGTATAAGGGTCATTCCTTCCGTCATCCCAGTGCGACATGACACAGAGAGGTATAGCCACAGAGAGTACCACTTTGGGTATATATACAAAAAGACGATTTATGGACAGAATGCAGAACAATGTCATACATTCACCCCAGTACAGAGATCTGGGCCTAAATCCATCGTTTTTTTGCTCACCATGCCATTCCAGTTTGGACCCAGCCATATGCAAATAAGTCATGACCCTGTGCCCAATGGGAATAGTCCAGCCAGATCTGGCGAGCCAGATCCTCCCTGGACTGGAAACAAGCATCATAGAACTGGTTTCAGGGTTTCACCCCTCATAAGCCAGGATAGCTTGACTCCAGTAGCAGGAGAGCACGGGACCCACGTCTGGGCATACTCGTCCCACTCGGTGTGACAAATGCAAAAAGACGATTGATGGACAGAATGCAGAACAATGTCATGCATTCACCCCAGTACAGAGATCTGGGCCTAAATCCATAATTCTTTTGCTCACCATGCCATTCCAGTTTGGACCTAGCCATTTGCAAATCAGTCTTGACCCTGCGCCCAATGGGAACAGTCCTGCCTGAACTACCATGCCAGGTTCTCTCTGGACTTGAAACAAGCATCCACCGACTGGTTTTGGGTTTTCACCCCTCATCAGCCAGGATAGTTTGATTCCAGTGGCATGGAGAGCACGGGACTCACGTCTGGGCATACCCGTCCCAGTCGGGGTGACAAATGCAAAAAGATGATTGATGGACAGAATGTAGAACAATGTCATAAATTCACCTCAGTACAGAGATCTGGGCCTAAATCCATCTTTTTTTGCTCACCCTGACATTCCAGTTTGGACCCAGCCATGTGCAAATCCATCTTGATCCTACGCCCAATGGGAACAGTCCAGCCCGATCTGCCAGGCCTGGTCCCAGGATGCTTGTTTCTGGTCCAGGGAGGACCTGGTGTGGCAGATCGGGCTGGACTGTTCCC
Organism: Lissotriton vulgaris; assembly: GCF_964263255.1. Taxonomy (NCBI): domain Eukaryota; kingdom Metazoa; phylum Chordata; class Amphibia; order Caudata; family Salamandridae; genus Lissotriton; species Lissotriton vulgaris. The sequence goes on from NC_141695.1 coordinate 656,793,589, forward strand.
ACAAGCGACAGGGTCAAAACTGATTTACATATGGCTGGATCCAAACTTGGGTAGTGTGGTGAGGAAAAGAATGATGGATTAAACCCAGATTCTTGTGATTGGGGGTGAATGTTTGCATTGTCCAGCATTCCGTCCATCAATTTTTTTGTTGTTGCATATGTTGCCCTAAGTAGGAAGCGTTTGCCCAGACATGGGTCCCGTGCTCAGTTCACCACTGGATTCAAGCTAGCCTGGCTGATGGTTGGTGATGCCTTGAAACCAGTCCCAGGATGCTTGTTTCCGGACCATGGAGAACCTGGCTTGGCAGTTTGGCCTGGACCGTTCCCACAAGGAAGAGGGGCAAGTCTGGTTTACATATGGCTGAGTCCAAACTGGGGTGGTGTGGTGAGCAAAAGAATGATGGATTAAACCCAGATCCTTGTGACTGGGGGTGAATGTTTACATTGTCCAGAATTTTGTCCATAAATTATTTCTTTTGCATTTTGTGATTATGTACATCATCTCTTGCTGAGATAGTAAGAGGAGAAAATGACTTCCTGCCGACACACTGACACGAGACGCTGAGGTTCCATCACGCAGACACTCCGGCTCGCAGTGATCTGAAGTCCCTTGAGGGGTGTCCATCTCGAGATCAAGACGGGGTCCCACAGATTCTTCCTTCAGGTAATGGGGTTGACTTTATCCTAGATGGATTCTTTGCTTTACACCCACAGACATGATAGGTACATTCAGGTACATCTAGTTAGGGACTCATCACAGGAGTTTGAATATAACTGTCATGTATTTTTATACTTGCCGGTATTCATTGTTTTAGCACAATGGTAGAACTCTACCATCCTTTTACTATTAGTGCTTACAATCATTCATATCTGTTTCTGTCTAATGTTTGCTTAAGCTCACCTATTTTATACCAGAATGACGTTGCTTAAATAAATACTTATATCAAAAACATCCCCACTGTTAATTTTGTGTATCTCTCTGAGACAAAGTGAGTACGAGTGACTGAACGAAATGAAGACTGTTTCCACAATCCTTGATAGGATAGGGTTGTCATGTTCGATAGTTGCCAAGAACTATTTTCTCCTTGGTAAGAGGGGTTTCTAGTGGCACTGTGAGCTAGCCGGTAACAGGCTAACATATTCGGTAGGGGTGTCTAGAATCAGTCTGCCTCCAATCCTACAGTACATGTTGACTGAATGCGCAGATTCTATATAGGTTTATAGGAACTAGACAACAGGGGTGTAGAAAGCATTGTGAGAGGACAGGCACAGCCCTATTCAGGAGCCAGTGACAACTCCTCCCATCACTGTTGCTCAGGAAGGCTCATCAGTCTGGTAATAGGCAATCAGGATATGAAGGGCACACCTCCACTCCATTTGTGTGACTGTCTAGAATGAATGCACAAACAACCCAGCTGTCATTCCAAACCAGACGTTGATTCCATAGGCAGCCAGAGTCACAGGATGGTAAAGCAAAAAAATGCCCACTTTCTAAAAGTAATGAAGGAAAAAAGAAGATGCCCACACCTCATGAAATACACAATTATTCAAAGAAGAAGGCACGTGTAACTGAATTGCACATGTGAAGGTACATTTATTTATACCAACTACTCGTATTTTTTGAATTTTTTGGCAAAATATTTTTTGAAAAGCAGAAAAAGGGATGAACCCATACAATCAACACAATAGTTATACAAATACAAACAATAATTATGAACAATGACAATTGATGAGAAACATAAGGACACAGAACGAAAACATTAACACATTTGGTAATTCATGGTTAGATGTAAATGCCTGTTTTGAAACCACCAAAGCAAAGTGAAAAGGGGGCTCTTGGTTTTGAAACCACCAAAGCAAAGTGAAAAGGGGGCTCTTGCCCCCCTTTTCACTTTGCTTTGGTGGTTTCAAAACAGGCATTTACATCTAACCATGAATTACCAAATGTGTTAATGTTTTCGTTCTGTGTCCTTATGTTTCTCATCAATTGTCATTGTTCATAATTATTGTTTGTATTTGTATAACTATTGTGTTGATTGTATGGGTTCATCCCTTTTTCTGCTTTTCAAAAAATATTTTGCCAAAAAATTCAAAAAATACGAGTAGTTGGTATAAATAAATGTACCTTCACATGTGCAATTCAGTTACACGTGCCTTCTTCTTTGAATAATTGTGTATTTCATGAGGTGTGGGCATCTTCTTTTTTCCTTCATTATATTATGGTCCAGCCCCCCCTCAGTCCCAATCAGGACCTGACTCCTTCTTTTCGCCACTTTCTAAAAGTGGCATTTTCAAAGACACAATTTAAAAACCACCTTCACTAAAAGATGTATTTCTAAATTCTGAGCTCAGGGAGCCCAAGCTCCAAATCTCTATCTCTTTTCAATTGAAAGATACACTTTTAAAATGTTACAAGGCAGCTCCAATGATAACCCATGGGAGAGATAGTCCTTGCATTAGTGAAAAACAAAATCAGTAATATTTCACTATCAGGACATGTGAAACACACCAATACATGTTCTACCTTTTAAATAAACTGTACTCTGCCCATTGGGTGTCCTTGGGCCTACCTTAGGGGCGCCATACATGTAATAAAAGTGAAGGTTTGGGCCTAGCAAGTGGGTGCAGTTGACAGGTTGACATGGCAGTTTGAAAACTGCACTTGCAGACACTGCAGTGACAGGCCTGAGATGTATTTACAGAGCTACTCATATTGGTGGCAAAATCAGTGTTGCAGGCCCACTAGTAGCATTTGATTTACAGGCCCTGAGCACACACAGTGCACTTTACCAGTAAAACAAATATACCTATCTTGGATAACTAATCTTAATTACATTTTACACGTAGAGCACTTGCACTTTAGCACTGCACAGTAGTGGAAAAGTGCCCAGAGTGCATAAACCAGTTATCTCGAATTCCAGCAGACCATCAAAAATACAGGTGGTAGAGGCAAAAAGATAGGGGAAACCATGCCAAAGATGCCAGGTCTAACAAACCTTATGTTCTTAAAAACCCACAAACACTCATCTAATTTAGTATGGCCTAGAGACGGCTTTAGCTCTTACATGAGCCTAGTATATTGCAAAAACAATCCTAATACAAATAAAGACGTGTAGAAATAGAGGAGCTTCTGATCAGCCCTCTTCATCCACTGGTTTATTCTACTTTCAGTCACACGTTGCTTCCATCCACCACAACGTAAAGCATGGTTAAATAGGTCAGTTCACTTCAGGTACTGGCTCTCAGCACTGAGAGTGACAGCTTATGTCCTGTGCACATTGTGCACATCTGCCTAAAATGTAGTCTACTTCAGTGCCAAGACGTTTGGACCAATCTAAGCTTTAATTTCAGTCTTGATTTCTGTTTTTAATTTAATTGTTTTTGGCCATGTGGCATTTTTTTCCTTTTTTTGTAAACATATCCACAACACTTTAAGACAGTGGCATTTTATTTTTTATTACTTCTAAAATATTCATGCCTATTCTATACGTTTGCAAAAATACAAATTAAAACAAAATGACAGGCTTGAAAAGTCCAGACCTATTTGTCAATGCTGTGTTTTTTAAATACTTCTGCTGCAGTCCAAAAAAATATTCTCTATAAATCTCTCTACTGCTCCCTCAAGCTCTGCACAGTATATAAAATATTAGTCTTTAATACCAAAAACGTCTTGATCAGGTCACAGTTCATTAAACCTTTAACATGAACTACTTCTCCGCAGTTTTAGGCATGGCATGACAGCATAGCTGTCAACACATCTTATATAATCACCAGGAAAAGAGATTTAGGAAGTGATACTATGACAGGGACTATGCTTTGCACAAATGTTCATATCATGGAGTGCAAACGTTTTGTGTTTACACAGGAAAAGAGCCACTTTGGGAAAGTGCATGCTCACCATAGCAGATCAGAGTTGATAATGGTGACAAGCAATTGCTGAAGGTTATAGGCCTGATCTGTCTGGCAGGGGCATTAGGCCTTGCTCATTTATTGTGAAACGAGTATGTTAAAGCTAACATGCCTATGGGTGGATTCATATTACACTGTGTTAATGTCTTCCGACAGGTATTTTGCAACATGTAATCTCCCATATTTATATATTAGGCAGTGGTGTTGGTTTTCTCTTTGACAAAACCTACAGGGAAGAAGATTTGCACTGTGAAAATCGGTTCTAGTAATTTTAGGTGGTGTGTGTAATGTTTTGCCAAATTAATTTTGCACATATTTCTATTTTCATGACTGTATACTCCACAATTGCCTTATAGAAAAGCTTATTTTCAGTGTAATGGAATTCCGTTGGTTATTGTGATGAGCAAATGCTGAAGGCGATATGCATGACTGAATCATTTGGGAATGTTATATCAGTTGCAGCAGCACTATTCTATTTACTATGAAAAATTACAAAAAAGGCAATAGGCTTGACCAATTTAATGTGAAAATAATATGCATTGGCCTTTATGGTTAGATTGATATTAAACTGTGTTAATACCTGTAAGAAAACGCTGTATTAGTTGGGGTGGACTGGTGTCTACCACTGGAAAAGTTACCATTTTGTTAGATCCAGTGCAATGTTTCATAAATGTAATCTTGAGCTCAAAACCTGGTAGCTATGGCACGGAGTAGGCACGCTTAGCTTAATGAGAATGTATAAAGCATTTAGTAATATCAAAACAGTTAAAACGTTGAAAGCACAATGCAATAGAAATCCCAATCTATTGATTAAAAGAGACAAAAATAACACTAAAACAAAAAAATCAAATAAGTGGAACTCAAGATATTTTAAAGATTTAGGTGAAAACCCCAGCAAAAAAGAATAAACCACCAAAAATAGCAAATGGTAGGGGTAGACTAGGACCAAGGTGCAATTTCAGACCAAGCGGAATGTAGTTCAGGGTGTGCATACTTCGCGAAACAGACCCTGTAAAAATCTGAAAGTCAAAAAGTAAAAAAAAAGTTTCCAGGTCCTGCTGGTCTGGAGGAAACGTTTTCAGAAGTTTTTAAAGTTTCTTCTGATGTCCAACCAACCGAAGGACAGGGCTCGACTGGCCATAGCAGGCACCAGGTGTTTTCTCGGTGGGCTGGAAGAGTGGGGCTGTTTTTTGAGTGGTGGGGCCCGTTTTTGATGCTAGCAGCCAGTTTTGCAGCAGTGCTGCAATACTGGCCCCCTGTAACAAAAGCAGCAGCAGTGTTTCTCACTAGTACCCCGCTGCCCTGGGGCTGGTCCAACTGAATTGCCAGGGCTGGATTGTGTTCCCAGTCCGGCCCTACCACAGGAGTGCACTTCAAAGGTCCTGATGACTCAGGGGTGACTTAGAGACTCAAAGGGTGTCTCAAAAAGGGCCAACTGGAGAGAGCAGCACAAGTGCAGTTGCTGATGGTCAGCTGGGTACTTTAGGAAAACGGCTTCTAGCAGCTTGCTGTGTCCTTGAAGCTATACAGGAGGTCAGCCAACACACCGTTGAAGTCCATTTCTTTGTCCTGTGTACAAGTGGGAGCAGGTCCAGCACTTGAGGTTTCCTCAAACATCTCAAACAGCAGGTGTAGCCCATCCTCTGTTCTTCCTCACATCCAGAAACTATTCTAAATAAGGCTGGGTGGGGGACTAGCTGTGTACGGTTCCCCTGCATGTGAGTAGGGAACCCCTAAGACAGTCCTAGTCTCTCTCTGACCAGTGGAGTAAACGTTACCAAGCCCTGGCCTGCCAACTTTTTTCAGTGGTTCTCGTTTGCTTTACTGCAAACACTCCCAAAATGGACTATGTCAGGGAAAATCTATGATGGCCAATATCCTCATCCAGACTAAATTTGGGCACTGATGGCTGGAGGTGTGTAGGGAGTGGACTATTGAGATCCCAAGTGTCAAATCACAGTTAAATCCAGTTTTAAGCAGGCCCAATACACACACAAACCAGGGGACAGAGGTCTGGTAAGACAAAAGATCTGTCTCTCAGCCCTAGACAGGGGATACACAAGAATTTCCTTGCATCCTGTTTACTCCCTCTAAAGGACTCAGCTGTTTTACATGTGTCATTAATAGACGTGTCATAGAGGATTTGACACCGTGAGTGTCAACAGGAGGGGCACTGTCCTCACCCTTCTGTTGGGCTCGAAATGACTCATCCCTGCCCATTCAGGTCGACCTGTCAATCACAGTGATCTATTGTGTAGCTCCTGATAGCAATGTCACACTTCATTCACACCTTAGTCAGGTCAAGTACAAGCAGGGTGAAGTTGGCAAAGTTAATGCAAATTTGCTTCCAGGAACTTCATGCAGGAAAATGTTAATTTTTAAAAGGTGTTTCCTTCATATTGATTATAAATCTGACTTCACTAAAAATTTACATTTTTTATAACTATTGAAAATAGTTGTTTAAATATTTTTCTGGCTGGTTTCATTCCCGATATACAGCATTAGTGTTTTAATCTATACTTCGATTTTCAACATTGGACAACTAGACGTGTTATCTTGAACATAGCTTTTGGAGCCTTGTAACTGTAAGGCCATGTTAACATTACTATAATACTTATCCCACTTTTAAATACCATTCACCCTACATTGTAGACAGCAAGACTTACATAGGGGTAACTTGATAATATTTCAAAGGGAGGGTTTTACTGGTAAAAAAGGTATCGTTTACAATGTAATACTACAAGTTTAAACAGGGCTTATCCTATTTAAACACACTTAAGAGTTTAGATGCACTGGGTACTGGTCAGCAGTGCTCCAGTGTGCAAATTCTGAAAGACTGCAATATAATTCATCAAAAATTGGGGAGAGGAGGAGGGTGGGCGCACACTGCCTCACACTCCAGCACTCAGTTTGCTCCGATGCATCATAATAAATGCAGTGCATGATAATACTTTCTTCGGTGTCAGGCTTTAGTTTTTCACCCTTGTTGGTGGAGCCAGTGTTGTGTATCTCTAGACACGTATTTTAGGATAATTGTCCGTTCAGTAGAGAGCAACACTTTTTTGGGGATGCTGGAGATGCTGCGCAAAGTCTTCTTAGGTCTCAGTACCACTCGCAGGGCGGCGGTGCATCAAGCAGAGCTCGTCAGCTCATTAGCTCAAGGGAGCCTTTTCAAATAGGAGGGGGGTGGGCGCACACTGCCTCACACTAAAGCACTCAGTTAGCCCTGATGCATCGTAATACATGCAGTTCTTGATAATACTTTCTTCTGTGTCAGGCTTTAGTTTTTCACCTTGTTGGTGCAGCCAGTGCTGTGTATCTCTAGTCATGTGTTTCAGTATAATTGTGCTTCATCAGTAGAGAGCAACACTTTTTTTGGGGTGCGTGAGATGCTGCCCAAAGTCTTTTCAGGTCTCAGTACCACCTGCTGGGTGCAGGTGCATCAACCAGAGCTTGTCAGCTCGTTAGCTAAAGGGAGCTTTTACAAACAGGAGGGGGGTGGGCACACACTGCCTCACACTCCAGCACTCAGTTTGCCCCAATGCATCATAATAAATGCAGTGCATGATAACACTTTCTTCGGTGTTAGGCTTTAGTTCTTCACCCTTGTTGGTGCAGCCAGTGCTGTGTATCTCTAGACACGTGTTTCATGATCATTGTCCTTCTTCAGTAGAGAAGAACCTTGAATTTGGGCCATGGCGTGCATTACGTTTTAATAATATACGGAACTTCTCAGAACTTGCATCACTGATTGTCTGTCACTTGAAAGGGCAGACCAGATATCCTGGCTCTCATATTTGAAGGCATCTTTCAAGACTATAGGCCTTTTAGAAGTATACGATAATCCTCTTAAAATTGGGTTAGAAGATAAAGTTCAGGTCAAGTAACATTATTTGGATCAATGTTTGAACTCACGTCTAATGAAGACCCATGCCATGCAATCAATAGTTAAATACTCATTTATGTCAACAACAAGGAGCATAAAGCCCTATTTAGGCTGGTTTACAAATCCTACTCAACACCACTATTTTATACTTCTTAGGCTCTGCCAATTGCATTTCAAGTGTGCTTTACCCCTGTCAGGGGTCTGGCAACAGAATTTGCCCCCAAGCTGTTGGGACAATGTTTCTATGGAAATCAATAGTCACTTTATTCTTTTTTGCACCTAGTATTCAGCCCAAGGCTCTGTTTTTTGTCCCCATTCTGCGAAAGACGAATCTGAGACATTATAAGGATGGGCTAATGTTTTAGCAGTGATTAGGATCACTAGATATCTGCTATGTGATTCTAAATTCATAAGCATGGCATTTATCATTAGAAAACAATAAACTTCTGAAATTACTTTGCAACATTTTGTACTCTGAATCATACTAGAGCACTTTAGGAAATTCTATGAATATTTTTAACATTTTGAAATACATATGTATTATGAATTGCACATGGGCACTTTATTTTTCATTGGATTGAGTTTAAGTATTTGCTGAAATGTTTATCTTTCTTATATTTTTTATGTTGATGCCTTGCTTTTATGGCCCTGGCCGAATAAAGATATTTTGAATTGTCATATACTGAAAAAGTGTAGCATGGTAAAACAGGGAGCAATGATACTTCAAATGCAGGTTGTCTCCACATGATTGGTTATTTTACGTCTCTAAATGAAGGAGTCATTTTGAAATAACTCCTATCCAAATCTATGTGAGATGCCAGTATCGTACATGGTACCTAGAGCACTTTCATAGGAAAGTTGTGAGTCATATTAGGTTTTACTGATTTTTAAATATAGTAGAGTTATAATCTTACTTGTATGGTTAATTGCCACAAAAGTTCCTGGGCTCGATTCACAGAACTAACTTAAGACAAAATCCTAAACGTACTACTTTTGGTATTCACAGAAGTTAGGATTTTTTCTTAAGTTTGTCTTAAGACAGACTTTAAGTTAGGATTTTGTCTTAAGTCTGTCTTAAGGCAAACTTAAGACAATATCCTAATGTCTGTGAATACCAAAAGTAGTAAGTTTAGGATTTTGTCTTAAGTTAGTTCTGTGAATCGGGCCCCCTTTATTTATAATTTTGCTACAGAACTGGCCTTTCATTAATAAAGGATGTGTCAAACTGTTGAGTTATGATGAGACTATCAAATTTGCTGAAATTCTGTTCTTATTTATTTTTTTATTATTATTATTATTTGTAAGGCGCGACAAATTTTCCCCAAGGGGATCTCTCGGCACCTGGGTAGCAGACAACATAATTAGGGAGTGCTCATTAAAACAACCAGGTTTTAAGAATTTTTTTTAATTGCGCCAAATTGGAACATGCTCGGATATCCTCTGGCAATCTGTTCCAGTGAGCGGGTGCTTGATGAGAAAAAGCGTGCCCGCTCATTTTGGCCTTCCTGTTTCTCCCAGAGCAGAGCAGCTTTTGACTGCTTGTACTCAAATGGTGCACCGGAATGTAAGGTTCTAGTTTTTTTGTTAGATATGCCGGACCCAGCCCCTGAAGTCATTCAAACACTAGACATAGGAGTCTAAAGACTGATCTTTTCCAGATAGGAAGCCAATGCAGTTGTTGCAACAGGGGTAGTGATGGAGTTCGTACAAGTTTGTTGAGGGCAAGGCGCGCTGCTGTATGTTGGATGACTTGCTGCCTTGATAATAAGTCTTCCGTAATCCCTACCAGTAGGGAATTTCCATAATCTAGTTTACTGACTAGAAGCACCTGTATAAGGATTTTTCTGGTAGAAAGAGGAATCCAAGGGAAGATTTTCCTCAGCGTGCTCATCATGCCAAAGCACTTGCCCGAGATGGTTTTTACATGCGCCTCCATAGAAAGTCTGTCATCAATTACGATACCTAGATTCTTCACCCATTGTTTTGGTACATGGGCTTCCCCAAGTTCCACCGACCACCACTCAGTGGTCCATAACTCCTCTGCTGTCCCAAACAGCAGAATCTCTGTTTTATTGGAGTTAAGCTGTAGGAAGTTCTTGCTCATCCATGTGGCTATTTTTAACATGCAGCTCTTAAATTTTTCTCTGGTCAAAATGGGGTTCTTCTCTATGGGGACAATCACCTGGGTGTCTTCTGCATACGAGATCGTATCGAACCCACAGAATCTAATAATCAGAGCTAGGTAAGACTCATATTGAACAATGTGGGACTTAGGATGGAACCCTGTTGTACCCCCTTATCCACTACTGTGGTCTGTGACACAAATGTGTCCAATTGTACACATTGTTTTCTGTCAGTCAGAAAGCTATGCATCCATTTTAATGCCTTTCCTCTGACACCAATCTCTTGCAGCTTATCCAGAAGGATTCTGTGAGAGATGGTGTCAAAGGCTGCTGACAGAACAAGAAGAATTAGCATTGTGGGGGTTCCCTCATCCAGTAAAATCCTTATCGAGTCTGTTACCTCAGTCAAAGTGGACTCGTGCTGTAGCAAGCACGAAAACCTGGCTGCGATGAGTCGAGCAGGTTATTTGTTCCCGATGTTCTGAGAGTTGTCGATTAATCGGGATTTCCATCATTTTTTAACAGCATGGGAGAAGCAAGATGGGTCTATAGTTTTGTAAGTCTGCAGGATCACCTAATGCTTTCTTAAGCAGTGGCTTAATATGAGCCTTCTTCCATTTTGAAGGGAATGAGGATGTGAATACTGATAAGTTACAGACTTCCATAATCTGGTGAGACAAGGCCGGTCCCAGATCTGAAATAATGTAAGGGGGGCCACATCTGATGGAGAGCCTGACTTACTGTGTGCTAGCAGAGATAGAACTTGCTCAGAGGTTATGGCTGAGAAAGTCTCTAGAGTGGGAAAGAGAGGGTCTTCCGGGACGGTATTACAGCCCTAACCACCTCTTCCGAGTTAAAGGAGTTATCGATTTTGTCAATCTTCTGTTTAAATGCTTGGCTAAATTGTCACATAGCCACTGTGTAAGTGGGAGAGAGGACTTGTTAGCTCTAAGAGTGGTAAACTCCTTGAGGATCTTAAAGAGCTCTTTTTAGGAGCTCTTTCCTTCAGAGATTCGCGTACCTAGATGCAATCTCCTGGCTGTGTTGCAATTATTTAGATATGCTCTATGTGCTATTTGATATGCCAATTTATCTTCCTCCAATTTTGATTTCCTCCATTTCCTCTCTCTGATTCTACAGGTGGCTTTTTTTTCTTCAGGCTTTTTGAATACCACGGGGCTGGGCACCCCTTTCCCGGACTGTGACTGCCTTAATTGGAGCGATGGTGTTGAGGGCCTCTATTACGGAGGTCTCTAGCATATGCAAAGCTGTATTACTGTCAGTACAGTTGCTAAATGACGAGTATGCCAAACCAAATGCTGTTAGTGTCACTTTCCTCCATGATCTACTAGAACTCCTGCAACATTGTGGCTGACTTAATGGTTTCGGGATGATCAAAGAGAATCCTAAAGCCAGATGGTCAGTCCAGCTTAGTACTGAGGGGGGTTCTACAATGAGATCATGAATGTTTGTGAAGATAATATCCAGCGTATGTGCCGCTGTATGTGTCGAGCTGCGTACTAGGGAAAAGACCTAGTGACTCCATAGCCGCTATTAAACATGCGGAGTCTGGGTTGGAGATGGTATCTAAATGATGAATAAAATCCCCAAATAGTAGGAAATTATCTGCTTGCAAGGTGTATGGGGCATATGATGTGCAAAGCAAGGCTAAAATGTGTTGCACAACTATTAAGGGTATTGATTAACTATTTTTATAGGTGGTTGGTAGGTAAAGGGACCTTGGTTTGTGTAGAATTCTCTTTTGTGTTGCTTATTCTCTGGGGACTTTGAGAATTAGTCTAGAGATGCCGTCTTCTTAGTGATCTGGTTACTAATCAATCTATTTCATTACTACTAGGCCCTGAATTTGACCTTGGTGGGTTTGGTCCTACCATCACTTTTCCGATGGCTTTTTTGCCCGCCTACTAGGCGGTCCACTTGCTCAATTTAGATGCTGGTGGGTTTATGAACAATAGTCCGTCTGAGTGCTGCTGTCTTCACCAGAATTATCCCCCCACGTTAACTGCACCTTTCTGTCTAGGAAACTGTGGCGGGTAAATTGCTCTTACATGCAATTTTTTTAATTTTGTGTAATGCATTACACAAAATTTCACTTTTAAGTTAAAATACCACACCTGTATTAACACTTAATAAAATAATTCAATTGTAAAATTAAAAATATGTAATAGTGTTTGAGATAATTCTCTCATGTACGATTTTCTCTTAAATAAAAAATTAAGAAAGAAAGTAGTAAGGGTAGGAGATGTGGTAGAGAAGTGGCTTTTGGAGGTAAAGGAATCTAAAGTGAGTGATGTGCTTGTGTGTGGAGGCTTGACAGTTGCATGTGGGTTGGGTGTTTGTTCTGTAGGTTTGGATGTGTATTTTGTGACTGGTGTGTTTGCTTTTAGTTGGTGTTGTTCTGTGTGTAGCTATGCTTTTGTGTAAGTGTTGGTTTTGATGAGTGTGTTGAGGTGGCTGGTGTGGTTGTGGTGCTTGTGGGTGTTGTGCTTGTGGTGTGCTGGGTGTCGTTTCAATAATCTGTATATGTTGTTTGAGTGTCTCTTTTTGTGTTTGTGTTTATATGTGTGTGTGTGATTGTGCTGTTAGAGTGAGTTCCTGCAAAGAAGTGAGTGTGCTTGGGATTGGCTGGTAGTTTGGAATTGGGTTGAGGAAGAGACTGAGATGGCGCAGAAGGTTGGGCTGGTTGGGATGCTGAGGTAAGTGAGGAAGCTGTCATACTATATTTTAAAAAAGGGCAAAAAACATTAGCAATAGCTAATTTAAAAGCCAAACTACATGTATGTTTAATGACACATTAAAAAGTATTACTTACCAGTCTCCACTCCACCAGAGAGTCCTGTCAGGCATTCAGGATGTAGGATCTGCAAGCCATTCTCCTCCCAGGAACATAGTGGTAAAGGGGAGCTGGACCTCCAGGTGATGCTTGGAGGTACGACGTTGACAACAATTTGCACTAACACATCACTAACACAGCAGTTACTGTCCATCTAAAAGCCACATGAATAGTAAAATGTTGAACGTGTCCCACGGCAGACTCACTCCATCACAAATCTGCCCCGAGGACAAAGCCAACACAACTGTGAAATCTAAATAGGCTTGGTGCAATTCCTCTGCCTTGACGGCGATGAAGTAATGCAGCAGAGGAGTTCGTCGGGATAAAGGAGGTGAGGCACTTATGCAACAGAAAACAGTCCTTTAACGCACATGGCAGATCAGCCACCGGTTTCTAAATATGGGAGCATGAATCCGTCAGCCGTATGGAGAACTTGTACCCACCACCATGGAGGGATGACGGTAGTCCCACAAAGATCTAAATCAGGCCCCTAGTCTTTGTCGTCAGGTTCCTTGCTAAGTGAGCCATGCCTGAGCCCCAGAGAGATTTTCACGTATTCAAGTTAAGTGAATCAAATCTTAAAAAAAGAACTACCAATCATATCTATTTCCTGATTAAATTCCACCTTCCAACACAGGAATTAAAAGGGATTGACCCTATGACATCTTCCTGTTTTCACTAAGTATCTAAAAATCGTCTAGCACTGCCTTACAATGTAAAAGAAAGTCAGGAGGAATGGGAAATTAAGCCTGTGATGAGTAATGAAGGTTATCAGTAAGTAACTTGTCATTACAACATCGTCTCCTTGTCCCTGTCTTTCACTTGTGAGCTATATACAAGCCTAAACCACTGGTCACTGGGCATTAATTCATATAGAAGTAAATAAAGGACCACATCGATTTGCTTACACATTTATAATTAAAATTTATTATTGCTCCTCTCTGATTATATTTCCTCTCTCTTTGTTTTACAGAAGGCAAAACAAAATATATATATATAACATATTAAAGAGATGACTGCACTCAGAACATGAGAAGTGAACTCAAAAGAACAACCTCCATGCTCTTGCATGTGATATTGAGATAGGGCCTTGGGCGAGTAGCCATGGTGGCAACAATACATATGCTTCTCAGGAATTATCCCATGAAGTACACCCAAGTAGTGGTCATGCCTCTGAATGGGACACCTTGAACCAGACAGAGGAATACCATTTGCCATGTCTCCCACATTTTTGCTCTATCTGCTATACCTGCTTTAACACTTTAACCAGCTAACCAGGTCTAAAGTGCCTGTGCCAACTTTAAACTTGATTACATTGGCTTATTCTGAATTGAAATATATATCTTGCCTATCAGTTCATAGTGCATGGTGTAGAAAATGTACCCAGGGCCTGTAAGTAAAATGTCGTCTGTGGACGGTGCACCTTTTGTGCCATCAACAGAGTGGGACTACAAATCATGGCTTATTCTCTGTGGGTCAAGTAGCCTGACTGCAGCAGTGTGACCTTTCAAAATAACAATTTTTGACAGGCAAAGACCTTCCTTTTGAAAATGTATGAGTGACTCTAAAATCCACACGGCAGTGTGCAGGGCATTTAAAACATGAGACATGGATAAATGAATGCCACCATGTCCCTACTGTGAAAAGGCCCCAAAAGCTATTATCACTGTGGCAGGCCTGTCTGTTCTATACAAAAAACTAGATTATAGATTACAATATTAATATTGCTATCTTGGGTTTGGAACATTTAAAAAAATATTGAAACCACTATTTCTAATAGCGAATAAGAATACAATTTTACAGTGAAGTCAAAATTTAATAAGTATTAAGGAAAAGTAACCATTAGAAAGAGACCTTCGCCTGCCTGAAGCTCCTGAGGTTAATTAGCATTATCCCTCCAGCAACTGCCCAGCCTTTACTTACCCTTTAATAAGGTGTGAAATTCCTTCCAGGAGCAGCACAATAGCCAACTTTGATTGATAGGTCGACTTGAATGGGCAGGGATAACTCTTCTGAACTTAAACATTCAGGTTGGGTGCCACTGTCCCTTCTGTTTGTACAACAGTTTCAAATCCTGACTGAAAGGCCTATCTGAGGAACATGTAGGATTGTGCACTCTTGAACAGGATCAAACAGGATCAAATCACAATTCTTGTGTTTCCATTTTCTGGTTGCTGAAGGACTTTGCTTTGACGTACCAGGCTTCTCTGTCATATTTGTTTTGGACTCAGGGCCTACTTCAAACTGAATTTTAGTGTTAGATGTGGGAAGAAACTAGTAATTTCCATAGTACGCTTTACTACACACCCCCAGTTCTTAGTTTAGTCTGGCTGAAGACTTTGGCTATCTTGGAATTACCCTGACATAGTGCCCTTTGGGCCTGTGTGCAGTAAAGCAAACAGGGGCTACTAAAAAAGAAGGTACCCCGAGTCTGGGAACATTTGACCCATTGGTTAGGGAGTGTCAAGGAGTCACCACCCACTAGCTAGTGTCAACTTTTTTTGCACTGGATGGTAAATAGCATGTGTCACACTGTGTTGCTCTGAATCACTTTGCTTTACTTTGTGCTGGCACGAGGCCTCACTAAATCTAGGCCCTAGGAAATGTTACTCTGCTTTTGGTCTAAATCCTCTTTGGTACATGCCAATTGACATTACTAAATGTCGGCCGGAGGATCGTAATTGAAGGGTTCTCAGTGTGTGCTGAAGCACTCGGGCTCTTGAGGAAAGCGCATGTGAGAACGTAAAAGTATATTTGGATACTATTTACCCTCCATGAAAAAAGTCTTTCGTTTTGCAATTCAGAATAAAAAAATACTTCCTCTGGGTGCCTAAATAATCATGCTCATCATTGAGAAGTTTTATGTAATAAAGGCTGTATTAAAACAATATTACTTTTTCTAATTTTCTGCCCAGTATCCAAAAGGGAAAGGACATTTCGTTTTTTTCACTTCTAAGGGAATTTGAAATCCAACACATGAATGATTTGGAGTTGGGGGAATATGCCGTGTGCAGTTCTATATATCCAACTCACTGTACATTATGAACAGCATTTAACCTGTAATGGTAATGATGATGACTTTTCTAGTTTAAGTTCTTTATATATATATATAATATATATATATCTATATATATATATATATATATATATATATATATATATACACATACATATACGTGTGTGTGTGTGTTTTTGAAAATATTACAATTAACTTTTGTTGTTTATAATAAATAGCATTTAGCCAGTGTATGCATTTCTTTCCCTTCATGCACAGGGTGGGATTGAAAGGAAAGGAGAGGAATAATAAAGGTCAGTTTAATGGGTTGTGGCTGATATTTTGCACTATAATTTTTATATTTTAGTCATGGGTTGTTTTCCTCCTTTTTGAACTATAAGGTTACTCTATGTGATTTTTATGATCAATGATTTGCATCGAATGTACAGAATTTATGAACTGATGATCCAATATAAGTCAATTGTTGGGTTATTACAGATGCCTGATTGCATGTATTTATCTACACATATGATTATGTTGTTATACATGGACTGGGTCTTTGCATGCAGTATACAATTTATATACTTACAATTTAAATTACAAATATACTCATCTGTTTAGGCTTTTATAGTATTAAGAAGACTGGATTAAACAGTCCATGGGGCAAACACGAGACACACACTTGGTATAACATGTTCTACTGATATTCTTGTGTGTTTCGTTGGAAAAATAATGCAGTACCATATGTATAGTGTCAAATGATGGCATGCCCTGTGATCCTATCTGGCATGCTTTGAGTCCTGGATTACGACAATGGAGCACAGGCAAACCAGCAAATGCAAGCTTTGGAAGGTAAACATGTTTCCAGGAAAAAAGTATTTTAAGCCAAGGCTAGGGGGGGGGGGGGGGCAGACAAACAGGACAGAATAGCTGATGCAATGTTCCAGACATGGAAAGGAAGTGAACTCAAAAGGCTAGCCATCAGCAACCATAGAAACAATGGTGAAAGACACCCATCCCCATACAGGTTCACTTTAAATATCTGAAGTTTACTTTCTGAAATGGAACTAATACATAAAAACAATTTAGAATCAATCCTCGTGGAAGGAGAACAATAATGCAGCCACAAAGTTAAAGTAAGAACTAATAAGGGTAGAAAAGACTGTCAGACAAACTAGACGCCTCACCAAAATTAGAAACCATAACAAATCATCTCACATTAGAGGGCCTTGATTTGTTGGGACATTTTCTATCAAACCTCTGACTACAGTAGCCGTTCCCAAGAACTACCAGACTATGGATTTCATTTTGTTTAAATCTTTTTATTAGGGTTTTACATTACAGATTCCCATGTGGGATGTCAGGCTGATCACAGTTCAATCATTACGTATGCAATTGTTAAACATCAGCGATGGTTACAGAACATCGTTTTCATTTAGGTTCTATTCCTCCAAGTATGGTTACACATCATCTCTCATAGATCTATTACTGGGTCGTCTCATTATAGGATGATGTATCCTGTTGTGTCTGGTCCCTTGGGCTATCTGGTGGTGAAGACTGGTGTAGCTTCCTCCCCTCTGTCTGTTTGTGCTACCCCTTATTATGTGATCCCTACAATGGTGGGGAGCACACAGTGTTGTTTTAAATACCCCTCACACACAACAGGCCCCTTGGCGTCATGCTTCATCATCGGGGTCTTCGCACCCCTCTACGGGATGCGGCATGCTACGACTCACGACTACGTAGGAGCACTGAAAGTGGACTATGTGTTGATGTGTGTGAGGGAAATACGTGTGAGTGGTGAGGTGATGGAAAGTGATGGTTAAAAGATACCTGGCTCGTAGGAGAAAAAATAATAAAACATTTTTATTAAGCCCTCGGCTGGTATCGTTAAAAAGGTGCAGGGTGAGGTTGTCTGTTATTGATTAGGGTACGTCAACCTCAAAAGTGCGTCGACATGTTTCGGAGTGTAAAAACTCCTTCTTCAGGACGAGGATATGCACAGATATCCTCACCTTGCTCACATGGAAATGTAGATGTCAAAGTGTACTCTACAAAAAAAATGTAAGGTGAAATGTACCTATTCGTGTTATGGGGAATGAAGTCTGTTGCGCCCAATTGGCGTTTTTAGTACAGAACATGTGAATGAACAAAAAATAACATCACATTAGGACATTGATGTTCAAAAAAGGGGCTATGCTAATACATAGGAGGGTGATGAGGAACCCAAATTGAGGTCCAAGAACCCTATAAAAGAAAAAGGACAAGGACATACACATAGACAAGGACACACATTGATTGAGAATAAAATCGCCATTGGATTCCCTAAGATGAAATAATGGTAGGAAAAATACATTTTTGTATATATACACACAGTGCTTACTTATGGACAAAGGCTAACTGGCCTCATGAGCCAAAGCGTAGTATTGGGGGTTCTTTCTTCCTGCTCAATGAAGCAACCTGCAGGGTGTCAAAAGAGCTAGGTTTTAGGATCTAAGATGCTAATTCTCAAGAGTAATGTAGATGCCTCTACATTCTAAGACCAAACTCACGGTTACTGCAAAGCCTGGTAGGCTGTCTTCCCCTCAACGCGGCTCCGACGATGTGTCGAGTCCTACGTAGTCGTGAGTCGTAGCACGCCGCATCCCGTAGAGGGGTGCGAAGACCCCGATGATGAAGCATGACACCAAGGGGCCTGTTGGTGTGTGAGGGGTATTTAAAACAACACTGTGTGCTCCCCACCGTTGTAGGGATCACTACCGCTACCGGAGTGGATTCCATTTTGTTTATATAAATTGCTAGGGGAGACAGAATCCACTTCCTCCTCTCCCTCCCTCCTCCTGTTATTCTCTTACCCCTTATTATGTGTCTGATCATTAGTACTCTATGAATAAGTCGGCTTCCAAACCGCCGACAGGAACTTAACTGGAAACCGTGGGAAGAAAGGTCTCCCGGAAAGGGAGGGGAGAGGAAGCACGAGGGGCGGGTGAGGACGAGTGATTGCGGGTGGTGGTGCGTGAGCTGGCTACTGGTCTAAGGGGTGGGTCGAGTGTAACCTGGGGGAGGGAAGAATCTTCCATGGGGGCAGACAACAGTCTCGGTGGTACCAACTGCCTAACCTATTCTATCCTCCCACCAGGGCATCACTTGGTCTGTATTGGGGCTTGTGACCTGGGGGGGTTGAGAAGAGTCGCAGGGCGGGGGCTGTGTCATCTCCGGTGTCTCCCCTGGTCTTGTCTCTTGTTTGAATTGGATTAATAATTGCGCCCACTCCGTAGAAATTGGGTGTTTGCGTGTACCTTTCACTTATTCCTCTCTCAAAGTCTCCTCCTCCGCTGCCCCCCATTTGTTTACCGCTCCTACCCAAGCTGCCTCTGGGGGTCCTGTAGGGGCTCTCCAGTGCATGGCTATTTTTCTTTTCGCCGGAGGATGGCTAGGGACGCGAATCACCATTGCAATTTATCAGACTTCTTTTTCCGGAAAACGCCCAAGGCGCATGCCTTCCATGTGGTAATGTGCAGAAGGTTTACCGTTGTTGAAGCATGTGATGTACCTGGTCCCAATATCATTGTATGGATGGGCAATCCCAGAACATGTGTCTAAAATTTGCCTCTAGTGCCCGGCATCTGGGGCATGTGAATTGTGTATTGGGATAGTAACCGTGCAGTTTATCCGGTGTGAGATATGCACGGTGTAGGATATTGAACTGTATGTTTTTGAAGCGTGCATTTCTGGAAACCTTTATAGGGTATTCCAAGGCCTGGGTCCACTCTTTATCATGGAAGGCCCGACCAACATCGTCTTCCCATGACTGTCGCGATCCGTCCAGGGAAACGTTAGTCAGTTCCCAGATTGCCTTGTAGTGCCATGTTACTAAGTGTCTGCCTGCCCACATTCGTAGTATTGTGTGCAGCACTGGGTGTGTCTGGGGTTCCCCATCCCGTAGGTCCTAACATTGGCGACCGTTATCCAAGAGTTGCCTACGCATTAGAAATTGCCCCTGCGGGAGGTCATACCATTCGACCATCTGAGCACATATTTTCAGTTGCCCCTCGTGGAACAGAGCTTCCACCTCTGTCACATTGTGATCGGTCCACACCTGCAGGGCTCTCACGGTATAATATTCTTCCTTTCGGGGGAAGCCCACCAAGGGAAGCAGTGGAGAGTACAGCGGTCGCCCTTTCGACATTTGGTGCACTCGCATGATGCATTTGCGGGCTATGGAAACCTAAAACGGATGTGTGCGGACTGTCTTGGTGCCCAGCAACAACATTCTTCTGATAGTGGGAAGGGGCAGCCTACCAGTCTCGTTGATTGTTTCTCCTATGTGCCTCTGTGCTGTCCAGTGAGACAACTACTGAAGTTGTGCAGCGAGGAAGTATGACTTGAATGACGGGGCTCCCAAACCTCTGTACGTCGTAGGCAGGTATAACGTGCATAGTGCTACTCTATGATGCCCATCTCCCCAGATCAGCACTGTGAGGAGCGCGTCCAATTCCCAGAAGAAGGATCGCTGTGGGACCATTGGAAGATTTGTGAAGTAGTATAACATTCTGGGAACCATTATCATTTTTGCTTTGGCCACACGCCCGATATGCGCCAGAGGTAGTGTCTTCCAGAAGTCCACCGCTGATCGTGGCCCGCCAGTGCTTTGCGATGGTTACCATCGTAGAGGTCCTCTGGGGAATGATATAGTCATACTCCCAGGTATCAGGGGGCAGCTTCGCTCCACGTCAATGCCTGAGTGCCTATTGCGATGTCCTGAGGTGCCAGATGGCTGCCGAGTGGGTAAATCGTCGACTTTTACCAATTGACTCTGAGACCTGAGGTCTCCCCAAATTCCTGCAAGGCTATCCATATCGGGGTAAGATCACCCGTTACGTCCCGAACATAAATCAGAAGGTCATCTGCGTATAGTGATACGCAGTGCAGTGTATCCACCACCGGGATTCCCCACATTTCACCCTCCCATCATAATCTTATGGCCAAGGACTCCACTGCCAGTGCAAAGAGAGGGGGCTAAAGGCGGCACCCCTGCCTAGTTCCACTTTCTACTGGGAATGGAGCTGATACAAGTTTGCCAACTCTTACCCTGGAGGTGAGGCCCCTGTACAGGAGCTGTGTATATGCCATCAGTGTGGTGCCAATGTTTATTTTCCGGAGGACTGCGAACAGATGGGGCCATGTCAGGGTATCAAATGCTTTTTCTAGATCTAAGATCAGGCAAGATCAGACATGCCGCTCGAGGAAATCAGTCTTTTACTCTGTCCTGTATATGAAACAGCCTACGCAAAATATGTGAGGTGTTGCGCCGTGGTACAAAGCTGCATTGGTCAGGATGTACCAAAGCTGGGGGAATTTGACTGTAGCAATCGGCCAGCATCTTTCCCAGAATCTTGCAGTCTGTGTTTAGGAGTGTTATTGGTCTGTAAGAGGCCGGGAGTGTGGGGTCACTGTGGGGTTTTGGGAATGTCACCGACATCGATTCACGGAACGATTCCGGTAGTATACCTCTGGTTAGTGCATCGTCGTATGTGGTAGCCTGCTGGGGCACTATCTGAGCCACGAACATGCTATAGTACTCGAGTGGGAAGGCGTCCATTCCCGGCGCCTTCCTCCTTGCAAATGACCCAATTCCATGCTTTATGTCGGAGGGTGTGATTTTTCCGTCTAATTCTTTCCTGACCGCTGGGGAGATTGTGGCCATAAACTGCGCCAGCTCTCGTGGTGTCTCCGGTGTCGTGGCGCAGTAGACTTCTGGGTAATAGTCACGGAATATGTGCAATATGTTGCTTTGGGAGTGTTTTAGACGCCCATTCTTGTCTATGAGTTCTGTGATGGGATGTGGCGCTGCGTCCTGTTTGGCTACCCATGCCTATAACGCTCCCGTTCTATTACCCTCCCGGTGTGCCCTAGTCACATACGAGCAGAAGTTGTATTTGCACAGGTCTTGCAGCGTCTCCACGTGTGAGAATTTTGCCGCTGAGAGCTGCGCGAGTGTGGCCGTCCCCTAGTCTACATTTCGGGACAGGTTCGCCAATGTCTTCTCTGCTCCGTATAGTGCATTTTCCAGTGTTCTCCGTACCCCCACCACCTGTTGTATACAGTGTCCCCTGGCGCTAACTTTATATGCGTCCTACTCTATTGCACTGGAGGAAGCCGTACCAGGATTCCGTAGAAAGTGTTCCTGGATATATTCCCCATGAATATGGTGGAAGGCTTGATTGGTGAGACATTCTTGGGGTAGTTTCTATGTTGGAATTGGGGGATGGGCGGTCTCCATCCAAGGGTCACTATGTGTGCTTCATGATCCAACACTATCCTGCCGATGTAGTCGGCGTGCTGCACCTTAGGCAGGAGTTCTGCGGAGCACAGGAACCTATCGAGATTAACTCGCAAATTATGGGGGATGGAGTGAAAGGAGTAAAGCCTGGCATCTGGGTTCCATGCCCTCCAGGCATCCACCGATGCCCAGTGATCCACCCATCTACGGAAGCGTTTGTTTTGTTTATGTGCAGGCAAGTGTGTTGGTGGGGGATGCAACCTGTCTAGGTGTACATCTAGTACGCAATTATAATCCCTTCCCAGGAGCCATGGGACCGCTATGTGGTGAGCCAGCCCGCTAGTAAGTTTGTCCCAATATTGATCTTGCTCTACATTGGGGGCATATATACACCCTATGAGTATTGGTTGACCCTCCAACAGCCCTGTCATGAATACATATCGCCCCTCTCTGTCTATTAGTTGTGTTTGTTCCTTTAATGGCACCCCTGGTCTAATCTATATAAGTGTACCTCTGACAAAGGTAGAGTATGTCGTGGCACAGACAATGTCCCGCCATTTTTTACGAAGGCGGTACTTCTTTTTCCGTAAAGTGTGTCTCCTGTAGGAGGGCCAATTGGGCCTGTTGTCTCTTAATGTAGGCATAAATAGAGTACCGCTTATTGGCTGTATGCATAGCCCTGAAATTTTATGTCTGTGTTTGGTACTTTATGTGTCATGGGTCATAAGAATAGTCCGTGTTCTTCTCTAGGTGTACTGTCCCCTTCACCTGACAAACCCAACCAGCCCCCCACCGTCCACCCTCTCTGAAAAATCTGCATTGTCCGTTCACTTCTCACCCGCTTGAGGATATCTCGGAAATTAAGGATACAAAGTGGGACAAACTGAAATTCTGGGGAACATTCCCAACTTGTGGGACCTACTGCTCGGGGCTATACGTCCACATTGGTTGTCATATGTAGACTTTAGTTGGTTGTTGCGGGGTAGTGGCTTTTCATCTCCCCGATCTCCACCGGCGTGGCCACCCATTCATAAGCGACATCTGGAATGTTCCCACTTGCACCACATCTGTTCTTTGTTGCTTTCGCCGGGCTGGAATAACACTCGTTGTTGCAATCGCTCCAGTAAGTCCTGACGATCGCAGCTCTACATCCCCTTGATTGGATGGCGTTCCGCCTGCGTGTGGTTCGGTTCAGGGTTTTGTCACTCTCGCTGTGTGCCCCGGGCCTCTATTAGTCTATTATATCAATGTGTCAGCTGTTTGGGGGGGTCACTATTGGAGGCGTCATTGAGCCCTCTCGGGATGCGGGTGCGTCCCTGCCCTCGGCTTCCGAGCTGAACAGGTGCGGGACTCCCTCCACGTCCGACCCCCTCTCTGCGGGGTCCAGGGTGGCCACTGCGATGATTTGCGTGAGATCCAGGGAGCCGGTCCCAGCCGGGCTGGACCACACACTGAGCTGCGTGAGGGTGACTCTTCGGAATCGCCGCCCTGACCGTCTGGATAGTCGTCCGCTTTGTGTGTCTGTGGCATTCGTAGGGCGCAATATATATGCTGTTCCCAGCCAGGTGTTCGCGTCCTTGGGGTCCGTGAAGAAGTGATTGGCACCTTTGTGGGTGATTTTGAGCCTGGCAGGGAATAGGAGGGCGTATTGTATGTTCTTTTGACGCAGGGTGAGTTTAACCGCCTGGAAGGTGGCCCTTTGCTGCTGCACAGCTCGAGAATGGTCCGGGAACAGCTTCACCTGTTTATCTTCTACTTACAGTCGTTCGTGTTGTCTAGCTGCCCAGAGAATGGTGTCCCTGTCTTGATAATGTAGTAGTTTCATCAGGAATGGTTGAGGTGGCAGGCCCGGTTTAGGTCTGCGTGCTGGGACTCGGTGCGCTCTTTCGAAATAGGGGGTTAAATCATTGGCAGGTGTAAATGTTGAGATTTAGCCTGTGATGTATTTGATCGGGTCGGCCTCTTCTGTCCCCTCCGGGAGATCCATACCTCGAATGTTGCTACACTGAGAACGTCCCTTCAAATTGCCCGTTTTGTGTTCCAGAGCCTTAATGCGGGATTGCAGTTCTTTTATAGCGTGGTGGTGTTGCTGCACTTGCGGTTCCACTGTCTGCGTCGTCTTTTCACCCTAAGTTACTTTGTCTGTTAGTTTCCTATGGTCGTCCCGAAGAATGTTGAGATCAGAAGCCAGGACGTCAAATTTGTTTTCCATCGCCACTCCTGAGTGCTCTATGACAGCAAGGACCTGGTCTAGTTTTCGGGACATGGAGTCTTCGCTAGTGGGTTCCTCTCGTGATCTAGTCACTGCATGCGTCAGGGGTGTTGCTCTCTTTTGTTCTGAGGTGTGGGTCGTCCCCACCGTGTGTTGGTGGCCCATGATGGGAGACTTCGCACCCTTCCCGCAGCAACTGGTGACTGATGTCGCTCGACTCTAGCTTTATTTCCATGGATATCTGCAGTGTTACTGCATTCACCTAGAAGCACCCAGCTCTCCCGGGGTCTGTGCGGTCCCTCTTCCCTCGTGATCCGAGTGTGAGGTGGGCAAGCAGTACTGACCCGGGAGGTTACCTCTACCTGGGTACAAATCACCCACCCCCGAAAGGTGGCCCAGAGTCCTGGCGGGGCTACAGTAATGTAGTGGTGGCTCAGTCCTATTGAGGTGTTCTGTGACCAGTGCTGTCAGGTATCCCACTGTACTTCGGGTGTGTAGGTGGTGGAGTGCTCCTTGCAGCGATATCAAAAGGTTGCCTGTTTTGGGTCTCATCGCTGTGCTGTGAGAGGGGTTACTGTACAGTCGTTTTAATCCCCGGGATAGGGGTACGAGTGTGTCTCGTTGTTAATTTACCGCCTGCCGGTCGCTGCTTTTTCTTCTACCCCCTCTCGTGCCTAAGGACTCATTGTGGGGTGGGGAGATGGGATCCCACTATGTGTCAGGGCCCGTCCACGGTGTCTTCTATATGGCTCGGGAGCTTTGCCTTCTGCCACTCCAGGGTCGGTACGGCAAAAAAACACCAGTCTGTGTGATGTGTGGGTAAAGCGGTGTGTTGTTGTTTCCTCACCCACCGCCGTCTTTCTCACGGGTCACGCAGAGCCTGGTGTAAGTGACCCTGCTGTTCTCCAGCACGGGGCCTAGAAGCCACAGGATTGGCCCCGTGCAGTCCGTGTCTTCTCGGGGTACCCGGGTGGGACTTCACCTTCTCGCTCTGACCGGGGCACTCAGCTCAGTGCCTACCGTTGGAGTAGATAGGCGCTTCTCTCGCACCATGGATGTGCTGGGCCGCCACCGGGCCGTCCTCCGGTCCTCACCGTGAGCTCTGCAGGTGGGGCCCGGGGGCTCTCACTGTGGTCCCGGATTTGCCTCAGCACCAAATCGACGTGGACGCAGTCCCTGCGCGGAGGTCCTCGAAGCATCTCCACCACCGCTCCTCCCGCAGTTTCAGACTCTCCCCAGGCAGGAAGGGGACTCCCATCATGGCAGCACAACATCGCAGTGCAGCGGGACCCGCACCCCGCAGCCCACTGGGTGTCGGCCGCTCCTTGGCAGTCAGACGGGGGTTTCGGCTACCTCACCTGGCATCACCAGCCTCCGTACTGTCACTGTTACTCCCTGCCTGTAGGGACCTGTATGCTCGCTCCGGTCCTCAGTGGGTGAAGTCGGTGTGCAGTGGGCCCGCCAATTTGTGTATCAGTCTCGGGGATCCCACGAGGGGTGCTCTGGGCGCGCTTCTACTTTATGCGCTGGGGCTTCGGTCACACTGGATTAGTCCTTGCACCTTCAGGATTCGGATTCTGCCCATTGCGTGTATTATGGGTGCAAGGGGCTTAGATTAATGGTGTTTGTGCAGGCCGTCTGGTAGTTCTTGGGGGGGTGTGGCCGAGCCAGCCAAGATGGCGGACACTTCTCCCTGAGCTGCCGGAGCCTCAGGGAGAAGTGTCCGCCATCTTGGCTGGCTAGGCCACGCCCCCCCAAGATTTACCAGACTATGGATAACCCTTCCAGTCAATCTAGTACTAAAATTTCCCTCTAAATAAACCAGAATCACAAATCTCCCTAACTTCATGCTCTTTATGCCTATTAACAGCAAGAACTGAAGAGATTTACATTTACATGTATGGCTAGAGTAAGAAGGATTTAAAATGAATAAGGAAATATTGGATGCATTTGCTAGGAGTTAAGTACCTTTAGGTGAAAAGTGAAAGGATTTATATTGACCATGACGAGCCTACAGAGCTGATGAAACACCTTCACTTCAAGATACCGGCCAGCCTCACCACCACCCTCTGAGGAACCCACGTCTACCGACCCCCTGGACCCCGTGGACCTTTTGCCAAATCCATCACGGACATCATCTCCCCAAGAATGGCTGGATATTGTCAGGGGTCATCACATCTTGAGCTTCAGACAACTTAGGGCATAATTACAAATTTGGAGGCATGGGAGGGGGCTGCCACGGCAGTGCCATGTTCCCACATCATGAAAGTAGAAAGAGTGGTCCCTCAGTGGTGCAGTTCCAAGACTCATAAGTAAGCCTTTGAACTGCCGCGCTGAGGGAGCACCAATGCAAGTTCCAGCATGCCGTGCAGGAACCGGGGTGCATGCACAATTGGTGGCACACCATGTGGCCTTCTGCTGGCACCTCCATGCATACTTACTCAGCACACTTTTATTGGCAGGATCACCACCACAAAAAGTGTGGAGGTCAGGAAAGATGTAATATGCTTTTCTGTGCCACAGCAGCACTACCAGCATATTGCTGCCCCAGACTGCTGCGCCACCGCTGAGGGGCCACGGATCCCTGGGGGTTGGGGCAGTCCGAGGGTGGTCCGACTGCCAAAGCTTTAATACGTCATTCGGACTGCAGGTGTGGCAGTAGCCACCACATCACTGCAGGTTTAGTGGTCCTATGAACTGCCAAATGAGTAATTTAGCCCTTTATCTTCAAGTCCAGGAAGGCTGAGACACTTGCTCATTAAATAGACATGGTCTTCCTTTCTTTAGTCGCTACCTCATGGGGCTCAAGATCATAAAAAGCTTTTAATGAATTTTTGAAAATAAATTGCAATTCCAATCAAGATTTAAGCCCATTTGACAAATGAAGTCATCTTCCAATTTGTGGTGGTTTTAACCTTTTAGTCTTCTATCTTAAACCCGTCAGGGGTCAAGACTAAATCTAGATACCCTACTGAATTTTGATCAAAGAAGCATTTTTCAGGTTTTACTTAGAGACAGTGTTTTTTCAGTCTGTTCAAAGATTCTTTTACATCTTTTTCATTTTGAACTGATCTTTTGGAGAAGATAAAGATGTCATCTAGATATATAACAACAGCAAGAAGCATACAATTAGACAAAATTGAATCCAGAAGCCTTTGAAAGATGGAAGAGGTATTACATAATTCAAAGGACATAACCTGATATTCAAAATCACCTAAAGGCATTCTGAAGGCTGTATATCATTCTTCACATTATTTTATGCAGAGTAAATGGTAAGCGCATTGGAGATCTAACTTACTAAATAGCTTTGCTTATAGAATTGATTTAATGATGTAAGATATTAGTGGTAAAAAATGTAGATCTTTTGTAGTGACCTGGTTCAGTGCCCTACAGTCAGTGCATGGTCTTAGTTCTGTTGAGTCTTTTTTAGGAACAAGAAATGAGAGGCTCCTTATGGAGATTTTGGTTACACAAGCAAACCCTTTAGCAAATTATTGTCTAAACTCTCCTGCAGTGTCATTCTTTCAGAAACAGACAAAGAGAATGTATGGCTTAAAAGGAGCTAATGCATTGGACTGTAGTTCTACAGAGCAGTCAAAATGTGAGTGGGAAGACAGAACCTTTGGATCTGTATGTTCAAAGCTTTCTTCGACTTCCGTTTATTTCTTAGGAATCGCGTAAAGCTGAAAGACAACAGGGTTCTTTTCTTTTTTGCGCAATCCTAGAGTTGAGCCGTGATCATTTATTCATGGATTATGTAAGGGGAACCAATTAACTTTGAGTACAACAGGTTAACATGGATTGGCTAACTGATCACAAAAACATTTATCACAATGTTTTCAAATTTGTATTCGTATGACCTGGGCCTGAGATACCACTGGCTCAGATGACACTGTGATAACAGCTACTGTTTCTATAATGATAGGAATCTCCTTTTTGTAGTAGTAACATGATTATCTTGTGCCCACAATAAATCCATTTGGGATACAGAGACTTCACTATCTATGAGGATTGTAACATTAATGTTCTGCCCGCCAAAACTAATTACAGCTTGCAATAAAATAAAATCTGTGTTTGATGTGAGCTGTCTGTCCGAGGGCCGGTCCAAGCTCCATGGATGTAGTAGTGGAAGTTGGGTCCAACTTTAACTGCTGCATGCACAGTTTCCTTTGTGAGCTGCTGCCAGACAGCAAATTGAGTGTAGAAGCCAGGACAATTTGTTACCCTTGCTCGGGCCAAGTATATTCTAAGTCCTAAAGTTGATCCTTGATCCCTATAAGATTGAAATGCTGCTGACCTTTTGGACTCACAAACTTTATAACTATTGTTATCAAGTTTCAAGTTTTAAGTTTCAAGTTTATTTTATTTAGCAGAGTTACTTAAAACCATTGCTACAGGTATCTCATTACAAATTCAGAAATTAAAATTGATTAAAAGACATTATAACAAAATGGAATCCACAGTCCATTAAAAGAACAAGCAATTATTCTACCAGCATCAGTCTCTTTTATTGTCAGCTGTAGTGCTGTTCTGATTCAGCATTTTCTTCTCTATTTGTCAAAAGAATTTTACAAACCAGCAGTTAAGCTGCCTCTCCTCAGGTGCAAAACATGCCAGCACAGCCTGTCTTCGTGTACAAATGCCTCTCTGGTTAAATAGCGGTTTTAAAAGCTGTCTCCTATCCTCTGTTAGATCTTTACACGTACAGAGGTGATGCAGCATATCTTCTTGCGGTGTTCCACATAAACGGCAATTAGAATCAGATTTGTTTTTCAGCCTATGTGAAAAGTGCTTTTTGCTTGGCAACAAACCTAGTCTCTATTTAAAAATGTTTATTTTTATATGTTTGGCAAAGCCAAAAGCTAGATACTTTTGTGCAGCCTGAGAGGAATAGGTACCCAAGATCATCCAGCCATGCATTTTAAACAAAATTTGGTCCAGCACACAAATTTCTCTTTTCAATTATTCAACAGTAATCGTAATTATCATGCACAATAGTAAATCATTTGATGGCAGAATCAGTAACGTTGTTTGAAGTTCATTCTTTATTTATTCTTCATAAAAACACTGTAGCCATAGCCAAAGCGTTTCGTCCTCCACGGACTTCTTCAGGGCAACAAATAACACATATACATACAGTCAATTATTGTACAATATATACATTTTTTTACAAATAAAACAAGTTTCTATTATATCCATCACTATACATTTTATGCAATTTTTTAGAATATTTACAGCAACATCCCATTATTAAGCCATTCTACTGATTCTGCATTCATTCTAAATTGCGCCACCACATCTCATTTAAGTAGTTGAGAGAAAAACACACTGGAGCCTTCTTTGAATTCTATTCACAATGCAGTTTTACTGTGGGTACCTTACCATTTTATTATTTGAATTACTATTACTACTATTATTGTTAAATTTAGGAAAAGTTAGCTTACCAAACAAAAGAACTCTTCTTCTAACGTTAACGTACGGAAATGTGTCCTCTGTCCAGTCCAATTTATACTCAAGTATCTGATAAAGAAAGCATGTCCTTAATTTAGATCTGTTTTAATTTTGGCACATCAATGATAATTTCTTGTCAACAGTTGCTCATTCCTTCGTGCTTAAACATACCTTAACAATATTCTTCCTTCCTTTTCCTCTAATTTTGTTCTCATATAGTGGAGAAAACGCTGTTTTTACAGTCTCCAATTGCTCAAGTTTGATGGTTAAGCAATTGATGATGCACTATATGGAAAAAGGGAAAGAAGCTTTTTTACTAGAGCTGCTTGCTGAGGCAGTATTCTTTAGTCTATTTGTGAAGAAGGAAAAGCTCTAATTGTCTAATCCTCCGAATGAATCACTATACATATGGGGCATCCTCTTTATAGACTCAGACCTAATTATACGTACACATTTTTAATTTTTTGTAAAAACATCTTATTATAACAATTTTTCAAAATGCCACGCATTTAAAAATAGTTTGAGCCGTTTTTGTTAGTAACATCTTATTAAAAATCTAATTCAATACATCAATGTCGAGTCAGATGTGAGACTGCCAGGGCCCTTCATTAAGTGGAACCGCCATCTTGTATTGTTGTTGTTTCCTCAACAAATCATATGACAAAATCTTAAATTCTACCTTAACTGAGAAAGCGTGCACATGGAACATTTCTAGAGAGTATTGTTCAATGAGTTTTACTGAAAGAGTCTTTCTAAGGCAAGTCAAGCTTTTTAGAGCCAAAGTGCCACGACAGAGTATAATGCTCCATCCCCTATTAATGTAATGAACATTTCAGCAGCGTGCCGCAGTACTTACTTAAGAGTAGGTTTCAGCCGGCTCCATCGCGTGGCGGCTTCCGTAGTGGCATACATAACAGAAAAGCAGAGCCACTTATTATACCCTAGTTATTTGTTTAATACTATTCACCTGAGTCTAATTTGCCATAATGCAGTATGCCTCCATGATTTTATATGGCGCCATTTTGAAAGTCCTTTTTTGCAACTTTTATCTTAATATGATTTTTGTTTATGATTCTAATTGCACTTTAAAGTGACATTACTCCTCACAGTTTCATTTATAATCAATTGCCGACCGACCATGTAGTGTTTTTCTCTTTATTCGAAGAGAATTATTTTATTTTGCAAATGCCAAAGCGTATTTCTGCTTTCAAACCTATATTTTCGCCATATTTCCAAAATATTTCCAAAATGCTTTATATTTGAATGTGATTGTCTTCTGTGGATAGTGATCCAGTCGAGGGAACCAGCAAACAAGAAACCTCTGCCTCCTCTCTTTTTTTAAGGGAAGTTCAGCGCTACAGGTTAGGAAACAAAAAGAAAAATCTAAATTCAGAATCAGAAGGGGAGGTAAGAAACACAAAGCCAGGCGTACAAACAAGATTGCAGAGCAAGGCACAAATGAAGAAATGAATGATGATGTTGACACCAATTCTGTACATAATGCACTTAGTATCATCAATCTTTCTGACAGAGTTTTGACTGCCAATGAAGAAACCTTGTTGTTAAAGGGACTGAACTTTTTTGTGACAAATACTTGTAATTTTGTGGATTTACATGTCGACCTATTTAAGTTCATCAGAAAACTGAGATTAAAGAAATGTTTTGAAAATCATAAAAGTGTGCAGAATATTTCATCTAATAAGTCTAGTACATCTGAGATTTCGATTTGCTGATGTAAATGTCACCCATTTGCTTTCCACTCTAAATGAAGAGGATACGAACATTGATATCACAGAGACTGCTAGATCTTTAGAGATTATTGAAGACCTCTCAGTAGATAGTAGTTTAAGGATACGGTCCAAGTTTCTACCTCTTAGACCTCAGGATGTCTTCATTGATGAGTTCTATGACAAAGTAACACAGGAACTATACCAGCTAGAAGACAAACATATGTCCAACTCACATTGTAAACATAATCATAATGTTACGAAGAAGGACAGGGACATACTAAATACATTACGGGACGATCCTGAAAAAGTCATACGGGAAATTGACAAGGGTGGGAACATCGTACTGATGAATCGCTCAGATTATCTGAATGAAATAGATAGACAGTTAGCCAAAACTGAATGCTACACCAAAATGAAAGACAACCCCACAAGAAAAATTGAACAGAACATAAATGCATGTCTAGGGGACTGGCATGAATCTTGCCTTTTGTCTGACACAGAGTACAAATATTTGCAAGCACAGGACTCTCGACATCTACGTATTTACATCCTCCCGAAGATTCACAAGGGGGGGAGGGTTTTCCACCAGGAAGGCCGATAATATCCGGGAATGGTGAACCTTCTGAGCGTCTTTCACAGTTTGTAAATGGATATCTCCAGCCCTTTGTTAAAAACTTGCCTTCCTATCTTAAGGATAGCAGGGGTGTACTGTGCTAATTAGAAGATTTTGTTTGGGACAGTTCAGATCTACTCTTTGTAACATTAGATGTAGAAAGTTTATACATGTGCATAAAAAGTAAATGTGGTATAGATGCGGTAAAACATTTTCTATACAACCGCAGTGCAAGCAACTTCGACCAGGGCGGAAAAGCGGCGGACGGTCTTTCCGTCCGCCGCGGTCCCCCCGCCATTCTAATATGGCTGGGGGAATTCTGGAGAGGATGTCGGGCAGATTGCCCCTGCCATGCTTGCGGTGGCTACCGCCAGCCTGGCGGTGGCAATCCGCCCGACATCCTAATTGGCCCCTAAGTCTCTAAGGAATGTAAAGCAGCTTGTTTTACCATATCAGAACCTCCTGAATGACCAAATGAAAGGAGAACCACACAAGGAATAAATAAAATATATGTATTTATTACTAAACAATCTCATGAGGTTAGAGAACAAAGCACAAAATATTAAATCACTAAAACGACAGTAAATAATAAATAGCACAATACAAAGTGGGCTCCAGGGAGAGACAGAACCATCTACTTAGAAAGTGGTATAACAACCATGATTTGACCAAACCCAGTGCCTAGAGCATGTAGAATCGCTGGGGCCCCAAAGAACCACCCAAAGTAATGACACAGGGGACCCACAGAGGACGGGTGAAGTGTGAGAACACAGGCGCAATCTCTGTACCACTCTATGGGAAAGTCACAGTTGGAATTTTAAAGATTAAGGACACTTCGGAGAGGACTTTGAGCAAACCCTTTCAAACATGGAAGGCTCTAAGGCCAGCACCCTTGTGAATACTGGAGAACCTGTGTTACCTATCCTAGGGGAGCCGGGTGCATAGGTGTCAAGAGGTGTCTGGAATCTTCATCGTTTTCACTGGTGTGATGCTGAAAAGTGCTGCTGCAGGGAAGATGAGAAGGGTCTGGTGGAATCCAAGCCTGGATTCGATTTGAGAAGAACCTGAAAACAGAGGGGATAGAGTATGGGTCACTTCAGGGTGATCAGGGGCTCGATAACGAATGCCCACCGATGTCGGGTGCTTCAGGTGAGATGACGTGATGCTTGACTCTGCAGCCACGGGGATTGGGATAGGTAGACAATGACCAATGTCTAGAGTTGAGCTGTCCCATGAAAGATATCGAGTGCTGGGGTTCAGTGTCCGGATTGAATACCAACATGCCTAGGCAACTGCAACCTATGCGGTCACAGGTAATCAGCTTTGTTGAGGACAAGCAAGGTCCTGGGGACTCTCCAAGCAAAGGAGAGTCAGGGCACATCTGGAGCCACCAGGAAAGCCCATGAAGGTCAATGTTACCTTCACAGGGGCCCACAGGCCAATGGACCAGGGAGCGCAAAGGGACCTCAAGCTGAATCACGAACTACCAGTCCACGGAACACTCGTAGAGTGTAGTCTGGAAATCTTCATTGGAAACACTGCTCTAGGTCAAAACTACAAGTAGCCCAAAGCAGAGCCTCAGGGATTGCCGAGAAGCATATGCTGCTGCAAAAGTACATGGTGCACAGGGGTCCTGGTTGCACGGTCCCCACGAGGGATACGGGTGTCAGAATTGCTGAGATCACAGATCAATCTCATAGACCTTGGGAACCCACCTCCTGTGTTGCGGAATTCTCAAGTCCTCAGGAGCTTGGGAGATGCAAACCGGTCAGATGCATTTAGGTGCCTGCCTTGCAGGGGAGTAACTCCTTTACTCCAAGGGAGATTCTTCAGTCATCCAGCATAGTGTAGATCGTCAAAGTAATTGGTTTCTGTAGCAGAGTTTAGTCCAGGTAAAATTTAAAGCCCTGTAGTCAGAGGTTCCTTCTTTATACCCAAGGAAGGGGTGGGACAAACTCTGGGACCCAGCTATGGGAGGGTCAGGACAGAGGGGTGGTTACACCCATGTCCTTTGTCCAGTTTCGTGCCAGAGCAGGAGCCAATGGTTCCTGCAACCGATTTGAACTGGACTATGCACAGGGACACCAAATGTGCCCCCAGTGCAGACATCAAAGCACTCTCAGAGTGCACCTACCCAGTCCCAATACACTAAAGCCAGTGTAGGAGGTGGTCACACTCCCTGTGACAGGAAGCCTATTGTCCAGCCTCGCCTGCTCAAGCTCAGCTCAGCAGCAGGAGGACAGATGCGTGTCTGTGTCTGGCAGCATCCATTTTGTGATGTCCAGGTCGAGAAAGCTGGTACTGGTGTGTTGCATATGTCCCTTTAGTAGGATGGAATCATACCTCCCCCGCCAGTTACTGGCAGGGAGGTAATTATTCCAAGGTGTTTGACACCAAACACAACATGGTTGTAAGGAGCCATTTTAAAGTTAGCATTTACCGCAAGGTTATAATGCACTTAAGTATATATGGTTGGCTGCATCACAGACAACCCCGGAAAATAGGTTCCGAAAGCTGCAGAGGGGCTCTGCTCATGCATGGGTACCCTCTCACATAAAACCTATCACCCTGTCTTCAGGATTGATAAGGCCTGCCATAGGGGAGACTGATAGGTTTATATGTGCAGTGATATATGATAGATATAGTGAACCTATATCTAAGTAAAGCGTGCATGCACCACCTTACACAGGCTGCAGTAGCAGCCCTGTGGTGTCAGTTTGAGTGGTCTCTCAGGGGTGGCACAATACATGTTTCAGCCCCAGGGAGGCCTCTGGGGTATCTAGGCCCTGGGCACATAGTATAACATATACTAGGGATTTATAAGGGTACCCCAGAATCCAATCTGGAGTTTACCTAAAGTACATGCAATCAATTTAGAGGGGAAAGCAGCTAGGCTGGGGTCCTGGATAGCAGGATCCAAGCTAGTCTAAGTCAAAAACAGTGAAACATCAGCAACAAGTATGGGTTACTATAAGAAGCAGATCCTACTTTCCCACAGCAAGTTTCAAATTTTAGGGGCAATTCCGGAGAAGGAGGTTTTAATTTTTTTAATTGTTGGGGTTTGAGAAGTACGGAGCTAGTGCTTCTGGAGGATCTGCTTTTACCCGATAGGATTAGTTTCTGGTGTCAAGTAGGAGGTGGTATTGTGGTGCACCGCTGTTAGAACTGGGGGTCTCTAGTTGGCAGAGGTAGGTACCACAGTCCAAATAGGGACCCTTGCTTCTAGTCAGGGTAAGGAGGAAACACTCTTAGATAACCCCTGCTCACCCCCTTGGTAGCTTGGCACGACCAGTCAATGCTTATCAAAGGCAATGTGTAAAGTATTTGTACCAACACTCACAGTAACACAGTGAAAACACCACAAACTTACTCCACAACAGTTTAGAAAAATAAAGGTATTTAATCTAAACTACACAAGACCTATACGACAAAAATCCAACATACACAGTTCAAGATTATGGTTGCAAAAGAGTTCTGAAGGTTGCGATAAAATAATCCACAGTTGCATGAAAAGTTCACAGTTGCGTCACGTTCAGCCAACAGTACCTTTAAATGCGACAAAGTTCCAAAACAGAAGCTGGTGCGGTGGAAAACAAGCGATGCGTCACTCCTGTGACCTTGGGGAGGTGATGCGACAACCCTGCTGGACTTAGCGGGCGTGTTGCGACAAATCCGGTCTGTATGGGGAGGGAGGCGATACCTTGTATGGATTCCGGTGTCGAGGTTCTGTAGGAAAATGCTCGCAAAGGCAAGATGCGACGATCTAGAGGGATTGCGACGATCTCCGGGGCGACGACGCGCGGCTCAGCGGCGATCTTTCACTCGCAGTTCCTGGATGCGATGGCTCTGCGGCGATTCTCGCAGCGACGTGAAGTGGTGATCTCACCCCGCGGTGACAGGCTCTGCCGCGATGTTCGCAGCAACGGAAATTTTCCCGCAAACGAAGAATGCGACGTCTTCAGGCAGCGATGACAGGCGCTGCGAAGATCTCGGTCTTCGTAGCGGCGGGTATTTTCACGCTATGCCGGGGATGAGATAAAACTTGCAGAAAAGTTCCTTAAAAGCTTGTTTTCCAGCTTCCCAACACAGGTACAACTTCGAGAGGCACCACAACTGGCCCAAGCACTCTAGGAAGGACAGAACTCTCTCAGCAGATTTCAGGGAAGCTGGGGGTGAAGTCCTTTTGTTCCTGGGACTTCTTAACAGGGAGCCAGCTCTTCTCAGGCCTTTGGAGATTCCTTCAAGCAAGGGGACACAGAACAAAGCAAAGTCCTTCCCCTCTCCATGGCAGCAAAGCAACAGCAGGTCAGGCCAGCAGAGCAACAGCAGGACAGTCTTCCTTCTTCAGTTTCAGCTTTCTCCTTGGCAGAGGTTCCTTCTTGATTCCAGGATGATCTAATTTTCTGTAGTCAGGGGTCCTGTACTTATACCCCTAAAAGTCTTTGTTCCCTTTGTGCAGGAGGGCTCTGAGCCCGGTCTGAACCAGTTCTGGGTGTTCCTTGAGCACTTTGTTTTCCAGGCCTCTCCTTTTCTTTCAGGGAGAGGGGTAGGGTCGTCAACCGCCCAGCAGGAGGTGGAGACAGCATTGTGGGAGGCAGGCACAGCCCTATTCAGGCCCAGGTGCTATCCCCTCCCACCACTCAAGATGCAGATGCAGTCATTCAGCCTAGGGCTTACTCAGCCAGGCTCCTGTGGGCTCCCAGCCTCTGTCACTCTCAAACCAGACAGTCAAAGCACAAACAGGCCAAGGCACACAGAAAGGTCAGACAAGAGAACAGCAACTTTCTAAAAGTGCTGTTCTCAAACACAGAATTTAAAAACAACCTTTCCTAAAAGATGTGTTATTGAATTCTGAGTTCGGGGATACCAGACTTGTATGTCCTATCTTGCTCCTATGGGAAGATATGCTGGTAGCCACTGTAGCCAGCATTCTCCATGATAGCCCATGTGGCAAGATAGCCTTACAAAAGTGAAAAACGAAAATGGCTGTAATTCACTACCAGAGCATGTCACATGCACTAGCACATGCTCTACCTTGCACATACAAGGGGGTACCCTGGGCCTTCCATAGGGGTGTCCAATGTGTACAGAAAGGAAAGGGTTAGGCCTGGTCAGTGGGGACACTGACCAGGAGGACATGGCAGTACACAGACTGCACACAGGCACTGCGTTGGCAGGCCTGAGACACCATTTAGGGCTACTCATGTGGGTGGCACAATCAGTGCTGCAGGCCCACTAGTAGAATTTGTTATCACCAGCCCTGGCACACTCAATTCACTTTACTAGGGACTTCTTGGTGACACAAATATGCCAATCATGGATAACCAATCACAATAACAATTTACTCAGGGAGCACTTGCACTTTGACACTGAACAGCAGTGGCAAAGTGCCATCTAAACCAGCAAAAACGAAATCCAGCACAGCATCAAAAATACAGGAGGTAGAGGCAAAAAGATAGGGGGAAACCATGTCAAGGATGCCAGGTCTAACAACCGCTTTGTGGGTCATGCAAGCAGTTTTTAAGTGAATTCTGGCATTGAGGGTTAGCTATTTCCAAAAAAGGATGTTGAGGGTGATATGATCACACTTTTTTTGATCCTGTGAAGAGCCTAACTGCTGCGTTCAGTGTAGCTTTCAGTGGTGCAAGTGAGGTTTTTGGGAGGCCCACCAGGGTAGTGCTACCATAGTCTGATACAATAGAACAAGTGCATGAACCACAGTTGTGAGATCTGCTGCAGGAAGGAATGGTTTTAGTTTCCTAAGAATATGCAACTGCTGTTTAGCTCCTCTGGTTGTAGGGCTGATGTCTTTTTGCCCAAAGTTAAACCTAGGGATTTGGCAGAGTCGACGGTGCGTGGGGTTAATTTGTTTTTACAAATTTTAGATTAGGGGGCACTGTTGTGTAAAATATAAGAACTTGAGCTCGGAATTACAGTCATGGCCACTATACCTAAAGAGCAAAGTCCACTGATCACGTTGAATTACGCACCCAAACTGAGAAATACTGGGTCATATTATCAAGGATGGGCGATACATTATCGCCGCTTTTATCGGCAGGAAACTGCCGATAAAGCGGTGATAATGAGCTTGATAATATGCTCTACTGAATTCCAATCGAAGCCCATGTTAGATGTCTTCACATCTAACATGGACTTCGATTGGAATTCCATAGAGCATATTATCAAGCCCATTATCACCGCTTTATCGGCAGTTTCCTGCCGATAAAAGCGGTGATAATGTATTTCCCGTACTTGATAATATGGCCCACTGACATATACACTGTAACTAAAGAGCAAAAACAATGAGGACCATTGACATGGGAAACATCCAAACCTCTACTTAGACCCTGCCTTTTGGATAACCCAAATATTCTGCAAAATGAGACAAGCAACAGCACAAAGAAGTAAACACCACATTTTGTGATACGCAAAATATTCATAATATATAAAATATGACTCTAACCCATCTGACTCAATCTGATTTACCTGGCCTACGTTTATACAAACAGCCCTTTCCTCAGCACATTGAGTGAAGTGGTGCTGCTTGTAAAGTAAGCTTTTGTCAGTCAAGTTGATGGTCCAACAATCCTTAATTGGCCATGTGAACTACTGATGGGAGCATGTACACGTTTACTATCTTGCCTTAATTCATACTAACAGAGAAGTTACGTCTAGGAAGGACTGCCATGGTAATAATTGGCTCAGGGGGTAGGGCTATTTTTTTACGTGATCAAGAAAAACTGCTACCTCGGAACCTCAGACGTTAGGGACTTTCCTCTGCCCTACAAGACGAACTTCATTTTCAAGTAAAAGATGAGTGGTTCAAAAGGGGAAAGAGAGCTTTAGCCACAAAGCAGCCTGCGGACATTCTGTGTTTAAGGGAAGGCGTTATTTGTGTCCCACATTTCGATGAAGAAAATCTCTTGGAATTTAGTCGGGGTACGCTGCAATAAGAGGGAAAGTCGACCAACTGAGACAAAAGACAACATTGGTGCATTCATGTCGTGAAAATGTCACCAATAGGAACCCTCAGACAGCATCTACATGGACTGACAACACCTTACAGTAGTTCTGGATCAAGGAGATATTCCTGACTGTGTGTATGCAATCACCTCTGCAGTGAGGAAAATCCCAATTCAGGTCAGCCTGAGAAGGGGTCTCTGCACCCTGACCAGGACATGGCATATGTTGCGTTATCAGCATTTGAATAGTATTTCTTTTGGATTTATGGCCTCTAAGTATTCTTTGCTTGAGACAAGGGTGCTACCCAGCTGGGTTTCCAATGTTACACAACTAACAGATACTGTGTAATACAAATAATATGACCCGATCTAGCATATGAAATGACTGGGATGTGTTTTCATCATTCCTGCGATAACAATCTTATCTGTAGAAGCTCTCCACACACGTCAACCTATCCTGTCTCTGCTTCAGAAACAGATCACCTGAATGAAGATTAAAATAAATCAAGATTCAGGGTCCGTGCACATCACAATATTCATATAACTTTTGGTCAATCTGTGTATAGCTTAAATAATGTATGCTGTTTAAAATAGATATGCAAAGTAAGAGGTTCAATTGAAAGGCTTAATTTGACTAGCAAGATGCGCTTTCTATGCCAGTGGATGTGCATTTTTTATGCCAATTTCAACCTGCCTTATTTCAGAAATCATCAAGGACTTGTGTCCAGCCGATGAATTTGTACCATTTTTCTTTCAGATCTGAGCATGCCAGGTGCAGTCCATCATCGCTTGATTTGGGCATTGCCTATGCAGCCTGCGTGTCCTCCCAGCCCATTGATCAATTGCTTTGCGTCGCCCAGATCCTTGTAAGCCCGCAGATGAGTGGAGGGGCAGAGAGGGATGGGCTCCGTGTAGCCGGAAGGCCACCTGCCTGACGGACCCCGGATGTCATGTTTTATTGATTGAACACTTCTATTTCCATTCTGTTTGAGTACTGTGCCGGCTCCCTGATGGACGTCCCAAGGCAACAATCCAGTAATTCAGCAATGGGCAAGGGGGCCTTAATTTGTCTGGAAGACCAGGGCAGCGAGGGATGCCCTCCACCGCGGATTATTCATCACATTCTCAAGGAGCAGTGCTCTAATACACGAATGCATTATTTGCAAGCCGGAGGGGAGGCGGTACACGGTGTGTCTGAGTAAAACGAAAGAACACAAACTAAAAGAACTGCATGATCTCGTCAGTATGCCAGGTCAACGCGTGTTGAGGCGAGCTCTCAAATGCAGGTTCGTTATTATTTACACACCATTCTGTTCCCGCTGATTTTTTAATATGCACTACTTCTGTGCTTGATGAGACCTTAAACGTTTTTATTTTGAACAAGAGTATTCCTTTATGTTTTTGAGTTTGTTACACTTAGCTTTGATATTTATATCACCCACTTTGTTATAAGCCATTTTCCTACTATGCCTGATCAATTTAAATTAAATTAATACCTTCTTATGTCTATTTTACACTTATCGAAGAATATAAAACATGCCACGGGGGGGGGGGGGGGTGAGGGGGGGGGGAGCCTAACAACCGTGACTTTCTTCATACTAGTAGCCAGGGTGCTGCTTCTCAAGTAGTTGTAAGCCACCTCGTGTAAGGGCCAACAGTTGGACTGATTCGCAGAATTCCCAGGTGTATGTGAAAGTTTCAGAACCTATACACGTAACTCCATCCATTTAGACAGCTGGTGTATGCCGGTTTCTTCCAAGCGCTTGTGCTCAGACACACACAGAGAAGTAAAGTAAAGTAAAGTAAAGTATGAAGTCTTATATAGCGCGCGATTACCCTGGGGCATCTCGGCGCTTGCATAGGGAACCCGTCCTGGTATTCCCCTGTGAGATAGCCCTGGAAGGGTATCCACAAGGTGAAAGCCAGGCATCCCGCCGCGAGGGGCCGTTGTGGAGATTAAGCAAGCTATTGCCCAGAGTCGCAGAGTGTGAACCCGTGAGCTGAGAAGGCACCGGAGCGAGAGAATTAACGAGTCCGCAGAATTTTTGAGCCCAAGACCCGCCGAGGCGGGGAATTGAACCCTGGTCCCGGACCGAACTCAAGCTCCAGGTCTGCCGCCTCTAACCCCTGAGCCACACTTCTCCACTAATGCACACGAATAGGGTTAGGAACAGTGAAATTACATACATGTACATTATACATTTCCCCATGTTCCTTTTATTTATATTACTTTCCTTGAAATCTAATTTCTTCCCGAACATGAAATTGAGAAAGTAATTTCAAATAATCGTGACTGTAGACGTAATACTGGCTGTGCGAGTGTTCACCACGCTAGCATTGCATTGTACTTGGGCTAAATTAAGTACTCATACTGCCACTCCATCGGATGTTATTTTGGATGCTGCCACAAAAAACTGTGGTTCAGGCTTTAATAGTGTCCAGATTGGACTACGGCAATGTTTTGTATTTAGGTTCTAACAAGGATGTGATTCAGAGGCCTGTAGTGGTTCAAAACTCAGCGGCCAGACTTCTTGGAAAGGGAAGACCACTCGGTCCCCCCGAACGTATGGATGGGTGCCCCGATCCCCCCGGGAAACCGTTGTGGGCCGGGGGCGTGTTTTGGCTGGTATGCCCAAAGCGGCGTAGCCGGAGCACGCCCTTCCCGCCCAGAAGGGGTTGTCCTAGACACCTGCCCGGAAGTCCGCGCACGGATGGGCGTACCTGAGGCGGGCCTCCGCCCTCCCGCAGAAGGATAAATAGAGCAGGAATTCCAACAAGGCTTCCTCTTGTTCCAGTGCTCTGAAGGCTGCACCACTCATCGCTCGTGAGCCCTCGAAGGAACAAGCGGCAATTTTGAGAACTTGTAATCTTTGTTGTTTCTCTTTCAGTGCCAGGCGTATTGAAGCTGTAGTACCTTGCGGATCGAATTGGGAGAAGTGATCAAGATATGTCTGGCAAGAAAGCGGGAAAGAGCTCCGAGATGGAGAAGTTGCTACGCACCCTCGTGAACCGGGTAGCGGTGATGGACCAGAAAATGGGTAAAGTGGATGTGATCGGGCGGGGCTTAGCAGAGGTTAAGAAGCAGATAGCAGCGCAGAACAACCTCTCGGGGCGGCCTAAGAAAGTTATAGGGCCGGCTTTGCCGGACGTCGCCCCAGAGGGTAAGGGGAAGAGGAATAAGAGGAGGGTGGGTTCCAGGGAGAGCCCAGCTCCAGAGGTGACCCCAAC
Source organism: Lissotriton vulgaris (assembly GCF_964263255.1). Classification (NCBI taxonomy): domain Eukaryota; kingdom Metazoa; phylum Chordata; class Amphibia; order Caudata; family Salamandridae; genus Lissotriton; species Lissotriton vulgaris. The sequence goes on from NC_141695.1 coordinate 656,835,834, forward strand.
AAGCCCGGGCGCTATCAACCCAGTCGCACCGGTGGATAACCCGGTACCAGGTCCGGACGTGGGTTTACCAATCCCCGTAGTGATAACGCCAGTCGAGGATGATCAGATGCCCCCATAACTGGCACTTCAGTTAGCGGCAGTGTTACCCTGGCTAAAGAAGAAAGCAGGGGGGGCAGTGGCTGCTGGGGACCCGGCCAAAGAAGCCAGAATAATAATTGAGCAGTTACGGCAGTCAAGGGAAGCCGGGACGGCGAATGTTCCTTATATTCCCCCACAGGTAGCAACGGGGGTTACAACGGATGGCCGAGCGAAGACAGCGGACACAGCCGTTGAACCCAGTAAGAACCCATTGCCATTGGTTGGGGAGAGTTCAGTGCCTTCAAGGCGGGAAAGGTTGTCTCAGCACATCCCGGCGGCCACGAAGGAAATGATATGGGGGGGACAAATATATTAACATGTTTTCACTGTTGACCGACCATTGTGAGATAGAATACGCAAAGACCCAGAAAGATTTATGACACCCCAGCGTATGGCGGGCCAAGATGGCGGAATTTAGGGTCGATGAGACCATGGCGAACTGGGTCAAGGCCTTTTCTATATTTACAGCAGTAATGGGGGAACGTAAGCCCGAAGTGTTGCCCGAATTATCATGTTACCAGAACAGGATCATGAATTTTTATACAATGTACGTGGGGAATGAATGGAAGGGTTATGACGTTAACTTTCGGAAATCTAAAGAGTTTGACGAGGCTTTAACATGGGATTGTCTCGACACGGTGTCATGGCATAAGCAGCTCTTGCCTGGGTCGGTGGGTACGTCGTCACCAGGCTGGAGCGGGTCTGGGACAATCCAACAGAGACCGGCACTGCCCTTTCGGCGAGCGCCGGTGGGGAATCACAGCCCAAGACCGGCGGGAATGGAGGCAAGCGTGGGGTTTGTTGGGGTTTCAACAAAGGTAACTGTAACAGGCCCCAGGGAACATGTAGGTTCCGGCATGCTTGTTCGGGCTGTGGGAACTCCTCACACCCAGAAACTAGCTGTAGATCCAAGTCCGGTAGTTCGGGAGGAAAGGAGGGATCCAAGCAGGATTGATGTGGTGCCTGGGAAGCAGTTATCTTCACCCATCGACATCTTGACTTTGACTCCCTGGCTGAACAAATACCCTGATCATGTATCCGCCGGGATTTTGAGGAATGGCTTTCTGTATGGCTTCAACATCCCGGCGGGGAATTTTCGGGGGAGCCCCTTCTGTAAGAATCAACTATCTGTTCAACGTAACCCAGCGGTGGCCGCCAAGAAGATTGCCAAAGAGGTCAGCTTGGGACGGGTAGCAGGCCCTTTTGCTTGCCCGCCAGTGGCGGATTTTGTGTGTTCCCCTCTAGGAGTGGTTCCGAAGAAGGATCCGGGGGAGTATAGACTCATTCACAATCTGTCGGCCCCGAAGGGGGCCTCGGTAAATGAAGCTATTGACCCTGAGGTATGTTCAGTTCGATACGCATCGTTCGACGATGCCGTCGAGTTATTGAATCGCCTGGGCCCCGGTGCTTTGATGGCGAAATCAGACATCGAATCAGCATTCAGGTTGCTCCCGGTACACCCTCGGGACCAGCGCTTGCTGGGATTCATGTTCCAAGGGAAGTATTACATGGATAAATGCATGCCCATGGGTTGCTCAATTTCATGTGCCTATTTTGAAATGTTCAGCTCCTTTTTGGAATGGGCGTTCACTGAGGCCACTGGGCGTGGACAGGTGATGCACTATTTAGACGACTTCCTTTTCTTGGGTCCGGCAGACACTACGGAATGTGCACAGACACTGCAGGACTTCTACACTCTCATGCAGGAGTTTGGGGTCCCATTGGCACCGGGTAAGACAGTGGGGCCATCTACTTCACTGGAGTTTCTGGGAATTGAGCTCGATTCCGTGGAGGGATGCTTCCGTCTGCCAATGGACAAGGTGGCCAAGTTCAGGGCTTCCTTAATACAATGCCTTGGTAAGGCGAAGGTGACCCTGCACCAGTTACAACAAACAGTGGGTCAGCTTAACTTTGCCTTGAAAGTGATACCGATGGCTCGCCCCTTCTCACGTTCCATTGTACAAGCTATGGTAGGCCTCAAGGAGGGACACCACCGCACGAGACTGTCGGCAGAGGTTCGCCAGGACATGCGCATTTGGTTGGCATTCCTGGCGGACTTCAACGGTCGGGTGGCGTGGAACAAACCCCCAGTGTCATCTGACGAACTGGGTTTGTGGACCGACTCAGCGGGGAGTGTAGGATTTGGAGCAATCTTGGGTAACCGATGGTCGGCGCAAGTATGGCCAACATGGTGGCACTCCAGTGGCTTAACAGGTAACATTGGATTCTTGGAGCTATTTCCCATTTGGGTGGCTCTGTTGGCATGGCTGGAAGACTTTAGGGACCGCTCAGTCGTGTTTTGGTCAGACAACATGACGGTGGTCCAGTGCATTAATCACCAGGCAGCACGCTGTAAGTGGATCTTGAGACTGTTGAAAGAAATTGTATTGCGATGCATGAGATTGAATGTACAATTCAGGGCAAAACATGTGCCGGGTGTACTGAATAATGCAGCTGATGCACTCTCTCGTTCACACATGCAGGCTTTCAGGGGTTATCTACCCACAGCGGATCTAGTGGCGGCACCGTTCCCCGAAGCACTATGGCAGATCGGTGCCCCGGATTACAGGACCTCGTGGCAGCCAGCTTAGCGCCCAGGACGAGGAAAGCCTATGAGGCAGCGTTTCGTTCATACTGCGCCTTTTTAGGGCCTGTAGGGAGACATAGCTGGGGGCAGGAGGAATCCTTCCTAGGGTTCTTAGTGGCGCTTCATAAGGAAGGCCGATCAGCCGCTACTGCCAACAGACATAGGGCGACCATATCATTCATGGCACAGCTCCACGGCATACGGGACCCGACGGGTTCCTTCCTAGGCAGGAAGGCGCTCCGCGGTTGGCAGCGCCTGGAAGGTCGCAGACAAGATACAAGGCACCCGATTGGTTTAGAAAGATTGTCTTTTCTACTAGCAAAACTTGAGGAGACATGCTCCTCCCCTTCCGAGGTAGTTCTGTTCCGAGCGGCTTTCTCATTGGCATTCCATCGGGCCATGCGGGTAAGTGAACTCGTAGCAAGAAACAAGATGGATGTGGCGGGAGGTCTATGCAGGGATCATGTCCAAATTCGGGGGGATTCTATGTTAATCTCGATAGCCAGGTCCAAGACAGACCAGGAAGCTTTGGGGAGTAGTGTGGTTTTGCAGCGCGCCCGAGGGAGCCCCAGTTGTCCCATAAGGTATTTAGAGGACTACCTGGCACAGAGGCCGGCGACATGGGGGGGGAGCCTGCTTAGACACAAGGACGGCACCCCGTTGACGAAATTTCAGTTTCAGAGGATGCTGGCACTTACGATTGCTGCGGCGGGCTTGAACCCGTGCGATTTTGGGACCCACTCATTCAGAATAGGGGCCGCTACTGAGGCTACGGCTCGGGGTCTGGGTGCAGAAGAAGTGAAACAGCTAGGCCGTTGGTCCTCAAACTGTTTCAAGAGGTATGTGCGACTGCACATGTTGTAAAAGACTGATGAAATGCACTCACGCTTGTTGTCTTTTGTTTGGATTACAGTTTCGCAAGCCTGTGACGCGGGGCGGAATTGGGGATCGACCCAACACCAGAGGACCAACGGTCAAGGATCACCGACTGGAGATCGAGTGGTATGGGTCGTGGGCCACTCATACGTGAGGCGCGCCGGGGACGTATTCATGGCAGGTGACGTGACTCACGCATCTGGGGAATACAGGTTCAGAGTAACCTTCCATGGGAAGGGAGGCCTCTGTTTTGACCAATTTCAAACGTTTGTGGAGGGACTCTTAGGACGGCAAGGGTCACCACCATCTGTAATCATAGTACACCTGGGGGGCAATGACTTGGTAAGGCTGGGAAGACGGGTGTTAGTTGAACACATATTGTCGGCAGTCAGCTGGTTGGCTAGGAGGCTCCCGGGGTGCACGATTGCCTGGTCCCACATGATCCCCAGGAGAGTCTGGCGGGGGGGTTTCTCTGTAACGGCGTTGAACCACTCGGTAAAGAGGGTCAACAACAAAATTGGGAAATTGTTTCGCTCCGCGCATTTGCAAAGCATTCCCCATGGGTGCATTCAGGGCGATCACTGTTACTTGAATGATGGGGTTCACCTTTCCCGGGCTGGGAATGATTTACTCATAGGAGACTTCATAGCATGGCTAGTGGGGTTGAGGAGACATGACCTTTAGGAGGTGTGGGGGGCCGGATAGTCGGTCAACTATCCGGCCTGTGGCGGTAAGGTCATGATCGGTGAGCAGTGATTTCAAGGTCCCTAGGGGGGGCGCCACCCAGTACAGATGGGAGCGCCCAGGGGGAGGCGGCCATTGGCCCCTCCCACGGGGAGGCGGCACCCACTACGAATGGGTCGCCTAGGGGGAGACGGCCATTGGCCCCTCCCACAGGGAGGCGGCACCCACTATGAATGGGTCGCCTAGGGGGAGACGGCCATAGGCCCCTCCCGGGGGGGGGAGACGGCTATATGCCCCTCCTACGAATTTCCCAGGGGCCGGATATCCGCTCCGGCGGAAGAGAGTGTGGGGAAGGGGGGGAGTCCACGCTGTCCTTCTTACGGATACCTCGCACGAGAACTCGGACGACCTTTAAGATGGCGTCGAGTGAAAGGGGGCCCCCACGACAAGGGAAGTTACAGTTGGCAACGAGGGTAAAGTCCTCTGCGCATGCGCCACTCACACTGTGAGGGCGGGAATTTGGTAGTAGGGATCTGACACCGGTTAAGACCTTGCCGTTGGCCCTTAATGCTAGGATGTACAATTTTATTTTAGATTGTTATGCATTTTCAGGATGTTAGACTCGGCTAGGAAACCTTTGTATTAGAGATCTGTTAAGGTTAGCCAAAGAACTTGTCTGCATCAAAATGTAATGGAAATAAAATTGTACATAATTCATGAAACGTTTTATTTAAAGTTTTAAATTTTGTTTCATATTTTAATAAATACGGCCGGGGGGGTAACTCCCCCCCGCCTTCCAAAAGTTCAACTTGTGTCTGTCTCCTCCCATGGGGAATTGGTGTTGGGAGGGGGTGGCGGGCATCCGGCCGTATTGCCAGTTACCGCGAATGGCCTCTATCACAAGGACTCTCAGAGACCTGCATTGGCTAAAGATAGAAAACCGGTCAAATTCAAAGCCCTCTGCTACATGCACAGAATCAATGCTGGTAAAGCACCTCACTACCTTAGTTCCTTAGTTCACCAGTATATTCCCACTCGCCTTCTTAGATCATACAATCAGGCTAAGTTTACTGTCCCTAGGATTAAACTCACATGTATGGGCGGCCGGTCCTTTGCCTATCAAGCTCCGTCTTTATGGAATTCTCTTCCACCTCTACTTCGTTATGAACACAATTATGTTAAATTCTGCAAAGGCCTCAAAACGTAGTTATTCAACCTCTAAGCCTGACTTTCGCTCTTTTTTTTCCAGCTTGTGTCCCTAGGCGCCGGGAAACCTCCGGGTAGCTGTTGTGCCATATAAATTTAATTTATTATTAATAATAATAATAATAATAATAACTTTGTAAGTTCTGGCGCATAATATATGCCCTGAATTGCAGTGAGATATCCTAGCAAGTAAGCCAGACCTCTTCTCTTGGATTTCTTACACTGAGATAAAAAAAGTATTTAAAAGAAAGTTGTTTTTTTAAGAAATGCAACAAAACAAGCATAATCAATAAAAACTACAATGAGCTTAAGAATACATGAGTTAATGGCTTAATAAACAGTCAGAAAAATCCATACAGTTGCATGTGTGAAAAGTGTACAAGAACTATTAACAGAGGGAAAGTCAAAGGGAAAAAATATATTACTAATATAACTATATATATAGTGAAGGTGTAGGAGAGCTACCCACAAACGACATAGCGCGGGGATGCCTCCGGGTCACCAGGCGCTCTACAAATCGTTAATAAATAAAAAAAATAAAAATAAATAAATAAAGAAATATGAGCCTTTTAAGAAGTAATGGTTGTAAAATAGGTATAGAAAAGAAAGATAAAAATACAACATATAGTAGTCAGACTATTCGTTCATGGAGGTTTGGGGACTTCTTCCAACAGTGGGCGGTGTTGGGAACATTTTCGAGTGGAAGCATCTAAGAAAGTAGTTATGGGGGACCATATATGTTCTCTTTTGATGAGTAGGGATAGAGTCAAAATGTTTGCACGATCAAGTCGGTGGATGTAACAAACACTATACCATCAAGCTTGAAAAAAAAGTTGTGTGAATTGTTTCCAATTTTTTGTGATTTTTTGGAATGTAATTGCAATTAATAAATCTACAATGCCTGCATTACATGAGATGATTTGCCAATGTTAGGAGAGTGTGCCTAAGAAAATGTTCATAGGAGAAAATGGAAAATGAGTGTGAAAGAATGTATTGATTCGAGACCAAACTTTCAACCAGAATTGGTGGGTGTAAGGACCGGAAAAAAGCATATGAAATAAATCTGTATTGACCAACAAGTTGGAATCACTGTAGATTTAAACTTATGCAAAGACGCTCAAGTAAACATGAATGTATTGTGTAAAAAGAAAAGTGTTTGCATTGCACTAGCCAATCTTGAGGTCTTATGAATTTTTAGCCATAATTTATCCAAAAAACGTAGTGGACCATGGAGTTTGAAAGTCTTGTTTCCACTGTAGTTCAATATTGGTTTTATTTCTGTGTTCTGGGAGTTTGGTGAGGAAATTATTAGATAGATGAAGCACATGATTGGGCACTTAATATGGGAAGATTATTACTTTGAGTAAATAAGGGGGTGAGATTGAAGAGTGTGCAAACAAAGAAAAGAATACAGTTTGAATCAATGCCTTACATTTATTAGAATATGATTTTGGAAGGCCGCAGAGTGATTGTGCTTCAGGAATGGTAAGAAAGGTATCATTTGAGTAAAGTTGGTGAACCCAAAGCAGACTTTTGTTTCGCAAAGTCTTCCAGAATATAGATTTGTTGTTAATTGTTAGAAAGCGATTATGCCAAATCAAAGAGTTAAGAAAGCGGTCACTATCAGAGACGTGTGAAATAAGTATAGATTGACATAGCTTATGAGAAGTTTTATGTATAGGTGAATATGAAAGTTGTGTCTTGTGAGTGAATGTAAGAGGTTCTTGGATTGAGAAAGGAGAAAGGAAACAGAGTTTGATATCTTTCCATAGTGGAGATGTATCTGAAGTTGACTGATTCAAACATTTGGAGAGTTGTTTCAGAAGAAAGGCATTATGATAGGCCTGAAAATCAGGGAAATTAACACCGCTGTGCAACTTATTACGTTTTAGCATAACAAGGGTTTTTTTTTATTCCACAAAAAGTCAGATAAAATAGAGTAAATCTTTTTTTAAAAATATGAGGGAATATTAAATGGGATAGCAGAAATAGTATAGAGAATAACAGGTACAAGCATCATTTTGACAATGTCAAGTGTGCCCCACCAGGATAAATATAGAGGATGCCATTTGAACTAGAATTAGATAACGTGGTAAGAACTCGTCATATTCTGTGATAAAGTATACTTTAAGGAAGGAGCAAACCAAAGACCTAAATATTTGAATTTTTTGGGAGTTTAATGCAAATTTAGTGGAAATAAAGTCTTGTCTAAAACAAAAACATTGAGAGGAAGGATTCCGCATTCATCTGGATTTAATTTATTCCCCTGGTTTCTGTCATAATGAAAACAGTTGAATTAAGAAGGGGGAACATTGTTAGTAACCACAAATCTGTTAGCGACTACAAACCAAAATCTACCATACACTAGTTGATTCTGGCTGTATCAGGAGTAGGTATAGAGCCAAGCCTGGGATCTGCTATTACTACTGGGGTTCTAGGAGAAGTAAAAGTCTTATCGCCTGTCTTAAAGATAAGTACTCAAGAGCTGACCTTAGTAGGATCTAGATTAGAGAGTCCAGATACTCAGTCTGGATGCGTTTGGATCCCTAATTTGGAGAGTGCTAATGAACGAGAATTAGCAATATCCACAGCCTCAAAGGTAGATCGTCAAAAAGTACCTTCTGAGGGGACCCAACTAGTAAGACCAGCAAACATCCCTCCTAAACTAACATTGATATCTTGGAATATCGCTGGTCTGATGAAAAATCTTTGTGACCCTGATTGGTCTAACTACATAGATTCCAGTGATATCTGCTTCCTTCAGGAAACATGGGCCATGGAAATACTGCATAGAGTGGGTTACAGGACCTTTAACATAGAAGCAGTACCTTCAGCCAGAGGTAGGTCGTCTGGGGGGCTTACAGTATGGGTAAAAGTGTCCTTGGAAGTTAGTATCACGCCACTAAACATTGACTCAGTTGATATACTGGGGCTGGAAGTCAAAATGAAGGATGGTAGGAGCATCCTTCTATTTAATGTTTACAACTGACCATGCGGGTTATCAAAGGAATCCCCTATCTTGGAAAAATTAGATAACTTTATAACCCACTGTGCAGACACTCCAAGCATAATAATTGCCGTCGACCTGAATTGGAACTTCGAGCCAATCTTAGGGTTTGGTGATGTTTTTGGAAATGAGGATAGGGCTAATAATATCCCATCCCTATCTTTTACGGAGGGAGTGAGTTGTACAACTTTAGCAGTCCAAATTATGAGACTATCAACAGTACACGATCTAAGAGCCTGCAATGGACCTCTCCCTTCTGACTCCCCAAAGGCTGAAACTTTTGTTAAAAATAACTCCCAAAGCCGTATTGATTATATTTTGGTATCCTTTGATGTCTGGCCTTACTTGATGGACCTCAAAATCATGCCCAGATTTGAAAGTGACCACCGTCCACTATACTTATCAATAGACCATCAGATAGTCCCTAGCACTGGCTCAGTGAAGGAGTATTACCCTGTGGGCAACAGTAATAACGATGCACCATTAATGAGCAACAATAGGCGCTCACTTAAATGGGCCAGCCTAGTGGGTAATGGAGAAGCTTTATCAAGTATTTATTTGCTCTTCGCTGACACATTTGCCAGTTATCTGAGACAACCGGTAGGGGGTAACGACTTTATTGATTTGCCTACTGTTTTTTTTTCATCATTAGTACCCTATGTGTCAAAAATGACACATAGGGAGTTAAAGGAGAAGAAGCTTGCTCTTAGGCGAGCGGAGAGGCTGTGGAGAAGGGACTACTGTCCTACACTGAGAGATAGATATACCATCCTCCTGGGAGAGTATAAGAGAGCTATGCTCGACGTAAAGACTGCTTATTTTTCCGCCAAAATTCTGGTGGCAGAAAATAAACCCAGAGAGATTTTCTCCATAGTCCATGATCTGGCCTACTCGGACAGGGCATCCCTCAAACCCCTGCCCACTCAGCATCTATGTGATTCCCTTAATTCTTATTTTTTGGACAAAATAACCAATATTAAACTAAATATTCCTCTTCCTTCCCCGGCTTTTGTTGATCCCTCCCCCCCTATTGCCCGGTCCTCCCTCACTTCTATTCCACCGGTAACTGAGTATGCGTTTCTGGCCATTCTCCCAAGAGTTAAGTCGGGTTCTCCGATGGATGTTTGTCCAGCCCGCATCCTCAAACACATTTACACTGCCTGTCCTTTGCCCCCCCCTTACTTTTCTTAATAATTCTTTTACACAAGGGGTGGTGACTCCTTCCCTAAAGTCCGCTTCTATAGTGCCTATCCTCAAGAAAGCGGGGGCCGATCCTTCCGCTCCAGCCAATTACCGTCCAATTTCGCTGCTGCCCTATTTGGGCAAGGTGCTGGAGCGGCATGTAACAACGGTTTTCAGCTCCTTCATTGAGGAGAATGGGGGCTTAGCGCCCGACAAGCAGGATTTCAGCCAAGACACTCCAGGGAGTCCGTTGTGGTGTCGGTCCTTAACAACCTTAGGGAGGGAGCAGACCAAAACCATCATCAGGCCCTGGTGCTCCTCGATCTCTCCGCCGCCTTCGACACGGTGGACCATTCCATCTTGCTGTCCCGTGTCGGAGCGGCGGGAATCAGGGGCTCGGCCTTGGTCTGGCTCTCCTCCTTTTTAAGGGACCGCACTCAGGCGGTCCGGCTGGGAGACTTTTCGGCTGCCTCATTACCTGTCACCTGTGGTGTTACTCAGGGTTCTTCTCTTTCTCCTCTCTTGTTTAATCTCTACATCTGTCCTTTGATTTTTGCTCTTCAGCAGCTGGAGGTCACCGTTTTTAACTATGCGGCGACCTCCAGCTTATCTTTAATCTCTCTTCCTCTCCTCATTCTATCTCTAATTTTCAGTCAGTTATGGTTTTCATCAGGGACTGGATGAACCACAACCACTTAAAGTTGAACCCGGATAATACCGAGCTGGTTCTTACGGGTGGTTGCTCCAGTCCCTGGAATTCTTTATTTTGGCCTTCTTCTTTTGGGCCCCCTCCTACTCCTTCTGCCTCAGTCAAGACATTAGGTGTCAAACTCAATAATCAACTCACTCTTCACTCACAAGTTAGCCATGTTGTTTCCTCTTGCTTTCTCACTCTCCGCACTATTCGCACTGTTTCTCGCTTTTTCTCTCCTCTTATGTCCGCTCTTGTTGTCTCCCGGCTGGACTACGCAAATGCCCTGTACAATGGCATTCCAGCGTATAGCCTACGGAAAGTCCAGTTGGTTCAAAACCAGGCAGCCCGACTTATTCATGGACTTTCTCACTCGCATCATTGCACTCCTCTTCTGAAGGCACTTCATTGGTTGCCTGTTAAAGAGAGGGCCTTGTTTAAGTTGGGTTGTATGGTTTTTCATTCACGGCGGGGCTCTGCTCCCGCCTTTATTTCTTCCATGATCAGGGAGTATATCCCCACTCGAGAGCTTCGCTCTTCTTCCCAGTCCTTGTTTGTGGTCCCCCGCTTTAAGCGCAAGAAGTGGGGTGGGTCGAACTTTTCTACTCTGGCACCCACCTTTTGGAACTCTCTACCGGACCACCTAAGACTGGCAACACACTACCTTCCCTTTCGGAAAGACCTCAAAACCTTTCTTTTTAAACAGGCTTTTCCCTTGTGATATGCTCTCACTTCTCCTTAGGCCCACCAGTTCTTAGGTGTGGTGGTCACTCTCTCCCATTGGTACCCTGCCCTCCATAGCTCCAAGAAACCGCTGGTGAATGCTGCGCTCAATAAATATTTTAAATTCAAATTCAAATTCAAAAATGCCAAAATAAAAGCGGCTAACAAAAATCAGACTGTCGCTTGAGTAAGGCCCTACTCCTGGAGGCAATAAAAAATAAGTCACCAGATGCGATTAGGGCATCAAGGAAGGATTATAGGAGGATCCAGGCAATCGCGAGAACTAGTTGGGATGAGGATTGCTGGAAGAACATGCTACTGGCCGCTAAATCCAAGGATAATGTGGGATTTTGGAAACTAGTTGCAAATGGGAATTCTGAAGGCAAAACACCAGATGACGTGTTCATTGATGAACAGACATGGGTCAACCACTTTACCCACCTATAATAATAATAATAAAAACATTTATTAAGCGCATGGTTACACAGAAGAACAGTGCGTCCCCGCGCTGTGAATGCATTCCTCAGAACTCCAGAGTTATATATATGATATATATATGAAGCCCCAGAAAACATGGAGGAAACTACAGAGGGCTGCCCATGGCTTGTAGCTTGTACTGATACCATAGTGTTTAGCCTAGAAGAAAGAGAGCTTGCCATCAGCTCAGTTAAAAATGGCAAAGCACCAGGCCTCGATAAGATACCTGGTGATTTGTACAAACACGAGACTAGAGTCTGTGCACCGTACATTATTCAGCTTTTTAACATTTTAGTTACAGGTGCAAATTTACCCGATAGCTGGAGGGGTGCTGAGATTATTTTAATCTTTAAAAAGGGCGATAGAAATGATCCGTCCAACTATCGTCCTATCTGTCTAATCGACATTTTACAAAAGATATTTTCGAGGCACCTTTTATTATGCATGAATTCCTGGATAGGCGAGAACGCCATTCTCACAAAGTTCCAGGCAGGTTTCAGGAGCAACATAAGTACAATTGACCAAGTTTTCAGATTTTGTTGTCTTTGTTGGAAGTATGTTTTTTTACATAAGGGGCACATTTATGTGGCTTTTTTAGACCTTAGGGCTGCTTTTGATTTAGTTTTATGTGAAAATTTATGGGATTGTTTGTACATGTTGGGGTTACCTATTTGTTTACTTCAACAGATTAAAAGATTGCATGATAACAACTATGCCAGAGTGCGATGGGGTCTAAATGGGGAGTTAACTAAACCTGTCCCAATGTAGCGGGGAGTCCGCCAAGGGTGTGTGCTGGCTCCCACGATTTTCTCACTTTTTGTTCATGAAATCCCAGTGTAATACCAATTCACCTAAACTGAATGGAGAGAGGGTACCTGCACTTTTATTTGCAGATGATACAATCCTGATCTCGCAAACGCCCATTGGTCTGCAAACCCTTTTAAATTCTTTCCAACTTTATTGCAACAAGAATGGTCTAGAAATAAACACAAAGAAGACCAAATGTATGGCCCTTAATCCCCATAAATCCTTTAAGGGAAATGTTTTCTTAAATAACCAAAAACTGGAACTTGTGTCTAACTTTGCTTATTTGGGAGTTTCCTTAGATTCCAAAAACTCACGGAAAACCCAAATTGAAAAAAGCAAAACTAGTTTTTACTCAGAACACCTTGCCCATTTTAAAGAGACATTGGGCGAGTCTTAGCAAATCTAGATCAACAGCACTTGAAGTGTTCAAATTTAAAGCCTAGTCTGCCGTTCTTTATGGTGCAGAAATCTGGGGCCCAAATGCTGGAAATCTTTTTATGAAAAATGAAAAGAATTTTTTTAGAAGTATTTTAAGACTACCGAAACGAACACCTCTTTTACCCCTATCTTTAGACTTATGTACGAAACAAACTGACCATCTCGCAATATTACGCCCACTTTCTTATTGGGTGAGACTCTGGTGTACACCTGAGCTTGCTGCTTATAGAGATGGTCTTTCAAAACTGATGAGCCTGGACGCTTATAATTCTAATCTCTGGTTGAAACATGTTCAAATCTGGCTTCGCAGAATAGGGCTGTCTTATTTTTGGGAAGACCCATCTAGTTTGACACGAAGCTTCAAAAAACATGTATAGGTAAAATTTTGGGCCTATATTACAAGTAATCTCCCAAATGATTTCACATGTGGATCCATTACAAGCAATTTTCTCAAATTCAAGGACTGCCCACAATTTGAGGACTTTTTAGATGAGGTCCGACCACCGTTGGCAAAAAGTCTATACCTGAAATTCAGGTATGGAATACTTAAATCGAATGTAATGCTAGCAAGGTGGTCAATGCCAACGAGGCCAACGAAAAGCCCAAAATGTGTGTGTTGCCAATCCAATTCTAGAGAGGATGACATTCACATTCTGTTTTTCTGTGCTGCATATGATCTGGCAAGGAAACAATGGATCAAGCCTCTGTGTAATGCTTTGGGTATACGATCGTATGTTGAAGCACATAGGATTATCAAAACGGACACTAGAAAGCTTATTGTGTTCTGTGTTAGTAGATTTTTATTGTCAGTTAGTTTTGCCCGCAAAAGATTGGGTTTTGACTTATAAATGATTAGGCCCTTTGTATTTATCATGTATCTGTTAGGGTTGTTCTGATTGCTCTTGATTGTACATTGATGAGTTGCCCCTGTAGAATAACATTTTCCGGAACTGCACATAACAACTTTTTATATTAATATCTTTATGTGCCTTTTTAAATAATTTATAAATTTTATTTTCTGCAAACCCCATTGGTTACCCTGTAAATAATCTGCTTTTCACCATTGTAATATGTCTTTTTTGTATGCCTTGTATGCATCTTTTATGGCCACAATGTGCCGAAACAAAGATTAAATAAATAAGTAATTTATAACCACAAAGTGAAGAAAAAACAGCAACTTCTGCAGTGAAGGCTAGAAGAGAGTTTTCTGGCTTCTATAGATATAACAAGATATCATCCGCATTGACACTCATTTTAATATGGGACTTACCATTTTAGAAACCATGAATATTTTTTTTTTTTTAATTTTAGAAAAAAAATGTTCCAATGCAAGAATGAAAAGAAGTGGGGAAAGGAGGCACCATTGGCGGACACCTCTTTGCAAAGTGAAAGAGTTGGAAATAGAACCGTTCGCAAAAATAGAAGCTATGGGTCATGTATATAATAGAGAAATATAAGAAATACATTTAGGTCGAATGCCAAACCACGAGAGTGTTTGAAAAATGAAAGACCAATCTATGCACTCAAAAGCTTTCTCAGCATCAAGAAAGATAGGCACAAGTAAATGAGGATATTTTTTTGATTTTTGTAAAATGTTAAAGAAAGTCCAGTATTATCAAAGATTTATCACCCTTTAATGAAGGCAGATTGTTCTGTACAGATAATAGATGGTAAAAATGACTCTAATCGAAGTGTGAGTATTTCGGCAAATATTTTATAATCGGAATCGGTCTGTAGTTTATACAAAAATGAGGATCTCTCCCTTCTTTAGGAATTAAACAAATAAGAGCGTCTTGAAAGATACCATTAGAGACATTAAAATAAATGACATATGTAAATAGAGAGTGGATGTGCTGTAGAAGCGGTTTGGAAAAGTGGGAATAAAATTCTACGGGGAACCCATCTGGAACAGGTACTTCCCCTGTTTTGATGAGTTTTAAAGCGTTGGAAATATCCTTAACAGAAATGCCTTTTTCCAATAGTGAAAAGTCAATATCAATGGGAAACTGTTTTTGTATCGAAGCAAGATAATTCTGTACCTCAGTAGGGTCTGGGGTGACTTCAGGCGTATAAAGAGAGATATAATATTTTCTGAACTCCTCTAAAATATCTAAATTTTTAGTCGCTGTAGATGATTCAGAGTTTAGAATATAGTCAATATTTGTACGGTATTTCTTGACCTTCAGATAGGAAGCAAGAAGTTTGCCAGCTTTATTCTGGCCACCATGATAGCGAGAACCACCTCTAAAAAGTTAGGAGCTGGCATTTTCTGTGGCATTAGGACAGTCTTACAGGACGACCCAAGGTTTCCATTTGCAATTCACACAATGACCTGCGAGAAGCAGGATCATCATAGTACTTTTCACTACCATGGCATTGAAAAGGTGCCACCATTGGAAAGGGGTGGGAAAATAGAAATCAGACTACGACGTCAAGAGGCTGTCTGGATTATGCGCCTCAGAGTAGTCGAGGACGGTCTAAATATTGACCGGGAGTTACATTATTTTTTGGTAGATTAACATGTACGGACAACTCACTATACTTATATTATGTGTAAAGCAACTGAACTTTTGATATTTGATTGTATATTCTGTGCTCTACTGAAATGGGTAATCCTGAAAATATTGCTAGATATATGGACAATTATAATTTTGTTAATGTTAGTGTGCTGCCTCTCAAGCCTCCATAAAACTGCAGAATGTTCACAGATACTGGTGGTAATAAGAGTGACATATCTAAAGAATCATATGTTTAGTATTGCTTACATACATGATATGAGCATGTCTTATGATGCAAGCATGCCCAATTTTGGAGGATGATAAGGTTGCAAAATGTGTCTCCATCATGATGTCCAATGAGAATCATATGTATAGAAGGATGGCTATTTTTACTACCATGAAAATGAAACAGCTCCTTTTTTCTTTCTCCTTTCTTACATTCGTTGGAGAACCCGACTACTACAAAAGAAATGATGCCCCCTTTATTCCGTTTTCCTTTTCTTTCTCTTTTCTTACTATCTTTGGGATCTGACTATTATTAATATGTGTATTGTAATTGGTTAGCGGTGCCTAACTTCTCCGCGATTGTTTTATGAATAATGATATTTCATTAATTCAACCATCCGCAGCGGGAGCACTCTGGCGGGAGCATTCTGGCGGCCAGGCAGAGGCAACAGTAGCTGACAGGACCCACCCCAGAGGCGGCAGGAGCCGCGGGACCAGTACGGAGCCTGTAGAGGTAGCGACCAGTAGAGGGATCACCCGGCAGAGCAACTACCTGGGACCTGGGGTCAACAGAAAGCGGCAGACAGTAAAACCAAGCCCCTTTTGACCCTACTAGAGGATTGGGGCTGCCTTTAAACCCACCCGCATGACCCCTACCGATCTCCACTGCTAGACCCCGATGGCTGGTGCCCCCGTTACCTGCAGTGCCCGGTGTGCATGACATTTGAATATCACGCTGTTGGACAGAAATCCTTGGAGATACTGCCCTTATTTGGACTCGGCCGTGTTCTTTCTGGCTGGACATTGTGGGGCTCTTCCTTGCTCCCTGCTTGTTGGAGGAGGCGCGTGGGGTGAGTGGTGTGCTGTGACTCGTGAAGCCCCGAACTCCAACACCGAAGGGGCCTCGCGGCGCGCACCATAGTGACGTCATCAAAGGGCGAACAAGGCCCTCAAATTCCACGCACACTCCCACAGTGCAGGACACACACGGGCGTGCCAGGACGGCCCATCCGCGCCCGTTAGAGGCCAGAGGAAGCTGGGCTGGGCCACCCCCTTAACATCCTCACCATTTCCTCTGGAATTGA
Source organism: Lissotriton vulgaris (assembly GCF_964263255.1). Classification (NCBI taxonomy): domain Eukaryota; kingdom Metazoa; phylum Chordata; class Amphibia; order Caudata; family Salamandridae; genus Lissotriton; species Lissotriton vulgaris. The sequence goes on from NC_141695.1 coordinate 656,852,458, forward strand.
CTCATACCCAAAGGTACTTTTAAAATCACTCCATCTTGGACATTTGTTTTAATTATTCTTAAACTTTTCGCCGCTGGACCGTTAATGCTAATTATTTTCTTGTTATCAGTCCTTTCTGAATATTGCATGGTTGAAAGTATTAAGTACTGTGCATTGCGGGATCTGTCCACCCGGCTGTAAGAATGAGTGACAAGGGTAAAAACACTAAGCCTGCTACCTCTCGCCCCATAACTAGGCACCAGGCTGCCATGGCACAACCTCTCCCAAGCCTCACTGCCATCGATAAGATGCTACAGAAGACCGTCAGGGTAGTGGCATCTGCAATAGAGAATACGGAGAGGCGATTATCGATTACTCCAGCCATCCCCCCTCTCCAGTCTGTTGGGGATTTCTCAGCTGTTACTGTTAACCCCCCTGATTTTAGTTCCTCCCTTATGTGCCCTTTTGCAGAGTTGCCCTGTGCACAGATTGTTCTTGATGTAAATGATACCCCAGAGGTTGCTAATTCCCCTTCACACCCTGTAGCCAGAAAAGCCCCTAAACACCGACCAAGAAGTAAGAAAATCTAAAAAAAAATCAGCTAAAAGACCCACGACTCTACCTGACTGTGACAGGTTAATGTTGGTCCTTCTCTGCCCAATGTGGGAACTCCTGTTTGGGTCTCTCATCTTTTATCTGATTTCGAAGCTCACATGGAACAGCTCATTGGTTCATATTTTAAGCCACTAACATCTAGGCTTGATAGATTAGTTTCCACCATTAATAATATAGGCCTAGGGAGAACCCAACCGATTAGTCTATTGGGGAATCCTACAACTATTAAGCCCACTTCCACTTCCAACCCTAAAATTCCAGCAGCCTGTAAAAATATACCAGCTGTACCGGCTAGGGTAACTGGTAATTCTACCCTTGACTCTATTTTACCTTTGCCTAGGGTTGGAAAAGTAGATGCTGGAAACATCACAGAGTCGAGGGGGACCACTGAAGTCAGAGCAAACAACTCATTGAACCAGCAGGCCCAAGCTAGCAGAAATAGCACAGAGGAGGGTTCTCTAGCTGTTCTGCCCGGCCTTGATCTCCCTCCTGAGTCTTCACCATACGCTGTGGTCATTGCTGGGGTTCCCCCGTTAAGCCAGGGAAAAAGGGAGGATTATTTTGAATTAAAAAACAAATGTATACAATGGCTTAATTCCAACAGGCCTCTCCCCCTAACATCTCTGGTGAAATATTGTGTGTTAGAAGAGTAGACTGGATTGGGACTGGACCTAAAACTATTGCGGGGAACTGTGTGGTGATTAACTTTTGGGACGGACGCTCTGTAGAATATATCTGCAGCAGGTCGCCATCCTGGTCTAACACCCAAATTTTCCCCCTACACTTGTCGTATTTCTATCCCACTCTCCTTCGGAGGACTGGACAGAATAGAGGTATGCGACAAGAGGGGAACCTTATCATCCAGAATCCAACAGGGAACAACATCCTGGGAGGGAGGTCAGCCGTATATCCCCTTACTTTCATTATTCCCACAAAGAAATAGGTGTAGCATGCTGGAACAGGTTGATTGACGCCCTCTGTGGCAGAGTTCTTTGCCCCAAATACGTAACAGTCTGGGCACCCAAACAGGGAATTGGTGGGCAATGGTGATAGTAGTACCCCTGAGAACTTAACAACATATATTAACATCACAGATGGTAGGATGGAATCAGGGGCAGGTACTACGCAAGTGGGGGTCTGTGCTTCCTCCGAGGAAATGCTAATAGGTGAGGCAAGGGAAAAGTCACCAGAGCCCAAGATCTTATTTTGTAGTACTGGGCCTGACCAAAGTAAGGGCGAACCATCAATCAACACCAGCCCAGTTGATAGAGGTATAAAAATATTGTCCTGGAATGTGGCTGGGATGAAAAATAAACTGGCTTTACCTGAATGGGGATCTTTTATGACAATGCATGACATTTGCCTGTTGCAGGAAACATGGGCACTAGAGGAGTGTGTAAGGACCGGCTTTGCCACTTTTGATATCCTGGCGACAAATAGGGGTAGGGGGAGACCCTCGGGTGGCCTGTCAATATGGATGGGCACGCATTTGGGTGTCCTGGCAGTTCAAATACCAACTAACTCTCTTGATGTCCAATGCATGCTTTTAACACCTCAAGATAGGCCCCAGGTGGCCATATTAAACATCTATTCAAGACCACTCAGGAATAGCCAGGAATCTGATACTATTGAAACATTAAAGCAGGTTATCCAGTCACTCGATCCTTTAGTCGCCCTAATAGTGGGAGGCGACTTCAACTGCCTGTATGAGCCCCTCGTGACTTCTGATGCGGGAGAATCGGACGATGAGGACCAGTTCTGGCATGTTTCCAATCCGCAAATCCTGACTGTCAGAGCATGGACCCCACTGGTCCTTCAAATTAAATCCTTCGCCCTCTCAACGTCTTTGCGGGCGTGTAATGGGAGCGACCGCAATGCCCTTGTCTTAACACTCAAACCTGGGAGATTGGGGCTAACAAACCCTGCTCCTAATTCTAATGGTCCACTGTTGCCACTTTTGATCTCTAATAACAGGCGGAGGGTAAAATGGGCCTACCTCCAGGACTCCCCCATTAAACTTGCTGAAATCTATCAGATAGCAATACCAATGCTAATAGATATGGGGAATATAGCCACTGACAATTTGGATTTAGACTCCCAGGGTAGAGCTGTGGAAATTCATAAACAGCTGCCTGTCAGGCTTGTGGATGTGTTTAGTCCCATGGTAAGGGAATAAGCCCACCAGGCCAGGACACATCCCTGGTATGACGTCGCCTGTAGGAAATCAAAAAATGATTTACTTTCTGCAATAAAAACTAAAGACAGAATTAATATTAAGAAATTCCGCCTGGACTATAAAAAGGCTATTATAAGGGGAAAGAAGCAATGGGAGGAGAGCAGATGGGAGGAGCTTAGATCTGCACTCTCCCGCAAGGACTCCAAATCATTTTGGACCATTGTGAGTTCTGGTGTGGGCTGGGGAGGAATGGCCTCAACTCCGAATATAGCACCCGCAGTGTGGGAAGCGCACTTTGGTGCGCTATATGCCAATTCGGGTGAAGAACGATTTACAAAAAGGGGGTGGTGATGAACAGAGTGTCTGAGTTAAACAGACCACTCTTACCCAGTCCAAAGATCAGGGCTTGATCCATCACCGTTATTTATCTCACTGCCCCATCCCAGCTCAGAACCTGGCTATATGCAAATCAGTCTGTCCCTGGCCCAGTGCATCATGGGAACAGGGCAGACTAAACTACCAAGCCAATTCTTCACCAGAAAGGAGACAAGCTACCGGGGACCGGTTTCTGGCATTTCAGCCTTCTTCGGCCCGGCTTGCTTGAATCCTGATGGAGCAGTGAGAAAGGGACTCATGTCTGAGTATACCCTGCCACACCTATAGTGGCCAAAAACGATTTACAAAAAGGGGGTGGTGATGAACAGAGTGTCTGAGTTAAACAGACCACTCTTACCCAGTCCAAAGATCAGGGCTTGATCCATCACCGTTATTTATCTCACTGCCCCATCCCAGCTCAGAACCTGGCTATATGCAAATCAGTCTGTCCCTGGCCCAGTGCATCATGGGAACAGGGCAGACTAAACTACCAAGCCAATTCTTCACCAGAAAGGAGACAAGCTACCGGGGACCGGTTTCTGGCATTTCAGCCTTCTTCGGCCCGGCTTGCTTGAATCCTGATGGAGCAGTGAGAAAGGGACTCATGTCTGAGTATACCCTGCCACACCTATAGTGGCCAAAAACGATTTACAAAAAGGGGGTGGTGATGAACAGAGTGTCTGAGTTAAACAGACCACTCTTACCCAGTCCAAAGATCAGGGCTTGATCCATCACCGTTATTTATCTCACTGCCCCATCCCAGCTCAGAACCTGGCTATATGCAAATCAGTCTGTCCCTGGCCCAGTGCATCATGGGAACAGGGCAGACTAAACTACCAAGCCAATTCTTCACCAGAAAGGAGACAAGCTACCGGGGACCGGTTTCTGGCATTTCAGCCTTCTTCGGCCCGGCTTGCTTGAATCCTGATGGAGCAGTGAGAAAGGGACTCAAGTCTGAGTATACCCTGCCACACCTATAGTGGCCAAAAACGATTTACAAAAAGGGGGTGGTGATGAACAGAGTGTCTGAGTTAAACAGACCACTCTTACCCAGTCCAAAGATCAGGGCTTGATCCATCACCGTTATTTATCTCACTGCCCCATCCCAGCTCAGAACCTGGCTATATGCAAATCAGTCTGTCCCTGGCCCAGTGCATCATGGGAACAGGGCAGACTAAACTACCAAGCCAATTCTTCACCAGAAAGGAGACAAGCTACCGGGGACCGGTTTCTGGCATTTCAGCCTTCTTCGGCCCGGCTTGCTTGAATCCTGATGGAGCAGTGAGAAAGGGACTCATGTCTGAGTATACCCTGCCACACCTATAGTGGCCAAAAACGATTTACAAAAAGGGGGTGGTGATGAACAGAGTGTCTGAGTTAAACAGACCACTCTTACCCAGTCCAAAGATCAGGGCTTGATCCATCACCGTTATTTATCTCACTGCCCCATCCCAGCTCAGAACCTGGCTATATGCAAATCAGTCTGTCCCTGGCCCAGTGCATCATGGGAACATGGCAGACTAAACTACCAAGCCAATTCTTCACCAGAAAGGAGACAAGCTACCGGGGACCGGTTTCTGGCATTTCAGCCTTCTTCGGCCCGGCTTGCTTGAATCCTGATGGAGCAGTGAGAAAGGGACTCATGTGACTGGGTGAGAGTATTCTGCTTAATTCAGAGACTCTGTCCCTCACCACCCCTTGTTGTAAATATTTTTGTCCACCCTAAGCGTGGAAGGGTATACTCAGATGTGAGTCCCTTGCTCATTGCACCATCAGGATTCAAGCAAGCCGGGCCGAAGACGGCTGAAATGCCAGAAACCGGTCCCCGGTAGCTTGTTTCCTTCCCAGTGTAAGAATTGGCTTTTGTAGTTTGGTTTGTCCTGTTCCCATCATGCACTGGGACAGGAACAGACTAATTTGCATACAGCCAGGTTCTGAAACTGGGATGGTGCAGTGAGCTAAAAAACGGTGTTGGATCTAGCCCTGATCTCTTGACTGGGTGAGAGTATTCTGCTTAATTCAGAGACTCTGTCCCTCACCACCCCTTGTTGTAAATATTTTTGTCCACCCTAAGCGTGGAAGGGTATACTCAGATGTGAGTCCCTTGCTCATTGCACCATCAGGATTCAAGCAAGCCGGGCCGAAGACGGCTGAAATGCCAGAAACCGGTCCCCGGTAGCTTGTTTCCTTCCCAGTGTAAGAATTGGCTTTTGTAGTTTGGTTTGTCCTGTTCCCATCATGCACTGGGACAGGAACAGACTAATTTGCATACAGCCAGGTTCTGAAACTGGGATGGTGCAGTGAGCTAAAAAACGGTGTTGGATCTAGCCCTGATCTCTTGACTGGGTGAGAGTATTCTGCTTAATTCAGAGACTCTGTCCCTCACCACCCCTTGTTGTAAATATTTTTGTCCACCCTAAGCGTGGAAGGGTATACTCAGATGTGAGTCCCTTGCTCATTGCACCATCAGGATTCAAGCAAGCCGGGCCGAAGACGGCTGAAATGCCAGAAACCGGTCCCCGGTAGCTTGTTTCCTTCCCAGTGTAAGAATTGGCTTTTGTAGTTTGGTTTGTCCTGTTCCCATCATGCACTGGGACAGGAACAGACTAATTTGCATACAGCCAGGTTCTGAAACTGGGATGGTGCAGTGAGCTAAAAAACGGTGTTGGATCTAGCCCTGATCTCTTGACTGGGTGAGAGTATTCTGCTTAATTCAGAGACTCTGTCCCTCACCACCCCTTGTTGTAAATATTTTTGTCCACCCTAAGCGTGAAAGGGTATACTCAGATGTGAGTCCCTTGCTCATTGCACCATCAGGATTCAAGCAAGCCGGGCCGAAGACGGCTGAAATGCCAGAAACCGGTCCCCGGTAGCTTGTTTCCTTCCCAGTGTAAGAATTGGCTTTTGTAGTTTGGTTTGTCCTGTTCCCATCATGCACTGGGACAGGAACAGACTAATTTGCATACAGCCAGGTTCTGAAACTGGGATGGTGCAGTGAGCTAAAAAACGGTGTTGGATCTAGCCCTGATCTCTTGACTGGGTGAGAGTATTCTGCTTAATTCAGAGACTCTGTCCCTCACCACCCCTTGTTGTAAATATTTTTGTCCACCCTAAGCGTGGAAGGGTATACTCAGATGTGAGTCCCTTGCTCATTGCACCATCAGGATTCAAGCAAGCCGGGCCGAAGACGGCTGAAATGCCAGAAACCGGTCCCCGGTAGCTTGTTTCCTTCCCAGTGTAAGAATTGGCTTTTGTAGTTTGGTTTGTCCTGTTCCCATCATGCACTGGGACAGGAACAGACTAATTTGCATACAGCCAGGTTCTGAAACTGGGATGGTGCAGTGAGCTAAAAAACGGTGTTGGATCTAGCCCTGATCTCTTGACTGGGTGAGAGTATTCTGCTTAATTCAGAGACTCTGTCCCTCACCACCCCTTGTTGTAAATATTTTTGTCCACCCTAAGCGTGGAAGGGTATACTCAGATGTGAGTCCCTTGCTCATTGCACCATCAGGATTCAAGCAAGCCGGGCCGAAGACGGCTGAAATGCCAGAAACCGGTCCCCGGTAGCTTGTTTCCTTCCCAGTGTAAGAATTGGCTTTTGTAGTTTGGTTTGTCCTGTTCCCATCATGCACTGGGACAGGAACAGACTAATTTGCATACAGCCAGGTTCTGAAACTGGGATGGTGCAGTGAGCTAAAAAACGGTGTTGGATCTAGCCCTGATCTCTTGACTGGGTGAGAGTATTCTGCTTAATTCAGAGACTCTGTCCCTCACCACCCCTTGTTGTAAATATTTTTGTCCACCCTAAGCGTGGAAGGGTATACTCAGATGTGAGTCCCTTGCTCATTGCACCATCAGGATTCAAGCAAGCCGGGCCGAAGACGGCTGAAATGCCAGAAACCGGTCCCCGGTAGCTTGTTTCCTTCCCAGTGTAAGAATTGGCTTTTGTAGTTTGGTTTGTCCTGTTCCCATCATGCACTGGGACAGGAACAGACTAATTTGCATACAGCCAGGTTCTGAAACTGGGATGGTGCAGTGAGCTAAAAAACGGTGTTGGATCTAGCCCTGATCTCTTGACTGGGTGAGAGTATTCTGCTTAATTCAGAGACTCTGTCCCTCACCACCCCTTGTTGTAAATATTTTTGTCCACCCTAAGCGTGGAAGGGTATACTCAGATGTGAGTCCCTTGCTCATTGCACCATCAGGATTCAAGCAAGCCGGGCCGAAGACGGCTGAAATGCCAGAAACCGGTCCCCGGTAGCTTGTTTCCTTCCCAGTGTAAGAATTGGCTTTTGTAGTTTGGTTTGTCCTGTTCCCATCATGCACTGGGACAGGAACAGACTAATTTGCATACAGCCAGGTTCTGAAACTGGGATGGTGCAGTGAGCTAAAAAACGGTGTTGGATCTAGCCCTGATCTCTTGACTGGGTGAGAGTATTCTGCTTAATTCAGAGACTCTGTACCTCACCACCCCTTGTTGTAAATATTTTTGTCCACCCTAAGCGTGGAAGGGTATACTCAGATGTGAGTCCCTTGCTCATTGCACCATCAGGATTCAAGCAAGCCGGGCCGAAGACGGCTGAAATGCCAGAAACCGGTCCCCGGTAGCTTGTTTCCTTCCCAGTGTAAGAATTGGCTTTTGTAGTTTGGTTTGTCCTGTTCCCATCATGCACTGGGACAGGAACAGACTAATTTGCATACAGCCAGGTTCTGAAACTGGGATGGTGCAGTGAGCTAAAAAACGGTGTTGGATCTAGCCCTGATCTCTTGACTGGGTGAGAGTATTCTGCTTAATTCAGAGACTCTGTCCCTCACCACCCCTTGTTGTAAATAATTCGGGTGAAGAGACTATACTCCCTCCCAATCCCGACCCTCTCCAGGAGCACACACCGGTGGTGCCAAGGGTAACTGTGGCATGTCCCCTGTTGCCTGTCCCGGGGCCCAGTCACGAATATCGACTGGTTGGGTCTTTGGATGGTGATCAGAGGCAGGACCCCCGGTTTCTTGGGGACGTGTATCATCTAGAATGGCCTGAAGAAATCACCCTGAAGGAGGTCGAGTCTGCAATTGCAAGACTAATACCAAACAAGGCCCCTGGCCTAGATAAAATTCCTGGGGATTTATTCCGATCCCAACCCAAAATATGGGCACCGTATCTGGTTGTTTTATTTAATGCAATTCTTAGGGGGATAAACCCACCAGATGCTTGGCTTGGTGCCGAGATCGTCCCCATTTTTAAGAAAGGTTGCCCATTAACACCATCAAACTATAGGCCCATTAGTCTCATAGACACCACACAGAAACTAATGGGCAGGATCATTCTAGATAGGATCCAGGGGTGGATGGAAGAAAATGAGATACTAACCACACTCCAGGCCGGGTTTAGGACGAGTATTTCCACACTGGATCAAATATTTCGGCTGCAGGTCTTATTCTGGAAGACGGTGAGAATGGACTGTGGCAACCTCTATCTCATCTTCGTTGACCTGTGGGCCGCCTTCAATTTAGTTCCAAGGGAAAAACTGTGGAAAGTCTTAGCAGAACTAGGTCTCCCATCCTACCTATTGAACACCCTAATTAGGCTTCATACTAACAACTATGCCCAAGTTAGGTGTGGGAGGCACTGGGATCTCTCGGCACGTTTCCCTGTTTGGAAGGGTGTACGCCAAGGGTGCGTCATGGCGCCAAAGCTATTTTGTCTTTACATCAATGGCCTTGTCGATCATTAAATTGGTGTAAATGACAATGACGCCCCTAGGCTGGCCACCAGGCGGGTGCCCGCTCTGATGTTTGCGGATGACACCTTGTTGTTATCTAAAACATCATCGGGCATCCAGCGCACCCTGGATGGCTTTTCAGCATTCTGTGCTTCACGGGGATTGGAGATTAACTTGGACAAGACCAAGTTCATGATTTTCAATCCCCCAAACCAGACGCGCCCGAACCCCATTCTTAATGGTTCTGCCCTAGAGAGAGTTAAGACCTTTGTTTACCTGGGCATTACCTTGATGGAAAATTTTGACTGGGGTTCCCACATTTCCAAATCAGCCCTTAGGTTATTCCAAGTAATGGGGGGCATTAGCAAAGTCCACAGAATTTCTGATTTTAAGCCGGCAGCCCCGGTCATTGAAATATACAGATCACAAGCAAGAATGGCCTCAACGTACGGTGCAGAACTTTGGGGCCACAAAAATATATGTAATCTCCTGAGGGTTGAGCAGGGCTTTATGAGGAGCCTTTTGGGGTTGCCACCTAGCACACCACTCATTCCTCTACGACTTGACCTGGGGCTGGAATCTATAGAAGAATTAGTATTAGCACGGCCCTTGCTCTATTGGAAGAAGCTTTGGTCACTGCCTGTACTAGCTCCATATAGAGAGGAATTTATGGAGGTCTGGGCTCTTCTAAAAGGCAAGAACCTTCCGTGGCTGCACCACATCAAGACTCTTAGTATTCGGATTGGTTTGCCTGAGCTCTGGGAGACCCCGGAGGTGTGTTGCCCGGGGATATCCAAATTGGAACTCAAAAGTCAGCTGAGGCAGCAGTACTCATTAGCCTTACAGAGTTCAGGTTCCCTAGGAAGACTTTCAGCCGAGTTCCTCCTGGAGAAATCTGAATTGCGAGCGGAGGAATTCTTAAATGTAATCTATCTACCCCTTGCGAGGAAGCTCTACATCCAGTTAAGGCATGGCAGTCTACCACTTAGAGCATTTACTTGCAAAAGGGCAAAATAAAAAAATATTGTCTGCCCGCCATGTAATTATAAGTGTGAAGATGTTTGCCATTTAATGTTTTTTTGCCCTGCGTATGAAGTTATAAGGAAATGCTGGCTGACTCCGTTATCCAGGAATCTAGGGTTCAGATATTGTAGTCAGGCATGTAGGGTTTTGACGTATGACACTCAAACCCCCATCGTTTTTGCTGTATCCCGCTTTCTATTTGGCATCAAAGGAAAAGTTTTGGATAAATTCTTGTGTTCAATTATGTCGAATTAAGTCTTGATAACTATCTAGTTTAATCCATTTTTAATACTGACCTGTCAAATTTTATTTTTTTTGATTGTGCGTTTGTGTATGTATTTTACTTGCACTTTTATGGTCGATGACCGAAATAAAGTGATCTAAAAAAAAAAGATTTCATTTGAAATACGGATGCAGTGATTATTACGTGATGGTGAAACTATAAGATGGGTTTTAGGTCATTTTCTGTTTCATCATTTATCTTTGAGAACGTGATTTTTGTGATGAGAGAATACAGATGCTTTACCAGTGTATTAATAATATGGTCCAATAAACACTGTGGAACACTGTGGACAGCAAGAAGTAAGACTTACTATTCTAGTCTTATGACCAGTAGAGAAGCTTTAACATATTATAGAATTAACGGTGTGGCGTATTATTTAATCATACACAGGATATGCTACATGACTCTCGTGATGTAAACATACTGGTAGTTTGATATGTAATTGGTATGATTTTGGTTGCATATTTATTTAGCAGAGTGGCTGGAAGTGAAATTGTGATTCACTCGGTGTTTACATACTCCAAGATGGCTGCTATATGCGCATACTTTCACTTCTGGTCCCTACTGACTGGATATTGGAAGAGAGAGATGGCACTGGTGCACAGCGCCAGGATTTCCGTATGTGACAGGAGCACTCTTTCTATTGGTACGTTGTACGAGTGTATTTTGTGGTAAAGCGTATCCAGATTGTTAAATCGCTAACGTTTCAGTTATGTTTATTGCAGTTCAGTCCGGCTAGCTTACTGTGCTGTTGTTCTGGGCTGATTTAGCCAGCTCATTAAATTCGGTTTGTCCTTTAGGACACTTTTCTACATAATTCCCTTTTTGCATCCATTTGCCCATATTGGTGTTTGTTAACTGAGAATAACTGCTATGTAATAGATAATGCACAGTGACTCACACAAAGATTATGTGTAATAACACGAGGTCTACTCAATGGTAATACATCATACTTTTGATATTGTAGACTGCGGAGCAAAATGATATAATATTTCACAAAGATAAAGATAGAAGATGGCCAAGTAGGTTTGTGAGTGAAGCATCACATTAATATTGATTGTATTAAAGGTTAGAGGACTCAACCAGAATACCCTATTTATACTGTTTCCTTCCTGACTCTTAAATTTTGGATATAGAGTATATCTTGGTGACTGAATTAAGGACATTGATATTGAAGCAATAAGGTGAGCAATGTTTTCGGATAGTGGCTTGTTGAATGGCAGAATTAAGCTATTTAGCACAACATGGATATTTGTCAACTTGAACCTTGGGGGTATTTTGATTTTGTCTACCTTTTCTAAACACATGCGTTCATGAGGCACTGTTCCTACTAATAACCACTTCTTTTCCCCCTTTGTTCCAATCACGGATTGATTGGCGACCCACACAAAATAATCACAGCACTTTCTAATTGCTACCCACTGTTTAAAACTTGTTGACTTGGAGAAGGGTCTAGCATGATCTAACGACTCCCTTCATTCCTTATGCTACTATTTTGTTTGTTTCAGCCCTGATGAAGTGCTGTTGTAATTAACAGACCAAACACATGTTGGCTTGAAACTGTTGTTGACCAAGAATATGTACAGATGATATATTCAAGGAATAAGAGAATGTATGTCTGAATAAAAGACAATGGACATTTATATACAATACCATACTTGTGATTGAATTGTGGAGTGCTTGGAGCCTATTCTGTAGTCTTACTAAGAAGGAGACCTTTCTGTCTTCTTCCTTTTTGAGGGCAATCAGGGGGGTCTCCCTCCTCATGAAGAACCATATATAAATATTTACACGGTTTATGGACAATTGTTGAGCCGAATTGGAGTGTGTGCCGTTCACCCAGCAACCGGTTTTATATTATTGCAAGTTGCTGGTAGATAATTTGTTATATTTAAATTTTTCTACAAAAAGATATTAAGATCGGCTTTAGAATTAGTGGCAGTGTAGAATGCGCCATTCACCCAGCCACCGGTTTTATATTATTGCAATTTGCTGGTAGATAGTTTGTTATATTTAAATTGTTCTGCAAAAAGATAAAAAGATCAGCTTTAGAATTAGTGGCAGTGTAGAATGGTTCTAAAAGCTTAATATTTTTGAGAATTTCAAAAGCCTTTTGGGAGTTGTTTCTTTTTTTTTGCAACAGAAGAGATAATAAAATCTCTGATTGTAGCTTTAAAAACATCCCATACAACAACGAAAGATAAAACAGAGGATATATTACGATTAAAGAAATCAGTAATAAAGGTCTCAAAAGAGGAAGTAAAAGTCTGATCAATTAGTAAAGAGGTATTAAATTGCCACCTTTTATTGGTCACATTAACAGGGAGAAATTCTAAGTCTGAGATCACTGCAGCATGGTCAGAAATCAATATACAACCAATGCCTGCTTATATTATGTGTTGTGTTAATGATTTAGAAACAAATAAATAGTGATTGGGAAAGATGAATAGGTGAGAAAAAAGTGTCTTCACAAAGTTGTGGGTCACATATTTTCCAAGAATCAACAAGAGACCTTTGGGAAATTAGGGTGTTGAAATGTTGGTTGATTAAAGAGGGGATAAAGGGTGCCTTGGAGGAACAGTCTATGTATGGGTCTACAACTAAGTTACAATCACCACCGAAAATAACATATGGCATAGGAATAGACATCAAAAGATATGTGAGGTCAAAATTCATTGTCAGGCTTAGTAGGATACATTAAACAAAGAAATAGGTATATTGTTAATGTTAGGGTGAACAATTAACTAACGTCCTTCATCGTCTGAGTCCTTAGATAGAAGAGACATTTTAAGTTTCTTGTGACAAAGAATCAATGTTCCATTTCTTTTGCTTTTACCTGGATAGGAAAAGACATTCCCCACCCATTGACGTTCAAGTTTTAAAACTTCTGAAGTAACTAGATGGGACTCTTGTAAGAAAACAATATCTGCTTTTAGGTTAGCTAAATGGGTAAGAACCCTCTGTCTTTTGATAGGTTTACCCAAAACTTTGACATTCCAGGAAACAAGACAGAGCGTCATTCATCAAAAATAACAAGGAAAGAGAGAAATACACAAACATTTACTGCAAACAGACATAATAAACAATCTGCAATAAATAGAATAAACGCTCACATAGAGATACAATAAGATGTACAATAAGTGAAAATGTGATGAAAGTAAAGAAGAGAAGGATAGCTAAGGGAGAAAAGGAAGAAAGAATATAGAACAAATAGATATAAAGAACAATGAAACACACCAATGGCTTAAAGATGAATGGAGGGTGTTGGGGCCACAAAAATAAGATGAAAATAACCAGCAAAACAACTCCCGGGGAAATCACAAGGAGGGAAATGTTCCAGACAAGAATATACAGTGGCGGGTGGAAACGGGAGAATGACGCCTGGAAAAGGGAAACATAAGGAAAAAATTAATTAAGTTCTGTCATGAAAAACAAATGGAAACAGTGTAAAATTACAGTTGTCAAAGGAAAAAGGTGTTATTATCAAGTAGAAGACAATCTTGTGAACTCCATAGATTCTTCTCTACAGCTGTCAAGAAAATGTTTCAGTAAAGCTGGATCTTCATAGGTGGTTGTCTTGTTTTTATAAGTCACTTTAATGAGTCAAGGATGGATTAAACTCAATCTGGCATTTAAATCACATAGGGCTGGTCTCATTGCTAGAAAACTTTTCAGTTTGTCTGCTGTGACTTTGGCGTAGTCTTGTGAGAAAAATAACTGGGAGCCTTGCCGGAAAATGTGACGTTTAAGTTTGACTTCCTACAAAACTTTCAATAAGTCAGTTTATTCTAGGAAGTAGAATATTACGCCCCTTGGTTTACATTGAGGTGATGAAGTATGTGGAGTGCGACCAGGTCTGTACGCTCTTTGTATATTCAATGAAGGACATTCTGGAAATTTCAGTACCTGCGTAAGAAAAGACAGGAAGAAAGATATAGGATAGGAACCTTTCAATCCTTCAGCTAAGCCATGGATTTGTAGATTATTGCGTCCGCTACGATTTTTGAGATTTTACACTTGTTCTAGAGTTGGAGGATTTCTGCTTTCAAGGAAGAATCTGTGTGAAGAAGTTTGTAAAGATTCGACCTCACACTCCACTGAATTAATCTTGCTTTCAAGAGTAGACCATTTTTCCCCTAGACCTTGTAGACAAGTGTTTGTCTCCTCCAAATATGGCTTGACAGCCTGTATTTAATCTAGAAGCAACTCCAAGGAAGCTGGTGGAGGAGAGATGGTTGGCAAAGGAGGGTTTTTTTTATTCGCTTAGTGGAGGACAGCACACACAAAAAAGTTGATTTCGACGCATTTTTGTAATTTAATAAAGGCTAAAGAGAATTATAAGTAGGTGTAAATGTAGATGAAGACTGCAGGATGGGGTATAGTCATTGGTGTTGAGTGTTCTATTTCACTTTGTAATACTGAAATGGGGTTAGAGGTACGCACTGCAGTGGACTTTGGTCATAGAGTAGAGGTAGAAGATGAAGCAGTACCTCGACCAGATTTGGTTCTCCCCATAGACATGTATACTCCAACAACAAAGTGCAGTTTGTGTGAATAAATGCAGAGAAATGCACTCAAAACAAATAATGCAACCATCTGAAATTCCTTAAGCCTTATGTGGTAATATTAGCTGATTCAATGAAGTAGTACAACCAGCTGAGAATTAGCAATTTTAATGTGACAATGTTAGCTGTTTCAGTGAAATTCAGGCAGTTTATCTGTTAAATATAAGAAATACTCAAAATTAGAGGAAAACTATGCTGAAAGGATGCACAGTAGCAGACTCGTAGTACATCCTTGCATGTTTTTCCGTCACTAAATGATTGTTCGTGAGGCGCCAGTGCCATGAGAAAAACTCTCTGAGTGAAACAAAATGGCGCTGCAATCCAGTAACAGAACGCACTGCAGGTTCACAAAAAAAGCACAAAAATGCGACCTTACCGCGTATAGCAAAAGGCATAGTTAGATGTAGAATGGTTCAGCCAGAAAGTCCTGGGGTCGAAGACATTTTCAGAGAGCTTCCACCGGTCGAAAGAGTCACATTCCTCAGATTGCGACGAGGAGTGGATTCAACCAGCCACCATCTTCATCAACATCAAACCACAAACCCCCCTCGGGATACATTTGAAAATAATTCGGTGAATTGGTGCATTTTACAACACAATGTTCACATACATATGCTAAAATGCCATAGGCAGTTAAAGGGCCCTCAATAAATATTCAAATCCCTTCATGGTCTGCAGATCTAATGAAATCAGCCTTTCCCCAGGAGTTGACCCCATGTCTTTCTAAGTTTTTGCCCCGTATGTCATAAATTACCTCCATTTAGCCAGGTCCAGTATTTTGTAATGGGTTGCATAAAACATGCCAGGGCAAGAATTTAGCAGTTTATGCTGTGCATATACTACATGTGACACTCGTGTCACAAATTACCTCAGTGTATCAGGGCCATCATTTGGTCATGGTTGTGACCCTTCCATGTTCCAGGTTATCCACGTTCATTCCACAAATGCCCCCAGTGTGCTAAAGCCAGCAGCTGCCACTGTTGTCCACATGTCAAGAATTTCATAAAGTGCGCCAGTATTTTTCCACATGCACCTCATATGCCTGGATTTTAACTCTAGTATGCCACTCCCCGTATTTTACCATTGATGCCTTTATGCCAAGTTTCTTTTGTACTAAGAATGGTCTCATGTATGCTAACACCACTATTTTGCCCTTGGCGTCTCTCATAAACAATAAATATCTTCAGTATGCCAGGACCAACAACAAACTTGCAAGCATCACGTCAGTCTAGCTCACGCTCACTTACTCCCACTCATTCTCTCACTTAGTCTCACTAATTCATTCTTACTTACACTCTCTTACATCCCCTTGCACTCATTCTTAATAATTCTCACTCACTCGGTTGCATTCATTCTTAATCTCACTCGCTCTTGCTCACTCAGTCACACTTAATAATATTCAGTCTTACCCAACCTCATTTGCTACGTCAGTGACTTTCACTAAGGTTCAGTCACACTCATGTGCTTACACATACAGATACACATGCTCACACATAAACACCTTCTCTCTCATATAAACACATCTCACCCACCAGCAAACACACAACAAACCATTTTTATTTTCAAAAGCTGCACCAATTTGCTCTTGTTTTATTACACTAATAGTGAATAGCAGAATATTATTCACTATTAGGATCAAGATAAATGGTAAAAAAATAAAGAATGGGGAGTCGCCCTACTAATCTTGGTACTGATTTTGCAACTGCTGAGCCCAAGGGTCACAAAGGCAGGGGTTGCAACTTGCAAGCCTTGGATCGCACCTGAATCCCCTGGTGACCCCTAAATGACGACTGTGGTGTATGATTATTTGCTGTGTCTATCATTGTTTTTTCTCCTTCATTGTACATTTTTATCAATTTGGTTGTTTATTTCAAGGAAAGACCAACAAAAAACATATAACATAATAAAAAACAACAAAATAAAAAGATAATATTCACTGTTAATTATTCCTGCTTAAATTAAAAACAGATAAAATGCACAGTAATGAAAAAGGGTACACAATATTAAAATTAGTTTCTAAATGTATAACTGTCAACAGCAGCTTATGCAATACAATACTTTCTACTGGACGTTGACTTGAAAACATGACTGATGAAAATGTAGCCATGCGGTAAACAATAATTTCACTTGTGCTAGATCTTAGAATTCTCAAGGTCTCAACATAGTGGCTTGTACTTAATCTACGACAAATGGGTATAATCCCATTCCTACGTGGACTAGGATATATGCATTGCAGAAAAACATCACATGTGCAACTGCATCTTTCACTACCATGCATACAAGACGCGTATTGTCGGCACGGGAATTCATATGCTATATGCTACAATAGCTGTTAGTTCATAGTATCTCATATCTAAATTGATGAACAGTTGCTTAGCAGTAGGACAAAATAAATTATAAAAGGTTCAAATGATGGCGTACATTTGGTATCCACAAATATGTCAGAGAGTTTTCCATAGGTGCACTTTTGATATTCTCCCTCCCGTTCATGAGCCCAGGATTACTCTTGTATTAATTACTTGGTGGCCGAGCGTGTCTCCATTGCAAGCAGCCACAAAGCCTCTAGCCCAAGTTAGTCAACATACATTTTACGTACATCAAGCATGGAGCATTAAGATGGTGTCTCTATATCATAGGTTGCTCAAGGGCTTATCTAAGTAGACTTAGTTATTCTATGTGCCATAATCTGCTCCATTAAAGCAAAGGTCTCATTCTCACAATGTGGGCTATGTGTTCCTGCCTAAAGTCCATATCTAATGGAAGAGAGGGACCTCTGAAGTAAATTGACTATTGTTTTTTAAGATGTATTTTTGACTATCAATACTTTTGCGTCCCTAATATTGACCCATAGCTTAGTCCTGTACATGGCCTCTATGCCCAAGGATATAATTCCTACTGTCATTTTCTTATGGCTTTTTTTTGTAGCCATAGAGTTAGTTATGTTACAATTTTAATGTGCTTTTCTCTGTTTGACGGGGCCAGGACTTACTACATGTCAGTCTTATGCCAAAATACTTAACATTAATGACACTCTCTATATTTTCTTCCTCGGCTGCCAAAGTGTCTCTTTGAGTCTTACAGGGATTGAAATACATATACTTTATTTTTAGAGAAGGTAATTCAGCCCTTGTTCTTTACAGAACTTCACTATTCAGATTCCTAGGAGCTGCAACCCAGAAGATGGTTTAGAGCAAATCGTCTGCAAATAATCATGCTGGGACACTCATTGATACTAAATTTGGTGCATCATTACAATGTATATCTAAATATTTCACCACTTCTTTTTTAGGTCAAGCATGAGCCGCGCACATGCGCTGCTCCTCAAGACTTGTAGTGGTAGAGTAGCGTATAGAAGCCCCGCCCACTTTCCGCCAATATTTGCTATTGTCGTGTGTCACTGTCCTACATGCTGGCTTCTAATTCACAAATAGTCTTAATAGTTCCTCCTAAGTACCGCCTCTTCTTCATTTGTCATCTCCTATGGCGACTTACCCCTTTACTTTGGTTGTTACACGGTTCCTGTTCTGTAGACTGTGAGCACTGTTTTCTTTAATGAGGTTCGCCTTCTTAAGACACAATATGATTTGGTGCCTTCTTTAGCCCCCCCCTCCCTCCTGTTGTCAGTGCCTTCTTCCTCCTAGCCAATGTCCCTCCCGTTGGGATGCCATATCTCCCAAAGCCCTCCCTCCCTTTGTCCGTGCCTTCCCCCCACCCACTCACCCTCCCTCCTGTTGTCTGTGATGCCTTCTATTTGCAATGCAATAGGTCTCATGTAAATGCGAGACCTATTGCATTGCAAATGCTTTTTTCATTCTATGAGGTGCAGCTGATTGGCTCTGCCTGGGGTTGCCCGGTTACCCCAGGTAACCATTTTTTCGCCGGCCTCGCGTTTGAAATCCCCTCCTGGCAGTGCAAGCGCAGCCAGTTGTAAACAATGGAAAGACTTTGCCTATCACCTCCTGGGCCACGCTGGTGGGCAAAGTCCAGCCGCTATAGTCTAATCTAACTGACTCGGACCCAGCTGTGCCAACTTTTCAGTGGCGAGCCAAATCTATAAGCACCAGAGAGCAGCAAAACTCCCATTCCACTTCAGGGCAGTAGAGGGCTAAAACAGAACTAACCCCACCAGCAAACATGCCATTAAATCGATGTTACTGTAAACTTGCTACAAAGTGTTTTTTACCAAATATTATCGGCATACAAAAAAAGCAGGCAGCAAAATATGTTTAAAGTGACACAACAAAATGGAAAGAAGAGGCTATATGTCCCATATCATGAAAACAAAGCTGCCAGAAGATCCTATGTCAGCTGTGAGCATTCCACCCAGGTTTGAGATATTAGCTTTGTGTTGCTTTCTAGTACATGTAGTTATGATTCTGTTTTTATGAACGGAGGACTCAGAGCACTTGAAAGCAACTCTACGTTGCTCTCCAGTGTAAAAATCATGTGCATTTTGGGCCTCGACCGGGCTTTATTTAAACAACCATTTAAAAATCCAGGAAGCGGTTATCTGAGATTTTGCTCCTAGTACAGCCCTGTAGCAGGCTGGGTATCCGCTCCACCCGTTTCATGCCTCAGCCGACACCTGGCAAAAACCGCCTCCAATTTTGGTAATCTGTACTAAGCATGGGCTGAAAATCTGCTCGTGGAATTTGCGGATTTTCCGCGATTTCGCGATCCGCGAATCTCGCGAAATCGCGGTAAAATCCGCGAATCAGCGGGGACGAATTTTCAGCCAAGCACTTACAGGGTTACAGCAGCAGGTGCAAAAGTTGAAGCTAATTTTTTGTAACCTTTTCCAAAAGGGTTACAAAGAAATTAACTTCAACTTGGGCACCTGCTGCTGTAAGCCTGTAAGTGCTTACTGGCGCCTCGTTGCCTACTTGCAACTATTCTCTGACCCTGCTCTGACACTTGAAGCAGGTTCAGAGAATAGTTACAAGTAGGCAATGAGGCGCCTGTCACGAAAATTATACCTCAACAGGAAGCACTGACAGATATAAAAACAAGCATTTGCAATGCAATAGGTCTTGCATTAGAAAAGTTTGAGCTATTGGGCTTGTAAATGAATTTTTTTTTATTTATGTGTTGGTTTTGAAAATAGCTAAATTATTAGCTTTGTCATTTACAATGCCAATAGTTATAACTTTCGCAAATGTGACACCTATCGTATTTGTAATGCAACATGTTTTGTATTTACGTGACTTGATATATTGATATATTGATATTACAAATTACAATGGCTTTTAATTTTTTTAAATAATGAATACTTAAATAAAAGCGATTTTAATTTATAATGGCAATAGCTTAAACTTTTGTAAATAACTTTTGTGATGATTATGTTCAGTGTATTTTATTGTGACGAAAATCCAACAACAGAAGTGAAATATTAACATCTTTTTGTGACATTTGTAATAAAGCATGAAACATTGAGAGAACATATTTGAACCTGTTGTTGTTGAATGGTTGCGCAGATTGATGCTGGGGTGGCGCTGAGTGGTGCTGTGGTGGTGCTGAGTGGTGCTGTGGTGATGCTGAGTGGTGCTGGGGTGGTGCTGAGTGATACTGGGATGGTGCTGAGTGAGGTAGGGGTGGTGCTGAGTGGTGCTGTGGTGGTGCTGAGTGATGACGTGGTGGCGCTGAGTGATGTTGTGGTGGTGCTGAGTGAGGTAGGGGTGGTGCTGAGTGGTGCTGTGGTGGTGCTGAGTGATGCTGTGGTGGTGCTGAGTGATAACGTGGTGGTGCTGAGTGATGCTGTGGTGGCACTGAGTGGTGCTGTTGTGGTGCTGATTGGTGCTGTGGTGGTGCTGAGTGATGCTGTGGTGGTGCTGAGTGATGCTGTGGTGGTGCTGAGTGGTGCTGTGGTGGTGCTGAGTGATGACGTGGTGGCACTGAGTGATACTGGGATGGTGCTGAGTGAGGTGGGGGCGGTGCTGAATGGTGCTGTGGTGGTGCTGAGTGATGCTGTGGTGGTGCTGAGTGATAATGTGGTGGTGCTGAGTGATGCTGTGGTGCTGCTGAGTGATGCTGTGGTGGCACCGAGTGGTGCTGTGGTGGTGCTGATTGGTGCTGTGGTGGTGCTGAGTGATGCTGTGGTGGTGCTGAGTGGTGCTGTGGTGGTGCTGAGTGATGACGTGGTGGCGCTGAGTGATGCTGTGCTGGTGCTGAGTGGTGCTGTGGTGGTGCTGAGTGATGCTGTGGTGGTGCTGAGTGATGCTTTGGTGGGTCTGAGTGGTGCTGTGGTGGTGCTGAGTGATAATGTGGTGGTGCTGAATGATGCTGTGGTGGCACTGAGTGGTGCTGTGGTGGTGCTGAGTGGTGCTGTGGTGGTGTTGAGTGATGCTGTGGTGGTGCTGAGTGATAATGTGGTGGTGCTAAGTGATGCTGGGGTAGCGCTGAGGGCAGAAAGGCACAAAAAGCAGTCTAACAAAGGGCAGAAGGGCAGAAAAACAAGGGGAAAACGAGTCTAACAGAGGGCAGAAGGGCACAAAAAAACAGTCTAACAGAGGACAGAAGGGCAGAAAAACAAGGGAAAAACGAGTCTAACAGAGGGCAGAAGGGCACAAAAAACGAGTCTAACAGGGGGCAGAAAGGCACAAAAACGAGTCTAACAGAGGGCAGAAGGGCAGAAAAACAAGTGAAAAACGGGTCTAACAGAGGGCAGAAGAGCACAAAAAACGAGTCTAACAAGGGGGCAGAATGAATCCCGCCCTGCGTGTTTATCACAAAGATGCCACCTTTTTGTGCAATACCTCTACTCAACTGGAACACTTTCTACTGTCTAATCAGTAAGTGCTCCCTCGTTGGCTAAATGTATAGGGGCAGATTTACAATAACTGGCGCATCCCCAGGGTTTACTGGATTAGCCAGTAGAAAGTACTCCAGGGCAAATCGCAAAAAAATCAGCAATTTCGCGGGAAAATTTGCTAATTTGTGGATTTTTTTTGCGATTTCGCTGGGAAAACCCGCGGATTAGCGGAACGCGAATTCATAAATTTCGCCCATGCTTAATCTGTACCATAGGGGGCTGCTATGCACTTTTCTGCTCCATCACGTGGACCAGATTCAGAGCTATCAGGGGTTACTAACAGGGCACTGGTCCTAAAACAAGCATTTGCAATACAATAGGTCTCAAATTTACGCTGGTTAGAGCTATTGCCTTTGTAAATGACAATGCCTTTTATTTATATTTTGGTTTTCAAAACATAAATAAAATGCATTGTCATTTACAATGTCAATAGCTTAAACTTGGGTAAATGCGAAACCTATTGCATTGCAAATACTTGTAAAATCAAGGAAAGAGGGTAGGATCCAGAAGGTATCCATGTTGGACCCGCAATTTTTGATAGTTATACGACTGGTCATTTCAGCCTTGCTCCCATCTCACTTGGGCATAGTTGATGTTATGCAGTCTTATTAAAACATGAGGGGACTGATTTCGATGTCGATCGGATAGGCTCTGATCGACAGTCAGATTCGCCTCAACCGTGTAAGAACCCTTCCGACCGACTCTGTTGGTTTACATTCCAACCGATAATGATGTTCACGGTCGGAAGGTAAACCAGGCGGTTATTCTGAATCAGTTCCGACTGGCTCTCAAAGCATCTGTGTCAGTCGGAACCACATTATACACGCCTATGGACAGAGTTTTTGACCTCAAGATTATGATGTCCATTTCCAACAGCCTTTCGGAGTCAGCTTGTCTGACACGAAAAGGTTGTCAGAAAGTGACTTTGGGGGCCTCTAGCAGGATCCCCTTCATCCTAAGGCCTCCGGTTGGTGCCCGAGGGGGTATCAAAGGGACAGCTCTGTAAAGCCACGCACTGTGTGGCAGGCACCATGGAGTGCCTGCGACAGGGTGCATGGTTTTCCGCACACCCCCCATTTCTCCATAGGAGCCTGAGCTCCCATAGAAAATGATGGGAATCCGACAAGTGTTCCGTTGCATCGTAATTGGTTGGGTGGAACCGCCGACCATGAGTCGGTCCGTTCCAATTCTGTGACTGTGTCGGGCGGAAAGTTTCGGACCAACATTGTAATCGGTCCCTTGGGATGTTATCTTCTACGGTCAGTTTTTCTAGGACTGACCATAAGTTGCAGCGGGCTATCATCAGGTCAAAAGTCCACCAAAGATCAACAAACGCCACATATAGATGACCCTTGCTAATGATTTAAATTTTCCAGTGGATTGAGCAAAGTTGTAAGATTTGATCAGTGTGCTTGTTTTCGTGTGAATACAAGCTTGTAGGTTGTATTAAATTCCCTCCTCTTCAGCATCGAGAAAAAAAGACGCAAGTAAATGAAGATATTCTTTGGAATTTTGTAAAATGTTAGTGAAAGTCCTAGTATTATCTGAGATGGGTCTTCCTTTATTGAAGGCAGATTGTTCTGTACAAATAATAGATGGTAAAAATTACTCTAATCTAAGTGTGAGTATTTTGGCAAATATTTTATATTTTATAATCGGAATTGACTAAAGATATCGAACTGTAGTTTTTATAAAAATGAGGATCTCTCCCTTCTTTAGGGATTAGGCAAATAAGAGTGTCTTGAAAGGTACCATTAGAGGTATTAAAAGAAATTAAATATGTAAATAGAGAGTGGAGGTGCTGTAGAAGTGATTTGGAAAAATGGGAATAAAATCTTACGGGGAACCCACCTGGAACAGGTGTCTCCCCTGTTTTGATGAGTTTTAAAGTGTTGGAAATATCCTTAACAGAAATGCCTTTTTCCAATGGTGAAAAGTCAATATCAATGGGAAACTGTTTTTGTATTGAAGCAAGATAATTCTGTACCTCAGTAGGGTCTGGGGTGACTTCAGGCGTATAAAGAGAGATAAAGAATTTTTTGAACTCCTCTAAAATATCTAAATTTGTAGTCTCTGTAGATGAATCAGAGTTTAGAATAAAGTCAATATTTGTACAGTATTTCTTGACCTTCAGATATGAGGCAAGACGTTTCCCAGGTTTATTCTGGCCACCATAACAGCGAGAACTACCTCTAAGAAGATAGGAGCTGGCATTTTCTTTGGCATTAGGGCAGTCTTACAGGGTAACCCCAGGTTTCCATTTGCAATTCACACAATGACCTGCAAGAAGCAGGATCAACATAGGACTTTCCACTACCATGGCTTTGAAATGGTACCACCATTGAAAATTGGTAGGAAAAGAGAAATAAGATGTCAAGAGGCTGTCTGGATTATGCGCCTCAGAGTAGTCGAGGACTGTCTAAATGTTGACCGGGAGTTACATTATTTTTTGGTAGATTAACATGTACGGACAACTCACTCTTATATATATATTTTGTGTTAAGCAACTGAACTAGTGATATTTGATTGTATATTCTATGCTCTACTGAAAAGGGTAATCCTGAAAATATTACTAGATATATGGACAATTATAATTTTTTTAATGTTAGTGAGCTGCCTCTCAAGCCTCCATAAAACTGCAGAATATTCACTGATACTGGTGGTAATAAGAGTGACATATCTAAAGAATCATATGTTTAGTATTGCTTACGTACATGATATGAGCATGTCTTATGATGCAAGCACGCCCAATTTTGGAGGATGATAAGGTTGCCAAATGTGTCTCCCATCATGATGTACAATGAGAAATATATGTATAGAAGGATGGCTATTTTTACTACCATGAAAATGAAACGGCTCCTTTTGTCTTTCTCTTTTCTTACATTCCTTGGCGAATCCGACTACTACCACGGAAATGATGACCCCTTTATACTATTTTCCTTTTCTTTCTCTTTTCTTACTGTCTTTGGGATCTGACTATTATTAATATTTGTATTATAATTGGTTAGCGGTGCCTCACTTCTCTGCGATTGTTTTATGAATAATGATATTTCATTTGAAATACGGATACAGTGATTTTTACGTGATGCTGAAAATATAAGATCTAGAAACAACTAGGGCTGGCTCTAATCAGTAGGGCTGAGCCTGATAAACAGAACAACAGAGGAGAAATGACAATACTCCCCACAACCCTGGGGACCACCACCTCCCCAGGGCTGTTTGTTGGGAATATCTAACTGCCAAACAGGGAGTTGAGGTGTCTCCCCGGCAGGGCTCAGCGCTCGGCGCAGCAAAGAGTGCTCGGGCCATTTACCCTCCGCAGAAAAAAAACATTCCAGGAAACTCTCAGACCTGGAGGTGAAGTTAGTTTCTAGAACTATGATAAAAATATGTCTCTGATGGAAGATGAGACAATCAGATTCAATGAATTATTTTCTAGAATCTCAACGACGTAGTTACGAACTGAATTTATAAAAATAATAAAATCGTGCTGTAAAAAAAAATTACATTATTTGGGATATGCTTGGAAACCATAGGACACTTTATCTGAGGAAACTCAAAGAATTAAATCACAATGCGAACAACATTTAGCAATAAAATAACTGAATGTGGGATAACGCTTTAGAAATATTAGTGTTACTGGGTAGGAAAGGAAGCTTCCGAAATATGTGTCACAAGGACGGATTGGACTCTGCTGTGGTGGCTCCCATGAGCACAAAGGTAGGAACTACGCTGTGAGGTTCACGCGTGCACGCATGTTATCAATTGAATGTGCCCCCATCCAGCCCCTAGAAGTGAAGCCCATGTTCATGGATTCAATTGCACGATCAGGGCTTCCTGTAAACGGAGCGTGCGTATGTGTGGGGGGATAACACTTTAGGGATTAGGAGAATCGGCGTGCAACCTGTGGATGTCAATCGTTCCGTAGTGCCAGGGACTTGGAGAGGGCAAGAGTGAAATACCTACGAGTCAGCGGCGAGTGCTGCAGCTCCGGGAAGGAGGGCCTTGTTCATATTCAAAGAGACACTGAACTTCAGCGAGGGAGGGTAAGAGATTCTTCACATTAATGCTAGACTGCAATAATCGACCCTCCCACTGATGCATGTATGTATTTGAAGGAAATGTATGTAGATGCAAGTGGGTAGATCGATGTACGTGTGTAAAAGTATGGGACAGGAGCAGGCAGAAGCAGTCCACCTAAGAGGGGGCCCAAACTGAGGAGAGGAGGGGACCCCTCAAGTACTCCTCACCTGAACCCCTCTCACCTCCCTCCTCTGTTGCACATGGACTCCTCGGACAAACCACCGCTCAGGCCACCCTCTGATCCCTGGGCGCCGCTGCAATGAACGGCTATGGACCCCCCTAATTGTACATGAGGAGACCCATGGCGCAGCAGAGGCCCCCCCCCCCCCCCCCCGGCAGCGGAACCCTAAGGGCGCGTGCTGCTATAACCACGAGGTGCTGTCGTGGCTGAAGGGACACAAGCGCTACTGCCGCTTCAAGGACTGCACCTGCGACAATTTCATCCTGATCATCGAGCGCCAACGAGAGTCTGGAATAGCGCTGCCCCGTGACACGATAAGAGTTACAAGTGGCGCTATCGTTGGAGTCAGCGGGATTTAGAGTGCAACCCACTGGTGTGGGTTATTGTATTATTTAAGTAACTCAACTGTGCCAACTTTTCTTAAAAACGTGTTGTTGAAATGTACACATTGAGCCACAGGCACGTGAGACGTTCTGAAAAATAGAAATATCAGTGAAAAACAGGTGGGGTCAGGGAGGCATTTCACCTGTGAAAGTTTAGCTCTGTACTGCCGTACAAAAAAAGCCTTCTGTTCACCTGCCTGCTATTTCCAACTTGTTATAATATAGTGTTGGGAGCAGAGGCGCAACCAGAGCAGAGTTTCGGGGGGGGGGGGGCTGAACCTTTAATCAGTAGGCAGAGTGGAGCTGCAGGGGCTCTTAGAAGGGGTGAAACAACTGCAAGGCCTAATTAACATTCAAATGGTGTTTTAAAGACCCGTGAAACGTTCGGGTGCGGCTCTGTGTTTGCCTGGGATCTGTCTCATCCCGGGCTGCCACACACGACGGGGAGGGGGGGGGTTGAAGCCCGGTGAGTCCAATGGGTGTTGCGCGCCTGGTTGGGAGAGACATTTTGCAGGTGGGTGGCCGGGGGAAGGGGAAGGATTAGGGTGACCAGACGTCCCCGTTTTCCCAGGACGGCCCCCGTTTTTGGAGAAGTGTCCCCGTGTCCCGACACTTTTCTCCAAGTGACTCAAATGCTCCCGTTTTCAAACAGTGTCCCGGTGAAACACAGAAATGTCCCTGTTTTTCATTGTTCCGTTGGTCAAGCACGCGCATGCTCTCTTTGCACTGGCGTTTGCTAACCTGTGATGTTTTATTGATTTTTGGCAAATATATGCTATAGTCCTTAACCCCTTCCCTGCTCATGACGAGCTCAGCCCGTCATGCAGTACACTGGTCGTGTGCTTATGACGAGCTGAGCTCGTCATTAACAATGGAAATCTGAAGACTTCAGCACCGAGCGGGAATTGCTGTAGCATTCAAGGTGTTAAAAGTGTAAATGTAATAGGAAGTACTAATGCTGCTGTGTAAAGGAGAGGGGTGCCAAAAAAAGACCTTGGATTTGTTGTCTGTAATGCTTCATCTCGGTCTGTGGAGGGAGCGGTCATTGTAGTCCTTTTTCTATGTCTAAGACAGCTGTCACATAATCCTACTTTTATGTTGATTGTTACTGCAAATTTCTGTTAAACCAACCCCCACGCCACACTTCCAGTGCCTCTCAAGGCGACAGACCTCATTATGTTGACACGCTTTGTTTGCCAGGCGGACGGAGTGCGATATGTGCCCCTGATCCATATGGTCGAGCACGCCTCAAACTATGCCCAACATGCCTCAGTGTGTGAAGGACTGCTCCGGTTTCTTTAACATACTACCAATAGCAAGTTGGTGAACACGAACAAAATCTGCATTAAGGGGTATAGGAAATAAAATATTTAATTATTTTGTCGTTTTAATAACAACATAACGTGCATGTTATACCCGAGTTAACTATTGTTCTTTGTAACCCACTTTCAGTTATGAAAAAAGACATTCATGCATTTATAGAGGTATGGTGCCCACTTCACATAGTCTAACACGAAGTTGTTCAATAAAAAGTAGAGTCCCTGACAACGGAACAGAATATCCCAGACTGTGCATTCAATTTGATGTCTTAATGAGAGCCGGGGAGACAGTGAAAGAGGCTGTGTGTAAAGAGTTTTGCCCTTCAGCATAGTTAATAATTATGAGGGTGTGTGGGCGTTAGCTAATTGGGTTGCACAGGGGGCTGCTGTTGGGTGACACATGGGTTATACTGGCTGTGCTCCATTCAGGGACCCTCGGAGCGGTGGCACTCTGCTCTTTCATTGGGTTGCTCACAGTTACAGAGTAATTTTGTTTGCACTTCGTGAAGGGCCAACATGTGAGTTTGTGAACATCTGGTAAAAACAAAAGAAGGAGGTAAAAATATGGGGGGCGCTGCAGTAATCCCAGACTTCAAAATCCAGTAAGAGGAAGAGGAGGGACTGTGGGGGTGCTGTGGTAATACCAGACAACAACATTCAGTAAAAGGAAGAGGACGGACTGTGAGGGTGGTGTGGTAATTCCATACTTGAACATACAGTAACAGGAAGAGAAGGGACTGTGAGGGCGCTGTGGTAATCCCAAATTTGAACATCCAGTGAAGGGATTCTTGAGTGTTTAATCCAAATTACCTGAAGATCTATCATAATGTGTGAATATCTCCAAAAACGAATGCCTGCTCAGACCAGTTCTTAGCCATTATATCCAATGGGAGGTGGATATAATGGCTAAAATCCAGTTAGCGATAATGCGTGAATATCGCTGTATTTGCCGCTATCGCCAGGAATTTTATCGCTTTTGAGATAAAGGTTCCTAATAGCACATTATCTCAGCGATAAAATCCGGTGATGCGCGGCAATAAAAAAATTGCTGCTAAACCTACTTAGCGATAAATATCGCTATTTGTTGATAATATGCCCCTGTGCTCTCTGGGGCGCCAAAACTTGTGTTTCCCATTTCTAAGAGCTCCAAGCTTTACACAGATGTGAAAAATGAAGTGCAAGCCAAGGAGGTGCCAAATATACACTCAACTTCTCATGGTGCCCCTCCCTCAGCACTACAGTGCCAGCTGGCACAGTATTGGCACTGGATCCTTTGCGCAGACTTGTTTGCCCCAGAGGGACACTTTTTAAATCTGAAAGTGGGCAGCTCTGGAGGCAAGCTCACACTGCACTGTGCTTGGTGTTTTGAAAGGCACATGTTTATAGCAGGGACCTCCTGGTGGGGCCTACCTGTCTGCAGGGGAGCTGCAAGGGTCCTTTGACCAACTCCCACCACCCACGGCCTAGCAGGGTGTCCTCTGTTGTAAGACTCGTAATTTGTTATTCATTGATGGGTTCGAGGCAATAATGGCCACTGATATAATGCAGAGGAGCACACGTTAGGTAGGAGAGATACAGATGCCACAGTGGCGTTCACAGCAGATGTGGCGACGTCTGAACCAATCAAGATGCACGCTGTGAAATGTAACATTTAATGTAATAATAATAGTAATAGTGGGGGTAAAAATATATTATTATTATATTTCAAAAAATCGGTCTCGTATCACAGGCGAGACAGCTACTTAACACAACAATGCTCATGTTATCCACTTTCTAGACATAAAAGGTTAAGAAGACCCTGTAAGAATTCAAAACTGTGACCTGGTCAGACCTGCCAGCTTCCTGAAAGTTACAGCGTCGAATCCTAGCAGGACCAACTCAGACGTTAATCGCATTAAAGTAGAAAGTGCTTTATTAAATCATGTAACAGAAATAATTATAGGAATTAGTAAATAATGTAGTATGCTGTATTATAATGTGTCCGTGCTCAGCATAACTATACAAAGACAAGCTGCTCCCCTTTCAGAAATTGACATTTTTATTTCTGTTAAAAAGGGAGGAGAGTGTGCGGGTGCCGCAAGTGTGGGATAGATACAGAATATGGCCTGTGGTGTCCCACAACTGAAGGCCTTGCTTTAGAAGGTTGGTGATCATGTTAAGAGGGCGTTGGGTGTAACAAGCGGGGGTCGGCTTAAAATGAAAAACCCGAAGCAATGACAGGCAGAGATTTTGTGTAGCTTTCACTATGAGCCCTGTCCCGGACTGTATTACTTCCCAGGCAGCTGCGGTTGGTAGTGGGTGTACCTGCCGGGCGGTGATGTGGGGAGGGGGAGGGACAGGGTGCAAAATCCGTTCATGCATTGTTTCTCTGAGTGAGTCACTGTTAGGCGCGGGCAGGCTCAATCTGCATATGGAGCATGGTGCTAACTTGTCCTAAAAAGTTCAAATAACAGCCTCGCATAGTCGGTGATGTTCGTTCCATAGCAGGTGAAAACGAACATCACCGGCTATGCGAGGCTGTTATTTGAACTTTTTAGGACAAGTTAGCACCATGCTCCATACTCCATATGCAGATTGAGCCTGCCCGCGCCTAACAGTGACTCACTCAGAGAAACAATGCATGAACGGATTTTAAAAACCACGCCAGAACTTACTATAAGGAAACTTACCTGCATCGTGAACTCCATCCCCCAGAATGCACCAGAGGACAGTGCGATGAAAACACGCCCATGGGAGGCGGGGATGGAATCAATAAAGTTAGAAAGCGATTGATGCAGGTCTCAGGCGTGCTTTTTATGTTTGCCCAAGAAGAAGGGGTGTGAGCCCTGAAACGCGTCGGCAGTGAAAATGAAAAACACTAAGGTAACGGCAGGCTGCATGTTACGACCGGATGGGGGACCATGGTCGTGCTTCCCTCCCGAGCCCCAAGGCGTTTGCTTCAGATACATTAACACGGTACCTGGCCGTGGGGAGGAGAACCATCCATAGCAGGTGAAAACGAACATCACCGGCTATGCGAGGCTGTTATTTGAACTTTTTAGGACAAGTTAGCACCATGCTCCATATGCAGATTGAGCCTGCCCGCGCCTAACAGTGACTCACTCAGAGAAACAATGCATGAACGGATTTTAAAAACCACGCCAGAACTTACTATAAGGAAACTTACCTGCATCGTGAACTCCATCCCCCAGAATGCACCAGAGGACAGTGCAATGAAAACACGCCCATGGGAGGCGGGGATGGAATCAATAAAGTTAGAAAACGATTGATGCAGGTCTCAGGCGTGCTTTTTATGTTTGCCCAAGAAGAAGGGGTGTGAGCCCTGAAACGCGTCAGCAGTGAAAATGAAAAACACTAAGGTAACGGCAGGCTGCATGTTACGAGCGGATGGCGGACCATGGTCGTGCTTCCCTCCCGAGCCCCAAGGCGTTTGCTTCAGATATATATATATATATATATATATATATATATAAATATGTGATCAAGTCCGGGTTTCCCGGACGAAGCACGTCATGTTGCCGTCCCCATCAATGGAATAAAGCACTCTATTCACTTTTAAAACCCTCGTTTGTGGTCTGTACCTGGTTCGTGTCTGTGCGTGGTTGCTGGCACCTCAGGATTGTGGATTCATATATATAAATATATACAAAGTTCCTTCCTCCATATCACCAGGACCCGAGACTGCGGTGCAAAAACCAGGGATAGAGGTTGCCCCGGAAAATATTGATTCTCACCCAGCAAAGCAGCCGCTGTGCCAATGCACTCCAATACAGCCTCTCACAATAATTGGATATTGTGAGAGGCTGGATTGGAGTGCATTGGCATAGCAGCTGCTTTGCTGGGTGAGAATCTATATATATATATATATATATATATATATATATATATATATATATATATATATATATATATATATCACAGCATTACTCTCCCTTGTGAAAAGAGTTTAGGAGATGCACACGGTATGCAGATTTGGCAGACAGCCTTTTATTGCAGTATGAGGCACCTGACGCGTTTCGTTTGGGCTGCAAACTTATTCAGAGGTAACGCCTCAGTTCATGCAAATGTTGTGAGTGGGTTCAGCTGATTATCCTACACCTTCACCTTTATGCCCCACCTCTGGTCGACACTGCTGGCGGTTTGCTGGGCATTGTGGTAGCTGAAGTCCACTAGTGTTCAAAGTTTTCACTGACGTTTTTCTGCAAGGAGGGGATGTTGTTGCCTTCAATTAGCAGAGTGCCAGTTCCGATCTGCAGTCAAAAGTTTAAATAACATTGCCAGTCCCCTCGTTCGTGGTTGACTCGGCATGTTGTTTGCTGCAGTTCTGCTCTTTGCGCGAAGGTCGGTGACATCATGGCTGGTTTTCCTGGAACGTGCTGTTGTCCGTTTCCAGGTCTGTATACCTCCCAAAATTGCTTCCCAATCTTTTATGGGACTGCGAGGGATCCTACCTGACTCCAGTGTCAGGCGGCAGCCGATTTCCCCTGGTTTTCGGTTTGTCCAAGAATTAACAGATTGTGGTTCACAGGCGGGGAAAATATACATATATATATTTATATATTTATATATATATATATATATAAAAACACACAGGTGCACCAGCCGCTGCACCTCGGCGCCGTGGGTGCTCGCTCAGCGCTCGTGGAATGCGTGGTAAATTCCTGTTACAAGGCCTTACTTCCACAGAACCTCTCCAAAAGAGCGCACTCTGAGCCATATACGTTTCTCAAGTACTCTGATTGATTTTGAAGCATAAATTTGATTTATTGTCGTCGTCTCTACACAATTAAGTAAACAAACGCGTTTTGGCGTTACCGCCTTCGTCAGTGTCTACTTGTGGTTTGAATGAATGTGTTTAAATAAAGTTGTGCTGTACAATTCATTGACATAGAAAGTGACTTGTGTTACAAACAAAATGAAAATAGTGATACTTTTCATGGCAGTCATCTTAACATGGTCTGATTCTTGGGGATTCGTATATACACTTATTTACAATCGGAAATATACGTCTAAATCATTTTATTGATTATCATGATTAGATTGAATTAATCATCATAAACATTTCAACACAATTACCAAGCTCTTCCCCCTAAATTAATTCATATCATAGAATTCAAAATCATTCACCCTGATCTGAAAGGGGGCGGGGGGGCTCTCCTACGGATATTGTTTCCATATTGCAAATACATTCCACATCAAGTCATCATTATATTATTTACAGTGTTGCTGTGATCTTATTTTGCCCTGAATGGGCTCAATATGCAGCAGTGCTTGTTCAATATGCTGAAATTCGCATTAATGCATTCTGATGTTATGTACAATAATCGCTAATGTAGGGGCGGAACTAACTCAGAATATAGCCCTGTATGAGCGTTTCTCAAAGTTGCTGAAAGGGATAAAACAAATTATTTAAAACAAATTGACGGTTCATCACAATTCATTATTACAAAGGTAGTTTGTGAATCCTATAATCCTATCTTCAGATGATCAATTATCTGAAGATGGTACATATCTCCTTGTTCTCATTGGATTAGCCTATGTGGACCCACATTTCTTCCTCATTATTAAGCCCCATCGGCATTTTGGTATGTAGCTTGATAATGTACTTTGATTCTAATGTACGTCGTTTTCTCACTTGATCACTCCCCTCTCGGATCTGATGACTTCATCTAAGCAGAAAAATGTGAGGAGGCTACTATTGCTACCATGTTCTGCCTCAAAATGCCGGGCCACAGGATAACTTTGGTCCCTATTATTGATTGCCCTAAGATGTTCTAGGACTCTCTATTTAGTGGGATGAATAGTATTTCCCACATATTGTTTCCCGCAGGGACACACTAAGTAATAGACTGTGTAGTCTGAATTGCAATTCAAAAGTTTAGAAATGGGGGTTCTCACTTTCTTTCCTGGAATCGGATAATCCTTTACTTTATGGCTGTTTCTACATGCCTTGCATTTCATACACGGATAGAATCCCTTTATAGGTACAGATTTCTTTTTATACGACTCATAATGGCTATTCACCAGATGATCTTTTAGCGAATTGCCTTTCCTGTAAGTCACTAGGGGATTCATCGGTACTAGTGGGCCACCACAATATCTGACTTCAATATTTTCCAATTCCTTTGCAGGATTTGGAACACCTCTGATGACTTGTCTGTGAAATTGGTGATGCCACTGATGTTCTTATCTTAACTTTTGTCTTTATCAGTGAGAAGTTGATTTCTCAAGGTGGCCTTACATCTTACTTCAGCTTCATTAAGAATGCCCTTGCCATACCCTTTTTTCTGAAATCTTGCTTTAGCCTGTGTGATAGCCTTGTCACAGTCTGAGGGAGTAGAACAATTGCGCTTCATTCTAAGAAATTGTCCCAGAGGGATGTTGTTCACCACACTTCGGGGATGGCAACTGCTGGCGTGCAGGATTGTATTTCCCGCCGTCTGTTTTCGGTAGAGCGCTGTTCCTATACTGTTCCTCTCAATGTATACCCTCAGATCCAAGTGCACTAGCTCCTTATCACTGATACAACTGGTAAATTGTAAATTGAGGCTGTTTACATTCAGGGCTTTGATGTACTTTTCTGCCTCGCTCTGTGGAGCACACCACCAGATGAACAAATCATCAATGTACCGTGTCCACAGAGCGATGCTATCCATCCATTGTTCGTTATATATATATCTCATTTCTGTCATTAAGGGTAATTATGGGGTTTTATTTATTTATTTAAACTTGTAATGCGCAGCAGCTACCCGCAGTGGGTTTCCCGGCGCCAGGGATAGACACAAGAAGAAAAAAGGAAAAGAAAGGGAGCACAACACAGTACAGTGAGCCAGCTAATGCAAATAACAGATCTACTAAAAGAGCAAAGTCTTGAGTCTTTTCCGGAAACAGAGTAGATTAGTCTCTGATTTCAGGGAGATAGGAAGTCTGTTCCAGGATTTGGGGCCTAGATGGGAAAAGGACCGACCCCCCATCTTTACAAGTTTGAATCTTGGGACAGCAAAGTCACCATTTGCAGAAGATCGCAATGTGCGACTGGGTTTATA
The DNA here is from genome assembly GCF_964263255.1 of Lissotriton vulgaris. NCBI lineage: Eukaryota > Metazoa > Chordata > Amphibia > Caudata > Salamandridae > Lissotriton > Lissotriton vulgaris. The sequence continues at coordinate 656,887,011 of NC_141695.1, forward strand.
GGTTTGAACAAGACTCTGTAGATATTTAGGGGTCGAGCCCTGTTTAATTTTAAAAAGGTAACACAGGGCTTTGAACTTAATGCGGCTTGGGACCCTAAGCCTGTGTAGGACCCGAAGAGCCTGTGAGGTCGAAGATCTCCTTGGTACATTATAGAGAAGTCGGGCCGCCGAATTTTGCACCACCTGAAGTTTGTTGATGGTTAAAGTGTCGGCACCGAGATAGAGGACGTTTCCATAATCCAGGCGGAAGACTACTAGCCCCTGAACAACAGTTCTCTGGGTGGCACAGGGCAGCATCCATAAGATTTTCTGAAGCCATCTCAAGGTGGCAAAACAAACGGAGGCCTGCTGTCTCATGGAAAGTTTGTCATCTATAAGGAATCCGAGGTTCCGAACTACGGAGACCGGCTGGGGGAGAGGTCCCATATCACTCGGCCAGTGCTGGGGGCCCCAAAGATCTTTGTTCTTCCCCAAGATGACAATCTCGGTCTTGTCACCGTTTAACTTAAGGAGATGCTTCTGCATCCACTCAGCAGCACGTGATAGTCCAGTCTTCAAGGCCGATATACTGTTGCCCTCACTGCTGGAAAGGGAGAAAACAATCTGAGTGCCATCGGCGTATGAAAATATTGTCAGCCCAGCGTCCTCTGCGATGGAGGCCAGGGGTCTAACATAGATGTTAAACAGTAGGGGGCTGAGTATAGACCCCTGGGGAACGCTGTACGCCGATGAACAGGTAGCAGATACAGCTTTCTTCGAAAAGACCTGGAAAGTGCCCTCACTTAAAAAGGAGGCAATCCAGGCTTGCGCAGGACCATCTACTCCCAGGGATCAGAGAGAGTTCAAGAGGATGGAGTGGGACAGGGTATCGAATGCAGCACTCAAATCCAAAAGGATGAGTGCAGATGTCTCTCCGCGATCGATACCGTGCCGTAACCTCTCCGTCACCCCAAGGAGCGCGGTCTCGGTGGAATGGTGCGCTCGGAAGCCGGACTGGGAAGGATGTAGGAATCCCGAGCTTTCCACAAGATGATTTAGCTGAGTGTTGACATGCCTTTCCAGCACTTTTGAGAGGACAGGTAGCAAAGATACAGGTCTAAAGTTAGCAAGGTTGGACACGTCCGTTCCTGCCTTCTTTAGAAGAGGGACAACCATCGCATGCTTCCATTCCTGTAATACATGAGACTCCGTTAAAGATGCATTGAGAAGTCTCATAAGAACCCGCCGGGGTTCGAGGTCCAATAACTTTAGGACTTTCCCAGGTACTGGATCATGGGGTGATCCAGATTTAACACTGGTCAGGCAGGAAAGGAACGAGGTATCATCAAATAGTTGCCAATTTGTGACTATCGCCGTTGGATACGTAGTACATCAACATCACATTACACCAACATCACATTATTTACAAGTGTATTTACAATGGTTTGCAAACTCTCCGTCCCAGAACGCAGAACAACCAAACAGGTAAAGGCGCAAAGCGAGGCGGAGAGCAAGGAGAAAATGCACAAAGCCACCACAACAACAAAAAAAGAAACTGTGGTTCAACAATAAAAAAAACAATGAATGATTGTACAAATACAAACTTGTCCAATGAAACCTTAACGGTAGCGGAAGAAGAACTTCTAGCCGTGGGGCTAAATTTTTGCCCTGAAAGTACTTTCAATTATACCAGCACGAGGGCAGATATTTATTTCTTTATAAAAAAGCTTAAATTAAAAAAGTATTTGCATTGAAAGTAACCAATGCTGCAGAAAAGGATAGCAGCAATGTTTGCGCAAAAACTCAACGCAAACCACCTTTAGCCGCGGCTGCAGATGCGAACTTGTTATTAACTCTATGTGATTTGGGAAAAACAACCAGTACAGTGGTACAACCAGAGGGGATAGAAATATCAAGTACTCAGAGTGAGTTGCAAGGAATTGACATTGCACAAAAAGGAGCGGGAGAAAGCCCTTTTAAAGTGAAAAGTATGTTTGTCCCTATGATGCCCAAAGACGCAGTAGATATATTTCATGAATGTGTGGTCGAGGAACTAAAACAATTGAATCGGAAAGTGAAGAGTAACAAGCACGTCAAAACCTACAATGAAGTCCAATGTACAAACTTAATTGACAAACTCAGCAAAAATCATGAAATTGTAGTCAATAAATCCGACAAAGGAGGAAACATTGTTCTCTGGCAAAAAAATTATTACATCAATGAGGCCATGAGGCAGTTGGAAAATGCTGATTGCTATGTTAGAACGAATGGTCTGGAATATAAAAAAGCAAGGGATGGATTGAAAAAATGCCTGACAGCATATAAAAGGGAAGGTTTGATATCATCTACAGAGTTTGGCTTTCTCCATACTGAAAACCCTGTGATGCCAAGCATGTATTTAATACTTAAAATACATAAAATGAAATCTCCAACACCCGGAAGACCGATCATTTCGGCAATCAGCAGTATGAGTGAAAATATCTCGCGGTATATTGATTTTTATTTGCAGTGAAAAGTCTACCCAGTTACATCAAGGATACTGGAGATTTTTTAAACAAATTGAACTCAATCAAATGGCAAGAAGACTGGTGTATGCTAACGTTAGACATAGAATAACTATGCCCCTGCATGGATTACGATAAATGAGTAGAAGCCACAGAATATTATTTGGGACACAGATCATGCGAATATTACAGTCACAACAAAATGTTATGTGAATTGGTGAGCTGGTGTTTCATAATAATTTTTTTATGTTCGGTAAAGATATTTGGAGACAGATTAGGGGTGTGGCGATGGGATCCTGCTTCTCTCCCCGCTATGCATGTTTACATGTAGGCTGCTGGGAGGAGCCAGATCTCATTGACACCACAGGTTTTAATCATGTACGGCATTGGATGCGATTTATTGATGATGTCTTTTGTGTTTGGGAGGGAGATGAATCTAGTGTCCGAAATTTTGGGAATTCATTGAATAACAACAAGTATAACCTCTTTTTTACATTTAATGTAAGCAGAATCAAATCTGAGTTTTTAGATGTACAGGTTACAATAGAAAACCACACCATCACAACATCTTTATTCCGCAAACCGACTGCTGGCAACAGTATTTTGCATGCCAGCATCGGACATCCGCGACACGTAATTGAAAGTATCCCTTATGGAGAACTTCTGCGTCTTAAGAGAATTTGCAGCACTCCTGAAAGTTTTGAGAAAGGAGCTCAAGAAATGGTAGGGCATTTAAAAGCAAGGGGGTACAGTGATTCAACATTGGCAAAGGCTCTGTCTAAGACCCGGGAATGATCTGGGGAGTCTTTATTGGCAACAAAAAATCCAACTGGGGTGGAAGAGGATGATGCTTCGCGCATGATAATGTCATACAGCAAGCAGGAGAGAAAGATCAAATCGATCATAAAAAAAAATCATCCTATCATTATGATGGATGGAATCTTAGGTAGTAGATTACCCGATACCCCGACTATCACTTACAGGAGGGTAAGCAGCATGCGTAACAGAATAGTGAGAGCCAACCCAGAACTAGGTAGTGGCAGTATCTGGTTAAAAATGAAAGATGGGTTTTTTAAATGCTCAACCTGTCGGGCGTGCAAATTTGGGACAAATACAACCCATTTTGAAACTCCTTTCTCCAATGTGCAAACTGCAATCAAAGGCAACTTTAGTTGTCGGACTGAGTATGCTGTGTATGTCCTGGCGTGTACCTGCGGCTTACAATATGTGGGCAGCACCAAGCTGCAGGTGCATGCCAGGATCTTGCAGCATCTCAGGGCAATCGTGAATAACGATAATACTTATCCGGTTGCACACATAATAACAACTTAGCATGCCTTTCGGATTTTGTGATTGATGCAGTGGCCCCCCTTAGAAGAGCAGGAAACAGGTAAAAACTGTTAAGGAGAAAGGAGACAAGATACATAGTAGAATTGGATAGTAAATATCCTATTGGGTTAAATACGACAGAAGATTTGCACAATTTTTTATAAATTGTATATGTCTTTTAAAGTATTATCATCAATTTCTGCTAACCTTAACTGATACTTATTTTCTACTATGAAAAGAAAAATGAGATGTTTAAACCTGATTTGATCCCATGTGGATACAATATAGATGAAATTCTTAAATATGGACATAGAGCCAGTAAGAATATTTCCAGATAAAACCAGACTTTGTATATATACACAAATACTTTTAAGGTATCACTTGTAAAATAATGTACATACACTATTTCTTTGTGAGGTTCAATGTGAAAAGGTCTGTTTATTTTTTGTATAAGAAAGACCTTGTAGATGGAAATTTAGAGGGTATCACAGGTTATTACACGTATAGTATAAGCACATGCCACATAAATACATGGAAAGAAAAATAGGAAGAGCAGGTCAACAAGGGAGTCAACAATGTATTATAACAATAATAGAGTCAATTGTGTAAATATGGTAATGAAATTTAAGGTGGGAGTAATAACTCGAGCAATGTATGGACAGAGCAAGGCATTGTATATAGTATTAGCATTTAATGAAGGATGATATATGTATATATATATATATATATGAAAGCTCTCTCCCTCCCGGTCCCGGGTGGAAATAAAGACAGCACACTCGGGAATTCTCGTTGGTAGCAACTTTACTCGCACAGACGCGTTTCGGAAGCAACGCTTCCTTCCTCAATGTTTGTTACACCGCAATGCGCGATCTGGCGCCATTTTATTTCAAAATAACAAAACAACTCTCATTGGTAAACGTAGAGAGGGGACTGGCGCGTGAGCGCCATCTTGCTAGTGCATGTATTTCTTACAGTAGCATGATAGAGATTAAATAACACATTCATTTAGTGGTTACTAATGTTGATAAACATTATTTAAAAACCTCACATATTTACAACGAGGAATTAACAACGTAATATTGCCGTGGATCGGCTAGTAACCCTCTCCTTAATACGGTGGGCAATGGACTGTGATCTCGCCGTGGATCGGCTAGTGGCAACTCAAAGGTTGCCATTTGAATTTCCATCGGCCCCGTATACAGATTTATACCAAACAGTGTTGAATGATTGATTTCAAAATATTAAAAAAGTTGCCAAATATTGAACAATAATCCAGAAATTACCTAAAATACAGAAAAAATATCAAGTACATGGTGCCCTCTTGGTGAAAAAAACTCTCAATTCATTCTAAAGCACCATTGGTCACAGAAGAACACACATTACAGAAACATTAAGCTGTGATAACATGAATGTCCAAACTTGAGATACTGCATTGTTGGCATTTAACTCCCTAAATGCACAGTCAGTTCCTCCCCACAGTTCAGTCCCAAGATCACAGTCCATTGCCCACCGTATTAAGGAGAGGGTTACTAGCCGATCCACGGCAATATTACGTTGTTAATTCCTCGTTGTAAATATGTGAGGTTTTTAAATAATGTTTATCAACATTAGTAACCACTAAATGAATGTGTTATTTAATCTCTATCATGCTACTGTAAGAAATACATGCACTAGCAAGATGGCGCTCACGCGCCAGTCCCCTCTCTACGTTTACCAATGAGAGTTGTTTTGTTATTTTGAAATAAAATGGCGCCAGATCGCGCATTGCGGTGTAACAAACATTGAGGAAGGAAGCGTTGCTTCCGAAACGCGTCTGTGCGAGTAAAGTTGCTACCAACGAGAATTCCCGAGTGTGCTGTCTTTATTTCCAACCGGGACCGGGAGGGAGAGAGCTTTCATATTTTAAGCGCGAAGCTCTGACGCGCTCAGACTAGCACCCGCTGAAAGAGTGCCCCGAAACTTGGAGCAGTGAGCCTGGATATATATATATATATATATATTCATATATATTACCTACTGGTGGTTGCCAGTAGGTAGTTATAATTAGTACCTAGTTTCCATCGGAAAATCGCAACATTCTATTCCCAATAACTTTGGCGCCGGTTGACAAATCTTCGCAAAATTTTTAAAACTCGAGGTCCTCTCTGGTCCGCTCCTATCTTAAAAGTTCCTGGGTGACTCGTCAAGGGGGGACTGAGAAATAGGGGGGTCCCAAACGTGTTTTCCCCATGCAATTTCCCATAGAAAACTTTAGACACGGCTACAGCCCGAACTGCTGAACGGAATTACACCAAATTTGGCAAAAAGGTAGCCCTTGGTTCAGAAAGATCCTTTTTTGTTAAATGGTGTAAATCAGTTCAGTAGTTGCTGAGAAAATCAGAATTAAAAAAGTTTCGATATATATGGCCGCAGAGGATCCGCGCACCCTCCCGATCACGAGCAGCATGCTTATTGGCTGTCAAAACTCCAAAGCATGAAGTGTAAGCAGCCATCTTGTGACTCGGTAGAACAGAGGCACAAGAAATAAGCCAAACAAACACGAAAAAAGAAGAAAGGGGGCAGGGTAGAAACACCCTGAGCCCCTAGGCCGGCTTAGGGGGTCCCACAAGGACCCCCACGGCCCCAAAACAAATTAAAAAAATATATATAATCTGCAAAATCCATAGAGGATCTGCAGATCGGCCCAAAAAAGGAAACCAAAGCTCGGGTTCCCGTGCTTCATTCCTATTTAACCCCCGGATGGGCCAAGTCCCGGGGGCAATATTTTTATTGTAATGTGGGCCCAGAGGGGCCCCCCAACCCTGGGGACCGCCACCCCCCCAGGGCTTTTCAAAAATATGTGCGGGAGACTCACAGCCCCCCCAGCCCCGGGGACCGCCAACCCCAGGGCTTCTAAAATAAATGGGTTGGGGGGCTCTAAGGCCCCCCAAGCCCACGGGGCCGCCACCCCCAGGGCTTTATGAAAATATCTGCATGGGGCTTACAGCCCCCCCAGCCCTGGGGACTGCCACCCCCCGGGGGCTTCTAAAATACATGGGTGGGGGGCTTAAAGGCCCCCCAAGACCACGGTCCGCCACCCCCAGGGCTTTATGAAAATGTCTGCATGGGGCTTACAGCCCCCCCAGCCCTGGGGACTGCCATCCCCCGGGGGCTTCTAAAATACATGGGTGGGGGGCTTAAAGGCCCCCCAAGACCCGGGGACCGGGGCCTCACAGCTCCCGCCCTGCCATAGCAAACTTTGCTTTGGTATTTGGAAGAGAGAGCAGGAAATCTGCTCTCTCTTCCAAATACCAAAGCAGATTGCTTTTCCACACGGGGAGCTGCATCTTAGCAGCTCCCCGTGTGGGAAAGCAATTCAGGCTCCCGCAGGATGCGGGGAGCCGGCGGGAACCTGGGTGGATTGGGGACCCTCCCCCAACGGATAGGGCCTGGGGCTGGGATGCCCGGGGCCATAAGTGGCCCAGGAGCGCGGGCCATACGCAGCCCCTCTCCCAAATTATAAAAACAAATGTGAAGAAAAAAAGGTATGGCTGGCCCGGGGGATGGGGTTCTCGGGGCCATGAATGGCCTGAGGAGGGGGGCCACGCAGCCCCCCTCCAAAAATGTAAAGAAAGTTAAAAAAGTGGCCATGCCCTGGTGGATGGGGTCCCCAGGGCCGATAGAAAAGGAAAAGAAGGGGGGCCACACAGCCCCCCTTCTTCTTCTTTTTTTTTAAAAAAGACCGGCATCGCGCCAGGGGCCCACCCCCTGCCTGCAGCACTCTGCAAATGCACCCTCGGCACATTTGCAGATGGGGAACTAATTCCCCTTGAATACTGGGGGTCCCTGGGGGCCAACTAGCCCACTATGAACCTCCAGTATGCGCCAGGGAGCTGCGTTGCAGAGAGGTGTTCAGTGGCAATGCCCCTCTTTACATCTCTCTGCAACGCAGCTCTGTGGCGCTTAATGGAGGAACCTGGTGGGCTAGTTGAACCCCAGGGACTCTCGGGATTCAAGGGGACTTAATCCTCCAACCTTAAACGTGCCACAAGACGCGTTTCATAGTAGTGAAGGGAGGGGGTGGACCTGAGGTGACATGTGTGCAAACACGCCCTGTGGTGCATTTTAAGTTGGGGAAATAATTCCTCTTCAATCCTGATGTCCCCTGGGGGCCAACTAGCCCACTAGGTACCTCTAATAAGTACCACAGAGCTGCTTTGCAGAGTGTTATAAAAAGGGGCGTTGCCTCTGAACACCTCTCTGCAACACAGCTCCCTGGAGCACACTGGAGGTACCTAGTCGGCTAATTGGCCCCCAGGGACCCTCAGGATTGAAGAGGAATTAATTTCCAACCTTAAAATGCGCCACAGGGCGTGTTTGCACACATGTCACCTCAGGTCCCGCCCCCTTCATTCACCACTTTGCAAACGCACCCCCTGGCGAGTTGTAAGTCGGGGAAATAATTCCCCTTCAATACTGAGGGTCCCTGTGAGCCAACTAGTCCACCAGGTACCTCCAGTATGCGCCATGGAGCGGCGTTGCAGAGGTGTGTTCAGAGGTGACACCCCTTTTTACACCTCCCTGCAAAGCAGCTCTGTGGCGGTTACTGGAGGTACCTAGTGGGCTAGTTGAACCCTAGGGACCCTCAAGATTGAAGGGGACTTAATCTCCCAACCTAAAACGGCCACAGGGCGTTTTTACACAGTGGTGAAGGGAGGGGAGAGGGCCTGAGGTGATGGGTGCAAACACGCGCTGTGGTGCGTTTTAAGTTGGGGAAATAATTCCCCTTGAATCCTGAGGGCCCCTGGGGTCTAACTAGCCCACCAGGTGCTTCCAGTAAGTGTCACTGCACTGCATTGCAGAGAGGTGGTGCAGGCCTGTCCCTTTTTATACCTCTCTGCAGCGCACTTCTGTGGTGCTTACTGGAGGTACCTAGTGGGCTAGTTTGACCCCAGGGACCCTCAGGATTCAAGGGGACTTAATCTCCCAACTTTAAACAGCCACAGGGCATGTTTACACAATGGGGAAGGGAGGGAGCTGGGCCTGAGGTGACGTGTGCAAACATGCCCTGTGGCGCATTTTAAGTTGTGGAAATAATTCCCCTTCAATCCTGAGGGCCCCTGGGGGCTAACTAGCCCACCAGGTGCTTCCAGTAAGCGCCACTGCGCTGTGTTGCAGAGAGGTGGGCCAGGCCTTCCCCCTTTTTACACCTCTCTGCAACACACCTCTGTGGCGCTTACTGGAGGTACCTAGTGGGCTAGTTGGATCCTAGGGACCCTCAGGATTCAAGGGGACTTAATCTCCCAACTTAAAATGGTCACAGGGCGCGTTTACACAGCGGGGAAGAGAGGGTGGCGGGGCCTGAGGTGTTGCGCCCGCAATGCACTGCAGATGATGTCACATATTACATCACTCATTACATGGTGTGTGACATCACTCATGACATCTCAAATAACATCACTGATGGCATCATCCTTTTGATAGAGTGGCAGACCTCCTCTCACCCTAATATAACCTTTGATACACACACTTAAAAATAGAAACTAACATTTTCAAAACAATGGACATACCAATACCACTTACAACCGACCCATTTAGTAATTCTAAGATCTACACACACATCCACTGATTCACCTACAGTCCTATAGAGTCACTCATACATGTACTCACTCATCATATGTACTCATACACCTATAGATCCTGTTACACACTGAGACGCATCCATAGAGTTACTCACACACATAGTCACACATGCAAACAAAGTATCAAACATTCATTAAATTGCATATACAGTTATATACACACTACCACCCTTACTGCTACAGAAACTTACACATACTGACTCTCTTAAGCAATCACTTATAGAAACACATACTAATGTATACAGGAGCTCTTCCAATCTCTCACTCTCACATATACTCACTTATATACACCAATACTCACAAGTACTAGTATAAAGCATATGTAGTTACTCATAAAGACACTATTGAGACCGTAATTCATTCACTAACACACCCATACACACAGTTATCCACCCATACAGTCCTGCACACATGCAGTCTTCAACACATACAGTGAGTCACTCATTCATGCATCTATGCACTATGTAATACTCCCACCAAACAATACAGACACTCAGACACTCATACTGATACTCAAAAAACCAACTAATAACCTATATAGATACTCATGTAGCTACTCACCAACCCATGCAGCCACTTATACACAAAGTGAGAGACTGATATAGATATTTATATATTTAAACATTACTCACTATCCCATGTATTCACTAAGATACACTTAATCAGTCAGTTATACAATCAGTTAAAAAAAACAATCAACCATTTAGACACTTATATACCCATTAATTCTTCCGTCGACCTTGAGATGTACATATACAAAACATATTTAATTTTCAGAAAAACACACATTCACTGGATGATGTCATCAGTGATGTCATGTGAGATGTCATCATTGATGTCATGAGTGATGTCACTGACCATGTCATGAGTGATGTAATATGTGAAGTCATCAGCAGTGCATTGCGGGCGCCCGAGCTATAGTTAGCTGAACTAACTATAACAGGGAAATTTCAATGGTCTTGTACGAGTGAAATGTCCAACTAACTATAACGCCCTTGAAACCCATGGCTTTTTCAGTGAATTTATATATATATATATATATATGTATATATATTACCTACTGGCGGTCGCCAGTAGGTATATATAGTTAGGATTTTTTTGAATAGGGATTTCTGAAAATTCTATGTTGAATAACTTTGGCATTGACAGACGGAATTGGCTGAAATTTTCAGGAAAATGGCACATTTTGTTTCTGAGCGTCCCCTGAAAGTTTTGGGGGGGGGGTTTCGTCAAGCGGGGGCGAGAAAAAAGGGGGGTCCCAAAACGTGTTTTTAACATTGAGTTTTCCATAGGGCGGTTGGACTCACTTTTAGCTCGAACGGCTGAATGGATTTCCACAAAACTTGGCAAAATTGTAGGGACTGGTAGCCTGATGTGCCTTTGCTATGTCTCAAGATATATGCTCCAGTGGTTTTTACGAAAATTAACTTTGAAAAATATATATTGGGCTACATTGGGCTATATATATGTTAGAGCCCAAATGTAGCCCAATGTAGCCCAATGTAGCCCAAAGATGGCCACCAGAGACAAAAAAAAAACAAATGTAGCCCAAATATCAGCCAGATGTAGCCCAACTATAGCCCAGTGACAGAATGTCCCAGAGTGTTCGAAAGAACAACTAGAGCGCTAACAGTCTTACTTATGACAAAAGTATGGCACACCTGAAGTCATCTTGATTGGAATAAAGTGTTAACACTTAAAACATTTAATTTGCAAAGGAACAAAATGAGGGGTTTCAGTTTGCCATAGAAATGTTATATATTACCTACTGGCGGTCGCCAGTAGGTATATATAGTTAGGATTGTTTTGAATAGGGATTTCTGAAAATTCTATGTTGAATAACTTTGGCGTTGATGGACGGAATTGGCTGAAATCTTCAGGAAAATGGCACATGTTGTTTTTGAGCGTCCCCTGAAAGTTTGGGGCGTTTCGTCAAGCGGGGGCCGAGAAAAAAGGGGGTCCCAAAACGTGTTTTTAACATTGAGTTTTCCATAGGGCGGTTGGACTCACTTTTAGCTCCAACAGCTGAATTGATTTCCACAAAACTTGGCAAAATTGTAGGGACTGGTAGCCCGATGTGCCTTTGCTATGTCTCAAGATATATGCTCCAGTGGTTTTTACGAAAATTAACTTTGAAAAATATATATTGGGCTACATTGGGCTATATATATGTTAGAGCCCAAATGTAGCCCAATGTAGCCCAATGTAGCCCAATGTAGCCCAAAGATGGCCACCAGAGACAAAAAAAAACAAATGTAGCCCAAATATCAGCCAGATGTAGCCCAACTATAGCCCAGTGACAGAATGTCCCAGAGTGTTCTATAGAACAACTAGAGCGCTAACAGTCTTACTTATGACAAAAGTATGGCACACCTGAAGTCATCTTGATTGGAATAAAGTGTTAACACTTAAAACATTTAATTTTCAAAGGAACAAAATGAGGGGTTTCATTTTGCCATAGAAATGTTATATATTACCTACTGGCGGTCGCCAGTAGGTATATATAGTTAGGATTTTTTTGAATAGGGATTTCTGAAAATTCTATGTTGAATAACTTTGGCGTTGATGGACGGAATTGTCTGAAAGTTTGGGGGGGTTTCGTCAAGCGGGGGCCGAGAAAAAAGGGGGTCCCAAAACATGTTTTTAACATTGAGTTTTCCATAGGGCGGTTGGACTCACTTTTAGCTCGAACGGCTGAATGGATTTCTATGAAACTTGGCAAATTTGTAGAGACTGTTTGCCCGATGTGCCTTTGCTAGGTCTCAAGATATGTGCTCCAGTGGATTTTGAGAAATTAACGTTCAAAAAAATATATATATCTGTGACAGCGTCCCGGTTAGCGCCCCGGTTCGCGTACCAGACGCGTAACGGAACTTCGCGAGGAGAAGCGGATTGGCTCTCCGGTGACTCTCAACATTCTAAACAGTCCGGAGCGGCCGCCATCTTGTCTCTCTGTAGGATCGAGAGACAAGAGGTGGAAATAAACGAAGGGGGAAATGAATGAAAGGGGCAAAGTAGACCCCTCCTGACCCCCTAGGATTGATGTGGGGGCTATTAAAGGGCCCCGCGGGGCAAAAAAATAAAAGACATTTTTTTCGATTTTTCGCGGTGGAAGCGCTACCCGGTACACGAACCGGGTAGCTCACCGGTAGCGTAACGGGAGTCCGCCATCTTGTGTTTCGGACGAATTTCGTCACAAGATGGAGGATAAACAATGTTGGGAATGGGTATAAGGGGGCACGGGAGACATATCCTGACCCCCTAGGTTTTCTGAGGGTGGCTGAGGAGGCCCATATATGTACCGGGTAGCGTTCCGGGAAGCGTAACAAGGGGAAAACCAAGGGAAATAGTAAAATAATATTTTAGAGTGATTTGAGGTAGGGTAGCTCTAAATAGAGCTGTTGTGTTGTGTGGGTGATGTAAGTACCAACATGTAGGTACCAATGAAGAGTCTAAAATTCAATGTACACCGTCTCCTCTGTAGATATTTTGTATGTTCTAATATGGGTTATTTAAATGTAAATGTGTGGAAAAGCACTTCATGCTTTAAAGCAATTGTATTTTTGAACTGATTGTTCTTTCCTCTTAGTCCTCCTCTTTGTTTTTTTCCCCCACACTCTTCTTCAGCATGATAGTTGATACATTTTTTCCCTCAAAAATATTTATATACATAAAAAAATTATATTAAATACATATAAAATATATTTTTCCTTTAAAAGAAGAATACATTTTACAGCTTTTGATATTTGCTATTAAAAAACCATTGAAATTCACTGAAAAAACCATAGGTTATAGACCATATATAGTTAGGAATTAGCATTTACAAAACCTTGAAAATTCACTGAAAAAAACATAGGTTATAGACTATATATATTTAGGAATTAGCATTTACAAAACCTTATTTTACTCACACAAAACCATTGAAATTCGCATATATAGTTAGTTGCACTAACTATATATCGCGCACCCGCAATCCACTGCTGATCATGTCACATATTACATCATTCATGACATGGTCAGTAACATCACTGATGACATCACTGATGACATCTCAAATGACATCACTGATGACATCACTGATGACAACATCCAGTGACTGTATGTTTCTGTAAAGTTAAAATATGTCTTACATATCGAAGAATGAGTGGATGTATAAGTGTCTGGATGAAGGATTTAGTAGGTGCATGACTGACTGTATGAGTGAGTGATTAAATGTGTCTCACTGAGTGCATGGGTTAGTGACTAAACTGTCTTAATTTGTGCATCATTATGTCTGTTGTTCTGTAAACTGCTGCATGTGTTGATCAGTAGCTATATGAGTAACTATATGGGTTATTGATTGGTTGCCCAAGTATTTGTATGGGAGACTGAGTGTGTGTGTGGGTGGCTGGGAGGTGTATGACTCTGTGCATAGATGTGTGAGCAGTTGATTCACTAGATGTATGGGTTCAAAAGTGCATGTGGAAACAGCTGTATGGGCGGTTGACTGTGTGCTTGAGTGTATTGGTGAGTGAATGGATATCTCAGTGCTACATGTCAAAGTAAGTACATATGTAAAACACAGTACATGTGAGAGTTGACATATATAAATAACTGTGCATAAGAGCCAGTGAATGTGTGAGTGGCTGTATGGATCATTGTGAACTTGTATCAGGGATTGTATAAGAGAGTAAATATGTGTTAGTATATGTTTGAATAAGTAAGGTGTGTATAACTGTATAGTTGAGGAAATGGAGGTGTGATTGATTCTTTGCATGACTGACTAGGTGTGTGAGTAACTCCATGGATGAGTGACAGTCTGTGAGTGTCTGTTTACACTGAGTGTATCTAAGGTTATATTAGAGTCTGAAGAGGTTCATCGTATTATCACATGAATGATGTCATCAGTGATGTGATCAGTAATGTCAAATGAGATGTCATCAGTGATGTCATCAGTGATGTCATCAGTGATGTCATTTGAGATGTCATCAGTGATGTCATCAGTGATGTCATGTGAGATGTCATCAGTGATGTCACTGACCATGTCATGAATGATGTAATATGTGACATGATCAGCAGTGGATTGCGGGTGCGCGATATATAGTTAGTGCAACTAACTATATATCCACTGAAAAAACCATAGGTTTCAGGTACGTTATAGTTATTAATTAGCAGTTAAAAAACCTTTTTAATTCGCTGAAAAAAACACAGGTTTCTGGGATGTTATAGTTAGAAATTAGCAATTTAAAAAACCCATAGAAATTCACTGAAAAAAACTCATGTTTCAGGGACGTTATAGTTAGTTGGACATTTCACTCGTACAAAACCAGAAAAATGTGGCCGTTATATACCTCGCCCCCCCGCAATGCACTGCTGATGACATTACATTTTATATCACTCATGACATGGTCAGTGACATCACTGATGACATCTCAAATGGGTTACAAACCTATCACTGAGATGGAGGAGTTTAGGCATGTTATATGTTGGGAGAGAGGTATACTAAATACCGAAACGATGAGCTAGGTGTAGTGGGGGCAGCAGAGTAACGTGGAAAGTGAAAATTAAAACTAGCTGCAAGGTATGCCCTGTTCCTAATCCAGGCCCAGGGATGCACAAATAAAGGAATGTGCAAACCCTGTTGCTAGCTTAAAGGGTTTATTTTTTTGAGGTTTATGAACAAAATAGGTAAGCTAACCCTTGCTGGTCTCAAAATCTGCTCTGGCCCTCTTGTCTGATAGTTGTGTGATTGATAAGCCCTAGTGGATAGCTGCCGGCTCCGAGGGAGAAGAGTTTCTACATGATAGGGAGCAACTATTGGTCTTCAGTCCGAAGACCAATATTAGAGACATCAATGATGATATTCTATAGAACATTCTGACCTGGATGCACTATCGCTGTTTTCTATCTTTATTTTACAACCATCTCTTTCATTAGGATTGCTAGTGTTGTTGTAATTTAGAAGTGATGGGGTCAGCGTTAGCAGAAGCCATCCTGTATTTAGAGATTATCTTGACCGTTTAGTGGAAACCATTTTGTATTTCTGTCAGCCATTTTGTTTGCCATGTGTTCACCATGTCCTCTGTCCTACCTTGCTGTTCTCCGCTCTTGAAATCTGCCTAGAGACGAGATATATTTAGCCTCCTCTGCACGCACATGCTCAGATGAGCTTGCAGCTGTTGTCAATCCATATCTGTCAGGATATGTTTACTAGAAACTAGAGCGCCACACTCACCAACCCAGATGTCTACCTACCAGTGTGGGGGATGTGCCCTGTTGGGACATTTGGATTCACCATTGGTGAGCCCAAACCTACAACACTCTGTGCCTTGGGCGACAAACCTCTCTGTCTGCTTATAAAAGAACCTCGTCTTTTTAGGCTCAGACTGGGACTGGTGACTGATGTTCCCTGAGGAAATATTTTAGGGGGCTATTGAGAATTCCCTACTGTTATGTTTTTTTCCTCCCTCTTTCTTCTGGTGGGACCCCTGACCACCTTTGTGGGAATCTTCCCAGATACGATTTTGGACACGCTGTTGCTGGTCCAGAGGTTAGCCTCCTCAGCAAGCTTCCTCTAGTCAGTTTGCTTACTGTCTACTAAGTGCTGGTGCAAACAAATAGTTAGCATGTGCTCTCTCAACCTGAGATTGTTCAACCCATTTTAGTCAATAAATGTGCTGCCCTGCACCCGACCATATCAGCTCCTCACTAGAGTAGTCCACGAAATCGACCCAGGACTGGTTCAGATCTTCTTGTTGTCACTGAACCTCTGGCAGAAATTTTCAGGGGTCAGTCCAAACTAAATGATCACAATGACATTCATGGGGGTGTACCTGGTTTAAGCACCAACCTCAAAGGTAAGAAATATGTCTTTCTGTTCCACAGTAGGCACGTGTTTCCAAAAGCAACCATCCCCCCCCTCCGCAGTGATCTTCCGGGAACTTGTGAACCCTTAGGGCAACACCGTAGGTAGAAAACAATTTGTCAATATCATCTCCCACCACATAACTAGGCACCAGATCCTTGGGAATGTGGACCTTTTTGTCTCCTTTATATCTTTAGGTACGCTGCCACTTCTGATGCTGGAATATGCCTGATTTGCTTTCAGTTCCAACTTCTTAAGCCTCTTTTTAATGCTCCAAAGCCAGTTTCTCCTCCATGGCCAGTTTCTTCTCCTCCATGCTGAACTTGGCTATCTCCAGCCTGAACTCTCTCTCCTTCCCATTTTTTCACCAGCTCCTCTGGGGACAGGTTCTGGGAATATACACTGGTCCCTGCTCTGACACGGAGCTCCAATTCAGGAGGCAACTCATAACCCTCAGTGGTGTACTGCCTCGCAGGACTGAGATCCAAACCGTCTCCTTGCCTGTCCATCTAATTACCTCCTTCAGTTGATGTAGCCAGTGACTGGTGGACTCCCTCCTAGGCCCTCAGCGCCATTTGTAGTTCCACCTTCCTGGTGGTCTTCTTGACCTGGAAGTCCCCTCTCCTTTCAGAACTCCCTGAGCAGGTCTAGCTCCGACTCTATACATGTGGAGGTGGATTCAGGAACAACAGTCAGAGAGAACATTTTGAAAAATCAAAAACGCTAATCAGGGATATTTTAAACTCAACTTTGTCTTAGATTATTTTTTGTGGGGTAATTGTACAACACAAAAGTACTGTAAAGCACTGCACAAACACAAGTCCAAACCCTCATTGTTGAACACCAGTGTTATAAGTTGAGTCAGTAGTTAAGGGGTGAAACCATTCTCAAGCAGCAACCACAATCACTGTTTTCCTTAGGGTGAAGTCACAAGCAAACACTAAGTTAATATGTGCTCAACCCTCGAGTAGCTTGTCATGCTTAACTAAGAGGCAATGCATAAAGTATTTGTGCTATACTTCAAACCTGTAACAAAGTGAAAACACACCACAATAGTGTCCCATACCAGTATAGAAAATTAGAGTAATTTTTTACTAAACAAAACAAGACCAAAACTACAAAAATGCAATCAGTAAAACCAGAAATATTCAATTTAAAGATTTTAGGAAAAATAGTGCCAATAAAGGGACAACTGTGGATATCTGGTAATGCCAGACTGGGACTAGGGCCTAGATGTAGGTAATAGCAATTTACCGAATGGTAAATACCGAATTTTACAGATTCGGTATTCACTATTCGGTAATTGCTATGTAGGTAAAATATTCGGTAAAAATACCGAATCTGTAAGATTCGGTAATTACCGATTCTGTAATTACAGAATCAGTATTTGCCATTGATTCCTATGGGCCTTGAAGCCCATAGGAATCAATGGCAAATACCGATTCTGTAATTACAGAATCGGTAAAATTACCGATTTTGCAAGGGTGACAGGGTGTCACTTTGACACCCTCTGGCACCCCTGTTTCTGGCTTGTGTGCGATGTGACACACAGACATGCCCTTAGGGCATGTCTGTGTGCCACATGGCACAGGTGTACATGCACAGATGTGCATGTACACTGGAAATCGTTATTTACCATGGAATAGTATTCCATGGTAAATAACGATTCAGTAAGGGCCTGTGGCACTGATTACAGTGCCACCTACATCTTGATTTACAGAATCGGTAAATTTACTGATTCGGTATTTTACTGATTCTGTATATTTACCGAATCGGTAAATATACCGATTCTGTAAATTAAATGCCCCCTACATCTGAAAAGCCAAATACCGGTCGGAAACGGCCGAAATCGGCCGTTTCCGACCGGTATTAAGGCTCCTACATCTGGCCCTTAGTCACAAGTTCAAGCCAACTGCTATGGAGTGAAGGCCAGCTAGAGGGACCTGGTTTGATCCCACTAAACCAAGTACCTTCAGTAATGCTTTATAGAGACTTGTGAGTATACGCATCAAAGATGCTTCACGCAACTAAAACTATGGATCGGTTCCAAGATACAGCAAGATTGTGGAGCAAGGTCCTGTTGTGAAGTTGTAGAAGAGCCAGCTGATAAGGACTTGCAATGCAACATCTGTAGTCGGGGATGCAATGCGCTGTCGGGGTGATGTGTTGGTTCCGAGGACCTCTGATACTGTGATGAGGAGTCTAGCATCTTCATCGAAGCTGCTTTCATTGGGGGATGCAAGGGTCTGCGCTGAAGGATGCAGTGCACAGCATTGGTTCCAATGGGGTGATGGGCTGCGATGTGATGTCTGTTCTTTCAGGTGATTATGATCCACGCAGCAGCAGTGATGCACTGGTTCTTCTCGGGGCTGCAGATACATTGGTTCCCCTGGTTCCACAGATGCTGGCAGAGGACTAGGGTGGGTCCACTTGGCAGGGTAGACTCACAAATGGCAGAGTCCAGATGCAGGCGCAGTGTTGTTGGAACCTTCTTTACCTGAGGCTCAAGTAGGAGGCCAGCCAAATAGCC
The DNA here is from genome assembly GCF_964263255.1 of Lissotriton vulgaris. Taxonomy (NCBI): domain Eukaryota; kingdom Metazoa; phylum Chordata; class Amphibia; order Caudata; family Salamandridae; genus Lissotriton; species Lissotriton vulgaris. The sequence continues at coordinate 656,905,818 of NC_141695.1, forward strand.
CTTGGATTCACTCTGAGCTTCTTTGTTAAAGAGATGTAGGTTCAGTCCTTCTCACCCAGGCAGGATGACAGCAGGTAGCATGTCATCACATCAAGCAGCAGCACAGACAGACACTAGTCCAGCCAAGTGCAGTCCAGCATATTTACCGTCCTTCAGAAGAACAGCAGTCTTTCTTCCTGTCAGAATATCGACAGGTCAAGAAGAGTACTGAAGTGGTGGTGTCTGATGTCCAGTTCTTATACCTACTATTTATACCTAGATGTGCCTTTGAAGAGGGGGAGAGGCCTCTAGAGGTGTCCCTTTGAAGTCTCCATGTATCCTGCCTCCTCTGCCCTCTGTCCTGGATCCAGACCAACTAAAGGGTGTATGTTGCCCCTTGTGTGAAGGTAGGAACCAGCCTATTCAAGTGTAAGTGGGACTGTGTCCATCTCCTCCCTCTCATCCAACCAGTGATGACTCAACCAGAACACACTTAAGCTCCCTATTGTTTATGCCTGTCTAGGAGTGTTTGAACAGGAAATCTTGGCTGGCTGAGGTATGCACCTAGGCCAGAGAGGAACCAGCACTCTACTCAGGGTAAGTTAGATACACACTAAAAGATAACCTGTGCTCACCCTATGGTAGCTTGGCACAGAACAGCCAGGCTTAAAATAGCAATGTGTAAACTATTTAAGAAACACACACATAATCACACAAACACACACAATGAATATACCACAAAAAGACTCCACACAGGGTTAGAAAAATGGATCATACTTATCTGAGCAAAATGAGACCAAACTGACAAAAATCCAATCAGTAGAAGTTAAGTTATCAATTTTTAAAGATTAAATGCAAACTTAGTGCTTGGAACTCACTAGCTGTCATAAGGTTACTTGACATCACAAGGGACCAGTGCAAATCCAAAAATGAAGGCCAGCCGTGAAGGAAGGCAGGCTGGTTACAGGACCCACACAGTGCCTGCTAAGAAAGTACCTTGAATGGAGCTAAGCGTCACCATGAGGACACGATGCGTCAAACTTTTCCATGTCATCAAACTTTGCTTAAGTGAAAGCAATATGTTGTTGTTAAGCTGCACAGAGCATCGTCATTAGGCCACATAAGCTGGAGAACGAGTGTCATCTAACAGCCTGTGTGCCGCCGTCAAAGGGTAATGCATTGATTCCGATCGGCACTGTGGTGAGAATATGTCGGTTTTGTGAAAAACAGCTTGCAAAACCCACTTCTGAGGCCCAGAACTTGGAGAGGGCCCCTCAGGCAAGAGTAGGACTCACAGAAGGCAGATTCCAGAAGCACCAGCAGAATTTCAGGAAGTGTTTTGTATCCCTGAGACTTCAGAAAACATGAGGCAAGCCAGCAAGGCCTTGGAGATCATTTGGAGGGAAGGCAGAGCCCAGCTCTCCTTCTGCAGAGTCAGGGAGCAGCAGGCAGCAGAGCAACAATCAGAAAAGCAGTCCTGCCAGAAAAGAAGTCTGTGAGTCCTTTAAAGTGACGAGGAGGTGTGGGAAATTCCCACACGGGATCCTGTGGGTGCTCCTGTGGAGGTGGCTACCTCGGTTTCTTCAAAAAAAATATATACTCAAATTCAACAATTCAATTGATTCATCAAGATTTTAATCCAAGGAGTCATATATTTATATTAATATAGACTGTATGATAAGATTCAATTCATTATTCATCACAGACAATTTTGAATGCCAATGTCCCTATGCATTTCCGGACAAAAGTCCCTTCATCAGGGTATAGGGTTGATCTGTGGAGGAAATAGACACTGTTTTAGGAAGGGGACTCTTCCCTCAACACTAAAAAGAAAGTGACTAGAAAATAAAGTGACTAGAACATGAGATTTGCGGGTGATAAGTGACAAGGGAAAAATAACGGAGGGCAAGTGGGAAATTGTGCTGAAGCTTTCGTCTATGACGTGAGGAAACACCGTGGTGGGGCCGGAGACGGGCTAGTGGAACAGGAAAACTATGTGCATCACAAAGACGTAAAAAGACAGTCGGAATCCCCAAAGAAAACCCTGTTAGTGCGCATACCTTGTGTGACACTGTGTAATCGGAACCGATATTTCAGAGAATGGTTCTTACCCAAAATGTCCTGGGTGCAGCGTTCAGTGACGGTTACGAACTCAATGGCATGGGGTGCCGGAGTACGGAAGAAATTAGTACAAAGGCATAGATAACGGACCAAGTGGAGCAGTGACATAAAGAAAAGACTATGAGCAAAGTTATCGTGAGTTATGTCGGAGAGAAATATACAGTTATGAAAACGACCCGAGGGTTCCTTATAGTGATATAATGTGACCCGAAAACGTGTCCATTGGGAGCAAGATTACCTAAGTAAACGAAAAAGTAGAGTGATGGAGTGCGAGAAAGAAATATAATCCGGCCGGTGTCGGCCATGTTGGATAAGGGAAGCTTCAGAAAATAGACAGTACCTGGGAAGATGATAATTACAGAGTTCAAAGTTAACACTGAACAGTATTCAATTCAATATTTCCTTAAGAAAGTAAAGGGAGGAATATGAAAAATATAAGGGGAGGAATATGAAAAAAACCAGAAACAGTAACAATATTAAAGAAAGAGCAGGGATAGAGGAAAATGAAGCCTTTTGACTGGGGCGGAAAAAACCTTTAACTAAGGAGAAATAATAGGAACCAGTAGAGTGAGGATACATAAAAACAAAAGTACTGCAAGAAAACAAATCTTGGGTGGAAGGAAACATAAAGGGTTGACAGAAAATACAGGTATGGTGAACAGAAAGCATGAGCATGTTTTTAAAGGAAGCAACTATATTCAATCCGTTCATTAAGTCCTTTTGGTTGACATGATTCCAACAATTTGATCCAGAAGAGTTCACGTTGTAATAATCTCTTGCGATTATCGACACCCGATCTCACTGGGACAACCTCTAGTACAAGGAACCTTAGTTGGCTGATGTTGTGCTGGGCAGATATAAAATGAGCAGCTAAAGGAGATTTCAGATTCTTGTTCCTTATACTGCTTTTGTGTTCCGTTAAGCAGACTTTGAGTTTCCTTTCAGTCTTTCCCACATAGGGTAAGCCACAAGGGCACTTCAGCAGGTACACCAAGTTCATAGAGTCACAGGTAGCATTGGTTTTAAGTTTGATTTGTTTGCCAGATAAAGGATGGTTCGTAGAGTTGCCTCTGATTATATTATTGCAGTGGCTGCAGTTGTGACATGGTTTAGTACCAGAAAAAACAGAGTCTGATGGTTTAGGTTTAATTTCCAGCATGTTTTTCATATTATTCGCTCTTTGGTAGGCGAACAATGGAGTACAGTTGAAAATGCCTTCAAAATCTGGTTCGAGTTGTATCATTTGCCAGTTGCGTAAAATGATATTTTTGATCGTTGGACTTCTTGAAGAATATTTGGACACAAATACTGGTCTTTCAGTTTTGCGTAAATTGGGAGTTACGGTGTCAGTCTCTCTGCTGTTCAGGAGTTAGAGTGGAAGAAACAATTACTCCTTCCACAGACCCATCTTTCTCCCTGGAGTCCAAGTGGTCAGGGAGAGATTCACTCTCCTTTTCCTCTTCTCCATCTCTGATAAACAGCATGTGGTGCCCAGACCTCTCAAAGTGTGGTTTGAGGTGATTTACCTGCAGCACCCTTTGGGGTTGCCTATGTGTCTTGAGGTGCACAGGTATGTCACCTCACCCTTTCTTTCAATCACCTCATATGGCTCATTTTAGAAGTCCTGGAAGGCCTTGGGCTCTACCTGCTGCATCACCCACACTTTCTGACCAGGCTGAAGTTCCACAATTATAGAATTTTTGTCATAACAGGCCTTCATGTTTTTCTGGCTGGTTTCAAGGTTAATGGAAGCTTGTTTCCATAACTTAGCTATCTGACTTCTGAAGGCCAGCATGTTGCTTACTATATCCTGGGATACCTTCCTGCGAGCTTGCTCCCACCTTTATTTGACCAGACTTAGAGGAGGTTTCTGACTGGGTGCCCATACAGCAGTTCAAAGGGGCCGAAATCCACTCCTCTCTCTGGCCCCTCTCTGTAAGCAAACAACAGGCATGGTAAGAGGATATCCCACTTTTTCCTCAGGGCTTCAGGCAGGCTTCTGATTATGCCTTTCAGGGTCTCGTTAAACCTCTCAACAACCAATTGTTTTGTGGATGGCAAGGGATGGAGAACCTGTATGTTACTGCACACTTTTCTTTTTTTTAAATATTTTATTTTTGCAATTTTCATTACATATGCAACCAAAAAACAAAGGTATTGGCTTCTCTGTGGGCGTACATGTTATAAGTAGTTAAAGTAGCAGTGTACACTAATCGGCACAAATCGACACAAATCCAGACATTAGTATGCTCACATTTCAATTAGCAAAATATCATGATACAGAAAAGGATATCAGTCAACATTCATGGTGAGCAAATAAGATGTCAATGGACCACATATGTCACAAGGCTTAGAGTCGCTAGGTAGTTCTTCAGCGTAGAAAGTAAGTTGGTCCCAGCAGTACACCAAATCCTGCAGCCATTGCTTATGTGTCGGTGTGGGTCTGCCACCCCAATGTATAGCAACCCTTCACTTAGCCAACAGCAGCGCTACAGCCACCTATCTTCTAACAGGAGCTTGTATAGTGGAAACAAGCCCCAATAAACACATTTGCGGAGTACATGCCACGGGTGTCCCCACCATCTCCGTCAGACTCCGTGTGACCTGCATCCAGAATTCTTCAACCTTCGGACAGGTCCAGGCCAAATGTTGAAAATCTGCATTAAGTGCTTTACACCTGACACAACTGGCAGATTCCCGCAATCCAAATTTATATAGAAAAACAGGCGTATAATACGCTTGATGGAAATATTTAAAATGGATCAGTTTAAGATTACCATTGGCAGTTAGCTGTTCTGTCATTTTGCAACTTTCATGCCATTCATCATCAGACAGTGGGTCAGAGAGAATTGCATTCCATTTAGCCAGCGATCCACCCCCGTGATTATCCCCTCTCTCTGCAAGGTGTGATATAATCATATAATACGTTGGGATTTCGGTTGAATCGTATAGATGAGTTGTAGTGCATCTAGTGTCAGTGGAACTGCTGGAAATTGTGGGTATAGCGTGCGTATAGCGCCACACAATCTAGTGTATATGAATACCCGCATTGCAGCATATTTACCCGCCCCCTAGGAATTCTGTGACCTGCACAAATTTCCCATTCGGAAACACATCCCCCATCGTGTGTCCCGCTATCTCATGAAGGACTTGGAGCGCACCAGCTTCACCAGATACTGAGATTGAGGAGTGGTACAAGAGTGGCATGTTCGGTGCATAGAGTGGAAGCCTCTGTGCTTGCTTCCCGAGTTCCTGCCATGCACTAACTGTGCATTGCACCATATCTATTTCCCCTCTCTTGAATACTGAATGGGTGTTCACAATCATCGCCTGGAAAGGGATTGAATGCACGGCTCCTGCCTCCACCGCCACATGCAGAATATAAGCCGGGGCTTGCTGCCAATAGTAGGCATAGTGAGCCTGCACGCAGAGATAGTACAACTGCAAATCTGGAGCAATATGATCAACGCTTCTTGCAGAGTGGCTGGCAGAAGTTTTTCCTAATATGCCTCGAGGTACATCTCATGCAGACAGGGTGCCAGTAAGTCAATGTATTCATTATAAAACTCGGCTGGCAAATCATCTGTGTCTGTAGCTTTCCCATTTGGTAATGCAATTATAGAATCCCGTATTTCATCTATCGTTAGTTGATGCATCAAGAAATCTTGCTGTATTCACGAAAGCCAGGCCAGCGTGATATCATCTAAGTAACGCACAATGTCTGCTTCCCCCTGATTTAATAAAGAGGAAGATTGTAGAAGCCATTGAAACTGCAGGGACATGTGTGTGGGTATGTTCATACTGAGCAAAACAGGGGAGCGACCTGATAGTGTCTTGGGCAAATGTTGAATAGCAGTGGTCCATGTATTTACATTAGGTGTTGCTAACCAGAAATCGAGACGCGACCGGGATTGATGCACATATGAGTGACATGTGCCCTCCTTTAAGCAAGGGTGCCGCAGCCTCCATATATCCAACCGTCCCAAGTCCCTCATACCATTAGTAACAGAGATCACTGCTTTTTTAATCGTGAACCCTGCAAATGTCATGCGATCATCTTCCGGTACCAATACAACATTAAAATCCCCCCCACAGTCAATGGCAGAAGGAGTGAATTTGTGTATTTTACCCCATAACGTCTCATAAAAACCTGGGTCGTCTACATTAGGCCTATAGAGATTTGCAATTGTCACCCGCGTACCACACAATATTCCCTGCACCAGGATATTTCTTCCCATAACATCCTCTTCAACATGAGTTTCAAAAGGGATACCTTTCTTGATCAATATCATTACACCCCTCGCGAAGGAGGAGTAGGAAGATGCTAGTCACACTCCAGCCCACCTAGCGGCCCCTGCTTCTGCTGCATGCTTGGTAAGATGGGTTTCCTGCAACAATGCTACGTGAACATTGTGGCGGTCTAAATATTTTCTTAGGCTTGTTAAGGCCACTAACATTCCATGTCAACCATGATATAGTATTATTCTTAACCTCTGCCCTTCTGCTTATTGTCTAGTGTGTTAGCCTGCCACTAGGTATTGCCCAATCCCACACATGCAATTGTCAACCCCAACTATGTGCCCAACTCATCGTTATATGTGTATAGTTCCCCAACTGTCCCTCCCTCCCACTTCAGCATCCCAATTATGCTAAGGAACCCATGGTGAAAAACAAACTCACAATAATGCAACAGCATGTTATACATCAAGAGCAAAGCACACCATGGTGGTGCCCAAAACAACGTAAATCAATGTGGGGTACTTTCTCAAGGGTGGGTCGCCAGTAGCCGCCATCCCCCGAGACAGAGCTAGAGGGGGTCAAGGTATGTGTGAGATCTGCCCCATCCAGGGATAATGATCAACAGCATTGCATAGTCAAACAAGAAATGTTGCAGTTTGGAATATTACAATACAAGAACATTATGAAGGTCAAAACCCCAGAGTTCACATGAGCACATAGATAGTGGGTTTGATATAAATACATGTGAGCAGCAATTAGCAACACATTAACAATTGTCTCCTCAATCAGCTACGATGACAATCCAGTCCCCTTATGTGCAGCAGTTTATAATGTGCAATGCCAGCATTTCACCATTATTAAATAGCTCATGTGTTCAGCCCTCAGTGTCTGCATTATCGCCAGCCTCCTGTGATGTCTTGTGCTTCTAGAGTTGTCATACATACTGTGAGGCGTCTTTGGGGCTGTGAAGACCTTGGCCTTTCCTTTGTGCTGGATTTGGAGGCATGCCGGGTACAGCATTGCATATTGAATCTTCACAGACTGCAGCTTCTTTTTCACTGGATGAAATTCTCGCCTTGCCTGCTGCACCTTCACTGTAAAATCCGGAAACAGAGCAATTTGCATACCTTGATAGGAAGTAGTGCCTTTTTCTCTGGCTAGACGTAGCGCCACATCCTGGTCACGATAATTGAGCAGACGGCCAATAATGGAGCACGGCGGTGCCCCAGGCTTGGGCGCCAGGGGTCTGTGCTCACGTTCCACGACTATCATGGCTTAAAAGTGCCCCACCCTAAGCATGTCTTTCAACAGGTTCTCTCTATATAGTTCCATGGTGCCCATATTCATTGACTCAGGCACCCTGTCATCCGTAAATTGTTGCAGCGCAGATCTGGCTTCAAGATCTTCATTCTTAGCCTGTATTACTGCCAAGAGGTTTTCCACACAACAGCGGGATGCACTGACCACCTCCATCTGGTCTTCAGTAGTAGAGATACGCTGTTCTGCCTCAGATAGTCTTGATCCATGTTTGTCTAATTTCGCCAACATGTTATCCATCTGCAGATTAAGATTATCAATCTTATATCTATCTCCTGCAAACTGTGTTGCAAAGTGAGCATCATGCGCACCAGTCTGCTGCCAGCACCTGCACCGAACTCCAATTCAGTGTCCGAAGTTGCAGGTGCTTCAGATTTTGTGAGGCGCCAAGTTTCAAAGTTACGTTTAGCCTGTTGCTTGTCTGTTTTGCCCATGTTGTCCGCTGTTCGTGCATGCGGCGTGGCAGCACCACCGAGGTGATAACGTTGACTTAGCAATGCACCTCTATCATGGGGAGTCTTGCAGGCCACCCTCACCAGCACTCACACAGCTAACGCAATTCGGCAGATAGATGACCACTATGCAAGTGCCTATGTGCTGATGCACCACAGCCTGAAGAACAAGGTATTTTGCTGGCAATCCGGCAAAGGTTGTCCCTGTATACTGTTTCACAAGCCGTCCTGCAGTGCCGTATCTCAGCCAAGCGGTCACCCATGCCTCACAAAGGATCGTAATTAGGCTATGGAGCGCACTTCCATCCTCTGTCCCAGTGCCCCGCCGCAAGCATGTGTAGGTGCTCTTCATGCACTGCCAGCAGTCACCCGACCATCCACAAGGCACAGTGCTCACCAGGGAGGAGCTATATGATAGGCTACACACCGCCTCATTAGGTCCAAGCAGCAATGATGAGTGTACACATGTGTAAACGGTACTTACAGTGAGTCAGGCGAGCAGCTAGTAATGCAGCAACAGTGACCCGTCTCCCACCAGCACCAGCAGTAGCAGTTGAGGCAGATTGGTGGGTAATAAAATCCAGTTGATTAGCGGTAAAAGTTAATATAGAAATCCTGTAATCATTCTGTTCTAGTCAAATGCCAATATCAGCGGTGTCACCATTGACTCCCCACACTATGATGCACAGGGCGTTCCCCACAGAGCCGGGCGAATAGTCTTAGAAGGGACCACAGAAGGCTGGGACGAAAAAGGCGTCATGGACATATCTGGTCACCACGGTGCCCGCAGTAGTGTCCCTCATTCCCGGTTACAGCCGCTGGGCCAACACTGTTGGTTGAACTTCAGAAGGACCACCCGGCTGGTATTATTTGAGGGTGGGCGGCAAATTACGCTCCACTCGCGTAATTTGCCAAATTTCACAAATTCCATCTTCCACACGGAACGTAGAATTGCTGAAAAATTTCACGATCCATACCGTAGCAGAATTCTGAGCACGGTGAGTAGAGGTATTGCACAAAACCGTGGCATCTTCTTGGATAAATATGCAGGGCAGGATTTATTCTGGCACAATGCTCCTGTCACAAAAATTAAACCTCAACAGGAATCACTTACAGATATAAATAAAGCAGGTGCCCGAGTTGAAGCACAAATTCAGTAACACACTAATGAGCCCAAAAAGTTTGTGAGCACGGTCAATGCTGGGCATGTGTTCTTTCTCCCCACAAAATTTAGCTGTGATCCTTGATGGAGGTCCTTGGATCCATTACTTTCTCGAGAGCAATCCCTGTGTAGTTCCTGTGACCAGGAGTTTCTTTCTCTTAATCTGCTGCTCTGATCTGTCTCTGACCTTTTATAAACAAGAGGCATGTGAACTCGCATCGAAGCCCCGCCCATTTGGCTCCACCCCACATACGCTAGCAGTATGCAATGTCTTCCCGCACTGTACTCACTATGATTGACAGCTCACTTAAGGAACCCTGGCGCCTTTTGACGCGGTGGTAAAGTTACAGACACACATGGTCACTGGAGACAACTCTTCTGGCACGCGGCTGTAGTATAGGAAAGGCACTATATATTTACCCTACGAGGTAGCACTTACTGATGAGCCAGTAGTACTCCAGTTGAGTAGAGGTATTGCACAAAACGGTGGCATCTTCTTGGATAAATATATGCTGGGCAGGATTCATTCTGGCATGATGCTCCTGTCACATAAATGTATTCTACGAGCTCGCGGAATTCCACGTGCTCGCGGAGTTTTTTTGCCGTTTCGCATAACTTTGCGTAGCTCGACTACGCAAATTCCGTCCACCCCTAGTATTAATGCTGTAATACCACGAGGCAGTATGACCGTTGGTGGCTGTTTTTGCCTCAGGCCGCTATATACCAGTACTACAACACCGGGGCTCGTGATGCCGCGTATCAGAGGGCTATGGCATACACAATGAGAGCCTTTTCACTGCTCCGCTATGCCATGCTTGCAGCCGAAGCTTTGTTGTAGTCGAGCTGTGCTGCCAGCACACACGGATGTGTTAGGCAGAAGGCGACCCTGCACCACACGGCATTCCCCGCCAACAGCTCAGGTTGGTGGAACGTGCTCAGCCCAGCAGCAACCTCTTACCGCATCTCTGCAAGGAGATAGGAGATGCGCTGAGGTGTCACCTCTTGTCCGACAGCAGATCACAGGGGAACAGCTCCATCAAGCTCCCAGCCGAGCTCGTACCTTCACAACATCATTCGTCCACGTCTGTCCCGTGGGAGCCACCATCTTGTGGAATAAATGTGTCCACAGATAATAACTCACAACAGGCTCCTAGAGCGACGCATGACCCAGCAAAGTGTTCCTCTTTTTTAGTGCAGCCCAGATATTATCTTTATTACACTGGATGGTGGCAATTTAAGCAGGATATTTGCCGGATTGATACCTTGACCGGCAGAGCAGCACTAAGGTGGGGTCATCTTGCATCGGGCTCTCTAGCACCCCACATGTTACTTCACACTTATTTCACATTGACTGCATGAAGTTTGTACCACTGTCAGCCACAACTTTTTTGGGGAAACAATTTGGGTAAAAATCTACATCAGGGCCTTTGTCCCTGCGGGTGCAGTAGTAGTCCTCAGAGGGATTGCCTCTGAGTACCTAGTAGCATGTTCCACCAGAACCCGGAGGAGCCTGTTGCCTGATGCAGTCTGGGGATCCATAGGCCCTACAATGTTGATATCCAAAGTCTTAAAGGGGGTTGCTAACAAAAGCCAAAGGATTAAGAGGAGGCTTAAGCCTCTGCCCTGTCTTCCCACTGGCTTGGCAGGTAATGCAAGTCCTACAGAACGCATCTGAGGAATTCTTGATCCTAGGCCAATAGAAGTGGGGGACAAGCCTTGCAAAGATCCTGTCTTTGTCTAGGTCCCATGCCAGCGGAATGTTGTGATCCAGCTCCAGTAGGAAGGCCCTGTAGCATTAGGAGATCACTAGGGCTCCTTATGACCCATGCCCAGGATTCATAGGCTCACTGTACAGGAGGTTGTCCTTCCAATAAATGTGGTGACTACTAGAAGCATCCACAACTTGATCATTTGGGGTGACACATTAACTATACTTTGTAGCATTAAGGGCACATTGATCTTAGTAACCATGTCACTGTCACCCAAAGACACTAGAGTAACCCCTATAAACTCCCCACTTTCATTGAGAAAAAACCCTTTCCGCAACACTACCCTAGCCACCCATGGAATCTTTCCTCCAGTGAGAGGTGGTACTCTTTTTTGGACACTGGGGATCCCCCTTGTAGTGTCCATACTCTTAGCACTCATAGCACCTGATGGGCTTGGACTGCTAACCTTTGTCATGGTAAGTTTTCTTCTGGTTGCTAGTTTGTGAATGCATACCAGACTCTTTAGTTTAGGGGACTTTAAAGAACTCAGCCTTTTTATCTCCATCCTCTATCTTCTGGTGGGAACCTGATCACCCATTTGGGAGTTCTCTCAGATACCGTTTTGGGCACTCTGATGCTGACCCAGAGATCCAGCTCTTCAGCAAGCTTTCTGGAGTCAGCAAGCTTGTTGTTATCAACTGGGTTTTGGCACAGCTCTGGAAAACAAGTATCAAGAATTTGCTCCTTCAAAAATTAGTTGTATGTCCCTTCATAATCATTAACTTTTCTGCCCCTCATCTAGCCCTTCAGTGCCTTACTAGCATAGCATAAGTAATATACCTATGTTTGTGTAGAGAGTTTGTGACTGGCCCTGACCGTTGCTCGTACGTCTCAGCTGTCTACCCAAACGTACTTACTAAAATGGTCTTCATGGTAGTCTAGTTGGTCTGGTCTCCCACCTCTAGTGTGAGGAATGTGTCCCTCCCCACTGTGGGTATGTAGTGCCAAAGACTACCCCCCAGAACTCCTCTGGGACCCTGTGCACTTTCAAAGCCGCTTCATAGGCTGCCAACCAATTATCTATGTCATCCCCAACTACATAGTTTTGCACCATATATTTTGGGATTTGAAAACTGGACTCGTGCAGACACTGTAGGTATGCTGCCAACAATATTGTTGTTGCGGTACTACACTTTGAGGGCTCCTACATCTGGGTCTCTGAGACTCAGCTTATTGTTCATCTTCCTTTGCTCCAAGGCTAGCCTCTTCTCCTCTAGAGAAGGCCTGGGTGTACAATTCTGCACCGCTAATGGAGTTTGCAGAGTTTTGCCCCAAAACTCCATGCAGCGGGGTGGAGTGGAGGTTTTCCTCTCTTGTGGCTTGCCAATTTTACGTTGGTGAGAGCGATCAGGGAAAATCCAACGCTTTGATCACCTCCAGGAGATATTTCTCACTGCAGGTGGTTATCACTCATGTTGAGTAACCTGCCGCTGGCATTGAGGAGGAAGCTGTCACTCGAGCTGTACATCGACTTGAGTGGAAGAAAGAAGCTGTGCCCTCTTTCACTGTGTGTGGTGCTGGTCATGCTGATTTTACAGCCTGGGACAATCATCTGGCACTAAAAATCACCACGAGTAGTGCAACTTCCCTCATTCTGCCACTTGTGGAGTTCCACAGATCACAGCAGAGGTTTTGTGTCACTTTGTGGTGTTCCACATATCAGAACTCTGCAAACTCTGCCTGGTCCTACTTTTGAGCTTGCTTCTTTTCAAGCTTAGCAATGGCTTGCTCCCTGTCAAACTTGGCAAGCACTAGTTTGAGTTTCCTCGCCTCCTTCTATTCTGCTAGCTCCTCAGGGGACAAGCTTTTTGAAGATACACTGTTGCCAGGTCTAGAATAGGCTGCTAGTCCTGGTAGAAAATTGCCCCCCTTTTGTAGGCTGCATGACAAGATCCTATGCCAGGTTGTAGGCTGCATGACAAGATCCTCTGACAGGTTCCGCTCTGACTTTCCTCAGACACAGATCTATCCGCCCCATCCACTTCTCTTTCTGGATGGGCCTCTACCTATGCTCTCAAGGCTTTCTGAAAGCTGTGGCTTCTTGGCACTTCCTATGTGGAGCAACCTCTCCTGGCAGAACCCTTTTGGCTGGGCCACTGTGCCTGCCTCCAGGTTGGCCAGCTCAAATTCACATTGACAGGTAGAACCACAGACACTGCAGGGAAAATGGGACTTGGGCAAAAGGACTTTGGAAAAATCAAAAGATGTAAGAACAGGGAGAATTGAAAAGGGCTCAATTTGGTCTAAGTATAGAGTAGAAGTAAACAACGAGTTACCATAAAGTATTGTGCAAACACAAGTCCTATTCTCATCACTGGTCACCAGTTTTAGAACTCTGATTTCTGGTTGGCTGAGGTATGCACTAAGTCCAGGCAGGAACCACCATTCTAGTCAGGGTAAGCTAGATACAAACTAAAGGATCACCCACTTCTAGTTTGGCACAGAGCAGTCAGGATTATCTGAAGCGGAATGTGTGAAGTGTTTGGGCAAAATACACAGTAACACAATGAATGCACCACAAAAAAACTCAAAACGTTTAGAAAAATAGAGAATATTTATCTGAGCAAAATGAGAGCAACACAGCAAAAATTCAATCAGTAGAAGTTGGGATGTGAATTTTTAAAGATTACATGCAAAAATAGTGTTTAGTAGACACTAGAGGTCAAAAGGTTACTTGGAGTTGCGATTGACCAGCGCAAATCCAAAGTTAAGGCCAACCACGATGGAGGGCAGGCCAGCTACAGGACCAGTGCAGAACCCACTGAGAAAGTAACTTGGATGGAGCAAAGTGTTGACGCTGAGGGTACGATGCATCAATCTTTTCTACACAGTCAAATCACTGCATTGTCGTTGAGCTTTGCTGAAGTTAAGGCAATGCATCATCATCAGACCTGCAGGCTGTAGAACCGCTGTTGTCATACAGCCTCTACATCGGCGTCGAAGGGTGATGCGTCGGTTCCAATTGGACCAATGGTGACAATGCGTTTCTTTTATAGAAAACAGCTGCAGAATCCACTTCTGAGGTCCAGAACTTGGAGAGAGTACCTCAGGCAAGGTTAGGATTCACAGAAGGCAGAGTCCAGCAGCACCAGCAGAATTGCAAGAAGTCATTTGCATCCATGAGACTTCAGAAAACAGTAGTAAAGCAACAGGGCATTAAGCAGAAAAGCAATTCTTTCAAAAATCAGTGCAGTTGAGTCCTTTAAGCAGCACAGCAGACCTTCCAACAGAGGCTCAGTTCAAGGTCCATAAGTATCTAATTTTAGGGGGTCAGAGACCCAGTACGTATTTCCAAAAGTGCCTTTGATGCAGGGGGTGAATTAAAATCAGCTCTCTAAAAAGCACAAAGATCCCTTTCAACCTGGTCCTGTGTGCCAGGCTATCTGAGGAGGTAAATCTGTGCTTTCTTTGTGGACAGGAAACTACCTATGGAAATGTGTCAGCCCCTCCTATTCCTCTCTGCCCAGGAAGGCCCATCAGAATGCAGATGAATGCAAATGAGTGCTCAGCATGCAGATGAGCCTCACCTTTTTGTGTTTGTGGCTGTCTAGAGGGAATGCACAAAATTTAGCTGTCACACATCCCAGACATGCATTGGAGACAGGCTGTCAGGCATAAAGATCAGTATGTACAGAGAAATGTCTACTTTCTAAAAGTAAAAGACGCATAATTGATGGACGGAATGCAGAACAAATCAAATCATTCAGCCCCAGTCAAGAGATCTGGGTTAAATTCATCATTCTTTTGCTCACCACGCATCCCAGTTGGGACCTGGCCATATGCAAATCAGTCTTGACCCTGTGCCTCATGGGAACAGTCCAGCCCTAACTGCCAAGCCAGGACCTCCTTGGACCCAACACAAGCATCTTAGGACCGGTTTCGGGGTTTTATCCCTCATCAGCCAGGTTAGCTTGAGTGCAGTGGCAAAGTAAGCCCGGTCCCACGTCTTGGGATACCCAGCGCACTTAGGGCGAGAAAGCAAAATACACACAATTGATGTACGGAATTAAGAACAAATCAAAACATTCACCCCAAGTTAAATCCATCATTATTTTGCTCACCATGCCACCCGAGTTTGGACCTGGCCATATGCAACTCAGTCCTGACCCTGTGCCTCATGTGAACAGTCCAGCCCGTACTGTCAAACCAGGTCCTCTCTGGACCTGAAACAAGCATCCTAGGACCAGTTTCATGGTTCAGGATAGCTTGAATCCAGTGGCACAGTGAACCCGGGACCCACATCTGGGCATACCCGGTGCACTTAGGGCAAGAAAGAAAAAGACACACAATTGATGGACGGAATGCAGAACAAATAAAAAAATTCACCCCCAGTCAAGAGATCTGAGTTAAATCCATCATTCCTTTGCTCACCATGCCACCCCAGTTTGGATCTGGCCTTATGCAAAGCAGTCTTGACCCTGTGTCTCATGGGAACAGTCCAGCCCAAACTGCCTAGTCAGGTCCTCCCTGGACCAGAAACAAGCATCCTAAGACCGGTTTGGGGGTTTCATCCCTCATCAGTCAGGATAGCTTGAATCCAGTGGCACACTGAGCTCAGAACTCATGTCTGGGCATACCCGGTGCACTTAGGACAAGAAAGTAAAAGACACATGTTAGTAATGGGGATCCCTGTTTGGTAATGGCTGGCGCCAATGTCCAAATAGGGACCCTTCTTCCTAAGTCAGGGTAAGAGGGCTATCCCCTTTGGTAACCCCTGCTCAACCCTGTGTTAACATAGCACGAGCAGTTAGGCCTATCTCAGAGGCAGTGTGTGAAGC
The DNA here is from genome assembly GCF_964263255.1 of Lissotriton vulgaris. Classification (NCBI taxonomy): domain Eukaryota; kingdom Metazoa; phylum Chordata; class Amphibia; order Caudata; family Salamandridae; genus Lissotriton; species Lissotriton vulgaris. The sequence goes on from NC_141695.1 coordinate 656,921,635, forward strand.
ATTTATGACCATGCAGAATAAGGCAGTAGCGACACCACAAAAGGTCACAACTCAAGTAGGTATGTAAAAATAGTATCTTTATCTAAAGTTTAACTCAAGAATCTCAAAGCCTTTCAACAAGCTACAATGCACATAAATCAGTAGGGACTTAAGTGCACTAATATATTCACCAGAAGGTGGCACTGACTGAGTTAAAGGCCGGGGCCTACGCAGCCCGTTTCGCACCAGGTACCTGCTGTGGGAAGGGGACACAGCACACAGTTTCTCGAAGAAGAAGAGACGGTGACAGGCGGACTCCCAGCGACCACAAGTCTTGGCTGCAGTGGTACGCAGCATGCACCCACAATGAGTTGGGCACTCGGGGCAGGCGGGCTCTCAGTGGCAGAAGCACGCGGCTGAGGAGGCCTAGGCTGGTGGTGGAGATGACTCTTGTGGTGCAGCTCTGTGGTGGGCTCACAGCATCAACAGCTCTCTCTTAGCTGCGGTGGCCCACGAGACAATAGCGACAATCTTTGGCAATGGAGAACAAGATGTAGGCACACAGTGGCAGCAGCTCTCCCTCAGCTGCGACGGCCTACAGGACAAATCACGATGAGGCAAAGTTGACAAAGGTGCGGGCACTAAGCGGCAGAAGCTCTCTCTTAGCTGCAGAGGCCCAGGGGACAAATCACGGTGATGCAACGTCGGCAAAGATGCGGGAACTTAACGGCAGCAGCTCTCTCTTAGCTGCGGCGGCCCACAGGACAAATCACAATGCTACAAACCTGGCAAAGGTGCGGGCACTCAGTGGCAGCAGCTGTAACTTAGCTGTGGAGGCCCATGGACAAATCATGATGCTGCAAACCTGGCAAAGGTGCGGGCACTTAGTGGCAACAGCTCTCTCTTAGCTGCGGCGGCCCATGGGACAAGGGATGGTCTCGACCAGGCTAGCACAACGGTGGGCGCCCAATGGCTACAGCTCTCTCTTAGCTGCGGAAGCCCACACAGATTCAGCAAAGGTTCTGAGGGTTCAAAGTAAGGTGGGCTCTCAGCGGCAGCAGCTCTCTCTTACCTGCAGCGGCCCTCACAGATTCAGCGATGGTTCTGAGGGTTCAAAGTAAGGCGGGTTATCAGCAGTGGCAGCTCTCTCTTAGCTGCAGTGGCCCACACAGATTCAGAGAAGGTTCTGAGGGTTCAAAGTAAGGTGGGCTATCAGCGGCAGCAGCTCTCTCTTACCTGCAGCGGCCCTCACAGATTCAGCGAAGGTTCTGAGGGTACAAAGTAAGGCGGGTTCTCAGCGGCGGCAGCTCTCTCTTAGCTGCAGCAGCCCACACAGATTCAGCGAAGGGTTACCAGTCTGCATTCCTCACAGTAGAACTGGAGTCTCCGGATTAGTCAACAGAGACCTAACCTGAAAGTAGAATTCCTCGCACAGGAATTCCGACGGCTGACGGGGTGAAGTCTAATGTGCCTGAGACTTCAGCAGGAAGCGCTCGCAATTCAGGCCCTAGGGTAGTTTTTTTAGCAAGCTTTTTGAAGTTTCAAAGTCCTTTCCTCTGTTCACTTGGACAGAGCTTCATCTTGACATCCAGAAGGAACACACTTGAACAAGGTTCCAGCACAGCGTATTATACCTAAAAAGTCTTTGTTCTCTAAAGTCACAAATCACTCAATCCAGCCAGAACCAGTTCGGTGGGGTCGGGGAGCACTTGGTTTACGAGGCGACATCCTACCCTTTCAGAATGAGGGGGTCTGCTATCAGACGCCCCGTGGGAGGTGGAGCCATCATTCACTTTGCCAGGCATGGCCGTGCTCAGATCAAAGAGTCACCCCTTCCCATGCGCTCAATGCCGATCTCTCTCCCCAGCCAAGTCTGACTCAGTTGCTCCTTCTGCTTTAAAACCAGACGGCCAATGCACATACTAGCAAAGCCGACAAGAAAGCTTAGGCTAGAAAATACGGTGTTTCCTGAGCTTTCTCAAATGCCACCCTAGTTTGGCTCTGGCCATATGTAAATCAGTCTTGACCCTGTGCCTCCTGGGAACAGTCCAGACGGAACTGTCAAGCCAGGTCCTCCCTGGACTGGAAACAAGCATCCTAGGACCGGTTTTGGGGTTTCACCCCTCATCAGCCAGGATAGCTTGAATCCAGTGGCATAGTGAGCCCGGGACCATTGTCTGGACAATCCAGCACACTTAGGGTGAGAAAGCAAAAGACATACAATTGATGCACCGAATGCAGAGCAAATCAAAACATTCACCCCCATTAAAGAGATCTGGGTTAAATAGATCATTCTTTTGCTCACCATGACACCCCAGTTTGGACCTGGCCATATGCAAATCAGTCTTGACCCTCTGCCTCCTGGGAACAGTCCAGACGGAACTGTCAAGCCAGGTCCTCTCTGGACTGGAAACAAGCATCCTAGGACCGGTTTTGGGGTTTCACCCCTCATCAGCCAGGATAGCTTGAATCCAGTGGCATAGTGAGCCCGGGACCGTTGTCTGGGCAATCCAGCGCACTTAGGGTGAGAAAGCAAAAGACACACAATTGATGGACCGAATGCAGAACAAATCAAAACATTCACCCCAAGTAAAGAGATCTGGGTTAAATAGATCATTCTTTTGCTCACCATGACACCCCAGTTTGGACCTGGCCATATGCAAATCAGTCTTGACCCTGTGCCTGATGGGAACAGGCCAGCCTGAACTACCTAGCCTGGCTGATGAGGGGTGATACCCCGAAACCGGTCTTAGGATGCATGTTTCCAGTCCAGGTAGGACCTGGCCTGGGAGTTCAAGCTGGGCTGTTCCAATTAGGCACATGGTCAAGACTGATTTGCATATGGCTGGGTTCAAACTGGAATGGCATGGGGAGCAAAACACGATGGATTTCGGCCAAGATCTCTGTACATATATGACACCCAGCCCTTAGGGGTACTTAGCACCTACCTTAGGATTGACTTATAGTATCTTCAATTCAATTCTTAGCTTTATTCGATTTTAGTTTAAAATCATGAAAGCATACAGTTAAAAACAATCATAAAAACTTACATACAAAAACACAAGATGTCAAAAAGATAAAAACATTGGTCCAAGCTGCGGAAGTAAGTTCCTTAGTTCCATATGACAATTCATAGCTTTCCATACTTGTGGCCAATGTGCATTGTTTCGGGGTGATTGAAGGCGGAAAGGCCACTGCCACTCGACGCGCAGATGCTTCTACCCCTCGAGTAAATTGTCTCTGCCTTTGGTCTTAGTCGAGGGATGTATGCCATGCTTGGATAAAAATCGTGTAGGTCCCAGATGGATATAGGGCCGTCACCTTCTCGGGATGCAAAGTTTGCAGGTAGGGAACGATTAGTCTACCTCTAAATCTTATTAGAACCAGGTCGCCGTCAATGTCTTTTTGTAGGGGACCTAAGCAGCCCACCCTTCTAACAGTCATGATTGTACCATCAAGATCTAGAGGCAAGGGCCTATTTTTAGTTAGCCAATACGTGACTTTATTTAGTAGGTCTTGTTCCCATTCGGTTTTTTCATGCTTGTGTGCTGGGACTCCCGCAAGGACACACACAAAAGGTGCAGCCTCCGGAGGTAGCTGTATATGAGTTGTTTTATAAGGCTCTACTCTTGTAGCAGTGTATTGTGATAGACCAGCTTTGGAGTGGACATTAGGGGCAGTAGGGGGTGGTGAGTTAGAGACTAGAGGATGAGTTTGATCATTATTGTTTTTTGCAGGTGGCATTGGCACTTCGGTTGTACCAGGTGGGTTGGAACAGTTAGGTGTTACCGATTTTTCAATGGGAGGTAAGTTGGCCTTGATATTTTTCTCTATTCCCAGCAGCCTATCCTCTAGGGTGGTAATTTTTTCAATCAGTGGAGAAATGATTGATCTAGCACATTGTTTGATCTGAGACAAAAAAATTCAAGTTGAAAGAAGTTACTAGTTGGTCTAATTTTTCTTCCAAATTTAGGGGGGATTAGTTACGGTCGAGGGGGGGCTGGAGCACAGTTTTTGTCGTTTGGGTTGGTTCCCTGTGGGGTTGACCCCATCCCACTTCCTTTTACTGGATGAGAGCTGGGGAAGTACTATGTTTTGCGTATTTGCGTTTTTGGGTAATGGAGGGTGTTCCAGTTGGCTGACGATTGGAGTTGATATACTGGTTCTTTTGGCGGGGCAAGGTAGGGGACTTTTGATTTCATTTCTATCTTCCACAGTGGCATACCTAGTTTTGCAAAGAGAATTTAACTCGTCCAACAGCGAGAGGTTTTGCGCTGTACCATTCGTTAGTTCGGAAGATTGGTTGGTGGATATGCTATCTGTAATCTTGGAAGATTCATTCGTGTTAGTGGTGGGCGGAGATGACCTAACATGATCTTGTGACCCAGGACATGAGCCTCTCTGGGTGATAGGTTTCTTGGTAGCCCCCTTGCGAGTCATGATGGGGTGTGCTAATGTTAGAGTATAGCAGGGCAACAAGATAATCTGGGGATATTTGAGAATTTTCGACTAGTGTCCAGTAGGGAAATCCCTTGCCAGTGTGTGGGAAGGGGTCAAAAGCTCATTTCCTCAGTGATGTAGAAGAGTCAAGGGGGGTGGCCCGTCCCGTCCTCCTCCGGCCTCTGAAGGCCACAGAGGGCCCGGCATCGTCCGCGCCCGTCCGCGACGCGCAGGGAGCTGCTCCGCTTTGTGCGCCTCCGTGCACGGTGATTCCCGGAAGTGGGCGTGTCCGCAGAGGAGTCTGGGAGCTGTAGTCTTCCCCCGCTGCGGCCCCGCGATGGAGTTTGCGGTGGCGGCAGGGAAGACCGACAGCATCAGGGCCCCAGACGAATGCTGCAGAACGAGTGACCAATCCACCCTCCAAAAGATGGGTGTCCGCTGCAATGTCTTTATTAATTTCTTTAAAAGATTTTCCAGCACAGCTTGCCACTTGCCGACACGTGTTTCGTCTCAAACGAGACTTCCTCAAGGCGCTTTTGACGGCGCCGCTGAACCACATTTCCTTATAGTAAATAAAAGAGGAGTGTAAGGCTTGGCAATTAGTTTTACATACCAAGTCAAATGGTGGCAGGCCTGAGACAGATTTGAAAGACTACTTCTATGGGTAGCACAATAAGTGCTGCAGTCTACTAGTAGCATCTGAAGTACAGACACTGGGTATATGGTATATCACTTTACAGAAACTTACTGGTACATCAAATATGTCAATCAGGTATTCAACAATGTCATCATGTTTAGGGGAAAGCACATGCACTTTAGCATTGGTAGCAGTGGTAAAGTGTTCATAGTGCTCAGAGTCCTACTACCAGCAAAAAGATTCGGCACAACGAAATGTCAAAATGTCCAGGGGAAGACCACCCTTAAGGATACCAGGTCTAACAAGGAGGAATACACAAAACTCAACTGTCAGTTACAGTCAATCATGTAACCCAGGTACAGGCTTCAGGCATCAAATGGCTAAGGCAAGAAAATGCAAACTTTCAAAAAGCGTAATTTTCAAAATTGTAATTCAAAATCAGACTTCAACATAAATTAAGATTTTAAATTCCACTTCCAGAGACGCCAAAAAGCAAACACAAACTGGTTACCTGTTTCCATTTGGAAATCGCTCTTATTAAATATAAAAAGGTAACTCTAATGTTATCCTATGGGAGAGGTAGGCCTTTCAGTAGTGAAAAACAAATGTTGGAGTTTTTCACTACCAGGTCATGTAAAACTTAAAAGTACAAGTTCTACTTTTTAAATACATTGACTCTGCCTTCTGAGCTGTCAAGGGTCTTCCCTAGATAGGACTTATATTTATTAAAAATTAAGATTTGGACCTGGCAAAAAGGTTTACTTTACTAGGTCGAAATGGCAATTTCAAATTGTACACACAGGCTGCCAAGGCAGGCCAGAAACACATTTAAAGTGCTACTTAAGTGGCTGGCATAATCAGTGCTGCAGGCGTATTAGTATTAGGAACAAGGCAACTCCAAAACGTTAATGAATCTGAGGTAATGTTGTATATAAAGCCAACCAAAGGTTCACAGGGCATCAATTTCAATAAAAAATGTATGTGTCTTCAATCATTAGAGATATAACAACAACAATTGCCCAAGGCAAGGGAGAAACAGGCAGGTAATCAATACTGTATAGCAATTTATTCAATCATTGCATACTTGTATCTTTGCTACACATTTTATTTATTGTTTAAGAAAGATCAAGTGCTCACACTTAAGTGAAGAGGTGCAGTGATAGGCGATAAAAAGGCGAAAAAACATGCATCATTAATCAAAAAAACACATGACTCCTTCAAATTATTTCTTACAGTATGTTAGAAATCTGACTAGGTGTAATGTCAATTGGATTTCAACCTCAAGCCATTGGTTTCATTGTCAATTAACTTGATACTGTTGCAAATGCTATTATTATCCTGTTTTTTTATTATTTGATCATATTCCTAGAATTCCACCTCCCAATGGTAAATTTGAAGATCTTGATGCAAACATAAATCTGCAAAAATAATAGCAGCCATTAATTCCCTAAAAAAATCAAAGGCTCTGCTCCTGATGGCTTTTTCGTTGAACTTATTTCCTCATTATCCCTCTTTTTTGCTTCTAAATTATTGTCACTTTTTAAGACCTTCATTGCCAGCTCCAGAGACAGTCGTACTTTTCTAAAAGCTTAAAATACTATAATTTTCAAATATAATAAATTTCCTAGACTTTGCAAAAAATATAGGCCTATTTCACTTATCAAATATGATTGCAAAATTTGTGCAAAGATTTTTGCTTATCGTTTAGGGTCTATAATCCTCTTTCTTATCAAATCTGACCAATCCGACATCATTAAAGGTAGACTTGCTATTGATAATGCAAGAATGTTTTTAGCAATATTTGTGAAGTCAGCATACTAAAAGCTCTTTAACCACATGACTACTAAGCTGATTCCTCTCCTGTGCTGGAAATTGTTATATCCCATGGTTCATGACGAGCTCAGCTCGTCATGAGCACACGACCAGTGTACTGCATGACGAGCTGAGCTAGTCATGAGCAGCGAAGGGGTTAAGTAGCATTGTTGCATGATCCTTAGAAAGCTTTTGATCCAAATAATAGCCAGTATATATTTAAAACTATCCTGTGGTGTGTGTTGGACTTGACCCTTTTTGCAGGGTTATCCCTTAACTTTTTGCCTTCCTCCTGCTTTTTTGTTACCTGTCGTTGGCTGTTTTATGACTCTGGGCACTATTTCACTGCTGATGAGTGCTAAAGTGTAACCCTGGGCATAATACTACCGCTACAATAACGAGGCATGCAAAGTAGTTCGCACTTCACAAATTGCACATTGTACAGTATCAAAACTGTGCTTAATCACGTAGCGTAGCAGCTAAATGAATACATTCCTCATATGCTTTGAAAAAAGCAATTTTACATGCTTAAAAGCATATAACCAATTCACAAAAGAGAACTTTTACAATGAAAACAATAGGCAATGAGAGAGCTGATGATTTTGGGGTCCCCCCTAACCTAGGGGGGGACCAAGCAGATGCCTTGAACACAAAGAGCATACATAAAAAGCACATTTTGTTGAACTTCAGTGGTGGTGCCATCCTCTTAGGACCACCCCAAGCACAGTTATGGGCAAAAAAACAATCCCAACCAAAGGCCCTGCAAAGCATTATGGGACGAGATTAGCAGTGCTCAGTGAATATTATAGTATCCAATATCAAAACACTTCTACAAAGAGCTGCAGTTTACCTAGTCGTTACTAGATGTCCCTCACGAGTCAAATGCAAAACATTGAAATTATTCCTACATCAAGCTGCAGTTCCACTAGTCGTTACTAGATGTCCCTCACGAGTCAAATGCAAAACCATTGAAACCCTTTCATCAAGCTTTTGCATTTGACATGTGAAGGACATCTAGTAACCACCAGTTGAACTGCAACTCTTTGTAGAATAATTTTTATATTGGATACTATATAATATTTACTGCCCACTGCTAATCTCATCTTTATTATTATTATTATTATTATTAATTGGGTTTTATAAAGCGCAAACAACCCGGAGGCCTCGTAGCGCTGAGTACAGTCATACTATTAAAAAGGAAGAAAATTAAATGAACAGATAAGTTTTCAAATCCTTCCGAAATTTTAGAAGGCTGGGTTCACTGCGAAGGAGAGTGGGCAGAGAGTTCCATTCCTTCGCGGCATTCCAAGAGAAGGAACGCCCACCCCATCTGGTGCGTCTGATCTTATTGACAGTAGCCAGGAAAGCAGTGCTAGATCGCAGTGATCTGTGAGGAAGGTAGGGTTTTGCCAGGGAGCAGATCATAGTAGGGGCAGTCTTCCACATGGCTTTGTGCATGATACACAGAGATTTAAACAACACTCTGGCTTTAATAGGAAGCCAGTGCAGTTTCCTCAGGGCCAGGGTTGCTGATTGCCGTTTGTTGAGGCCTAACAGGAGGCGGGCTGCGGCGTTTTGTGTCACCTGCAACTTTCTTATTGTGGAGGTGGGAGCCCCTAAATATAGGGAGTTCCCATAGTCCAAACGGGACAAAATGATGGCTTGCACCATTATTCTGCGAGCTTCGAAGGGGAGAAGTGGTAACACCTTTCTCAGCATACGCATGAGCCCAAAGCATATAGCGGACAGAGTAGTAGCTTGCTGCAGAAAGCTAAGGTTGGTGTCCAGCCAGATGCCTAGACTCTTAATATGGGACTTTGGTTGGGGCGTTGGGCCCATACACGGGGGCCAGTCCAACAAAGGACTGGGAATGGCTTAATTGCCTAGCAGCATAAGCTCTGTTTTCTCGCCATTTAATTTTAAGTGCGAGGTAGCCATCCACTGAGCCACTGCTACCAGACAGTTGCTTAGATTCGGAGAGGAAGAGTCCGACTGGTTCATAGATACGAATAATTGCGTATCATCGGCGTAGGTCACTATATCCAGGCCAAATGATTGCACTATATCAGCTAAAGGCTGCATATAAATATTAAAAAGAGTAGGGCTTAAAGCAGAGCCCTGGGGCACGCCTTGATCCAAGGGCCAGATTTTAGAGTGGGTAGTGCCCTCAACAACCTTAAAGGAGCGGTTCTCCAGAAAAGACTGGAGCCAGTGCATGGCCTTCCCAGAAATTCCCATTTGACTGAGGCGGTGAAGGAGAATGCTGGTGTTAACAGTGTCAAAGGCGGCACTGAGATCGAGCAGCATAATTGCTGTAGTGCCGCCTTGATCCATTTGTTTCCTGGCCAACTCAGTTACCGCCAAGAGAGCCGCCTCAGTTCCCAGTTTGGGACGAAAACCAGCTTGGGAGTCATGGAGAAGGTGATGATTCTCTAAGAATTGAGTGATGGACGTGTTAATGTGCTTTTCTAAGAGTTTACTGACCCACGGAAGGAGGGAGATAGGTCGGTAGTTGGCCATATTCTCCGGGTCCAGGGTAGGTTTTTTCAATAAAGCCTTAACTTGTGCACATTTCCACGCAGTGGGTACTGAGCCTGTCATAATAGAAGTATTCAAAATGTTAAGAATAACAGGTTTGATGGTGTTCTCAATTTTTACTAGCTGGCATGGAGGGGCAGGGTCCGTAGGAGAACCAGATTTAATTTTCAACATGATAGCCCCAAGTGAGTTCTCATCCAGCAGTGGGAACTCATCTAATTCTGGAGTCATGGTGTTGATTGAGGTGGTTCCCGTGTCCTGGGGTAAATTAGGTGGTTTAAAAGCAGAGGCGATTTTCTGTATTTTACTATGAAAGTATTCAGCTTGACTATCACAGCGAGCCTGAGCTTTACTGGGATCTGTGGGAGTAGGGGGGGTATCAATCAGGAATTTGGCTATCCGAAAGATTTCTCTGGAGGAGTTGGAGGCATTTATAATTTTTTCCTCGAAGTATGAGGTTTTAGTGCATCTAATTTCAGTTTTATATTTTTTGATGGCTTCAAGATGAATAGTTTTGTCCATATTACTGCGGGAAATCCTCCAATTTCTTTCAAGTCTTCTACACACCCTTTTTAGTTCTTTAAGTTGGGGAGAATACCAAGGCGAGTCCTTAGATTTGGTCTTTTCTTTGAGGGCTTTGATAGGTGCAATAGAGTCCAAGGCTGTGCACAGCCAATTGCTATAGTTCTCGTACTGCAATGCCGGGTCTGTCTCATTTCGAGGGGGGGCCAAGGAGAGCAAGTTGGCCCATTGATCTGGGGAGATTTTGGACCAGTCCCTCCCTTGTAGGGTAGTGCGGATAGGGGGCTGTGGTGACATAGCTGGAGTCCACTGTATGGGTATTAGATAGTGGTCTGTCCAGGTAAGGGGCAGTGGGGTCCCTACTTCCAGTCTATGATCATTACTAAGTACCCCGTCAAGGAGATGGCCCTTTTCATGTGTGGGCTCGAAGCCTTTCTGTATGATCTGGAGCGCTGCCATACTGTCCAAAAAAGCACTAGCCGTAGAGTTATTGGGGTCGTCTAAGTGGAAATTTATATCTCCTAATATCGAGAAGTAGGGTCTACTGACCACTAAGTCGGCTATTTTAGATTGGAGTGAGTCAATAAATTCTCCCACTTGGTTAGGGGGACGATAGATAAGAGCACCAGAAAATGAAACTGTAGGTGAGAAATCCAGTGTGAAGAACATACTCTCACAGTTAGAAATAGCGGCCGATGAGGTCCTACATAGGTAATGGTTTTTAAGAAGGATGCCTAAGCCGCCTCCTCTACCTTCTGGTCTATCTAGCCTCTGCAGAGTGTACCCCATTTGCAAGATGGACGTAATATCAGAGTCAGATGCGTCTTTTAACCACGTCTCTGTCAAAAATATTGCATCGGGGTCATTCTCCTCTAGCAGGAGAGACATTTGTACAGCATGTTTGGTTAGTGAACGGCAGTTTAAAAGAAACATTTTGTAAGTTTTGACAGAGTACGGTTTACCTTGATGCCTGGAAAGTAGGTATTTACAGTGAGAGCAGATCCCAGTAGAAGAGTTAGGATGAATAGAATGCCGACAGGTATCATTAATTGGCTGCATTAAGTTTTTTAATGTGGTTGAGTCATACCGTATCGGTCTGCTACATTCTGTTCCGCCTTGCACAGGGGGGTGGCCCCTGGTCCCGTCCCGTCGCGGACGGGCGCAGACGGGCTTGCCTTTGGCGCGCTTTTGGCGCGCCGCTGGCGCGCCCGCTGCGCCCGCCCGCTGCGCGGACGGCCATGTCTGGTGTTTATATCCACTGTAGGGGGCGGGAGGAGGGTGGGATCGTCGATCATCTAGACCGCGATCCTTCCCCTACCCAAGATGGCGCCCAAAGTCAGTTCAGCGCCCAGCGCCCGAAACTAGCGGCGCTTAGTCAGCTGATGAGGGGGGAGGAGGCCGCCCTGGGCAACGTCGTTCTTACACCAGGTAGGGCCAACTGGATGAATAAAATCTTATCCCGTTAAAATATTTACAATGTTTAAAAGCAGGTATTAGTAATCAAATAACCGCCAGTTAACAGAGCAGAATTCTATTAAGAGCAAGAGCGCAGAAGGGCCCCCGGCTTCCGCCTCAGGGGTGAAAGGAAGTATGACAAATACCTCGAGTGAATGGAATTGGACTCCTTTAGTACCCTGGGAGGGCGGGATCGTCGATCATCTAGACCGCGATCCTTCCCCTACCCAAGATGGCGCCCAAAGTCAGTTCAGATGCCAGCGCCCGAAACTAGCGGCGCTTAGTCAGCTGATGAGGGGGGAGGAGGCCGCCCTGGGCAACGTCGTTCTTACACCAGGTAGGGCCAACTGGATACATAAAATCTTATCCCGTTAAAATATTTACAATGTTTAAAAGCAGGTATTAGTAATCAAATAACCGCCAGTTAACAGAGCAGAATTCTATTAAGAGCAAGAGCGCTGAAGGGCCCCCGGCTTCCGCCTCAGGGGTGAAAGGAAGTATGACATAATGCTTTGCAGGTCCTTTGGTTGGGAATGATTTTTTGCCAATAACTGTGCTTGGGGTAGTCCTAAGAGGATGGGACCACCACCAAATAGTTCAATAGGATGTGCTTTTTTGTTTTCAAGGCATCTGTTTGGGGTTCCCCCTAGGTTAGGGAGGATCCCAAAATCATCACCTCTCTCACTGCTTGCTAACTTTTCAGTTTCACTTTCGTAAAAGTACTATATGCACTTTAGCATATAAAGATAGAGATATTTATTTTATCGTAACTGGCACTGTGCAGGATGCCATTTGCAATTATTTTGCCATTTTTTCACAGTGCAGGCAAGTACACAGTGTCATCAGCGTACACAGTGTCATAAGCTACGCAGACTAAGTGGTGAATCTACGTGTATTGCTGCTATGCAAACTACGCCCAGGCCTACTGAAGTGGATATGCTCTCTATTGTAAATTATTGTATTAGTGACTCCATTATTGGCTTATTTGATTTACTTGTCAGATCCTGGTACAGTGCACCATATGGCAGATTTACAATAACTGGCGCATCCCCAGGGATGCGCCAGTTATTGTGCGCCGCAGCTCTGCCACCCATGGTGCGCCGCATTTACAATGCGGCGCACCACTGGGCAAAAACGGCACAGATGCATCACGCATCTGCGCCGTAAAGGCGGCGCATTGCTGGAGTTGCGTCGCAATTGTGACGCAGCTCCAGCAATGCTCTTGGGGGCCCTATCTGTCCAATGCTGTGTCAAGCCTTACGCCTGCTTCAAGCAGGTGCAGGGTTTTGACGCAGCATTGGCCTAAAAGTGACTGAGTGAAATCTTGTAGATTTCACTCAGCCACTTTTAGGAGGCGTTCCTGCGCAGGAACGCCCCCCCCTGCATAGGAACGCCTACTTATAGCGAATGGCTTTACAACGTGACGCATCTCCCAGATGCGTCACATTGTAAATACCCCGCACCATGGCGAATCTTTTGCGTCGCCGCTGCATCACAAAAGTGACGCAACGGCGGTGTAAAAGAGGTGCAAGGGGCTTGTAAATCTGCTCCCACGTGTGCCTAGGGCCTGTAGAATAAATGCTATTAGTGGGTTTGCAGCACTGATTGGGCCACCCGCAAAAGCAGCTTGTAAAGTATGTCTCAGGCCTGCCATTGCAGAGCCTGTGTGCAGTCTAGTACTGCCATGTCAACTTGGTAAGTGCACCCATTTAGCAGACTCTAAACCTTCCCTTTTCTACATGTTAGCCACCCCTAAGGTAGGCCCTAGGGCAGGGTGCATTGTATGTGAAAGGTAGGACATGCCCTGATGTGTGTAGCATGTCCTGATAGTGAATTACACCTAATTTAATTTTTCACTATTGCAAGGCTACCTGTCCCCATGAATAATAATGGGCACTTTGATTATAACTTCTTATTAACCTAACTGACCCAGGGAACATGGTAGAAAAACAAATTTAGTATGCCTGAACTCGGATTGATAAAATGCATCTTTTAGTGACGTTGGTTTTAACATTCTGTGTTTGAAAATACCACTATTAGAAAGTAGGTATTTTCTTGCCTAACCATCCAAGCCTGCCTCGGCTAGGTTGTGTATTCCATGTCTGGTTTGTGAGTGACAGGGGCTGGGTTGGCTCCAGGAGACAGGGTGAGTCAGCACAAGGCTAAATAGACCTATCTGCATTAGGAGTGGTGGGAGGAGTAGCACTTGGGCCTGAATAGGGCTGTGCCTGCCTTCCACAATGCTGGCTCTACCTCCTGTGGTGCGTCTGATGACCCTGGCCCACACTGACAAAGGAAGAAGTTGTGCACTGGCAGAGTGCACCCAGAACTGGTTTTGGCTGGACACAGGCACCCTCTGCCTTCAGAAGACAAATGATTTTGCAGTATAAATATTGGGGCCCAGACCCCAAGACTTTAGATCACTTCTGGACATCAAGACGGACCTTTTGCCAAGGAGAAGAACCAGAGAATCTGCTGAAGTTTTTTACTTCCCCTATGCCAGTTGTGATTGCTGGGGTTGGCCTGCAGTGGTTTCTTTATTGTCAAGGAAAGGAGAAAGACTTTTATTTGCAACTTTCATTATCTTGAAGAAGAATCTCCAAGGGCTTGAACTGTGCTTGCCTCCTGCTGAAGTCTCAGGGATACAAGACTTCACCACCAGCTCCCCCCTGAATTTCCTTGCTGGGAATTCTGTCTGCAGAAGCCTGTGTGTTGTTGGGAGCTGGAAGCGCGACTCAACGAGAAGAAGCGTGTCGCATCCGCAGCTGTCACCTCGCATCATCGGAGAAGCGCGTCGCCACCTCAAGGTTCGCCGTCGCATCAAGGGAGGAGCATGTCTCCGTCACAGCTGTGTGCCTTCGCATCACCGGAGAAGCATGTCGCTACCGAAAGGGTCTCCATTGCATCCCAGGAGAAGCGTGTTGCAGGACCTGTCATGCCTCCAAAGTTTAAGAGTCGCGGCACAGCCGTCGGGCATGCATGCATCGTCTTCACGACTTCGCATCGCATCAAGGGCGCCATCTTCTCACATCGTACCGGATCCTCTCATCGCATCAAGGTGCCTTCTTGTTGCATCACAACCGGGACGCACCACGAGATCGTCGCATCACCTCCTCTCCAGTAAGAAACAGATGCATTGCCTACTTTGCGCAAGCACTGAGGGACAGACGCATCGCCTCCCCCGAAGCAAGGAACTGAGGCATCGTTCTCCCTGCGAACCTTTTGTTTATCTTGAGTGACGCATCCAAGGTACTTTGTAAGAAACGTGTCGCATTTACCATCTAAAGTGAACTGAGTTAACTTATTTCTACCATCTTAAAGTCATTTTCTTACTACTGTATTGTGGATTATTGTCGTTTGGGTCTTGTATAATGTCTATATAACGAATACTTATTTTTATAAAACCTGTGTTGTGTCCATCTGTAGTGTTTTCTCTGTATTACTGTATGTGTTTTACAAATGCTTTACACACTGCCTCTGAGATATGTTTCTGCTCGTGCCTAGCTACCACAGGGTTGAGCTGGGTTATTTTTGGAGTGTAGCCCCCTTACTCTGACTAGACGCAAGGTTCCCTATTTGGACAAAGGTGCAAGCCATTGCCAACTAGAGACCCCCAGTTCTAACAGTTTGAATTTGACTTTAAATTTATTTCTT
Source organism: Lissotriton vulgaris (assembly GCF_964263255.1). Lineage (NCBI taxonomy): Eukaryota > Metazoa > Chordata > Amphibia > Caudata > Salamandridae > Lissotriton > Lissotriton vulgaris. The sequence goes on from NC_141695.1 coordinate 656,936,672, forward strand.
TTGATAAATTATTATATTCTAACCCCAGCTAGTATATTTATTAATGGATGCTTTTCCCCTTATTTTGATCTTCAAAGAGGTTCTCACAGAGGGGAGCGTGTAAATCAGTAACAGCAGTGCCGTGAGGGGAACGGCTTACCGGAATCTTGCTTCTTTGGGGCTGCACACACCGCCATCACTCTGCCGTGAGGGAAACGGCTAGAGGAAACACCCGCACAGCCGCGCAGCCGTGCAGGAAGCATCGCCGCCGAGGGCAGGGAACTACCAATCCCAGGTGCCCTGGCGGCTGTGATACCAGCAGAGCGCCCGGAGGCACGATAAAAGTGTGGAGCGCCGAGCGCTCATTGGGAGCTTGTAAATCAGTAACAGCAGTGCCGTGAGGGGAACGGCTTACCGGAATCTTGCTTCTTTGGGGCTGCACACACCGCCCTCACTCCGCCGTGAGGGAAACGGCTAAAGGAAACACCCGCACAGCGGCGCAGCCGTGCAGGAAGCATCGCCGCCGAGGGCAGGGAACTACCAATCCCAGGTGCCCGGGCGTCTGTGACGCCAGCAGAGCGCCCGGAGGCGCGATAAAAGTGTGGAATGCCTCTTGCCCCGCGAGTCGCGCGCGGGAGCGCCCGGGCTAAGCCCGGGCCAAGGGCGGGCCCGTTTAAGCCCGTTAAAGACCGGAGAAGGCCGGGTCGGGCCACCCCCTTTCCATCTACCGCCCAGCTTACCCCTGTGAGTACTTTGTTTCTGTATATTGTTGTAGTCCATCGGCATTCCTACTATGCCTCCTAAGGAGGTCAGGGGGAGAACGGATGCTGCTAACTTCACGGGTGCAATGGACAACTTTATAACGAGAATGAACAGTGTTGTTGATGAGGGAATCCCTATAATGGAGCGACGTGTCTCCCAGGAGCTGGCCATCGCAAGAAGGTCTTCAATGGAACACATTGCTATTGTGCGGACTCCTGATAACTTAAATGTTAATAGTGTTATAAGTGCTTCCCCAATCTTAGAACTTTCCACCCCTCAGCTTCCAGCTTGTGATTTGTCACAGGCTTCACTTAGTGGTCAGTCTACAGCTTCAGAATCATTACTGCTATCCCCCCAAAGGTTTCCCTCTGTGCCTAATATAGTTAAGGTGCATAACACTAGGCAACAGTGTGGGAGAGACCCGGGGCAATCCCAAAAAACAAGCAAGGGTTAGTCAATAACACTGGCGGGAGGAAAAGGAAACCCCGAAAAGCCACAAAAGAAAATCCACTTATCCTGGAGCAACCTGTAGCAAATCCAGTCCCAGCCTCAGTTGATTCTTCCGCGCCTTGCAGGGCGAGCCAGGCAACAGGTGGCTTGCCAGCCAAGGGGAACGGGAGGGGGTCCAGGGGGTTGAGTCTAACACCATCTATGAGACCCTCGGGCTCTTTTTACTTCCATTAGAGGAAAGGTTGAGCAAGATAGAGGTCCACTTGACAAGAATTGAGCGTGACCTCAAGGGAATTGTGGAATCCACCATAAGGGATAATCCCACCACCGCTACTAAATCACTGGTTAAAACCCACAAGGAAAAGGCTGCTGTACCAGCCACTCATAAAGAAACAATAGCACCAAACACAGTCCACTTGGCCCCACCACCTGCACCTACACTTACCCCCCTTATTAAGGATTTATCTCCAGCCAATATAAATAGTTCAAGTAAGCAAAAACATAACTTACCACAGGATGTGACAAGTGGGGAGGTCCCTACTACTCAACCTAATATGGGGGAAAAAAACTCTAAATCTACCCCCGGAGGTTTGTCCACTCATGGTAGTCCTTGCTGGGGTTCCAAGGCTGGGCAAAGTTGAGGTAGAAGGCCCCACAAAACTTTGGAAATAGGGTTGTACACTGGCTAAATCTGAACAGACCCCTGCCCCCGCACCTTGTTGGCAAAATACTCATGCTTCGGAGGGTACCGTGGGTTGGTCATTTGGCTATAAATATAAGGGGCGATTGCATCTCGATCAATTTTATTAACTCTAGAATTGTTGATTATATTTGCAACTGTAGATACCCTAACAAAGGTACGACCATTCGCTTTCTACCATTGACCTACTTTTATCCTCCAGGTTATTTTACCCCACAGTTAGATGGTTGGACATTGGTACAAAGGAGCGGGAGGGGACCACACCAGGGAGGATGGCCTATGCCCTCCCTCCACATGGACACTTTCTTTAACCACAACCGCTTTGATTGCCTGGAGGCTGTCGATTGACCCGATGTTGGAGCAGGAGAACTGAATAATCTCCCTCCCCCCCCAGTTGGTTGTTCTCCAGACTCACCTACATTACGACAGCCCGTGGGGTTCGAGCACCCAAATCAAGTTCTGGACTCCTTGAGTGCCTCTAATATAGCCACCAGCCAGGACTCGGGTGAAACTTCATGTGTCCCAATCCACAACAAGGTTTATATCAACAATCTGAAACTTGTTTCATGGAATGTGGCAGGTCTGCGAAACAAGCTCTCATTACCTGATGGGAATAATTTCATTGATGGGCATGACATATGTATGTTTCAGGAAACATGGAGCCTTGAACCTCTATATAAGCAGGGATTTTCTTGTTTCCATGTGCCTGCTACTACGGGCGGGCGTGGTCGTCCCTCTGGAGGGCTCATGGTATGGGTACGGGTTGATCTTAATCTTAAGATTATTCAGCACACTTGCTCATCTCTGGATATTATGAGACTTTCTATTGGGGGTACGAATGGTGTCCCCACCTGGGAACTCTTTAATGTGTATGCTAGAGGAACCCAAGGGGGGGGCAAAATCCACTACTATTGAGATCTTAACTGATCTGCTTAAATTGTGTTCTCCTGACTCTTTAACTTTGGTTGCTGGGGACCTTAACTGCTCGTTTGAACCTTTGGCAGTGGATGACATTCTCGGGTTGCATGATGATGACGCCCAATGGGGCGTTCCGCCCCTTTCCCTCACACCTGTGAGGATATGGTCTCCAGTAGTTATTCAACTGAATGCTCTAATGATTGAAACAGGTATAAGAGCTGTGAATGGCCGTACCATCTCCGACGCTCAGGGGGCAAACACATATAACAGAATATCATGTGAGAGTAGGATCGATTATATATTGGTAGACAGGAGAGCTTGGAAGTCAGTGGTAGATATGGTCATTACACCATCAGTGGAGAGTGACCATAACCCTCTGTCCCTCACACTGGTGGATCCGTGGCAGAGAAGGGAACATACTTTAACAAATAGTGAGAGGCTAATAACTAAGCAAATTATATCATCCAACTGCAATAGATTTCTCAAGTGGCCCAAGTTTAGCATGGACAAAACTAGACTAAGTGCGCTGGATGGAATCCTTAATGAGCAATCCTTAAGGCTTTCTGCAGTATGTAATGGTGAAGCTGGGCTTGTAGAGGCAGAAGCCATTTACACTGTTACTATGGATCAGATTGGCAAACTTTTCACAGTTCCAGGTAAAAAGAGCTTGACAACTATCAAACCAGCCCAGAAATGGTTTGATAGCAACTGTAGAAAGATGAAAAATAAATTAATACTTGCTATTAAATCAAGCAACCCATCAGTTGTTCGGCTGGCCAGACTGCACTATAGACAAGCTATAACAACAGCTAAAAGGGAGTGGGAAGAATCCCACTGGGAAAGCCTCAGCGACGCAAGCAAAAACAAGAATGGTGACCTATTCTGGGCCTTAGTAAGAAGATCGAATGGTTGTGACTCAGATCAGATCCCCAACCACTGTAGCAGGGTTTCCGTTCTCCCACAGAACTGTGCATAGAGATCTAGAACCTCAGTGAGTTAGGATGATCCAAAACTCATCTCAGTGTCAGAAATCCCCTTACCTAGCTAGCTACAGTGTCTCATGGAACATTATGAAATGATCCATGTCTTAGACAAACCAGAACATGATCTTTAGAATACCTCAGGAATCGTGGAACACATGAACACTCTTTCGTTATATAATCATTTCAAACCAAAACTGAGAGTCAAAGAACACACGTGCAAGTTTGAAATATTTATTATTCAATGCAAGGTTCTCAAACGCAGTATCTTGTATAATACCAAAATGCAGATTATAAAAATCAGAGTCAGCAGCATAGTCACTAATCCATAGTAAGCAAATGGTGATAGCATGTTACAATGCAAAATCTATAGAAATCTATATCACCTATATTTCGCGCACCCTATTTAGCATATTATTTTATATCTAAGAAGGTCTCATTCGGGCTTTAGCAGGGCGGACCCATACCTCTAAATGTCAGTAGGAGTAGATCACATCAACAGCTACCAGCTCTCTTCATGCGCAGCACCAAGTGTCTACGTTCATTCCGTGTAACTCTATCTTAAACCCGCGTAGAGCCCAAATTGTTGGCATCAACATTATTTGTGTTATGTCTAATGTGGTGCGAGGATCAGGCCTCCCAGCAACCTTGTGTTAGTTTATTCTTAGAGTGTGCAGCTCTCAGTGTGCAGACAGTTGTACCAAGTGTACCAGGCAAAGCTGATAGCATAGTAATAACATATTATTCTCAAATAAATCACCTCACCACTTCTAGGGTGAAAGCGACAACAACAAGTAGGTGTCGTGTGCAAAACTGAAGCCGAAGGAAAAAGGCTGTTCAAACATGTAATACACTCATGCTAACTTAACGCAATATATGTAACGAAGTATCCATATGACACCACATTACAGACAATGAATGGTTTGAGCACTTTAGCAAACTCTATGGTGGGAATGCACTGCCTGGAGCCCCAGGACATTTGAGCGGTGCCCTGGATGTTGGTTCTGGACAGGATTCTATCAATAGAGTCGACAAAAAAGAGGTCCTTTCTGCAATAGCTAAAATTGTACCCGCTAAAGCCCCAGGGCTGGACGGCGTGCCAGGCGACCTTTTTAAAGCCAACACTGAGGGCTGGGCAATTTACTTTGTAAACTTAACAAATGCACTGCTAGAGGGCTCACCTGTCCCGAATTCATGGAAGGCAGCTGAGGTGATTCCTATTTACAGAAGGGCCCCAGGGAGGACCCTGCCAATTATCGCCCAATTAGTCTTAGAGACGCGGGACAGAAATTGGTTGGCAGGGTACTTCTGGAGAGGATTCTTTCTTGGGCTGAGGAGAATAGTATCATCTCACCCTTCCAGGCAGGCTTTAGGGCTTGCACAGGCACGGTAGACCAGGCTTTTAGGCTTGCACTCCTATACTGGAAGGTGGTTACTATTGGCAAAGGCGGTCTTTATTTGGCATTCATTGACTTAAAGACTGCCTTTGACCTGGTTCCTCGAGACCGCCTCTGGCTGATCTTGGAGGAGATGGGGTTTCCTCCACCGATCTTGAACCTCCTGGTACGTATGCACGATGGTACCTATGCCCGCATCAGATGGGGATCACAAGAGCAAAAAACTGATAGAATCCCTGTGAATCGAGGGGTACGCCAGGGTTGCGTGTTAGCCCCGACACTCTTCTCATTATTTGTCAATGGTGTAGTCTCTTTTTTGCTCGAAATAAATGCTGATGCCCCGACCCTGGCGGGTGACAAAGTCCCCGCTCTTCTTTTCGTGGATGATACATTATTGGTATCAAAAACACCTGCAGGACTGCAGAAATTGCTGGATCGCTTTTGTCTGTTTTGTAGGCTTAGGGGCCTCGTCATAAACACCTCGAAAACTAAGCTCCTTTATCTTAACCCAAGCAAGTCATCCAGATCCACCCTTTCCCTGGATGGAGTGCCACTGGAACGTGTAAAAGAATTTGATTATCTAGGAATCAGAATCTCGGATAAATTAAAGTGGCAGCCTCACATTTGACAAAATGGCATTAAATCACAAAAGGGTAGCCGGAGCACTAGGGCGTGAGCATCGTAAATCTATTTCTAAGCCAATAGCCCCTGCTCTGGATATTTACGCTGCAAAAGCTGTAGGCTGCGCCCTTTATGGCGCAGAGTTGTGGGGCTTTGAGTGTGTTGATGCCCTGGTCACCTCTGAGAATACGTTTTTTAGGTAGGTGGTATCACTCCCGAGGGGCACTCCTATCAAACCATTATTGAGCGATCTGTGTCGCCGCTCTATTAAGGACCTAGCCAGGTTACATCCTCTTTTGTATTGGGCTCGGCTATGGCGGACCCCGGAGCTTTCAAGGTATTTGGATGGTCTGATAGAAGTTATGAATCTTCTTGGTGCCCACAAAATTAGCTGGATCCGTAATATAAAGAGGCTCCTGCTCGAATCTGGTTTGCCAACTGATTGGGAGCCTGGGGTCTCTTTATCCAAGGTTGAAACTAAGCGAGCCTACTGGGCATGGGTTGATGATCAAGAACAAAGGGACCCAAACCAAGGTAGGCTGACTGAGGAATTCAGACAGCACAAATCAAAGCCTCGCTTGGAGACTTATTTGGATTTTATTACAAAACCAAGAGACAGATCCCTCTTTATACAGTTTAGGCTGGGCACACTGCCTCTCCGCGATTACACCTGTAAGTGGAAGCCCCTGCACCAAACCCCTTCTGACTGCCCATTCCGTGAAGGAGTCACTGAAAACATCCCTCATGTCTTCTTTGCATGCCCAGCCTATGGAAAACCCAGACAGAAATGGCTCAAACCTGTGTGTCTGCTGTTAGGAACCAGGGACCACTCCGCTGCACTCAGAATCCTTAAAGCTGACACTAGTACAACCTTAGTCTGTGGGGTGGCCAAATTTCTTAACTGGGCCTGGCTGATTAGATTGAAGGCTATTAGATGACTATATTTTTAGCTTAATTATTTTAAAATATCCACATAGCTGCTAATGTTTAATATGTTTTTTAAACAATATTTATTGAAGTACAAATGGTTTTATATCGTAATCCATTTTTAAAAATGTAATGTTAATGAATTGTGGTTTTATACTTTTATGTGCTTTTATGATATTGTGTATATCGAAATAAAGCTTTGATTGATTGAAAACCAGTGTTGTGTCCATCTGTAGTGTTTTCTCTGTATTACTGTATGTGTTCACAAATGCTTTACACACTGCCTCTGAGATATGTTTCTGCTCGTGCCAAGCTACCACAGGGTTGAGCTGGGTTAATTTTGGAGTGTAGCCCCCTTACTCTGACTAGGAGCAAGGTTCCCTATTTGGATAAAGGTGCAAGCCATTGCCAACTAGAGACCCCCAGTTCTAACAGTTTGAATTTGACTTTAAATTTATTTCTTTTGATAAATTATTATATTCTAACCCCAGCTAGTATATTTATTAATGGATGCTGTTCCCCTTATTTTGATCTTAAAAGAGGTTCTCACAGGGTAGCTCGCTTTCCCCATTACTTTTTCATTATATTTAGAACCCTTTCTTAAAGGGTTCAAAGAAATTCAGTTATATTCCAATGTTTGATATTAAAAAATAAACTATGCCAAAACTTTGGTAGTTTTGTTAAATTAAATAATAATAAAAACTAAATTAATATGAAAGAAACCATTAATCACATTTTGGCATTTAAATCTAAAATACAAAATCTACTTTGAGCTTGATCTCCCCTCTTTATATCTAAGTGAGGAAGGCTGGATACTATTGAGTTGATGATCGAACCCCATATTTTATATGTTATCTTGGATACTACTGAGATGATGATTACACTCCATATTTTATGTTATCTCCATACTTCCTTTTAAGATTCCAAACTTGGAATGCTAAACAACTTGAGATTCTTTTTTTTTATTTTCTATGGAAAAAGAAACTGCCTGCATTGCTATTCCTAAATTAAGACCAAGGGTTGAAGGTGGTGACATCATCCCTCATTTTTTTAAAATATATCATTATGATATCATTTTCATGATTACCCCATTCCCTACTTGTTTCTATTGAAGCATTCTCTACTTCATGATTTTTCTTTCAAATATATTATTCTTATGTCGACCTGTAGTTTTATTTTAAAATATCCTATTTTTGAAAAAACAAACTCATTATGTTGTTAAATAGAGTGCTATTTGATCAATTTGCACCTGAACAATGAATTATGAATTCATTAATTTGGTATAATGTGTTTATTAAGATACATAATATTTCTTCTGATTTAAAGAATTGAAAAAAATAGGTATTTTACATATTTATCACCTGTTGAATGAAATATAATTGCCACTTTTGATTTTTACAGGATGATGAATTACCTCCCTCATTTTAAATGAATATAAATTAGCATACAAATGTATTCAGCTGTGTATTTCTAAGTTTTGTACACCTTTTGATTCTATTTACCACTGCCAAATGTGGCTGTGGAGGCCGTTTGAGATGGTTCTCTTCCTATCTGCTTATATTTACAGGACTCTGTTCTCTCGTGTTTTGATCAAACCCAAAAGAACTATTACGAAGATTTGCTAGTCTCATGCTCAGTTTAGTTTTGGGATAAGTTATGGTTCAAATGATTTAAAATTTCGATTTAGAGCACTGATTACTCAATCTCATTACTTTATTTCTAATATGCACTGCTGTTCAAAATAATACATCTGATCACTCTGCTTCTTAACTTTTTTGGTTGTGCTCCAATGATGAGGGTTATATAATACATATGTTAGTCAATATTTTTAAAAAGTTTGAAATTCACTTTGGTCTAATGGCTCCAAATCTTCAATTGCACTTTACCATTCCCTAACTCTAATCATTTTTAGGCTCCTTATCCCCTGATTTTGACACTTCCAATAGTATGTTTATTCTGTTGGGTATTTTGATTACTATTTTTTTAAGTAATATTGTCCGAATTACTACATGCATGCAATTCTTTATATTACCTTGTGTAATATGTTACTATTCCCAATACATTACCTAATAAAATTATTAAACTGCTTAGTACCGCCTTGTCTTCATTTGTAACCTCCCATTGTGACTGGCCCTTTACTTTTAGTTGTTACACAGTACCTGTTATTTAGTCTGTAAGCACTATTTTCTTTATCGAGTTTCTCTTACTGCTTTGCTTATGTGCTTTGCTTACATTCAGTCCGTGGTGCCTTCTTTGCAACCCTGCATCCTGTCCCATTGTCCGTGCCTTCTTTATCTCCCTCACCCTCCCTCCCGTTGTCTGTGCCTACTTTACCCTCCCCCCCACCCACACGTCCTCCCGTTGTCTGTAGTGCCTGCAGTCCCTCCTGTTGTCTGTGGTGCCTTCTTTACCCCTGCACCCCTCCCATTGTTCATGTTGCCTTCTTTACCCCCTCCCCCCTTCCCGTTGTCCGTGATGCCTACCTGACCCCTGCCCTCCCTCCTGTTGTCCGTGGTGAGTACCTATTGGCTATGCCAATGTTTTTTTTTATTTATATGGTAAATAAGGACAGTTGCGTGTCTCACTGCGCGCAGCTCACCAAACTCGGGGCCTTATTTATGAAGGCCTTGCGCCGACGGTGCGTCACTTTTTCTCATTTTAAAAGTGACGCACCGGCGGCGCAAGGCCTTCATAAATAAGGCCCTCGGGGTTTTTCGTATTATTTAAATGCTAAATAATGGCAGACATGCGCCTCGCTCCGCGTGACTCACCTAACTTGTTTTTTTTTTATTTACTTGCTGAATTATGGCTGCCACGCCCAACAAGACACGCGGCTCAGCCAACTCGAAACAAGCATTTACAATGCAATAGGTCTCGCATTTACGCGAGTTTGAGCTATTAGCATTGTAAATACCAAAGCCTTTTATTTATGTTTTTTTTTTTTAAATGGCAATAGCTTAAACTCGCGTAAATGCAAGACCTATTGCATTGCGAATGCTTGTTGTGATTTGGTATCAATCTCTTCAGACAGTTATGAGAAATTAAGGTTAAAAAACTGAAATGTCTAGACGGTTGGTTAGGAGACACTAACCAACTGCCTCCCTTCGTGAAAATATGAGGGTGTTTACTTCCTGAAGTATCTGAACACCAATAGGGACCCCCTGGCTGGGCGGTGGACGGTGGGGCATGAAGAATGGTCAGAAAAAGCCAATAGATGAGGTGGGCAGACGGACACAGACAATCAAGTATATGCCCTTAAAATAAGATTTCACTAGAGTAGAACTAGTGTTCACCAAGGTGCATACAATTGGCATCACCCCATCGCAAGACCTCTGCAACTCCCTCGCCTCCTACTTCCACAACAAGATCGCGGACATACACAACAGCTTCAGCACTCAACCGACGCACGCCACAACCGAACCACCGCCCCCCACCACCACCCTCCGCGCCTGGACTCCGATCAGCACCGAAGACACCATCCGCTTGATGAACTCCATCCATTCCGGATCTCCGACCGACCCCTGCCCTCACCACGTCTTCAACAGGGCCGACGCGGTCATCGCACCCCACCTGCGGGACATCATCAACACCTCTTTCGACACCGCCACCTTCCCGGAGAGCTGGAAGCACGCCGAACTCAGCGCCCTACTCAAGAAACCTACAGCGGACCCCACCGAACTCAAGAATTACCGCCCCATCTCGCTCCTCCCGTTCCCAGCCAAAGTCATCGAGAAGACCGTCAACAAGCAGCTGGCCGCCTTCCTCGAGACGAATGGATCCCTCGACCCCTCACAGTCGGGCTTCCGAGCCAACCACAGCACCGAGACCGCCCTCATCGCTGCCACCGATGACATCCGAGCCCTGATGGACAACGGAGAAACAGCGGCCCTCATCCTCCTAGACCTCTCTGCAGCATTCGACACTGTCTGCCACCGCACCCTAGTGCAGCGCCTCAGCAACGTCGGAATCCAGGAGAAGGCACTGGATTGGATCATCTCATTCCTCAACGGAAGAACACAGAGAGTCCGTCTACCACCGTACAAGTCAGAGGCCACCGAAGTCATCTGCGGCGTCCCTTAAGGATCCTCGCTGAGCCCCACCCTCTTCAACGTCTACATGAGCCCCCTCGCGGCCATCGCACGCCAACACAACCTCAACATCATCTCCTACGCAGACGACACCCAGCTGATCCTCTCCCTGACCAACGACCCCGCCGCCGCCAGAGCCAACCTTCACGAAGGGATGAAAGACGTAGCCGAGTGGATGACGACCAGCCGCCTGAAACTGAACTCAGACAAGACGGAGGTCCTCATCCTGGGCTCCTCACTCTCCGCCTGGGACGACTCCTGGTGGCCCCCCGCCCTGGGCAGCGCACCCAAACCGACAGACCACGCACACAACCTGGGCTTCATCTTGGACTCCTCCCTCACCATGACCAGACAAGTCAACGCCGTCTCCTCGTCATGCTTCAACATCCTGCGCATGCTACGGAAGATCTTCCGGTGGATCCCCACCGAGACCAGGAAGACGGTCACCCAGGCCCTCATCACCAGCCGACTGGACTACGGCAACGCCCTCTACGCCGGAACCACCGCCAAGCTCCAGAAGAGACTCCAGCGGATCCAGAACGCCTCAGCCAGACTCATCCTCGACATCCCACGACACAGCCACATCTCCGGACATCTGAGAGACCTGCATTGGCTCCCCGTCAACAAAAGAATCACCTTCCGCCTCCTTACCCACGCACACAAAGCCCTACACGATCAAGGCCCCAGCTACCTCAACAACCGCATCAACTTCTACGCTCCCAAACGACATCTCCGATCAGCCAGCCACGCCCTCGCCGCCGTACCCCGCATCCGAAGAATGACAACGGGAGGAAGGTCCTTCTCCTACCTGGCCGCCAAGACCTGGAACTCCCTACCGACCGACCTGCGCCTGACCCAAGACCACCTCTCCTTCAGGAAGAAGCTCAAGACCTGGCTATTCGAGCAGTAGCAGCACTACCCCCCACCCCCCCTAGCGCCTTGAGACCCTCCGGGTAAGTAGTGCGCTATATAAATGCCTGTGATTGATTGATTGATTGATTGGACATTTACCAGCGATGGGACAGCCTAGACTTCCTGGAAGATTACTCGTATGCAGGCACGCAGACATTTGAACCCACATAGAGAAATCATAATCCCGGAAACGGCTTTGTCCGTGATTTGACAAAACAGCAGAGCCTAGCCTGTCACACTGGGTATTAGCTGACAACTGCTGTTCATCTTTTTCATGGCCGAGGCTCTTGTTTAGAGTGCCAATTCTTCTAGTTTACCTTCGCGGTCTCTTCTCTATCACTGTGTGCAGTACATCTAATTATTATGTGATTTGCAGTCTTCCCTTTGGGGTGGTTAGCGCCCTGAAATCCTACATCACAAGGCACGACAACATAGCCTGTGTCACTTGCAGCTGGCACCGCGTGGTTTCATGCGGAAATTTGCTGTCGGGCAGAGGTGCCACTCCTGCCTCTTCTGGATAGATTCATGTGGCCTTGCCAAAAACTATGTTGTGTTCTCATTTGCAGCCTCATTCTCATTATGCACTGCATTGACATAGAGGTAATGAACGCCATCAATTAAATGCACCAGCAAAAGTAATTAAAATTAAGAAAAACAGGTCATTTAATAAACCATAACATGTTAGGCCAACACTGCGGCGCTCTCCTCTGGGGGCCATTAATCAGCACAGTGGCACGGGCGCACCTTTTAAAGACCGTGAGATTAAATGACCCACAGCAAATGTCAGGGGTGCCCGAGCTATCTTACACCACAACATTGTGTTATTCCGACAATCTTATTACTGAAATCTACTGGGCTCCCGCGGTTGTAATTCACTGCTGGCAGGGGTCGTTGCGAAGGGTGCAGGTGCTCCGAGATTACTGGCGTCTGGTGGCCAGCCGGGGAAAATAAAGAGACGAATGTGATTTGAAATTCAATTTGCATTTTTTACACCGATAGGGCTTAGATGAAGAGACTGTTGGTCTACGCGGTGAAACAAGTACGTTTAAAGACATGTTCCACATATTTTGCTCCTGATTCTGATGTGATCGGCATCAGGGAGACATGGGAGGGCAACAACGTGCAGATTTTCTCGCCTACTATATGCAGTTTTAACTTCCTACTTAATATGATGTAGGTGGAACATTTTGAAGATTTCCCGCATTTCATCAGTTTAATTGAACAGGGCAAATCATGTCCCTAGACGTGCTGCAGAGAATGCCAAATGCAGTCCTCCAAAGGCTCCTACCCGTTTCTTGCAAGATAAAGGTGGGTCTTCGAAAATGCCTCGGATTTTAAGATTTGAAGACGTGTTCTTTTTCATTGTGTGCAATCTTATCGCAGCAATAATACATTATATTTTGGCTGCTTACTTATGACCTTTTTTTCCATGAACTATTTTTTATGTGGACCTGTGATCACTGGTAAACAAATCTAGAAGACTTCATCACGCCTGCCATCTAGTGGCGGGAGGCGGACTCAGGAATAAGAAACAGGCTCATCATTTCAGGTAGCCGCGGCATATTCTAATTGAACACATGATAGGGAGCATCTTATTGAGTGATTTCGCTTGTACAGAACGGATGCTATGTATTTGGCACTAATTATTTATGAAAGGTTTTCGGAGCCCAAATTTTAACACCTATTGTACATGATAATTTAAATCCATTGTGAGACGCTTTGAGTGACATTTCTTAATCCTCCATTGCATTTCAGTTGAAGGGATTTATTTCTCGCAGAGCAGTTCAGACAAAACAGTCCTTTGCATAAATAAAAGGAAAATGTCACTTCAGCAGGAAGCAATTTAGGTAGGCTAGAATAATGTGATAGCACTAGCCCGTGCAACACAGGGGTTGGTTAAACATGATTAGGTGGCCGTCAATCAAAATTACAAACCCACTGATTAAGTCTTTCAAAATTATTCATGTGTAATGAACGTAGTTCCTGCCAACGACCTTTGACAAATTAACTTAGATAGTTATCGCAATAAAGTGATGCAATTTTGGGGACCACATACCTGAGTACTGAGAGAAGAAATTCTAGATTCCTACACGGCGTGTGACTCTACTACTGACTCGCAATAGGAGATCACCTTTACTTTATAGCCATCGCGGGGTCGTTACCCAGGTGTCCTGAAGAAGTAATGCCTGGATGTTTGAAGAGCAGAGGATATATAACACGACAACGCATGGCATGAGAAAGCATACATAACGTAACGTAACAGAACACACATTCAAGAAACGGTTGAAAATTTGGTTGTTTTAGTCTCTGGTTGTTTGTTATGTGCTGGCTGAGCGCCGATATATATCTTCTGGTGTGATTCGTTGCGCTTTATCGAGATAACATAACAGAGCATGCAACGACATAAGATAACTCAACATGACGCAATATTGCATGGCATAACATAGCATAACATAACAAGACATCACATAACCTACCTTAGCATAACATGACATCGTGATATGCCATAGAATGACGTAACTTGAAGGAGGAACGCAGGGGAGTTATAGAAAGGAAATTCCTACCTGGGCGGGCACACCGGGTACCTTTTCGTTAAGACCAGTGACATGGGAACATTCACAGAGAAGCTCGAATGAGGGTCTCCAAACGCGTTCTGAAGGACACAATTCACGTACTTGAACAATGGATAGTGGGACAAGGTTATTGAACATGCAGAAGCACCCAGTCCGTGTTTGTACAAACTATAAACGTGTCATTGAGTGCGTTTCACGTTACCCAAAGCTGCCCCTGATACAGATATTGCCGTGCAAACGAGCTACTGTCCAATAAGCCATCAAAGATCTATTTCAATCGCACGTACACTGTTGTTCTATGATTTTTGCATGTGTAAACAGGACCGGACTGGTAAACTAAGCAGCCCTGCCAAATTTTGTGATACCAGAACCTATATTCTATGTAGTAGCAAGCGCACCCAGCGAGGCTGACCACTACAAGCGGGGTTAGGAGGACGGTCTATTCCTTAGGTACTCGCAAACATGTTCCCGGGGGCCGCAAAGTTTGCTCTATGGTGTATCCGAGGGCCACACTGATGCCAGCGGGGGTGTAAAGTTGGTGTAGCGGAAGCTAAGCATGTATATCTAGTGGCTGTATTTAGAAATGAAAGGTGTTCCTAAAGTTAAGGGCCTTGCTACTTTCTCTTCCTAACTGCAATTAACCTTTAACCCCTCCCCTGCTGATGACAGAACCGCTCCGTCATCATCTGCAGTGGCGCTGTGCTGATGACGTCATGGCCCTGCCACCGCGACTGCCCGGCGCTGATTTCGCGCCTGCGCGGCGCGTACTACTGAGCGGGTGGGGCCGTGACGGAACCGCTCCATCATGAGCACAGCGCAACCAACGCTGGTGACGGAGCGGTTCTGTCACCAGCATGCGCCCGCCGCTCTGCCGCCCTCCCCCTTAGCACTGCGGCGGAATAGCCGCCGTAGTGAAGGGGTTAAATAAGTGACTGCTGTATATTTAACATTTTTTTCCATGTTAGTTCTGAGTTGAGTAAACAGCAGTCCAGTGCTGCTGCTGCCCAGTTGCCTCATATAATGTTCAGGAAGGCCGCATGCAGCCCCCGGGTCTATTCGATGGTCCATCGAAAATTTTATTGACAGAAAGTGGTGACCTGACCCAGGACACTCCCCACGCCGCACGGCTCGCCAGCTGAGGCCACAGGTTCGCTCCTAGCCTCGGTGCCCCCTCGCTGCTGCTCGTCTGTCTTGACCGATGTTGCCCTCATTTTTCGTGCTGTTTTCCTAGTAATTTGTACTTTCTTTTACCTGCTATAGTAAATATTGTTATTCGTCTGTATTGTACCCCGGTTGTGCCCCCTCCCAGCTCCCCTGCTTCCTGCCGCTGCTCCCTCGCGGTACCGCCCCCTTGTTCTTTCTGTACCCATTGGCCGCCAACTCCCACCTCCCAGCTGCTCCTCCCTCCCACTTCGCCTCATATGGAGCCTGCGCCTACGTGCAGCGTTCACGCGCAGCGAGAGCACCGATTGTGCGCCGAAGGCACGCCAAACGCAAGCTCGTCTGCGCCCCTCCGCGCCTGGACCGTGCCCAGCGCCAGGACCCCTGGTCCTGGACGATGCCAGCTCCCCCGACGAACTTACGACGCAGCCAGCTTCCACGCACTCAACGCCGGCCGAAACACCGCCTGCTACTGAACCTCCCCGAAACGCACCCAGAGACCCTTCTCCTGCCAAACCTGCCAATTCACCAGCCTCAGAGCCTGCACCGCACCCACCAAGCAGAGCACCAACAACAACCACCTCAAGTGCATCCTGCTCAACACCCGCTCTGTCCACAGGCACGCCGTCGAACTCTGAAACCTCCTCGACACAGCATCACCAGACGTCGCCTTCCTTACAGAAACCTGGATGAACGCCTCCTCAGCCCCCAACATCACCATAGCCATCCCAGATGGCTACAAGATCACCCGGAAGGACAGAGTCAACCAAACCGGAGGAGGCATCGCCATCGTCCACAGAAACACCATCGGCATCACAACCAACTCCGACGACACCCTCACCGCCGCCGAGCACCTTTACTTCCAGATTCACACCGACCCCAAGACCACCCTCAGAGGCACTCTCTTCTACAGACCCCCGGGACCACGAACACAGTACAGCGAAGCCATTGCAGACTTCGTCAGTCACGCCCCCACATCCACAGACTACATCCTCCTAGGGGACCTCAACTTCCACCTGGAGAACAACAAGGACTGCAACACCACCGCCGTGCTGGACAACCTCGCCAACCTCGGACTCAAGCAACTGGTGAACAACCCCACCCACTACGCCGGCCACACGCTTGACCCCATCTTCCCCAGCAAGCACATCTCATTCTGGACCCCCGTTAGCACCGAAGACACCACCCGCCTGATGAAAACCATCCACTCCGGCTCCCCTGCCCACACCACATCTTCAGCAAAGCTGACTCGATCATCGCACCCCAACTCAGGAACATCATCAACAGTTCCTTCGCACCCACCACCTTCCCGGAGAGCTGGAAACATGCCGAGCTGAGCGCCCTCCTGAAGAAACCCACTGCGGACTCCACGGACCTCAAGAACTTCCGCCCCATCTCGCTACTCCCCTTTCCAGCCTAAGTCATCGAGAAGACCGTCAACAGACAACTCTCCGCCTTCCTCGAGACCAACGGATCCCTTGACCCCTCACAGTCCGGCTTCCGAGCTAACCACAGCACCGAGACCGCCCTCATCGCAGCCACCGATGGCATCAGGTCCCTGCTCGACAACTGGGAAACGGCTGCCCTCATCCTCCTGGAACTCTCAGCAGCCTTCAAAACCGTATGCCACCGCACCCTAATACAGCGCCTCAGCAACACCGGAATCCAAGGAGCAGCACTGGAATGGATCATCTCATTCCTTGCCGGAAGGACCCAGAGAGTCTGCCTCCCACCGTTCTGATCCGCGGCCACCGAAGTCACCAGCGGCGTTCCGCAAGGATCCTCTCTCAGCCCCACACTCTTCAACGTTTCTATGAGCCCTCTCGCAGCCATCGCTCGCCAACACAACCTCAACATCATCTCCTACGCTGACGACACCCAGCTGATCCTCTCCCTCACCAACGACCCCGCCACCGCCACCGCCTTGGCCATGCCCTCGGTGTTATCTTTCATCCAAGGGTGGCAGAGCCTTCTCCAGCACTGTCCCCCTCGGCATGGAACCACCTCCCAGCAGAACGTAGGAAGGAAGTTAACCTGCTAGTGTTCAGGAAGAAACTGAAGACTGTGCTTTTTGAGGAGCGGTGGGGGCCCTGTGATGTGGCAGTCATGCCCACCAATGTTGTGTGTCCGCTGATAGCGCTTAGATACCTCGGGGTGATATAGCGCTTTACAAGCCAATAATAACATAACATAACATAACCGCCACCGCCAAAGCCAACCTCCAGGAAGGAATGAAAGACGTCGCAGAATGGATGAAGACCAGCAGTCTGAAACTGAACTCAGACAAGATGGAAGTCCTCATCCTCGGACCATCCCCCTCCGCCTGGGATGACTCCTGGTGGCTCCTCACCCACGCACACAAGGCTCTCCACGACACAGGTCAGAAGTACCTCCACAGCCGCCTCACAATCTACACACCCACCCACCAGCTCTGTTCCGCCAGCCTCGCCCTCGCCTCCGTCCCACGAATTTGGAAATCCACCATCGGAGGAAGATCCTTCTCCTACCTGGCAGCCAAGACATGGAACTCCCTCCCCACTCACCTACGGCTGACCCTGGACCATCTCTCCTTCATAAAACAACTCAAGACCTGGCTGTTCGAGCAGTACCAACCCCCCCCCCTCCCCTCAGCGCCTTGAGACCCCTAATGGTGAGTAGCGCGCTATACAAATGTAATGATTGATTGATTGATTGATTGATTGAGTGAGATTCAGAAAAACATCCTGTGAGCAAAGAGCGCATGACCCAAGGAAGATGGACAAAATGGTGTATCTGCTCTAGGTGCCCGTTTCAAAGCTGATGGGCTCCAGCAAAAGTTCTTGGGCCAGATTGGATCGATCCAGGGAGGCGGCCAACTGTGGCTCTCTTGTTTGAATTTCATGGGCTTGCAATCATTGTTGCCTGTGGGGACAAAAAAGTTGCCTGCATGGTAGCAGGGGTAGCTGGGCAGGTTAAAAAAAGGGCAATCTCACTTTATAGCAACCTTGCTACACCTGACGACCATCAACGTGCTCTCTAAGCAATGGAGCACAGGGGAGTCATAGTCGGTGGGGGAACTACCCAGGCCTGTAACAGAGGAGTTGTTGAGAAGAAAACAGATGGACAACCTTAGCATCAACAAGATAAGTGCAGGCAAATTCAAGTTGGAATTGTTTTTAAGCTGTTGGGTCAACCAGGGGCATGGGTACTTCGTACTCTAGAGATAGGCTGGTAATTTCCGCTTTAGTGATTGTCCATAGATTTACAGGGTACTCCAGTACACATCCCTGGGGTCCTGGGGAGATGGTGGCGGCACCAGTGGATCAAGTTATGGTCCAGTTGCCCAGGCCCAACTCCCATTGTGGGCTAGGGGGATCCCTCTATTGAGTTGGCTCTAGCATGGTTGTTTTGAGGGCCCATCTTTCATGCTGGCCCAAGCTTCCTCTATCTTGAGGGGGCACGTGGATTTTCCCTGTAAAGGACAACTTATGGAGGGACCTGTAGGGTTTTCCTTGGGCTCCAGTCAATTTAAATAGATGATGCCACAAGGGACCTGAGGGATGGTCAACTATGACTCTGACATCACTTAAAAAAAATTGAGAATATGGTGGGAGATTGTCACGTATTAGTTGTGTCCGAACCAATATGCACACAATTGCATATATTGTAAAATAATGTAAAATCTGTTATTTATTGATATGACTTGTTTATGATGTGTAATAAATTTGGCTGGAGAATGGTTTATATTCTCTAACTCAAGATTGACAAGCGATTATTGGGTAATTTTTGCAGAATAACCTTTTTGGTAAGCAGGGGTTATGTCTCTGTTGATTGGGATTTGAATGGTCTCGGTGCAGTCGCTTACCTGCGGCATTAGGAACTAACTTCTGCTCTGCATTCTTTGAGATAGGACTTCCAGTCCTTGCACAGTGTGATGCTGAATGGATTTACATGTACTGCTCTGCTATCACAGTTGAAACAGCAGGATAAGCTGGCTTCAAGAGTGGCATTTGTTACAATCAGGGTTGCAGCATTTAAAGTAAACAAGAAGAAATGTATGAATCATGGGCTAACATGAGGAAAACATGGGGAGAAAGCACTTTTGAATACCATTCAAAATAAATGTGCTATTTGGCACTTGATATGAATACATGAAAAAAATACATTTAATACCAAGAAATATTTATTTCTCAGTCGTGGCCGGCATGACTCTCGGGTGGAGGGGCAGGTGGGGGTGCACACAGGGGTTCGTGCACGGGGGTGTTCATAAAAAAACGTACCTTCCTGGGTTCCGTGCCGTCTCAGCTCCTGGCTGGGTCCCGTGTTTTCCTGGAACAGGAAGCAGGCAGTCTCCCTCCCCTCCCCTAAGCCAACCACGATACTACAAAGGCAGCACTGTGATTGGTCAGGATGGTGCCCAGCCAGGCACCTATGGGGTGGCCATTTTTCCATGTAGGCTGCATGCAGTCTCATGGAGAAAGGGATAGTGTGCATGACTGGTTTGGTCGGCCCCAGAGGGCCGACCAAACAGTCAGGGCCCGCAGCATTTGGCAAGCCACACCTCCCCTGCCTTAGAGCAGACCCACCCACCCGTGAAGAAAGTGGCCCTTAGGGGCCACCCGGGTTATTTACAACCACCTGCTATGCCTTTCCAAGTAATGAAGAGTCGGTCACACAGTAGAGAATACAAGTATACATTTTATTATAAATACTCTGCAGAGGAGTCTGTCCTGACCTGCACCCTAAGATGTCTGTTGAGGGACTGGCCCCCCCAACGGATTACAACACATAATGAATCTTCCCCACAGCCTCCAACCACGCTCACCATGAAAAGTTACCGGCCTGGGCTGAACATGATCAAAGAGAGCACAGAGTGATGAGCTACCACCTGCCAGATGGGTACACGTTATCAACAATTCAAGGTTACTGTGCCGAGCTTCAGCGTTTCCTAACGTGGGAGCAGAAACTACACACTCGGATAGGTATGCAAGGGCAGAATGACCTATTCATTAGTAATCGAGAAACAGCCTTGAACAGAAGAGAAAATAATAACGAAATACAGTGTTCTGCTGAAGCAAGCAATACGAGTAATAGGGCCTAGTTCAGGCACAGTCTAAGCAGCCTATTAGGGATTACGAAATGCAAAATGGAGTCACACTCGGTAACTGAAGCATGCACATTAAGGGGATAACTCAGTGGGTTCCATATCATGAAAACAAATGGTATCTATTTAGCCACACACTGCTAACCTAGTATAGCTTGAAACAAGTGTGTTGCAGGGATGGGAATTTCAAACCTAACAGAACCTCCTTTTAGCAGGAGTGGCTTATGCTTTATTGGCTATCCAGTAGGGTCTTTACAATTCTATAAGCGGAGAGGGGAAAATGCATGGGCACTCATATGACAATCATGTGACAATGGAGTAGAAATCAACACACTTAATATAAAAATCCAACTGATACTCAAAAATGCCCTCAACTATGAGCATCATATCTTGGACATCCTGCATCATCATAGTAGAGACTTTATTATCATGTTCTGAGAAATTAGGGGAAGGGATGAGCTTGCTCACACAATAGGTGCAACATACCGGAAGGGAATTATACATAAGCAACATGTAAAGATACCACCTTCAACAGCTATTAGGACAAGTAGTATCTTCCAACCCCATGATATCAATAGACCCCAGAGCCACCCTCTGAGGGACCATGAATTATTATCCTGGTGGAGGTCTGAAGCAAGTCTGTGTAATTTCTGTATTGCAGAGTATAAAGTAGGGGCGCTGTCAGGAATGTATACGCAGCAGCTGCTGCCAATGACGCGACAGGCTCTACCCCTATCAGCCAGAATTACATCTCGAACCATGAAGAGCAACAAACCTTGTAGCCTGAAGCTCATCTGTAATATTGGTCAGTATACCTCCAGTAGTATTAATAGCTCCCTCAACTACTTTGGCAAGTGGACGAATATTACGGCTATTGAACATAGGACCCCTCATTATGTCAGTAAATTGCTGTAAGGAATTATCTGTCTGATCAATATAGTCTGCATTGACTACTCTCTTAAGTCGATGTAAATGGAGATCCCTACGCTGTAGTCTATGATCTTTGTGACAATTGGACGGTGCAATGTAAATGGGAGGTAAGAGAAAAGAGACATAAAACCGTCCAGACCATCCCCTGGAAAGCCATATATAACAAAACAACTGAAAGTTGAGGCAAAGGCAGAGAATAAAGAATTAAGGAAATAAGAACATAAGGACATGGCATATTCTTCAGATCATCGCGAACAATCTGTGTCTAACTGACTCTGAGTGCTTACATAACTGATGTGTGAGGAATCCATGTTTTCTTTTTTGCCCTGGTAAGCCATGTATAAGCCTGTTCCCTACATTTGGGGGGTGTAAGCAAAGGTGGGCTGTCAGTAGTGTTCAATTGGTATATGTAGTTACACCTGCTCTGTCCTACAGGAATGTTCCCTGAGCCTTTAAAACAGAAACTAGATGTTGCATTGATCACAGGGATGGGCATGGCTTTGTCTTCGGTGACATTTCATTCCAGGAAGCATTTGAAATATTCGGTAACATTACATCCTTGAAAGTCTAGCATTTCATTTTGTAACCAACTGACATTTTCATTAGCCTCAAAGATATTCATGACATTTCTGGATGTAAGGTACCCTCCTTGCCATCTGCCCCAGGTGTATATCCCTGGTGTACTACTATATACTCCAATACTGCTTCGTAGTCAGACTGCACCATTTTCATAGCGTCAGCATGATAGTGCATGTAAGCCATAGAAAGTAATTGAAACCATGCCTCACAGCTACCCAGATATGACATGGGAAATGACACCAGCAAATCGTCTTTGTGCATAACGGAGGGGAGTAACCCACATACCCAAGATGTCGTGGCATTAGTGGTACTGTGCACCCAATGAAGCATCTGAAGAAATGCATTCTTGGTGTAAGTTTGCCTATGTCTCTCTTTATGCGGGGCCAATGTAACAAATAGGTTCTCAGGGCAAATCGTTGTAGTCCCTACCAGAGTGTGCTCAGGATGCTGTTCTTCTAAATACCACACCACCCCAAATAGTGCTAGCGTGACTATGAGGATGACTACTACCAGCACTACCCTACTTCTAGTAGACCAACTAGACCACACAGGACCAGTCTGCTGTAATGGAGGGGCCACTAGGGGCTGTTCCTCCCTCATGACTGCACGGCCAAATGGGTACATAGGAAACAAACCTTAGGAATTGGAGCCACAAAAATACAACCAACCAGAGGGGTACAAATCACCCAGCATCTATTTAGAGCCATGCTGGCAGGGGCCTATTGTCCATCAACGATGATGCTATGAAGCACTTCCACAGGGGAGCTGCACAATCGCAGCCCTTGCTGAAAAACACATCCTCTTCTTTCAGAATAGGACAGCCTCCCTCCTGGGCAAGTACCCTCAACTATCCTGTCCATTGTCTAGGGCAGTGCACCAGTATAGATCACTCTAGTCTAATACTGGCAACTTAGGCACAGCACCTGCGCCCTAAGCTCAAGTCCTTCCCTAACTCCTAGACTGTTCCGCTGGTGCAACGTCCTTCTTTTGGGCCATAAATTATCATTTTAGTATTCCAAGCACTATTTCATCAACAAAAAACCCAGAAATTCAGGGTCAGGTGGGCGTCGAGACTCAGATTCTGGTGTATTAGAAACAGAGTTATCCGGGGTAGTCCTTATCTCTGGTGGGATCGCCCATAATAGGGCTGCGCCACTTTCTTCATCCATCTGCGCCCACCTCAATTGGGCAACCTAGAAGGGAACTAAGCGTGGCACCCTCTCTCCTTCCTTATCAGCGATGCCTTCATTGACCCAGTGGTCAAACGAGAGCGGGAGAGGCACCCGCTTAACATGTGAATCATGGATTCAGTATTTTTTGCAGTCTACTTTCACTGCTATGCGGGTGGTGAGAAGGACGAGGAGAGGCCCCTTCCACCTGAGCTCCAAACAGCTTTTCCATTGAAAAATTTTGATAAGCACAAAGTCTCTGGGCTGTATTTAATGCCCGGGCCCCTTTGGTACTGGTTGCAGCATGGCATGTATCTGTTGGTGAAGAGAACAAAGATCTTTAGACAACTCATACAGATAGTCTACAAGCAGGGGGTACTCTATCTCGAAAAGCGATTGGGTCTTGGGACAGCCCAGACATTAGCTGTCAGCGTTCACACACGAGGCTCCTGATGTTTCCTTCCTGGCGATGCACGCTCCCAACTCCCCTATGAATTAACCAGTCAGCAAGGAAAGAAACTCTTGCGTCGCTGATTAAACCACAAGGGAAAGGGGAAGTGGATTGAGAAACAAGACAAGAAAAAGAAACACTGGGTATCTTCCTTCAGTGTCTGTGTCAACGTCTGCTTCTCTTGGAGTGTTCAGGACTTCTTTCGTAGCACCTTTACCAAGAACAATAACCATAACCTTTTAGATATCAAATTAACAACCTTCTGTGAAGTTCTTGAATCGTGTCCTTCTTTCAGTACATACCAATATAATAGAAGTCCTTTCCTACACTCCTTTTTGCCTGGCTTGACCTGATCTGGATTCAAACCTTAAAATGTAATACATAGAATTATCTTTCTGGAACTCAAATTATCAATGCTAGAACTTTACAATGTAAAGGCAAACACTCAATTACATTAGTTAACGAGGTTAGTGAGTGGTGTTAAGTCATGCGTCAAACTTTTCCTACCTGGCAAATACTTGTTGGTTTCCTTAAAAGGGATTCTACAAAACAATGAAATAGAAAAGAAAACACCAAGATTCTCTTGCAATCTTTTGGATTACTAAAATCCACTCAGAGAAGAGGGCGTGGATTCAGTATTTGAAATAACAATTAACTATCAGTACTATTGGTAACATAAATACAAACGGTTATATTATACAGTTCTCAAACTCCTTTTAGTCTGTCCGATTAATTGTCTTTGCCAATGCTTTTGTTGAGCAATGAATTAACTACTCCTGGGTTCTGTTTCCTCGAAGATTTAAAAGGTAACAGCGCGCGATTGTCTTTTCTCTAGTCTTTTCTTGGAAACAGTAGGATTGCAAATTGTATTTACCAGTGCTTTTATTGCCCTTTTGTTGCCTGGTTACCAGATATCTCTTACTTGTTTGTTTCAGGAAGTAGGAACGATGCTCGGGGACACCACCGGAAGCGCGGGGAAGAACTTGGCTGCTGAACTTCACCGGAACCGCTGAGGGAATGCCGATGATGCCGAGGCTGTCTGGGGAACGAGGAACAAGACGGAGTCACAAGAAGGCTCAGGTAAGGAGAGGGAATCGGGAGGGTTTCTGGGCTGCGGGAAAACAGGGAAGTCAAGCGGGATCAAGGCAGAATGAAGCGAAGTCTCTCAACGACAGCTTGGCTCAGGAACGCTCCTGGTGATGCAATCAACGAAGCAAAGCGTTTCTGAGATTGCAACCCCGATATTTATAGCCTGGGTCTGGGTGTATGCTCTCTTACTCACGTGCAGAAAATCGGCAGTTTAAACGTGAGAACGAGAAGGTTCCTTCAAAGAGAAACACGCCCAAGAACTGCTGCAAACAACCATTGGTATCAACAAGCATTGCTAGCAGTAATGAATCATATGATTAAAACACAGTTCTTCCAGCAAGGTTTTGGAAATAGGTACAATAGAGGGGATCAACTTGCAATCGCCAAGGGACCCATGACAGTTCCCCCCCCTAAAGGCTGTCTTACAGGTCGTGTTTTGTTTGGGTTAAGTGCATAAAAGGATTTGACAAGTCGTGGTGCATGTACATTAACTTCAGGCTCCCAAGATCTTTTCTGATGAATCATAACCCTTCCAATCGATCAGATAATACAAACGACCTCTTACTCTTTTGGCATCCAGTATCTTTTTAACCTCATATTCAATGTGCTCTCCTACTACTACTGGAGGTGGGGGATTATCTGGCCGAGTTTTAGGATCATAAGGTTTCAACAGTGAGACGTGGAAAACTGGGTGAATAGCATAGTCCTGGGGAAGAATAATTTTCACAGAAACAGGATTTACAATTTTGTCAATAGAAAATGGCACAATTAATCTAGGTTTTAGTTTTTTAGGTCCTGTGATCTGGATGTTTTTAGTTGATAGCCAAATTAAGTCTCCTGGTTTGCACTGTGGGGATGGGATCCTGTGTGCATCTGCTGCTTCTTTCATTTTGCTTTTATTTTTCTCTAGACTTTTTCTAACTTGATTTTGATAAATTAAGAGACTTTTAATCCTTTCAGTGACAGCTGGCATATTTTGAGTTTTTCCGGGAAAAACTATCGGAAGCATTCTGGGATGTTGACCGGTGAGAAAATAAAAAGGTGAACATCCCAAAGCTGAATGTACTGTGTTATTATAGGTGAATTCCGCTAGAGGCAAGGCGTCATCCCAGTTTGAAAACAAAGTGGTTGATAAACAACGCAGGCTTTGTTCTAAATATTGATTCACTTTTTCAGTTTGGCCATCAGTTTGAGGGTGAAAGGCAGATGACAAGGCTATCTCAATGTCTAATTGGTTACAAAGTTGTCTCCAAAACTTTGAAAGGAATTGGGGACCCATGTCAGAAACAATTTTGTGCGGAAGTCCATGAAGTTTTACCACATTGGCCAGAAAAATGGTGCTAAACTCCATAGCGGATGGTAATTTAGACAAGGGAATAAAATGACTAATTTTAGATAGCAAATCTACTACTACTAAGATCGTGGTAAAACCATGGGACTCTGGTAAATCAGTAACAAAGTCTAAACTAATTGTATGCCAGGGGAAGGGTGGAATCGCCAATGGTTGCAACAGGCCCATAGGAAGAGAGTGTAGAGATTTCTGTTGTGCACACACGGGGCAAGACCGAACATAGTCATGCACGTCTTCACTCATTTTCTTCCACCAGAAATGTTTTTGACATAAATCAAGCGTTTTATTAACTCCAGGATGAGCAGCTGTTGCTAAATCATGATTCCATTTCATGATCTGCTCTTTAACACCATCGCTGCTTATGGTTTTCCCCTCCTGTGCTGGGTCCCGAGTTATTCCATTGTTCATGACGAGCTCAGCTCGTCATGAGCACAGCTCAACCGTGCCTCATGATGAGCTGAGCTCGTCATGAGCATCGAAGGGGTTAAGCTCTTGATCTGGAATATATAGTTTATTCTTATGAAAGAAAAAAACATCCTGAATTGACTTGTGTTTTAATGAAAGTCATTGTTGTTGATTTAACTTCTCAGTTTGTTCCTTCAACAAAGACAAAAATGTGTCTGTGGAAATTTCTGCACAAACTTTTTCAGTAGGAATGATACTTTGTAACAGCGGTCTTTTGATCTTTATCTTTGTCACAAACTAAGCGTGAAAGTGTGTCTGACAACAATTGTTTTTCGCCTGGCCGATAGGTAATTAAAAAATCAAATTCACTAAAAAACTGCAACCAGCGCACTTGTCTTGGGGTAAATGCCATTACTGTTGAATAAAACTGTAGATTTTTGTGGTCGGAAAAAATGGTGACCATGTGCTTTGCCCCTAGAAGATGGTGTCTCCACTCTTGAAATACAGCTTTTATTGCTAAAAGCTCGCGCTCGGCTATTGTGTAATTCTGTTCCGCTGGTAAAAGTTTTCGGGAGAAAAAGGCAATTGGATGTAAATGACCTGTATTGATTTCTTTTTGCATTAAAACACCACCAATCGCATTTTGTGAAGCATCCGCTTCTACAAAAAACGGTCTGTCAGGATCAGGGTGTATCAAAATAGGTGCTGAAGTAAAGGCTTTTTTCAATTGAGTAAAAGCTGTTTCTGCCTCACTGCTCCAATGAAATTTCTTTCCTTTTTTCAGAAGTTGTGTAATAGGTACAATTATTTCCGAAAATTTTGAAATGAATCGTCTGTAGAAATTCGCGAATCCCAAAATTTGCTGTATTTCTTTTACAGAGGTAGGAGCTGCCAATTTAAAATTGCATCTACCTTTTTTGGGTCCATAGTAATTCCTTCTGGAGATAACCAATAGCCTAGGAATTCTACTTTGGAGGAATTAAAAACGCATTTTTCCAGCTTCACAAATAGAGAGTTATCTCTAAGTTTTTGGAGAACTGGCCTCACATGAACTACATGTTCCTCAGGAGTCTTCGAGTAAATCAAAATGTCATCAATATATACAATGACGCAAATGTCTAATAGGTCATGCAATACTTCATTTGTGAAGTATTGAAAAGCTGCTGGAGCATTACAAAGACCAAATGGCATCACTGTATACTCAAAAAGACCAAATTTAGTGCAGAATGCAGTTTTCCACTCATCTCCTTCTTTTACGCGGATCAGGTGATAAGCACCACATAGATCTAGTTTGGTATAGATGGTGGATCCTTTGACTTGATTCAAAAGTACAGGGATCAACGGCAACGGGTACTGTTTTTTTATTGTTGCCTTGTTTACCGCACGATAGTCGATGCAAGGCCTCAAATCTCCGGACTTCTTTGCTACGAAGAAAAGAGGAGATGAAACTGGAGATGTGGAATGACGTATGAATCCTAAGTCTAATAATTCATCAAGATAAGATCGTAAATACTGATTTTCAGGCTCAGTCAAAGCATAAAAACGACTGCAGGGCAATACTGCTCGTGGAATCAAATCAATTCTACAATCGTAGATACGATGAGGTGGTAACTTGGTAGCTTTGACTGGGTCAAATACATGAGCAAAGTCCTGATAATCTCTGGGAATATCAGAATGATCTACATGTGATGCTGCACAAAATAGGGGCATTACTGATCCTTAGTTTCCTGATAGCAATGAAGTTTACAAAAGGACGAATCTAAGGTGACTGTACGTTTAACCCAGTCAATCCTTGGGTTATGTAATTCCAGCCAAGGAATTCCTAGAATAACCCCAAAAGTTGGTGTATCAATGAGATCGGAAGTTGTACATTCAGTATGACCATTGTCAGTGACTGGAACTAAAGGTGTTGTATGAAAACGTATCAAACCAGAAGAAAGTGCCGACCATCAACATCACGGACTGGTTCTGGTTCTTTCTTAGGTACTTGGGTCCGATTTAACCTTCGAGCTAATTCTAGGTCAAAGAAGTTGCCAGTGGCCCCAGATTCAATAAGCACAGGTATACTGTGTCTTTGTTGATTAGTTAAGATCAGGACTACTCTTACTGTGAAGTGTGTAGGTATGTGATTGTAAACACTAGGTGCGTATCGTGAGATCTTCTGACACTGTTCACCCGAGGAATCGATCTCTTCATTCCTCGAGGAACTTAGTTTTCCGAACTCTGTAGGGACTCCTTCTCTCCCACTAAAGCCTTCTTTTTTACAGGTTTGATTGGAGAGTCTCTAGCGAAATGACCTGATTTTTCACAATAAAGACACAAATTACTTTTTTGTCTTCGATCTTTTTCATCTTGAGATAGAGGCCCTTTAATTCCTCCTATTTGCATAGGTTCCACCTGAGCAGTTCATTATCTGATGCTTGAAGAAATACGTGTTTGGCAAAAAGATTTGACATGGCTGCTTTAAAAGTGTTTAAATTATGTAATAAAGGGTCGTTTTTATCTACCAAGGGCATGGCCCAATTAGCCGCTACTCCTCCTAAATAGGAGATGATGAAAGTAACTTTTGAGGTATCTGTTTTAAAAATCTGTGGTTTACATAAAAAATGCAACTGGCATTGACTCATAAATGTATTAAATCTATTAATACCACCGGTAAATCTTTCAGGGTTAGCAAACGGGATGGGAGTAGGTGTCACTACTGTAACTTGTACTGGTTGATCTAAAACATCACTCTGTGGGCTTTGGGATGAAT
Source organism: Lissotriton vulgaris (assembly GCF_964263255.1). Taxonomy (NCBI): domain Eukaryota; kingdom Metazoa; phylum Chordata; class Amphibia; order Caudata; family Salamandridae; genus Lissotriton; species Lissotriton vulgaris. The sequence goes on from NC_141695.1 coordinate 656,965,952, forward strand.
AAGCACCTACTCCGAACTTAGGTGGCATTAAAACTGGTTTCTTAAGTCCAGTAGAATCTCGCCACATAGTAAAGCCTGATCTAGTTTGATCAAGTTCCTGTCTAAGGGACTGGTTTCCTGCCCTTGTTTGGTCTAATTCCTGTCTAAAGGACTGGTTTTCTAGGCGTAACTCCTCCATCTCATCACTTAACTTTTGAACTACCTCTGTTATTGTTGGACATCCATGATGAATGGAAGAACCCCTTGGTGCACTACCAAGAAGGAAACAAGGGAGTGTGGCTTCGCTTTCTGTCAGCGTTCACACACGATGCTCCTGATGCTTCCTTCCTGGCGATGCACGCTCCCAACTCCCCTATGAATTAACCAGTCAGCAAGGAAAGAAACTCTTGCGTGGCTGATTAAACCACAAGGGAAAGGAGAAGTGGATTGAGAAACAAGGCAAGAAAAAGAAACACTGGGTATCTTCCTTCAATGTCTGTGTCAACGTCTGCTTCTCTTGGAGTGTTCAGGACTTCTTTCGTAGCACCTTTACCAAGAACAATAACCATAACCTTTTAGATATCAAATTAACAACCTTCTGTGAAGTTCTTGAATCGTGTCCTTCTTTTAGTACATGCCAATATAATAGAAGTCCTTTCCTACACTCCTTTTTGCCTGGCTTGACCTGATCTGGATTCAAACCTTAAAATGTAATACATAGAATTATCTTTCTGGAACTCAAATTATCCATGCTAGAACATTACAATGTAAAGGCAAACACTCAATTAGATTAGTTAACGAGGTTAGTGAGTGGTGTTAAGTCACGCATCAAACTTTTCCTACCTGGCAAATACTTGTTGGTTCACTTAAAAGGGATTCTGCAAAACAATGAAATAGAAAAGAAAACACCAAGATTCTCTTGCCATCTTTTGGATGACTAAAACCCACTCAGAGAAGAGGGCGTGGATTCAGTATTTGAAATAACAATTAACTATCAGTACTATTGGTAACATAAATACAAACAGTTATATTGTACAGTTCTCAAACTCCTTTTAGTCTGTCCGATTAATTGTCTTTGCCAATGCTTTTGTTGAGCAATGAATTAACTACTCCTGGGTTCTGTTTCCGCGAAGGTTTAAAAGGTAACAGCGCGCGACTGTCTTTTCTCTAGTATTTTCTTGGAAACAGTAGGATTGCAAATTGTATTTACCAGTGCTTTTATTGTCCTTTTGTTGCCTGGTTACCAGATATCTCTTACTTGTTTGTTTCTGGAAGTCGGAACGACGCTCGGGGACACCACCGGAATCGCGGGGAAGAACTTGACTGCTGGACTTCACCGGAACCGCTGAGGGAATGTCGATGATGCCGAGGCTGACCTGGGAACGAGGAACAAGACGGAGTCACAAGAAGGCTCAGGTAAGGAGAGGGAATCGGGAGGGTTTCTGGGCTGCGGGAAAACAGGCAAGTCAAGCGGGATCAAGGCAGAATGAAGCGAAGTCTCTTGACGACAGCTTGGCTCAGGAACGCTTGTGGTGATGCAATCAACAAAGCGAAGCGTTTCTGAGATTGCAACCCTGATATTTATAGCCTGGGTCTGGGCGTATGCTCTCTTACTCACGTGCAGAAAATCGGCAGTTTAAAAGTGAGAACGAGAAGGTTCCTTCAAAGAGTAACATGCCCAAGAACCTCTGCAAACAACCATTGGTACCAACAAGAATCAAGATGAGTGTATTGCAACTATACCCAACAAGCATTGCTAGCAGTAATGAATCATACGATTAAAACACAGTTCTTCCAGCAAGGTTTTGGAAATAGGTACAATACACGGTATCAACTTGCAATCGCCAAGGGACCAATGACATTAGCAGGGCATCCAAAGACCACCCCATATGGGGACAACCCTGTCCTAGAATGCTCTCTTGCTCCGGTAAAAGTAAATCCAAGAGTAACACATCTGGCCATCGCAGTCCTGTGCTTTCTTGAATGTTCAATTTTAGAGTATAATTGTACTTCTCAACCAAGCCTGCTGACTGTGGGTGATCTGCTGGATGAAACTTCTGCTTAATATGCAAACCTGTGCACACCAATTCAATGACTTTTGACTTGAAGTGACTACCTTTTACATTTTAAATAGCTTTATTCGACAGATGAGTCATAAAAGCACAATATACAAACAAACATACAGGTTAAAATGAACTCCAAATTACGCATGACAATCCATAGCGTGGGAAGACCTATTTTTAAAGTGCCTTCACTGTGGGAGTGGCCAGGCGGCACAGCGTAATGGCAGCTTGATCGGCGAGCTCTGTCCTGATTTTTCTCCCCCGCATCTATCCGCCGCACATATCCGGGATCCAAATACATTTCCGTAAACCGGAGGTGAACAGTCCAGACTCCAATCATTCCCATGCTGAACAGAGGCCGGGATCCAAAGATAAGACTACAGTCAAGAAGAGGCCTACGCTTCCGCCGAAGTCAGGACCTAGAGTACTGGAAGACGCCGCGTTGGAGGTGAGGAGGGGCGGCCGTGTCCTGACGTCAGACTGGGGTCTCCAAAGGTGCACCCAGTAAAGGCTCCCTGCAATGTGACGCCTCTCGGTGGATCCCTCCCGCATACTGGAGTGTATGCAGGTGGTGGAGGAAGCTGCCCTAGGGGACGGCCAACAAGCAAGCCTCGGGGTGCCTGGAAACTATGGAGAAGGCACGTGGCCACTCTTTCACTTTGTCACGGGGCAGGAGATCTTCCTGGAGCCGGCTTGGGGTTGGGGAATAGTGCCCTGGATTATGATCTCGCCGGCATATCTCCCCCCTCCCTGCATATCATAACTTAACAACTGGAGGAGCAGTGGCCTCCACTTCCCTCACACCTCCTCTTCAGCAGGGGAACAACCTGGATCGATTGCGCAAAGCTCCCTTATGAGGCTGAAAGCCTTGAGGCTCTGAGCCTCTCGCCGAGAGCTGAACCCCCCTTCGTTGGGCCCTAGTAGTACCCCCTCTCCGGACTTCTGCAGGTCTGCCTGTAATCAGTGGTATCTGGCACAGAGATGTCATGCTTGCGTGCATCCCTAGACCACCAGATGAGTGGGCTGGAATCTGACACCGTCCAGTTGGCATACGACGCACCCCTTGGAGGCTTAGAGTGGCCCGTGGCTTACCAAATGGCGACCTCAGAGAGGCCAAGGGTTAACGGCACCAAGGGCCACAAGATGGTCCAATCAAACAAACTTTGCTGCTACACAGTCCCCACGGACTTGCCGAAGGACTCTCACTTGAAGAGTCGGACGATGGGCGACGCTGAAGAAGAGAGCCAGGAACTTACGCTTAAAGATGCCATGGAGGCCATTGCAGGAATCATAAGAAGGGCACCCTTTCAATTGAAGTAAATCTCATCCGGGCTGATCTTACTAAGGCAACTGAGAAGATCAAGCAGGTCGAGCTCACTACGGCGAGCCTTGTGGAGGATGTAACACACTTTCATGGGAATGTGCGTGACATTCAGGCTTTTCGTAAATTCACAGAGAATAATCTGGATGATTACGAAGGCCGCCTCAGGAGAAACAACATTCGAACTCTGGGAGTACCTGAAAAAGCAGAGGGGCAAACTCCTGACCACTTCGTGGAAGACCTCATACTGCAACAGCTTCAGCCAAAAGAACTCAGCAAATTCTTCTTTGTGGAAAGAGCACACAGGGTGCCCGGAGGGCGTCCGAAACCAGGAGCTCCTCCACGTCCCATGCTTGCTAGGGTTTAAACTTTAGAGACAGAGATGTAATCCGACAAAATGCCAGCATGACCTCCCTTCTCCACTATGGCAATGCTAAAATTACCATTTTCCGACTTTGCTCAGAGGGTGCAAAGGCAGAGAAGGTCTTTTGTGACGATGAAGATGCGGCTCAGAGATCGGGGATTCAAATATGCAATGCTATACGTAGCGAAATTAAGAGTAGAGGCAGGGGGTCAAACTTGGTTCTTTGAACAACCAGAGGCGGCGTCAGAGTGGCTCGACAACCAGATAGATCAAGACTAGGGAGTATGGCATGAAGACTGACATGGGCTTCGGATACCGATTGTCATGCCTTCGCGAGGACTGGGACACTGTCAGTGTAATGCATATTTATGATATTAGGTGGTTCATCTCTGGAGTTGGGGACCTTTTCCGAATAATTGATCATCATACAAGTAGGAAGTGATTTATTTGGGTTCTATACAACTGTATTTGGGAGAGGGAGGGTAATGAGGGTGCGTATCACACCCCAACTTCTTCTTTTTTTAGTTCAACAGTTGGGCGACAGGCGCTCCGCAAGTTTAAAATGGGCAGTTCAGCGTCCAAAGTGCAGGGAGGCAGGGTGGGAGGTAGTTGGGTAACAGGGTTGCATGGGGTTGGGGGTTATGGGTGTTTAAGAAGTGGTTTTATTCATTGACAATGCAGGCCGAAATTACTGTTGCAGATATAAAACTTGTTATAGGCTATAATGTGTGCACAGTGGGACAAAGATGTTAAAATATTAAGTGGAAATGTTAATGGGCTTGGAGACAAGATAAAGCGTAGTGTGGTTCTTCTTCACATTAAACGACTTGCTCCTGATGTAGTAATGCTTCAAGAAACGCACTTGGTTGGGAACTCATGCAAAGCAGTGCATAGATATGGGTACACCATGGTGTGGTGTGGTGCCACAGCCAGTGCGACTGACGCTGGACGCTGGGCATAACGGTTCGATCACTGACTCCGGCGGCATGGGTCTGCCCAGCACTATGCGACTCTGGGCAATATCTTGCTTAATCTTCCCAGCGGCCCCCAGCGCTGGGATACCCCTTCGGGGGTCATTTGTGCGCTATATAAGTACTGGATTTACATGCTGGCTTCACCTACAGTTCACGAGAAGTTGGGATCATAATCAAGAAGTCGCTCTCTCTCACCATAACCTCTACTTGGGTTGACGATTGGGTCAGATACATTAGAGTCACCAGGACATGGGAGGGCTACTCTATCACACTCATGTCAATTTATGTTCCACTGGGACTGCAGGCCACTACATTCGAATACCTATTCGCTATAATGCTGGCCATACCTGAGGGTTTGCTACTGCTCGGAGGGGACTTCAACTCTGTAGTCTCATCCACCCTCGATCGTCACCCCCCTGGGTGCAGGGTCAGTCATCCAATTAGTTATCATATTTCCTCGATGCCATGGGTCTGGTTGATGGAATGAGAACGTATAACCCGGACAAAATTCAATGCACATTCTAATCTGGCGCCCATGCTAGTCTCTCCTGCATCAACTACATCATAGTCCCTGGACCACAAATTGCCCAAATCCATGAAATATGACACTTAGCTAGGGGAATCTCGGATCACTCCCCGCTTTGGGTACATTAAGTCCTCAGCCACAAGCAAGTGGGGAGGATTGTCCCTTTTAATCCATGGTATCTCCGAGACCCTAAAATCCGTAAGGAACTTGTCAAATCCATTGACAACTTTTTCCAAGAAAATGAGGGCACAGTGGACTCTCCTCAAATATTGTAGGAGGCCTTTAAAACAGTAATCTGAGGCCAAGGCCTGTCCCTTATCTCAGGGAATAAAAAAGACGCACGCAAAGACATTTCAAACTCCGAAGCAGAGATTTATCGCCTATCGCAAGACATGGAAACAAACACCACTCCTGAGACAATTCACACACTCCGTCTTAAACAGGATGACTATAGGGCATTGTTGACTGAAAAGGCTAAAAACATAGGGAGGGACAAGCAGGGTAGACTATATGATTTGGGTGACAAGGCAGGGAAGCTAATAGCGTGGCTTGATAGGAAAGAGTGAGCGAATAGACTGGTCCCTGAACCTCGTGACTCCGAGGGGTCCCAAATTACTGACCCACAAGACATTGGTAATCATTTTGCTGACTACTTTCACACTGTCTACACCTCAGTAGCCTCATACAATGAAAGCGATTCTGCTGCACTCCTGAGAGATAATCCTCTCCCCATACTCCCGGTTGCGGACCGTCAATACCTTGACAGTGCCCTGACAGTAGATGAAATATCTCTGGCAATACGCTCATTGCACTCAGGCAAGGTGTTAGGCCCTAACAGTATCCTTATCAAACTCTGCAAACTAAGACCAGACAAGTTGGCTCCTTATCTAAAAGCGATGTTCAACGAGAGCCGAGAGCGGGAACTGCTACCAATAGATCAGAGAATAGCCTGTATAATTACCATCTCCAAACCTGAGTGTAGTTCACATCACCCAATTTCTCTCCTTAATGCTAAGCCCAAAATCCTAGCCAAACTGTTGGCTAATCGGTTAGTTAAAATTATAGGTGAACTAATACACCCAGACCAATTCGGCTTTATGCCACACAGAAATACATCACTGACTTTAAGAAGGGTCCATGGTGTCATAGGCATAGACAGAGTGTCCACTATTCTAGAACAGGTTGCAATAGTCTCCTTGGATGCCACTATGGCGTTTGATACCACAGAATGGCCTTATCTCTTTGCAACGCTTGTTAAGTGTGGGTTTGGACCAGAATTTATTCAATGGGTACGTCTCCTGTATAATGCACCATGGCACAGGTTGTAGTCAATAACCAAAAATCTGCTACCTTTCAGCTTAGTCAGGTTACCCGTCAGGGATGCCTTCCCCTTATTATTTGCCTTGGCCCTGGAGCCTCTGGTGGCTTGGATCCGGAGGGACCCTGTGATCTACGGTCACAGGGTCTACGGTTACTCATTACCTCTGACAGTTTTTGATTTCGTCATTTTGGTAGTTTCACCTTTTTGGTTCCTGAACACTGTATGGGCAAATGATGGATCAAGTTCTGTAGGTGGTTTCGACCACTATTTTGTACTTTACATTCCAATTGCTTTTGTAGATATGTTATACCCTTGTCCTGAAGCGGTCAAAAGAAATTGTGGACTGAAATTCGCCTGCGACCACGTCAACAGATATAAGAGGAGTCTGAGAAAATATGAATTTGGATATAGAGAATAGGCGCACACTTGTGAATACAAGCATTGGCATATCCAATAGGTCTCACCTTATAAGTGTTTAGCAATGCAACAGTAGATGTTGTTGCACCAAGGATATTGTGCGGCATAACTAAATACTTATAAGGTCCCAAAGCCGAGACCTATTGGCCATGCCAATGCTTGTTTTTTTAGCTAACAACTGCAAGCATAATTCATATTTTTAGTTTCAGTTTCACCTTTCTTAATATAGACGTATAAGTCAGATTTTTTATGCCAATGGCTGAAAGTTTGCGACCTGACGTGGAGTCAGATGATAGCTCTGATGACATGATGGTTTCAGCAACCTGTATGTTTACATCGGAATGCTAATTTTGCTGAACACACACTGACAGGGACCTGCAGTATCGTGCGTCTTTTGAGGGGGTCATTTTTGCAGCACACTTTAACCAGACAGGATTCTGCTCTCCCTTTCACCCGTTTGCCTCAGCTCGTAATTAACTTAACCCTTCCATGGGCAATTTGCTTCAAAGTATAGTAAATGAAGAGCGCATTAGTCTACCAGTTGGGAGTAGGAGATCGTGCCCCCCTCTTCATTCATGGATTCATCGGGGGGACTGCCTGCCTTCCTGCCTGGCTGATTACTGGTCGGGCTGCTGCGATGCGAAGACACGAGAGCAGAGTTTCATTCTCCTGTTTGTTTGTCCGAGCCAATTACACGCATCTTCATTCATGGATTCGTCGGGGGTACTGCCTGCCTTCCCGGCTGCCTTCCTGCCTGGCTGATTAATGGCCACACTGCCGCATTGCGAAGACGCGAGAGCGCAACATTTCATTCTCCTGCTTGTTTCTCGGAGCCAATTACACGCATACTCAGGGCGATTATCGTAATCCCCGCCGGAGTTCTCACAGTGATGGACGCGCTCTGATGAAAGCAGCTTTAATTTCTTAATATGACGAGTCAATCTGCCACATCAAAGGCCAGTGCAGACGAGAGGGCCCGCCCTAGGGCCCCAAGTTTCAGAGTGCAGATAAACACAAAATGTACCTGAGGCCTCGTAGCCAAACACAATGGAGTTGATTTGAACTTTTACCAGACAACTGATTGTGCGGCAAGTGGTGCAGTTTTCAAAGACATTCTTCATAAGTCTGCTATTTTAAAATGAATCCTCTTTTAGGCTCTGAAGTGGGCCCTGGGGTTACAGTAACTACATTTGAGAGCAGCAATTTTAAGGCCAATTTCTAAAAGTACATCTAATTACAATCAAACAGCAGCGGTCGGTTTTCCCACGATGGGGCAGACTTACAAGCCCCTTGCAACACTTTTGCATCCCTTTTCCCATGTTAACAGTGACGAAAAGTGGCGCAAGGGGCTTGTAAATAAGCCCCGCTGTCTTCTAAATGTGAAAGTCTGTTTTCAAGTTCCATGGACACTACTAGCAAGCAAGCCGTCAGCATTATTTCAGAATCCATATGGATGTGCTTTAACGAGGCCCTCTTTTAAGGGGGTACCCACTTCTCGCCATGTGATGTGCCTCTTTTTTTGCCATTTTATATAGCGCAAACCTGACCCGGGGGTACTGGAGCGCAGTACACGAGCAACAATTACATTACACAAGGACATATTCAGTTTTGGGAGGCACGGGGAGATTTTGTGATTTGCCCAGAATCACAGGATGTAGAGCCGACGCCGAGATCCAAACCTGGTTCACCAGCTCCACAGTCGGCAACTCTGGCCGTTAAGCCACATCCTCTAGGGCATCTGGTGACTGTCAAACAGGGTTGTGCCCCAGAATGGCCGGTAGGGATGGGATGTGTAGTTAATCAGGACATGAAACTCTGGTATCTGACTGACTGACAGCCAGACCTAACATCCCTTCAGACACAGTGGTGCCCTTTAGACATCAAACTTGCCTATTACCTGCTCTCTCATAAAAAAATGGACAGACATTTGAGCAATGAGGTATGTAAGGACCTTCGGAACATTGCTGCCAACTGATGACACACACAGAGGCTACACACAAACCGAGATAAATACCAACTCTGTCTCAGCCGGAGGCCTGCTAACAACACATATATCTGCCACAAACTGCAGGTCACCGGAAGACTCTAACATAGTCCACCCTGCAGGTCCCAAACATCACATACTCTGCACTGATTTCCCCTAATGACAAAAAGAATGATGCCATATTGGCACAGGTCTGACACCCCTGAACTCTTTGATGACTCCTGGGGCCTCGGCAGACCGGTGAGATTACAGTGTGTGGACCCCCTGCTCCAGAAAACACAGAACATCACCGACAACACCAAATGTTCACCACCAGCACAATAAAAGGGTCCTTCTAGGCCAATCAGAGCTGCCAGCCTCAAGGTAATAACAATTTGCGTTTAATCCCACACTAACTCGTCAGCCCATAACATTTACCGCATGGTATCAAAGCGGGGACAATAGTCTTCCTATCACACACCCCATAGCACATTGTGCTATCCACGTGGACAAACCCTAAAGACCCCACCTACAGGTAAAAAGCGCTATACAAATCTCGCCATACATCTGAAATATTGTTCTCATGCTGAGAGAGTTTTCTGTAACCACATACAACTGAGAAGAGAAAGAACGCTCAAGTGCCCTTGATGTTTTGACTGGTAAGGTAGCAGGGGTATTTAAAGTTAAGGTAATTTGCACAGGATCACAGGTTTAGTAAACTATTGCGAAGCCGAGATTTAAAGCATGTATTCGATGTGCGAAACAGTATCTCAGCCGGTAATTCACCCCATCGCCAAGACCCCGAATTTGTGGCCACCTCTGTCTCCTCCAAGTGCTCGTGCCGGGTGAACGAGGACACTGTCCCTTGGTGTAGACCGAGTGACCTAGTTAACTCTTGAAATGCCGGTCACACAGGTCAGAGGAGCAGGACCACCTTGTGTCCTCCATTCCCTCGACTCGCCTGACCCGTCATCTTACAGCTGAGCCACCTGCGAGCCATGCCTGCCCCCTCAGTTTCATTCCAAGCGCCCATCCCCCCACGTTATCCCACTGTACAGAGAAAACCCTGCCGCCTCAGCCAAATGGAAACCTCATCGGGCAAAATACTCATACGAGCTGACTGCCATTGAAACAGATGTAGCGTTGTTTATCTAGCAGGCCATGCTTTCGCAGCAACAAGCTTGCGCGGCAGCAGGGGGAGGTGGCGCGCCTCGTGCGGCAGCAGGGAGGAGGAGGGGGGCCAGCGCGATTCCCTTGCAGGAGCGATAATTGCTACCATATGGCGGCGCTCGCTCCTGCAAGTGAATCGCCACACGTGCACGCGTTGCCATTGAAGACAATGGAACGCGTGCACATTTTTGGCTGAAAAGCCTTAGCCATTGCTAAAGGTCTTTTTGCCAATGCAGCGAATGCACGCTGCGTAGGCGAGACCTAAAAAGAGAGGTGTGATACCGCTGGTGCTAAGAGGACTGCCTCAGTCTGTATCACTCGGATTTAGGAGTGTGCATCAGTAGTTGTATATGTTAGGTTCTTGTATAGGCTGTTTATATTGTGTATATGTATTATATTAATGTTGTCATAATGATTTGTGTCTTATATTTGTGTTTATGTTGCATGTATATTATGTCTGATGTCTTTGCTAACTGTAATTGATTTTTGTATCAATGTCCTGCTGAATAATATATGTTCTCATTTGAATCATTAACAATCATAATTTTGAAATATTGAAAATGTCAGGGTAATTGATAGTACCTTACTGAAAATAAATGAGTGATTGATCCCTCCATACCGTTTTATTTTTGCACAACTATTAGGTAAAGCAGCTCTTTTTAAAATGATGTTGTTACCCCGGTTTTGATATGTGTTGCAAAACTCCCATGACACGGTCCCTAATGCCTATTTTTAAGAAATTGAGGGGCTACAGTGAGATCTCTTATGGGCACGAAAATCGCGAATTGTGCTAAAAATATTAACCCTCAATTGGTACGATGGAGGAATCAGCCTGCCAGACATCTGAAAGTATTATTGGGCATCGCACCTGGAGGCGGTCAATTATGGTATCTATGGCAGACCAGATGACCCGGGCTCTAACATGGACAGATGGCTCCTCCCTGATGGGAACTATAACTGAATATTCTATTCAAAGCCAGGTAGACATCCTCCCATGGGCCCTACAAAGCATTCAGCTAAGGTTTGGCACTCGGCCAATAGATCTTTGGGGTGGGGAAAGAAACTTACTTTAGCAACTCCGTTGTGGGACTCCCAGGCACTGGGTGACCTTTGGAAATCGAAGGGGTTTGACAGTAGGGACCTAATCGAGATCTCACGGATTCGAGACCTTTGGGTAAAGGGGGAGGTTAAGTCGTTCGCTGCACTTCAGAGTCAACATGAGCTAGTAGAATCGGAGCTCTTTTGATATACACAGGTGTATGCACCTCCGGACGCATCTCCCCTAGAGGACAGAATAGCAGATGGACATCTACCGGATAAAACCATATCCCTTATCTACAAAAAGCTAATTAATAATATGGACAGCTCCCTTCAAGCACTGCGGAAAAAATGGGTGAGGGAAGGTATTGAAATGGACGATGAAGACTGTCAGGAAGCGGTATCCTCCCCTAAGATAGTTGCTTTCCCAGCGCGCTTGCATCTAATACAGCTACAAATCCTACATAGAGTCTATGTAACGGGACCCCAGCTCTTGCATATGGGAGTCACTGAAGGGGGAGATTGCAGAAGTGGTTGCAATCAATTAGGCGCATTCATCCACATCATTTGGGACTGCACTAAGATCCAATTGTAGTGGGGAAACTACACGAGGTACTTAGTGAGGTCCTGGTAATTTCACTCCACCTGGAGGTGTGCCGTTGCCTCCTTAACATCTGGGAGCCTACAGATTTGAATAGCTATCAAACCCAGTGCGCCACCCTAGGTCTTACAATAGCCAAAAGGAACATTGCACAGCTCTGGGGAGCTGCAAAGACACCTACGATAGAAGATTGGAAAAAATATCTCGATTGTTGCATGTTCAGAGAAACATCAGTCTATATCGCCCGCGGCTGCCCCGCAAATGGTCCAAAATTTGGGACCATTAGAACACCTATAGGGAGGATATCGGTAGCCCACCCCGTGGAATTGATTGTTATGCAGCCTCCACCCCATGACTTCCATTATGTAGATGTATTTATTGATGATCACTGTTTGTTCTCTCTGTCAGCATACATGCCTAATTCTTCGTACTGTACAGAAATGTCACTGATTGTTATTAAAAAGTCAAGTGCCTTTGCCGTTGCCATAGCAGTATTCTCTTTAGTGGGGCAAGCCTCAATCCATTTACTGAATGTGCAAATCACTACTAGCACATACTTCAAATTGTTAACTCATTCCATTTCGATGGAATCCATCTGGACAACCTCGAAAGGAAAGGAAGGCAGTGCAAAGTTACCAGCGGGTGTAGGAGTACCTTTACAAGGGTTATGCTTCAAACAAATAATACAATGCTTCACCAGGTGTGTTGCTACTTTAGCGATATCATCATTCTGCTATACTCGGTCTAGTAGCATGCAAATTCCTTTGGCCCTGATATGCCATGGTCCATGGTAACAAAAGGGAGCACATATAAATTGGGCAGCAACCATCGTTGTTTCCCAGACAAGTCAGTCCAACACCCATCCGTGTCCAAACAACCTGTTGTCTCCTCACATATTGCCAATTCGTCTAGAGTTGCCTCACCCTGAATTTCCCCGACATTTTCCAATGTGTTCACGAACATTCCATTGTCTTGGACCCATCTAGTGGGACCTGCCACAAACATCTTTCATCTTTGACCGAGCCCTCTCCTTAGTTGTCTGGTCTGTAAACGTATTTCCCCTCCCAACATCATCTGTAATGGCTTTTTGAGAGCTACATTTCAATATTTCTAACTTATCAGAAAGTGTCAATGCACACAGCATCTATGTATCAATGGGCCGCTCTGTATTCACAGTCTGTGCAAAGTCAAGAACCCTCTCTCTGCCCAGATGCGTCCAAAAGTATGGGCCATGCCAAATGCGTACTGTATGTTGGTGTAGATTTTAACAGCCAGTCCCTCACTCAACTCACAAGCACTGAGGAGGGCAACTAACTGCAGCACGGGCCGATTGGTGTGTTATACTGGATGTCTCAACTACAGTGTGTAATGTTGTAATTGCAAAGGCTGCAGTGGTGGCGCCATCTGGTAGTTTGAAACAAGAGCCACCAATAAATAGTTCCCTTTGGGGGTCGGATAGGGGAACATCAGTCAGGTCTACCGATCCTTTTGTTTCTTCCTCAGTCCGAAATAAACAATCATGGACTTCATTGTCCTTTTCTTCTGAAGGGAGGAGTAGTAACGTGGCTGGGTTTAGAGTAGCACATTGTTTGATGGTAATGTGCGGAGCAAACAAGGCTAATTCATGTCCAGTCAGATGCGCACTAGTTAGGTCTAGTTTGTCTTATTCCACAGCGTATCCACAGCATGACGTACCATTACTGTGAGATCAGTGTCAAGGACGAGCCCTGCCGATTGTCTCATAGAAACTGCAACCCCAGTGGCAGCTCTCAGAAAGCTCGGGAGAGGTCTGGCGACATTAACAAGCATAGCAGAGAAATAAGCACAGGGCCTCTGGTTACCACCAAAACCCTGGGTTAGAACTTAAAACTCACAACCATCCGCCTCATGTATGTAGAGCACAATAGGCTTCTGGTAATCAGGAGTACCAAGCACAGGAGCAAAGCAAAGGGTAACCTTTAATTGCTCTAAAGCTTGCTGGCATGCAGATGTCCAAGGCAGGGGTTCATGCACATCTTTGGTGGTCAGGTAAAGAAAGGGTTTCATTAGTAGAGGATAATTGGGGATCCAGTGATGACAATACAAGGTGATACCAATAAACACGCGTATCTCACATTGGGTCTTAGGAACAGACATATTAGTGATAGCAGCTATACGTTCAGATGTTAGTCCGTGACCCTCCTTTGACAGTAGGTGACCTAAATAGGTGACCTTCTGTCGACAATATTGAAATTTCAACAGTGACACCTTGTTTCAATCGGGTGCCAAATGCAACAATAATTTAACTGTTGCTTTCTTGCCACCATCCTCAGTGTCCGAAGCCACAAGGAGGTCGTCAATGTACTGCAACAGCACATTACCAAGGGGAAGCTCCAAAGAATCCAATTGAGCTTTCAAAGCTTGGCTATAAACACTAGTACTCTCTGTATATCCTGTGGAGCACGGCAGAATCGAATGCTCCGACCAGCTATTGCACATCTAAACAGATCTCTGCTATCTGTATGAATTGGTATCCTGGTAAGTCAATTACGGAAAATAATTTTGCAGATAGGGGAATCATTGTCAGGATTGTGGTAATGTCTGGGACCACAGGGTACTGGGGAACCACGGTCTTATTTACCTCGCTAAGGTTGATCACAAAATGGTAAACATCCGGGTGCGCATCAGAAGAATCCAAGGGTGTCCTCTTAAGAATAGGAAGAATAGTGATATTACACACATTCACCACTGTCTCCACAACCACGCCAGACTTAATCAAATCCTGAATTATTTGTAATAAATCCTTTTCTCCTGCCAGCAAGATCTTGTATTGCGGCATGCATGGCAATGGCATTGTCCTTTATCTGGATGGAGACTGGTGGGATCTTGAGCAACCCCACATCCATGTCCCATGTAGCCCATAATGTGCGTGGCACGTTCTTGAACTCTGTAGAGAGAGGAGCATCTTTTGCAAAGCATTGTTTTGCACGGGCCACCTGTAGTCCAGTAGTCATGTGTACACCATCGGGAGCACAAAATATTGTCAAATGTAATCCTTTTAACAACAGGAGTACCCTATGCACACACACAAAATATCAGTCAAAAATTATATAACAGTCATGTAACAGTGTACAAATAAACAAAGCAGCAAAGTAGTAGGGATCTCCTGTGGGAGAGTAGTCCGATGGAATCCTTTATTATGTTAGACAGCCAGCAGACATGTGTTTCATCGCCCATGCGAATCCTCAGGGCTGAAATAACAAATAGGTAGCAATGGAGCATCTTGGATGTAGTTGTGCAGTAATATTAATCACAGCATCTCATGGTGTGTGAGAACATGTCATAGCTTCCACTGGAGTGAAACAAACATTATATTGGCAAGTGAGTGCACCCACATGTAATCGTGGCGATTGTGCACATACTGAGCGATTAGCGGTTTGTGCTGGTAGTATATATGTGACAACTTGAAAAGAGTCCAAGTAAGGAGAGTAAAGAGGAAATTTCTTTGAATATAACACAACGTAGTCAGTGTCTCCTCGTAAGATATAGGAGTTTAGTATAGACACCATTTTTCCAAGAATCAAATCACTCACCTGGTGCACTCAGGTTGAGTCAAATTATTCTCCACTGCTATCTCTTCGGACCAAACAGTCAACTTCAAGGTTTCGCCTTCTTAGGACCCCAGCCGGTGACCACTAGACGAGGAGTCGCCCGATCAGATGGGCGGGGCAGATGCGAGAAACAAGCTCGATTTTGTGGGGTACCCCGATCTGCCCGACCAACCAGATGCACCCGACCCTGCAAATCACCTTGTGGGGTCTCTGTTCGGGCACCAACTGAAGGAAGTGGCCCTTAGGGGCCACCTGGGTTATTTACAACCACCTGCTATGCCTTCCCAAGTAATGAAGAGTCGGTCAGACAGTAGAGAATACAAGTAAACATTTTATTAGCAATACTCTGCAGAGGAGTCTGTCCTGACCTGCACCCTAAGATGTCTGCCGAGGGACTGGCCCCCCAATGGATTACATCACATAATGAATCTTTCCCACAGCCTCCAACCACGCCCACTATGGAAAGTATCGGGCCTGGGCTGAACATGAACAAAGAGGGCACAGAGGGATGAGCAACCATTTGCCAGATGATGCACGTTATCGACATCTCATGGTTTCTGTGCCGAGCTCAGCATCTCCTAACGTGGGAGTAGAAACTACACACTAGGATAGGTATGCAAGGGCAGAATGGCCCATTCATTAGTAAGTCAAGAAACAGCCTTGAACTGAAGAGAAAATAATAACGAAATACAGTGTTCTGCTGAGGCAAGCAATAAGAGTAATAGAGCCTAGTTCAGGCACAGTCTAAGCAGCCTATCAGGGATTACGAAATGCAAAATGGAGTCACACTCGCTAACTGAACCCTGAACATTATGGGGATAACTCAGTGGGTTGCATAATGTGAATACAAAAGGCATCTATTTAGCCGTACACTGCTAACCTAATATAGCATGAAACGAGTATGTTGCAGGGATGGTAATTTTAAACCTGATACCCATTAGCCCCCAACCAAACCCTTCTGCTTTCTGGCAGTTTGAGAAGCAGAATCATAAAATGGTAGTTTTACCATTTTATGTTTATGCTTCTCGCACTGCCAGAAAGCAGTGGGGCGAAGCTCCTCCGCCCTAATGGAGGAGCACTCCTGGTATTTCTCTTCCTAATAAAACAGAAGTCTGGATGCTCCATGGCGCAGTTTCCTCTTCTAATGCAGCCAAATCTGTTAAACAATCAAATAAAATCCGCTATCGAGCATCATCTCCCCCATCTGGTTTCCTGCAGCAACTGGAATGACTATGCTAAGAAACCAAAAAAATGAAATTCTTGTGAAAGTCTTTTCACACATTTGAAAAAAATCATATGTCACACATGGTTGAGGTTATGCATTTGCTGGTAGGGGAGGAGGGAGGAGTGATTGTATGAACTTGATTTTCCAGTGCAGGCACAAGCAGCCAAAAGAAACAACAATGTTGTACTTCCTGGCTGGCCAACCTGGGTGCAGAGTAACATAAGACAAGGGAATTCTAGAGTGGATGAAATCATGAGTAATGGTGCCAGTTCTTCGCAGAATGTCTCACATATGTATTTGATCATTTACACGAGTTAGACGTCTTCTTGAACTTTACACAAAAAGTCCTGGACCTGGGAGACAAAAAAATGATCCCACCCATGCATTTTTTGATGGTAACATTTCAGATTGTTCCTTAAATAATACAGAGAGCCAAATATTTAATGACTGTTGACCATCAGAGTGCTATCACCATGTTTCGGTAGACCCCACTATTTCTGTGATTTGTTGTAGGTGAAAAACAATATCAGCTCACTGTGTTGCACTTCGATCTCAAAATTTCACAATGCGTTTTCATGAAAATGAGTGTCACAAAGTAACAAAAATGCTTTATATTAAACTTGAGGATGTCACAGTCTGTGCCAGTAAAAATTCAGATTCATTGTATTGTCATTGTGGAAGGATGTGCAACCTACATATTTTTCCCCAAAAAAGATCAAATTGAACCCTCGAACACCAACAACCCTGTTAACAAATGCCATTGCCAGTGGTTGGGTGCCATAGAAGACTTTCTACAGGTGCAGTGAATATATCCATGAGAACTTGGAGTAACGCTCATCGATTTGCCGAGAATTAGAGGCAGTCCAATAGAGTTACTGGCATTTTTGATGAATCAGTCAAATCTTCAATCCTGAGGCTAAGAGACTGGTGAAACTAAGGGCAATGTTTATGCAAATTCCTCCACATTTATAGCCTATTCAAGATGTCTTGATTCTAACCAATCCTACATTTTCATTTAAGGTTATCTCAATTTTATCCAGAGCAATCATTGATGCTTTTAGCCACAGTGGATGACTTGCCCATTCTCTATCTGTACTGGTGCATTCGAAAAGAGTACCAGAGATCGGACAACGTGTGTCACTGTTTGGCAATATAAAAAAGCTTCAATTCCCTCTAAGTAATTGGCTGTTTACAGATAGACAGGCCCAATGACGAAGGTTGAGCAATATACTCACGACAGGCATGGTTTGCTTAATCAATTATACAGTAAAAATCGTGTGCAAAAATTGCTTCCATTCATCAGACGTCTGATAAATCTTTGGTATCAGACATGTGGATAGGTCCCTGATTGACACAACTCCTCGCTGCATGGTGCATGGCTAAGTCGTGTTCCTGCCTCAATGGCTTCCGGCCATGGGACTTGAACAGAATTTCACAGATGGGAGACATCTGTTAAGAGGGTCATATTAAATATTCCTCACAACTCACACAGGTGTATTCACTACATGAATTCTAGTTCTTCTGTTATTTACATCTCCTACAAGGCTTGAAACCTGCAGAGAAACGCTGGGATCCATTCCCACATTCAACCCATTAGAACCTACACACATAGGGAAAGTTAGGAAGAAAGGCATCTAAAAACTATACAGATCACTTGTGTAGCTATGCGTGAATACTTTAGAAAGCTTAGAGCCTGGTGGGAGTGAGATCTAGGAACACTGGATGAGGCTTAATGGGTGAACACCAAAATGGCTTCCAGAGACCAAGGGATCTCCTCTAGACTTCGCCTGATTCCGTTCAGATATGTTCACATAGCATAGTGTAATCCAGAGAAAATTGAAGAAGGGTATAAGTTCACATCTCAACTGCTTACGATGTAACACCACCGGAGGCACATATTTTCAGGTAGTGTGGGAATGCCAAATCATACAGGATTGGACTTGCATATACAGATCATATACAGAGCATTAGAATTAGTGACATATATAACCCTCATTATGGGGGAAAAATGTGCTACTGGGTATAAATGATGGCACTTGAGGCACCTGTTTGATGACAGCCATTGTCCTATTTTAGCTAAAGGTAAACTCTGAAACTCTCTCCCTCCCCTGCTCAAATCCTCTAATTCCCTCATTCAATTCCGTAAATCTCTAAAAACATGGCTTTTCCCACAATCCAGCTAAATCCCTTTGCCCCCTCAGCATCAGATCAGCGCCAGGAAACCCACGGTGACAGTGCGCTTTAGAAGCCTACCTTAACAAACATAACATAACATAACAGTGCACTCCACTGGAGAGCTAATCGAGTCCCATCTGTGGCAGGGTAGCAAAGAGGGATGGGCTATTGGAGAGAATGTACAAAATATGAAGTTGTCGAGATCTGGGGACCTAGTGGAATCAGTTCCACAGTATTTTACATTATGAATGGTGGTATTCATTCACAAACAAAATTTATGATAAAACCAGTAAAAATGTGTATCTAACCGTGTAGAACTCCTAATTTAGATGTCTGATGTGTTGTTGCAAGGTGATGATGTCATTTAAATAAGATTCATTAGAAACTTACAAGGTTGTTGCTCAGGTGTGGGTACCAGCACATATCTATATGTTATGAATGGTGTTGGAAGGTGGTTTATAAATAAGGACAGGTATGCACCTCACTTAGTAATAACACCACATTCATAAATAAGGTCTAGTCAAGTTCTCAATGAATTAATTCTTGCTCTACCCTTAGTAGCTTGGCTGCGAGCAGACAGGCTTGACTTCGGAGACAGGTGTGACACAGCACACACCAAAAGGACAAAAATAGAATGTAGGGAACCAGAAATATGAGTTTTTAAAGATTAAAAGTTATACTAGCGCTTAGAAGCAAATAGCGCTCAAAGAAATAAAAAAGGTCACGCTGGACTGGGACAAAGTCAATAGTTCAGGCCGCATGCAGCGTAACACTTTTACATTTATTTCCAGAAGTGTTTCTTGATGAAGGAAAGTAGTCCAGAGCCAAGGGTTCAGAAG
Source organism: Lissotriton vulgaris (assembly GCF_964263255.1). Lineage (NCBI taxonomy): Eukaryota > Metazoa > Chordata > Amphibia > Caudata > Salamandridae > Lissotriton > Lissotriton vulgaris. Next base: position 656,985,518 of record NC_141695.1, read on the forward strand.
CTCTGTTTTGCCTCTTAGGGTCTGGGACTACAACTGCCACAATGCACCTGGTCAATCCAAGTAAAATCCAGGTGAGCTTGTCATCTAGAGTTGTCTTTGTTGGTGATGTTGCAGGTAGCCCGTCCAGCACTATTCTGCCTTTTGCTGATCAGGGATTCCACTCCTTATCCTTTAAAAGAGGCAAATTCCTTTTGTTGTAAAGGCCTGTGAGTGCAGCAGGTGCAGTCCTTATGGGTGCAGTCCTCTCTTCTCCAGTCCAAGGGTCCAGCAGGGCAGGCCTTCTCCTCCAGATGTTCTTTTGGGTCTTTCAGGGTTCACAACCCAAGCCAGGGGGCAAGAAGCTCTGAATTACCTTCTTGAGGTTTGGGACTACAATTCCCACAATGCACCTTTAACATCCTTTAAAGTCCAGGTGAAGCTAGTCAGCTGGGATTGTCTTGATGGAGGTGATGCAGGTGACTTCTTGAAGCTCCCTTTATACCTGTTGCTTTCAGGACCTTTGCACCCTAATCCGTTAGAAGCCAGGCATAGTCTTCTATTATTTAATGCCAAAGTGTGCAGCAGGTGGAGACCTTATGAGTGCACTCCTCTTGTAGTGCGGACCCGGGGTTCCATAGGGCAGTCCTTCTTACTTATGTTTCCAGGCGGCGATCTGAGTTTCTGGGCATCTTTCCCATATTTATTCCAATTTCTGGCTGGCAAGAGTAGGGCACCCCTAAAAAATGGGGTGCAGGGTGCAACCCTCTGTGATGACAACTTTCTTAGAAGTCCTTATGAGTGCAATCCTGTTGTAGTGCGGACCCAGGGTTCCATAGGGCAGTCCTTCTTACTTATGTTTCCAGGCAGGGATATGAGTTTCTGGGCAGATTTTCCATATTTATTCCAGTTTATGGGCTGGTAAAGAGGAGGGCACCCCTGAAAAATGGGGTGCAGGGTGCAACCCTCTGTGATGACAACTTTCTTAGAAGTAGGACATATTTTTGTTCCAGGCAGCACTTCTCACCAAAAATCAAAATTGAGAAAATCTCTCCTGGAGCGTCAGATTTGACTAACCCAACCCATAGATGTGGCTCAATTTCCACTACTCTCCCCTTCCGGCCCACTCCTAATTCAATTACAGGGGCTCCCATCTGGCTGGGGGTGCAGGAAGTGGGTGTGGGCCTGGTTCCTGTTCTACTCCCTTTCTCCCTTGAACACCAGTTTGTCTACTCAGCCCCCTTTCTGTCCTGCCTTCTACAGCAGTAGATCTCCTCCAACCAACCAGATGTTTCCTTTGTCTTAACCCAGGCCACTTCACACCTCATAAAGGGAGCTTGTCTCAGCCTGTTAACAGCTGGCCAATGAGAAAGGGGCACGACAGGGAAGAGTTTGGCAATTTTAGGAATGCAGTACTATAAGCTTGTTCCTGCAATACCTATAATAAATCCAACCATGGCAATTTTCCGGATTTGTTGCAACTATTAATTTAATACTTTGAATTATTTTTTTAGGTCAGTCCTGTCAAATGATATACTTTATTGATGATTAATAAAACCTTCCCATGATAGCCTTTGCAGCTAATGTATTACAATGGGGAAAACTAAAACAGCAGTTTTTCCCTCACTACGGCATATAAAACATATTTTATAATGTCCCTGCTTATTTTAGCATGGCATCCTACCCCTGGGCCACATAGGGCAGACATAAGGGGTGGCATATGTAAAAATAAGGTAGGTTAAGACTTTGGAAGTACCTCTAATTCCAAGTCCATTTTGGACATTGATTTATTTTAAAACCAGCCTGCAAGACAAGGCTGGCTTTTAATATGACAGCAGGCAAAACAGCATTGCACGCTCAAGAGCATTAAATCTTCTGGGCCATTTAACCTACTCCATGGACCAGGGACTTACAGGTTGGCTGTCATAACCAATGATAATTATACCTAATTATCATAAATCTTTTAACAGAGCACTGGCCCAGGCCTGGTTAACAAGGCGAAGGGCCCAATCAGAGACAGTAACCACGACCAGTACCAGTCAAAAAATGGAGGCAAAAAGCGGGGGGAGACTGCAAAATGACCTGTTTTGACACAGGCGGCCTTTTTTTCGTCAGCAGCAGGATCCCAAAACTCTACAGATGTATGTGCAATTCACATGGATTGGAAAAATTATCCTTTTTGTCATGAAAACGTTCTGTTTTGTACATTCAAGTTTGTTCATCTTTGTACAGCAGATACTGTTGTAAAAGCAGCACTTTGAAAAGGTGATTGCAGTTTAGGAAAAAATCTAATCATGTTGCATCCCCCTTTAAGGTATGTTGTTGTTAATCTTACTGTACCCAGTAAGTATGAAATATAAATGTATTTGCCTTTTTTTTATATCCCTAGTGGGTGCCCACCCTGCCAGGGACTTTGTGCAGATTTATAACTTCGAGCGGGTGCCCACCCCACTTTATATTACAATTAAAGAGGGAGCCTACCCCTTGTTTTGCCCTGTATCGCCGCCTACAGTAACAGGGAGGGCCGCTGCGCTGCCCGCAGTGACCCGGAAGTGCTCTAGAGAAAATAGGAAGCGGACGGGAGCCCACCCCACGCTCCTGTAACAAGAAGAAAGCTGGCGTCTCCCCACGGGGCTCTAAGGAATGAGGGAGAGCCCCGTGTCCTGCTTGATCCCTGGGAGCCTCGGGAGCTCCACCAGACCAGCACCGTCAACTCCAAGGCAGCGGAGGGGGCCCGAGGCACATTGCCAGTGCCTGACCCCACCGCGATTGAAGGCGAAGTGAGCTCTGCGCCTGGCCAACAGAAAAGTCCCGGTGAGTGAGGGCAGATAACGGAGTCCACGTGGGGCTTGGGGGCATTTCCTGGCGCTATCGGTTCGTTAGTGCCAGTGAGGGCACAGTGCCTGAGTGGTCCACAAAGGGAGCGGGACGCTCCAATGACGGGGGTCGCTATTGGCACAGTTGGTGCCAAAGCTTCTTCCTTGAGTGGTCCCGCCTGCTAGAGGGCCGCTCCAACGTTGGCATGTGTTTCTAGAGTCCCAGTGGTGGACTCACAGGGCACAGTGGTGCCTGTGCCCTCTTCAGCTGACCTGCGAGCACGCAGGCAGCTGCAAAGTTTGGCGGCACATTTATTTTTATAGAGTCCCAGTGGAGGACAGTAAATGCTCGTGCCCACCCTGTTGATTTTACAGCTGCCCAGCAATTAGTGGGAAGCTGCCACATTTAGGCTCCAAAACTCTTGCGCATTCTTCTTTGACTGCCTGCGCAGCCTGTCCTGACACTGTTGGCCAAAGGGCGTTTGAGCCCCACGGTAGGCCAGTTGGCCTGGGGTCAGTACCTGCTGTGATGCTGCGCAAGGTGATTGGTGATTTGTGTTTATGTTGGGAATTACCTGATGCCTAATGTGATTTATGCGTACTGTACAATGCATTTATGCCTGTGATACCTCTAACTGTGTTTTCATGCTTAGGAGGTTGTTTGGCCTAGTATAGTTTATGCTAGTGAGTTTATGTTTGCCTGCGTGACCTATGCCTATGGTGATTAGTATTGTGTAGTGTGTTCCTACCTTTTACCAGTGGTTACTGGTTGTATCCTACACTTGTTATTTTGTGCTACAATTATTCTATTTTCTAGAAGTGCTATTTCTACTAAGTGCTATTCCTGACGGTGGCCCATGTGGCCTTGTCCTGTGTATATAATCCCCTGTAAATACTGCCCAGTGCCAGTTGGCACAGTGTAATTGTGTGATTATGATCTAATGTGTTTATGGTAATGCAAAGGGTATTTTTTATATAACCTTGTGTAGAGTTCTTTTTTGTGGTGTACCTAGTGTGTTGCTGCTGTGTGTGTGTGTTGAGCAAACGCTTTAAACATTGCCTCCGGGATAAGCCTGACTGCTCGTGCCAAGCTACCAAAGTGGTGAGCAGCGGTTATCTTTGGCGTGTAACTCCCCTGCCCTGACTAGAGTGGTGGTTTCTGCCTGGCTTGGGTGCATGCCTTAGCCAACCAGAAATCCCATTTCTAACAGTCATCAAACGCGAATACTATTTGAACATGGCCAAACAACACTAATTCCATTCAAAATGGGCACCAACCATAAATATGGGATGGTGGCCTGCTGCATCCCCGCAGACCACCATCCCTGTGTTATTGTCCATTTCCAATTGATCGCAAATTGCAACCTGCCTTGTGAATATTTATGAGGCAGGTACCTTGTGACCCAGCTGGAAATCACTAATGTGTCTGGGACACTCTATTACATTTCATTATGCAAGTCTCTAATTGCGTATCACAAAAAATTGCAATTAGAGACTCAGAAAATAAAATGTTCATACATCTAGCCCCTTGTGCCTAGATGCCTTTCAGTGAATGTTTAAGCTTTAAAATGTTTAAATTATTGTATTCATTCATGAGGATTATCATCATATATATATGTTAATCTCCCAGTGGCAGTCACTACTGGGTAGGTAAAGTTAGGACCATGGTTCCATAGTAAATGGATTTTTTATGTAATTTTTGGTTTCCTGGTCATTCAAGTAACCACTGTGCAGGTTTAATCAATGTATCCCAGGGAGATCAAAACCACAGCTGTTAACTACCAACACAAGCTGTGGTAGCCAAGGGTATTAAGAGCATTTTCACTTATTTTGGAATTTATATAGTATGGTGCTGGTCAAAGAGGGATATGCTGTGTTTTACCTAGTAACAGTAATGTGCTCGGTGACAGAAGAGACATTTACAGAGCTGAGAGAGTGCATAAGGAAAATGTAAAGACCATAATTAATTTTGGGGGTGCAGCAAGGGATGATTGATAGAGGGACTGAGGTTCATTGGCACTAGTGAGTTCAAATAGGTTTGAATTGTCATAGACAATGAATTATAAGGGGGTTCTTGTAAAGTTGCACAAATAAAGTGTGTGGCTTATGGTTTGCAGAGCTACCCATAACTTGTAAATTGTATGTTTTTTTGTTTGAGGCCAGTACTATAATGTACTTTAACTGTGATTTTTACATTAATTTCTTATGATTTTCTAAATATATATGCAGGTGTTATAATCAAAGATCGCTATAACTTCACTTTAAGCTTGATGTCAGTGACTTACCCAGGTTTTATGATCATATATTACATCACATTTTTATGAAACTATTAGATCTGACCATTTTGACAGGTTTATCCCCAAACATTTAGCTTTTTGCCTCCTATTTTTCTGACCTGCTTCGTTGGTCGTAGGATTATGGGCCCTTTAACACTGCTGATCCGTGCTAAAGTGATATGAATAGTTATCCATGGTTGGCATATTTGATTTACTTGTAAATCCCTAGTAAAGTGCACGGTGTGTGCCAGGGCCTATAAATCAAATGTTTCTAGTGGGCTTGCAGCACTGGTTGTGCCACCCATATGAGTAGCCCTGTTAATGTGTCTCAGACTTATCATTAGCCTCTTGCAGGGTTTCCAATAGTCGGGGAAGTATTTGATCGACGTATGTCTGATAGAACTCCACCGGGAGGGCAACTGGGCTCGGGGATTTACACTGAGCCATACTTTACACTGCCTTCCATATTTCAACAAGTTGGATTGCCACATCCAATTCTATCACCTGCTCCCCAGTTAAGCAAAGGAGAGGCACGTCATCCAGTAACACCAGGCCCTCAGTTGGGATGCATTGTGGCCCTTCTAACACTGCAGCTAAGTGGTCAGGCAACAGGAGTTAACCCCAGCCTGTGCAATGGCAGTGATGCCTTCCGAGCAATTAAGTGTCAATATAAGCAGGGGAGGCCATTCCTGCCTCAATAGCCATGCTAGGAGCATCCCAAATTTGTCACCTTTCCTATGGAACAACTGGTGTTAGTCCCATTAAGTAAAACAGTCTAGCCTGCCCCACACCTCACCGACTTGGCGCTGTGCCGGTAAAATAGATTTGATGTGCTAAGCTGGTTCCTGTCCCCCATGCTGCAGCCTAGTTAGAGTGTCTCCCACCTCAGTGAGTTCCTGTTCTAATTGTCTACTTGTGCATTTAACTTTGGATAAACATTCTCTTTGGAATACCAACTTTAGCGCATCCCATTCCACTCCCCTACGGGTGGTATATTTCCAATTTGTGTATAAAAATCCGGTTATGGCTTTCCTAATTTCTTCACGAAATACCATAACTAGAAGGGCCTCCAGTCATAGACGCCACAATGCTGCCCTTGGTCTACTGCATTCCAGCCCCCATTCCAGCAGCACTGGGGCAGTGTTCGACTGAAAGTGACCCAGTAAGCGGGTCCGTATCATGGCTGTGGAGACCTCCTCAGAGAGCAAAACCGGTCGAGTCTGCTACACATGGCTCAGGATTGTGCATAGCAGGTGTACCCTTGTATACCAAGGTGCATCTCATGCCAGTTATCAACACAATGGAAGCGGGTCATTACATCCTATAGGGTTGCCGACATGTTGGGTTTGGTATTTAGTTTCGGGAAGTGTCTATCTAGACTGCCATCCAGCACACAATTAAAGTCCCCTGCCCATATTAATGGTGTCTCTATGTGAGGGAATAACTGTTTCTTTAAATCTAAGTAAAACTCACTATCCTCTACATTCGAGGCATAGACATTCAGCAGACAAATCTCCATGCCATCCATTACATCATGTACCACCACATATCTCCCTTCTGTATCTGCTGTGTAGACGTGTGCTTGAAACCGAACCTGTGCTGCTACCCAGAATGCCACCCCTCCTGCAAATGTGGAGTAGGTGGAGGAACATTTTGCCCCCTCCATTTCCTATTTTGCGATCTGAAAGGTGAGTCTTCTATAGCATCGGCACGTGGAGTCCCTGCCAACGTAGGTAGGTCTGCACTCTGTAGTGCTTCGCAAAAGAGTTAAGCCTCCTTACATTCCATGTTATAAATTTAAATTGTCCCATCTCGTATAACCTGTGAACACCCTCACTCCAACAGCCCACTGTTCCGCCACCATCACTGCCAGCAATGAACATAAAGTTAACAGTTGAAACAACCCATGCCCCAGGTAGACACTGCAGAAACAATAAATACATCCCCATGTATTTTCAACTCCCTCTGTGCCCTCCTAATCCTCGATCTCCAAATAAATGCCAATATAATTTCCATAAATTGAACATTAATACAGTCACGGTCCCTGTTTCTGAAGACTCAGGGACATTAAAAGTCTTCATTACTAAGCTTTGATTTGAATTTCTGGAGCTTCACAGGATCTATTGGTATTGATATATACTCCTTTGTGCTGCTGGGGGAGTTTCTGTGCTCTTTCAGGAATCAGTGAATCACTGAGCGCTTTCTTTGTTTTACAACAGCCCTCCAGGGCTTACCCCAGTGGAAAACTCCCTTGGGCTGCTGGGAGGGGAGTTCCCACGTGTGTCCCAGAGTCCCCAAGTGAAATCTTTGCATTGAGGGTTCAAGAAGCCACCTCCCGACGCAGCCCAAGCAGGGGAAAGGTTGCCTAGCAACCATCGGCCATAACCCCCGCACTCTGCCCCCCTCCCACACGCACAATACCTTCTCCCATACAGTATTCCTTATCATGACAAGAAAAGCCAACGTACGCAATCATCTTGTGGTGGTCATTTGTTGGCCGCAGTTTATTAGGAATACAAGGAAACATATATATACTTTGCATATTTTGCCTGTTATGTCCTGGCAAAGGTCCTTGTTATTGTCTCTTGGCCCTTCTGGGTCGTTTTCCTTTGGTAGGTTGGTTTTTTGCGCTCCCTTTGCGCGGGAGGGGAGTAGTTTCTGTCCCGGAGTTAGGCCCCCTCGCTACCATGTCCGATTCTTGTTGTGCCCTGCCTTCCGGTGGGGGCTGGGCTGCGAGCGCCGTCTCCGTTTGCTACTCCCCCCCATCTTTGGTAGGCCAACTTCCCAGCCGTGAGGCATCTGAAGGTGAGTGTACCTATTCTGGCACACCGCCCTCCGGTGTGCCTCCCTACCGACCGATATCAGCGTAGTTCTTCGCCGCTTGTTCCTCAGCCCTGCGACATAGCTGTTCCTTAGGTGTGGGTGGGTGGGACAACAATTTGAGGCTCCGACGCCGGTGCTGCTCCCCCGCTCCGATGAGATAGGAGCTTGCCGGGGGGAGCAGTGCTTATATGCCCCTTCCCCCTTTGTCTTCTGTACCAGGTAGGCCCCCTGCCTATTGAGGGGTTCGCATCCCGCCACGGTCTCCATTGGCCAGCGCCTCTTCAGCAGCCGCTGCTGGGGGGGGCGGGCGTCTCCTTCGTCCCCGCTTGCTTTCGCGCCCAAAAACTGGTCTGTACCGGTTGTGTCTGGGGGCATGGCTCTAGTTATGGTGCCGGCTCTCGAGCCCCCTTTGAGGGCAGCCTCTGCAATAACCCCCGCACTCTGCCCCACTCCCACATGCACAATACCTTCTCCCATACAGTAGTCCTTATCATGACAAGAAAAGCCAACATACGCAATCATCTTGTGGTGGTCATTTGTTGGCCGCAGTTTATTAGGAATACAAGGAAACATATATATACTTTGCATATTTTGCCTGTTATGTCCTGGCAAAGGTCCTTGTTATTGTCTCTTGGCCCTGCTGGGTCGTTTTCCTTTGGTAGGTTGGTTTTGTGCGCTCCCTTTGCGCGGGTGGGGAGTAGTTTCTGTCCCGGAGTTAGCCCCCCTCGCTACCATGTCCGATTCTTGTTGTGCCCTGCCTTCCGGCGGGGGCTGGGCTGGGAGCGCCGTCTCCGTTTGCTACTCCCCCCCATCTTTGGTAGGCCAACTTCCCAGCCGTGAGGCATCCCAGAGTGAGTGGTCCCACACACCTGTCCTTAGGCCCAACTCACCCAGCCGTGAGGCATCTGAAGGTGAGTGTACCTATTCTGGCACACCGCCCTCCGGCTTGCCTCTCAACCAACCGATATCAGCGTAGTTCTTCGCCATCCCGTCTGGGAGGCTTCCGTCTCCCTGCGGCTCCCCCCAACTACGCCCTGTTCTTCCATCTTTGCGCCCTGCCAAGACCTTCACCGCCCAGGGGTTGCCCGGCTCGCACATCTACTCCCTCACTCTTCCTTGAAGCTGTCTTCTTCCTGTGGTAGGCCACTTTGGCTCCTTCTGTGCGCTCTCGCCCTGTGTCAACCCCATGCCTGCGTGATGGGCGCCTTCCCTCCACCTTTTGCCATCTCTTCCTTGTCTCTATTTTTGCATTCCTTCTGCTGCTATCCTGCGGGGAGAAGGGAGGGGGGCATTCGCCCCTCTGGGCCAGCCGCCCCTTCCCTGTCCCTATTTTTGTCTCCTTAATGCACTCCCCGGTTTTTATGGGCGGGGGGGGGGGGCGATTGGAGTGCGCTTTCCGTCCTAAGCCCCCCCTCCTCGGTGTAGAAGCCCTCTCGCCATCCACCTTGGTCTTCCCTCAGACCTCTTGCAGCCTGGCTAGACCTTCGGTCGCGCCCTGCTTTACGCCATTTGCCGCATTCTGTTGCTGCAATGTACCCTGGCTTCCTTCTAAACCCCTTCACTACGACACACCCCCGCCTTGTTGTCCTTAAAGCGCGGTCTTGTTCTCGCATCCTAGACCTGGTGTCCACCGCTCCTTGCTCGCAGGGTTCCCGTATCTAATTTTGCCCTTGTCCCCTCAGCTACTTCAGTCTGGATGCGGTACGTTATTGCGGGTGGGGTGGGGTCCCCAATTGGGTGCCTGGCTCCTTCGTGGCCAGCGCCCTGGGTGGAGGTCCCCGCTCCGGGTACCACTTGCCAGTGGTTTTAGTTATACACTTGTGCCGGTCAGTCATGTGGCCTTACGTGTCATGCTTCGCACTTGCCTTTTCCGCTCGGTGCAACTGCACACGCTCATTTTCTGCTGTTGTGTCCCGTGTGCCTTCTGCCGCCAAAACCTTCCCCCCTGTCTGTCTCCTGGTGAGTTCCCCCGGGTACCGGTTGCCCGGCTGGACAGCCTCAAGCGGACCTCATGGCTTTGACCCTTTCCTGCCGGTTCATCCTGCTTCATAAACGGTTACTAAGGTAGGCTATTCTGACAGCCGCGCGCCCCTTTTCATGGGGGCCCATTACAATGGGGCAACAGTTCTGCGGTTTTGTCCTCAAACCTTTCTCTCGCCTGGCTCCGGCTGCTCGCCTACTGTCCAACTGTTTTCCCCTGCCTTTTTTTTTTTTTTTTGCTGACAAGCCGCTCGGGCGGCTGTTACTCTAGCTGTCTGTTCCTTTCTCCTCCCCTTCCTGCCTACCGCTGCAGGACGGGCTCCCCCGCGGACGCCCCTTTGCACGGCCGAGGGAAAGTGTCCCGAGGTGCTCTGAGGGGCTGGGGGGTGTTGCCACCCTGGTTTCTGACCAACGCTTGCCCCACCCGGCTGCAGAAGTGGTTCATTTGCCTGGATACGGCTGCAGGCCCCTTGCATGGGGGTCAGCGAGCGACAGTTGCCCGTGTCCGCCCTGTGTGCTACGCGCTGGCCCGTGGCCTGGCTTCGCCCTGTGTTCCCCTGTTTTCGCTCAATTAAAACAAGTTACAACGCACTCGCTACTTGAATTGTCTAGTGCTTGCAGCCAGACCCCAACCAACTTGTTCCCTAGATCTACAGAACTCTTTGGCCTTCCTGTCGATGTGAAATGTGTCTGGCCTTGCTCCTGCTTTTTGATATTTTCTCAAAAATTAATGATATATTGAAAATCTCCAGTAATGGCCTTCAAAGCGGGCATCGGCTGGTATCTGCAGTATTGAAGCTATCCAATATATTTTGTATATATCCCTGATGAAATATGCAGAATGTATTTGCGTGAACCTGACCCGAATCGGGTATCCGAGTGCTTCACCACGTTCCGTTCCTTGGGACCCACATTTATTCAATTCTATGGCACGGGGGGTTAAGTGATTTGCCCAGAATCACGGGCTACTTAAGCATCTTAGCCGGACCTACATGGAACTATGCACCAGGGGGGCCGAAATACCATGTTTGGTTCCAGCTTCTGAGGGAATTTTTATCTGCCATACTTAGAACCATCAGTGTTTACTGAGCATTGCACGACACCCGCGTGGAAGGCGCGTGCATTACAACCTGACCGCCTTCTGGCAAGACCTGCCCCCAACCGCATATGACCTAACAGTCCCCAGGCATCCCGCCGGGCAGGCGGCTCCATCCTAGGCCCCGAGCCCCGACTTCGCTCTTTCCGGGGTGAGGCCGCCCTGTGACTGATCACCCGTTTCGTTATGGGTGAATAAGCTCTGGTGCCCAGCGGGCGCCGGAAGATCGTTTGGTGATGTGTCCGTTGATCCACCTAATGCCGAGTCAAGCGAGACTTACGATCTTATCATCTAGACCTTTAGGCCTGACCCGCCCTGGAGGGTGGTGTTTTTCTAAACAGAGACACCTAACCTAGTTGAAGCGCTTTAAGGATTGCAACTCTGAACGGTCTCTGTTCTGACCCCTGCAACTAGCTGGCCCGCAAAATCGTTAAGTCCTCTACTACTGTGCAGTCTTTCTCTATATTCAACCCTTCCTTTGTGAGCCGTTCTCATGGCATGACTGTCCCTTGAAACCAAAGCCTTTCTGTAACGATAATTTCCGCCACCAATTGAAAGGTGATTTTTACTCGACTTGCAACCTGTCGCTGACTAAGTGATTCAGCACCGCTGCCCTTTGCACAGCGCCTTGTCCTTCCTTTCCTCTATTACGCATTTCATTGGTGTGCTTGCGCTTTGCCATTTATTATAGCCAATTTTGAGTAAGGTCTGTGATCTGGAACGATATGGCTCTCCTGTTTCAAGCTTGCTTAACGCAGCCCACTGCGAAATCACGTGCAATTAGCATTCCGTTTGTAGTTCAACCTCTCTGTGTGTCCTGTCGCTTTTTATTGGGCTAGAAACATCCCTCACGCTCTCTAGCTTTGCGCATCCCTCGTTTAATTACAGCTGGAGGGTTAGCAACTTTTATCCCGCACACGTATTCTCTGGGAGTTATCTGCGTCTGCAATATAATTAATCATCCTCTGACATCTATTTATTATACCCCTTGCTCTCCTGCGCCGTTGCTTTATCCCTTCCTCCTCCTCCCTCCTTGTGCTCCCGGGACCTCATGTGGAGCGCGATAGCTCAGACATGGCGGCACATTGTTAGACCTATTCGTCGCCGCGAGTTCTGATCCCAGACATGGGCTCGTCGCATATGTTTCGCATTTCGCATATATTGGAGCCCAAAGATTACCGCAAACAGCCTCTGTCAGTGTTGACAAATTGACATTTCGAAACCCCTGCCAATAATAAAGCAGCCACATAAGCATTGTCTTCTCTGGAACGTAATCTAACAGTAACCAGGATTTGCGTATTGTGCTTACAGCTGTTTCACATGAGCTGTTTGCCGTGGTTCAGCTTAATAAGTAACCGTCTGACTTTTTAGCCAGTGGAATTAATTCACTTTATACCCGTGTGGCAGACTCGCCGACAACAGCCTCTGAGGTATTTAGCTTACTTTGAGTATATTCTCAGCAGTGATTGCAACCTGTAGCTCTGTCATTTATGATGCTGAATTAAAGGCATGCTGTTACTTCATTTCTGCTATTTGCCTATCACTTCCTGGTGCTGGGCTGGTCTGCCGCCGGCCCCGGGGATCGAACCGTGGTCCCCAGATTCTGGAGTCATTCACCCTGGCCGCGGCGCCACACCTCCCCCTCGCTTATCTGTGTACTTTGCTGTAGCGCGAACTCGACCCGCGGTAAAGCCGCGATTAGCCTTCAGCTGTTTGTGCTCCCTGCCAAAGCTGTTCGTGCTCTCTGCTAGGGGGGGGGGGAGGGGGGGCAACCGCCATTGCCGCCGGACTGAAGTCCTGCGCTTCTGGAGCCTCAAGCGTGCCCTATTCTACCCGTACTTGTTGAAAACAGTCCACTGGCACGGTAGAGAAAACATTCCCCGTTAGTCTTAGGTCGCTTTCTCTCCATCCGCCAAGACCTGAGGCCAGCTACGCCTAGCTACATTACGGCCCCTCGTTAGCCCTGGAGATATTCCAACCTGCTTCCCCCACTTTAAAGTCGGGAGTCTCTGTTGCCCCCTTTTTTTTCTTTCGCTGCGCTACTGCCCCCATTGCTTACCTCGCCCTTAGCTGACCACGCGGCTTGGGTGGCATTATCGCCCGCTCCGACCCTCGTGTGGTGAGAGACCTGTCCGGTCGGATTCATCCCGCGTGATGGCCGGGCTCCTTTGTCCATACCGCTGCTGTGACGGCTGCAAGCACTGGACATGCGTCTGTTCCTTGGGGGATGCACGGCCCGCCACTCCCCGCTCTAGATCCTCGTCTGGTCGATGGTTTTCGTCTTCCGTCCCCTGCTTTCACTGTTTGTGGCTCCCCAATTCCGTTGCCGCCGCCTTGGTCATCAGCTGCACAGCCCAATGGCCCGGTCTCACTGACTCGAATCCTTTGTCCCGGCCCCGCCGTTCAGGCTGCAGGCGTCGGACCTGTGTGTGCTTCTTCCGGGGGCCTGGTCCAGCTTGCTTGTGTTCCGATACTCCGGGAGTTCTCCGCGCTGTATCCCGGCAGCAGAATCAGCTTCCCCTGTAGGGCACCAGGCTACCTGCGTGGTGAAGCCCGGACCGAGCTTCGCCTCTTTCGTACAACAATTTGGGGCTCCGACGCCGGTGCTGCTCCCCCGCTCCAATGAGATAGGAGCTTGCCGGGGGGAGCAGTGCTTAAATGCCCCCCCCCTTTGTCTTCTGTACCAGGTAGGCCCCCTGCCTATTGGGGGGTTCGCATCCCGCCTCGGTCTCCATTGGCCAGCGCCTCTTCAGCGGCCGATGCTGTCGGGGGCGGGTGTCTCCTTCGTCCCCGCTTGCTTTCGCGCCCAAAAACTGGTCTGTACCGGTTGTGTCTGGGGGCATGGCGCTAGTTATGGCACCGGCTCTCGAGCCCCCTTTGGGGGCAGCCTCTGCAAGAGTGCAACCTCACTAGATCACCTGAAGATTGTGAAAGCTGTCTGGGTGGCCGCTACCACTGTTGGGCTCACAGGAGAAGCCCAGCAAAGTCGCAGCACGGAGCTGCCCAAAACTGCCAGGTGTTCAGGGAGTGAGTGGGGGCTCCAGCATGGGAAAGGAGGAATGGTTGGCTGTGGTCCATTGTCAGCTGCCGTGACATCCATAGGGGGAAGTGTACTCCACCCGAGCACCACACAGTTCAAGCCCCCATCACCAGACAAAGCCTTTTGTGGCTACGGTGAGCTGGGAGTTAAGGAAAGGAAGAGCCCAGGAAGCGTCCTTCCGACGTGGGCCCCTTGCTTGAGAAAACCAGGCCAGTTAAGCCGTGCGACTAAGGGAGTCCTCGATGGAGGTCCCGCTCGGCCAAATCAATCAAAAATACCCCTATGATCTTCGAAAATCGGGCCTGTAGCCCCGACCAGAGCAACAGAAGGGGTGCTCAGAAAACCGTTAGCACAGCTGTTTTTACCGCAAGGAGGGGATCAGAGCAGTTTCTCCCCCCACAATTTTGCCCCAAACCTAAGTGAGGATATATGTCCTACTTCTGCTGAGCCCGGTTGAACTCGGCTCGGGGTAGCAGGAGCACATTCTGAATGTAGGTGACATAACCCCAGATTCTCTGCCATTTCTCACCCGGGTGTACAAGCGCTCAATGGTACTGACTTCATGCATTTCTTTTTTAAATGTGCAGCTAACGATCAAGGTAATGCTTTTCTTGGTGAAATTTGCAGCTGATAAATATTGATGAAGTGTACTACGTCTCTTGCCCACTTTACTTGAATAGTTGGCAAGCTGATTTATGTGAATGTGTTCTAATGTTCTTTACATATTTCAAAGTGATTATTGCTCTAAATGTGATATGACATTTGTCTAGTGGCAAAATGAGTTATGATCTAGGTGACAGTATAACCATTGCTACCAAAGTGATTTATGATTTGTGTGATTATAACAACTGCCTAATTGGCAGAGTGAATGATATGGCTGTAGTCTAATATGTGTTTGTTGTATAATACAAAGGATATTTTTATTTTTGTACAACCTTGTGTGGAGTCTCTTTTTGGGGTCTGCCTAGTGTGTCACTGGTGTGAGAGTGTGTTGCGCAAAGGCTTTACACATTGCCTCTGGGATAATCCTGACTGCTCTGCCAAGCTACAAACCAGGTGAGCAGGGGTTATCTTGTGTGTGTAATTCCCTTACCCTGACTAGAGTGGTGGGTTCTGACTGGCTTACGCGTATACCATAGCCAACCAGAAACCCCACAGAAACTATACCCATTATGCTGCACACAACCTTTGTTGCGATGTAGTTTAAACGATAGTGCAAGTAATATTTTTTCTTGCATGGTGATGAGTCAGAAACAAGCCTTTCTTTTTTGTTTATTCTATTGCCGTTTTCATACCCATGTATAGCATGTGGGAGGTATTCATCACATAAATTAATAATTCCAGAAAGTGATTCATATTTGTGACTTGGTGGATGTAGACATTTTTAGTGTGCACTGTAGGTGCTAGAGATGCAATCTAGGATTGGATAATTCCTGCCATGGTGACACAGTTAAGGATGTGTGCCAGAGGCTGTGTGTGGTGAGAGGGAATACTGAAAGCTAATGTGGGGAATGCCAGCTGGTGGAAGCCAGATGGCTAATTAATGGATAATATTAGGAACAAGATATAAGGGAGGGATCTGTGAATGTAACCCTAACATGGACGTAAGTTGCTGAGGTTTCTGTGAATTTAGGCTAGGGTTTGAACAAAAAGTGAGGCCTAGGCGGAGCTTATGGATTTCTGCTATGTGGAATTCCACAGAGCAGCCAAAACAACCTTTGACAGACTTTCGCAGATGGGCAGGACTGTCCAATGCATTCGTTTATGCTACGTTTTTGTGACATTCAGTAGTGCGATGCGCATTCTCGTGCACCACGCCGTTCGCATGGCCACGGCCATATTGTTTTCTGTTCAATGCACTGTGCTGGGGCTCGTTTTTCAATCCGCCCTTATCCTTTTTAATCTTTCCCCTTCTGACTCATCCACCCCTTATTTTCCATTATTGTATCAGTGTTCGATTTTGTGTTGATGTATTTGTCTTTTTTTAGGGTTTTGTAACTTTTGTACTTTTTTGGTTTTCCCTTTAAGTTTTTCCTTTCTTCCTTCGCCTATTTCTTTATTTTTTTTGACCATCCAATGCCATTGCAGTGCAGGGTCAGACAAGGAGTGGTGGCGCCAGACATTGGTGCTGCTAAGGTGTGCAGCGCTGCACAATTCTCTCAGAGGTGGAGGTGGCTGCACTAGATTTTTATGTACGGTGCCACCTCCCCTAAATGCTGGGAGCGGATGACAGGCCTAGCAGTATTTATGGCCTCCGGCAGTGTCAGCTGCTGTGGGAGAGGATGCGCCAGTATGTGCCCCAGAAATCGGGGGTCCAGCACACACACCAGCAGTTAACACATCTCTGAGTTGATATCCTGGACAGTGAGCATGACCTGTTTGACCTGCTTGGCATCGAGGTTGCAGGGCTCGGTGAGTAATTATTTGTTTTATGTGTTCTTTCTATGCTAATATTTTTTCTTCCAAATACCATACTGCTCACACACAGTGGTAAGTTAAGTTTACATTTCAAATATTATGTGATCCAACCAGGTGCTCAGAACTAGCTAATCATACTCATTAGCATTCGCTTGGAATGATTATTTAAGAATTCATGCAGCATTCTCTGTCCCGTCACGAAGATAGTGGTAGTAGAAGTTATATCAGTGAGTTAGCTTTCTCTGTGCCTTCCTTTCTATAGCTCGTACAATCCCAAGCAATCTCCTAGTGATGTGTAATATGCATCTGTGCATTGAAAAAAAGTGAGACCGAGTTGACCTGTCAAAGGGGGTTGTGATTGAGAATGAGATGAGAAGCAAAGATCATTTGTTGCAATGCATTAGTAGATCTGAAATGTAGTTTAAAGTTAGGGCATTTTGAACAGAGCTTAAGTTTAGGAAATTAGTAAAGGTTAACTGAATACTGGCAGTAGTATAAGCGATCTGATAATGAAAAGTACAATGTTACTGTGTTTGCCTGTTAAAATATTTTTGGGGAAGATATTAACTGTACTATTTATCTTTCTTTTTTAATCTTCTTTATGTAAGGATTACGTACGATTCCGCGGGAGCAATATGACAGATGACAGCCCCTTCACCCCACTAGTCGTTCACCGCACCCAGAACGTGAGTTGTAACGCTGCTGCTGTGCTAGACATAGCTTTTAACTTGTACATTTGCACTTTGCCGATTGCTCTGTAATATCTTTCTGTGAATGCTTTTTCTATTGATGCTAGTTTTTAAAGATCATACTTGCATTTTGCACTTTGCTTAAACTTTTTACGTGAGTCTCCACTTCTCCGGTCTGACGCGGCTCCGCCGTTTGTTCAGAGGGAGGCGGACACACCTCCTGGCAGGCTCTCACTTCTGTTTTGGTGGGTGGAGCTCAGGCATTCTTCCCACGCCGGCCAGCCTTTTACTCCATGCTGAGGCGGACGCACTCACCCGATGATCGCGCCAAAGGCGCGCCCGTCTGCGCCCGTCCGCGCCAGTACGGGACATGGGACACACTGCCATGCTCAAAAATACCTCTATTCGGCAGCTACTCTTTTACAAATGGCACCTAAGACGCCATACCCAATCAAAGAGCATTTATCAAAAAAAACTACAGCTCCTTGGCCTTCTTAACCTTAACCCATTTACTGTTGTCGACTTTCAATCTTCGCGGGTAGAAACCAGTAGTCACCCATTGTCACCTCCTACTGGCACTGCCAGAAAGTCGACGAAAGATCTTAATATTATATATCTTAATACCCGCTCTATGGTGAAACACCAATTGGAAATTTTTAATGTCCTTGACACGGATGCCCCGGACTGCTTACTACTCACTGAGACCTGGCTCTCAGAGGAGTCATCCCCGATATCTTGGCAGCCCTCCCCGATAATTACTATATCTTGCACACAAATAGGCCACCAGGGAAGAGAGGAGGAGGAGTGGCAGCAATTATAAAAAAATAACTTTCTGCTTCTGTCCTGCCTCACCTGGAATTTCCTGCAGTAGATTCTTTAGTAAATAAATTTACCCCACGCTGATCTTCATGATATTATATAGGCCCCCTGTAATAATGCCTGATTTTTCCAAGACCCTCGCCAACTACACTGCCTCATTGATCACTGATTATGACAAAGTAATTATCATAGGCGATTTGAACTATTGGGCCAATGATTTGGATGAGGGAAAATCGTCCAGGGAGCTCACTGAGTCCCTTACCTGTCTAAATCTGGCACAACACATCAATATCTCCACTCACACTAGGGGCCATACCCTTGATCAAGTATGGTCAATAAATGTTAATCTGACTAACCCAGCAGTTCAACCCTGCGCGTGGTCCGATCACTCCATCACCAGCTTTAACCTGCTTGTCTCTCAATCGAATTTGCCCCCTTCCTATTCTAAAAGCATCTTCAGAAACTGGAACAGGGTTGAGCTGGATAAATTAACTGAAACTCTGTCCAAGGAGCTACCGGATCCTGAGGGTAACCCTGACATCTGGGAGAGTGAGATTGCTGACTGGCAAAGGAAGGCCTTTAATCTCCATGCACCTCTACAGATCACAAACTACCGTTCTAGGCAGCATGAAGCCGCAAAATGGTTTAACAATGACCCAAAAAAACTAAACTCCAAGTACGTCAGGCTGAGAGAAAATGGAGGAAAAATTATACAGCACAAGATAAGTCTGACTATATTACTAAACTTCATCAGTATAAAGCAGCTATACTGGAGGCTAAGAGAGCCTTCTTTACGAACAAGGTCCTCTCTGACGACAATGGCTCAAAAGAAATCTTTAAGATAGTTAAGGAACTCTCAAATACCAGTCACACGAGCCTATCCTTCGCGCCTAGTCAAATGCTTTGTAATAACCTAAACTCCTTCTTCCTAGATAAAATAAAGAAAATCCAAAATTTCATCACCACCATCAATGGTAGCCCCAGTAGCAATATGGTCACCCCTAACCCCTGTGTCCTCAACTCCCTTCCCCAGCTGAACAAAGAATGCTTCCTGGATCTAATAGTTAAGGTCAAATCAGGTTCTCCTAAGGAGGATTGTCCTACCTTCATCTCTAAAGCAATTTATCAAGCATTCCCTGATATATTTATCAAGTTCTTGAACCATTCGCTCTCCATTGGCAATGTTCCACTGGCGTTCAAAGAAGCAGTGATAGTTCCACTTCAGAAAAAGCAAGGTATAGTCCCAAACAAATTAGAGAATTACAGACCCATTTCTCTCCTACCTTTCCCAGCAAAAAATTTGGAAACTCACGTGGCCACTTGCCTTAGCTCTTTTCTGGAAAGGACAACATTTTTGGATAACCATCAGGCTGGCTTCCGGCCAGCCCACTGTACTGAAGCCGTGATCCTTTCAGTACTGGACGATCTTAAAGGGCAGGCAGACACAGGGCTTACTCCTGCCCTGATCCTCCTTGACCTGTCTGCGGTATTTGAAACCGTGAATCATAACATTCTGATGGAGCATATTGCCGCAGCAGGTCTCGGGGGCTCTGCCCTCACTTGGTTTAGTTCTTTTCTAGAAGCCTGCAAACAGTCTGTATGGTTATCTCCCTTTAAGTCTACAATGGTAGACTTAAACTGTGGAGTTCCTCAGGGCTCCTCTCTTTCACCTATTCTGTTCAATATCTATATTCGCCCCTTGATCTCAGGTCTACATCAGGTGGGTGTTAAAATCTTTAATTATGCAGATGACATGCAGCTTATTTTCACCCTTGACAATTCGGTTGACTGTAAGAACTTTTTTTAAAAATCCATGGTATATGTCAAAACTTGGATGAATGAAAATCATCTAAAGCTAAACTCAGAAAAAACTGAGATCATTGTCCCCCACAGTAAACCAGAATATTGGACCCCATCCTATTGGCCCTCTGAGCTAGGTGAGGCACCCACTCCTAAATCTACTATAAAAAGCCTTGGTCTGCATATTGATGCTGACCTGTCTATGTGCACTCAAATTGGCTCAGTGACTTCGGCATGTTTTGCCCAATTGTGCAAATTGCGTAAAATCAGACGTTTCTTAAGCAAGGAAGCTATAACTCAAATTACCATCCCTCTTATCCTCTCTCAAATATATTACGGAAATGTCCTGTCGTGTTTATATCTAGGACCCTAATTCAATTTTCCCGATTTATGCCCTTGTGAGGTTATATTCAATAATATCCTGATAAAGGCATAAGAATCAGATCCATATTCAGTAATAGCCCATGCAGTCCAAAGCACAGCACGGCTACTCCCATCGACTCCTAGAAAGCACAACATGTTCTTTAAACAAACCAAGCCTCCAGCAGTCCGGGAAAATCCCTCCTGCTTTTCTTTTGATTTGAACAAGAACTCCTGAAGTCCAGAAAGAACTGTTAGTTCTTAGTGACGTCTTATGTCCAACCTTCCGTCAAACCCGGCACCTTTCAGGTATAAAATACCAGCAGTTGCCTTAAGCAAACACACGGTGGTTTGGAGCAGAGCGGCCATCTACTTGCCCGAGAGCCCAGCTGATGCAAGAATCCACGGAAGCCTCCCCTCCATTTTGTCGTACTGAGAGAGACGCTGTCTTTTTCTCCAGCCGAGAAAATCCAGCTCCGGTGTTTCCAGCCTACTCTTGCGGGTGGCTGGGAGATTGAGTCCTGAGGAAAGAGAGACCAGACCTCCTACATTCTATTACCAAGGTACGGAGCTGACTAAACCCTTGAGAGAATTCTTGATGCAGATTCTTGGCAAAACTATCTTAACCAACTTAACTTAAACTGCTACTTACTCATCCCTTTCCACGTATTAGGCTTAGGTCAGGTACACCGGGGTAGGCTTAGTTAGAAGCACCAGTTGAGTACGTTAGTCAATGTATTTGTATATGTATATATTTTATCCATTTTAAAGTATCATATGGCTAGGAAACCATATCAATGCTTTTACAGTATTATTTCATAATACTACTTTTACTATACGCACTTTACTTTACTTTAAGTATTGCAATTGTGGCAATTCATTTCTCTTGCATGCGGAAGAAGACTGCTCAATAAATAACACCTTTTATTGAAAAAACCCGTCTCCCTATTTCTCTGCATTCTGGTGAAACTAAGTATGCACTGCTGACTGAGTGAAATAGCTGCCTATTGTTTTCACATGACTCTAGAGATAAACTCTTATTCTGAGGGAGCAAAGTTGTCATGTTTATGCGGTTGCCGGAAACTGAATCCCTTCTTGTCTGAGCCAGGGAAGTTCATCCCTCCCTATTCATGCAAGGAAGTTTCCAGTGACCTCTGAGCTAGCTGGCGCAAAACCTAAATTAAGTTTAACATAGTCAGTAGAGACCTAGATGACCTCAGTCCTACGTCTACACTGCTGTTTATGTTATTCCAATGCGCAGAGCCAATTGGGAAAATAGGAACTACACTACAGTCCTATACATTGGACTTCCGCAATTCCAGAAACATCGCTTACAGATGATTCAGAATCAAGTGGCCAGAATCATTTTTCTTAAATATAGGCGTTGCCACATCACCCCTCTGCTTAGAGATCTCCACTGGCTCCCAGTGGAACAACGAGCCTTGTTTAAGGCAGGTTGTACTCTCTTCAAAGCCACCCAAAATACTGGTCCTATCTTTATTGTATCTCTGATTAATAAATATCTACCTAAGCACACTCTGAGATCCTCTCACCAGAACCTCCTAACGGTACCTAGAATCCGTCGTAAACGTGGTGGGACCAGGTTCTCTTTCCTGGGTCCCAAGATCTGGAACTCCTTTCCTGCTCCTCTCAGGTGTAAAGAAGACTACCTGCGGTTCAGGAAGCTGTTGAATACTTGGCTCTTCACTATGGCCTACAACTAGCATTCTCTGGCATAATACTGCTTTTTCCGCTCACCTCTTAGCTCCAAGGAACCTGTCGGTGTATGTTGCGCTCTATAAATCCCCATGTAACATAACGTAACATAACTATGTCAAAGCCAACCATGGCTCACACAGGTAAGTGCTGTGGGGTGGTGAGGTGGGGTGAGGATGGGGTGGGGCAGGGTGGGGGTATTGGAATCGGACATACGACTGCAACGTGAAAACTGACAAAAGAAATAAATAAAAGCACTTACCTTGTGCTTGCCGCATCGCAGACTTTAACGATGTGGGGAAAGCAAGGCAAGTGCTTTTATTTATTTGTTTCTTTAGTTTTCAAATTCCGTATGTCCGATTCCACTACCCCCCTCTCTGCCCCGCCTCTGCCCCGCCCCACAGTATTTACCTGTGCGAGCTGCGGATGGTCAAAGGGCCAGTGGTAAACTGAAGAAAGAAGAGAAGAAAAAAAAGGGGGGGTGTTGACAGCGTTCTTAGTTCAGGTACAAAACTCAAGGGTTTCAGAGATACTCTACAAGGAAAGGAGCAAATAACATACGTATGTGAAAAACAAAAGAACAAGGAAATATTAATAAAGGTTTTATGTTTACTAAACTACCTCAAAGTTTCCCTCTTCCACCTAATTTTTGCTCTACTGGTTTATGAATGTATTTGGCATCTTCTGTGGAAGAGAAATAGTGTGAAAGCGCTTTAGAGGTTGAAGACTAAACGACAACAAGAAAGGTAGCGTAAACTATGCAAAGAAAAGGAACACACCTAAATCAGTCTTGAGAATAATCTTTGGAGGTAGAGTCTTCAAACGTGAGTTAAGCAGGCTTTAAAATTAATACCAAAACATAGAATGTTGTCCCCTTTTATTTGCAGGTGTAAAACAAAGAAGGCAACAAAAGGAGGCTGTTCTTCACAGAACAAGACCACTCTGCAGATAAGGACAGCTCTGCAGATAAGTATTGTGCCTTTTCCATAATGTTTATTGAACCCAACTCGCAATGGGGAACTGAAGTACTGTCTTTTGTTTTTTAACTTTTTTTTATTTCAGGACATATTGAATAAAGTGTCCCATGCATCACCGTGACCCAAGATCTATCAAGGAGAACCAAAACTCACCGACACAACCGGAATTGCAAGAGATTGCTGCCACCACCGGAATTAAAGAAGATATAACCACTGCATCCCAAGCTTAATTTCAATAAAAGTTACTGGAAATAAACGCCGCAGTTGTCACCAAACCAGAATGGAGATTGCTGCCAGAGTTGCCAAAAGACGCTGCTGCTGATGAATTTGCCTAGGGAGATCACCACCGTGACCAGAGTCGTAAGAATTCACTACCACCACCGGGAAATTATCACCACCGCAGCCACCAAGATTAGGTAAGCATCTGGGGGGGAAAGCTGCAGGATGCAAGGGAAACAGCCAGACCGCGTCATCTGAAAATTGAAGTGTGTCAACATTACCTTCTGCCAAAACACTAGTACTCAAAGTTTTCTGGTGTTTGGAGCAAGGACCTTTATACCTAGCGACCATGTGTGCTGCCTAATGAGGAGCAGCAAGCACTATAGATACTTCTTACATCAGCATCCAGGGGCGCGAAGATGGCTAGCAGCACTGAGGCAGGTCAGGGAGCAGCAGGGGCAACCACCAGTGCCTCTGCGGGTCGATGTTCCACCTCCACCACTTCCAATGCGTATGGATCTGCTGGCCCCAGCACGTCCTTCTGTTAATATTATTATTATTTCCAGTTACAGCTCTAGATTTAGAAACACTTTTCATTTTTACTTTTTTCACTGTGGCTGTCTACTAATTTTGTTTTTCCAACTCCTCTTTGTTCTATCTAATGCTTTTTAAAATCTGGTTATTATTGCATTATCCTAGTTATTTTTATATCTCAAGTTTCTGTAGTTGACTTACTCCTGTCTGTACTAATCTGTCTATAGCTTCCTTTCTTCTGCTTTGTCAGTAAGCTTTCCCTTTCTCCTTATAGAGCTTGTGGACTGGTACTGTTAGACTAGGAGAACTGATTTTATGACAGGTACTCCACCGTGAACATTGCATGTCCAAGTAAGCTATGCTTATTCTATACATGTTTGTTGAGAAAACTTTCCGTTTCTTGTTCATCCTCAGCCAGCAAAACTAGAGAGTGGCCATGGTCATGTGTGCCCCCCCAATGTTGTGTATGTATTATTATTAATTTTACAGTAGTAGTATACCAGCAGTACTGATAACACTGCAGCATAGCTGGAAACAAGTAGGAGGACAGCCCATGTATTTGCCAACAAACACCATATATCCTACATTGACCAATTATTCCTCCCCTTCATTGAGGGCCAATGACTCAGAGTCATAGCTTTGCCTTTCCATTAAAAAGTTTTTGGTTGGCTTGA
This sequence comes from Lissotriton vulgaris, assembly GCF_964263255.1. Classification (NCBI taxonomy): domain Eukaryota; kingdom Metazoa; phylum Chordata; class Amphibia; order Caudata; family Salamandridae; genus Lissotriton; species Lissotriton vulgaris. Next base: position 657,009,731 of record NC_141695.1, read on the forward strand.
ATACCTTTTTTTTTCAAACATTGCCAAACAACAAAATATCCAACGCGATACTTTTAGGTCAAGCCCTGAGCAAGTGTGCAAGCGCTGCTCCGGGGTTGATCTGGGACAGTTGAGTACGGGAGCGAAGCCAGGCCCACTCCTTTACCCATCTTTTACTTTGGCTTGTGTATTTGTCCTTTCTAAATGCTGCCTTCTGATTGGTTTATAGGCGTGTTAGTCCCTCCTTATGACAGCCATGTCTTCATTTGTATTCTTACATTACTACTGGCCCTTTTATTTTGAGTACTATTTTCTTCCTGTGCCTTTCCGTTTGTGTCTTCTCGCCCCCCTCACGCCTGCCCGTTTGCAATGCAATAGGTCTAGAGTAAATACGAGTCCTATTGCATTGCAAATGCTTGTTGATAGAAGATACTGCAACCAAACTGTAGTGATGTATTGTGGTAGAATTGTATTAATAAATATTAATAAGGGGAGGGGTATCTGGCATCTAAAATGTGGAATGTATTTTCTAGCCACCCAGCCCACTAGTGCTGGGGCCAGCTACAGAGCCAGTGGAACAGACACGGCAGCTGTCGAAGGGGAAGTTGAGACGAGTAGTAGTAAGTCACATTGCTTGCTTATTGGCAATTACTACTATCCTCACTGCAAGGGAGTAGGGAACCTCCCACTTTAGCAGCTACAGCAGGCGTTGAGTTAATGGCCTCTTCTATCTGCAACTCAGCAGGCAACAGCTCATAATGACTGTTAAAATGATGGGTTGATAAAAAAGTGAAAAAAAGATGTAATGGGAAGGGATGGGTGAAATGTATGAGGGAAAGGATGCATGGGTTAGTGAAGGCGAAAGGATGCATAGTTGGGTGATAGGATGCATGGGTGCATGAAGGATGAGTGAAAGGGTATATGAAAGAAAGGATACCTGCCTGAGTGGGGGAAAGATTTGAAGGTAAAAGTAATTCTTGGGTGGGTTAAAACAGGATAGGATAGGTGAAATTGTGAATGGGTGAAAGGATGTGTGGGTGGGTAAATTAATGTATTGGTGAAAGGATGGTTGAGAGCCATGGATAGATAAATGAATTGAGGAATGGATATATATGGATGGATGGTTTTCAATGGTGAAAGACTAGATGATAGAACCTAAAGCTTAAATGGTAGGACTGAAGGGTGAAGAATGCTAGATCAATGAAACAATGAATGGATAATTGTTTGATAAAGGAACAAGAAAGTGCTTCTTGAGAGAGGCGTGCACACCTACTTTGCTTGCTTGGAATGGTTTTATCACAGTTTGGTTCAAAGTGGGGGTGATTTCCCTCCAAGTGCCCGCTCAGTCACTTCCTAGTACTACACTGCTTTATTCTTTCCTAAGTGCTGTCCCAGCATGCAAAAGAAATTGAAAAATCCATTCTTGTCATGTGCCACATTTTTCTGGCTGAGAGATTCGTATATCTCATGCTTCCATGGCTGATATACGCCTTTTCAAATTTTTCTCTTTCAACATTTTCCAACTACAGTGACTTACTATGTCAAAGCTTAGGCACATGAAGATGCTCAGAGACCCTCCTATTCTGTAGTAGAACATCACACATTACCCAGCCTATTCTCTCCAATTGACCCTGCAGTAGAGTAAGTTGTTTCCTTTCCTCACTGCTGAGTAAATATATTTGTTGGAAATCATTATAAATTGTGGTGGAGGGCGAGGCCAGGAGTAAAGTGGGACTAAGTGCCTTGAGCTTTGCGGATGGGGTAGTCTGTGACAAACATGCCAAATACAATCTATATATCCCATACTTTAATCATTTCCCGGTACTGCGTGTATATGTGATGTGTGTGACATTGTACCATTATTATTCATCTGCCTTGGAGTCAGGATACAATTGAAAGGCATTTTGGAGGACAACAGAGCCTTGTAATAAGATAAATGTCCATTACAGCTGCCCCAGCTGCATACTGCAGAGTAGCAAAGTACCGACTACCGACGCACTAGCTTTCATTAGTTTATCACAACAAGAATACTTGTACCTCATAGTGCGTAATTCCTTACTCATTAATGAGAGGTAATTTATATTTATTTTTCCACACAAAGTGTCTGTTTATTTGCTTAGTGGGGAATCATTTAAAAGAAAAAAACAAATACCAGTTTTTTAATCAAGTGTGTTGTTATTCTTTCTAAATTCCTTTCAGTGAATTTCAGGCTGTTATGTGAGGCATGTGTGGGTAAACAATGGCTGTGACTATAATCACACAAAATTTGAATTGCCTTAGGGGAGCAGCAATGTACTGCTACTGTGCTACCATATAACTTTAAACATGTTTTTTGGACAGAGCATTGTTTAAATTTGTCTTTATCTTTCATGATATAGCTACTCCGGCTGGTTGACCACCTACTAGGCAGTAGACAGTAGCCCGGCTGCAACAGCAGAGGCTGGAGGCCATACAGGCCAAATTTCAGCAGCCTGTGGCCCTTGAGGCATTAGGCAGTTGTTGATTTACAGTGCGCCAGCCAGCCGCAAACACCTCCCGGATAAATCAAACTGCACTGTTGCTGGTAACTGTCATTCAACAGTCACACTATCAGTACATGGCTGTGCTGCTGATGCACCAAGGGCATCCTGCCTGTACCCTTCCAGGCCTGGACTGCACCCAATGTCAGGAACGCTGGCCCTTCAGCCTCCCACAGGTACTCCACTGCAGATCTCTGAGCCCTGTACCCCAGACACCGCAAAAACAACGGCATTGCATTCCTTACTCCACACCAGGACCATTTACCTGCCACCACTGTCTCTTCACCTGTAACGTAGGACCTTCCACCTTCACATAAACCCACGCCACTACATCTCTCCTGCCAAGATGACCCCTGAACCACTCCGATGCCTCCTGAGCAATGCCATATCTCTCTGAAAACATTCCAGAGAAGACTGGGACACCATCTCCACCCTAACGGCTGATGTACCTTTCATTACAGAGACCTGGCTTACCCCCTCCTATGCCCCTGTCATCACCACCGCTATGCCCACTAGCTACAAGATGATATTTTGGGACCGCACCAACAAACAATCTCAGCGGCAAGACTGCTCCTTAACCTGCCCAGACGGACCCACATCACCCAACACCTATGGAACCTCCACTGGCTCTCCACCCAGATAATAAACCAATTCAAATTAAATGACCCATGCCTACAAAACCCTACACAACCAAGAACCAGCATGCATGAACCATGACCTGAGCTTCCACCAGCCATCCAGTAACCTATGCTCCACCTCCCTCTCACAGACACTGTGCCAAAATAGAGGCCGCTCCTTCTTCCACCTCGCCACCAAGTCCTGGAATACCTCCTCCCTCGACCTCCGAACATCACCCTTGCTGACACACCTCAGAAAGAAACTTGAGACCTGGCTTTTCAGCTAAGCCCAGCACCCCAGCACCTGGATGCCCTCACAGGTAATACACCACGCTTTACAAGTAGTGATTGATTGATTGAATAATGCTCTTCTATATCTAAAACATGGATCACTTTTATACGTGGGTGGATAAAAGGGGGCCAGCATAGCCTTTTGCTCAGGAAATAGAAGAACCCGCAATAAATTGGTGTTGCTTTCAAAACATCCGCCCCACTAAGCGTGTGATCTATTTACGGTGTAACTTAAGTCACATTTCAATAAATCACACAGCCCAGGGAAAGAGGTTTGGGGGTTTATTGAATGGATGGGTAAGGGGATCTGGGTAAAGTTGTGACAAAGACAAACACTAACACAACAACACAATATTAATCGGGGCGATGAGCAATACATCATTATCAATCTATTGTGGATGCAAATGAAGGAATGAGTATGACACTGTTCAGTTAAATGCATTGCCAACAAAAAGAACCCTTCAGCCCCAGAGACCTTATATATCTGTATGTTCTGCCATGTAGGTATAAAAAAAATAGTATACAAATGATGGAGGAAAAAGGGAACCCACACAGTTCTAAAAAAAAGTATTCCTAAAAGAAAAATGATACTGCATTGCCAAATTGGGTGGTGCATCTGCATTCTTCTTGGATTGTTCATCAATATTGGGTCGTTTACAAACAAAGGGAGATGTATTCGATAGGAAGGGCGATTACACCACTCAAGGAGAGTAGTATGTCCAGCCACAGCAAATACCCTCAAAATCAATGTGTTACAAAGAAGTACCGGGCTGTTCCTGGGGAGAGTCCGTGTACAGGTCACGTGAGTGTCTGGATGTGGTAGGGACTCGGAAGAGTCCTACAGAAGGGCATCCATTTTGTTGGATATAGTGGCCTCACACACCCTTTCAGGTGTCATGCTTCATCATTATTGGCAATGCTCCTCATTGGGTCGGCGGTGCAATACCCAACGGGCAACACCTCAAAGAGGGGCTCTTTGGTGGAGATCTTCTTATCCAACTGCCGTTTGGGTGAAGTGTGGGTGTAGGGCCAGGTAGGTGTAGACGAAATGGTGAGTTAAAATTAGGCTAAGGGTACCAGGAGCAAGTTTTTTTCTGTGGTCCCCTGCTTCAATTAAAAGAAGAGACTAGTCTGTACTCGATGGAAAGTTATGTTTCCTAATTGGAGACTAGACTAGTAAGTGTAGAGAGTGGTCGACATGTTTCTCGCAGATGTGCAGTGACTAGCGATTTATCAGGACCTAAGTAAGAAATAAATCTGTCTACAAAAATTGATCTACCTTAGTATCAACTAGTCATTTCAGATTATAGAATGATCGGGAATGATATGCCTGTGTTGCGCTGAGTCTTGCCTAGATTGGGAGACAAAGGAAACAAATCACAACAGGTATAGAAGTAACATACAGACATGAGTGACCTTGTACACACTGAGTGACATACTAGTGAAGGTGCAGCTAGCATGTGAGTAAAAACAATACTGGATATTATCCTCAGCGAGCACGGTGAGTGGCATGCCCCTGTGGAAAGTACAGTAAAAAACAGTAGCAGCAGAATTCTTGTGGTTGTCGAGGGACACCTAACTCACCTAATGGTCAAGTTTATATACAACAACAGTACCCGGCGGGTAGTACATCGGGAATGTGACCTTTGTAGTTCAGGCTAGGTGTGATAAAAAAGAGAGAGAACAGTATTCATGATGTAACATACGCCTATTCATCACCCTCACGTGACTTACAACCCAGCCTGGAATTGCGCTGGGGGAGGTGCGGGATGTACATCGGCTCTTCACATGTATTATGCGAGTTCACACGTGCAAGGAGGCTAAGTAGGGCAATGTGGAGGAGAGGTTCCTATGTTCTCATGTCTTGGTCTAAATGTGGATTCTGGCAAAATGGCAAGTAACCGTAGTACCCAAGCCTTTAGCACGTTGTTAATGGTGCAACACGAGCAGAGAGGTCGAGTTGGGTATTATGAAGATTAAAATGATGCAGGTAAACTGCCCCGTGTTGTAAAACCTCATATCAGTATAGGCAAAGGAAGGACCCTGATGTTAGGGCAGGAAAAAAGTGGACCGTAGTTTGACAACTCATAAGTAAAAAGTAAAAACACTCAAAACATGTCCCAGGCTGTTGTATACGGGCTAGCGCGCATCTGGATGGGCGGTGCATTGCCCGGTAGTGTAGCGCACGGGGTGCTGGTAAAAGCCCTAGGACCCACTGTCAACCAAGTACCGGTGTGGCGATTGCCATCAAACGTTGTGGCCGATTAACCGACTCAAAGTGCAGCATTCCACTCAAAGTGCGGTTGCCGCTCCTAGATCGCTGTGAGTGTGGCATATGTTAATACGTGATACAGGCGCTCGCAGGGCTACCATGACAACGACCCTTGTGTTATGCGGACATTGCTTTCAGATAGTATTGCGTATAGCGTTTATTAAAACGCGTGCAGGTTGCATACTTTTCACTTTGTATCTTTTATTTGTCATCCCCTCTTTATCTAGCCACCACAAGATGGATAAAAGGCCTCAATTTTGGGGAAGACGATGCAGCAGCTATTTTTAGAATACCATCAATCCTTGGTCCAGAGAATGACACTGACATGGGAGGCAACTCAGCTGACTGGCAGACCCTCTCAGACTTGAAAAGAGAATGGTTGAGGATCACCCTTCATGGGGCACTCATGGCGGAATATTTCAAGGCCAATATTTCACCCAACGGGCTTATTGTGAAAAACTTTCCAAGGATTTTCTGGGAAGATGGCCAATTTAAAATCGAATGGTCCCAAATATCCTGGAAGTGCACGCACAATCTTTTAATCCTGATAGTCAACACAGCTAAACGTCTAGCTGATGAACTACTCAGCCGCATTCAAATTGCTGAGAGAGCACTCAAGAGTGCCATCCCCAATCCGGGCTTCAAAACCAAACTAGCTGAACTGAATAAAGAACTAGCCGAACATAAGGAGTACCTTATGTAGCAAAAGGTCACGAAGCTACAGAAAGACATCCAACGCTTTTCTAAAGAAAAAGTCTACCCGTACCTGAAGGAGGACTATGTCCCCCCAGGCACAGGCTACCTCTCAGACTCAAGTGCTACCTCCTCGAGAAGAGGGTCCAACAGTGACAGTAACTCCAGTGGAGATGACTGGCAGCCCCAACAACGCAGGGGGAAACGAGGAGGAAGACGTGGACAATACATTTATCCACCCTACTAGGGTCCACCTTTCTGACAGTACCCCCAGTTTCCACACACAATACCACCTTATGCCCCTCAGTATCCACCACAATTTGCCCCACAAGGTGGTTACCAACCTTTTTTAGACAGAGGCTGGGGCAGAGGGTGCAGGCGCAAGGGAGGAAACGTGCCAGACAAGAGAGTCCAATGGGAAGCATCTCCGGCACAAGGAATGGACACCAGGAACAGAACCGCCAGGAAGTGAGTCTGGTGGTGAATTTGTCCTCACGCCAGCTCACACTAGATGAAGAAAAGGTTTTACAGAAAGGACTCGGTTTTGTCCCGACCCCTAAAATTGACTATTTTCAGCAAATGTGCGAACAACAAAAGTTTTTTCGCAAGATTAGACTCAAGGCTTTCTTTGAGGGGAGACCTAGAGAGACTATTGAGGACTCTGGCCTCCACAACGCATCCACTTTCACTCCCCACAGCGGGATGGTCCCTAATGAGATCCTAACTTATGAACAGGAAGTACTCAAGGAAATCAGGGCATTGCATTGGCACAACAACCATCAGAACATCTCTAAGTTAGAGATGCAGATACTGGCCTCAATAGCCAGCGACCCTTCAATAACAAACCAGCAGGCAGATAAGGGGGGTGCTACTGTCCTGATGAACATGACTGACTACGACACAGAGTAGCTCAGACAACTGGGGGATAGACAATACTACACACCTTTTCCTCCTAACCCCACAGAACGCCTAAAACGCACCATTTCAGGTCTGGTTGAATCAGCTGAATGCCAGGACTGGATCAGTAAGAAGGAAGCTGAGTTCCTGGTGAAGAAAGAACCCAGGTTCCTTACTTCTATGTCCTCCCCAAAATACACAAGGAGACAACACCGGTACCAGGGCGCCCGATAGTTTCAGGAATAGATTCAGTGCTAGAACCATTATCACAATTCTGTGACCACTTTCTCCAGCCCTTGGTTAAGCACATACCTTCCTATATTCAGGACACCACTGATGTCCTACTCCTACTGGACGACTTTGAGGACAGTACCCAGATTGACTTTCTAATCACCCTTGACGTGGATGCCCTCTACACCAACATCTCACAGAGGGCCACACTAGGGGTGATTGAGGAGATTGTGAACGCTGGACCGTGGACATCACCAACACCTCCAGCTTTCATAATGGAATGTGCGACACAAGCACTAACCAAGAACTACTTTGAGTTCAAGGGACAGTACTAGCATCAAACACAGGGCACCTCGATGGGGAGCACATTTACCCCTAGTGTGGCATATCTGTACATGGCCAACTTCGAGGGTAAATAATACATTCACCAACGAACCAATACTACCACACCAACATCAAACTGCGGAGAAGGTTCAATGACGATATCCTGATTTTCTGGGTTGGCAGTAGGGAATCCTTCAACAAATTCTTTGGATGGATCAATTCACTTAATCCATACCTGAACTTTACCATGACGGCCTCCTCTTCACATATCTCATTCCTAGACCTGACGATCAGGCTCACGAATGGACGACTGAGCACCACCATGTTCAGAAAAACTACAGATCGGAACATTCTCCTCCATTTCACTAGCCATCATCCTAAAGCGTTGCCGGTCAATCTGCAGTTTGGGCAGTTTTTGAAAGCCAGGCGCAATTGCAGCAGCCTTGCTGACTATAAAACCTGTCTACTATCTTTTCTAGAAATCTGACCGACAGGGGCTACCCCAGCAGAGAAATAGCTAGAGCCCAGAAGAGAGCTCAGAACAACCACAGGGGAGGTCTCCTTGAATGGAAGGTACAAAACCCCACAGAGAACAAACCAATTATATATGTCACACGTTCACACCAGCCTCCAATGAAGTGAAGAAGATCCTCAAGCACCACTGGCAGATCCTCAACACGGGCAATCTTGCCCTTGAACCACCTTGGTTCGCATTCAAAAGATCAAGGAATATAAAGGACATATTGATCCAGACGAGACCCAAGAAACAGGTAGCTGGGTCACAAACCACACTTTGGCAACTATCCCCAGTGTAGGGTCACTATCCCTGTGGGATGTTTAGCGTATGTCCCTTCACGTCCATACACAAGACAATCCAACTAACCGAGTCCTTCACGTGGGAACTGAGTGAGTATGATGAAGGCCTGACCGATAGTCTTGGTGCAAGTCGCCTAGGACAATCTGGTGAGAGGTGGAGATAAAGTGTGTGAGTCCTGATGGCGTCAAAATCGGATCAGGATAAGACCTTACCGCGGTCCTCTAGGACTCCCAGACACGTGCAGACTAACACTCTGGAGAGATACACTCAACCAAAAGGATCACCAGCGGAACCCAAGAAATCGCAAGCAGAGGTGGAGAGACGAGGCCCCTGTTAAAATTTGAAAATGTGACACTGTCCTTGTAATCGGACTTCACTCAAACTGTACAGAAACAGAGGCAGGGATTCCTTGCAGTGAAGAAGAGATTGCGGGACAAAGGCATGAAGTATGCCATGATGTTTCCGGCCTGGCTACGAGTGGAACATAATGGCAGGGCTGTGTTCTTTGATAATCCTGAAGTAGCAGCGGACTGGTTGGACAATACTTGCGCGGCTGAAGCTGAGGCCCAAAACAATGATGCGTTGGAGGAGCAGTAATCGTCTTGATATTATTTCGTGGGGGTGAGGTGAAGCAATGATAAAACATCATAACGAATGTCAGTAACATTTCGTATAGGGTTTAGTCCGTAAAGAAATGCCGTGGGGGCGGGGGGGGGAGAGCTTGGCTTGAGGTCTTCCTCCATTTACTACTTTTAGCTAGCTGTAGTGTAGTTTTGGGGCGACAGGCACACTGCTAGTTGGGGATGCGCGCTAGCTGCAGGTAGGGGTGCAGGGTGGGGGGTGGAGTAAGGGGATGGTTGGGGAGATTTGAAAGTTTGCTTTTGTGTAAAATGATTGTATTGTTGCCGATTGTTGTTTGTTTTTGTTGTGTTTCGCATGCATCAAGAGACTTAGATAGGAGTTACCACCAAAATGACGCCTGTTAAACAGGGTATAGGGATTACCGCACTCAGCTGGAACGTTAATGGATTGGGTGACAAGATAAGGCAAGGAATGGTCAACCTATTGGTTAGGAGACATGCACCGGATGTTGTATTATTACAGGAAATGCATCTAGTTGGGAATCGTTGTATGGCGTTGCATAGGGGAGGTTATAAAATGGTCGCTCATGCTGGATTCACCTCGGGATCCAGAGGGTTGGGGATTTTAATGAAAAAATATTTTCCAATGACGATTCAGGCTACCTGGACAGATTGCTGTGGTAGATATGTTGGGGTATCAGGGTTGTGGGAGGGAAGAACAGTGACTTTATTATCTGTATATGTCCCGCCCGCCCTACGAACTGAAACCTTTAGAGATCTGTCTAGGATTTTTCTGACTTTGCCCCTTGGGATTTTAATTGTCGGGGGGGACTTCAATGCAGTTATGAATGGTGAGATGGATAGATTTCCTCCACGGGTGTTGCCACTTTCTAGCCGATGGTTGAGTGATTTTGTGGAGATGACTGGTTCGATTGATGGTTGGAGACTACGGAATCTGCTTGAGGTAAACTTCACCCACTCCTCGGCCGCCCATGGCTCACTCTCTAGAATAGATTACGTCCTAGTTCCCATGTTGCAGTCAGATGGAGTCAGGGAGGTGCGACACTTGGGGGGAGGGATCTCTGATCACTCGCCAGTCTGGATTCGCATAGAAACGGGTCAAGCGGACGTGGGTAGAGTAGCCCTCATAAATTAGTGGCATTTAAAAGACCCGGCCATTAAGAAGGCGATCGGCAAAGCTACAGAACGGTATTTTCAATCTAATGAAGGAACAGTAGAATCGGGAAGTATCCTGTGGGAGGCGTAGAAGGTGGTGATTCGGGGGGAGGCGCTGTCTCTGCTTTCAGGGAAGAGAAAAAAAGTCGAGCGGATGTAGACAGAGTAGAGATGGAACTAGCGAGAATCGAGGGGGAGGAGTTGTCGAATAAGGTGACGGAGAGGAGCCACAGATTGCAACTACTTAGGGATGAATATAAGGGCTTGGCAAGGGGGAAGGCAAAGGAGCAATGCACAGACACCCAAAGTAGGATCTATGAACATGGGGATAAGGCAGGGAAGTTGATTGCCTGGCTCGGAAGGGGGGAGAGGTTGACCAGACTGGTGCCGGAATTACACACGGAGGATCTGGGCAAAATCACGGACCCTCAAGAAATTGCGGAGGTGTTCTCATCCTGCAATAGTCCGATTTATACAGCAGCGAATACGTACACTGAGAATGAGAATGCGGATATGTTGCGAGATATCCAAATGCAGTCACTGTCCGAGGAAGACCGGAAATTCTTAGATTCTCCGCTGACTAATGATGAAGTCGCACAGGCAGTCAGAGGGGTGAAGTTGGGTAAAGCCACCTGTCCTAACGGGATCTCCATTGAGCTATACAAACCATATGCCAACAAGTTGGCACCTTTCCTGCGTGATATGTATCAGGAAAGCAGGGAGGAAGGCCAACTTCTGAATGACCAGCGCATAGCCAACATTGTGGTTTTTCACAAAGAGGAAAAGCCCCGGGAGGTCTGCTCCTCCTACCGGCCGATTTCGCTACTTAACGCAGAGCCTGAAATCCTGGCCAAACTGCTGGCTAACAGATTGGTTAAAGTCATCATAATGACCCTGATACATCCAGATCAGTCAGGCTTCATGCCTCGCCGGAATACAGCATTGATTCCGGCAAGGCATGACAGAATTTTGGCTAGAGCCTCTTATATTCATGAGCCAGCTGTCATTTTGTCATTGGATGCCGCAATGGCCTTTGATAGAGTTGAGTGGCCGTATTTGTTAGCGGCTCTTAGTAAATTGGGCTTTGGGCCGGGATTTATTGGGTGGGTTCGCCTAATATACTCGAAACCCAGAGTCGTAGTGAACAATCACAGATCTGCTGATTTCCCATTGGGACGTGGTACGAGGCAGGGATGGCCACTTTCCCCACTTTTGTTTGCATTGGCGCTCGAGCGGCTCGCGGCTTGGGTTAGATGGGATCCATCAGTTAGAGGTTTGAGATGGTCGCCAGACTGGGAGGACAAGATATCATTGTACGCTGATGATATCAAGCTCTATTTTACTGGACCCCGTGCTTCCCTGATTGCATTCTTGGACATCCTCTCAATATTTGGGAGATATTCTGGATTCCCCATTAATTGAACAAAGTCGGTTCTCTTTGCTCTCAGCGGAGACCCACCCATTGTCCTGAGTTCATGCCCCCTGTGGATGGAGACTGCGGGCTTCATATATCTGGGGATATATACGTTACATTGGACCCTACACTGCGATACGACAATAATCTGGGTGCCCCACTGGCCCGGCTCGCTAGGATGTGGACAAATGGAAAGAGTTGCCACTTTCTCTGCTGGGTCGTGACACATTGTTCAAAATGATGGCGCTTCCCAGATTTTTGTATGCACTTCAAAATAGAATGGACCCGGTGCCTCCTTCATACTTCAGAGAGATAGAGTCGCTCCAGCGACGGCTCCTTTGGGAGGGAAGACCCCGTATTGCATTCTCCAAACTTACATTGCCCTGGTATGACGGGGGAATCGGTCTGCCGGATCTCCGTAAATGTTACTGGGCCTCCCAGCTTGCGTCGATTAACCATGCAATATATGGATCACCCCTTGACCCCGGATATGTGATGGACAAGGGCCAGATGCCCGGACGAGATTATATGAGAGCTCTATATGCCAAACTGGGCGGGGTTCCTCTCATTGGACCTGCAGCACACGCGGTTGGGGTATGGCATGCAGCTAATCGACATCTCAAGTGGGCTGGAAGGATTACGTTGGCCACCCCCCTGTGGAGCTCAGAGGTTCTGGGGAACCTATGGAGATCAAAGGGCTTCGACCGGTGGGATCTCGCGGGTTAAAGATGTTTGGGGGAAGGACGGGGTCCTTTCATTCGAGGCGATGCAGCAAAATTACCAATTAAATGAGAGTGAAAAATTCAGATATCTCCAGATGAGGCACGCTTTAACGGCCACCATCCCGCGGGGTACCGATCCGCCTCAGGCTTCCCCGCTGGAAGACAGAATATTAGATGGACACCTCCCTACCAAAACCATATCACTGATCTACAGAAAATTAATTAATCAAACGTAGGATCCGTTGGTGGTGCTTAGAGAACAATGGAGCGTGGATGGTCTGGTCATTGATGATGAGGACTGGAGAGAGGCTGTGTCATCCCCCAAGATAGTGGCTATCCCCATGAGGTTGTGATTGGTGCAATTGAAAATCCTACACAGATACTATATTACAGGTCCAAGATTGGTACGAATGGGTCTGGCTGAAGATGAAAGGTGTCAAAGAGGATGTGGAGAGCTAGGATCATTCCTAGATATATTGTGGCACTGTCCAGAAATACAGCAATACTGGGTCAAGATCCATGAGACGTTGCGGGAGGTGTTAGGAGTGGAAGTACACATAGAGACTAGACGTTGTCTTCTGAATGTCTGGAAGCCCTCTGACCTCACTACACATGGGAAACAATGGGTGACTCTGGCATGCATGATCGCAAAACGTAATATCGCACAATTATGGGGTCCTACTCAGGCAACTCAAATAGGGAAATGGATGGAGGACCTTGACTGGAACATGTTTAGAGAAAGATCGGTGTATGTGGCTAGGGGTCGTCCCGGGAAGTGGGGGTAGATCTGGGGTCCATGAAATCATTACAGAGGATATATCTGTGCCCCTCCTACTGTGAGGACCGAAGTTGAAGTGTTGGAATCTCCGTAGTTACCTTTAACAGCAGCAATGAATAACGTGTTGGTTGATAATGCATAAATAATTTATGTTCTTTTTACTCATGTATCAAAGTGTACAGTCACCAGATGCTTGTGTTATTGTTTTTGTTTATAAATAAAAAGATATTTAAAAAAAAAGAAAATACTAAATAATTACAAATAAAAATGAACATAAAAATGTTTTCATTGTAAAATAAATATATCAATAAGTGAATGTATCCTCAAACATATAATCTTAAACTGCTATCTCATTACTGAACCATCCATGCAAGCATATGCAAAGGGCCAAACTGGCTGTGCACACAAAATGGCTGCCTGCCATTGTCACAAAGTCATCAACAATACTGAGCAAGAAGGCATTGGGCACAAGAAAGAGACATGCAGGCCTATTGCAAAAGCACACTGACTGCCTATACAAAATGGCCACTGACAGGCGACCACATGGTGAACCAGCAAGAAACGAGGCATGGCTGCAACATAATGATAGAAGGAAAACACATGCAGGCCTATGGCAAAAGCACACTGGATGCCTATCCAAAATGGCCACATAGTCAAACAGCAAGCAAGGAGGTATGGAGAACAAACAAAGACATGCAGATCTATGGAAAAAGTACACTGACCGCCTGCACAATATGTCTACCAGCAACATGGTCACAACAACAATCAGGAGGCCTGGAAAAAAGAATGCATGCAGTCCTATGGCAAAAGCACATTGGCTGCCTACACAAAATGGCCACCAAACACATGGTCAAACAGCAAACAAGGAGGCATGGCCACAACAAAGAACACATGCAGGTCTATGGCTAAAGCACACTGGCTGGCTAAACAAAATACCCGCCAGCCACATGGCCACAACAACAATCAAGAAGGCATTTGGAACAAAGAGAAGAGAAGGCATGCAGGCCTATAACAGAAGCACACTAGCTGGAAACACCAAATGGCTGCCAGCCACATGGTCACAACAACAAGCAAGATGGAATGGGAAAGAAAGAGAAGACATGCAGGCCTACAGCAAAAGCACCCAGACTGCCTACACAAAATGGCCCAGCCACATGGTCACAACAAAAAGCAGGAGGCCAAGAAAATAAAGTATGGACATTGACTATACAAAATGGCCCTGGCTTCTTGGAAACAAAGACAAATGTGGCCTATGGCCAACTCACTCACACACTGGCCAAAGGAGGCATGATAAAGATTACACAGCTTTAATTCAGAAATGTCAAAAATGTAACATAACAGGGCAAAAAGGGTTTCCAATTTACAACAACGCACATTCTCCAAAGGCATAACCCCACCCTATATACTGTTTGCAGGAAAAAACATGATATAACACAACAAACACTATTTGTTTTTTAATCCAAATCCATCCATGGACTTAATGGGGTTTCAATTCAACAGACACCACAACAACAGATGTTTTTATGCACCCGTACCCAGCACTGGCCCTACTAGCTGGAAGGCCCATTGGCAGACTAGGCCACATAATGAATTAAATGATATTGCTAATTTATTCTAAAAAAAGATGGAGAAAATGTAGCCAACTGTGCAACATTTTTCCTTTATAAAAGAAGAAATATTACTTGCAAAGAAACAACTAGGCTCCTACTGAAGCAACAGGCCACCCACTGCAAAACAATTTAAAAATCTATTAAGGTACAAATAAATCAAGGTACATGGCACCAATCAAACAAACAACACTAATTTTTAAGTTACTTTTAAAATGTCAAATACACAGTCCTTAAATCTATTGGTATATGCAGTAGACACAAAGAGTGATCCTTTTAGCGCCAAATCCAAAATGAAAAGCAACCAGGAGATGGACAAAGCACTGAGAGGGGCTGCTGGACAAGAGCAGGAAGATTTGAGACTCCAGGGTGCTTCCTTCCAAAAAAGGTGCGAGAAACAGGAGTCCTTGCACAAAAATCAATGTCAAATGTCTATTTGAGGAAGTTTTTGACTCCAAATCATCATTTTGGAAAGATTGTGACGGTTCTCTGTGATATAATCTTACCCAGATTGCAGCCACAGTAGATTCTGCACGTTCGGGATTGTGTACTTCAAAAGACATTTGCCAACAGTCGTTGCTGCCTCCAAATGACATGCTGGTGACCGCAAAACCTTGCGGCAGCATGCGGCCGGCTATTAAAATCTTGTGGCACTCGCAAATGGTTGTGAAAATCTCGTGGGGGATCGTGAGAATCCGGCAAGTTGCTCTCCTGTGTTCGAAAGGATATTTCAAGTGCACTAACAAAATAAAATCTGCTCTACTGCCGTGCCGAGTGTGGAGTTTATTGGTAACTCTGTGTTCTACGTGAAAAGTGGAGTTGCCAAACTCTGCAAACTCCGTGAGCACAGCAGAGTTTTACACCTGGGCCAAGTCACTGCTAAGTGGCATAGACATAATTGCTCTAGCTGCCTTGCTGAGAGACAAGGACTTGGGCTTAGATTAGAGTGGTGTCATTGATGTGGGTGTGCTTCTCCCAGCTTGCTTCCCAGCGACTGGTGTGCCATGCATAAGTTTGCCCAAAAATGTTAAGGCCAGCCTGCCATTGGTGGAAATCTGCTTTGTCCTCTTACCACTGGCCACTTTCTTGGCAGCACTTTTATTTGGGGCCATCTTGAAGCTCTCATTTGGCAGTGGCACTTAGCTCTACAAGTGGAAAAGATTGGAGGACTTACGTGACCTTCTGCTA
This sequence comes from Lissotriton vulgaris, assembly GCF_964263255.1. Classification (NCBI taxonomy): domain Eukaryota; kingdom Metazoa; phylum Chordata; class Amphibia; order Caudata; family Salamandridae; genus Lissotriton; species Lissotriton vulgaris. Next base: position 657,025,837 of record NC_141695.1, read on the forward strand.
GTACTGTGAGTCTTATTTCTTGTGCACCTAAAAGCAAACAAGTGATAAAAACATTTAGTGAAATGTGGAATTATTGCAGTTTGAATTAGTACAGACAATATAATTTAGTGTAATTACTCAAGTTATCAGTATTATCTCAAATAATTAACCACAACAGTAATTTCAAAGTCAAACCACACCATCAGAACATAATATTTAATTTCCAATCAAGAAAACAACATACAGATGTAACTGTTTGCTTTGTGTGCATTTAAGGGAGCAACCTGTGGCAGTCAGGGAGGTGTATGGGAAAATTGTATAATGCTTAAAAAATAATACTTGTGTCCATCTATTCTAATACAGGCAGGGGGTCCAGGGAAAAATTGAATAATCCTTAAAAAAATAATGCTGGTGTCTGTTTTGCACATATGGTAGGCAGGGAGTCCAGGGCAAATGGAATATTCCTTAAATAATGAATGCTTATAAGTAGATGTACACCTATGGTAGGTGGGTGGTTGATGGATGGTGCAAAAACATTTTAAAAAGTAGAATAAAAATGCAAAAAAATAAAATACGAAAGTTATTGTAAATAATTAAATAAAGAAAGTAGAATACAATAGAAAGAACAACAATAAATAATAGCTGGTGTTCTAAGGAATACTAGAGGACTATGAGAAACTGATTGAGAAGCAAGGGGTGCAGGTGAAAAATGCGAAAAGCATATAATATAAAAATGTTATAAATATACAAATACTACTATGATCATCAGGTATAATATTAAACTAATATCAGGGAAAAGTTAAAAAAAGGAAGAATTGCTCCTATCAATCTCCTTTTGAAAACTGGAAAAAGGGTGGCTCACAAAATGGCCGCCAGTCACATGGTCAACACACAACAGCAAGCAGGGAGGCCTGGCCACAACATAAAACTCATGTAGGCCTATGGCAAAAGTACACTGTCTGGCTACACAAAATGGCCACTGACCGCATGGTCAAACATCAACAGCAAGCGCGGAAGCATGGCCACAACTAAAAACACTTTCAGGCTCATGGCAAAATCACACCGGCTGGCTGCACAAAATGTCTACCAACCACATGGTCAAGCAGCAACAGCAAGCAAGGAAGCATGGCCACAACAAAGGACACATGCAGGCATATGGCAAAAGCACACTGGCTAGCTACACAAGATGGCCACCGGCCACATGGCCAAACAACAACAGCAAGCAAGGATGCATGGCCACAACAAAGAACACAATCAGGCCTATGGCAAAAGCACACTGTCTGGCTGCACAAAATGGCCAAAGGCCACATGGTCAAGCAGCAACAGTAAGCAAGGAAGCATGGCCACAACAAAGAACACATGCAGGCGTACGGCAAAAGCACACAGACTAGCTACTTTCCTGTTTCTGAGTGAAGCCAGGCACAGACAATATTCTGTTGTGTTTTTCCCGTCTCTCTCCCACATTCCGTCCTTTAACCCGATGCTATTAGAATGCTTTACATGAGCACCAGGCGCCTTACAATGACATATTTGGGTTTTTTCTAGACCCAGGGATATAAAGTGATATGTCCAGAATCACAGGATGTTCACAACGTTTTTCACATGTGACCTTTAGTACCTTTCACATCCATCATTCCTCTCGCCCATTTTGTCTAGTTTCTCCACTTTCTGTCTGTTTCCCCAGTTTACTTCACTCAATTATTTATTCTAAACACCCAATCCCAGCTTCATGTGTCCCCATAACTTAACTCTTCACCTCCACTCTGTGGCCTTCCCGCCCAACCTGTCTCTGGATGTGCCCGGAGGGATGTGCTCTCTTTTCTGCCCCTATAGCCTTTCATCTTTGGGGGGATCTTGTGCTTCCTGCTGGCCCTCTTGCCAAGCTACATGCTAGGGCTGGCTGAGCTCCACATCAGGGTCTGGCTGGAGGATGGGCCAGTGGCCAAGTAGATCCTGGAGGCGGACAGCGAACAGGACTGCATCAGCATGGTGTATAGGAAGGCTGATGGGACATTTATCACCCTCTTGACAGACTTCTAGCCAGTGAGAGGTGTGAGTGACAAGAGGTATTTATTAGAGTGGGATACAGACCCAGAGCCAGTGACAGCAAGGGAACATAGGGCAGATTAAGTACAACAATCCACTGGCTCCTGTCTGAGTTGTAAAATACAAAAATAAAGAATTTAATTTGGCCTCTGGGTCTTGGTGCCACAGCACCTGCTGCTCAGTTGATTGCCACGTCCCTGCCCTGAGCATTTTTTTTATCTCTCTCTTGGCAGGTCGCAGGCAGGTGAGAGGTTGTGGATGGAATGCAATGCGGTTTGACACGTGACATTCATTTGTATTCTCTGAATAAGGCTGCCTTCCCTCCTGCTACAGTAATGGAAACCTAGAAAGAGGAAAGTCTGCCTTACCAATGAATGGCTCAGTACAAGGAAACAGGCTCTTTCTGACACCTCTGAACACCATGCCACGCCCAAATGGAAATGACAGTCCCTTTACATGCATGTTGTACTACCAGACAGGGAAGGATCACCTTTCCCCTGAATAACATACCTTAATAAACTTACATACTCAACCACAAGCATGGCAATGTCTAGACCCTTCCCTCTTCTATCTCTCCAAATATTCAATTTCAGTCCAAATAACAGACTAACATGTCCACCATTCAAATTAATTTTATATTTCCCCATACTAATCCCCCACTAATCCTGTTTGGGTTCCTGAGTAGCGTGCTACTCACCAAAAAGTGCTTCAACATCTCATCAGGGGTAGAAAGCACTGAATAAATGCAAACCTTTTCCCTTTTCCATCCCTTCACTATCCTCTTCAGTTCAAATAACAGACTAACATACCCACCACTAAAATTACTTTCATATTTCACTATACTAATTCACCACGAATCCTTTATGAGTTCGGGAGTAGCATTCTACTTGCTTTAAAATCGCTTTGACGCCTCATCAGGGGTAGAAAGCACTATATAAATGCAATTACATTACAATACAATACACAAAATGGCTGCCGGCCATCTGGTTAAATAACAACAGCGAGCAAGAGGTATGGTCACAAAAAGGAACGCATGCATGCCTATGGCAAAAGCACACTGTTTGGCTGCACAAAATATATACTGACCACATCATCAAAAACCAACATCAAGCAAGGAAGCATGGCCACAACACAGAACACATGCAGGCCTATTGCAAAAGCACACTGGCTGGATATAAAAAATGGCCACTTGCCACATGGTCAACCAACAACAACCAGCAAGAAGTTATGGCCACAACATAGAACACATGCACGCCTATGGTAAAAGCGCAATGGCTGGCTACACAAAAAATCCACCAATCACATTGTTAAACAACAACAGCAAGCAAGGAAGGATGGCCACAACAAAGAACACATGTAGACCAATGGCAAAAGCAGACTGGCTGGCTACACAAAATGGACTCCAGCCACATGGTCAAATAACAAGAAATGAGACATGGCAACAACAAACAACACTAGCATGCTTTTGGCAAATCCACACTGGTTAGTTATGGAAAATGGCCAGTGGCCACATGGTCAAGCAGCAAGAACCAGCAAGGAGGCATGGCAACAACAAAAAACATATGCAGACCTATGTCAAAAGCACACTGGCTTGCTGCACAAAAAGGTCACATGGTCAAACAACAAGCAAGGAAGCATGGAAAACAAAGAACACATGCAGACTTATGGACCTCGATATCAAAAATGACCCTTAGCCAAATAGCAAGGGGGACAAAGACAAATGATGGCCTATGGCAAACACACTCAGACACTTGTCAGACTAAGGAGGCACAATAACAGTGGCGAAAACAGCATTAACTTAGCTATGCCAAAAATGAAAATTGACTGAGCTGTAAAATTGTATCCAATGCCATCCCTGGCCTAGCTGATGTTTCAATTCAACAGACACCACAGCAACACTTATTTCATGCGCCTTTAACTAGTTCTGGCCCTATTGGCTGTGTGGCCCATTGGCAGACTAGGCCACATAGAAAAATAAATGAATATTGCAAATTTATTTAAAAACATGGCTGAAATGTATTGAACTGTGCAACATTTTTCCTTTTCAAAAGAAGAAAAATGTAATGCAAAAAGTAGCTAAGCCACTGCTGTAACAGCAGGCTACCCACCACAACAAATACATCCTGGTACATGCTGTCTATCAAATAAACAACACCCTTAGACAACAGTTTTTAAAATTACTTAGGATATCACAAAAAAAAAGTCCTTAAATCCAATCGTACATTTTCAGCAGACTACCTACAACTTTTTGGGTATATTAGCAACTTTTTGAAGCAGAAAACCTACTCGAGGATGCATTTGCAGTCGCTGGCACTCTCTTGCGCTCGCTCTCATTAGAAAAAAAGCTCCGTATGTCAGCAGTAGAGCCTAAATATTTGCTATCGGCTGTAAAATCTCATGAGCGCTTGTAGGTGGCTGGATAGTCTTGTGGGTGCTTGCAGACGGTGGCTGGCAAATCTTGCTGATGCACATGAGCGCCCGGCAAGACTCATTACGCTCACCTGCATGGGAAAAAACAGACCACGTGCGCGTCAACGGAAAACATAAATTGCAGGAACTCTGCGTTTTCCTGAATTCCGCAAACTCTGTGAGCTGAGCAACATTTTATGCCCTGGCCTATAAAAACCCATGAAGTGGATTCTATTCATGTCTGTCATGATGGCGGATGTGGGTGTGGACATTAGCAGTATGTAAGTAAGGCATTAAGCTTTTGAGAGTGGAAGCTACTGGCTCAGTGCCAGTAGGTGTTAAAGGAGGTTGATGCCAGTGGTGGATGCTAAGGATTTTGATGCTGAGATTGATATCAGCAGTGTATATGAAGGACAGGAATACAAGGAGCATATTTTATGTTTTTGCTAGGGGGTCTTTGCCAGGGAGTGCATACAGTTGGATCTTGGATATAAGGAGGTGTGGTTTCTCAGGGAAGATAGTTAGGTGCTAAGTGTTGCTTCCAATGGGGGCTAGATGTTAATAGGTGTGGATGCCAGGAAAGGAGTAAATACCAGTGGTTGGGTGAGTGTGGGAAATGATTAGCAGGTGGATTTCTGGGGCAGGGTTGACTACTAGGGGTGGATGCTAGACCTGGATGTTGTTAGCTGTGTGTGCTGTAGAGTAGAATAACAGTGGTAGGGTAGAGGCAACATATTTGAATTGATGCTAAAGGGGATGCTAAGGAATGGGTGAAATGGAGGAGGGGTGCCACCAAGTAGTAAATTATAGGGGTGTAGGTGCTGGGGACACTGGATGCAAGTAGCTGATGGCAAGGTGGAGAAGACAGGGGAGGGGGTCTATGTTAGTGGGTTGGATGTTAGGGAGTCTGTGATTGGGTGGATTCTGAAAGGCAGAGTGGTGAAACTCTGGTGTTATGGGTGTACACTTGGGGCAATGGAGGCAAACAGTTCTATCCTAGCAATTGAGTACTAATTGTGAATGCTAACAAAGAGATCTAAGTGAACAGTGTTGTGAGTGCCATTAGAAAAAGAGCTGAGCTGCCAGAACTTGAGGCATACTCTAGATTTGCAGCTGAATTAATTAAATATAAGCTGTAAAACTTATTGTGCGTGTGTTTTCCTGTTGGTTTGACTATTCTGTTCATTATGAGTGTAAAAAAGACGCAGACCTCAGAGTGCATTTAAAAAAGAGTAGTTCCAGTGCTTGACTTAGTCAGTCTCTTACATAATAAAAACTTGCCCATGTACCAGAATTATGAGTGATGTGGTAATTAATCCCTGACATATTTACCCTGGAATCGGGTATTTTACTGCACGTGGTATTTGCCACAACATTTGTAGTTTGCGCCCAACATATTTCGGCGAGTCAAGCTAGCAGAAATGTATTGGAGAGAGTGCCTGGAAGACAATCACAACATGCTGAATTTGATGCAGTAAAGACAGCGTTCAGATATACTGCCTCATTTCCATGTCCGTAACTTGCAGTATGAGGTATTTACCACACTTGGTAAAGAAAGCACCAGGGTACCGGGATCTAAGCAAGTAAATACTTTACCACTGTCCAGCCCACTAATAATCACGGCCTAAATGTCATAACTTCCACTCACCCGGTTGTTGGTAATTCTTCCTTTAACTCAGGAAGCATTTTGTACACCTATTACCACAGTCAGTGTTTTCCTTTCTGAGGGTCATATCTCAGAAAATGGGGCATATTTTCATGGGAATTATGCCACCAGAAAGTCACTTTTTACTACGTTCTGGTAGTACTATGCCCTGTACAATGCCCTGTACCATTTTTACAAGGTGGAGTTAAGCCACTTTGCATAGCTTAACGCCATTTTGTAAATATGGTACCCTTTCACTCAGCTTTCTGCATGAAAGGGGCATGCAAAGGGTGTTGCTGCTGGTGTTTCACCGCAACACCAATGCTTTTTGACGCTGCCCCTAATTTACAAGCATCTGTAAATCTGAAGAGGCGCCAAAAACTAATGCCATGCACAAGTAGGTGTTAGATTGGTGCAACGCAGACCAATATGGCACAAAGGTGCCTATGTTGGTGCTGGCAGCTATTTTTAGCACTAACGCAAGGGAAAACACAGATGTGCCCCAGATTGTTGTAAATACTGCACATCCCTGCAATTTCGAAATGACGCAGCGCAGCACTTCAAAATTTGCTGCAGCACTGCGCTGCACCATTTCCTTGTAGATATGCCCCAGGGTTTTTTATTGTTTTTTTTACTTGAGTCGTATAATTATTTACTATTAAAGCAACTTATCCCTTTGTAGTTCCATAATACCTTGATTATAACATGAAGGGTTGCTCTCCGATGAGGGAAGCTTCTCTGTACAGAGGATTAAAATATTCTGGGCCTATTTACGAGGTGCTTTGAGTGAATCAAACTTTAAGTCAGATTATAAAGGCACACATTACCACTTTGCTTGCTCCGGAATGGCTCCATAAATCTGGAGTGAAGCAATGCAGCGCAAATCGCTGAGTTGCCTTACTCTGCCCTAGAAAGGCGTTCAATTGGCGTTGCATGGGTCTTTCCACAGAACTCCCATGGTTTCTGATGCAGTCCCAGATTTAGCAGAAGTCATCAACCTGGGAATGCACCAAAAAGCTATACACATCGATAGAGGAATAGGCCTCTCAGGATTGTTTTTTGTGCAGGAAGGTGCTCCTTCCTGCACAAAAACAATCCTGCATGCAATGACGGCACTTTTCCACCATGGTGCTAGGATGCCTTCGTTGGCGGTAGGCTGCCTAAAGGGCGCTAGCATGGAGGCAGGAATGCGCCCTGTTGCCTTAAATATGGTGCATTCCTGACCTTTCCTTGTCACGCAGCACAGCAAGTTGACTTGCTGCACTGCACTGCGTGACTATTTCATAAATAGGCCTCTCTGTTACTAACTCTGAGTAATAAAAGAGCTCCAGGGACTGACAATAGAGCGACAGCGGAAGGGGAGGGGGGAGGTGGGGAGAGCATCCGAGGCTGACAGCATCACAGAGCTCTGTAACCCTCCGCGCCTGTTTCCTTCACAGATCTTCTTTTCTTATGAAGGGGCTTGTGCCAATCACAGAGTGCAACGTGGTGACAAGGCAAAGGGCACAAATTATAAGGTCCATTATCACCTTATACCAGCATTACCACCTTAGTTAACAGACTCAGTTCAGTAATGCTCATTAGCTTGTTCTTTTTACTACCTTTCGAAACGAGTCTTGATATGTTCCACGGTTACAAAAAAAATTACACACATTTACTTTAACCCCAATAAATTCAAGATGTACCTCACTTCCTGTCATCGCTATGAATACTTGCTTGTATCTGCCACGGACATTTATAAGTGCACACATTTATTTTGTCTCAGTAAATTAATCGCTCAGTTCTGACATCTGTTCAAATCTGCAGGTAGCATATTTGAATGTCACTCAGCATTTGACCCTTCCAAGGTCGATACATTGGTTACCATTATACTGAGAATTAATAACAGCTGTTATTTTGAGTGCAGCAAATCCGATATCTCTCCTGAATCGGTTCCTGTGATGTTTATTTCCAGGTGTGAGCTCAACATTGAAACTGCTGGTTAAAAGTGTTAATTGCGTTAAAATCATTTACATTTTTGTAGAAGGAACATGAGTGCCTCTTTGTGGTTGTCATTATGTTATATTTTGAAAGTGAAAGGACATTGCTAGATAATGCACAATTCTCAATACCCAGCACTTAATTCCAATTCCTGGACCATTCTCAGCCTAAATATTTGTACATTCCAAAACAACTTCGTGCTCACAATCATTTACTGCCATCTCTATAACATGGACGTGCACAACTCACATATATGCACAGGCAAAGATGACACCAAGAGGCAGTGCTTTAAATGGGAAAAAGTAAGTGCAGGTACTCATTAAAATGAGCTAGAGATAGGGCAAGTAGGCGTGGCTATGGGTGGGGCTAAGAACAAGATATAATGATACATAATTACTTCTATACTAGTTGCAGCACATATCAAAACACAACAGAAATGCATTGATGTTAACAAAACAGGTTAAATCATTACACAAAATGAATTCCAAACAGGATAATATGTTAAAAATGTCCTTTTTTTGTAATATTTGCAATTTCTTAATGCCATGCCATTATTTGTTGTTGTTTGGCACAATGCTATATATCCTCAAGTGCACACACACACAAAGAAAGAAGCAGACATCTACACAAAAGCGGCTGAGTTAAGGACTACAGAAGCACATTGGCTGTCAGAGACAGCTTCTTCTTGGACAGCCTAGTGTCCACCAGCACTAACAGCCAATGAGTTTACCTTTCATCAGTACTGGTACTTTCCTTGGCAGTAGCAAAGTGCTGGTATTAACAGTGATAAAAATAAGAAGTTCCAGTACTCAGTACCTGTGAGTGCCGGCCCATTTAAAGCACTGCCGCTGCCCTTTTCACTATGGCCAGGCTCTTCCTGTCTCTTTCTGGTTCAGTGTCTTTAATACACATCTACTCTCGATTCACGAATAACCTCTCATTTCTACCCAACCTCTAACCTTCTCTCCCTGGTTCTGCCCTTCTTACTGCTACCTCTCGCTTACTTTCTCCACAAGTCTCTTACATTTTGTCACTGCTTTTTCCCCCATTTGCCTCCACTTCCCCCCCTCCATGATGTACACGTACCCTAAATTAGCCACTTGGCCAGTAAATTGTTGTCTGATATTTCATTCTTTGTGTTGATAGAGCACGCTTACTATTGAGGCCTGTATTTTTAAATAAAACTTTGCAAATAAAACTTTGCTAATTCAGAATTGATATTTTACTTAAAACGTACAACACTAATTCCAAGCAGTGAAATTGTGTGTGTGTGTGCGATTATGTGCGTGTGTGTGTGACTGTGTGCATGTGACTGTGCGCATGTGTGTGTGCGCGCACGCTCTGCCGCGCCCTGTAAATTCTGAAGGGCAGCGTTTTAAACTAAATTTCAGGCTAATAGTTAGTTTATTTCTCTTGGTCAGACTGCTTCCCGGCATTAATAGAGGTGATTCAATTGAAATTGCTTCAAGCAATACAGCACATTTGACTTTCTGTTAAAATACAATTGCTAAGCACCCATTTCAAAACTGAACAAAAAGACGGTATTTTTATCTGAAAAAGTAGCAATTCTAACTTAAGCTGTTACCTCACTTTTTTACATTCCTCCCTCCTCCTTTCTTCTATGTTCTTCTCGGTTTCCCCCAACCAGATCCATTGCCAGTAGTCACGGGAGGTCATTTCTGGAGTGATGCAGCGTTACCTGCTATTCATTGCTCTTTTGGCAGGGCTACTTCACACCCATGGACCCATCGCTGTTAACTTGTAAATGCAGCCATTAGTGTTGGAGGGGCTCACAAAGGGAAGCAACTCCTGCGCAGAAAAAAACAAACATAAGAAAACCGGCTTTGGGAAAGATGTAGGATTGTGTTGAACTGCCAGGCTCTTTAGTATGGCCAGTGCAATACCCTAAATGGGCTGGATTACTGACTGGCAGCCCCAAGCCAGACCAGTTCATGCACCTGGCAAAGAAGGGGGATGAGGTGGGGTGGCTAAAGCACTTTCAGCAGAACGTTTGTTGAACGCCTAATCAACAGTGCTGGGTCTGCCTAGACCCTGTCCTGTTTAATCACAGGGTTAAGCAAGCCCTCCCCAACTCCTGCAGTATGGAGAAATTCTAATGGGCGCTACTGGACGTTAACAGCGTCTCTGCAAAAGGCTAAAAGGCTACATCAGGGCTCAGTGCGACTCAAAGATCCAGAAGGAGAGTGGCATTTGTCCCGCATTGGAGGCGATACCAAACCTTTGCCTGCCATGCCATCAATAATAGTACGCAAACTCTCCCTGACTAAAGAAAAGTGCAGGTACTGACGGCTAGAAAATTTGGAAGTGCCGGTATTCAGTATCATTGAGTACCGGCCCATTTAAAGCACTGCCTAAAGGATTAATTCCGACCAAGGATTCGCATTTAAATGCTGTTTTTTTGTCCTTTGTCCATGCATCTTACGCTAAGTACAGGCTGCAACACTATTATACACTATTATTGCGAATGGTTACTTTTACACACAGTATAGCACAGCACTGTTCTGCATTACCATGCCACATATAATTATTACATTTTTTGGCCTCTTGAATGTCTTATTGAAATACTTCCAGTGAAATTATTACCTTTTTCTGACTTGGTATAAAATACTGGACTAGCAAGTAAATGTCTCTTTTTCTAGATTTTCTTGCCCCAATACAAAAAAAACATGAATCATTCATGGGCTATGCACAAGGGAAAGACACTCACTACCCTCATCTTATTGTCGAGGAAAACAAATTATGTACACAGAGCACAGCTATAGAATCAGGTCGTGAGCACGATACCAACTCAGCAAGCCGTCGCAAGTTGGTGCCCACTAACAAAAGTCGTCTCCAACAATCCTTAAATACCAACTACAAGGAATTGCCCCTTTTATCAATCACCATACCAACATATTCAAGAAAGCACCCCAAGGAAAAACTAAAGCAAAAACAGCCAGTAATGGTCAATGAGCCCAGCGAGTCCCAAAGCAGCAATGAGAACACCAAAATGCTGCTTATCCCATAATTTACTTCAAGGGGTCCCCACGACATCCTTAACCGAAGGAATATATTGAAACTTTTCAAAACCCTATCAGATCTAAATCATTTACAATCGAGAGATATAATCGCTGTCAAATTTGTTCCATTCGCTGGATCCAACACAAGCGAAGCTACACAAGTAACACTGGTATCACCGGCAATCCGGGATCTGATCCAGACGAAAACCGACCATTTAAAACCTGGGGTATAACAATAACAATACCAAGTGCCCCTCATTACCCCTCAATATTGGAAAACAACCAGGCAGGTACTTTTAGCTCCTCCTCAACCCCTTATTCGGTATTGAGGTCCGCAAGAGGCTGCTCTCCAATTGGAACCACTGACCAAGAAATTGACCAACGAAAACTTGGTGAAACAGACTGGTTATGGCTGCCGGGGATCCTATCCAGTAACCAGACCGATTTTACCCCCATTAACCATAGTCTGGTGATATGCTCCTGGAACATCAACGGATTTGGCCTGGAAAAACAATCTCCTGCCATCCTGTATTTTTTAAAAGAACACAACATCCTCTTTCTACAGGATACATGGGCAGGAGAAAGCATCCCAATAGTGGGCTATCTGGAGTTTATGACTCCTGCCACCAGGCAGTCCAAGTTCGGTAGACCAAGTGGCGGTCTCTCGATCTATGTATTGACAAAATTATCCAAATGTATCGAACAGATTAAATTTGAGGAGGATTGGCCCCCTGGAATAATCTTGGGAAGTTCACTCATGGACCCCCAGCTGCTCATTCTCAACGTTTATATATCCCCCTGCACTACTAAGAAAAAATCCAAAATGGACAGCCTGATCAACTCCATCTGCAACCTAATAGGCAAGTACGGCAGTACACCAAGTATAATTTCAGGTGATTTTAACACTAATCTTTACTGCAATCTTGCCGACGATCCAGGACCTGACCCCCCCAGAACTCCCCCACATTTTGCATCCCAGTCAATTCCTGTTGGAAACAAATCATCATCATTGGGTGAATATGTGGTAATGCATTTCAACAGCTTAGGATTTACTTACTGAATGGGAGCTTTTCTTCTGACATCCCTCCCGCATGGACCCGGTCAGATGGTAGATCCCTTTCATTTTTGGACTTTACCCTAGGGAGCAGAGAAATACTGCCCTGGATCAAGAATAAGCATGGGCTGAAAATTCGTTCCGCTCGCGGAATTTGCGGATTTTCCACGATTTCGCGATCCGCGAATCTCGCGAAATCGCGGTAAAATCCGCAAATCAGTGGGGACGAATTTTCAGCCAAGTACTTACAGGGTTACAGCAGCAGGTGCAACAGTTGAAGCTAATTTTTTGTAGCCTTTTACAAAAGGGTTACAAAGAAATTAACTTCAACTTGGGCACCTGCTGCTGTAAGCCTGTAAGTGCTTACTGGCGCCTCGTTGCCTACTTGCAACTATTCTCTGACCCTGCTCTGACACTTGAAGCAGGTTCAGAGAATAGTTACAAGTAGGCAATGAGGCGCCTGTCACGAAAATTATACCTCAACAGGAAGCACTGACAGATATAAAAACAAGCATTTGCAATGCAATAGGTCTTGCATTAGAAAAGTTTGAGCTATTGGTCTTGTAAATGCCAATTTTTTTTATTTATGTGTTGGTTTTGAAAATCGCTAAATTAATAGCTTTGTCATTTACAATGCCAATAGTTATAACTTTCGCAAATGTGACACCTATGGCATTTGTAATGCAACATGTTTTGTATTTACGTGACTTAGCTGTATTGATATTACAAATTACAATGGCTTTTAATTTTTTTAAATAATTACTACTTAAGTAAAAGTGATTTTAATTTATAATGGCAATAGCTTAAACTTTTGTAAATAACTTTTGTGAAGATTATGTTCAGTGTATTTTATTGTGACGAAAATCCAAGAACAGAAGTGAAATATTAACATCTTTTTGTGACATTTGTAATAAAGTTTGAAACATTGAGAGAACATATTTGAACCAGTTGCTGTTGAATGGTTGCGCAGATTGATGCTGGGGTGGCACTGAGTGGTGCTGTGGTGGTGCTGAGTGGTGCTGTGATGATGCTGAGTGGTGCTGTGGTGGTGCTGAGTGATACTGGGATGGTGCTCTGTGATGCTGGGGTGGTGCTGAGTGATGCTGTGGTGGTGCTGAGTGGTGCTGTGGTGGTGCTGAGTGATAATGTGGTGGTGCTGAGTGATGCTGTGGTTACGCTGAGTGGTGCTGTGGTGGTGCTGATTGGTGCTGTGGTGGTGCTGAGGGATGCTGTGGGGTGCTGAGTGATGCTGTGGTGGTGCTGAGTGGTGCTGTGGTGGTGCTGAGTGATGGTGTGGTGGTGCTGAGTGATGCTGTGGTGGTGCTGAGTGGTGCTGTGGTGGTGCTGAGTGATAATGTGGTGGTGCTGAGTGATGCTGTGGTGGTGCTGAGTGATGCTGTGGTGGCGCCGAGTGATGCTGTGGTGGCGCTGAGTGATGCTGTAGTGGTGCTGAGTGATGCTGTGGTGGTGCTGAGTGGTGCTGTCGTGGTGCTGAGTGATAATGTGGTGGTGCTGAGTGATAATGTAGTGGTGCTGAGTGATGCTGGTGTAGCGCTGAGTGATGATGTGGTGATGCAGAGGGCAGAAAGGCACAAAGAGCAGTCTAACAAAGGGCAGAAGGGCAAAAAAACAAGGGAAAAACGTGTCTAACAGGGGGCAGAAGGGCACAAAAAACCAGTCTAACAGAGGACAGAAGGGCTGAAAAACAAGGGAAAAACGAGTCTAACAGAGGGCAGAAGGGCACAAAAAATGAGTCTAATGGGGCAGAAAGGCACAAAAACGAGTCTAACAGAGGGCATAAGGGCACAAAAACAAGGGAATAACAGTGGGCAGAAGGGCACAAAAAACGAGTCTAACAGAGGGCAGAAGAACAGAAAAACAAGGGAAAAATGAGTCTAACAGAAGGCACAAGGGCAAAAAAAACGAGTCTAACAACGGGCAGAAGGGCAGAAAAACAAGTCTAACAGAGGGCAGAAGGGCAGAAAAACAAGGGAAAAACGAGTCCAACAGAGGGCAGAAGGGCACAACAAACAAGTCTAACAGGGGGCAGAATGAATCCCGCCCTGCGTGTTTGTCCACGAAGATGCCACCTTCGTGTGCAATACCTCTACTCAACTGGAGTACTTTCTACTGTCTAATCAGTAAGTGCTCCCTCGTTGGCTAAATGTATAGGGCAGATTTACAATAACTGGCGCATCCCCAGGGATGCGCCAGTTATTGTGCGCCGCAGCTCCGCCACCCATGGTGCGCCGCATTTACAATGCGGCACACCATGTGGCAAAAACGGCACAGATGCGTCACGCATCTGTGCCGTAAAAGCAGCGCATTGCTGGAGCTGCGTCGCGCTTGCGAAACAGCTCCAGCAATGCTCTGGGGGGCCCTATCTCCCCAATGCTGCATCAAGCCTTGCGCCTGCTTCAAGCACGCGCAGGGTTTTGACGCAGCATTGGCCTAAAAGTGGCCTGTGCAGGAACGCCCTCCCCTGCGCCGGAATGCCTCCTGATGGCGCAGGGCTTTACAACGTGATGCATCTCACAGATGCGTCACGTTGTTAATACCCAGCACCATGGCGCATCTTTTGTGCTGTCGCTGCGTCACAAAAGGTCTCGGTAGACGGTGGCAGTGGTGAACCAGAGGGTGGCAGTGAGGGACCAGATGGTGACAGTGATGAGCCAGAGGGTAGCAGGGGTGAACCAGAGAGTAGCAGTGGTGAACCAGAGGGTGGCAGTGCTGAACCAGAGGGTGATAGTGGTTAACCAGAGGGTGGCAGTGGTGAACCAGAGGTGCTGTGATGAACCAGAGGGTGGCAGTGGTGAACCAGAGGGTGGCATACTGAACCAGAGGGTGACAGTGGTTAACCAGAGGGTGACAGTGGTGAACCAGATGTGCTGTGATGAACCAGAGGGTGGCAGTCATGAACCAGAGGGTGACAGTGGTGAACCAGAGGGTGACAGTGCTGAACCAGAGGGAGGCAGGGGTGAACCAGAGAGTGGCAGTGCTGAACCAGAGGGTGGCAGTGGTGAACCAGAGGGGGGCAGGGGTGAACCAGAGGGTGGCAGGGGTGAACCAGAGCGTGGCAGTGGTGAATCAGAGGGTGGCAGTGATGAACCAGAGGGTGGCAGTGGTGAACCAGAGGGTACTGTGCCCATACACGACCGCATGGGTAACTTCGCCATGCAAGCGGCCCGCGAACACGCAAAAGTCCCGCGAACATGTAAAAAAAAACAAAATCCGCAAATTCGCATGAATTCACGGATTTTGCGGATTGCAAATTCCATTTCTGGCGAATTTGCGGATAGCAAATTCGCAAATTTCGCCCATACTTAATCAAGAACTATCAAATTGCTCCACAAGGAGAGAGCCACCACCGGGCATAAATAATAACACTTTCCACCAGCAACCCATATCACCAAGAACTGGCCCGCTCCCATTCAGGCAGCCACACAGAGGAGTTAAAGCGGATAAAGTGGTCAGATTCTTCGGCCCCATCCCTGACGACAAAAAGCAGAGCCATATTACAAAATTCTTTAGAGCTAAATACTCATGTTGTCAGTGACTGGACCTCTCTTACAAATCTCCTTCTCAATGAACTTCCAATAAGGAGGGGCCAGAGAAACCAAATTTCTCAATTCCACATCTCAAAAGCCACAAGGAAATTATGAACCGAGAGGAATCGAGCACTCCGCCAATCAAGAAAGAACCCCAGCAACAAAACCTATTTCAATAACTATAAGCAAGCTCAAGTTGCCTTCAGAATCGCCATACAAAAGGTAAAACTAGCGGCATCGGAAAAATTCTGGCTGAAGCTTATCCATGAAAGTAAAAATCCTAACCCGAAGCAATTCTGGTCTCTCGTAAATAGGAGTAAACAAAGTGCAAGTGGATATGGTAACGAAAACATCAGCGAAGCAGTTTGGTGTAAGTTTTTATCTCTTCACTACAAAAACACCAACATAAACGAAGCCTGCATCGACTCTGCCGGCCCTGTTAACTCCATGAGATTTCTTCAGGGACTGGAGAGTTTGAGGCGGGCTTGACCTGTAGTCATTCCATCTGAAGATCAGACACACAGGGAGGAACCAATGAAAAGGAGTGATACTTCACTAGAGGCCACAGTGTCACTGGATGCCTTAAAAAATAAGATCTCAAGCTTTATAAGGAAAGCCAGAGCCGACGAAGCCCCAGGCCTGAACGGCCTCCCTCAAGCTATGTTCAAATATGACATTAGCCTATGGTCAGAATACCTGACTTCTTTATTTCTCTACTGCAGTCTAAACAACACGGTCCCAGAATCCTGGCGAGGTGCAGTCATTCACCCAATCTACAAAGGCGGGAAAAGAAATGGGCCAAAAGATTACTGAATGGTAACACTTCTTGATGTGGAGTCTAAGTACTTTGCAAATATTCTATTGGAGGAGCTACAGGCTTGGACTGAATCAACGCACGCCTTCCTTTCAACCAGACGGGCTTTGTGGCTAAAACCGGTACCACAACCAATTTGCTTACGCTAACAATCTTGATGGAAAAAGTGACCTGCCAACATATTCAGCTGCACTGCTGCTTTGTAGACTTCAAAGAAGCCTTCGATCGTGTGCCCAGGGGTCTTTTATGGCAAAAACTAAAATCATGGAGCATTCCACAGCCTCTTCTTCAGGCAATAATACAACTCCACATGGAAACGTGGATAAGAATCAAGCTAGGTGAAGGCTGCCATGTCTGCAGGAAGATCTAAACTGAAACCGGAGTCAAACAAGGGTGTGTATTGGCCCCACTTCTCTTCAACTTGTTTATATCCGACCTCTCTCCAGTTCTCGACAATGTAAACTGCCACCATCCTCAACTTGACGGGACTCGCATCACCAACTTGCTTTACACCGATGATCTGGTGCTTTTAAGCCACACAAAAGTGGGTCTCCAGAGAGTACTGGATGAATTGCTACCCTATACGACAAGAAACCATCTAGAGCTTAACTTGTCAAAAACTAAAACCATCTCTTCTGGGAAGCAAAAAGGTCAACAGAAAGGTGATACTGCTACAGCGGGACTCCAAAAATAAATTCTAAATCAACATGGCCATTTCCCCGAATCCTCAGAACACACATTCATTCAACAGTGGGGCCCATTACACTGCACACTTACTCTATTAATTTAATTTGGCTTCAAAGATTTGGCCAACAAACCAGAAGTCCTACTATAACATTGGCAGAGTGTCTAAACCTATTTAACTATTTATTATTTACACCTGCAATTTAAAGCAATTTACCATGGTGTTATTTAAACACCATTTACTTCAGACACACCACCATAATGGCAATGGATTTGCTAGAATGAAAACGCGGCGTAGGAAAAATCAAAGACCAGCTTTTACTTCTCCATTTATCTAATTTTTATTCAAAGCAAACTTTTAGTATGTCCGACATTTAGGCATTTATTAATTCTTTATTCAGTAAGAATCTTTAGATTTATTTCAAAAAAATTATCATTTACTTAAAAGCTCAGAAATAGACATTTATTTAAGAATTCAGTAAGAAGTTTAAGAAAGAACAGATAGTTCCAAATTCACTCTCTCCTAACATCCCTAGCTAACACCCTCATCTTATCCTAACAGTCTTGCGAAGAAAAATAAACAGTCATTAAAAAATTCTTACATCCAGAAATCGATCTTCAGTTTGGCTGCATCTCCAGAGAAAATCGAAAAGAGCCATGCCTCTAAGCAAAATCAGGGGGTTTTATACACTAATTTCCTAACTTAATCTATCTAAAATGTAACTAACATCACCAATTTGAGTTCTGATTGGACAAATTTGGGGTAGACGAGCGTCTCCTCATCATTACAGCATGATTTTCATAACGAATCAGCAGAAAAATAAAGGAGTCTTTGTTTAAGACAGTCCGTGGCCTAGGCGCTTCCTTGATTCGTAACTTTGGGATATATTCCCATGATCAGAACATTACATCGTCCATGTTTGGCACCCATCCTAGGTTCCGGGGCAAGGTTGCCTTGAACCTCCCATCCCTGCACAGTCAGCTCACTTGCGCTTGCAGGCTTTGGATGCACATGCGCAGTCTAATATTCACTTGCGGTTCATCAGAACAGCGATTTTCTTAGTAGGCGTCAAAGGCCACTTTTGGAACTATCGTAGAAACAAACACAAATTCATGTTAAGTATGAAAGTAAAGCCCTTCTGTTTACCTCCCACCATACTAATGTTTCCCCATTAGTTGTTACCTATCAAATAAGCCACATAAATGTGTTTCATACTCACATATCTGAGACTTTATGGCACAAAAACACGTACAATAAGCATATTTAAACTGCATATATTTATGTTAAGCTATGCATTAATTCACATCACAATTACAACACATGTTAGTTATTTTTATTGCACCATGCAAGCAAGATTAGTACTCCTGTGTGTGAAAAATGTATGCATCTTATACTATGGTTGATTAATTCATAATAACATGCAATTAGTAAATATTAACATTATGGAACATTGATTTGGAGAGGGGTGTTCAAAATTTTGTTTTACCACCTCCCCTCATCAATTCCCTCATCTGGTGATCCTATCACCAAACATCTCTCAAAATGTTTGAAAATTTAGCAGAACATGTTTCGAATTCTTCATATTAGTATAACCTATACTCTTGTAACTTTCTCCTTTGATTCTTTAAAAATCTTTTCTCTAATTTCTTCCATTTCTATTTCATTCTTTTGTCTTTCCCTTGCTTTTCGTTCTTGAATTGTCTTCTGTATTGCCTTTCTGAAATCTCTCCTACCTTTGCATATACAGCATTATCTTATCAGGAAAATTACTATCACAAAATTTGTTATTGGAATTAGTATTTTACCTATAATTGAACCACCTAACCCTTGGAACCAATGCTTAACTGCTGTAAAACTTCTACCTAATTTTCCAAGAACACCTTCAACCTCCAGTGGTTCAATCTCTTTATGTAAATCTGTAATGTTTGGAATATACTTTTCAATATTCTGACTTTTATCTGGAATATAAGTACAACAATGTTGCACTTTCAATATTCCACAGACTCCTCCCTCTTTTGCCAAAATTATGTCAAGGGCAAGTCGATTTTGTTTTACCATAGCTCTCATAGCAATCATTTCAGTACCAACCATCAGGAAACCTCCTGCTGTATCTGTTGACAATCGATCAACTATTGTGGACAATGTTTGGATTCTATTTGCATTAAATGAAATTCCCACTGCTGGTATCAGTGCTCTAAAAACATCACCTATTATTTCTAATACACTCTCTCTTCTTTTACGACCTAAAACTTTACCTATCTCATGCTTTCCGTTAGTACCTCTAGCTACATGGAAAATTTTAAGAAAAGACCAAACCCACATAACAGGTCCCATACCAATGGTCGGGTAACCTATAGTAAGCTTTGTTCCCACAGATAAAATAAACACCCGAAAAAACAGGATAATTTCCTCCTTTAAATCCCCAACCCCCTTAAATTCTATAAGTGTCTTTACATTGACTTGCGCCCACAAAATATTTGTCATACATGGTGTTATCTCTTCTAATACAAAATCTCCCTAACATTGGAGTGTCTATGTTTTTAGCCACATTCACATTCTTATCATCAAGATTTTCATCATTAAATGTCCAATATTTAGATTTTGAATGTTTTATTTTCTCCCTTCGTTTATAAGCAATCCTTCTTTCCTCAACCATATTTAAGAACGTCCTTTCTTCAATTCTCAATTTACATGTCAAATTGTTATTAAAAGCATACTCATGTGTCAACTCATCTATTTCTAAGAAATACTCTCGCATCTCTTTAGCAGGCTTCTTTTTGTTCAATGTACTATCAATTTTCAGTTTTGCAAAAATTTCATCCACATTAGAATAATGATATTCCAATTTCCCAGTCTGATAAAACAAACTTGCTATTACACTGCAGGTTATACTACAGGTCACCCCTTCTGACACTGACGCTGGTAAGTTTACGCAAACATAACAATCATCAACATTCATGGTTTTGATATATTCAAGCAATAACTTTGAAAAGTTATTTTGTGTAAAATCACTTATCGACTGATCCTGATGCACCTCTGGCCTATATACATGTTTCTCATGAGTTTCTATTTTTTCACTTAGCTTATTTGAACTTACATTTGATTTCAATTTTGTTAAATTATCTTGGAATGAAATTACAATTGCTAAAATCAGCCACAATATTATCAATAATCCCATACATAACGCACAGCATCTGCACCATTTTCTAAAAATAGAACACTTTGTTTTATGGTTATTAGTAGGCATTTTTACCCTAACACAATTTCTTCAACCTTGTGGGTGGTAGGACTATATAGGTCCACTCAGGCGATTTGTACTTCTGATTTGGTCGTCTTACTCTTTTTGACCTTTGAACAACTTCTATTTTCTTTACCAATATTTCTCTCTGACTAGTGATCTCATGCACTTGCTCTTCTGACTCTTTTGCTTTGTTCACTAGTTTGAATCTCAATCAACCAGTTTATTTAGGCCAATTATCTCCTTTACAGATTTTCTTAGTTTTTGGCTCTATTGTGTTATGCTCCACTTTCCAAGCTCTTTTTCTTGGACTTTTTCTTATTGCAGTTTCGTCTAGAACTGTCATCAGTTTCACTTTCAGTATCTTCAACTGTATCATTGATTATGATTTTTACAATGTCTTTGTCTTCATCAGATTCAGCTTTCTTCTCTGTCACTCTGTTAGGAACGCCTTCATAACTGGTACTTGGAATCTCATCCTTTACGTGAGTTACTTCCTCTTCCCCAGTTTCAGGATTTCCGTTCCTGCTTTCAGTTTCCAGATTTATCTTCAGCTTTCTCCTCTTCAATGACTTTATTTTCACCTACTTCTGCGTCTTAACTGGTGTCTAACTTTACCGATTCTCGACCTTCAGATTGATCTTCAGAATCTGGTATCTCCACAATCTCCCGTTCACCTTCACCTTCAGACGCAGAACTGGCTTCTGATACTTCCAGATGTCGACGTTCCTGATGATCTTCAGTATCTGGAGTCTTTTCTGGTTCAGCTTCAGAATCAGAGTCAGTTGTACTTTCACCGTCGTATGGGAATTCAGGTGCAGGCACACGGATGGTGTGGCTAGCATGCACCCACCTCTTTAATCCAGGACACTTCACTGCAGTAGTACTGACTAGGATAACCTGGCGTGGTTTCTGCCACCGAGGTACCAAACAATTTCTCCTGCGATGAACCTTCACTCAAACCCAGTCTCCAAGGACTAAATCATGAGCTGGAATTTTCTCTTTGGAATTTGACTCAGTTCCCACCTGGTGAAGCACTGAAGTTACCACATCAGACAGATTTTTGCAGTAGTCCAATATGATGTCATCATTTATTGTCAATAACTTATTAACAGGCCTGCCTCATTACTCTGCACATCAAAATCTCACGTGGACTTAGTCCAGTTTTCTTGTCAGGAATGCTTCTCAATGTCATCAGTACAAGCGGCAAAGCGTCTGGCCACTTAAGTCCTGTTCCCAAACACATTTCTGCAATTCTGTTCTTAATAGTTCCATTTACCTGCTCTACCACCCCTGAAGCCTCAGGTCTGTAAGCACAACGCAGCTTCTGGCGAATGTCCAGAGCTTCACAGATCATCTGCATCAACTCATTTTGAAAATGTGGTCCGCGGTCTGATTCAGTGGACACTGGGAATGCGAAGCTCAGTATTATTTCCCGTAAAAGCAATTTGGCAACAGTTGTTCCATCATTCCTCCTTGTGGGGAATGCTTCGACCCATCGAGAGAACAAACAGGTTATCACAAGAACATACCTAAGCCTGTTGCATGCGGGCAATTCCACAAAATCCATTTGAACCCCTGTAAATGGACAACCCTCCCGTCCTATGGTTCCCAAACTCACAACGGTTCTTCTATTTGGATTAAATTGCTGACATATTAGACACCTTTGGCACAAGCTTTCAGTAATCATCCTGAACTTGGAATTATACCAAGTTTGTCTGAAAAGACGAATTATGGCATCTCTTCCACTATGGGCTTGACCATGGTACATTCGAGCCATGTCTGAGATCATGCTATCGGCAATTACTGGTCTTTCATCTTTGTAAACCCAAATGTAATCTTTTTCTCTCTGTCTGCTTTTAACCAAATATCTTTTTCTTCTGCTTCTACCTCTTATTGTACTTGTTTCACTTCCTGCCATATCTCAACTACAGTAGTTTGCATTAAAGGACTCGGAACATGTTCTTTTAACTTTTCTCTATTGATTGAAATTTGATTTTTCGCACAATGCTTTGCAATGTCATCCGCATAATTATTTCCTCTAGAAATATAACCTTCGTTCTTTTTGTGCGCTGAACACTTCACTACAGCTATTCTTTCAGAAAGCTGAATTACATCTATTAGTGTCTTCACGAATTCAGCATTCCGAATAGGTGTTCCCGCAGAAGTCAAATAACCTCTTTGAGACCAGAGTTGTCCATAATCATGAACAACTCCATAGCCATATTGACTGTCAGTCACTATGGTGACTTTCACCTCCTTTCCCAATTCACATGCTCGTATCAAAGCAATCAACCCCGCTACTTGAGCAGAATGAATTCCTTTCAAACAAGATGCTTCCAACACTTCTGCTACTGTACAAATGGCATAAGCAGAGCTCAAAATGCTACTCTCTGTTCTCAGACATGATCCATCTACAAACATCACAAAATCTGATTCAGGTGATGGTTCGTCCCTAATATCAGCCTAGGTTTTGTGCAATACTCAAGAACATCCAGACATTTGTGATCAAGCTCACCTTTCACTTCGGCTTCAATAGTGTCAGGTAATAGTGTAGAAGGATTAACATTCACACATCTGGCAATTGTCACATTTTCAGCTCCCAAAATTACTTTTTCATATCGAGTCATTCTACTGTTGGTCATGTATTGTGTGTTTGCTCTTGTGAGGAGAATCTCCACTGAATGAGGTACATACACCCTCACAGGAAATCCCATCACAATTCCTTCACTTTGCTCCAAACTTACACTAGTTGCTGCTACTGCTTTTAGACATCCTGGCAAAGCCTTTGCAACAGGGTCCAAAACAGCTGAGAAATACGCAATTGGTTTTCTCATTTTTCCATGTCTCTGAATTAATACTGACAATGCACATCCTTCTTGCTCACTGCAGTACAATTCAAACTCTTTTTCATAATCGGGCATTCCCAATGCTGGTGCTTCACACTGTTTTGTTTTCAGCTGTTCAAATGCTTCCATTTCAGTTTTGGTCAAAACTATTGGGTCTAATATCTGCTTTTGTCAATCTCTGTAATAGTTTTGCAATCAATGAAAATTCACTAATCCACTGTCTACAGTAACCTACAATTCCCAGGAACATTCTTACTTGTCTTTGAGTTTTAGGTGGCTGCATTCCTTGTATCATTATGATTCTTTTTATTGTGACTTCTCTGATTCCCTTTGCAATCTTGTGACCTAAGTATTGTACTTCTTTCTGACAAAACTGCAATTTAGATGGAGACACTTTATGTCCCTCTTCTGCCAAATGATTCAACAATGCTACTGTGTCAGTTACACATGCATCTTTTGTTTTTGATGCAATCAAAAGATCATCTATGTATTGTACTAATACAGACTCTCCAAGCATGTTCAAGCTTTCTAATGATTTATTTAGCACTGATTAAAAATCGATGGACTCTCAGTGTACCCTTGTGGAATTCTACACCATGCTAGAATACGATTATGGAATCGGAATGCAAAAAACACCACCATAATGGCAATGGATCTGCTAGAACGAAAACCAGGCGTAGGAAAAATCAAAGACCAACTTTTACTTCCCCATTTATCTAATTTTTATTCAAAGCAAACTTTTAGTATGTCCGACATTTAGGCATTTATTAATTCTTTTTTCAATAAGAATCTTTAGCTTTATTTAAAAAAAAAAAGATCATTTATTTAAAAGCTCAAAAATAGACATTTATTTAAGAATTCAGTAAGAAGTTTAGCAAAGAACAGATAGTTCCAAATTCACTTTCTCATAACATCCCTAGCTAACACCCTCATCTTATCCTAACAGTCTTGCGAAGAAAGATAAACAGTCATTAAGAAATTCTTACATCCAGAAATCGATCTTCAGTCCGGCAGCATCTCCAGAGGAAATCGAAAAGAGCCATGCCTCTAAGCAAAATCGGGGGTTTTTGTACACTAATTTCCTAACTTAATCTATCTAAAATGTAACTAAAATCACCAAATCGAGTTCTGATTGGACAAATTTGGGGTAGATGAGCGTCTCCTCATCATTACCGCATGTTTTTCACAATGAATCAGGAGAAAAATAAAGGGTCTTTGTTTAAGACAGTCTGTGGCCTAGGCGCTTCCTTGATTTGTAACTTTGGGATATATTCCCATGATCAGAACAACACATCGTCCATGTTTGGCACCCATCCTAGGTTCCGGGGCAAGGTGGCCTTGAACCTCCCATCCGAGCACAGTTAGCTCACTCGCGCTTGCAGGCTTTGGATGCACATGTGCAGTCTAATATTCACTCGCGGTTCATCAGAACAGCCAATTTCTTAGTAGGCCTCAAGGGCCACTTTTGAAACTATTGAAGAAACAAACACAAATTCATGTTAAGTATGGAACTAAAGCCCTTCTGTTTACCTCCAACCATACTAATGTTTCCCCATTAGTTGTTACCTAGCAAATGAGCCACATAAATGTGTTTCATACTTACATATCTGACGACTTTATGGCACAAAAACACGTACAATAAGCAAATTTAAACCGCATATTTTTATATTAAGCTAGGCATTAATTCACATCAAAATACATCACATATTAGTTATTTTTATTGCACCATGCAAGCACGATTAGTACTCCCGTGTGTGAAAAATGTATGCATCTTATACTATGGTTGATTAATTCATAATAACATGCCATTAGTAAATATTAACTTTATGGAACATTGATTTTGAGAGGGGTGTACAAAGTGCACGGTAAGCTAGCCACCGTGAAGTTTTATAAAGACCTGAATTTAACTCCGGGGCTACAATCTTACCTTGTGAACGTGACCCGTCCATCTCACCAATTTGTATTAACCCGTGTTAGATTGGGTATCGTACACCACCTTGTTGCGTTCCCAACCCAGAAAGTCAGATCCGAGACTCCCTGCCCGTGCGACAATACTTCACGCCAGAGTTGTTGCCACTTTTTACTTTTCTGTAAATTTTATCATTTTCTTAGGTTAAAATACCTTAAGCCTATTTTCATAAAGTATAACACTCGAACCACAAAGACCGCATTGATGTTACTATCCTTAATGGAGAATGTGGATATCTGCTTTTTTGTGGCTACCTATATCTTGAAATGTACAGCTGCCAGGAAAAGTATAGTGCTGTAACCCCTTTATACTTACCTGTCTTTACCGAATGACCTGTATATGCCATATATAAAATATTTTTAATATTGTATTATATCAGTTTTATACTCTCTTTGAGATGTACAGCTGCCAGGAAATGTATAGTGCTGCTATTATTTTATACATTCCTGTCTGTACCTAAAAGTTTTATAATAGTTGTAAATATGGAATGGTTACTCATGTTTTATGCCCACAGTATGTATTGTAAGGTCCCTCTTTATACCCCAAATTCATTCTTTTATGCCCATTTGAGCGGTCTGGATTTTGTTTGTTTTAATGTACAGCTGCCAGGAAACTCCACTTGTTGTGATAAATATACTGATTTCCTGTCTGTACACATATGTTTCTTTTGTATATATCCCCATATCGCTTTTATTTATTTTTAAACTACTAACTGTTGCCCAACAACTGCTGTACATGCTTCCTAATTTCCTTTTTCTGCACTATTAATGTGAATATTGAGAATCATTTTGTATATATATGGTGTTGTATTTTAATGTCGCTTGTATGATTTGTATTTTCAAATCGAATAAAAGCTTATGAATTGAATTGAATTGAAATTGAGAGGGGTGTACAAAATTTTGTTTTACCACCTCGCTCCATCAGTACTTCAACAAAGCAAAGTTAGATTCAACTCCTAATTATAAATACCTGGGCATCTTTCTGGATAGAAGAGGCTCCTTTATCAAGCACAAAGAAGCATTAAAAATCAAAGCTCTGTCGTTAGACGTGGCTGCTGCAAAGTTGGCAAAACAGCTACTAGGTCCCGGTTTAACACTCATGCTGAAAGTAATGAAAGCCAAAGTAATCAACTCCCTAACGTATGGCAACGAGATCACCAAAGGCACAACTAGTATGTTAATAAACAAGTTAACAACAACATTTTTTAAAAGAGCCTTTGGGTTGCCAAAATCTGCCTCGCCAGCTCAAGTGAGACTTGAATTGGGTCTCCAAGATCAGCATGGAGTGGAGGCAGGTACATTCATTAAACATTGTCATAGACTGCGCCGCGCCCAGGAGAGTTCCTTGGAGGCCCGACTCTGGCAGGAAATATAGCAAAAACAGACCTGCCACAAGCATCGGCAACTTCTGGATTACAGCCTACAGTTACTAGGCGCAAAAGACCTCTGGGATATTAATCCATCTCTTCCGGTGCTATAGTCCGCCATCAAAAAATCCGTTAGATTGTGGTCCTTTCACTCGGACAGGGCGATACTCTCAAAGAGGAGGCACGCCTGGGCTGTAATTACCAATTTTAAAATGGGTGTTCAGCCGCTCTACTTGTCAGGCACATACGCACTTTATTGGAAACGCAAGTTTTTAGCCCTGAGTATGGGAGAATGGCCCTTTCTGAAGAACCTCCCGGCGGCCATGTAGTAGCACGGAATTCAGGTTGTGTGGCTACCATTCAGAATCAATGGACCATATCGTCTGTGCATGCCCTGCACTGCTCATAGTCAGATGGTCACTGTTGCGAGGCCAATATATTATGTTGGGAGTTCGATCTTGCCGCCAAGCAATAATGGCCGCTCTCGACCCTGACAACATCAAGCTAAACATTGGGCTTTCGAAATTTGTCCATAAAGCATTAAAACTCCTTGAAGCCACTCTCTAACACAAAGTCTCCCCATCATAGCAGAGTGGTTGAGTTAAGAGACACAACATCCAAGTCAGAGACTACAAGAAACCCAGATTTATGTACCACATCAGAACATTATCAGATCTTATGGCCCAAATCTTAAATTATTTTAAACTAATTGTTTTAAAAGCTTTTATCACAGTCATTTCTATTAATCTTTGTCATGTCGTAAATTGTAAAAAAAATTTTTTTAACCAATCAATAAAGAACATTATTATCACTGACTACAAGAATAGGTTATCATTTGACGAGCAACTCAGTCTTGACTTCATGTCTATCTATTTCCGTATATTTTTTCCCCAACACATTATGACCCCATGGCCTCTGACAGATAACACGGAATCCACACGTGGTGCGAGGTGGGTGGGATCTCGTCTGTTGTTTTTTAGTGTTAGGCAGAGACTGACCTTTCCATTAAACAAATCTTCTTTCTTATACATTATGGAGATCACAGATATAAGTTAATAATGAGGTCTTGCAAGCATATTCATCGGCATCAAAAATCATGAGTGAGATTGGGTCTCACATGGGGCACACAGATCAGGCATTGAAAAGAAAATGTCCTCTTGTTCCCCTTGCCCAGCATATTGTCCCTTGCCACACCTCTTGCCTTCCTGCCAGATGACTAGTCCTCCGTGACATTTAAATTGCACAGTCATAATTGGTGTTTTTTTTTTTTAATTTCTCATGATGCTTGTAACATAAAATTCCTGAAATTACACCATTAAACCCACTGGCGCAATTATGAGGATTTTGGACAAAAGTCCTACCGCAGGGACGTGGAAACAATGAAGTAACAGACTGCTGCTCACATTCTGTTGCATTGAACAATAAATGCCTGTTTATGTTTCTCACATAATCACAGTTAATTTCATATCATTTCCCTGGCATTTTGCGGAATTACATAGGGGAAAATTACGGGAGTTTACAGAACCCTTCATTTGACTCATCTTCTGCGCAGACAGGAATTACATCACTCCGTATGAGGAAGTAGACACAACAGTCAGGTGAAGGGCCCTGGATGGTAAATCCCCTCACAACATATACACATAGTTCAGTTAGTCCATAGCAGTGATGAGCCATCATACATCTCTTTGGTCGAGAAGAGTAGCTCGAATACAGAGAGAGGAAGCGGAATTGACAGAGGGAAAGGAGGATACAAAAGAAGGACTAGGAAGAGAGGATAAACAACTGGAGGAGAGAATGGTGGATAGCAATTTGGCAGAGGATCATGGGGCATTTATGATGAATTAAAGTCATAAACATTGTCTTCGTGAAAAGAACAGCTCTTAGATAGATGATAAGCCACAGGGATCACAATGCAGAATTTAAAAACAAGATTTGCAGGTGATGGTATGACTATCTTGTCAGACAGTGCCAATGACCATTGACTGCTTGATAGCTCTGACCCCTTGATAGCTCTGAATATGTATGGTTTCGGCGCAAAAGGCGGGTCACTCAGGCACAAAGCCTCCTTTAGACAGACCAGAAGATTGAGACTGGAGTCATTATATTGCTTTAGCTTGATTTTGAGTAACATCTTGAGATTCTAACCCCCAGGTTCAAATTGGAGCGATGTTTATCAGCAAGATGAGAGACCTTGGAACAGACCTTTCATCCAAACCTGAATTCAGCTGAGCTGTGAGGCACCAGTCGTGCACTGAGGAGTGTTTCTGAAATTATGTAGAATTTGACAGAATGTCTCAGAAATGAAATAGCAGGTGATTTTGGAAACTTAAAGGAGCAGATTTACTTACAGCTTGTGCTGGATTGCATCACAAATGTGGCAATGTAGTATTGGGGTTTACTTTCCAGCACAAAACTTGTTTTGCATTGGAAATTAGCTATTAGTAACACAAAGTTGTGCTATGCACTACTTAACATCAAGGAAGCATAGCAGAGTTGGTATACTCATGGTATACTCATTGTCTTTGGTACACACCCATATCTACTAACATTTGTGATTTGACTAATGTGCCCATAATGTGTGCCCATATATTGCATTACCGTTCTGTGTATCTGTTTGTCTTTTGTTTTACGTTGTATGTACAAGAGTGATTGAGGAGGAACTGCCTTCTCCCATTTAAAGCACCTTAGCGAGTGCTACACATGCCTATACACTAGAGTAGTATAGATCACACAATACACATTTTAGGTCCTGAGGAAAGCCAGTTTTATAGAAGAGGCCTGGCTGAAACATGTTGACCGCCCACAAGATGTAGGAGTTCCCTAAAATACAACTCCACCTACATCCGCTGCATTGTATTTTACACTGCCAGAGGCCCAATTATTAAAATTAACCTTTTGTGACCAACGGACAGTTCTTAAATCTCATGTTTCACGTCACCCACAAAGCACACACAGAAATATACCAGCTCCGCTGTAACACAGGCGTTATAGCACACCAGAAACACACTCAGTGTCACCAGGTGGGCCCGATGATAAAGCATGCCACCAACTAGGTTGGTGGGTGAGGGCTTCATGAAGAAATACACTTTCTTTCTTCTGGCAAACACCACAAAGATTTCCACTATGTCGTGAATGACTAGTTCCCATTGATACAATACAACTCTCAGGGGATATGAACTAGTTCTCATATATCCTCACTCTCCCTTTGATACTGATACAATATATTTTTGAGGTTAGCCACGAGGCATTTCAATATGCCACTAGCTCAAAGCCACAGTGGTGTTATTTTCTGATGTTGGAATCCCAGTTTATAGGTAAATTCTTTGAAATCGCCTCCTCCAAATGGAGAACAATTATCCAATTTCAACACATGAAACGCCAAAAGTGGAAAACATTTTGTTGAGGCCCATCAGACTTCACTTCAGGAAAATGTGAACATTCATCTATGGCTATCAGCTGATATTGACCAGTCAATATGGACTCAAATTGTTAAGATGCAACATCTCTCTCCATATTTTTATAGAAAGCTGTGTGTTGTGCTGTGGTCCATGTGAGTTTTCTTTCCCTATAACACAGCACACTTGACATTCCTCCATCTTTTTTTCTCTGAGTTCGTCAAGGAGTGAGAACCAGACCTTTTGATCAAGGAGCCTCTTAATTTAATTTAATTGAATCAATTTGTAAAGCGCATGGTTACACCACCGGTGAGTCCCTGCGCTCAAACAGACAACTAAAAGAGGAACGAGACAAGTAAGCTAATAAGACCTGATTTCTTTGGAGGGGACTAGTATGCTGAAGAGAACAACCAAGTCTACAGATATTTGCTAAACCTGGTTTTGCAATGCTCCATTCTTAGGTCTTCCGGTAAAGTGGTCCATGTTTTAGCAGCGAGGTATCTGAATAAGCCTGCCCCCATTCTTAGTAGATCAAAGTGCCTCAATGTCCCTTGTGGGCTTATTTAGCCAATTGGTCTCTTACGAGTGAGGAATGATCAGATGAGTCCCTGTCAATATTAAGCCGCTTTGATTTTGAGCTGGTTCATCATAAACTTGCCTGTATAATTTGAGATCCTTCATGTAAATTTGCATGTGTGTTTTGTGTACAAGGTCTCTATATCTCTGTGTCTAAGGCATCAGTGAATGTGCACAAGTTGAAGTCATTCAATGAAGTTCAGATGTTGTCTTGTTTCCATAAAGCACATGGTAGAATCTGATGATATGACAAAAGCAGTGCTCAATGTGAGTGGTGGTTTCCGGTGCTCGGCATTGGCAGTTCATTTTCATCACCTGCGCTTATGACAGTCTGCCACTACGTGGCAGTGTTTGGCTAATTGCGAGATGACTACAACAACAGTTAATTCAATGTACATTAAAAAATACTATTACCTTTAGCCCTGACTTGCCCAAAGCTAATTGTGTTTTTACTATTATTTAGATAGTTGCGATCCATTAAATGACCCGTCATATTTCTTTTGTTGAAATTCTTCAAAGCAGCTGTTATCCCAAAGCTGAGACAATCGTATCAAACAAACCACAATGAGTTACAGAGGTTGTTATGTAGCACTGCGTTCTTCTAGTTCAAACAAATGATAGCTTTTTTAAGTCCAAATTGGAGAACACAAAGGTTCCTTTCAACTGACGAATTGTGTCCTGTGTTCTTGCTGGTAAATGTTGTTCACACTGTATGGCCAGATGTGGCTTGTGCATGTCAACCCGGAGACTTATTCATCTTTATGCTTGTCTGTTGGGTATACTGGGACAACTCGAAAAAACCATTGAGTTGGTCCCTCTACAGGTTTGATGACATCTTGTTGCAGGAGGTCTGAATTACTACTGTGGCTTGTTTTGGGATTCTAAAGAAGATACCACAGAATTGCTGAGCCACAAGGATAAAAGTTTCATCTTTGTGAAGGTGAATCAGTCTGTACTTTCAATTTGCCCGTGCCCTGAACCAGGCTGGGGAAAAGTATTTCCATATCTACTTGCCCATCAGCTAGCACCTTGTTTTTAATGCTGCACAGTGCCTGCAACAGGCCTAGTTTGATGGACCAACTGAAATATAGGAGGAATAGATTGCCAGCAGCATCCACTGCATGGCTGTAAGTTGAGGTAAAAGATGGTGTGAGGACATTTAGAGCCATATTTGTAAATACCTACTTCTGTCTGAAGATGGTCAGGTTTGAGGAGTCATTTTCTAAAATCAATGGCAGTCATCAAATTCATGGTAGCACATTTGTCTACTAAGAAAGAGAACAATGTCAATATACGATTCGACGTGCGCTACCACGAAGATGGCCGCCTGATATGTGAGTTCCGTTGTGCCAGGAGGCCCTGGGCAGAAATACGCAGATAACCGTCACTCCTCGGCTGTCGCGATGCTCCGTGTGCATCCAACCCTGTGGGGAATATACAGAGCCAGCCTGAGGTTACTGTACACGCTTCACTGAGCACGGGGTCTATGGCTTTGTCGTAAGAGACCTATCCTGAGATGGAATAGGACACTTTACCCCGCATTTTTTACTCTGCATGTCATTACACTGCAGTTTTTACTCCGCAAAATCTTTTACAAGACAGGGCTTTACAACGCACTCCGTTATGACTCATTCCCCATTCCAACGCAATTACTATTCGAACTCCAGGGGGGCGTTACTTTTTTGGAATGCGTTGTAACAGTTTGCAGTGGAAAGCCCTGCATTGTAAAAGTTTTTGCCGAGTAAAAACTGCGGAGTAATGTGCTGTACACACAACAACTATTCTGAGCCCTGCAACCCCTTCATCTATGCAGGCGATCCTGAGGGACTATCACTTGGCCCATGAGTGGCGCAGTACAATTTCTACAGGTGGCCCTATCGCATCTCTAACTATCCCTTGCCCAGAGTTTGAATAACAACACAACTGAAGAGGAAGCCTTCAATGACCTGTCCCTAATTAATACACGAAGGGGTGACATTGTTGGAAAACCTACCAGGACGCCAGAGCCTTTGTGGAGCGTGTGACATTGCTGGGCTTTCTTTTCCTGTGGGACTCAGGAATGCTAGTCATCGGTCCCCCCCGCTGCTGCTGCCTCTCTCCAGCCTAGTGCGCGGCAGTCGAGCGTGGGGGACTACAGCCCCCAGGTGCCCTTGCGGCAGGGCGCCGCACACTCCGGTTTTGCGATAGCTGGCGCAGAAAAGACCGCGGAAGTTGCGGCAGAGCGGGTGACATTGTTGGAAAACCTACCAGGACGCCAGAGCCTTTGTGGAGCGTGTGACATTGCTGGGCTTTCTTTTCCTGTGGGACTCGGGGACGCTTGCCATCGGTCCCCCCCGCTGCCACAGCCTCCCTCCAGCCTAGTGCGCGGCAGCCGAGCGGACGTAATACAGCCCCCAGGTGCCCTTGCGGCAGGATGCCGCACACGCCGGTTTCGCGCCAGCCGGCGCAGAAAAGACAGCGGAAGTTCCCGCGTCGCGGGACGCACGGGCAATGCCGGGCAAAGCCCGGGCAAAGGGCGTGCCATCTGTGGCTGTCCGGAGCCGGGAGAGGCTGGGCTGGGCCTTACGTCCTGGCCGATTAGTTAATTGTGTCAGCTCGATAAGTGATTCACAGATCATTTTAGGTAGTAAATATTCCTAACATGTTGTTATATTATTGTTTTATTAATGATATTTATCACTTTATTTTATATTCCTAATTTTTTTAAATTATTGATTGTCCCTTGTTCTGCTGTCAAACTTAGCCCTTTGCATTTATTTCTAAATAAAATCATGGGGAAGAACAATCCCCCACAACCGCCCCCTGTTACTAAGCACAAAGCAGCCCCAACTACTCCTCTCCCTAGTTTAACAGCAATTGATTGGATGCTGCAAAGAACTATAGGGGTAGTTGCATTTGCTATCAAAAGTACAGAAAGGCGCCTCTCACTTCCAGTGGGTATGTTCCCACCTTTGCCTGTTGTAAATGTATCCACAGCTACTATAAACTCTCAGGATTCAATGTTAGCACCATCCTTTGTTGGTTTGCCGGGTGTTCAATTTACCCCTCTAACCCTTGACACTGTACCTACTCAGACTAATATGTTATCTGGACCTCCCTCTTCTTTGACAAGACTATCTATGACACCCACAATATTGTCTTCAATATCACCAAGGAACGATATTGTTGAGCAAGAATCCTTAGTTGATAAAGGCTTAGGGCAGGGGAGTGTGACTTACCTTCAAGCCCTATCACTGTATCCCTGCTAAGCTCGGACAGTGACAGTTCACATGTAAAAACTAGAGGTCAAAAGGCGAGGCGAAAGCCAAAGCATATGAACAAGGAAGGGCCTTTTGAAAAAAATACCAAAAAGAATTGTGTGCATAAACAGCGTAAAGTGGTTGTAAATCTAGCTGGAGTAAAAGGCAAAAGCCAGATTGAGAATATCTCAGACTCAACCAGTGCAGGCAACCTGGCAGCAGATGAGAACTTCTGGGGAAGAATGGAGATTTTGCTAACTTCACATCTTGAGCCACTCTATACAAAAATTACCAACATAGAAACTAGGGTATTGAGTTTAGAGGAAATATTTACGACTAAAGATCAGTCTCTGCGAGAAAAATCGCATAAAACAGTTCCCCTATCAACCTTAGTCAAAGTAAGCAATAATCCTAAAGTTACCCCACAGGATTTGGTCATACCAGTCCAGCATAAAAATAAAGAGACTACAAAAAGGTCTGAACCCGCAACCCCAGGGAATAATACTGAAATGGGAGCATCTGACCAAACAGGGTCAGCCCAGGGATGTAGTAACAATAATATCACTACAAGTAATAAAAGAAGAGATCAGCCCTCCCAAGAGGATAATGCGACCACATCGCTACCAACCATAAATTTACCCCTTGAAGCGACACCATACACAGTGTTCTAGCTAATATCCCACCTCTTCCTCCCGGTAATTTTCAACATTGGTCAACTATAAGGAACAAATCTCTTCACTTCTTATCTACAAAGCTTGGTTTAAACAACTCAATATTCTCTGAATTCAAAATGGTCAGAAGGATCAGATG
The DNA here is from genome assembly GCF_964263255.1 of Lissotriton vulgaris. Lineage (NCBI taxonomy): Eukaryota > Metazoa > Chordata > Amphibia > Caudata > Salamandridae > Lissotriton > Lissotriton vulgaris. The sequence continues at coordinate 657,060,459 of NC_141695.1, forward strand.
GTTAGGTACGTCAAGCAAATCGTTGGGCGGCGACTGTGTAATTTTAACATTTCGGTCTCCGCCACTGGTACAACACATAACCAAGAGGGGTTTCAATGGGCCAGTTGATAATGAGTACGTTAATATTCTCCCCTTGGATTCTTCTACTCCCCCCCCCCCCCGCATCCGGTCAGGTTTTCAGGTTCTCACTGTCCTGTATGAAATCATGTGGGCCTTATTGGAGGAAGATATTGTGTCCCGACATCTAATTTTTTTGACATTCTTTGCAGTCTAGAGAATAATGATTGACTGCAAACGGTTAATTCTGCAATCTTTCCAGGCGAAGCGATTGACCCTATCCCTGTTTGTAGTTATGGGGATACAGCAGAGGAAGGCGTGGAAAAAGTTGATGATTTGTTTGAAGTGGAGGATAACAAAGAGGGGATAGAGGTCCCTGCAGCTGGACTGGAGGTAGTAAGCCCGAATAGGATTGAGTCATTATCAGCAGGTGCTAGCCCGACCACTCCTGTTTTACCCCCTTCGGTACCCATATGCAATATTACCTTGCTGGTATTAAATCTAAAATTGGCAACCCACTCTGGGAGGACTTTATACAGACACAAGATCTGATTTGTTTACAGGAAACCTGAAGTGGGGAACCGGTCCATTTTAATGGGTTTAAGACCTTTCATACACCAGCAGTGGAAGTTATGCATCGGAGAGCTAAAGGGGGGTTGACTGTTTATCTGTCAAATAAATTGAACACAAAAAGGGTGATAGAGCCTGTTAAAGACATTTACTTCCAGTTCCTGATTTTGGTATTGGATTCTGATATTTCACTTGCCCTGGTTAATTTTTATAATAATATCCCCCTGGGCAAAGTCTCAAAAGTCCTTAATAAGTTGTCTAAAACCCTGTCGCTACAGGGCAAAAATTTTGGGCATGACTTGATGATTCTCCTGGTGGGTGATTTTAATTGTACCTTATGCAGTATGGCGGAGGATAATAGATGCAGAGTTATTAGGGAAGATGGCTTGTGTTCGTCACACTTTAATTATACACAATTGGGTGAACAATTTAATGAAGTCCTTGGTAAATTTGATTTGGGATTTATAAATGAAGTTTGCGTGTTACCGTTCATCCTACACCCAACATTCTCTGGGAGGGGTTGTACTTCTACGATCGATTTTGCCCTCATAACTAATTCACACGCGGGTAGAATTCACTCTTTTAAGGTTTCAGATATTGCATTGAGTGATCACTTTCCCCGCTCTATGACTTTCCTGATTCCAATGAAATCCCTCTTAAAGAGTAATCCGGGAAGAGATAGAGTGGGTGAAAACCTGTCTATCGGTAGCACTAACTTGTTACGATGGGCGATGGCCGATCAAACTGAAATTCTTAGGTCAGTGATTGGGAAATGCATGTCTGAGCTAGTGATTTGTTGGGGGGAAGATTCTATGCCTGAAACTATCCTCTCATCCTTTTTAGTAATTTCTAATGAAATTAGGACCTCCCTTATGAGACAGTCCAAAGGGGATAGAGCAAAGGGAGGTTGGTTTAACTCTAATTGCACTAGAGCCTATGCGCTGTTAAAGAAAGAACTGCATAAGAAACCAAGGTGTGCTATGGAGGTCAGGAGACTCAGGAAAGAATATAAACTCACTGTCACTGACAGAAAGAACACGTTGAAAGTAGAAGCTTGGGAATCCCTGCACTCAGCCTCCAAAAAGAATGACAGTGCAGGCTTCTGGAAGATTATTAGAACCCCCTTTTTCAGGAAAGAAGCTGGCCCTAGACTTGAGATAACAATCCCAGAATCAGATTGGATTGGGCATTTTGGCAAAGTATACGAGGGAGAGGCATTGTTAACATCTCCTTGTATTCCTATTCTTCATCCCGCCTCTAGAAATGTGATGTTCACCCTTGAAGAGGTTAAGACCGCATTAAATAAGAGCCAGGGTGGCAAGGCGGAGTCCCATAGATATCTTTAAAGCTATTATTTCTATATGGGGCCCCCTTTTGGTCCAGGTGTTTAACGCAAGTTGTACTGCAGAATTCTTGCCCACTTGGGTTGAGTCCACAATTGTACCCATTTTTAAAAAAGGGGATCAACACGACCCGGGCTGTTACAGACCCATCTCCCTTTTGGATTCTTTCACTAAAATAGTTGGGCGAATAATTTTGGACCGCCTCCTGATTTGGGCAAATGATAACTCCATATTATCCGATCTGCAGTATGGCTTTCGCTCTGCACTTAGAACAGTTGAACAAGGCTTAAACATCCTAATGCTAGTCGGGAAGTACACAAGGGCAAAAAAGGGGATTTTATTCCTGGCCTTTGTTGACCTCTCGACCGCGTTTTACTGTGTGGTTCATTTCAAACTGTGGATTTTGTTGGGACAACTTGGAATTGATGACAATATTATTTATTTTCTTAAACGTTTTTACAGTGACGCTTCAGCCCGCGTTCGCTACGGCCTGAAGGGGGAAAGCACAAATAAAATCCTAATTAGGAGTGGGGTCAGACAGGGCTGTGTACTGGCTCCATTCCTTTTTAACTTATATATAAATGGTCTAGAGGGAGCTCTGTGTAGTAATAGTCTAGATCCCCCTTATGTAGCCGGCCGTCCAATCCCAGCACTTTTGTACGCAGACAATTCTGTGTTAATGTCTCGTACTCAAGTGGGTCTCCAGCGCGCAGTGGATAGTTTTGCCCTTTTTATGAAGGACTTGGGACTAAGGGTAAGTACCTCAAAAACATTCATCATGCGCTGTAGCAAGGATTGCAAAACCAAGAGGGCCATTTTTATTGCAGGTCAGAAGCTGGAGGTTACCAAGCAATTCTCCTACCTAGGTATTTTATTCACCCATAAGGATACCTGGGGCCAGGCAGTACTAGCTAAAAAACTTGCCATGTTTCGCTCGACCGCTGCCTTGAAAACCTTCGCTAAAAAAATGAGGTACTAGACCGCCTGTTGAGCTAATAAAGATCTATAAAGCCAAATGTGTTTCCGGTGTCACCTATGGTAGTGGGGTATGGGGTTTCTCTGACCCTGCCTCTATCCAGGTAATTGAAAATTCTTTTCTGAAATTTATCCTCGCAGTACCTAAGAGTACTTCTAATTATAATTGTCATGTAGAGCTGGGACTTCCTTTTATATCTGATTTAATCAAGATTGAGCCTGTGCTTTTGTGGCACAGGCAGTGGATCAAAGATGAAACTAAGCTGAACAGAGATATTTTGTCAGATATCTTGAAATTGGAAGAAGCAATAAGGATACCATGGCTGAGCTATGTGTGTAAGTTTTTTACGGATATTGAAAAGCTTGAGTACTTTTTTAGATCCTTGAACCATGTCAGCCATATCACAAAAAGATCTGAGGAAGGAGGGTTTGTCCCTTTTGGAATCCCTAAGAATGTCATCGGGGGTCTTAAAACCTACTGTCCTGCAACATCAATTGCTTTTAATGACTTTTTATATTCAACCCTATTTGGTATATGTCCCTGGCAACTACGATAGATTTTTATTATCCCGTTTCAGATATGGAATTTTCCATAGGCTGGTCAGCTTTCCAACTGTAAATGACTGGTTGCAAGATTTACAGCCCTGTCCCTCTGATAATTCCTCCCTTTAAATCACCATGCATGTCTTTTTATTCTGTAAATTTTATGGATCTCTCAGATCTAGAATCTCACTACCTCTTCTGAGAGTGATGGATTTGCGTCAATGTGGTGTGGCCATGTTAAGTTCCCAATATCTGGACAATCATCGATCTGTTGCTATAATCACAGTATTTCTTAAAAAAGTGATCTTCTGTAGAAATTCAATGATTAAATAGTGTATGTTTTTTAAGAGAAAGGATTTTTAAATGGAATGCTGATATCAATGAATTACTGCAAAAATTGTCTTTTTATCTTTTTCTCAAGACGCTGTAATATCATAATGACACTGTAAATGTATTGAAGCATATTGAAATGTATTAATTATGTTAATTATGTATGCTTTTATGATTGCTTTTAACAATCGAATAAAGCGATATTGAACTTGAGTACACGAAGCTGCAGCACCTAGGTTTGGAGCTGTAGGAATGCAGAGAGCTCAGATTAGCGACCAGGACCAGGGTCATCAAGAATTACAGAGAAGACCTCCTCTGGGCATTAATGAACAGGGCCTGGCACACTAATACCGGAATGGCAATTTCTAGGGTGGCAGTGTCGTAGGTATGATTTAAGCTGCATCTGCATGGCTGCACAAGTCTGGTCCCAGAGTCTGTGTTGAGTGAGAGCCGTAGACACATTGGAAGTCTGTGAGAGGATGAAGAACTGTATCTCTTGTAATTCAAAAGATTCTAGAACAGAAGCCTGTAGTAGCAACAAACTAACAACCCCAAGGGCTAGAAAGAGAGATTTAACCATACAATTCCATCATCTCTTCCATCACAGATATACATCAGTGGCCAAGAATGTCCAACAACTGAGCTAGAGTGCAAAAATGAACCATTCACTCGCTTAAAAATCATCCTCATGGTGTGTAGCTGATCTCTAACAGAGAGACTTCACGACCTGTGTGCAATCTGCACATTTCACCATGCCAGAGGCCCAAAACAACAATTTTTTACATTGCCCTATAGGGGCATTAGCTACATGGAATCCCCGGCTACTTGCACCCACCACTAGTCCACAGATTTTTTGCTCCCAGGCAACTGCTGGTCCACAGTATTAACTATCACAGGACCAGTTTCTTCCCAGAGGGCCCTTGGTATTGCAGATAAGCCCTGGTAGCCTGGTCGGCCACTGGTCTGCACACTTTCAGGCCCAGGTGGACACCCCCAAAGAGACCTGTACTAAATCAGCATCCTCTGACGTCCCTCAACAAAGAGGAGGAGATGCAGATTGCCCACATCTGGATTCTGCCCATTGCCAAGGAGCAACCGCATTCTGGCCCCGGATTGCGGCTGTGAAACCGACGAGACAGCAGCTCATCAGAGATGTGGTATCCCAAACTAATTCTTTGTCTCCTCCACAAGGATCTTCAGAAACCTCAATGGACCTGATCCTCAAAGAGTGGGTTATATGCTGGAGATGATGGACATAAAAATTATGAACCTCACCACCGAAACAAAGTCCATCCATACTGAGGTCTCTGGTTTCCATGACAAGTTGGAGACGCTGGATCACCGCTTGTCAACTTTTGAGGCCAGATTTAAGCTTCAATCAGACAGGGACCTGGAACTTCATGCTTTGTGCAACAAAATAGTGGAACTTGAAGACCAAAGCTGCAGGGATTATGTAAGCTTCTTCAGGATCCCTGAGAAAGCAGAAGGCAGAGATGCCGGATGCTTTCTTCGCAAGTACTTGCCAACCCTCCTTGGGATTGCTGTTTTTCCCCGCTTGAGATGCAAGGAGCACATGTGTTAGACTTGGCATCACTGGCGTGGGTTTCCCCTGTATTTTTTGCCTTTGCCTCCTGTATTTTTTCTGTGTGTTGGACTCTATTTTGCTGGTCTAGATGCTTTGGGTACTTTGCCACTGCTGTTCGGTGCCAAAGTGCAAGTGCTCCCTTTGTAAATTGTTGTTATGGATTGGTGTTTCCATGATTGGCTGATTTGATTTACTAATCAGTCCCTAGTACAGTGCAATGTGTGTGCCCAGGGCCTGTAAATCAAATGCTGCTAGTGGGCTGCACCACTGATTGTGCCACCCACATAAGCAGCCTGTAAATGAAACTCTGGCCTGCTATTGCAGAGCCTGTGCAGTCTGGTACTGCCATGTCAACCTGGCAAGTGCACCCACTTCCCAGGCCCTAACCTTTCCTTTTCTTCCATGTTAGTTACCCATAAGGTAGGCCCAAGGTACCCCTGTGGGCAGGGTGCAGTGTATGTCAAAGGTAGGACATGCCCTGGACTGCCAAGAAAGCCACTTTCTAGGACCGACTAGATAACAACGCCCACAACAGCAAGGAATTATTCAACATCGTCAAGGAATTTACCAACCCCTCAGCCAACTCCAACGACATCACCCCCTCTCAAGCCCTCTGCGACTCCCTAGCCTCATTCTTCCACAACAAAATTGCAGACATCCACAACAGCTTCGACAACCGACCCAAAGACCAACCCACCCAACCCCCTGCAGGACCCCCACTCCCCCTGAATATCCTCAATGACTGGAAGCCAATCTCCACTGAGGACACCATCCGTCTGATGAACTCTATCCACTCAGGATCCCCCACAGACCCATGCCCTCACCACATCTTCAACAAAGCAGACTCCATCATAGCACCACACCTTCGAGACGTCATCAACTGCTCCCTCAACTCCGCAACCTTCCCGGAAAGCTGGAAACACGCCGAACTAAGCGCCCTTCTGAAAAAACCCACAGCGGACCCCACCGAACTCAAAAACTACCGCCCCATCTCGCTCCTTCCTTTCCCGGCCAAAGTCATCGAGAAAGCGGTCAACAACCAGCTCGCCGCATTCCTCGAAACCAACAAATCCCTCGACTCCTCACAATCCGGCTTCCGAGCCAAGCACAGCACTGAAACCGCCCTCATCGCAGCAACAGACGACATTCGAACTCTACTGGACAATGGAGACAGAGTCGCCCTCATCCTCCTCGACCTCTCCGCAGCCTTTGACCTGGTCTGTCATAGCACCCTTCTACAACGCCTCAGAAACGTCGGAATCCAAGGAAAAGCACTGGAATGGATCACCTCGTTCCTCACCGGAAGAACCCAGAGAGTCCGCCTTCCACCATTCAAGTCCGAGGCCACTGAAGTCATCTGCGGCGTACCACAAGGATCTTCACTCAGCCCCACCCTCTTCAACGTATACATGAGCCCCCTCGCGGTCATCGCACGCCAACACAACCTCAACATCATCTCCTACGCCGACGACACTCAACTGATCCTATCACTCACCAGAGACCCTAACACTGCCAAAACCAACCTGCATGAAGGAATGAAAGAGGTAGCCGAATGGATGAAGCACAGCCGTTTGAAACTGAACTCAGACAAAACTGAAGTCCTCATCCTAGGCACCTCCCCCTCCGCCTGGGATGACTCTTGGTGGCCAGAGGCCCTTGGAAAAGCACCCATCCCGACGGACCACGCACGGAACCTGGGCGTCATCCTGGATTCCTCACTCTCGATGAACAGACAAGTCAACGCCGTTTCTTCATCTTGCTTCAACATTCTTCGCATGCTCAAAAAAACATTTCGCTGGATCCCCACCCAAACTAGAAAAACAGTCACCCACGCTCTGGTCACGAGCCGACTGGACTACGGAATCACCCTCTACGCCGGTACCACCGCAAAACTCCAGAAAAAACTCCAACGCATCCAAAACGCTTCAGCCAGGCTCATATTAGACATCCCGCGCAAAGAACACATCTCCGGTCACCTGAAAAGCCTCCACTGGCTCCCCATCAATAAGAGGATGACTTTCCGGCTCCTAACCCATGCACACAAAGCACTCTACGAAATTGGGCCCGAATGCCTCAACACACGACTGTCCTTCTACACCCCCCCCCCCCCCCCGCCAGCTACGATCCTCCAACCAGGCCCTTGCCACTGTACCTCGCATCAACAAAACAACCATGGGAGGTAGATCCTTCTCCTACCTGGCAGCTAAAACCTGGAACTCACTTCCCACTCACCTTCGCCTTACTCAGAACCACCTAGCATTCAGAAAGCAACTTAAAACGTGGATATTTGACAAGTAAGTCCCCACCCTTCTTCAAGCGCCTTGAGACCCTCTGGGTATGTAGCGCGCTATACAAATTTATTGACTTGACTTGACTGGTGTGTGTGGCATGTCCTGATAGTGAATTACTTCCAAATTCGTTTTTCACTATTGCAAGGCTATCTGTTCCCATAGGATAGAATGGGAAGTTTGATTATAACATTCTATAAACATAACTACCAGGTATGAAAATAAAGTTTGATATGCCTGAACTCAGAATGTTAAAATGCATTTTTAGTGAGGGGGATTTTTACATTCTGTGTTTGAAAATACCACTTTTAGAAAGTAGGTATTTTCTTTCTTACCCATCCAGTGTACCTCTGCTAGGTTTGTGTATTGCATGTCTGGCTTTTGGATGACAGGGGCTGGGGAGGAGCAGTGGCTCCAGGGAGCCTGATGAGTCAGTGCTGGGCTGAATAGACCTGAGCTGCATAGGGGGAGGAGATTTGCTTTCACCTGAATGGGCCTGGTCTGCCTTCCACAATGCTATTTGCACCTCCCGCCAGGAAGCTGCACCAGAGAGGACAGAACCGGTTATGACCCAGCACAGGGCTTTTCTGCTACCAAAGATCAAAAGATTTTGTAGTATAAATATTGAGTCTCGGACCAGGGAACTTTAGATCATTTCTGGGAATCAAGAGGAACCTTTGCCAAGGAGAAGAGCCGGAAAAGCTGAGGAGGAATACTGTCCCTGTGCTGTTTGCTGTTTGGGGATGGCCTACATTGGCTACTTGCTGTCAAGAAAAGGAGAAAAGGACTTTGCTGTTTGCTGTGTCCCCAGCTTGAAGAATATATCCAAGGGCTTGAAACTGGACTTGCCTCCTGTTCTGAAGTCTCAGGGACACAAAGACTACACCACCAGCTTCCCTGAACTGCCTTGCTGGGAGTTCTGACCTTCAAAGATGTGCCTGCTGTTGTTTTGGACCTCTAGAGACTGTTTTCAGCTGGGAGCTGGAAAATCAAAGCAACAGTGAGAAGCGTGACGCAGCTGTTTCTGACGCATCGCCGAAGAAACCATCGCAGCGCCTGCCGCTGCTCGAGAAATTGCTGCACGCCGCATTGAGTGCAACGATCTCCGAAGTCTGAGATCACTGCACCGATTCCGACGCAAGCCCTGCTGTGCAGCTGCAAGAATCCACGCATCGACCCGGATCGTCGCACCCCATTGAGGTGCCAAGTCTGTCGCATCATTGGGTGACAAAGTAAGAAACCAACACATCAACTCCCCACGCAGTAAGAAACTGACGCATCACCTCCTCTCCAGTAAGGAACCGACGGATCACCTCCTCTGGAACAAGGAAGTTATGCATCACCTTCCCTGAGTGTAAGGAACCGATGCATCACCTTCACTGTGGCCTGTCTTGTTTGTTTGCGTGACACATCCAAGGTACTCTGTGTGAAAAGTGTTGCATCTGCAATTTGCTTTGAACTGAACTATTTCTACCATCTGAAAGTCTTATCTTTCTACTGTGTTGTGGAAGTTTGTCGTTTTGGGTCTCGTTTAGTTTAGATAAAGATGACTTATTTTTCTAAACTGGTGAGGTGTCAGTTGTAGTGTTTTCACTGTATTTGTTCACAAATGCTTTACACACTGCCTCTGAGATAAGCCTGTCTGCTCGTGCCAAGCTACCAAGGGCGTGAGCAGGGGTTATTTTAGAAGTTTATCCCTCTTACCCTGACTACAAGCAAGGGCCCCTATTTGGACAAAGGTACCTACCTCTGCCAACTAGAGACCCCCATTTCTAAGAAGACAGAATAAGATCATGATGGGTCTCGGCCTCATCTGATCCGAGACCTATTGTTGCCTGCTTTCTCCAGCTCGAGCAGGTATATCAGATTCTGACAGCGGCCAGGACTTAATTGTCACAAGATTCAGGTGGCAGCAGATTTTCCAAAGAGACTAAGCAATCGGAGAAAGGCTTTCCTCTCCTCTGACCCCTCCTTCACAAAAGGGACCTCAAATTTGGCCTCTTTGATTCAGCACATATGTGGATCACCATGGACAGCAAACCTAAGAACTGTTTTGATCATGAGGAACTGTAGGCCTTTTTGGATGGACTACATGGAGGGGCCATGGACACTTTTTAGTGCCCTTATGATCTCTCTGCTGTGCAGGGCGACCGGTTCTCAGAGGAGCTCTGAAGCACTACCACAATGGCTCCAACACCAGGACAAAACTCATTGCATGTGGCATGATAAGGAGAAGACATGAAAAGCGTTGGCGGAACAAACATAGGATAGAGGGTGTAATAATTCCCGCTCACCACTTGCCATCCTGCAATTTGATGGCTGATATATTGGACACAAATTTTGATCCCTCAGAATACCCTGCCTGTAAGGTGAGCATAGTAGAATGCAATGAAAATAAAAACAATTTTTAACGCGCAACTAAGCCCAGGTGGGCGTCAAGGCGCATACCCAAATATTACCAGCTAACAGAGAATAATCCTAATTACGGATATGCCCTAACAAAACACCAGGTCTTGAGCGCTTTTTTAAAGAAGACAGAGAGGTCTTGAGCGCTTTTTTAAAAGAAGACAGAGAGGGTTGCATCTTAATCTCAAGAGGTTGCATCTTAATCTCAAGAGGTATCTTAATCTCAAGAGGTAACAAGTTCCATAGTTTGGGGGCCTGTTTTTTACTGATGGGGTCACATTTCTCACTTGCTCCTTGACACATTTGTTTATTGTAGTTCAATATTAAATGGTTGATTCTCGAGCCCGCCCATGGATAGTTCAGCAAAAACAAATATCTACTTCACCTCCCCTCTCACAGAATCCAAAATTTTGTTATGGTCCTCTTGGTCACACTATTCAAAGATTATGACACAAACAACTCCCCTGCTACAACCCCCAAACGTACACCCTATGAGGTTATGATTCACATGGCTGCATTCCACTCCTCATCCCCACTGGTGCATCATCTCACCTAGTGCTGAGATACACTGTGTCCTATTTTCTCATCAAGGGCCCTTTCACTCAGCTTGTAGACATTGGAGCGGGTCTGCTTGTAGCCTTTCTCTTTGACGTCATTACTCACTCACCAGATGATTTTTGTAATTGCCAATGTTCCGATCTCTTTCTAGGGCTTGCTACAGCAACCCTAGTTTCCTCTCAACTACTGGGTCCGAGGCCTACCAGATATGAAGGCCCCCCCAGTGTAAACCTACTGTCTACAGCTGATAGGACATGCAGTGCAGTGTACTTGACAGCGTGATTGTTTTTTGGTTTGCATAGAATTTTGTTTATTTGTGCATTTTACCCCTAATACTTGTTCCTTTTCTCTTCTTCTCCTCCATCTTTTCTGTTTTTACTTTTTTCCACCTCTCTTGAGTATTCAGTTAGGCTCCCTCACTGTTTTGTGTGTTCTTTCTATAACGTATTTGTCCTCCACCTGCCTGTTCTCATCTGCCCTTTCAACATCCCATAGACTGCCAGAGGGACCTGACTAACCACCTCACCTGCCCAACATTGTTCATGACCCTTCGGACTACCCCCTTGGTTCTTGCAATCTTCATGTCCACCACACATCCTTGCACATTCTTTCCTGGAACATCAATAATCTTACAAAATACATCAAGTAAAAAAAAGTGCTCTCCTATATCAATTCCAAATGCACCAGCAGATCTCTTTTTCAGGACATACACCTCACTCAGACAGAAGCTGAGAAGCTCTGGCAGGATTGGGTGGGAAAAGAAATACACACTTGTTGTCCTCTGCAAGGGGCAGATGACTTACTGGCACACTAGAAACGTGGATAAGCCATCTTTAGTTGGAAGACATTACCCCATGTAGTGCTTAAGACATGGGTTGATCCGGAGAGTCGCAATGTGTTTGCTAAACAAAAGATTAACAAGAAGGTACTATGTGTAGGTTCAGTGTATGTGCCTACAGATTCGAAGCACACCTTTCTTCAACTTAGCCATATATTGCAGGAGATAGGTACAGCTAACTTCCTGATAGGAGGTCAATGGTTCCTTTTTGGTCTTAAATTGTACGGGTCCAATTGAGGTATGCAATAATGAGGACAGAGTCCTCCCAGGAGTTCTTTAGGCTGATCATGACCATCACAATATATGCCGTCTCTTGCATCCGATTGACAGGGAAGGCATATATTTGTCCCTGGTTTATGGCATGCAATGACAGTTGGACCTTTTCCTGATGGCCCACTCCTTGCTCCCCATTCTCTGCGAGGCTTCAATAATAGAGGGTGCACTTTCAGACCACTCTCCTATTGCCCTGCAAGCTGATCTGGGTCTGTCATGGCTGATTCTTAAGCCCTGGTGTCTCATCTTGTCCCGTTACAACTACCCAGTGGGCAAGAACCAGCTTAAAACCCACAGGCATACCTACCAGGAGTTCAATGGTGGCTCGGTTGACTCTGCATTGACAATGTGGATGGCAGCAAAGGCGACCATCAGTGGGTAGCTGATAAGGGATGCTGCCCTGTTCAACAGCCAGACGGAGGAGTGTCAAAAGGTGCGGGAGGTGGATGTATCCCACCTCACATGTGCCTACTTGGCCTCGACTTCCGTAATTACCATGCATATCCTTGAGAAGGTGCACATGAACCTCAATGCCCTCTTAACCTCCTGAGCTGAGTATGCACTTCAGAGGTTGAAGTACCGGCACTATGAACAAGGAGAGAAGAAAGAACAAGGAGAGAAGGCAGGACGGCTCCTGGTGGGTCAGTAATCTGTTGGTAAACAGGGGTGACAAGTTCCTCAAGAATAATATAAAGAGGTATACTAGTGTTCCTGTTCAGTGAGTGTGCTCCAATAGGAGCAAGTGCCCTCACACACCCAGAAGGGTGTCCTACCTCATCATTGGGCTAGTTCCTCATGGGGCCAGCACTGAAATGCCTGAAGGGCACCTACTATGGAGTTCTTTGCCGGAGATCTTTTTATAGCCGTATGATGAAGTGGGGGTGTGTGGGCTTTAATACTCTATGTAGAATGGTGTCAAAGTGACTTAAAATAGGTGTAGTTATGTTCAGTATCAGATACTTTATTGATTGAGCTCACTAACCTAATCAAAAGATATGAGGGCCATCTAGGGTACAATGGTCCTAATAAGCAGGGAAAAATAGTAATTCTAAATTAATTTCAACATGTTTCTCACCTGTGTCTGTCCATTTGGATCAAATGGGGATTCTTCAGGACCTAACATAAATAACCAACACTACATAATTAATAGATACATTAATGGGGTCAGTCATACATAAAGGCACACAGTAAAATTGTACCTTGACCTGGGTAACAACCCTAAGGCAGGTAAAATCTAACACCTTGAGGTGATGGCAGAGGGAAATGCCTATTAGCGTCTCGAACGCAGTGCGGTGTCCACCGTGAGACCTACCCCACCTCTGCTTCCTTGAAGCTCAAAGATTCCAATGATGAAGCATGACCCGCTTCTGGATGCGTAAGGACAATTGCTTCTATTGGAGCACACTCCCTGAACTGGAACACTAGTACACCTCTTTCTTTTAATCTTGAGGAACTGCACACCCCCATTTACCAATAGATTACTGATACAACAGGCAAGTGAGCGGGATCTACATAAGCTCCTGGTTCCGCTTTTTGTAGAGATTCTGGTTGATCAGCTCAGGCAGAGGGAGGTGGGAATGGCCATTCCAGCTATCATCACTGACTGGAAATCATAGATGCATTTCCATCTTACTAAAGGGTCCTCTACTCCCCAGATATTTTCCAGGAACCAATGCATATGAATGCCTTCTTGGATGGTATTCACTTCTGCGCATCTCTGAGGATGGCAAACAGCTGCTTTAAGCCACTATCACCAAGGAGGAGATAGAGAAGGCCATCTCAGATCTACCCCATCCCTAAGCCAGTGTGAGGATGACTTCCTAGCAGGGTCATACAAGTGAACAAAATCCTAGGTGTTGGACCTTCGCCATGATGCCTTTGCTGATGCTGATCGCTTGAGCTCCTTGGGTTTACTGTCCAACAGGGCACTGATTTCTGTCATTCCCAAACAAGGAAGGGACCCTCCTCTTCGTGGCAGTTATCGTCCTAGATCTATGCTCAATCGGGATATCAAGCGATTGGCCAGCATTCTAGATAGCTGCCTAAAGCAAGTCCTCCCCTCTCTTATTCTCCATTTGCAAGTAGGGTTTGTCCAAGGACACTTGTCATGCAACCATCTTTGCATGTTAGCTCATGTGTTCTGGCTAGCAGCGGAACTTCCAGATGAGGCCTTGGCACTGTCGCTGGATGCTGAGAAGGATGTTGCTGTCCTTTTGACAGGATAGAATGGGACTACATATAAACTGTGCTCTGGAAAATTGGCCTTGGTGATGACTTCACCTCCAAAAGTGAGATGGCACTACAACTCCTTGTCAGCATGGGTCAATTGTGGGAACTTTCTTTCTGACCCCTTCCTGTTCCATAGGGGTACCCGTCAGGGTTGCCCACTCTCCCCCCTTCTATTTGCGATGGACCCTTTAGTGGCATCTCTGAGCCAATCAGATCAAAACATAGGGATTCGTATGAACAAAGAGCCCTTGACACTGTATCTATATGCAGATGATATCTTACTTACCTTAACGGCCTTATATTCTTCCATTCCCGTGGTGTTAGAGACCATTGATGTTTTTGCTGCAATATTCGGCTGCAAGGTGAATTTGGGATAGAGCGAGGCCTTGCCACTGTCATGGATCACCACATGCTCTGCTATCACCAACTACCTACTCAAGTGGAGCAATATATACCTCAAATATCTAGATAAATTTTAGGCCTGAGGTTCATGGTGGAGGATAACGTAGACTCACTTATGGAGCCAATGGAATTGGACTTTGCAAAGTGGTCCCAGCCGAATCTCTCACTCAAGGGATGAACTCAAGTGGTGAAAATGATTATAATCCCCCGAGTCATGTATGTGTTGGGCATGTTACCCCAATACCCCTCTTGAATTGCCATCAGATAGACATGACCGTTAAGGCCTTCATCTGTGGTTCGGTGAGATCTTCCCTGTCAATTTGGGAGCTTATCGCTCATAGATCAGCATGGGAACAGGGCCTGCCTTCTTTGGAGCATTACTGTCTAGCCCTACATTTGGCATAAATGGTGTACATGCACCCCCGGGTCAAAGATCTCTCATTATGGGCTCAGATAGAACAGAGACTCTAGGAGGTCTTGTGTGACTACACGCCCTCTATCTGTCTAGCTCCACCAAGACACCCAAACCTATGCTGATAGTCATGTATGCCACCTGGATGCAGGCACACAAACTCTTTTCAGTCGACACACATCACCATTACATAGCACCTTCCTATGGAACAATACTGGTATCTGAATGGGGCCATGCTTGATTGGGGCCCCTGTTGCAGAACTGGGATCCTGATTCTTACACACCTGATCTCCAGTGGCGAGCTCAAGTCCATTGAGATGCTACGAGATTAATTTGACCTGTTTCACACTCATCAGTGGCAGTATACACAACTATGTCATTGCCTGCTGAGCAAACTGGGTCCCCAACCCTTGATCATCCCTTGTTCCCTGGTGCTCTCTTACGTTAATACTTGGAGTCAGTTTAATGGCATGAGGTCCAGATTCTAAAACCTCCTGATTCGCCACCTCTTCTTCCAGCCACAATTGGCTAACCTCAGGAAGACCTGGTAGGCTTGTCTGCAGGTGGAGTATGATGACGAGGATGGGCGTAACTTTTTAAAGTCCTGGAATTGGGACTCCAGAAGGCACAGATGAAGCTCAGTTTTTTTAAGATCCTTCAGGGCTGACACTGGACACCAATATTACTTCAGGTTGCAAGATTGCTTCCTCACTCTGCCTGCTGGTGAAGCAATCACGTGTCCAGTGATATTGTTCACATCTTACTGGACTGTTACACCATTTGCCCCTTCTGGACAGCAGTGGGGTCTATGCTCCTGGCCCGCCAATTCTCCTCCATGACTTATAAGATCTTTCCATGCTGACTCAGTGTAGGACAGTGTTTTTTTTGTTGCAGTTCCCCCTTACCCACTTTTTGCCTGTTTTCTGATGCAGCATTGACTGTAGAGTACTGGGTCCCTACTAACCAAGTTCTCGTTACCAGTGTCCTTTCCCTAAAACTGTACTACAATAGGGACAGTATTAGCAACCCCTGTAAGTCCCTAGTAAATCTTACCCAGGTACCTAGGACATTGGGACTGAAGAGGGTCCACTAGGCCTGCAGCACAAATTGTGCAACCCTAGGGACTCCTCACTAAGATCTTGCACACTATCATTGCAGGTTGCATGTCTTGGTGCAGAGAAAACTGAAGAGTCAATATGGCCCACATCCCTGTGTGCCATGCCCACAGACACTGCATGAGGTATTAGTAAGTCAACCCTAAGACCGGCCTTAATGCCTTAAGACAGGGTACACTACAGCATGTGTGTTCATATCTGCCTGAGCAGATATGACCCTACAATATCTAAGTCCATTCTAGGATATTGTAAGTGTGCAGGGATGCCATAGAGAGTACATGAGCTGGACACCATTCATTACGAGTTCCCCAGCTCCATGATGCCTTCACTGTACTCAGGGATGTCTGGTGCCAAATGTCTCATCTTACTAAATCCACACTGATGCCAGTGTTGGATTAATTCATAAATGTACACAGAGATGCTCCCTGAAAACCTACCGAACACTGATGTAGTCTCTGATTAGTCTTAGCCAGACTACCACCACCAGACATGTTTCTGACCTCATGGGGCAAGAGCCTGGGAATAATGCCTGCTCTGGGAGGTGGTACTTCACACCTCCCCAGGCCAGAATGGCTTTCCAAGGCAGGAAGCTTTAAAGGTGATGCCACCTTTTAAAAATAACCCAGGCATTTCCAGTTAGTGGAAGATGCAACCCCTGTCCTTATTCGCATTTAGCAGGAGGACAAGCAGGAAAATTAGTTCGATTAAGAGGTAGGCCGACATTCAGCCGGCACCACCCTTAAGGCGGGGCAGGTAATGTGAACCCCACTTTACCAATTCCTCCATCTTAAGATGGAGAGAATTAGCCTATCAGGGTCAGGGTTGTGCCCCTTCTTAAAGGATGTGGTCACACAAAGTGTATAGACACCCTAAAGGTAGACAGCCAATTGGCTACTACCTGTCACCCACTTAAATGCCCCTACATTTATTATTTAGGTAGTACCCCAAAGCCCTGAACTTCAGATTCAACAGACCTAGGAAGAGCAATGGACATAGAAGAGGTGCTGACCCGAGAACCGCAGACCTATTCCAGAAAATTGGTAAGAGACCCTGCTGCTGCTTCCAGGACTCACCAATCATGGTGTACTGTCTTGTCCTACAACTGTGAGGCCTCCAAGAATCTGTTAGTACCTCGAGCCTTTGACCAATTTCCGAGAAACTTCATTGGAGTAGAGGAGCTATTCCCCTGTAACCACTGAACCCTGGATTACCAATCTGCTGCTCTACGGCAACTACGACGCAGTATCAAAGCCAGAAGAGGTACATCCATTCCGGAGGGTCATATCTGTCCCCGCACCAAGTGAGAGGACACCAGGAGTTAACGGAGCCATGCCAGTACCTGGGGTACCGGACCACCTACACCAAAGACTGAGAAGAAAGAGTCCAATCCGGACTCCAACTACACAGGACGAAGACACCCCTCAAAGCTATCATTCCAACATTTCTGTAAACTAGCATACATAAAACATTCATGGGCCCATCCACCCCCCGTTCTTCTTACACCTAAAGCATTGATCGGGGAATGATGGAAACACCCTGTGCAATGTATATGGCATATAGTATACCGTGCACCTTGATAAGAAGGCCATCATTTTGAAGTTTGCTGCTCGTAATGCTCTATATCCTATCTTACTAAGTAGCTGCCTTTCTTTAATATTGAATCTACATTCTGTTTCTTTAGAAACGTTTTGAAGTAGGTCATCTGAAAGTTTCTTGTTAACACCATGGCGTAGTACTCTATACCAGTTCCCCACTCCAACTATCTTACATTCATTAATCCACCAGATTATCCACGTGCAGACTCCCTCATTATTACAAAATTAATTTTAAAGAAAGGTAGTCACCTGGTTGAAGCTTAAACACAAAGCTGCATTTTAAATGCCGAATTGCTGTAATACTGATTCCCAGGCAATTAATCATGCATGATCATAAAAATCACTTCTTTGTTCAAAGCCAAGATCTCTCCATGACTAAAATTTCTTCAGAGAATGCTAAACCTTAAACCTTGGAGTCTTGTATTGGAGTAAATACATGACACACTGGTATACTTCATGCTTTACAAAATAACTGCATATGAGATGCTAAAGTTAATAAAAAAGTATATATTATTTTTTTAGGAAATGTAGCTGTTCGCAGACAAACTTGCCGTCTTATAGCACTTTCAGTTAACATACGTTTTAACAGGAAGTTGTCATAGTTTGATGATGCTGCAGTTAATTCCACAATCCTGCTGAGCACTGAGGCCTGATAATATGTTGAGAAATGTGGTAATGCTAAACCCCCCTGTATTGTATCTAATTAGGAGAGTAGACGATTTTACCATGGGTTGTTTATTTGCCCAGGTACACTTGCCAATAACCCTATCCAGCGTTTCAAAATATGAATTGAGGGGAAGATTAAGGAATAAAAATAGAGTAAGGATTGACATTTGAATTAATGATATTCGTCCCACTAATGACAAAGGCAGAATAGACCACTTGTCTAATACCGTTTTTGCTTTCATTAGACTATTACCATAATTTAACAGAAACAATTGTGCATAATCGCTTGCTTCAAAAATTTCCAAATATCTGATGGGTCATTGTGGCATAGACTGTAAACCAACTGGAAGCTGAGAGATCATTACGTTAAATAAAAACATTTCTGGTTTGGCTTGATTTACTCTATACCCTCCATCATGTGTAAAACCCTGAATTTCAACTTTCACATTCTGTATACTAGAACCCTCTGCCTTCAAATATAATTATCTATTCCACAAATATTTAGATTTTTGCCATCCAACTTATTCGAGGAACAATCAATGATTTAGAGCAGATTTTAACTGCAAGTGGTTCAAATAAAAGCGAAAACAAGAGTGGGAATAGCTGACATCCCTGTCGAGTGATGCGCTTTATCTTAACCACTCCCACCTATTCCGTTTTTTATAATGATTTTGGATTCTTCCTCATTATACAACTCTTTCAACACTGCGATAAACACATTTCTCTACACTAATAAACAAAGCATGCCATTCAACGAAGTCAAAGGCCTTTTTCGCATCCGTCATAAGAAAAGCAGCCTTGTCCTTGTTGACTGACAGGTAATCAATTGCTTGAGTTAAAAAATAAGTATGGGCAGTCATTGTCCTTCTCGTCAAAAACTAATTCTGGTCAACATGGACGACCTGTTGGGTGCATGAAGGAATACTAGTCATCCAAATATCATAAACAATGCATAGTCCATATTTAGCCGATTTATAAGGAGGTAAAAATTAGGACCTCTTGGATCTTTATTTTTCTTAAGGAAACGTATAACTACTAACTCCTTATATCTTTTTGGTATGGGAAACCCCCCTTACTTTGCTTAAAAAGGATTGTTAAAAATTAGGGAAGCTCTGCTTGAAAAATCTTGTACAACTCTGTTTGAATAGAAAAACTGAAAAAATGATGGACCCTACCTAGAGTAAGCACCTGACTACCTTTCCCCCGTGAGGTATCTTAACCCTTAAGTTTAATCAAGGGGGTTGTGTGCACACTGAATGGCACCCATCATCACCGTGCCTATTCCCTAGGGAATTCTAATACAGAACAAACAGCAGCAAAGGTGCACCACAAAACATAAAACAGTAAGTGTAAACGACGTTTAAGCAAAATAAGGAGATATTCTTCAGAGTTGTTGGAGTTCTTCTTTGAATCTTTATTTTCAAACGGTAATAAAACACATACAGCCGACGCGTTTCGTCCCAAACTGGGACTTCTTCAGGGCTGTCGGTAAAAAAACATATATACATACAATCAATATTTATGTACAAAACTCTATTTACAATTAAAAAACATTAACAGTGACGAAACATATTAAAAGCATTGCTATCATAGACGTGGAGCCTATACATGCATTTGATGTTGGGGCTTTGGCCCCTCATCTAACTTTTGCAGGGAAATGCAGGATGGCCTGAGAATATGTGCAATTTTTTCAGATCAAATATGTAAAGTTACATTACAAATCTACATAGTCGGAAATTCCATATACATCTTACAGGTTCCAAAAAAAAAGGAAAAAAAGGGAAGCGGAAGTGTATACATGGCATAAGGCCCATGTATCTGACCACAACACTAAGTGACTAGTGAATTGGTGAAAGGGAACTAGTATAAGTATAATATGAATTTAAAGGTATACAAGGGAGCTCAGAACAGGCAGCCCATTTTGAGGAAAAGGTAAATCCATGAAGGCAGTTTGGTGTTATGGATGAAGCTCGCACAAAAAACGTCTTAAATGATGAGGGACCAAGCAAGGTGTATTACCCTAATTTTGCCTGACAAGTCATACCAATGGTCCAATGCCCATTTACCTTTTAAGTCAGATGGACGTCGCATGTGTGGCAGAACATGTGAGGAAGCGGGGTCCAGGGGTCACCTTCCCGGCTAATGTAATCCTGTTCTAGTTGTTCTCTCAGATGCTGATTATACAAAACCAGTTCTTGTCTGGGATATGAAAAGAAGTAGAATATCTATTTAACAACACTATACTGTGTTAGTGTGTTTAATAGACAACAGGTTGACAAAATATAACGACCCTAATAACATCAGCCCGGATAGGGAAATTAGGCTCCCTAACATCAGTCCAGTTCAATATGGGAAATAACTACTTACTATAAGTTTGTTAGCGGTTAACAGAGGAAGAAGTATCATTGGAGTTCTTGGGTGGTATGGAGATTCATGTCACCTTGCTCACAATAAATGCTCAGTCCGTATGCTAAAAGGATATAAAAGCACGAAGAGCCAGCTTATAACCTGTGCTGGGAATGGTAACATTACTGTATACAGACATTGTGGAGCAAGTGGTCAAAGATCACATGCAAAATAGTAAATAACTGCCCCATAGTAGTTACCTGAGTCAAAAAAGGGAACTGGTGTAGGACTGGTGGTCCTGTTAGTCCAATGGAAGAGGGAGTGGGCACTGTATCCCAGTAAGCCTGTTAATGAAACGTGAATGGAATTCTGTTTAGAAGAAGAGTCTGACTCCAAGATAATGAATGAACAAAGTTCTGTATTGATTTCTTTGGATAGGTTCTATGAATAGGTATGACCAGTAAGAGCATGGTCCCAAATTTCTACTGCCCCGGGTTTGGAGTCTGGGTTACAAGAGCCCCATATAGAACCTTAAGTGCTTTAGTACGCTTTTGATAGTTAAAAGTATCTTAAATGAAAAGAAGTTCTGGGTAATAATAGCCTATGGCTAAAAAACGCTGTCATTCAAACAAGGCAGATATGCCCTACCCCTGACCTAATCTGTGGGCCAATAACAATTCTGGCATACCAGAAGGGGTCCACTGGTAACTGGCAGGCAAATGTACTCACCGATCTTGATAAACCGGCCGGCACCCATCCACAGCCCTCGACCTGATGACACACCCGTGGCGACGTCGTGTTCAAGTATTGTGAGCCCTTGCTGCTCATTTTATAGCTAGAGTGAATTGATTAAGGATCTACACCTGTCAAAATTCCCGCCGGCGCGAACGAGCGCTATGCCTAAGGACAGGGGCAAAACGCGATGCCAACTTGTGTAAAGCGGGCGGCCATCTTGGAACGTCTAAAGAGCGCATTGGTCTCTCTAATCCTCCTAGCCCGCTGCCTAAAGTACTCTTGTATTCGCGTCCTCCATGTCGTCCACTATAATTTATTAAGAGATAAAAGAATTCCTAAGCTTAATGACCGCATTAGTTTGAGAAACCGAAGGGCGAACGGTGTCTGGGATAAATATTAGTATCCATTATGCGTGTAGTCCGGTCATTCGTTAGGTTCAGAAACGGATCAGATACCCGTTTTTAAAATAAACAAAGGTTATCGTAAATGTAGAGACGGGGGCTTCTAATTAAGGTACGTGGTCTGTCTATGCAAAGTAATGGCAGCCATCTTAAAGTGTCCAAGATGGGTGCGTTATTCTTTGTTAGGTTCGAGCCATTAAGCCCGATTTGAAGCGAATGTATGACATCCCCACTGCCCCTAGTGTCAAGCTGGATAGTCCGGTAAGCCATAATTAGTATATGCCTTAAAACGTTAACGAACGAAATCGAAGGGGGTATTTGGAAAAACAATAAAAACAAGCAAAAAATGTCAAACAATTGTCGTTTTAGTATCCAAAGTGTCCGGCGGTATAAGCCAGAAGAGAAAACACAAAAAAGCTATCAGTAGTCTCTACGGAGCATATGGTCATGCTCATGTAAGATGTGCCACAAAACACGTGGTCCAATATATGAAGGACGTATTGTAAAGGCGGCAGCCATCTTTGTGTATCGGATTAAGAGAAGGGAGCGGATGGAAAGATCGGTTTAATGCCGCGGGGCTGCACTGAACAAAAAAAAGACCTATGATTTCTATCAGGGGAGTATTGTGCCCGAGAACGGGTGAAGGTGACTGGTCAAACGGAACCATGGTGTTCAGTACCTCATGGGCATCTGCAACATGCGTTTAAGGGCTCCTGGTGCTATACTAAGGGTGCAGTTTTTTTCCCTAATCACACCATTGTTTTCAGAGGAGGGACAGAAATATATACAGATACATGGTTTAATTACAACCAAACCACTATTTGGCCGACAAACAAGTATGAAGACGTGTATTACTAAGTATGATTCCAGTGTTGGGTGGGACAAGAGAAGAAGTCAATGAGGTGACATGGTGTTCAATACCTCATGGGCATCTGCAACATGCGTTTAAAGGCTCCAGATGAAATACAATGTTTTAAGTAATTAACACAAATGTTTACACAAAAAATCCAAGAAAGGACAGAAATAAATACAAAATCACAATTTATACATATGCAAACCACTCTTTTGTTGTCAGAAACGCATGAAGATGGGTCATGCTAGACATGATTTTAATCTTAGGCATGTTTCTAATCTCAGGTGGTCTATGTAGTAAAACCAGAGCAGCACAAGGCTTGGGGTGAACAATTACAACGGGTTACTCAAGGAAATAATGTAACTCATCTTCGGTGTTATGGCCGAGTTCTATACAGCGTAGTCTACATATCCAGCCCGCCTCCCGTTGCCTTAACGCCAGTTCTCTATTGCCTCCCCTTGGGTGTGTAGGTTGGTGATCAATGCCCAAGAACCATAAGTTGTCTGTATCTTTATGGTGTTCCTGCATATGGAAGGTCAAGGGATATCTCATATCTCCATTCCGTCTTGCACGGACATGTTCCTGGATGCGGGTTTTTAAAGCTCTCTTGGTACTACCAACATAGATCTTGTTGCAATCGCAGCCCAAAATGTACACAACGTATTTTGTGTTGCAGTTGATCAGGTGATCTATTGTATAGGTTTTGTTGGTGTTATAACGGAATTCTTTGGTTCTGTTTTTGCCCAGTGCGCACATGTTGCAATCGCTGCATGTGAAGAAGCCTTTAGTGGGAGTGGTTAGCCAATTGGTCCGTTTTTTGGACTCCACATAGCTGGGGCAGAGGATATTCCGAAGATTTCTTCCTCTTCTATAGCATATTTTAGGTGTCCTGGTAACCGAATCTTGGAGGCTCAGTATATCCGCAATCAGATGCCAATGCTTTCTTATGATGTTAAAAATTGTGCTGCTTTGATCGGAGTATTGTGTAGTAAATGATAGGGGTCTGCTAGTGTTTGAGGGCCTGCTTTTGGGGGTCAAGGTGCTTGTTCTAGACACATTTTGGACCTTTTTGTTGGCTTTCTCAAGGGTCTTTCTTGGGTAGCCCCTTTCAAGGAAACGTTTTTCCGTTTCCTGTATGTTGTGTTGAAAAGAGTCATCCGTGCTGCAATTCCTGCGCATCCGGATCATTTCCCCATATGGAATATTCTCGATGACGTGTCGGGGATGGGCGCTCTCATAATGTAGGATGCTATTGCAGGCTGTCGCCTTGCGATGGGTACAACTCTGAATTTTGTTGTTTTCTACAAAAAGATTAACATCCAGAAAGTCAATTGCTTTCTGGTTGTGTGTCATGGTGAAGCAAACATTAAACGGATTGTCATTGAGGTAGCCAAAATAATCCAAAAGGTCCAGGGTAGGTCCATCCCAGATCATGATCACATCATCGATGTACCTACCCCAGAAGATGATGTTATTCATCCAAGCGGCCGCGTGGCGACCCCATGCATGCTCCCGCTCGAACCAGCCCATGAAAAGGCCGGCGTAAGCGGGAGCAAATTTGGAGCCCATGGCGGTCCCCTGTATTTGGTGATACCACATAGAATCATGTAGGAAGTAGTTTTTAGACAGTATAATTTCTGTCATCTCAAGGAGGACACCATTGTGTGACAAGTGGTCTGCTGTACGTTTGTCTAGAAAGGTTTCCAGGGCCCTTAATCCAAATTCTTTTTTAATACAGGTGTAAAGCCCTACTACATCAAGGGTGACCAGGTGTAGGGTATCTGTCCAGGAGAAGCCCTCCAATTTGCCCAATATATCCTTAGTATCTCTTAGGTAGGCAGGAAGGTTCTGCACCATGGGCTGGATGAAAGTGTCTACATACTCAGACAGCCTTTCCGTAGGTGAGTTGACTCCTGAAATAATAGGGCGGCCAGGTGGGAAGGGGCCTCCCTTATGAATCTTGGGGAGTATATATATACAGGGGTAGGAGGGGGTTGTTACTGTTAAGTATTGGCACTCCTCAGCAATATAGGCTCCACGTCTATGATAGCAATGCTTTTAACTCTGTTTGAATACCATCAATTCCACTTGCCTTTGTGCTAGCCATATTTTTTAAGGGCCTCAGCCAATTCCACAAGTTATACTTGCTTGTTAAGGGCATTGATATGGTCCCTAGTGATTTTTGGTAGCTAAAAGGACCCAAAATATTATTCAAATTCTTGCCTATCTATTACCTGCACCTCAGAGTAGATTCTCTTGAAATGGTTAAAAAACTTACCAGCTATCCTCGCCTTGTTATCATCAAAGTTTCCTGTATTTGGATCTCTCGCTTGGATAATTACTTGGCTGCTTATTTAGCTTTTGGTGGTCCATGCCAAGTATTTACCTATCTGCGGACTTCCTTCATACAATGTTTGTTGATACACCTTATTGTATGCAATATCTTCCATTATGAAAAAGTCTCTCAGTTGTTCCTTGGCCCTCGTCAATTCTAGATGTAGTACTGTAGTATTTTGATCCCCTACCAACCTTAAACTAAGTTTGTGTCTAGCCCTCTCTACTGTGGTCTGTAACTAAGTTCCCAGTACCAATATTCTTTCCCTAAAACTGGACCACAATTTGCACAACATCAGCAACCCCTGTAAAATCTCTATGTTTTGCATACGCTGCTTATAAATCCTGGCTTTATAGGAGATTGCCTGCCCCAGAAAGGCCTTATATACTTCCCACACCATAAATATTGGGGCAGTGTTCTCATTAGTTTAAAAAAAGGCCCAAATTAAATGTCTAATTTATTTTACCCAAGTTTGGCCCACAAGAAGAAATTTGTCAAACTGCTATCTGGGTCTGCTTTTCCAAGGTGCTTCTAATAATACTTCAAGAGAGACTATAGAGTGATCTGAGAAGGAATTGGCTAGTTCCTCCGTCACCTCTCTCTCTAATAGCTTATCAACAAGAAAGAAGTCCAAGTGCAAGGCTGTCTTAAATCTAGGAGAATAGCACGTAAACTGGGAATAACTCAGATGATCTAATCGCCATGGATCAATTAAGGTGAACTCCACCTTTAATACATTTATTAATTTAGTAGTTGTTAGTTGCCGCTTGGTTTTATTTGACATATCCAACACTAGGGGGCCCATTAGGAAGTCGGGAGGATTGGCCCAGCCAGGCTGGCGGTTGCCACTGCCAGCCTGGCGGGGCCAATCCGCCCGGCATCCTCACTCGTTCCCCCCCCCCACCATGTTAGTATGGCGGGGGGACCTTGGCAGACAGAAAGACCCTCCGCCGATTTTCCGCCCCGGTCGCCTTGCCGCCGGGGCGAAAAAGGAATAATATGGTGACGGTGTCTATCAGACACCGCCAGCCATATTAAGATGGGCATTTTACAATGCCTTTCCGAGGCGGCAATGCTGCCACAGAACGACATGCGGTCTTCACTTTGGAGGCCCCCTGCGGGCACCCAAAGTGAAGGAGGGGTGGGGGTAACCCCCTGCATTTGCATATATAATGCGGTAGGCACAGCGCGGTGCCTGCCGCATTGTGTATGCAAATACATCCATTCATTTATGCATAGTGGCGGGCGGTGCAGAGAGCACCGCCCTCCACAATGTTATAAATGCAGGATGCAGCCACCACTGTGGCGGCCGCATCCTAATACCACCCACGGGACCCCCTTCCCTTATGGCGGGCGGTTCCAATCCCTGACAGGATGGCAGGCGGGCAAAGTCCGCCCGCCATCCTAATGACCCCCTAGATTTTGTATACAAATAAAATCACCCCTATAATTGAAGATCCATCCGAATTTATAACTAAATAATAGTTTTGCTCCAATGGCTCAGTCTCATCAAAATGGGTCAATAGTAATTTAAAAAAAATTGATTTACTTCTGTAAAGTTAACCTTAATGTGCTTATCCCAGATTGTTTCCTTAACTTCCCAATCTACAATATATGAGAAGAAAATTCCCACCCCGCAGTGCCATGTTGGCTGAGGCAAAATAAACCTGTGAGTACTTCTTCTGCAGAAATACTTAGGGATGTTGGACTTAAAATGGGTTTGCTACAAAAAGATTACCAGAAAGAAAAGGAGACTAGCCACTTCATAAAAGCCCTACGTTTTCACTCGTTCAGTAGGCCATTCACATTTATACATAATTATCTTTATATTCTGTGACATTTCTTAACCTTAATCTTTAAACTTGCCCCTTGTCTCGCCAGAAGGTCAACTTTCTCACCATTTATGCGCTAAACTTGTTTGATTTCCAATTCTTCTTCTATAATCAACTTGCTTCCTATTTTCATCCTCTTATCGTTAGCTAATGCTAAATGCCCTGCTTTCATCTTGCTCCTTTTTATCTGCAGAACCACTCTTAGAGTCCCCCACAACCTGTCTATCCCTCCACCCCTGCCCCAACTCCCTCTGAGAAAGAGGACGGTCCATTTGCCTCTCCCTCAGCCCACCCAAGAAAAGCTAGTGCCCTGACCTGGCACCTGGACAAGCTCTCACACTTCCACCCTGTCATATTTTGGCCCCCCATCATTTCACTAGAGCCACAGCTGTATATAAAGTGTATTGAAAGTATAAAGTGTATATTGTGCTAAAAAGTGCTACAAAGTGTTACTCTAAAAAGTGACTACTGCTTGCCAGAGTATGGGTATACCTACTACGTAACCTCGATACTTTCCCTAGCTTCAAAAACAACATATAAAGTGCTACAATGCATTATATGGTAATTGGCTAGTGCTTCCCAGCATATTAAAGTGACTGTGACACAAAAAGTGATTTAGTGCATGTCACTGTTAACAGTACAATATCTCAGTTCATAATCTGGTACTTTTTCTGATTTGATCAAATTTTCCCCCCTTTTATCTCCTATTGATTACTTTCCTCATTCACCTTCTGTAGCACCTCCTGGGCTTCCTCCCTAGTAGCACAAAGATAGAATTGCCCCTTAAATACATCTTTAAGCTTAGATAGTTGGGCAATAGATGCCTGTGCCACAGCATTTTTTAATTGAACAATGACACCTAGAAAGTCACTATGTTCGGGAGCTGCTAAAGTCGGCATGCCGAAAATACTTTAACTTGGGTCCACATTAGTTAACAAAAAAGATTTTTTCTAGATGGCTTAAGATGGGATGGCCTCTTTTATGCAATAATCTGATCATTCTCCGTGGATATTTAGCGTTAGCTGTGCTGGGACCTGGTGAGCCCGCATTATAGTAAGATCCGCAGGGGCTTTCTTCAGAATATGTTTTTTAATCATAGTTTCCATGTACTACAGCGGGTTTTGCATGTCCATTAAAGAATTATTTTTCTGCAGGAATTCCTATAAAATGCAAATGTTATCTTGTTGCATAGGTCTCCATTTCATCTACCTTGTTTTGTGAAGCCTGTCATTTTTTCTGAGGAGTTTCAATATCTTTGTCCCAGCTATAAGGGCTATCCTCCAAATCCGATACTCTCTGCTCAATCTCCTTAATTCGCTCTGGAGTTCGATGCATCATTCCCTCAATCCTATCCAGTCTTCGATGAACTGAGACACTTTCCTACTCCTTGGAGTTTTTACGGTATACAGTCAAAATATCGAGTTTTTAATATCGATTTACATTAATATCGAATTAAAAATATAGAATAGACACAATATCGAATGGACAGAATATAGACTACAAAAATATCAAATAGAATAGCATTAATATCGAATTAAAAATATAGAATGGACACAATATCGAATGGACAGAATATAGACTACAAAAATATAGAATGGACAGAATATAGAAAACAGAAATATAGAATGGACAGAATATAGACAACAAAAATATAAAATGGACAGAAAATAGACAACAAAAATATTGAATTTGAGGTAAGTAAGTTAATATTAATTTTTTTATATTATCTAATTTTTTAAAGTATTGTTTATGTTAGTATATGTGTGAAAAGTGTATATTTATTTTTTATAATTATTTTTTCATTTATTTTAATTAATTAATGTTATGGTATTTTATTTTTGCGTAATATAATTCTGTAGTGGGCTGTGGGCTTATAGGGGAATAGGGTGGGAAGTAATTTAATTATAATTAATTAAATATTTTTATTTATTTATTGCTATTTATTTTGAATTAATTGTTAATTAATTATTAATTTGTAATTAATTAAAATATAATTGGCAATTAATTTTAAATAATTGATTAATTTATTGATATTTATTTTTAATAATTGATATTAAAAGATGTAATTGGTAATTAAATAAAATATAATTGGTAATTTATTTTAATTAATTGATAATTATGTTAATTTTATTAATTTATTTTACGTTGCGGGTTGTGGGTTTTTAGGGGAATAGGGTGGGAAGTAATTTAATAGTAATTAATTAAATATTTTAGTTTATTTATTGGTTTTTTGTTGTTCAAATTTTAAATTATTTTTAATTGTTAATTAATTAATTGTTAATTGGTAAATAATTTGTATTAATATGTAATACTTTTTAATATTTCATTTTTATTTGTAATTTTAATTGATTAATTATTATATTATATAAGATTGTTAATTACTTTTAATTATTTAGTAATTGGTATTAATATTTAATTTATTTTTATTTATATATGAAGTATTTACTTTCCCTACTGTTGCACTCTCTGGAATTGGAATAGTAATTTTTACCCCTACGCCATTCAACGCTTTCCTTACTGTTGCACTCTGTGGAGTGGGAATAATAATTTCTACCTTTACGCTATCCAACGATTTCCTTACTGTTGCACTCTCTGGAGTGGGAATAGTAAATTTTACCCTGCCGCTATCCAACGTTTTCCCTACTGTTGCACTCTCTGGAGTTGGAATAGTAATTTTTACCCCTACACTATCCAACGCTTTCCCTACTGTTGCACTCTCTGGAGTGGGAATAGTAATTTTTACCCCTACGCTATCCAACGCTTTCCCTACTGTTGCACTCTCTGGAGTGGGAATAGTAATTTTTACCTCTACGCTATCCAACGCTTTCCCTACTTTTGCACTCTCTGAGTAGGAATAGTAAATTTTACCCTGTCACTATCCAACGCTTTCACTACTGTTGCACTCTCTGGTGTGGAAATAGTAAATTTAACCCTGCCACTATCCAACGTTTTCCCTACTGTTGCACTCTCCGGAGTTGGAATAGTAATTTTTACCCCTACGCTAGCCAACGCTTTCCCTACTGTTGCACTCTCTGGATTTGGAAAAGTAATTTTTACCCCTACGCTATCCACCGCTTTCCCAACTGTTGCACTCTCTGGAGTGGGAATAGTAATTTTTACCCCTACGCTATCCAACGCTTTTCCTACTGTTGCACTCTCTGGAGTTGGAATAGTAAATGTTACCCCTACGCTATCCAACGCTTTCCCTACTGTTGCACTCTCTGGAGTTGGAATAGTAAATTTTTCCCTGCCGCTATCCAATGCTTTCCCTACTGTTGCACTCTCTGGAGTGGGAATAGTCATTTTTACCCCTACGCTATCCAAAGCTTTCCCTACTGTTGCACTCTCTGGAGTAGGAATAGAAATTTTTACCCCTACGCTATCCAACGCTTTCCCTACTGTTGCACTCTCTGTAGTGGGAATAATAATGCTTACACCTATTCTATCCAACGCTTTCCCTACTGTTGCACTCACTGGAGTGGTAATAGTAATTTTTGCCCTTTCCGCTATCCTACGGTAAACATATTGTATTTTTTTTATTAATATTACATTTATATATATATATGTATTAATAAATAAATGTGTATGGTTTTGTTTACTTACATAACTTTTTTTTAAGGTTATGTAAGTATTTTAAGTATGTTTAAGTTAATTATATTTATTATTTCATTAATTTTTTATTAATTTAAAGTATTTAAAAAAATTCGATATTTTGACTAACTATATTTTTTACATCGATATTTTGTATTCGATATTATTGTACTTACCTGTTTGGAGATAGGAGGTCGATATTTTGGTATTCTATATTTTTTCCTCGATATTTTTGTAATTCAATATTGTTGACATCAATATTGTTTCAGTAATCCAGTTTTTACATTCTCTGATTTCAGCTAAATTGGTTTAAAGAATATGCAGAAACTGATCAGTTGAAGGCTGACTAGGATTTACCTGGGCAGATCTTTCCCTTGCTGAAATAGTGGGACAGTTTTCAGACTGAGATGCTTCCATACTATTAGACAGTTCCTGGCCAGTTTATCGGAAAATACATTTCCAGCAGCTTGTAATAATAAATCTGGGGCTTCTACTACTCTACCATCCACAGCTAATGCAACATGTGATGATGATAAGAATTCTGTTTGTACTGATCCTACACCAAGCTCGTCTACCATTGATGCTATTACTTGATCTGAATCTTCTAACCATTCAGTCATATTCTCCTAGCCCACTTTTCCATTTTTTACGAATAGGGGATAATCCTTGTGCTCTTTACCAACCTCTTTCATAGATTTTAATTTTTTTCGCCACAGTTTCTGGCTAAATCGATTTGACAGGCCACTCCTCCTAATTCACTACTGTCCTGTTGCAGGGAGTTAAAACCATGATCCACAATATTCATGCTAGAAATAGAAGCAACAACGCCTGTAGTTGTGGTCAGCACCGGGGGGGGGGGGGGGGGGGATTGGGGGAATGTGGCTGAAACCACAGGCGATACCAGTTCCGTAAACTGCCCGATGTGTCGCCTCTATTTAAAAGATTATTTTCCCTTTTGCTGCAAGAATGCGCATTTGGGATGCTTTTCTTTTTGCTTTTTGAATTATCAATCTGGTATTTGTAGCTGGAGCAGCTGCTCACCTTAAGCTCATTTGCCGCATACTCTTTTAACTCAAATCTGGAGAGTTAACTTTTTGCAACTTTTACTTGAACTCTTGAATTTTGTGGCATTAAATCAGTTGTTGCAATAACAAATGTTGAAACTATGAGGGTGGGCAAGGATCATGTACAAGGACCCACTACTGTAAAGGGCTCGCTTCCCATGACGACTCAACACAACGGTCCCCTCGGAGAGGTACCTGACAGTCGCCCACCTTGTCCCTCACTTCGATGCATGCGGCCACAGCCTGGTCTTCACAAACACGTCGAGCAGCTTTGTCTCTGCGGCGTCCTGCTAAGCTGCCCTAACACTCTGAACCAACATAGCAAAAGATCCCAGTTGGTGCAGAACTGCGAGAAGATTACAGCGGAGTATCGGCCCTCCACATCGGCTTCAGCATCCTTGACACAGAAGCTGTGTTGAATGCTCTGAATGTCTGGAGAAGAAGGTGGAGCCTGAGAGCGCTCAGCAGGGTGTCATGCGGGCCACTACCTCAATGCCCAGATTGTTCGTCTTGGATTTATTCTTGAGTGTGTGTCTCATTTACTGCCTCTGTGAGTACAACAAATGCTTAGCACTACACTCTGATAGGCCTAAATGCTCACCCACACTACCGCAAAAAGAGCGTAAGTAATATCTACTTTTGCCTCTGTATACCAGCATGGGATCCACTGGACTCTCTACACAGAGTATTTCATTTTAGTACACTATATAGAGAGCCAGCATCCTGCACCCCCATGCCTGTCGTTTGCTTGTCACAGCCCGGACAGTGGCCAAGATCTGTATTCTGTGACACTGGTGCTATCCACAATTCCCTTTGCATGCAGAATGGCCTGCAGAGATGTACAGAAATGTATCCTATGAATTTGATGGAAAAAGCAGATATTTTTCTTGGTCCCTATTTCTGCAGGATGCCCCTCCCAAGTTGCAGTAAATCTTGATTCTTACTCATCACTATCATTTCATCCAATTGCCACCTTTTTATCTTTCCCCGCATGACTATACTTGGGCTTCGCCTGACCGACCTTATCAACCATGCTTTGTAGTTTTGGCTTCCCTCCCTTCTTTTCTTTTTGCCCTTCTTCCCTTCACTGTCCACTTTCTCTAGCTTATTTTCTTACCCCTCTCTTTCTTATCTCCTTTTCTTTTATATTAGGATTATTTGTTATTAGCGCATGTATTGCAGTCTTCATTTGTATCTCAATATTAGTTGCTGCTGACTTGCAAGTCACTGTATATGCTGGTATTTTTCAGTACGTAATATATGGCAATAAAAATAATTGCTACACAAAAAGAGTGGTCAATGAACACTGCCTCAGAAACACTATATTTGTCTTCACACTGCACACTGTCCCGAAGAAGAAAGATTTTGCATTTCTGCGATACTCGGGAGTCTGACTATGGGGACTGAGATAATGATGATGATAATATGATCTGTGGTACCCAGTGACTTCCTCCACTCAGTGTTGTGGGTGAGTTGTGTGTTTTCTTTGAGACAGTGATGTGCTCTCGTCACACTAGATTTGTTTTGGTTAAAAATCTTCCCATGCCTCTGCTCCTACACATGCTTTGAAAACGGCCCAGTTTACCGCACCTGACGTGCTTTGTGAACCTAGTTACACACCTCAGTGCCGGAGGCAGAAAGCCCCAGGAAGGCCACTTGTGTTTGGGCCCTTCCTTTGCAAGGTGTACACCTTCAGGATGGCGTTGGACTCGTCCATTTGCTTGATTTTGTGCTGACCCACAAACTGACCTTACAAACTATTCTGGCCATTGGGAAGGATATCCTTGGTTTTTGTAGACGCTTCTAGTAGAATGCAGTGGATTATTATCCTGCAATCATTTAAGAGTGAAAAGCTTCTCCACAATTGTAATAATTTCATTTGCTGTGCTGAACACGTTCTTTCAGTCTTCTAACAAAGGAGTCAATTGTAACTCCCAAGTTTTAATTTTAAGTAGAATGAAACAAAGAATGTTCATAGTAGACATTTTTCTTTGGAAGAAAATACGTGATCATACTGTGCTTCAAGCTATCATATGACTCTCTTATCAGCAGACACGAGGTTTCTCCCATTTTTAATCCCCAGTGTGCTATTATATCATCGCTATTATTTTGTTGTGTCATAGTATTACTCAGAGACTGACCTTCTCACATTGTTGAGATCACAGATGTAGGTAAAGATGGCACCCTTGATCTCAGATTCTTATATGGGCCGGGATGCCCGCCACCCCTTCCACCACCAATCCCAATGGGAGGAGACAGACACAGTTTGAACTTTTGGAAGGCAGGGGGGGCCTCACGACCCTCCCGGCTGTATTTATTAAAATATGAAACAAAATTTAAAACTTTAAATTAAAAACGTATCATGTACAAATTCAACTTCCATTACATTTGATGAAGACAGGTATTCAGGCTAACCTTAACAAATCTATAATACAAAGATTTCCTAACCGAGTCTAACATCATGACAAATGCATTGCATACAAATTTGTACATCCTAACGTTAGGGGCCAACTGCAAGGTCTTAACCGGTGTCAGATCCCTATCACCAAATTTTCGCCCTCACGTGTGAGGGGCGCATGCGTAGAGGACTTTACCCTCGTAGCCAACTGTAACTTCCCTTGTCGGGGGGGCCCCCTTTCACTCGACTCCATCTTAAGGTCGTCCGAGTTCCCGTGCGGGGTATCCGTAAGAAGGACAGCGTGGACTCCACCCCTTTCACCGCACTCTCTTCCGCCGGAGCAGATATCCGGCCCCCAGGAAATTCTGGGGAGGGGCATATAGCCGTCTCCCCCTGGGAGGGGGCTATGGCCGTCTCCCCCTGGGCGACCGATCCGTAATGGGTGCCGACCCCCGTGGTAGGGGCCAATGGCTGCCTCCCCCCGGGCGCTCCCATCCATAATGGTTGGCGCCCCCCCTAGGGACCTTGAAATCACTGCTCACCGATCATGACCTTACCGCCACAGGCCAGATAGTTGACCGACTATCTGTCCCCCCCCAAACCTCCTATAGGTCATGTCTCCTCAATCCCACTAGCCAAGCTTTCATGTCTCCTATCAATAAGTCATTCCCCACCCTGGACAGGTGTACCCCATCATCTGAATAACAGTGATCGCCCCAGATGCACCCATGAGATATGCTTTGAAGATGAGCAGACCGAAAAAATTTCTCCATTTTATTGTTGACCCTCTTTACCGAATGGTTCAACGTTGTTGTGGACAAACCACCCCACCATACCCTCCTCGGAATCATGTGAGACCAAGCTATTGTACATCCCGGGAGCGTCTTTGCTATCCAACTAACTGCAGAAAGTATGTGCTCAACTAAAGCTCATCTGCCCAGTCTTACCGAGTCATTGCCCCCAATGTGCACTATGACTACAGATGGCGGTGACCTGTGCCGCCCTAGTAATTCTTCCACAAAACTTTGCAGTCGGTCAATACACAGGCTGCCCTTCCCATGGAAGGACACCCTGAAACCATATTCCTCAGATGTGTGGATCGCATCACCTGTCTTGAATATGTCCCCAGCACGCCTCACGTATGAGTGGCCCACGACCCAGACCACACGTCTTCCATTCCTTGTTCCTGAAGTGGTGGTTAGCTGACACTGGGCCGGTCCCAATTTCCGCCCTGCGTCACAGGCTCGTGAAACTGTAATCCAAACAAAAGACAACAAGCGTGAGTGCACTTCTTCAGT
Source organism: Lissotriton vulgaris (assembly GCF_964263255.1). Lineage (NCBI taxonomy): Eukaryota > Metazoa > Chordata > Amphibia > Caudata > Salamandridae > Lissotriton > Lissotriton vulgaris. The sequence continues at coordinate 657,095,497 of NC_141695.1, forward strand.
AACTTACAACATGTGCAGCCGCACGTACCTCTTGAAACAATTTGAGGACCAGCGGCCTAACTGTTTAACATTGTCTGCCTGCAGACCTTGAGCCGTTGCTTCTGTAGCGGCCCCTATGCTCAATGAATGGGTCCCAAAATCATTCGGGTTCAAGCCCGCCGCTGCAATCGTGATTGCCAGCACCCTCTGAAACTGAAACTTTGTTAACGGGGTGCCGTACGTATGTCGCAGCAAGGCCCCCCCCCCACATTGTCAACCTTTGTTTTAGGTAGGCCTCAACATGCCTCACAGGACAACAGGGACTACCTGGAGCGCGCTGCAACACTATGCTATTCCCCTGGGCCCCCTGGTCTGTCTTTGACCTGGCTATCGTGATCAGCAGAGAATCCCCCCTTACTTGCGTGTGATCCCTGCGCAGACCCCCTTCTGTATCTCTTTTGTTGGCCGCCACTAGTTCGCTCATCCGCAGGGCCCCATAGAACGCCAAAGCGAACGCTGCCCGGAATAGTACAACCTCGCTAGGTGGGGAGCATGTCTCCTCCAGTTTAGCCAACAAGGTCAACTTGTCAAATCCTATTGGGTGCCTGTTATCCTTTTTGCACCCTTCTAAGCGCCGCCAGCCGCGCAGCGCCTTCCTGACTAGAAAGGAGTCCGTTGGGTCCCTGATCCCATGGAGCTGAGCCATAAATAATATGGCGGCCTTATACCGACTTGCGGTTGCCGCCGACCGGCCCTCCTCATGAAGTGCCACTAAAAATTGGGTAAAGGACCCCTCCTGACCCCATCTATGCTCCCATGCTGGGCCCAAAAAGGCGCAGTACGAGCGGAACGCCCCTTCATAAGCTTTCCTTGTCCTGAGCGCTAAACTGGCTGCCACGAGGTTTTTTTAGTCCGGGGCGCCGGTTTGCCATAATGCTTCGGAAAATGGCGCTGCCACAAGCTCCGCTGAGGGTAAACATTCCCTGAAAGCCTGCATTTTGAAACGAGAGAGCGCATCAGCTGCATTATTCAGTACACCCGGCACATGTTTTGCCCTGCATTGTACGTTTAATCTCAAGCATTTCAACACAATTTCTTTCAACAATCGCAATATCCATTTGCAGCGTGCTGCCTGCTGATTAATGCACTCAACCACAGTCATGTTATCGGACCAAAATACCACCTAGCGGTCACTGAACTCCTCCGGCCATGCCGACAGAGCCACCCAGATGGGGAAGAGCTCTAGAAAGCCAATGTTACTCGTCAAACCGCTTGTTTACCACCATGCTGGCCATCTTTGGGCCGACCAACGGTTTCCAAGGATCACGCCAAACCCCACGCTGCCCGCCGAGTCGGTCCATAAGCCTAGGTCCGCTGACGAGGCCGGGGCTTTGCTCTAGACTACTCGGCCGTTGAAGTCCGCCAGGAATGCCAACCAAATGAGCATGTCCTGGCGAACCTCTGCCAACAGTCTCCTGTGATGGTGCCCTTCCTTGAGGCCAACCATGGCCTGGGCAATGGATCGTGAAAAAGGGCGAGCCATCGGTATCACCCTTAATGCAAAGTTAAGCTGATCCACTGTTTGCTGTAAATGGTGCAGTGTCACTTTCTCGTTCCGAAGACACTGCAACAAGGAAGCCCTGAATTTGGCGATCTTGTCCGCCGGCAAGTGAAAGCAACCCTCCACGGAGTCTAGTTCGATGCCCAGAAACTCCAGGGAGGTAGTCGGCCCCACCGTCTTACCTGGCGCCAACGGTACCCCGAAACCCCGCATGAGCACGCAGAAATCCTGCAATGCCCGTGCACAGTCCCGAGAGCCCGCTGGGCCGAGAAACAGGAAGTCATCAAGATAATGCATCACATGTTGGTGCCCTGTGGCCTTCGAGAACACCCACTCCAGAAACGAGCTAAACATTTCAAAATAGGCACACGAAATTGAACAACCCATTGGCATGCACATATCCATGTAGTATTTCCCCTGAAACGTAAAACCCAGAAAGTGCTGATCTTGGGGATGCACCGGAAGCAACCTAAATGCAGATTCAATATCCGATTTTGCTAACAATGCACCGGGGCCTAAGCGATTCAACATTACCACTGCGTCATCGAAAGATGTATACCTCACACTGCAAATGTCAGGATCGATCGCCTCATTGACGGAAGCCCCCCTTGGTGCCGACAAATTATGGATGAGCCTGTACTCCCCCGGGTCCTTTTTAGGCACTATCCCTAATGGGAAACACACAAAATCAGCCATTAGTGGGTCACTAAAAGGTCCTGCAACCCGCCCCAAGCCAACCTCCTTGGCGATCTTTGTGGCGGCAACCGTTGGGTTGTGCTGAACTGACAGTTGGTTCTTACATGAGGGGGCCCCCCGAAAATCACCCGCCGGGATCCTGAAGCCATATGAGAAGCCATCTCGCAGGATCCCAGCGGACGCATGATCAGGGTATTTCTTCAGCCATGGGGTCAAAGCCAGGATATCTACGGGCGATGGTGTGGACTTCCGCGGCACCGTATCAATCCTGCTTGGTACCCCCTTTTCCTCCGGTACCATTGGCTCTGGATCGGCAGCTAGTTACGGGGTGTGAGGTGTTACCACAACTAGAGCACGCATGCCTGAACCTATACGTTCCTTGCGGCCTGTTACACGTTCCCTTATTGAAACCCCAACACACTCCTCGCTTATTTCCGTTCCCGCCCAATCTAGGATTAGACTCCCCCCCGTAGTTTGGTCGAAAGGGCTGAGGCTGCTTCTGTGGAAAGGCCCCGGAGCCGTTTGTGCTCGACCCTGAACCACCCGCTGATCCCAGCAAGAGCTGCGCATGCCATGATACAGTATCCAAACAATCCCAAGTCAGTGTTTCATTAAACTCTTTCGCTTTTCTAAAAGCCATGTCATACCCTTTCCATTCTTCTCCTCCATACTTCTCATGGAAGCCCGTGATCCTGCTCTGGTAGCAAGCCAGGTCACTCGACAGTTCCGGTGTTCGTTCAGCGATAATCGCTACAAAAATAGAAAAGGCCCTGATCCAGTTCATCATAGACTCTTCAACCATGAATTCTGCCATTTTTGCCCGCCATACACTGGGGTGCTTTAAGTCCTTCTGAGTCTTGGAATATTCTAACTCTCGATGATCAGTCAACAATGAAAACATGTTTATGTATTTATTAGCCCACACCAGTTCCTTAGTTGCTATGGGAATATGTTGCGCCAAGCTTTCCCGCCTTGAGGGTACTGCGCCCTCCCCCATCATTGGGAGTGATCTCTTACCGGCTTCCGCCGCACCTCCAGACGTGTCCGTCGACTTATTCTGGTTTTCGACAACGACCACCTTCGCCACCTGTGGAGAAATAGAAGGCACGTTCGCTGTCCCAGCACCCCTTGTCTGCCTTAGCTGCTCTATAATCAGCCTCGCTTCTTCGGCCGGGTCTTTCACAGCCGCGGATCCCCCCGCTCCCTTCTTCAACCAGGGTAACACAGCCGCCAACTGAAGCGCTAGTTCGGGAGGCATTTGGTTGTCATCCAGCGGTGTGATAACCACAGGGATTGGCAATCCCCCATCCGGTGTGGGTACCGGGCTGGACACTGGTGCTACTGGGACCAGTGGGACCTCCATCGGGACTGGGGCCTCGCTAGGACCCGCTTTCTACTTCCTCTTTTTCCCCTTATCCCCCCCTGGGGTAATGTTTGGCAAAGCAGGCCCCACAATCCTCTTAGGTCGCCCTGAGGGCCCCGCTTGGGCCTCCACTTGTTTCCGGAGGGCTGCTAAGCCGCGACCCAGCTGGTCTACTTTACCGAATTTTCTGTCCATCGCCGACACTTGGTTCACCAATGTGCGCAGCATTCGTTCCATCTCGGAGCTCTTTCCACTCTTCTTGCCAGGCATATCTGCGTTCTGCTTTATCTCTGCCTGCTTTCCAGTAGCTACTCGGACTCCAGCTACGCCTTGATGACTGAAACAGAAAAAACAACGATTACACATTCAAAAAACTGCAGCTTGTTCCCTTGAGGGCTCACGAGCGACGAGTGGTGCAGCCTTCAGAGCGCAGGAACAAGAGGACGCTTCCCTGGATTCCCGCACCTTTTATCCAGCAGCAGGAAGGCGGGGCCACTACCCCATCCTGCCCATAGGTGCTTGGACTTCCGGGCGGGTGTTTAGGACAACCTTTTTAGGCCGCCGGGGCGTGCTCCGGCCACGCCGCTATGGGCATACCGGCCGGGATACGCCCACCGCCCGCAACGGCTTCCCGGGGGATCGGGGCACCCATCCATACGTTTGGGGTGACCGAGTGGTCTCCCCTTTCCAGTCATCGTGATTTGGAGATGGGTAGGGGATTCACATGGGGCACAGATAGGACAGCACAGAGTGCAGTGTCCTCCGCATCCTCTTGCCTACTGGACCCTGGCTTTCTCTACATCTTGTCTTCCCTCAGTACACCTCCTCTCCAGCATAGACAAAATAAGGTAACCAGGTAGGACGTAGGAAACGCAACAGTCGAGTGAACAGCCTAGGAGGATAGAGGCACGCGCTTCCTCCTGTTTACCTTAGTGTTTCGTCTTCTTAATTCTTGCAATCACAGAATGTCACCGAAAGCATTCTGGAACCAAAGCATCTCACTGTAAGGCTGGTATCTGTAGCAGAAAGGTTTGCATGAACGAAAGTGATAATATTTTTGCGATGACCGCAGGTCTAAATCCTCTCCTTGCCTCTTCTAGTTCGATAGACATGAAGGTACATAGCCTCAAAATCCGGCCTTGGACCCTTTCCTGAAAGGCCCTCCAGTTGGCCCAGCCAGTCGTATCTGTCGGATAGCGGTATTTTAACAAGTAAGTAACATAAGTCTGATTTTCTTTCCACTCACTTAAATTAACTTATCAGCTGGAAATTGTAGGGAAGTAAAATACATAAATGAAAGAGTCTGAACCCAAAAATCCAACTAATTCACACAACTGTAGAACATATTTATTTTGATGAAGAATTCGATCCCCACGTTTTTTCTTAAAATGAAAGATGAGTTATACAGTTCCTTCTTCAAGGCTCCTTATTTAGCACCAGATGTACAATGAAAGGGACAACCCTAGTCTATTTGAAAATAACAAATTGATGTATTGTGGTGGCATGTGGCTACATGGGTCAGCTTCCCATTTGAAAACGTGTCTGCAACCTCATGAAGAGTAGACACTGATAGACCCCTGTCTCCAACCCTGTATTTTTCCCGAAGGGGAAAAACTTTTTAAAAAGAAAAAGCTGCACTTGTCCCTTTAATGGACATAATCACCTTAAAAAAAATTCTAGTTTGGAAAAGTAAATGCAGTAATGAGGTTTACTGACCCTTGCTGGCCTTTATTCCTGGATTTTCAGCCACTTACACGGAATTGCAAATTGCGAACTGCCTAATTAAAGTTCATTAGGCTGATTGCTTAGTGAGCCCCTGCAAATAGACACTTTTGAAATGCAACTTATTAGTACATAGGACACATAATCATTGCATTCCCAAGACCAAATAAGTCATGTACAAATTGCATATTCCTGGTTTACGAATGGGAACAGTACATCAGAGGCCATATTATGGATGCAGGGCATTTTCCTGGATTGCATGAGGGCAGCTTTCAAAAGGTGCCGCCACAACAATCCAGGAAATGGCCACATTATGGTGAAAGTGCAGGCCCCCGGGGCAGCTGCTAAAGCACGGTGCCCCAGGGCAGCTGCGAACTTGGGGTTCCCCCAGGGCAGTGCATTCGTGTGAAAACTTTAAAGCCGCTCCGTGTTTTCACACTGCAGGCGGGGTTGCTGCCTGCGCTTTTAAAGGGGATTAGAGAACACCCTAGCAGGCAGGTGTAGTCAGTGACTGCATCTGCCTGCAAGTGAACGTCTGGGGGTCCAAGGGATACCCTTTTCCGCCCACCAGAGGGTTGTAATCAGGAAGTGCACTCCCTCCTGGTAGATTTTATTGCCTATGCGCCCACATCTTTAATAATGCGTGGGTGCAGAGGCAAAGTGATTGCCCCATTTACATGGGATCACACTCCCATGTAAATGAGGAACAGCCTCTTGAGAAAGCTTTGTATGTGCACCTGCACTTTCAGTATTACAGAAGGGCACACACAAGCGGCTGTGTCCCCTTCTGTAATACCAAAGTGCCCCGGTGGCACGCAAAGCATGCTCAGGCGCCCGTTGTACCCCTAGGGCACTTCCATATTAGGACCCCAGGAAAAAGTACATCCGGCCCAAGATTTTTCTTCACAGTTTCCCAGTAATTGTTTGAATGAGCTGTCCTGATTTTAAGACAGTCTAACATCTACTGAGACAATTCATTCAGAATAGACTCGGCTCTACCCCAAATGCTGCATGTAACCAGGCCTTGCTGAGGTACCGGACTAACCGATTAGTAGGTAACAGAGCTATGCATAATTGTTAGCACAAAGATCTGATTCGCTCAGATCCCGACCACTGATATATCTGTGGCTCGCATGATTTCTCTCTTCGGTGTGCCTACCCCAGCCACATGGTTTCTCTTGTGGGAAAGTCTACTCGAGCAGATATGCCTTGTGAACCGTGAAGCCGAATATATGTAGTTCTAGAGTGCTATGTGAGAAAAAAACAACACAACTTTGCGTGTGTTGATACCTCAGTGTTAAATAAAATTGTGAATATAATTGAAATGTGCCCAAATAAAAATGTCTTTTGGAAACACTGCGTTCCCCTCGCCGTCCGTTTGGTGCAACTGTTTATAGAACGAAAGAGACAAAGTTCAGAGGAAATTTCAAAATGCACATTTGTTTTCATTGGATTTGCTATTCGTTTCTTTCTTGCAACAAGGTTCGATCAGTCTGCCTGATAATCTGATCTGTTCTTGCTGGAAGTAACACGCCATCCGGAACAGAAACCTGGCTCGCAATCTCAACAGTACCACGAACAAGACGCCGAGTGGGGGAAGGTTTCAGCCTCTGGGGAACGTGTCAGACTCGTATATCGAGAACCAGACAAGAGAGAACAGTACAGCACATACAAATTCTCTCGTATAGATTTCAAAACAGTTTTTAGCTGTAGGGTTGCCCTGAGCGAAAATATTTCGTGGAAAGTATGGTATGTTTGCTTTTAGTTTATTGACAGCGTTACTGGTAAAATAAGGCCATTCGGGAATGAAGCAGGATGGTGAGAATTTTGCTAAAAAGCTTCATATAAATTGATTTTAAAACTGCAGGCATTTGTTCCAGACCATTTCAGAAAACAGGGTCTATTCAAAACTGCATTTTGTAGTATGTGGAGCAGTACTATCAGGGCAGGGTTTTGTGCTGGTGGCGCCCAGTAGGACAATTTTCGTTGGTGACCCCCACACGGTAAAGAAAACACTCCTTCACCACGGATTACCCCACTACCACGCTCCACCACTGCCCTCATCTCTCCATAGATCCATTATTTTGTTTAAAGCGATGCTTGTACCAGTGTAGGGTGTCAGAGCCTTTTACATCACAAACACATTAAAAAGACACAATGAATCATAAGTGTGTAAACCAGTCTATAGGAAATCTTACATAAGAAAATGAAGATTACAAGATGTAGGAATTACATATCATCCACACTAGTAGGCAGTATATATTAAGAGTTTTTGATCTGGAGAAGCACAAACTCTTGATTTAATAGGTGCCATAGTGGTTGGCTTTACTGATAAGAATGCATTTCTACTCTTTTTTGCAAAATTAGGATAATGACAGGTGGAGTGTGGTTTGACACTCAAGGAAGATGGCAGCATCCAAGTGACTCTCCTCTGGATGGTACAGGGAGGTAGAGGTGCAGCACTTTAATTACCTCATAGAGGCTAGCTATCTTGGTGCGCATTCCTCCATTTCCGCTAAAGGCCTGTTTTCATTCTGTTTGCGATGCCAAGACAAGTGCATAACATACTTTAGTGGTAGCGGCATGACTCTCCTCATTGCAGGGGTCGCCATTTTGAGAAGACAAAATGCTGAGGAAAGTGGAATGAGTCATGAAATCTCTGAACCAGAGATCAAGAGCCTAGCTATGGTACTATAGTCAATTTCACAACACTCATTGGGGTTGGAATAATGTGTTTAGTAGAAGAAAAAGAAAAACATTTCTTTTTCTTAGTGTCCCCTCATTCACCAGGGTTTCCCCACGGTGACATGCTTCATCATTGGGGCCATCCCAGTCCTCTACGGGCTGGGGCGTGCTTCGACTTGCGAACTACGTAGGAGCACTTAAATTAGACTATGTGTGGTGCGAGAACTGTGATGTGGTGGAGTGGGATATGTGTAAGTGATTAAAAATACCTGCCTAGTAAGCTATAAATTATTTATTCTTGCTCCTAGGTGGCAGAACTAAAAACGGGGTAGAATAGATAGGGTGCCTAAAGAACAATGAGTTTAGGTGTACCTATTAGTTCCTATCTGTCAACATGTTTCGAGCGTCCCCCAAGTTCTTCCTCAGGACTACACAGGGACCAGCCCAGTGTTCGCCACTCCTAATAATGCCCAAATGAGCTAATAATGAAAAAATTAGAAAATAAATTAAAGTAATGCTGCAAGGGAATAAAGCATGCATCCAGTACCTCCGTAAGAAAATAATCACGTGGTATCTGTAAGAAAGAACACAACATTGTGGTTATGGGGTAGCAAGACACTTCAGGATATGCACATATTTTTCACACACAACACACAAAACATATAATATATGCGCCTTCTTGTCCATAGTAGCCCAATGGCGTGTGTAATTTAAAAACGTTTTTCTGAAAAAAAATGTGGTTAGCACCTCGTGAAACTACATACATACTTCATACACACAGAGCTGTTTTATTTACATACATGTAGCAGGGCCTAACTTTGCCCCATGGACTCGGAGGGTTTGTATCCCATCAATCTGGTGGTTAAAAAGAAATGAGTAAAAGTTGGAATAATGCTGAGTTAGTGGAAAAGGGCTAATTATCAAGGCAGCGGTCCCCCGGGACCTCCTGGGTCAGCAAAATCACTTACTTGATTACAGGATACTAGTGGCCGATTCACCTACTCTCACGCCTCCGGACTGAATGTTAGAGAAACGGTTCCGGGAGGTTGCTTTTGTACTTCATTTCCACATTGTCATTGTAATGGAGTAGACCGTATGAGTAGCTAACTGTTCGTGTCTCTTTTGGCGGCCATGTTGGGTGTATACCGGCCTCGCTGAAGTCATAACTGGGCAGAAACTGGACCGAAAAATATAATAATTATTCTGTCACTTATTTCTCTTGAGGCACAATTCAAACGGATAATTTAGGAAAAAAGTTTTTCCCATGTGCTTTTGAAAGTTTAGATCTGGGTAGCTGGGTGCAGTGTCGGCCATTTTGGTAGTTTTTTGTGCAAAAACCAGAACATCAATATTAGTTCATAACTGGTATGCTGCCCTCGTAGAATTTCAAAATACATATTGCTTTCTACTGTGTTTGTATGATATTTACCCTGGACAAACTCATATTTGATTTCTAGCAGCCAGCGAGTTTTGAACATTGGGGTTGTATTTACAGACATGTTGTCGGGTGGTGCTTTTATTGTGTGAAATGCCCCCATGGTATATCATCATTCAGGCCATGGCTGTGAGAACGCAATTTAAAAACCCAGCGTTGCTCTTTCTCAAACAATTTCTTTTCCTTTTTACTGTGATTCTGCATGGTTTCTTGAACCACCCACCGCATGTCATTGGGAGTATGACCTTTTCCCCAAAAATGTGTTGTCATTTTTGTGTTGGAATGTTTACACCTGATGTTACTACGGTGTTCCACATTACGTGTGCTGACCTTCCTTGTGGTCATACCAATATAGTGCAAATTGCATGTACAGGTAATCATGTAAACCACACCTGTTGTGTTACAATTAGAAAAGGATCTAAGATCCCAGGTCACTCCATTATTACAGAGTACTTGTTCTGTTGCTGTGGTCAAATGACAGACACTGCAATTTGTGCATGGGTAGTGACCTAATGGTAGGGGGTGTACCACAAAATCCCTGAGATTTTTACCTTTTCGGTGACTGAACATAGGCTGCGCAAAATTGGGACCACCACTATTCAGTGTTCTCCAATTTTTTTTACAATTTTGGCTACTTGATCAGAGGCTACATAAGTTGTATATAGATTGGTCTCCTGTTCTCTTTGTCAGTTTGATCTGTGGTCTTTTGTTCCAAAAGGGCGTCTCTGTTATTATTAGTTGCCCTTTTTTTTTGTTGCTTTTGATACAATGTGTTGGGGATAATTTCTCTGTAGTAGTTTGGTACTCAGGTCTTTTGCTTGTATGTTGAAATCTTGTTTCTCTGAGCAATTGCGCCTAAGGCGCAAAAACTACCCAAAGGGCAAATTTTCCCTCAGTTGTCTAGGATGAAAACTGTCGAATCTAAGTAGACAGTTACTGGCTGTAGGCTTAAAGTTTGTTGTTGTAGTTAATTTACCATCTTTGGCTTGAATGTTAAGATCAAGAAATACAAGCCGGGGTCTGCTCTGTGCGGATGTAAATCTCAGGAAAGGGTCTTCCTCCACCCTGACAACCCCCATGTAGGGCATATCCACATGTGGAAACGTTACATAGATGATGTGCTACTCATTTGGGAAGGTGATAAGAGTGAAGTCAACCAATTCCTACTCTGGTTAAACTTACAAGACCCTTTCCTGAGATTTACATCCACACAGAGCAGATCCCAGCTTGTATTTCTTGATCTTAACATTCAAGCCAAAGATGGCAAATTAACTGCAACTACACACTTTAAGCCTACAGCCACAAACTGTCTACTTAGATTCAACAGTCCCTAAACTTCCCTTTTCTGCAGATTAGTCACCCCAATGGAAGGCCCAAGGTCAGGGTGCATTGTAAGTAAAAGGTAGGACATGCCCAGATGTGTATGGCATGTCCTAAAAGTGAATTACAGCCATTTTTGTTTTTCACTCTTACAAGGCTACCTGTTCCCCTTAGTCCAGGATGGGCAGTTTGATTATAACATCCTATAATCCTAACTGACTCGGGGAACTAGGTAGAAATTCGAGTTTAGTATGCCTGAACTCAGAATGATAAAGTGCATCTTTTAGTGAAGTTGGTTTTAACATTCTGTGTTTGAAAATACCACTTTTAGAAAGTAGGTATTTCCTTGCCTAACTATCCAAGCCTGCATCTGCTAGGTTGTGTATTGTTTGTCTGGAGTTTGAGTGACAGGGGCTGGGGGATTCAAGGAGACAGGGTAAGTCAGCACAGGGCTGAATAGAGAGATCTACATGCAGAGTGGTGGGAGGAGTTGCACCTGGGACCTGAATAGGGCTGTGCCTTTCCTAAATAATGCTGGCTCCACCTCCTGTGGTGTGTCTGATGTCCCTAGATTACAACATGAAAGAAAAGAAGGAATCGTGTAAATAGAAGGCTCCAGGACTGAAAATAATTGGTTTGGGCTTGGCAAGGGCCTCTCTGCCCTCATAGAACAAAGAGAAAATGAGTATAAAATGGGAGACCCAAACCCCAGAACTTTAGATCACTTTTCGGAAACAAGAAGAACGATTGCTGAGGAGAGGAACCAGAGAAAAAGAGGAAGAGACTATCCCTAAGCCGAGTGCTGTTTGGGGAATTGACCTGCAGTGGTTTCCTGACTGACTTGTAAAGGATCTCCAAGGGCTTGAGATAGAGCTTGCCTCCTGCTGAAGTCTCAGGGACAACAGACTTCACCAACCAGCTCCCTGCCTTCCCTTGCTGGGAATTGAAGTGCCTGCTGTTGAGCTGGGCCTTCTGAGACACTGCGTGTCGCTGCGAGCTGGAAGTGCGACTCAAAATGAAGAAGCATGTAACTATTGCAGTCATTGTTGTTGATTCACCGTAGAAGAGTGTCGCCGTCGCAGCAGATGCCGTCACATCACCGGAGCAGCGTGCCGCCGCTGTCGCAGCAGACGTCATTGCATCACCGGAGAAGCGTGTTGCAGGTCCTGTTGCGGCTCAGCAGAATCATTGAGTCACTGCACGGTTTCCTGACTGCCAAATAAAAGAGAAAGGACTTTGTGCTACTTTAAAATCAACTTGTAAAGGATCTCCACGGGCTTGAGATAGAGCTTGCCTCCTGCTGAAATCTCAGGGACAACAGACTTCACCAACCAGCTCCGTCCTTTCCCTTGCTGGGAATTGAAGCGCCTGCTGTTGAGCGGGTCTTCTGAGAGACTGCGTGTCGCTGGGAGCTGGAAGCGCGAATCAAGACAAAGAAGCATGTCACTGCCACAGCCGTTGTCACATCACCGGAGAAGAGTGTCACTGTTGCAGCAGACGCCGTCGCATCACAGGAGCAGCGTGCTGCCACTGTCGCCATCGCATCACTGTAGAAAAGTGTCGCTGTCGCAGCAGATGCCGTCGTATCACCGGAGAAGCAGGTTGCAGGACCTGTTGCGGTTCAGAAGAATCATTGGGTCGACGCACGGCTGTTGGGCTTGCACTCATCATTATCGCATCAAGAAGAAGACATCATTTTGTTTCATTGCACCGGATGTTCATCGCATCACAGTGCTGCTGGTCGCATCCCCACAGAAGCGCAGTAAGAAACCAACACATCACCTCCCCACGCGGAGAAGAACCAACGCATCCCCCAGGCAGCAGTAGGTACCCGACGCATCACAGTTCTTGCGTGCAAGGAACCGATGCATCAACTTCCCTGCAACACTTTTGTTGTATAGCGTTACGCATCCAAATGTACATTGAACTCAAAGAGTTGCATTTTACTTCTAAAGAAAACGAAGTTATTTCTACCATTTTTGAAGTTAAGTCTATATAAAAATACTTATTTTTATGCTACAACTTGTGTGATGTCCATCTGTACTGTTGTCACTGGGTTACTGTATGTGTTCCACAATGCTTTACACACTGCCTCTGAGATAAGCCTGCCTGCTCGCACCAAGCTACCAGGGGGGTGAGAAGGGGTTATTTTAGGAGTGTACCCCCTTACCCTGACTAGACACAAGGGTCCCTATTTGGTCAAAGGTACCTACGTCTGAAAACTAGATACCCCCAAATCTAACACACAACAAAAGAGGTTCACCAGCTCACCAGCTCCAGAGGGTCAGATCAATTTCCTCACCAAGTGTGGAGACACCAGGTTCTACCAGAGCGACACCATTCCAATACATTGGAAAACAGACCTACAACAGCATACAGCGAGACAAAGAATCTGTGGCAGACTCCACCAATACCAGAAGCAAGCATCCATCGAGGGATGTCAAGACTCCTGAGACCCATATCGTAGCTGGCCCAGCTAGCCCGAGATCACCACTCAAAGTTGCCTGCTCCTGACCACGAGGACTTCTTGAAGCACATTGCCCGGCTGATCTATCTACTCCGCACCTGGCACCATCGGCTCCAACAACTATGAACCAGCTGTGCTTCCATGTCCTGCACCCCTTGTCACTTCCCTCCAGTGGAACCCATCAGAATTACCTCTAAGTCCTCCTGTGCAGTGTCTTTCTAGGTGGCTCCCTCAGTAGTAGCGCACCAGCTTCGTGCACCTTCAGAATCGGAATACTCCCAAACTTCTGCTGCTGAAATTTTGGAACTGGCCCTGCTGTCAACCTTAAATGTGAAGATGGTCTTCATGAAACAATTTCCTGATTTTATATGTATTTTTCTGCTTTTTTCCATTGACTTCAAATGGTGTGTAATTGCACACAAAAGTGATATATTTTTCTGAACTCTGAAAAATCGTAACTCCTAAAGTACCTACTTTAGATGGAAGATTGTGATCTTAAGATATACATACAAAGTGATATTATTTTTATTTATTAGCCTCAGATTTATTTTTGACTGTGTTTGTTATCTATTGCCCTTGTGAGTACAACAATTGCTTAGTACAACTCTCTGATAAGCCTAACTGCTTGTCCACACTACAACAAAAATAGCATTTGTATTATCTACTTTGACCTCCGGGTACCAGTAAGGGATCCATTGGGCTCTCTGCACAGTGTACTTAATTTTAGTACAATATATAGAAAGCCAGCTCCCTACAATACTTGTTTATTTTTTTACATTACATTGACATCCTATGCAGACGACACCCAACTGGTGCTGGCGATCCATAAGGACGGCCCAGTGGTGGCAGCCAAATTCCAGGAGGCCATGCTTGATGTCAGTACTTGGATGTCCTCCAACTGTCTGAGGCTTAACTCGGACAAAACCGAGGTTATGACCTTTGGCAATCTCTCCCCTCAATGGTCCTCCATCTGGTGGCCCGACCAGCTGGGATCTCCACCGGTCCCAGTGGAAAAGGCGAGAAACTTGGGAGTTATTTTTGACAGCAAGCTGACATTCAACCTTCACGTCAACAAGGTTGTGTCATCTGCCTTCTTTACCCTAAAGAAAATTAAGAAACTGCTGCCTTACCTCCCTATCTCAGCTGGGAAGACCCTAGTTACCACCCTGGTGTTCTCCAAAATCGACTACGCAAATGCCCTATTTCTCAACTCTCAGAAACTCGTTCTGTCTAAGCTACAGTCTATACAGAACGCGGCTGCTAGAATTCTTTTAGACATTCCCCGCCGCCAGCCTACTACTCTCGCCATTCGCCAGCTTCATTGGCTCAGAGTAGAGAGCCGAATTAAATTCAAGGCCCTCTGCATTGCCTATAAGGCAGTGCATGGCGTCGGACCCAAGTTTCTGACCGAGGCATTTCAGTTATACACCGCTAAAAGGCTACTGAGATCTGCCAACACCTGCCTCCTACCAATACCCCGCACAAGAACAGCAACTTGGGGAGACAGACGCTTTCTGGTTGCTACGCCAAAACTCTGGAATCTTCTACCACTTACTATCAAAAACGCCCCCAACTTGATGAGCTTTCGTAGGCTCTTAAAGACATGGCTGTTTAACCAGTGAATCTCTGTCCCAGTTCCCCGCTAGCCCAACATGCGCCGAGACACCTTCGGGTATTTGTTTGCGCAATAAAAAATCTCATAAATTAAATTAAAATTAAAATTAAATTATCAAAATCCTCCCACCTCTCTGAATCTTTAGCAGCAATCGCCCTAGATGCTGAGGAAACGTTTGACCTAGTCTTTTGGCCTTTGATCTTTCATACCCTCAAGTGGTTGGAATTTGGCCCAACAAATATCTCTATGATTTCCCTTCTTTATATATATCCCACACTTCATCTTAGGCATGGGTCTTAGATGGAGATGTCCTCTCTATCCCTATCTCTTTAACTTGGCATTGGAGCCATTTTTATCTAAAATATGACACAATAAAGTCATAGATGGGTATACCTACAACAGTAAACAAACTATACTAGCAGTATATTCTGATGATGTGTTGTTATTCATCTCACAACCGTAATGCTTGATTCTGACTTTTTTACTTGAATGTCGTGGTGGGCCTCAGCAAGGCCTACCAGTGCTAGGGGTTCGCCCTTCTCTGCACAAGTACTCAGGCCAATAGAATAGAAGTTGGCACAGAAACTGGAATATAAAACAAAGAGTTTATTAAACTTCATGTGGTGGAACTACATTCACAAAACACCCTTCGGTAGTGTATGAAGTAGTACACTGAACAGAAGGAACATGGACCTTTTATACCCACACAGGGGCTCAGAAGAAGGCGGCACAAGTACAGAAAGGAGGTTTTAGGTACATATAAGGTCATACATAACATGCACAATCAACAAGTGGGAGGAGCTAACAGTTGCTAATTCTAGTAAACACATCCTGACAGTTACAGACTAATGACAGCTGCATGGACAGCTGCAAGCTCAACTGAGCATGTGCAGAGTAGAAGGGGATAAATATAACCTGTCTCTAGGCAGACAACAGAAAGGTAGGACAGAGCACATGGTGAGCACATGGTAGCACATGGCTGCCGAAAACAAGTTGGCTTCAGCTAGATGCTAACCCCGCTGCCAAATTACAACAGATGACCCTTTTAGTATTAGCTGAAGACATTCCTTTATTTGGGGTAATCCAAATATGCGTCCTGTCTATTAATTTGCATAATTTCAGCAATTTCTTTATTCAGCATTTGTTGGGCTTTCATTTCTGCAGCATTTCACTTAGCAGGTGTACAAGCAGTAATGCAAACAGAGCAAAGCATTGGACCTCATTGTATACATACACAGCATGTAAATAGTATCACCTGTAGTATACATAGGATAGTCAGTAGCTTCCAGCCCCAAGTGACAAAGAGTGTCCAGGACCAACTAGAAAAAGTGCAGGTACCAGTCTCTGGGTAAATTTCTGCAGTAATCTAATGCAGTTTAGATATTGCATCAAATACTGAAGGTGAGTGATCGGGAATGTAAACACAGCAGCTGCTGCCGATGATGCGACATGCACCACCTCGATCAGCTAGAACTACGTAAAGAACCATACTATTTTGGAGTGCTACAATTCCTGCAACTTGCAGCTCTTCTGTAATGTTCCCAAGTGCCATAGCTGTCTGATTGGTAACAGCCTCCACAACACAAGTCACTTGTCGTATCTTTCTGTTGTTTAATGCTGCACCCACAAAGAAAAACAAGCCCAAATTGAAATTGACATATTGTTGCAAAGTGGTTTCAGTCTGATCAACCTTATCAGTACTTGTTGTCCTTTATATCTGTTCTTTTAGATATTGTTGTACAGCTTAAAGTCTCGATGATACGATGAAGGTGCCAGAAACACAGGGGCAACAGAAAGGACACATAGCATAATCCAGACCATCCAACTGGGAGTTGGTAATATCCCTTGTTATCACACACAAAATAAGTATTATGTGATGATATGAAACTGCTGTCATTGGCACCTTCAATAGTCAGAACCACAGTACACTCACTCTTTCCTACTGGAATTTGCCCAACACTACTTATACACAAATCTGCTTTAGCCCTGGTAACAGATATCACAAATGGTCCACTGTTCTTTATACTTCTCGTATTTGTGAAAACATATGGTGCAGAAATATTGTCAGGTCGATACTCCTCCCATTCCTATTTAGTCCCTTTAGCTTGAGGGTAACTATCTTCATCTGGATAACACACTTTATTAAGGTGATAATTAATCCTTCCAACTGCTGCTTTCCTTGAAGCAATCAAAAGCGCAAACCAAGCTTGACAAGAACCATTGTGCGAGAAAGGAAGAGGAATAAAAGGTGTTCCCCCTTTCTTCTGGTGGGCAGGTATGATCCCACACACCAAACAGTCTGTAGAATTCGTGGCATTATGAGTGTGATGCAGCATCTGAATGAACGTGTTGTTCAGGTAGGATTGTCGATGCTTCTGCTCCTGGAAGGGAAGTGTAAAATAATGATGCTCAACTGGTACTGGAGTAGTGGCAATTAGCAATTGGCGAGGCAGGAGCCACTTTCTGAACAAACCAAGTTATCACTGCTATAGCCACCATAGTAACAACAAACCCTACAGCACAAACAATCTTTTTATTACTGATTTTAGCAACAGCAACAGTTGATCTCTCTGCAGACATGATTAGTTTGTCGTTGAAGACAATCGTTGGGGCAGCCGTTGATTTCTTCACCAAGGGTCAAGACGGGTGTCACTGTGTAGTACTGATATCCCCCCCTTGCCACATCAGCGCTGTTTTACCAACCCAGGATAGTTGCTCAACCAGTCTTTTTCAACAAGGCAGACTCTTTCCTCAGTCTCAGTTGGTATCGGGATACTCCAGGTATCGTGTGGTCCGGAAAGACTCCCTCAGATTCGTCAGGTGAAATAGCGTGGCCTTTCTCCGGTACCAGAATCTCTCAATGGTCAGTCAACACAGCAGGTTCCACCAAGGTGGGCAACACTCGCTTGCAGTGAGTGCTATGGACCCAGTTCTTTCTGTTCGTCACTCGAACCCCTATCCTCGTCGCTAGGAGCACCTGCTCCGGTACTCGTCATCTCGGTTCCAAGCTGTTCAACCTCTCGAAGACCTTTACCATCACATAATCTCCGGGCCGGAGTTCGTGGACCTCACCTGTAGATCTGTCAGGAAGAGCTTCTCGAACCTGTTGAGGAATAGAGATCAAACTATCAGTCAACTGTGCTAAGTAATCATTCATCAGGACACATGGTACACCATGTATGGGGCGTGGCTTAGAAATGAAAAAGGATTTGTAGAGTGCATGGCTGCCCGGGAGCGTCCCAGCGCTAGTGAGTGAACTGGTGGGAAGGAAGGGGATTTTAAGGGAATAACCAGGTTTTTAAAAGTTTACGGAAGGAGAGAAGGTTGGGTTGGGCACTGATAGCAAGCGCTAGGGAGTTCCACAGCTTGGGGGCGTTGTAGGAAAAGAGGAGACCCCCAGTGCCGGCCTTCTTAATCCTGGGGATGGAGGCAAGATGAAGGTGAGTCGACCGAAGGGTTCTATTGGCTTTGTAGGGCACAATGAGGTCTTTTAAGACAGGGGGACCTTTGCCATGGAGAATTTTGTGGGTGGTGCATAGTGTTTTAAAGGGTATTCTTTCCTGTATGGGTAACCAGTGGAGTGATCTAAGAGCAGGTTTTGCTGAGCACCGGTTATTGGTGCCTGTGAGGAGCCTGGCAGCTGTATTTTGAACAACCTGTAGTTTGGCAATTACTTTCCTCGGGGTGCCGAGGTACAGGGCATTGCCATAGTCTAGTCTGGACAGTATGAGGTCCTGAATCATGAGCTTCCTAGACTCAGGGGGAAGGAGAGGTAGGATTTTGCGGGAAGTTCAAAGGAGGCCAAAACAGGCCCCTGCGGTTTTCCCTTCTTGGGTGCTGAGCGTGAGTCCTTGGTCAAGCCAGATTCCCAGGCTTTTAATGTCAGGTTTAGGGATTGGAGACGGTCCATGCAGGGTGGCCACCTGGTCTCGGGTCGAATGTAGGACTGATTGGCCATGACCAGAATCTCAGTTTTATCACTGTTTAATTTGAGGTGGGAGCTATCCATCCAGCTAGTTATGTCTTTAAGGCAGGAGCAGAGGTCGGTGGGGGTACGATCCAGCTAGCTCAGTGATACAATGAGCTGGGTGTCGTCGGTGTAGGTCAGATGTTTAACAACATGTGGGGTGACAATTTTCTCAAGGGGAGACATGTACACGTTAAAGAGTGTCGGGCTCAGGGAAGAGCCCTGGGGGACACTGCAGTGCACAGTAGTTATGTTGGATATGGAGTTGCCCTCAAGCACTTGGAAGAATCGGTTGTAGAGGAAGGATTTCAGCCAGGACAGGGCAGACCTGGTGATTCCCAGACCCACGAGCCAGCGAACCAGGGTGAGATGGTTAACAGTATCAAAGGCTGCGCTCAGATCCAGGAGTATCAACCACTGATCCTCCTGAATCGAGGATCATTCTGACCTCTTCTACCACAGCAATCATAGGGCTTTCAGTGCCTTGGCCCGGGCGGAAGCCTGTCTAGGAGGGTTGGAGTAAGTCACCTGATTCGAGGAAGTCGGAAAGCTGGCGATTGACAAATTTTTCTGCCACTTTGCTGATTCCGGGCAGAAGAGAGATGGGCCGGTAGTTACACAGCTCCGAGGGGGTCAAGATTGTTTTTTTAGGAGTTCTTTTACTATGGCCATCTTCCAGTTCGGGGGGACGATGCCCTGTGAGAGGGAGGTGTTGATTAATTTGGCCATCGGAGAACGTATGGTAGGGGTGACTAATTTTACAATATTAAGTAGAGCTGGATCCCGCGGGGAGCCGCTTTTGATTGATTGAAGGATGGGACGAAGTGGGTCTTCTGTAATGGGGATAATGATTCTAGGCTAAGATATGATTGCTGAGAGCCTGAGACACTGAGGAGGGTGGTTCTGAAGGGTAGTTAGGTTTATGGGAAGGGAGGAGCTTAAGAATATTTTGGATTTTGTTGTCAAAGAATTCGGCTAGCTCGTTGCAGCGATGATTGGAGGGATCCAAGGGAGGGGGTAGATTTTTTTGGGAGAACTAAGTCCACGGAGTTCTCAATCCATGCCGAGAACTTGGTGTCTGCTAGTACAGGGTCGGGGTCAAGTGTAGGGAAGGAGAGCTCCAGGAGTTGTCTCCACTCTTCTGAGGCAAGTTTCGTCCGGGGGCATACGAGCATGCTTGGCGCAGGTCTAGAGCGGGGAATGGCAGGAGTCCGCCAGTTGAACGGGACTAAGAAGTGGTCTGACCAGGGCACGAGGATAGGTGCCAGAACTTTAAGATCAGAAATGTTAGAGAAAATAGTGTCTAAGAGGTGACCCAATGTATGAGTGGGTAGGCGATTTCCGAGGTGGAGCTGGTATGCAGCGAGATCGGTTGCTAAGTTGTCTTCGGGGCTGTCAAAATGGATGTTCAGGTCTCCTAGGATAGTGAAGTTGGGTAGAGTACTGGACAAGGCGAGGGAGGTTTCGAGGAGAGATTTGCAGAATTGCCCAAAGGTGCCTGGAGGACGGTAGATGAGGATCCCAGAAAGGGAGTTCAGAGGGGAGAGTGGAATGGCAAAATGGACGCTTTCGCAGTCTGAGATGGGGCTGTCGCGGAGGCGGCAGGTAAAATGGTCTTTATATATTATTGCTATTCCTCCTCCCTTTCCCTTCGGCCGGTCAAGGCGTTGGATCAGGAAGCCCGGGGGCAGAGCCTGGACGATGTATGGGTCAGAGTCTGGAGAGAAGCCACGTTTCTGTCAGAAACAGAACCTCGAGGTGGTGATTTTGGAGGAGCATGGATATTTCAAGAGCATGTTTGGGCAGGGACCTGCAGTTCAGCAGGGCCATGTTGGTTGCAAGGTGAGTGGGGTTGAGGGGCTTATGAGTTGAGAGCGTGTACGAGCAGTGGAGGCAGTGGCTGCGAGATTCCCCAATGGAGATGGAATGAGAGCAGGGAGGCAGAGGAGCCTGTCTCAATTGAAGCAGTGTCCCTAGAGTAAAATGGGGAGATCAAAGGTTTGGGGGCCGCATTTCTGGGCCCTGGGCCTGATCCGCGTGGACGGGCGCAGACAGGCTTAACTTTGGTGCATCTTTGGTGCCCCAGCTGCGCGCCCGCTGCGCGGTCGGTTCATGGCAATTAAATACTGCTCCTCCTGCCGCCTAGCCGAAGCGTCGGGCGTGCCAGGGGGAGTGTCAGGCCGTGTGTGTCCGCCCTCCACTCAAGCAGTGTCAGCTGTGGTGGACTGGTATCGGAGCACATGAGCCTGGAGCAAGTGCCTAGTGAAAGGACCAAGTAAGTTTTAAACAGTGCGAAATAGGCAGCGTTGTTTTAAAATCAACAACAGTGCAGGACAAGGTTATTTTTAAAAATCAAATATTCGCACTAGCAGCACTCACAACTCGGCTGCGCACTCTCTGCTTGCCGATTAAACTCCCCAAATGTTCATCGGTCTTTCAAATACCACTTCATATGGTGTAAGCCCAGATCGTGAATGTGGCACTGATCAATGGACAATAATGCCAAGAGTAGTGCATCAGGTCATTTCAAGGACGTGGAAGCCAGTATTTTTGCTAATTTCAATTTCAACATAGCGTTATACATTGGTAATGTAAGCCTTTGGCTTAAATGTCCAGTAGTTAGAATGTGTCATGAAGTCACTGAAGCTCTGCATTCTGATTGTTAGTAGTTGCTCCAGTGCGCCTTCATGAAGTGATCTATCTCCTTGAATAAATCTACAAGAACCACCTTTGACTGACTGAATTCATCTTTATCAGATTGGCGATGATCTGGGATCATTTGGATGCCCTTCACACAAACTGAATGCTGAATTATTAATGAAAGGAGCCAGAGAGCAAGCCGGTAACTATTCTACTTTAAAGGCATTGCTGTTCACCAGCAATGCCTTTTACTACAAGAACCACCTTTGACTGCCTGAATTCATCTTTATCAGATATACCTCTCCACTAATCCTGCTGATTGTGGGTGGAAGACTGCATGGAACTTCTGTTTGATCCCTAATCCTTTCAGGACATGCTCAACAACTTGCCCAATAAAATGATGTCCATTGTCACTCCATAAAAGTTTACAAACACTGTATCTAGAGAAGAATTCCCTTAAAAGCACCTTTGCTGTAGTAAGAGCTGTATTATCCTTTGTAGGGTATGCCTCTTTCCATTTACTGAAGGCACATACCACCACTCAAATCAAAATCAAATCAGAAATTTGTAAAGCGCGCTACTCACCCGTTAGGGTCTCAAGGCGCTGGGAGGGGGGATGGGGGGGGTTGTTACCGCTCGAACAGCCAGGTCTTCAGTTGTCTCCTGAAGGAGAGGTTGTCCTAGGTCCAAATTAGGGGAGTGGGGAGGGAGTTCCATGTCTTGGCCGCCAGGTAGGAGAAGGATCTTCCTCCAGCGGTGGCTTTGCGAATTTCGTGGGACGGTGGCGAGGGCGAGGCTAGCGGATCAGAGCTGGCGGGTGGGTTTGTAGAATGTGAGGCGGCTGTTGAGGTATTTGGGGCCTGTGTCATGGAGAGCTTTGTGTGCATGGGTGAGGAGTCTGAACGTGATCCTCTTGCTGACGGGGAGCCAGTGCAGGTCTTTCAGATGGGCCGAGATGTGGCTGTGATGAGGGATGTCCAGGATGAGTCGTGCAGCAGCGTTCTGTATGCCCTGGAGTCTTTTCTGGAGTTTGGCTGTGGTTCCAGCTTAGAGGGTGTTCTCGTAGTCCAGTCGGCTGGTGACGAGGGCCTGGGTGACCGTCTTCCTGGTTTCGGTGGGGATCCATCGGAAGATCTTTCGGAGCACGCGCAGGGTGTGGAAACAGGATGATGAGCCGGCGTTGACTTGCTTGGTCATCGTGAGGGATGAGTCCAGGATGAAGCCCAGGTTGCGTGCGTGGTCCATGGGCTTGGGGGCGGTGCCCAGTGCAGAGGGCCACCAGGAGTCGTCCCAGGCAGAGGGGGAAGGCCCCAGGATGAGGACTTCCGTCTTGTCTGAGTTCAGTCTCAGACGGCTGAGTTTCATCCATTCCGCAATGTCTCTCATTCCTTCCTGGAGGCTGGCTCTTGCGGTGGCGGGGTCGTTGGTGAGGGAGAGGATCACCTGGGTGTCATCATCGTAGGAGATAATTTTAAGGTTGTGTTGGCGTGCGATGGCTGCGAGAGGGCTCATGTAGACGTTGAAGAGGGTGGGGATGAGTGAGGATCCTTGAGTGACGCCGCAGATGACCACGAGAACATACTTCAAGTTATGGCAATGCTCAAGTTGGATGTAATCCATTTGCAAAACTTCAAAAAGTGCAGTTGGTGTAGCAAACCCTCCTGTAGGAGTTTGTGTTCCTTTTCCAGGATTGTACTGCCAACAGATCAAACAGGATTGTACTATCCTTTTAGCTGTACCAGCAATTTCTGGATGCTCCCAAACTTGCGTAAGCAATTTTGTTACCTCTAGAGGTCCAACATGTACCGACCCATGTGCCATTTTAATCAGAGGCTGTAAATAAGCAGCAGGCAATTTCCAATTATTCATCTCTTTACTGCGCCAACAGCCCTCATCATCCAACATTCCATCTTTAGACCATTGCTCAAGCTCTTCCACAGAGGCAGAACTCTGTATATCTAGTACTTCTTGTCTAGCATCATGCCATCGCTCAGCTTGTGACTTCACTACGTTAATGGATGTAGTACTTAGTTGCATCGCAGTCTCACGAGCTACGCGATCTGCAAGGGCGTTGCCTTGTCCTGTCTCATCAGTCACTTTCTTATGCGAGCTACACTCAACAATAGCTATTTTCTTTGGATATGTCAGTGCAGTCAAAAGATTATACACTCATTCTCCGTGCATTATCTGCATCCCATGGGATGTAAGAAAGCCTCTTTCCTTCCAAAGTAGGCCACAATCATGGGCCACTCCAAAAGCATAGAGGCTATCTGTATAGATGTTCACACACAAACCAGTGCTAAGTTCACACGCTCATGTCAAAGCTATTAGCTCAGCTGCTTGAGCTGACTTCTGTCGTATACAATCTGTCTCCAGTACTGTCTCAAGTGTTGTAATTGCATATGCAGCTGAAGTTGTGCCATCTGGTAACTTCAAACAGGACCCATCAACCCACAATTCCCGATCTACATCATTGTTGTGTGTTTGGTGTGTTTGGAGAAAGCAAAAATGGACATGGAGCAGTAAACTTATCAACATGGAATGCAAGTGGTTGTGACAGTGGGCTAAGGGAAGGTGTTCCATCAAAACCTTTCAATGTAATGGTTAAACCAGACAGGGGATCCCTCGGAACCAAGTGTTTAGATAAGGCTCTATGAGTAGCTCCTCTATCAACCAGAAATTGATCATTAGAACCCAAAACATGTGCTGTAATGTAGGGACCCTTCTGATCTCCTGGAACGTCAACTGATTCCTTACCCCATCCTAGTCAATCCTATGCATAAGCAGAAACTGTCGAATCAGATGGCACATAATCGGACAGATACTGATTTCGTCTGTAAAAAGTGTTAAACCCATCCTGTCCACGCATATTAGAACCAAACCTAGCCCGATCTTCCGTGCTCCCTCTAGGCCCTGAATATCCTGAGCAATTTCTCGTTTGTCCCCATCCACGTGGATACTGCTGAGCACGTAGTACCGGACAATCGGAAGCCGAATGTCCAAATTTCCTGCAGTACGCACACTGGTCAACAAACAAATTCGAACAAGTATAAGAAGGAAAAGACTAACCATATGACCCACGTCCACCCCTATCATTATCTCCAGAAGGCGGGCCATAAGCCTGAGCCAACATAACCGTTGTTTTTAACTCTTAGTCTTTTTATCCTCATTGCCCTTCGCATTTAACTCCTGTTGTTCATAATACTGAGCCATAGTCAAAAGAGAAACCGGAGAAGAGGTAGTCCATGAACTCTCACTGGCCTTTAGGCGACTAGCTATTCCTGGCAACAGGTTGGCGCCATATTTATCGACGAACAGACGCCTGCCTGTGTCATGCATCAATGACTGGCCACTAAATTCGTGGAGTGCCCCCTCAAAGCGTGTAAAGAAGTCAGAAACCGGTTTGTCTGCTTTTTGCTTTCAAGATGCTAAAACAGTCTAGTCTATCCTTTTAGGAGGAATAATCATCTTTAACTTTACTAATATAGATGCGGGAAGATCTAAAATTAACTGACATGGTTTCTGAGCGGGTTCCCTTTCTACATCCAATCGTTTAAAATCTTTCCATTCCGCCCCAAAATTCGCACAATCATCAACTTTACGGACAGTTCTTCACATATCAGGGGGTGATATCAATCCAAAAAACATGTCAATATCAGGCAGAGTCATAGTACAAGAGCTAATAGCACCCTCAACTTCCTCATAAAAAGCTGCTGGATTCTTCCGCGGATCAGGTGATGCAGTTTTAAGAGCCCTGACATCCGCTCTATTCCAAGGAGTGTAAACCCAATTATAGACAAAATAACCCTTTGCATCAGTAGAATCCTTATCATCACTAGTTCCCCTGCCTCTAGGAGGAACATACCAAGGTGCAGCTTCCCTTATAAGTTTCGCATCAACTATCATAGTCTTATCTGTTCAGAAGATAGAAGCTTGTGCCACGCCGGTCTGAGATGTTTGTGCAGATGCTTCTGCTGCCTTTTTCTCCTCTAGCAAACGGATTGCACCAGCACGCAGTTTAACCAAAAGACTGATCATATCAGCCACCTGAGAGAAGACAAAAAGACCATCACGCATTTGCTTACAGTCATTTGCTACATCATTGTGCTCCAATTCCTCAGAATGTCTCCTAAACCGCTCAATGACCTCTGCAGCAAATGTCTATGTAAAATATATCTGTTCCCTTTCCTGACAATCTTTCATGTCATCTAAAAGTTCAGAAGCAGGGACAACACTACGAACTGCTTTACAAGCAGCAGATCTAAGCTCAGACGCACGCTCAGCGGACAACATGAAACGAGTTTCCTGTGCTTTCTCCTGCTCTGTATAAGAGTCTTCATCTGACTCATGAGGAGCAGAAGGAAGAGTATACGGAGGCGCAGAACGATCTAACAACAAAAAATCATCTTGTTGTTTATTAAGGATAGGATAGGGAGGTCGACAAACAGCATATCGGCCATTTACCTGTAAATGACGCTCCCTATCTTCTCTTTAATTTTTTTAAATTTCTTTATTTTTAATTTCTAATGCTTTCGCACAAATCTTCTTACGCTGTTCCTTTTCAATCAAGGCTTGCTCATGCTTCATTCGTTCACGCACTTCTTTCTCCCACATTCGTACACACTCAAACATGTCTTGCCTAGCCTTTTGCTTAAACATACGTTGTTCTACATACTGAATCTTTCACAAATCAAATGACTCATGCATAGGCCAACAAAACTGAGGATCCTTACGAGTATATTTATTCCATAACGTGCTGTACATTATAGAAGAAATACCATACTTAATATACATGTCCCTATTAGGCGTCCCCTCCGGCGATTGTGCTTCATCAAGTCTCAAACATTCTGCGAAGTGTGCTAGAAACCGGCATGCCAAAAATAGTACAGAATATGCAGTATTATAGCCAAAGTAGCACTTTTTATTTTTTTATTTTTTTTATTTTTATAGCGCACAGCTGCCCCAGCAAAGGGGCGTCCTGGCGCTTAGACAGGTACTATAACATAACACACAGAAAGAGAAAAGAAGGGGGGAGCAGCTACTCAGAAACAGGGAACAAAAAAGTTTTAATAGCGCGCCTGAAGGCGGACAGATCGTTCAGAGCTCGGATGTGCACCGGGAGCGAGTTCCACAGCCCCGCAGCAAGCACCCGGTAGGAGCGGCCACCCATTCTACTGAGTTTGAAACGGGGGCAGACTGCCAGATGAAGAGCCTCTGATCTTAAAGATCTCGCAGGGATGTAGGGGATAAGCAAGTTGGCAAGAGCCGGCGGCGAAGAGAGTTTCATGATTTTAAAGGCCAGACAGAGCGCTTTAAACTTAATCCTCTGTCTGACCGGTAACCAATGGAGGGCAGAGATGGTGCCCGAAACAGAACAATGTCTGGGAAGACCAACAATGGCCCGCGCCGCGGCGTTTTGTACCCTTTGAAGCCTGGATGCCTCAGCCTGGTTTACCCCTAACATCAGCGCACTTCCGTAGTCCAACCGGGATAAAACCGAGGCTTGGACCACGAGCTGCCGGGTGGGAGGGTCGAAGTATTTCAGGACCGGCCTTATGCCTCGCAAGATACCGTAACAGGTGGCTGCAACCTTCTTCGTGTGACCTGTGAAGGTGAGCACGGAATCGAGCCAGATCCCTAAGTTTTTCACTTCGGAAGCTGGGATGGGAGTAATGCCCAGCTCTGGAGGCCACCACTGGTCTCCCCATAGCTCAACATGTTTCCCCAAGACAAACACTTCAGTTTTAGTGGCATTCAACTGTAAGCAATTGGTGCGAAGCCAACTCGCTACTGCCACAAGTCCAGCTCGGAATCTGGGGGCCTCCACTTCAGGGTCTCCACTCAGTGTCACCGCCAGCTGCGTATCGTCAGCATATGAGGTCATCGTCAAACCCCACTGTTTGACAACTGCAGCTAGCGGTTTCACATAGAGGTTGAACAAGGTGGGGCTCAACGAGGAGCCCTGTGGGACCCCCAGATCCAAGGGATGAATAGTGGATTGGCAGGGTGGTATTGCCACTTTAAAGGCTTGATCTGAAAGTAAAGATCGAAACCACTGAAGAGCGGTTCCTGCTACTCCAGCTTCCTCGAGGCGCTGAATCAGTATACGGTGGGACACGGTATCGAAAGCAGCGCTCAGATCTAATAGCAGGAGCGCTGCCGTACGTCCGGAGTCAAGCACCAGGCGTAGATGCTCGATAATATGGAGCAAAGCGGTCTCGGTACTGTGTCCTGGCCGGAAGCCATTTTGGCTGGAGTCCAATATCTGATTACGGGCAAGGTGATCAGACAAGATCGAGTTAACATGGGCCTCGGTAACTTTAGCAGTCCAAGGCAGAAGAGATATGGGGCGGTAGTTCTCAGGCAAGAGGGGGTCAGAATTTGCCTTCTTCAAGATTGGGGTAACTACCGCCTGCTTCCATGAGGAAGGGACCGTCCCAGTTGACAACGACAGGTTGATTAAAGTGAGTATTGGAACTCGACACAGCGGGGAAAGCGTACTGATAAGAGCAGGCTTCAGCGGGTCCAGAGTAGGGGTGGGCGGCCAGCTACGCTCCGTGCACGGAGTGTGCGTAGTGCCGCCCACTCCGCATTTTGCGGAGCTGGCGGAGCCAGGCGGCACTACGCACGCTCCGCAGACGGAGCGTAGCTGGCCGCCACCCGCCTCCCTCCCGCCCTCCCTCCCGCCCTCCCTAAATACTTTAAAATAAAGGAATGCAATAATTTAAAAAGCACTTACCTTGCCGCCACTGCCCGCCGCGTCCCTGGGGCTCGTTATCTTCTGTCTTCCGTCTTCTTCAGTAATGCGCATGCGCGGGCGGCCGCGCATGCGCATTTTCACGAGAAAATGCGCATGCGCGGCCGCCCGCGCATGCGCATTACTAAAGAAGACGGAAGATAGCGAGCCCCGGGGACGCGGCGGGCAGCGGCGGCAAGGTAAGTGCTTTTTAAATTATTTCATTCCTTTATTTTAAAGTATTTAGGGAGGGCGGGAGGGAGGCGGGTGGCGGGGCTGGCGGCCAGTGGTTTTGCGGAGTGGGGCTACGCGGAGTGCGGAGGTGGCCGTAGTTTCTCGCCCACTTCGCGTAGCTCCGCGAAGCCCCACTCCGCCAACTCCGCCCAGGGCTAGTCCAGAGGAGAGCCTGATTTAACGCTGAGGCTAAGTTTGTCAAAAGCCTCAGTAGACAGATCAGGTAAGAAGGTCAAAATCTCATAAGCCAAGGAATTAGGGTCAACTAACTCTGGATCCGGCCGACACGGGTCAAATCCTGGGTATATATTCTGCACTTTCTCCAGAAAGAAGGCTGCCAAGTTCTCGCAATGGGAGTCAGTGCAGATCTCTGCCGAAGTAGCTCTTTTATTCATAAGGTCTTTCAAGACCTTGAATATTAATTTGGAGGGGTTGGTGCTGGCTTGAAATTCCTGAGCATAGAATGCGGCCCGAGTTCTGCAAATTGCCCTGTGATAGAACTTGAGTTTGGCAAAGTACAAGGTTTTCAAGACGGGATCATAAGATCTTCTCCAGTCCCTCTCCGCTTTCCGGCAGGTTTTTTTAAGCTCGGCAAGGGAGTCATTATACCATGGGCTGGGTACCTTCGAATGACCTTTTGACCAGCGCATGGGTATAAGGGAATCAAGAGCGTCTGAAATCCATGTGCAAAACAGTTGGTAACCATGATCCACATTCAGAAAGGCGCTCAGGGGTTTCTGCTCCAGTAGTCTATAAAACTCCTCAAGTTTAAGCTTATGCCAATGTCTTTTAAGAATAAGCCTATCCACAGGTTTAAATGGCTTATCGTGGATAGGACAGAAGACTTCCACCAGCAGATGATAAGTCCATCCCATCGACACCGGGTCAGACACCTTCACCCTCTCAAGAGTGGAAAAAAAGGGATCGAGAATATGACCTCCAGTATGAGTGGTAAGTGTAACTAGCTGGACAAGTTGAAGTGCTTCGAGATCCGCGAGCAAGGTGTTAATGGCTGTGGACGACCTGTTGTCAAAATGAATATTAAGCTCACCCATGATGTTAAAATTCGCACAGCCGGGCGCTAAAGAGCTTACCATATCGGCAAGAGCGGACTTGAAGACTATGTCATTGCCAGGTGGGCGGTAGATGAGAATACCGCTGAACATAAAATGATGGCTGAAAGCCACTTTGAAGAGGGCGCTTTCACAAGCAGGCAGCCCAAGAGCTTTCCATTCAGCAGGGAAGCAGGATTTAACTGCCATGGCAATGCCACCTCCTCTTGTGGTCCGATTCAAAGTAAAGATCGTGTAACCCGATGGGAAAGTAAGATTCAGGATAGCGACATCCGAATCCTGAAGCCAGGTTTCGGTAAGGAGAAAAAGATCAGGGTCATCTTTTTCAATGAGGTCATGTATGAACTGGTGATGTTTCACCAGTGACCTCACATTCAAACTCCAGATCTGAAGGCCCCGGTCTGCGATGATATTGCGCTTGATCGGGGTGATATCTTCCAGAGAGCGGATCTTAGTCGGGCTATCTAGCGACCAACCCTTATAGGCGCAGACATATGGGCCAGATAGGGGGTCCACAGGGTCACATAAGCAGACCGCAACCCTATTCCCAATAGATAGCAAATCTGCCCGAGAGTAATTGAGCATTGGTAAAGCGTGCATCATAAGAATAGCAACTAGTGAACAGAGCCCTACCACGTCTCGCGCTTCCTTGTCGCTGACAGGCGCAGACGGGCAGGACTCTGGCACGACTCAGGCTAAGCGAGGGCGCCCCACCTGCGCGTCCCGCTGCGCGGGAGAGGAAAGCTTTAAATAGGCGATCCAAGCCCAGCGCGAGCGCGAGGACGCTCCAAGATGGCGCCCGTTGATGGAATTAGGAGCCCAAAGCAAGATGGCGCCTACACAGGACCACCCCCGGGACCCGGACCCGCCAAAGCGGCGGTGATATAACCTTTTAAATGCGGTGAGAGGGAGGGGAGCGAAGCCCAGCCTAATCCCGCTAAAAACAGGGAAAAAGTGAAAAATTAAGAATTAAATAAAATACAAAACCAGGGCCAGTAAAATGCAAAAGCGCCAGCAGCAGCGCATGCGCAGCAGTGCCAGTACCTGTCAAGGCTGCATGAAAGGTGAATCCGCCTTAAATAGGCGATCCAAGCCCAGCGCGAGGACGCTCCAAGATGGCACCCGTTGATGGAACGTACTCTTGTACGCTGTGCAGTTCAAATCAATTCAAAACATAGAACATTCTTCTCATTACCTGCCTATATCAATTGCAATTCATATATCAACTACTCACAAATCCCAAATTGGTCAATACAAATTCCAAAACCAACAGTAAGTCGCATAAACGTTCTTGCCAATCACTGGTATCAAACCAACAGCAAGTGTCGCATAAGGACCCTTACCAATCCCTTGGTGTCCAGATTCCAACTGCCAAATTCTTGAATCTACCAAATGGTCACTGCACGGCGAATCAACAGAAGAGATCGAGGACCGGCACCACCCGGATGATCTGATCAGAAAGAGAGGAAAAACGCTGTGGTTGCCAAGACGCGGGTCTCCTCGAGCAGCGATCTTCTGCAGCGAGATTCCAGTCCTTCGTTTTGACCACTCCTTCGGGCATCCGAGTCGACGATGAGCCTCACTGTTTGGGCGCCAATTTGTCGTGGTGGGCCTCAGCAAGGCCTACCAGTGCTAGTGGTTCGCCCTTCTCTGCACAAGTCCTCAGACCACTAGATTGTAAATTGGCACAGAAACTGGATTATAAATCAAAGAGTTTATTAAACCTCATAAGGTGGAACTACATTCACACAACACCCTTCGGTAGTGTATGAAGTAGCACACTAAACAGAAGGAACATGGACCTTTTATACCCACACAGGGACTCAAAGGCGGTACAAGTACAGAAAGAAAGTTTTAGGTACATATAAGGTCATACAGAAAATGCACAATCAACAAGTGGGAGGAGCTAGCAGTTGCTAATTCTAGTAAACACATACTGACAGTTACAGACTAATGACAGCTGCATGGACAGCTGCAAGCTCAACTGAGCATGTGCAGAGTAGAAGAGGCTAAATATAACCTGTCTCTAGGCAGAGTACAAGAGCAGACAACACAAAGGTAGGACAGAGCACATGGTGAGCACATGTTAGTACATGGCAGACAAGATGTCTGCTGAAAACAAGATGGCTTCAGCTAGATGCTAACCCCTCTGCCAAATTACAACATGAGGTTTCATCATATGGATTAGTATCTGCTTACAAATTGAATATTGATAAATGGGAAATATTACCTCTGAATACATTTACTTTTAAACATGACTACTTACCATCTAACTTTGTGTGGAATCCTCAACATAATAAATGTCTTGGCTTGTGGTTTATTCAATCAATCAAAACTTCTATATCATTGAACATAGAAAAATATGTTCATAAGTTAACAGCACTAACTAGTATATGGTGGGGAGGCCTCCACACTTTTAAGATGATTCTGGTATCCATTATCCTATATACTCTAAGATTTTAAGAAAATTAACTCTGTGCTCTCTTCTTTCCTTTGGAACATGAAGAAAACCTTGTATGTCTGTGCTAAAGTTAACAATTCCTAAGTCTGAGGGTGGTGTTAACTCCCGAATCTTCTCATAATACCATACGGTCTTTTTACTATGACAATCTACTTATTGGATGTCTGACTCCTCAACTAATTGTCCACTATGGCTGGATGGTAAAAGAGATTTTCTTTTCAGGAATATTTGTCATTCACTCACAAATCACAAGACTTTCCACTCCTATTCTAATGCATTCATGTAAGTTATTAGAACCTATATTATCCTGTTCCCCTACGGATCTTACTACTATTCTCTGCTAACTATCTGGCATAATAAATTCAACCAAATTAATAACAAACCTATTTATTGGTGATCCTAGAGTAAAGACCTAGAGGCCGATTAGGATTGCTGTGAATCTGCATCCTCCGGGCCAGCGGAAGCCACCGCCGGGCTGGAGGATGTGGATTCACAGCCTTGGTGAGGGAAATTACCAACCGCCACAATACGATGGTGTTGGGATCAGGGGCAGATGGCAAGTCCATTCGCCGCTGATCCGCGGTGGGTTGGACGCAAATATGGTGGCGGTGTCTGCAAGACACTGCCAGCCATATTACTATGCAGGCGGAAACATGCTTTTCCAGGGTAGCTTTTTAGTCGTGGAAAAGCATGTGGTCTTTTGTTTTTGGGGGCCCCAGGGTGTTGGGGGTTGGGGGGTGCGCATGAGGGGTACCTGCCGCTTTGTGCATGCAAATGCACAGCATGCATATTTGACTTTGCGGCGGGTGCTGCTTAAAGCAGCACCCGCCCCAATGTTATATATACAGGATGTGACCGCTAGGTTGGCGGTCACATCCTAATTCCAACGGAGGGACGGTCCCTCCACCTCGGGGTGGCGGACAGACGAAGGTCCGTCCGCCATCCTAATAGGCCTCTTAATTTGGGTCCATCAACTGTTCCATCCCAATACTCATAATTTACTCAAGCTCAGAATCTTTTTTTCCTCCCATTGTCTTTTCAGCATAAGTTTCGTATTCTACAAAAACGCCGTGTCCATTGCTTACACCCATTTTCAGTCCTGTCCTCATACTTTCTTATCCGCACATTTCTACCCATGACTCCCAAAGCTTCTGCAATCTGTTCTCATCTGCAAGCTCTCACTACTGATAGAGAATAAACTGACACAGAGATATCTTGGCAACATGATTTAGGCATCACATCGCTCGTCCCTTTCTGGATAGAATTTGGGTGAAAATCAGAAAATCCTCTAGAGTAGCAAGTGCCACATAAATGTTGTTCTTCATACACAGCAGACACTTTTTTTCTCCTCTGTTTCTGCACAACCCATACCCAGAAATGTATCACACACGTTCGCTATGCTCTTCAGAATGTATTGACTTAAAACATATACTTTTCACATGCTGCATTGTTCATGATTTTTGGACATAGAATTGGACACAGCTTTGGGCTCAGATTAGCATGATTTTTTATTCTACAGTACCTTTCTCGATGATCAATATCAGCACATAACAAACAATCTCACCAAATCTCACCAAAATATCATTCCATGCATATTGGTATGCAATTTGTCATAATCATAAGCTCGATACTGCCTACTTGCACCATATACTGATTGTTTTAAGCCGCTTAAACCTGCGCTCCCTTTACAAAATGTTTAGACAAACATGCAAAGTGGACTCTCACAGGCACTCCTTATCAACAAGAAGTTCTTCAACCTCTCTGTCTTTCATTTTAGTAACAATAACAATACCCTTATTTGCTTAATTTTTTTTGTTGCAAGTTATCAACATTTTCAACATAAACACCAGACTGTTGATATTCAAAACCTTGTATCCTTCTTTTCCTTCCTTCCTGAATATTGTACTATGTTTAATAGTTTTAATGATATGCTTTTTTGAACCGTAATGCATTATTTACTTGTGCTGTAGCTCATATCTCATGAATTTACTTTTTAACCTGAAAAAGGTTCATAAAAGAATCTGGAAAATCCACTAAGCTATCCACAGAAAATACAGTTCTGTGATCTGCATAGTGAATGTTCTTTACAGCAGGCACGTTAACCCTCTGCACTACTTTATCATGAGTGTAAACTGCCACTAGACAAAACTCCAAACTTTCTCCTGTAGGAACATTACTCACCAGAGTTATTGTGACATTTTAATTGTTGCCTAAAAATTGCTGGTTGTTGTCGATCATTAAGACACCGGAGCAGGGTACCAGATAGGCATCAGCCAAATGATGTGAGAGAAAGTCCTGAAATAGAACTGAAGTGGTTAGTAGTATTTTTACCGCTGTCTAAATATCCCTTATGATTGCTTGGCATTGAGAAGTAACATTATCACGCTCACCGTGCAGCCATGAGCATTTAATGACATTTCATTTTATATGACTATTATGGTTGATTTGAGCTATAAAGGGGGAATATTTTTTCTTTGTTAATGAAATGGATATTAGCATAAATAGAGTGATTGTAATGGAGACCTTCAAAAGATTGAGAAAGGATGGTGGTTCTGAAATACTTCTCTTTGATCAGTAGAGTGGAATGGATAAAGATTGGAACGCTCTCTTTCCTGAGTGCATGGTCTCTTTTTAAGAAAGGAGTAGTGACTATACATAAGGTGGCAGCTATCAACTTTGCACCCCCTTCTATTTGGCAGCAAGCCAGCATACCACAACTGTGGAGTGAGGTGTAGTGGCCGGTGTGTCCCTAGAGTTGGTATGAACTGAGATTGAGCAAGAGATGAGGAGGGAACACAGGTCCAAGGCTGAGAGTGGATTGACTTTCATGGCGATGACCTTGGAACTCGGGATTGGAGCTCATCCCTGTTGTGGATCATTATGACATCGGAGCAGGGTACCACATAGGCATCGGCCACACAGTGTGGGAGAGAATCATTAAATAGAGCTGAAGTGCTGAGAAGTACTACGCTATCCATTATGATATGTTGGCGATGACAAGTAACATTATAATGCTTACCATGCAATCATCAGCCTTTAATAACATTTCATTTAATATGACGAATATGGTTGATTTTAACTATAACCGAGGAGTATTTCATCCATATAATGGAATGGAGATTTACATAGATAGCACGATTGTAATGGAGACCTACAAAGATTGAAAAAAGCAAAAATATGTCTCTTTGACATTGAGAGCAAAATGGAATAAAGAGTGGAACTCTCTCCTTCCTGAGGGCAAGGT
Organism: Lissotriton vulgaris; assembly: GCF_964263255.1. NCBI lineage: Eukaryota > Metazoa > Chordata > Amphibia > Caudata > Salamandridae > Lissotriton > Lissotriton vulgaris. The sequence continues at coordinate 657,130,695 of NC_141695.1, forward strand.
CTACTTTTATAAAAGAAGTAGAGGCTATACATAAGCACCAGGAGGCAAACGTGTTTCAGCATTGTGCCTTCTTCTGTGTGGTAAAGTCATTATCAAAAATGCACAGTGATCAATATATTTAAAACATACAACAGACATTTTCATTGATGGATGTCTAGCCAATGGTAGTGCTGCAATGCTCTTACTCCCGGCCGACATGTGTGAGTAATATAGTTTTTGGAATGCATGATGACAATTTTCAATATCCTCTATACATCTTTCATAAATTCCGAGAGGCCACTCCAGGGAGCTGCATGTTCATCAGCTCCCTAAATCTGAAAGCAATGCCCAGGCTCTCAACATTTCAAAAGTGGGTTTACTTTGGGTGGGATCAGGGTACCCACACTACAGGCCGGGCCTCAGAGGATGGAGTACATGCATTCCCCTCCCATTTTTTAAGAAATTGTTTTGCAAGGGGTGGCCTCTCAGGATTGTGTCTCTGGGACCCAAATGGTCCAGGGTAAAGCGAAAAAGAAAAAGAAAGCCGGCATCTCACCAGAGACCCCAACCCCTTTCTCCATCACCCTGCAAATACGCCTCCTGGTGCACTGCTGGTTGGGGGATGAAGTCAGCTGAGGGTCCCTAGTGGCCAACAAGACCTCCTGTTACCTCCAGTAAGCCCCACACACTGGGATTGCTGAGAGGTGGTAGGAGGCCACGTCCCCTTTCTCCACCACTCTGCAAACGTGCCTCTCGGTGCACTGCTGGTGGAGGCATGTTTTAAAAACATGACCCAAAGATCTGGCCCACTTGGGGCCTCATGAAAAAGACGTGTCACAACCCAAGCATCTTTTTTAAAAAAATGTTTTGCCACCAATCTAACCAGGACAGCAAAATTAAATAAAATATGTTTTATTAACCCCTGGCGGAGTCCCTCTATGACCCCCTCACCATATCTCATGGGGTCAGGGTATTCCTACCCTGCCGGCTTTTGTTTTATGTTTTTATACATTTTTTGTAGGACTTGGCTTCAAGTCGTATCCCAAGATGACTGGAAAATCTTCCTGGTTGAAGTGTTGGCAGCCAATCAAATCTCAGTAGGATCCGCAAGTTCACAGATATCTATATTATTAAACCTAAATATCTCTGAAACTACTGAAAAGATTTACCTCATACCACAAAAATCACAGTTTCTGGCCCAACATCTAGCTTTCTGCCAAATTTGGTGAAATTCTGTTCAGTGGTTCTGGCTGTAGTCATCTTCAAAAAATGAAAAAGCCCCATGGCATTAAAAGATTGGGAGAAAGCGTGTTGGGACCCCCCCTTTTTTTTCAGCCCCCTCTTGATGGATCCCCACAAAGCTTTCAACACAGCAGTTGAACCAAAAAGGGGACGTTTTTTGAAAATACCCTGAAGATTCGCAAAGTTATTTGCAAAACAATAAACGCTTTTCCTATGGAAACTTTGGTCACCAGTAGGTAATTATAATTAGGACCTTATTTCCAAAGGAAAACCGCTTTTTGACTTGTCAATAGTTTTGCAACATTTGACAAATATTCACCAAACTTTCCAAAATAAGTGCTCTAGAGATTCTTGCAGCATATGGAAAGTTTCAGAGGGATTCGTGAAGCGGGTGCTGAGAAAAATGGGGTTAAAAAAAAGTGTGCGTTTGCTGTGATAATTCCCATAGGAACCTGTCAACACAACTACAGCCCAAATCACTGAATGGAATGACGCCAAATTTGGCAGAAAGGTAGATGCCATTAGGCAGATTGTTCTTTGTGGTTATTTGTTGCATAACCATTCAGTAGATTTTGAGAAATTTAAGTTGAAAATTATAGTAATATACCTGCCCACAGATATTTTGCAGCAATTTTGCGATTAATCACAAATGTGTGTGCCAACTGGAATGCTGTGAATGGTTGGGTGCCACCTGAACAGAATTTTGCCTCTGCCATTTTATCGAACGGGAATGGTTCCTGGGTTGAAACTTTCTGTGAACGCAAATATAAGGGGTCAGGGTGGACATACTCTGACACCATGTTTGAGAAATGTGGTATAAGTGTAAAAGTTATGTGTGCAGAATCGATTGTTGAATCCCCGCTATATTCACGTTGACAATGCCATCACCAGTACAGCCCTCTTTGTACCATTACAGTAATGTCAAGACTATCACTAATGTCTTCGCAAATATTGGTAGTAATATAAAATCACCTATATCTTTATACACACCTTCTTTGGTCACATTCACAGATAAGACTCATGAATCAACTCACATATCCACTCAGACGCTCATACACCCATTCAAAGACTCACTCTGAGACCCATGTGTGTAGTCATATAAGCATTTAGATGCTCATGCACCCACTCACAGATGCACTCAGAGACTCATGAGTCCAGTCACATACATAGTCAGTGACGTATATACTCAGTTACAGACCCACTGAGAGACTCATATAAATACTCCCAGACCTACTCAGACACTCATGCACCAGCTCACAGACCCACTGAAGATGTATGCCTCCTCTCACACACCCACTGATAGATAGAACCACATTTATGCACAGACTCAGAGCCCCACTGAGAGACAAATGCTTCCACTCACACACCCACTGAGAGATTGGTGCTCCCACTCACATACCCACTTAGAGACTCATGTACCCAGTTATAGACCCACTCAGATACTCACGTACCAACTCACAGACCCACTGAGAGACATATTCTTCCATTCACTTACCCACTGATAAACAGACCCACTCAGACACCTATGCACCCACTGAACTGCTTATGCGCACACAGTCATGCATCCACTCACAGACCAACTCAGAGACATTCACATCCAATGACAGATCACTCGCACACCCACTCACAGACCAACTCAGACATTAATGCATCCACTCACCCAGGCACTGCCCATGCACTCATCTAATCACCCAGGCACTACCCTTGCATTCATCCAATCACCCAGGAATTATGCATGCACTAATCCATTCACCCAGGCACTACCCACGCACACATCCAATCACCCAAGCAATACTCATGCACTCATCTAATCACTGAGGCACTAACAATGCAAGCATTCAAGCAATCACCCAGGCACTACCCATGCTCTCATTCAATCACCCAGGCACTACCCATGCACTCCTCCATATACCCAGCCACAACCCAGGCAGTCAGACAATTACCCAGGCACTACCCATGCAGTCATCCAATAACCCATGCAGTACCCATGCAGTCATCCAATCAACCAAGCACTACCCATATACTCGTACAATCATCAAGGCACTGTCAGTCACCCAAGCACCACTTATACACTCATCTAATCACCCAGGTACTACTCATACACTAATAAAATCCCCCAAGCCCCGCCCATGCACTCATCCATTTAACCAGGCACTACCCATGCGTCCATAACATTACCCTGTCACTACCACTGCACACACCCAATCATACAGGCTCTACTCAGGCACTCATTCAATCACCCAGGCACTACTCATGCACTCATGCAATCACCCAAGCACTAGCCATGCCCTTGGAAAATCAACCAAGCTCTACCCATGAACTCATGCAATCACCCAGGCACTACTGATGCACTCATGCAATCACACAGGCACTACACATGCACTCATGCAATCACACTCACACTACCCATATACTCATCCAATCATCCAGACACTACCCATGCACTTATCAAATCACCTAGGCACTTCCCATGCACTCATGCATGTACCCAGGCACTGCCCATGAATGCATACAATCACCCAGGCAGTACCCATGCACTCATACAATCACCCAGGCAGTACCCATGCAGTCATCCAATTACCCAAGTATTACCCATGCACTTGTACAATCGCCCAGGCACTACTCATATACTCATCCATTCACCCAGCCACTCCCCAGACACTTATCCTATCACCCAGGTTCTACCCATGCACTCATGCAATCATCCAGGCAGTACCCATGCAGTCATCCAATCACCTAAACTCTACCCCTGCACTCATCTAGTCAACCTGACACAACCCATTCACTCAGCTAATCCCCCTGGCACTACCCATGTACTTATCTAATTATCCCAACATTACCCATGCACTCATGCAATCACCCAGACAGTACCCAGGCAGTCATCCAATCACCTAAACTCTACCCCTGCACTCATCCAATAAACCTTCCAATACCCATTCACTCATCTAATCACCCAGGCACCACCCATGTACTCTTCCAATTATCCCAACACTACCCATGCACATATGTAATTACACAGAGAGTTCCTATGCATTAATCCAATCATCCAGGTACAATCCATGCAGTCATACAATTACCCAGGCACTACCCGTGCACTTATAGAATCACCCAGGCTCCAATCTTGCACTCATTCTAACATTCACACACCACTTATGCACGCTTTTAATCATCCAACACCACTCATGGCATGGCATGAATGCATTATTAATTCATTCAACCTATTTATTTATTTTTTACCAAAAAATGCGGTTCTGAAAAGAACCATTTTTTTTCAGAGCTAGTTTTGTTTTTTATTTTTGTTTTTTCTTCATCTTTTACTTTTTTTGTATTTCTTCAAAAATAAAATGGTAATGAATACAACATAATTGTGAGCATGACTAAAATAATTGTGGTTGAAGTTCTGTAATTAAAAAGTTAAAACAAATTAACAAGTATGGTTTTTCACATTCTGCAAAATTATGTCCATAGACTGCTACCCGACTGTTACAATGGTGTTACAGTCCATGCAAAAGGTAGCAAAATGATTCAGTTCTGGTGACAATTCACTGCATCTTCTCTGTACTTCAGGTGGAACTTTGTCACTAGGAGCAGGGGCAGGAGGACTGGAATCTAAGGATCCCTCTCCTTCTCTCTCTCTCACTGCAATTTTAAGTTGCTTCTTGTAGTATGTTTGCTAGTGGTACAACATGTTTATTGTACCACATGATTATTTTTTTACTGTGCCCCAAGATAATGTCTTTTCACATATACTGCAAGTCACCAATTTAGCTCTAGTCTTCAATTCACCAGATGGAATAGTGAAAAAATGTCAAGCTATGCTTTGTTTCTTCATTGGTGGTTCGTCATCAGAAGACTGTTCATGTGCAGCTGAGTCCTCCTGCTCTTCAACAACTTCAACCAGTTGTAGGTCTTTCTCTGGTTCTTCTGATGCCATTTTTATTTGTAAAAAATATCCAAAAACAGCATAATCTTCAAAATCAGGATAGCTCCTAATATACACTAAACAGTACCTGAAAGATTCAAGAAGGGAGAAATGGGTGTGTACTTCCTTTAACAAAGAAAACTATTTAAACCAATGAAATGTCTTTATTTGGCTATTTGGGAGTACCAATGTAGCCTTTCCGCTGTTGCCGCGAAGACGGAAAGTTATTTTTGATACTGCACTTTTTGATAAATGCGTAGAGAAAATAGAATTAAATCACTGAGGGGCATATTATCAAGCCTGGGCGATAAAATTATCGCCGCTTTATCGGCAAGAAACTGCTGATAAAGTGGCGATAATGGGCTTGATAATATGCTCTATGGAATTCCAATCGAAGCTCTTGTTAGATGTCCTTCACATCGATAAAGCGGCGATAATTTTATCGCCCAGGCTTGATAATATGCCCCTGAGTTTCTAAACAGATAGAGTCAACCTTTATGTAAATATGTCTGTATATGTGTTTTACACAAAAACATGCGGTGTTCACGACCTCGGGTGTTGCCACAAACAAGGAAAATGCATTTTAGCTGTCATTTTTTTCAACAAATGATTACTAAGGGGAAAGTTAAATTAATATCTTACTAAACAGCTAGACTCAAACTTTATGTAAAATATATCAATATATGTGTTTAACAGTTTATCAAAAACACTTGGTATTCACGGCTACGGATGTCATCATGACCACTAGTGTTGCTGCAAACAGGAAAAATGCATTTTTATGTCATTTTGACAACAAATGAATGCATAGAGGAAAGTTACATTAATATCTTTTTTTTTGTCCTCATTTACTACCCTAGTCATACCGTTAATGTCTGGCGGGGAGCAACACACTACCTCAGAGATCTGGGTGATCGAGCCTTAGATCAAGATAGGCTGAGCCTATAGTAGTGTCAAACCCCAACAAGATCTTCGTACAGAGACCAAGAGTAAGCTGCAAAGCAATATATCTAGCCCACAATCAGGGCACCACCTGATAAACCATGGGTGAAGGCGAGGGCAGCTTAATCATTGGACCGGGGAAAAAAAAAAAGAAAAAAAAATCTGGCTAAAAACTCGATGTTACCCCCAATTCAAAAGATGCCAAAAGGCTCTCTTATTCTGATTACCCGGCCTTGTTAGGTCTAGCTTAGAAACTTGCAATATTGATGACTGCCAGTCCTGTAAGGAAGGTGGTATATAGTCTTTCCATTTTTTTGCATATTTCTCTTCAGGCCAAACAGAATGGAATAGAACAAAAGATTCTTGGCTGGGCCCAAGACTCCGTCTACCAATCCGAAAAATACATGTGTCGAATTTATGACGATTTGCTGATCGAGAGAAGTTGACAAAAAGCTGCTCACAGAATCCCAAAAAGAAGACAAGATTGGGCAATCAAAAAACATATGCGAGTCAGAGGCCACAATTTCTCCACACCTCATACAGGATACAGACGATCCTTGTGAAAATTTAGAGAGCCTCTGTGGTGAATAATATGCCCTATGCAATGTAAATAGATGATTACGTCGAAGCCAAGCCGGTTTGACGATATCCCACAGTGTTTTGAAAGAGTCCAGCCAAAGGCTAGTAACATCCTGGGCTAAGAAGGAACTTCCCCAGAGTTTATCGGCCAGTTGAAGTTCGCCATCAATCTCCTCTAAAATTGTGTGGTACCAGAAGGAGACCTCCTTTTTAGCAGGGGTTTTATCTAACAGTTGGAGCTCAAGCTGGTTACCTCCACCCACTAGGAATCTACTCCTGGATATTAACTGTGCGTGAACCCAGCTAGCTATTTGCAGGTATTTAAACTTTGAAAGTTCTGATCCAGTCCTGTCTTTAAGGGACTCCCATGGTAAAAGAACCCCTTCTACAAACAGAACGCCCCATACTTTTACCCCTGCCTCCCTCAAGGGTAAAGCAAGACTATCCTTATGCTAACACGGGCCCCGCGGTGTATCCCAAAGAGGTGCTTTACTGGAGAAATAACCCAACAGAACAGAACAACAGCGATTAAACCAAGTTTTAGCCATACCTTGTAGGACTTCTAGTTTTATTTTCTTGAAGAATTTGGGGTCCCCAAATTTAAACAGAAAACCCTCCTGTGCGAGGCTCGCCCCACTAAGCATAGCTCTAAACATGCAGCCTATCCCAATGTTAGTGGGCATCTTCAATAGCATACGAGACTGGATAAATTAAAATGCCCCTGATCAGGGGCTGCTAAGCCTTCCTTTTCCATACAACACCTCAGTTTTTTCCAGGCAATCCTGGGTATGTGTTGTGCCCAAATAAATGAGTTGATGTCGCTCTGCAGCTTTAATAAAAGTGAGGGTTCAAAATATAAAGGAATAGCGTTAAACAAAAAGGTGACCTTTATCCAGAATAGACAAAGGTAATGTAGACCATGTTCTCATGAGTTTCCTACAGTCTATTGCTACTGCCAGAAAATGTTATTCCACAATTTTGTTCATATCCAAGCATTACCCACCCACCTACCCCGTGCCCAACTCTAACCCAATACCCCCCATGGGAAACCCTTGCCCTATCTATCCGGACCAAGTCCAGAGATAGCACCCCCCCGGACTCCCGCAACACTTAATTGCTATTCAACCGATTCAAACTGGAATGCCAAAGGTGCCTACAACAAACTTTGAAATCGTATGTTGAACTCAAAAATATAGGTTCTGCAAAAATATTTTTCCTTTTTTTTTATTATTAGATCAGTCCATTTCTCCCTTAAGTATCCTCTCAAAACACCATTGGAGCAGGAATAAAAATATAAGCATAGGTTTTAGCAGCTCCGCCCCGCTGAGAGCAATCAATATATCACTCAATAAACAGAGAAGTAAGCACCAACTTAACCGGAAGGACCCCCTTTACTACCCCAATCTAACAGGAGTTGATTTGTCGCTACTACAGATCTAAAATTGTACATCCTATTGTTGTACAATATTTGTAGTGCATCTGGGAATGTGAGATGTACAACCGCCCTAGCTTCCTGAAAGCATCCAATCTCCTCCCAAACTCCCATTGTTTATCGAGGGTCGTCCTAGATAGGTCTGACCTTATCTGAAAAGTAAACCCCTTTCCGCTCACAGATTTTTGTTTTAGAGCTTGATTAAGGATAAACTCTTTAATGGAGTAGGTGAGGAAATTGACGAGGACTTTCCTGGGTTTTGTTCTCTGAGGATTCTCGCTAAAGGGGACCCTATGAACTCTTTGAATGTAAGTGGCTAGATCCTCTGCTGACTGCTTGAGCCCCAAGGAGTCCTTTAAGAGCATTAGGCAAACTGCTTAATGTCAGAGCCTTCACTCCCTTCTGGAATATTCAGGATTCGGTGGTTATTGCGACGCGCATTATTTTCCAAAACTTCCATTCTCTCGGACATAGCCAAATCTTCTTTTCTTAAATTAACAACATCAGCTTTGGCCTTGTCAAGGTGAAGAGAGAGCCCCGCCACAGTTTCTTCAAGCGACGCCGTCCTTGCGGTGAGACCATGAAGTTTATTGTCAAAAGACTCACAGAATTTTCTAATTTCTGTCTGATTGGCAGTAGAAGTTTCATACCCCCTTTTATATGGCCGGGATGCCCGCCACCCCCTCTCAACACAATCCCCAAGGATGGGAAGTCGGACACAGGTTTAGAACTTTTTGGAAGGCGGGAGGGAGTCACCCTCCCGGCCGTATTTATTAAAATATGAAACAAAATTTAAAAACATTAAATAAAAGTTTCATCTTTATGTACAATTTTACATTTATTACATTTCGATGAAGACATGTTCTTTGGCTAACCTTAACAGATCTCTAATACAAAGGTTTCCTAGCCGAGTCTAACATCCTGAAAATGCATACATTCTAAATTAAAATTGTACATCCTAGCATTAAGGGCCAACGGCAAGGTCTTAACCGGTGTCAGATCCCTACTACCAAAACTCTCGCCCTCACGGTGTGAGTGGCGCATGCGCAGAGGACTCTACCCTCATTGCCAACTGTAACTTCCCTTGTCGTGGTGGGGGCCCCCTTTCCACTCGACGCCATTTTAAAGGTCGTCCGGGTTCCCGTGTGAGGTATCTGTAGGAAGGACAGCGTGGACTCCCCCCATCCCCACACTCTCTATCCGCCGTCGCGGATATCCGGCCCCCGTGAAATTAGTAGGAGGGGCATCTAGCCGCCTCCCCCCCCTGGGAGGGGCCTATGGCCGTCTCCCCCTAGGCGACCCATCCTTAGTGGGTGCCGCCTCCCCGTGGAAGGGGTCAATGGCCGCCTCCCCCCGGGCGCTCCCATCCATTCTGGGTGGCGCCCCCGTCTAGGGACCTTGAAATTACTGCTCCCCGATCATTACCTTACCGCCCGACCATCAAATAAATACGACAGTTGTTTACCTACTAAGGAAGGAAAAATTCTGCATAGCCTTGATGTGCCATCAACTGCTCACTTCTACAAGGAAAAACATTATCCTACAGGCAGAAGTCACATCCTTATATTAAACATTCCTTTACTTTCTCTACAAAGGAAAAAAGGCATATCTAAGCAAAACTTTATTTAACCAAACATTGCCATAAGGGGCTGGTGGGTGGGTTCAAAATTGCCGCTTGTTCCGTCGAGGGCTCACGAGCAACGAGTGGGTGCAGCCTTCAGAGCACAGGAACAAGAGGACGCTTCTTCGGATTCCTGCTCTATTTATTCTTCTGCGGGAGGGCGTGTACCCTCCTCCGGTATGCCTACTGGGCGTGGTCTTCAGTGTAGGTGTCTAGGACAACCCCTCTTGGGCGGGAAAAAGGCGTGCCCCGGCTACGCCACTTTGGGCATACCAGCCGAGCCACGCCCCCGCCAAAAATGGTTTCCCGGGAGGATCGGGGCACCCAACCATACGTTCGGGGGGACCGAGTGGTCGCCCCTTTCCATATGGCCGGGATGCCCGCCTCCCCCTCTCAACACAATCCCCAAGGATGGGAAGTCGGACACAGGTTTAGAACTTTTTGGAAGGCGGGAGGGAGTCACCCTCCCGGCCGTATTTAATAAAATATGAAACAAAATTTAAAAACATTAAATAAAAGTTTCATCTTTATGTACAATTTTACATTTATTACATTTCGATGAAGACATGTTCTTTGGCTAACCTTAACAGATCTCTAATACAAAGGTTTCCTAGCCGAGTCTAACATCCTGAAAATGCATACAGTCTAAATTAAAATTGTACATCCTAGCATTAGGGCCAAGGGCAAGGTCTTAACCGGTGTCAGATCCCTACTACCAAAACTCTCGCTCTCACGGTGTGAGTGGCGCATGCGCAGAGGACTCTACCCTCATTGCCAACTGTAACTTCCCTTGTCGTGGTGGGGGCCCCCTTTCCACTCGACGCCATTTTAAAGGTCGTCCGAGTTCCCGTGTGAGGTATCTGTAGGAAGGACAGCGTGGACTCCCCCCCATCCCCACACTCTCTATCCGCCGTCGCGGATATCCGGCCCCCGGGAAATTAGTAGGAGGGGCATCTAGCCGCCTCCCCCCCTGGGAGGGGCCTATGGCCGTCTCTCCCTAGGCGACCCATCCTTAGTGGGTGCCGCCTCCCCGTGGAGGGGGCCAATGGCCGCCTCCCCCCGGGCGCTCCCATCCATTCTGGGTGGCGCCCCCCCTCTAGGGACCTTGAAATTACTGCTCACCGATCATGACCTTACCGCCACAGGCCGGATAGTTGACCGACTATCTGGCCCCCCCAATCCTCCTAAAGGTCATGCTTCCTCAAACCCCTTAGCCATGCTACGAAGTCTCCTATGAGTAAATCATTTCCCTCCCTGGACAGGTGAACTCCATCATTCAGATACATGTGATCACCCCGAATACACCCGTGAGGAATGCTATGCAACTGCGCTGAGCGAAACAATTTACCAACTTTATTGTTAACCCTTTTCACCGAATGGTTCAGTGCTGACACCGAAAGGCCCCCCCGCCATACCTTCCTGGGAATCATGTGAGACCAGGCAATCGTGCACCCCGGGATTCTTTTAGCCAACCAGCAAACAGCAGACAAAATTTGTTCAAACAACACCCGTCTACCCAGAGTCACCTAGTCATTGACCCACAGGTGTACTATGACTACAGATGGAGGTGACCTTTGCCGCCCTAAGAGACCCTCCAAAAATGACTCGAATTGGTCAAAACAGAGCCCGCCCTTCCCATGGAAGGCCACTCTGTACCCGTATTCCCCAGCTGCGTGAGTCGTGTCACCTGCTTTGAATACGTCCCCGGCGCGCCTCACATATGAGTGGCCCACGACCCATACCACTTTCTCCCCAGACGGTGATCCTTGACCGCTGGTCTCTTGGTGCCGGGTCGACTGCAAATTCCGCCCCGCGTGACAGGCTCGCGAAACTGTAATCAAACAAAAGACAAGAAGCGTCAGTGACTGTCAATTGATCTTAAACATGTGCAATCGCACATACCTTTTGAAACAATTCGAGGACCATCGTCCCAACTGTTTCACTTCCTCCGCACTCTGACCCCTGGCTGTAGCCTCAGTAGCAGCCCCTATCCTAAAGGAGTGGGTCCCAAAATCGCACGGGTCCATGCCCGCAGCAGCGATTGTCAGTGCTAGCACCCTCTGGAACTGAAACCTCGTCAGTGGGGTGCCATCCTTGTGCCTCAGCAAAGTCCCCCCCCATGTAGCCGCCCTTAGTGCCAAGTATTCCTCTATACACTTTATTGGGCACGTGGGGGACCCTCGCGCTCGCTGCACGACAACACTATTACCCATAGCCCCCTGGTCGGTCTTAGACCTGGCTATCGAGATCACCATTGAATCACCCCTAATTTGGACGTGATCCCTGCACAAGCCTCCCCCCACCTCCTTCTTGTTCCTTGCGACAAGTTCGCTCACTCGCATAGCCCCATGGAATGCCAATGCAAAAGCTGCCCGGAACAGAACTGCTTCGAAATGGGAGGAGCACGTCTCGTCTAGTTTCGCTACTAGTAAAGCTAGCCTGTCTAAGCCAATCGGGCGCCTCGCATCTTGCTTGCGGCCCTCAAGCCACTGCCAGCCGCGAAGGGCCTTCTTAACCAAAAAGGAACCCGTTGGGTCTTTTATGCCATGCATCTGCGCCATGAATGAAATGGCCGCCCTATGCCTATTGGCCGTTGCCGCTGTTCGGCCTTCTCTGTGCAGCGCTACCAGGAACCCCAAGAAGGATTCCTCCTGACCCCAGCTCTGACTCCCTGTTGGACCCAAAAATGTGCAATAGGAACGAAACGCTCCTTCGCATGCCTTCCTTGTCCTGGGGGCTAAGCTTGCTGCCACGAGGTCTTGTAATCCGGGGCACCGATTAGCCATAGTGCTTCGGGGAATGGTGCTGCCACTAGGTCCGCTGTAGGCAGATAACCCCTGAACGCCTGCATATGTGAATGAGAGAGTGCATCAGCTGCATGATTCAGTACGCCCGGCACATGTTTCGCCCTGAACTGTACATTCAGTCTCATGCAGAGCAGCACAACTTCCTTCAACAATCTCAAGATCCATTTGCAGCGTGCTGCCTGTTGGTTAATGCATTCGACAACAGTCATATTATCAGACCAAAACACCACTGAGCGGTCCCTGAAGTCGACTGGCCATGCCATCAGAGCAACCTAAATGGGGAATAACTCCAAGAACCCAATGTTACCTGTGAGACCGCTGGTGTGCCACCAAGTCGGCCATGTTTGCGCCGACCATCGATTACCAAAGATGGCGCCAAATCCCCCGCTCCCCGCTGAGTCAGTCCACAGGCCTAGTTCATCTGAAGACGCTGGTGGCTTGTTCCACACGACTTGACCATTGAAGTCCGCCAGAAATGCCAACCAAATGCGCATATCCTGGCGAACCTCTGCCGACAGTCTCGTACGGTGGTGTCCCTCTTTGAGACCCACCATAGCTTGTGCAATAGAGCGTGAGAAGGGGCGGGCCATTGGTATCACCCTCAAAGCAAAGTTAAGCTGACCCACTGTTTGTTGTAATAGGTGCAGGGTCACTTTCTCCTTGCCCAAGCATTGCGTCAAGGAGGCCCTAAACTTGGCCACCTTGTCCATCGGTAGACGGAAACATCCCTCCACAGAATCGAGCTCAATTCCCAGAAACTCCAGTGAAGTAGATGGTCCAACCGTCTTACCTGGTGCCAATGGGACTCCAAACTCCCTCATGAGGATGCGAAAGTCACGTAGCGCCTGCGCACATTTCGTGTCGCCGGCTGCTCCCAAGAACAGGAAGTCATCTAGATAGTGCATAACATGCCTATGCCCTGTGGCCTCGGTGAATGCCCATTCTAAAAAAACAGCTGAACATTTCAAAATAGGCACAAGAAATGGAACAACCCATAGGCATGCATTTATCCATGTAATAACTCCCTTGAAATGCAAAACCTAGCAAGCGCTGATCCTGTGGGTGTACCGGGAGCAACCGGAACGCTGATTCGATATCTGATTTCGCCATCAGCGCCCCGGGGCCCAGGCGATTTAACATGGCCACGGCATCATCGAACGATGCGTACCGCACTGAACAAACTTCTGGGTCAATGGCCTCGTTCACCGAGGAACCTCTTGGAGCCGACAGGTTATGAATAAGTCTGAATTCCCCCGGGTCTTTCTTCGGGACAACCCCTAACGGGGAACAGATGAACTCCGCCACCGGCGGGCAACGAAAAGGCCCTGCCACTCGCCCTAAGCTGACTTCTTTTGCGATTTTCTTTTCTGCCACGCGTGGGTTGTGCTGTACCGATAACTGGTTTTTACAAAAGGAATCCCCCCGAAAATCCCCCGCCGGGATGTGGAAGCCATGTAAGAATCCTTTCCTCAACACCCCAGCGGATACATGATCAGGGTATTTGTTCAACCAAGGAGTCAAAGCCATGATATCAATGGGTGTAGGCAATCGGTCACAACTTTCTACCTCACTCCTGCTTAGATCCGCCTTTACCTCCTGCCCCGCTATTTTTAGATCTACATGTACTCTCCGGGTGTGAGGAATTCCCACAGCCCGCACACGCATGCCTGAACCTACATGTTCCCTGCAGTCTGTTACAGTTGCCTCGATTGAAGCCCCAACAAACCCCACGCTTGCCGCCATTCCCGCCGGACTTGGGCTGATGATCCCCACCGGCGCCCGCCCGAAAGGGCACAGCGGGCTTTTGGCGGGCGAATCCTGACCCACTCCCGCCTGACGAGGACGTACCTGCCGCCCCTGGCAGGAGTTGTTTGTGCCATGACACCGAGCCCAGGCAATCCCAAGTCAAACTAGCATCGTATTCTTTTGCTTTCCGGAATTTCATATCATAACCTTTCCATTCCTCCCCCTCATACATTGAATAAAAATCCATAATACGATTCTGGTAGCAAGTTAACTCAGTCACCAGCTCGGGTTTACGTTCCCCCATAACTGCAGTAAATATCGAAAAGGCCTTAACCCAGTTCGTTACTGTCTCATCCACCCTGAATTCCGCCATCTTTGCGCGCCAGACGCTCGGGTGCCACAAATCCTTCTGGGTTTTAGCATATTCCATCTCCCGATGGTCAGTCAATAATGAAAACATTTTAACATATTTGTCTCCCCATATTAACTCTTTTGTGGCCATAGGGATGTGCTGTGCCACCTTTTCCCGCCTCGAGGGTAATGAACCCTCCCCCGCCACTGGCAATGCGAGCTTACCAGGTTCGGCCGTTGTTCCCGCCGTCTTCTCGTGACCAACTGCAGGTCCTACCGGTGCCACCTGTGGGGAAACAAGAGGAACATTCGCCTTTGCGACATCTCTCGACTGCCGCAATTGCTCGATTAGTAGTCTGGCCTCCTCGGCCGGGTCTCCAGAGGCCACTGCCCCCCCTGCTTTTTTCTTGAGCCATGCTGCCAACTGGATGGCCAATTCAGGAGGCATCTCCTCATCATTAGCGGGGGTAATCACAACCGGGATCGGCTGACCCATATCTGGGTTTGGTACCGGGTTGACTGCCGGCATGACGGGGGCGACTGGGGGTACCTCTGGAACCGGAACCTCCCCCGAAACCGCCCTCTTCTTGACCCGCTTCCCTCTAACCTCGGGGACAACTCCCGGCAAGGCCGGGCCTATTACCTTCTTAGGGTTACCGGGGTTGCTCAGTGCAGCCAGCTGTTTTTTGACCTCTGTCAAACCTCGACCGATCGATTGGACTTGCCCGAGTTTTCGGTCCATGCAAGCCATCCGGTTCGACAATAGGCGTAAAACCTTATCTGTCTCGGAACCCTTTCCTGCTTTCTTGCCAGCCATGGTTTCGAGTATTCTGCTCCTAGCCGATCAACGAGGTCCTGGACTCCTGGACTCCAAATAACTGAAAGAGAAACAACAAGATTACAAGTTCTCAAAATTGCCGCTTGTTCCGTCGAGGGCTCACGAGCAACGCGTGGGTGCAGCCTTCAGAGCACAGGAACAAGAGGACGCTTCTTCGGATTCCCGCTCTATTTATTCTTCTGCGGGAGGGCGTGTACCCTCCTCCGGTACGCCTACTGGGCGTGGTCTTCGGTGTAGGTGTCTAGGACAACCCCTCTTGGGCGGGAAAAAGGCGCACC
Source organism: Lissotriton vulgaris (assembly GCF_964263255.1). Classification (NCBI taxonomy): domain Eukaryota; kingdom Metazoa; phylum Chordata; class Amphibia; order Caudata; family Salamandridae; genus Lissotriton; species Lissotriton vulgaris. The sequence goes on from NC_141695.1 coordinate 657,146,429, forward strand.
CCGGCTACGCCACTTCGGGCATACCAGCCGAGCCACGCCCCCCGAACAAAAATGGTTTCCCGGGAGGATCGGGGCACCCAACCATACGTTCGGGGGGACCGAGTGGTCGCCCCTTTCCAATATCCATTGAGAGTGATGCAAACATAGTTTCCAGAGAGGCTGCAGTACCCCCCAAGCTTGATCCACCTGAGACATACTAAAGCTCCCAGCCGTATCTTCCTGCTGTGTCGCCCCGATCCATTATTTCTGTGATCTGGTGTACAACTAAGGAGGATTCCTTAGATGCCCCTATATCTGCTGTATCAATTGCTGCGGAATCTAGACCTTCTGCTCCAACGCAACTCTGAACTCCACCAAAGCAATCCTTCCCTAATGGGGCAACCTCCATATCCATGATGCCGGTAAAGAGGGGGGGAGGAGAAGAAAGATGGGGAATTTTCCCAAGAGATGGATTACGTGCTATGCTCTCTTTTTGTAATTCCAAGACTTGTGGCACAACCTTAAAATAAGATCTTAAAGAGGGAGTCAGTTTCGAGGCAAAAGTGGCAGTTAGTTTACCTGGATTGACTACCTTGGGCCCTTTTGTGCATTTAGCTTTTACCTCACCATGCAAGAAGGTGGAGGCTTTAAGTTTCTGTTTGCAAATGCTATAACTCAGTCCTTGAGTCTGAGCTTTCGTATTCTTTGATGACTCTAGTGAGGGACCCTTTCCTATTCTTGGTTCTCCCAAATTGAGCTGCGCCTTAATCCCCCGCCTTCCCCTTTTCCGCACCGTACTATGTAGTGGGGTGCCTACTGCCTCCTCCCCCAATGGGCAACCTGTTATGGCATCTATATCACCGGGATACAGGTTCTGCTCCTCCAGTGATCGGACATCCTCCGCCACAGCACCACCCTTATACAGCAAGTCCTCACACTGTGTAGAGGCACCAACACCGCTACTCCTGCTACCGCTGCTGCCCCGTGCAGTGCGTAGAAGGCTCCGGAGCTTCTGACCCCCAGCGGAGACACGTCCACAAGGGGAATGGAAAGCCCGGACATGCCGGGGCCGAAGACGTGGAAGACGGCGACTTTCAAATGTGGAGGAAGCCGAAAATACTGAAAACACCAAGGTAAGCATTTAAGAAAGAAAGGATTTGCACTTATGAAATGCGCCGCATAATCTGCAGCAGATTCAGCCGAAAGTAGTGCTCGGAACCTCGGGCATAGGTTAAGGAAAAAGCATTATGGGAGCCTCGGGAACAGAGCACTGCAGCAGCTCAACTCGCTGCCGGCATGTTTCCCCCCAACTCGACCACCAAAGTTACATTAATATCTTACTAAACAGCTAGACCTCAAACATTATATAAAAAATATATTGTCAAAAACACATGGTATTCGTGGTGTTCCCACAGCGATCGCAAGATCATTGCGAAAACCAAAAATATTTCAATATAAATTGATTAATGTATTTTTTTAATAAATAGATGACAAATATACCAATAAGTGGTGCACCATGCAGATGTAACTTTCAACATCTAATTATAGAAAAAAAATAGAAAAGCTATACAAGTAAACCTAAAAAAACAAAAAGAAATGTCATATGGACAATAAATATAATCAACAAAATCTTAAAATCCTTAAAACATCACTTAAAAAACAAAACAAATGTTATAAAAACTTTATTGTAAGAAAGAAGTATTAAAAAAATGTGCAAATTCACCAAAGAAAACAAAGGTTACATAGATGCTATAGATAGGAAATATAATTTAAAAACCTTACTAATTCTGTGAAAAAAACTAAAAGTTACAGGAAGTTTTTAATAATGATATGTTTTAAATGTGTAGAAATTAACTGAAAAAAACAAAGGTTAATGAATTGTTATAGTTAGGAAATACAAATAAAAAGCCTTAGAAATGACCCGGCAAAACCTAAGGTTACACAGACATTATAGTTAGGAAATAGATTTTAAAAACCTTAGAAATGTATTAACAAAATCAACGGTTGCAGGGAAGTGATAGTTAGGGTGACGTCAGTGTGATCACTGATGACATCTCATATGACATCACTGATAACATCTCAAATTACATCACTGATTACATGATCCACAGAAACACTGACAAACCCATTAACACCCCCATAAAGCATGTCTTACACCCACTCCCACACAATCACTAACACTCATTTCACAGAACTCATGCAAATACTCACATATCTCATCTCTCATCCATACAGCCAGTAACACATCAACTCACACATCAACTCACCCATAGGGCTACTAACAGAACCACTAACTCACATATATAACCACTCATGCACCTACTTACTTACCAATACTGCTCCTCACAGTTCAAGTCATACCGCCTGATTCATGAAGCAAAATTGCACTCGCAAAGGGCAAGATTCTCAGAATCTTGCCTTTTGCGAGTGCAATTTTGGCATTTGGGATTCACAATCCCAAATGCAAAAATCGCTAATGAGGAATTAGCAAATATGCGAGGATTAGCATTTAAGGAATCTCTATTAGAGATTCCTTAAATGCTTTTCATGACACTTGCAAAAATTGCGATTTAGCAAAATTGGGCCGCTATTTACCGAGAGGTCAGACCTCTCGGTAAATAGCAAAAACATAGAAAAATGCTTTTAAAAGCATTTTTCTAAGTTGCATGTTGCACACACACATGTCCTTTGGACATGTGTGTGCGCAACACCTGTTCAAATGTGCATTTTAGGGGTGCTACAGGGTGTCCTTTGGACACCCCTGGCACCCTTAAAATCGCTATCTGATTTGCGAGTAGCAAATTGCTACTCGCAAATAAGGGATACTCCCCATTCATTCCTATGGGCCTTTTGGCCCATAGGAATGAATGGGGAGTTATTCCTTTTTTTGCGAGTAGCAAATTGCTACTCGCAAATAGAGAGCATGTAGGAATCGCTATTGATTTAGCAATTCCTACATGAATGCCGTTTTGCGTGTCCTCAATAGCGAGTCGCTATGATTCGCTATTAGGGCCACGCAAAACGGCCCGTACATGAATCAGGCTGATAGAGACATAGACACACTTACACACCCATGCATACACCCATACAGCTACAGTAAATGAGTTAACCCTATACCTACTCACACACCTACTCACTCGCACATACAGTCACTCTCAGAGCTAATAACTCGACACATGCAATTATCCCCAGAGCTACTCAGTTACTTAAACATATGCTAATACATATACTCACTCACCTATACAGTGACTGAGAAATTCACATAATCTCTCATGTAACGTCTCTCACACTCAAATACTCACCCATATAACCAATGTAACCACTCAAACACCCATTCACTCACACATATAGACAGTCATACACCTACTTACTCACCCATACACCCATTTACCCACCCATTGATGCACTGAGACACCCACTCATGGACCCTGCCACTCACCCATACAGACACTTATGTATCTGCTCAAACAGCTATTCAGCAACACATGCACACTCTCATTTACTATTTACATCCAGTGATACATCAACTCAGGCAACTATGCTGATAATCACATAGCCACTCACTCATACACGCACTGACACACCCACTCACTAACATATACAAAAATGTACACACCCACTATCTCATGTATACAGTCTCATACCCAGTCACTCTTTTATACACCACTCATACACCCACTCACTTACCCATACAGGCACTTCCACAGCGAATTACCTGAGAATATATGTTTAACACTCAGTAACTTTTAGAAAACACTCACAATCACTGGATGATATCATCAGGGATGTCATTTCAGATGTCATCAGTGATGTCACTGACCTTGGCATGAGTGATCTAATATGTGAGGTCATAAGAAGTGCATTACTAGTTAGCTAAGGTAATTATAACTGCTGAATTTCAATGGTTTTGTATGAGTAAAATCTTAGCCTATCTATAACATTCCTGGAATCTTTGTTTTTTTTCACAGAATTTCTACTTTTTTTTATAAATCTATTTCCTAACTATAATAGGTAGGACCATTATGCCATAAGAAAATCTTTTTTTTACTTGCCTATATCTTTGGCATTGTTTCACGAATCTTCATGAAATGTTCCTAAAAAAGTGCACTGGTCATTCAAGTTGTGCATGGAACATTTCTGGTGCTTCGTCAAGTAGGGGCAGAGAAAAAGGGGGGTCAAAAAAAGCATGTTTCTTATATTAATGCCTATAGGGATTTTGAACATGACTACAGCCCAAACTTCTATACGGAATTACACCAAATTTGGCAGAAAGGTAGCTTTTGGTTTGCAGATCGCGCTTTCAGTTATTTGGTGCCAATCCATTCAGTAGTTTTTAAGTAATAAAAGAAAATCCAAATTTGGATATCTAGGATTGTGAAGCCATCACGAATAATGACAAGCTTGTGCACAGCTATGCAGAGCTCTGATTGGCTGCCAAACTTCAACCAGGAAGTGTTGGCTGTCATTTTGAGACTCAGTTTCAGCGGAGTCCCAAATAAAAATGCAAAATAAAAAGAAAGAAGGCAGGGTGCAAATACCCTAACCCCCTAGTTGTGGTTCTAGTTTCGCAGAGCAAAAACGCTTTTTCTTTTAAATTCACTGCAATTTTCCAACATGAATTTAAAAAAAACAAGGAGAGTCTCCAGCAGATGATTTAATGTAGCCCCCGGTTGGCCAGGTAATGGGGGCTTGCCAATATTTGAAAAACATTGAGAGGAGTGCACTGGGCCCCCCTCCAAGGGCATATTTCATATTTATGCCTGCGGGACCACCACCTTCCCAAAGCCTATGTAAATTATAATCGGGGGTATCACTGAGCTCCCCAGGCCCTGGGGACCATCACCTCCCTGGACTAAATTTTAAACAAATAGGGGTTGGTGCAGATCTTCCCCAGCCCGGGGGACCACCACCTCGCTAGGGCCAAATACTTTTTTTAAATGGAGAAGGAGGGACACCCAGCCACCTCCCGGGTCATATATGGCCGTGCGGACCAACACCTGCCCGGGACTGGCTTGTGCTGTTTTGTAGTTTCCCACCCTTCCAGCTATGTCTTTTTGCTTTTGCTTGGCGGGGGCTATGGCAACTCCTGTCAAGCAAAATTAAACACTCTGCTTCCAGCAAGTGGGACCTGTCAAACTGATCCTGCTTGGAAGTGGATTTTTCATCTCTTTCCCTACCAGCAGACAAACTGGCAAGGAAAGAGATGAATTATTGCTCTTGCACATAGTGAGCTGCATTTCCAGCAGCTCCCTGTGTCTGACAGCAACGCCAGCTCTCACAGGAAGGGTGAGCTGGCTGGGACTGAAAGGGCCTTGAGGCTACCCCCACAGTCTCGTAGCTCACTGTGTGCCCTCTGTGAGCTTAAGGGCACCCACAGAGACATGACTAGCCCCTGGGTACTAAGGTTCCAGGGTGGCCGCATGGTCTCCCTTCCTCTTTGAGGTTTGGCAAGGAGTTTTGCCACTAATGCACATTTCACTGAAAATGAACTTCAAAGGGAGGCACTTACAAATATAAACATAGCAGTTGCCTCCGTTAAAGCTCCACTTCTTTAAAGGATAAATGATCCTAACTCCTGGGCTTGATGAAGGCAAAGCAAGTGTGTTTTCTAAGCAATTCCATAGTGGAAATTATCTGAAATCCGTTTTCGAGGTGACTGCATCATTGGGCTATTGAAGCACAATCTGTATATCACTGTTATGAGTGGGCTCTTGCTTGTCTGTCCTGGTGAGAGCAGAGTCCATGACTTTCCTTTTAAATTATGTGTATGCAAATGTGCATATGACTTGGAGGCTTCAACCTTTTTGCGCAGCCCACCATAGGGCTTCCTGTCTTTTGCAAGAATGATGGACATCTTAAAAAGTGGCTTCAAGCACGTTTTTTCTCATTTTGATGAGGAGTTCTTAATGACAAGGCATATGAGGACATCTCCACCAAACAAAGCCCTTACATCATTTAGTTAAGTGGAAAGACCCTTGTTTGGTGGAGATTTACCTCTTTGTAGTCTCATCCTCTTCCCTACAGAAGGATTCATGTTATCACATATTTCTGGATGAAGGCTCACCAGAAACATTGCCAAACAACACACAAGGTCACTGGTGACATTTCTTAATGCTCCATTACACAGCTGTAATGTGGAATAAGTACTGGACATTTACCCAAGGAGGTAACAGTCAGTAATTAACAAGTTGAAAGTGCTCCACCTGGGGAGATTTTTTGGGTAAAACCGTGGACTCTTGTTAGATAAAAGGACAGGTGAGGTTCCTTTGTGGTTGAGTTACCCACACAGCTACTGACACACCTACAGAGACACCTAGGCACCCACTCAAACAATCAGGCATTTACACACCCACTAATAGATCAACTCAGACACTGATACAATCAGTCAAACACTCACACACCCACTCACCGATGACATGTATACCGACTTACATACCCAGTCAGATACTCATACACCCACTGGCAGACCCATAAAGACACTCGCACTGCCACGCCACTTACAGACCTACTCAGAGACACACACACCTGTTCACAGACCAAATCAGAAACTATTGTGCCCACTCCCAGATCCATTCAAATACTCATCACTTACTCATAGACTGACTCATCCCATCATGGTGGCACTGATACACCCAGTCGCAGACCCAGTCAGACACTCACGCACCCACTCACAGACCTACTTAGAGACACACACACACCTGCTCACAGACCAAATCAGAAACAAATGTGCCCACGTACAGATCCATTCAAACACTCAGCACTCACTCATAGACTGAATCATTCACTCATAAAGGCACACAAAAACCCACTCAGACACTCTCACACCTATTTTCAGACCCACACAGACACTTACTTGGACACTCATGCATTAACTCAGACACTCACGCACCCACTCACACATTCACACATCCACACACACCAAGTGAGACACTTATGCAGCAACTTCCAGACCCACACAGACACTCACATACCCATTGAGACACTAACACACTCACTCATACACTCACTCTAACAGGTTATGGGTTACAATATGGAAATACAATTTAAAAAACCTTAAAAAGTCACTTAAAATTAAAACCAAACTTGACAGGGAAATTATAGTTAGGAAGCAGCATTAAAAAAACTTGGAAATTCATTGAAAAAACAAAGGGTACAGGAACTTTATAGTTAGGAAATAGAATTTTAAAAATGTAGAAATTCAAAGAAAAAAACAAAGGTTACATGCACGTTATAGCTTGGCTCAGGTTTTCCTCATAGAAAACCAGTGAAATTCAGCAGTTATAGTTACCAGAGCTAACTATAACAAACATCCCCGCAATGCACTGCATATGACCTCACATATTACATCAGTCATGACATGGTCAGTGACATCAGTGATGACATCATAGATGACATCTCAAATGGCATAAATGTTGACTTCATTCAGTGAGTATAAATGTTTTCTAAGAATTTATTAGTGTTAAACATGTATACCAAGCTACTACAAAAAGTAGAATTAGTATTCTTTAATGTACTACTAATGAGATATACCATTTCTAACACATATTATGTGAGTGACTGAGTGTATCCATGTGTGAGTGTGTATCTGAGTGGCTATGAGGGTGTGTCATTGGCTATATGGGTATATACGTATAAGTAGGTGTGTGAGCAGATGTGTGGGTAATTGAGTGGCTGTGTAAGTAGCTGCATTGGAGAGTGAGTTGGTGAGTCAATGGCTGTATCAGTGAGTAAGTGGCTGTGTAAGTTGCTGTATGAGTGGGAGAGTGGGTGTTTGAGTGACTTTATGGGTGAGTGAGTGGGTGTCTAAGTGGATGTATGAATAAGTGACTGTGTGTGTAAGTGGTTGTACGCGTGAGTGAGTGGCTGTCTGAATGGATGTTTATTTAAGTGAGTTGGTATGTGAGTGGCTACATTGGAGAGCGAGTGTCTGTGTGAATGATTGTATGGGTGAGTGTATAGATGTGTGAGTGCATGGGGGTGTGTGACTAGCTATATGAGTGAGTGCATGGGTGTGAGTAGCTGAATAGGTTGCTGTGTCAGTAGCTATATTTGTGAGTGGATGGGTGCATGAGTGGATGCATTAGTGTGTGACTAGTTGTATGAGTAGCTGGATGGGTCAATGAGTAGCTGTATGAGTGGCTGAATGAGTGAATGAGTGAGTGTGTGAATAGCTGTATGGATGAGTGACTAGGTGTATGAGGAGTTATATGGGTATGTGAATGGGTATGTGAGTCTCTGTGTTGGTATATTAGTGATGAATGAGAGGCTGTATGGGGTGCCAGTGGGTGTGTGAGTGGGTGTGTGAGTGATTCTGTGGAGGATATAATCAGTGATGCCATCTGTGATATCATTTGAGATGTCATCATTGATGTCATCAGTGATGTCACTGACCATATTATAAGTAATGTAATTATGAGGTTATAACTTATAAACAGTGTATTGCATGGGTAAAAGTTATAGGTAGGTCAGGTAAATATAACTGAAACATTTCTATCGTTTTAAATCAGCATAACTATAACATCACTGTAACCTTTATTTATTTAATTGAATTTCTATTCCCTAACTACAACATCTGTGTAACATTTGTTCTTTTTGTGAATTTCCAAGTGTTTTACATTTTATTTCCTAACTGTAACCTGTAACATTTGACAGTTTGTATGTGAGTGGCTGCATTATCAGTGGCTGTGTGGGTCTGTGACAGGGTGAATGAGTCTCTGATGGATCTATGAGAGGGTGCATGAGTGTCTGAGTAGGTGTGTGAGTGGGTGCGTATTTCTCTGAGTGGGTCTGTGAGTAGGTGCATGAGTCTCCAAGTGGGTCTGTGACTGGATGCATGAGTGTTTGATTGAGTCTGTCAGTGGGTGCATGAGTCTCTGATTTGGTCTGTGAGTAGATGTGTGAGTGTCTGAGTAGGTCTCTGGTGGGTACATCGATGTCTGAGTAGATAAGAGAATTGGATCTGTGAGTGGGTGCAGGAGTCTCTGATTGGATTATTAAGTGGGTGCCTGAGTGTCTCAGTGGGTTTGTAAATAGGCGAATAAGTATCTGAGTGAGTCTATGAGTAGATGCTTGATTAGCTTAGTGGGTCTGTGAGTGAGTGCATCAATCTCTGAGTGGATATGTCAGTGGGTATATGAGCCTCTGAGTTGGTCTATGAATGGCTCTCTGAATGTCTGCCTGGATATCTGAGTGGGTGCATGAATGTCTGAGTGGATCACTGATTTAATATCGAATTCACAAATATAGAATTACCAAAATCTCGAAGAAAAAATATAGAATGCAAAAATATCGAATTCCTATCTACAAATAGGTAAGTAAAAAAATATCGAATCAAAAATATAGTTAGTCAAAATATCATTTTTTTAAATGTCTTAAAAGTAATTTAAAAATAATGAAATAATAAATATAAAATGTACTATTACCACTCCAGTGAGTGCAACAGTAGGGAAAGCGTTGGATAGCGTAGGGGTAAAAATTACTATTCCCACTCCAGAGAGTGCAACAGTAGGGAAAGTGTTGGATAGAGTAGGGGTAAAAATTACTATTCCCACTCCAGAGAGTGCAACAGTAGGGAAAGCATTGGATAGCGTAGGGGTAAAAATTACTATTCGATATTAAATTACTTACCTTCAATTCGATATTTTTCACCACTATATTCTGTCCATTCGATATTTTGTCCATTCTATATTTTGACTACGATATTTTGGTAATTCTATTTTTTGAATTCGATATTTTGTCTTGTTACCGTCTGAGTAGGTCTGTGAGTTATTGCATGAGTGGATCTATGATTGGGTCATGAGTGTCTGAGTGGGTCTGTGAGTGGGAATGTGGGCATCTGAGCCTGTCTGTGAGTGAGTTCATGACTCCCTTGGTGGGTTTGTGAGTGGGAGCATGAATGTCTGAGTGTGTCTGTAAGTGGGTACATGAGTTTCTGAATGGATATATGAGTGGGTACATGAGTGTCAGAGTGGGTCTGTGAGTGTGTTTGCTGTAATTCTATTTAATTTGTGTAGCGATATTCATGAATTTGTTGCAATGTTACTGAGCTTCGCTGCAAATAGTGAACATTGCACATAAGGGTCTCACGCATGCACCCAAATATTACAGTCATGGAGTCAGGGTACCTCGGGTTTCATGTTTAGTTTTAGCCCTGGGGACTGTGTCCTGTACTTAAAATGATTGCTGCAACTTTCTACACAGATTGCGGCCTAAAGGGTATGACTAGACGTGGGTCCCCTGCCTACTGTGCCACTGGATTCAAGCTGGCCTGGCTGATGAGGGGTGATCCTTCAAAACCAGTCCCAGGATGTCTAGTTCTGGTCCAGGGAAGATGGCTTGGCAGTTCAGGCTGGGCTGCTCCAATGATGAACAGGGTCAAGACTATTTTGCATATGGCTGGGTCAAACTGACATCTTTGTGACTGGGGTGAATGTTTGCAATGTTCAGCTTTCCGTCCATCATTTGTTCCTTTTGTTTTTGTCACCTATAGAGGGAATGGTATGGCCAGACATCTGTCCCATACTGACTGCACCACTCAATACAAGCTAGTCTTGCTAATGAGGGGTGATACCCCCAAAACCGGCTCCAAGATGCTTGTTTCTAGTCCATGGAGGACTGGGCTTGACAGTTTGGGATGGACTGTTCCAATGGAGAATGGGGACAAGACTGCTTTGCATGTGGCTAGGTCCAAATAGGGGAAGCATGTTGAGCAAAAGAATGATAGAATAAACCCAGATCTTTGTGACTGGTAGTGAATGTTTGCATTGCTCAGCATTCCATCCATCATTTGTTCCGTTTGCTTCTGCCAATCACAGCATTCCTGTTGGTGTGTGCATTCACGATTTGTCACAAAATAATCAGGAAGAATTTGCAACCATATAAATACAAATTTGGATTTTCTTTAATATCTCCAAATCTACTGAAAAGATTTATACCAGATAAAAAAAGGACACTTTCTGATCCAAAAACTACCTTTCCACTAAATATGGTGTAATTCCATCCTGCTGTTCGGGCTGAAGTCATGTCTAAACTTTCTTTGCGAATTAACATGTGAAACACACTTTTTTTGACCCCTTCTTTTTCTGGGCCTCCACTTGACCCATCACTCTGAAACTTTGTATGCACAACTACAATCAGCAGAGCAGTGATTTTGGACCATTTCACAAAGATTTGTCAAATGGCACCAAAGTTATAGGCATGTCAAAAAACACCGTCCCTATGAAAACTATATCTTCACTATAAGGATCTGCTGGTGATGGCAGAGTTACTCGAGGGCCACGCTGAGCGCCATGGAGGATTCACAGATTTGCAGAAAACAAACCAAATTGGGCTTCTTTGCAGGAAGCAAGGAAAGGGTTACAGAGACACTGACCATTTAGAAGTGGCCTAATATAAAGCAAAACTGAAAGGCAGTCTGTGATTTGTTGACTAGAGTAGCATAAGTAGGAACACATGGTCAGGGGTAGCCATTTTTCCTGCTTGTTTACTGAGATAGGAGGTGTTTTGCAGGAGTTCTGGAAGGAAAACAGATGTTATTAGACTTACAAATAAAAGAAATACCACTGGGAGAGCAGCAAAGAGCGTTTATTGGTATATTAATTTGGTTGTAGTATATAAAAGTATGTTGTCATGACTTGCCTGCTCAGATCGAGGAGGAGTAGGTGAATGAGGATGTGTTCCCACTCATATCTCTCCTCTCCTCTACTTTCAGTCTCTTTGGACCTGGCTGTGAACATGCTCAGCGGTACCTTTAACCAGCTCGTCTTCTTGGAAACCAGCCTGACCCACATGACAGGGTCACAGGAACCAATCAGAACATTGGAGGACCCGGAAAATGTCTACACATCCGCATCCCATTGGCAGAAGGAGAGTTTTCCGAGTACATAGGGGAATCCACGCCCAGAAGAGCAGAAAAGCAGCAGCAGCCAGCCCACACAGTACCCCGAAACCGGAGACCGCAGAGCAGAATATTCCGAGTGCCCAGCAGAGGAGTCTCCAACCTCGGATCAAAGAGAACCGACAAGAGAGAGAGAGAGAAGGGAGCAGGACCCCATCCGGCAACAAGAGACATCCAGCCACATTCCTGGAGGGACGTGGCTCAGTGAAGTACGTGGCTGCCTCAGGGGTGGGTTGAACTGGAGATCTTTTAAACACCGAGAGCTAAGTAAAAAAGAAGGGAGGGTGTTGCAGAGGCTTGGGGGGGTCGTTGGGGCATCTTTCCTCTGGATCTTGTATCCATCAGGAATGTGGTGGCAATGTCGGGGACTGAGGAGGTGTTGGTCCAGGTTTCTGTGAAAAAGGCGACATCTGGCGAGAGGGTGTCAAGGAGGTTCCAGGTCTCTATGGCGTGTCTGTGCAGGGAGCGCACGTTAAGGAGGATGCACTTCAGGACTCTGGTGGTGATGGCATCCGATGTGGGGGTGGTGACCGTGGGGGTGAGAAGGGTGATGAAGGTATGGTGGCAGTGACAGCAGGAGGTCAGAGGTCATGCTCGGTCATCCCCACCGCGGCCGCCATTAAATAGGGAAGGGGAAGGGAAGTGCAACTGGGAGGTGGAAGTTGGCAGGGGAGGAGCCGCAGGGGTCATCAGCGGGAAAAAGGGTGCGGTATACCAAAATACAATGTCAACAGGAAAAAAATAAGGCACAATTAAAATGAGGCTGGGCGGAGAGCAGGGCTCTGGCCAGGAGGTCAGAGGTCCTGTGTAGTCATACCCACAGCGGTCACCATTAAATAGGGAAGGGGAACGAAGTGCAGTGGGGAGGTGGGTGCAGGAGTTGGCAGGGGGGAGGGGCCTTGGGGGGTCAGCAGCGGTAAATAGGGTGCCGAAAAGCAAAATACAATGTCAACAGGAAAAAATTAGGCACAATTATAAGAAGGCACATTTTACAATATGGCACAATTACAATGAGGCAAAATAATGCAGGAGGCAAACATGGACCGAGACGCAGGCAGACAACAGGAGGGCCTTGAAAACCTACAAGGAGGAGATGTTGGTAGCAGCGGCAGGTGAAGCACAGTAGAGCTGCTGGGGCAGAGAGCAGGTATCTGGCCAAGCAGGTAGACGTCCTGCTCCCGGATCTCATGATGGAGATCAGCAGATCCACTCAAATCCACCGAAGCCTGTGAGGATCTGAGCAGATCCCGTTGGACCCACGACTCCTCGCGTGCCAATAAAAAACAATTTGGGGACAATTTCCTTCCCATGAGAGGTCCCTCATTGACCCCTCCATAAGTCCCAAGGGGTTAGGGTATCTCTACCCTGACCCCTCTTATCATATTATTATTATTACATTTATTATTATTATATATATTATTTCTCCCCTTGGGAACTGTGTCCCAATGCACAAAAAGGCCGCTGCAAATATCCTCTCAGGTTGCGACCAGCCAATCACAGCATTGCTGGTAGCGCATGGATCTGCGGTGGATCCATGTCTCTAGATATACATAAAATATTCTTTTCTTTCATATTTCCAAAACTACTGAACAGATTTTCACCAAATTGCAGAAATACTCTGTGTGGACAAAAGTCTAACTTTCTGACAAATGTAGTGTAATTCCGTTCAGCGGTTCCGGCTGTAGTCTTGTTTAAATGCCCTAAGGAAAATTGCCTTTTTCTCAGTCCCTACTTCACGGATCTTCCCAAAACTGCAGTGATTTTCAAGCTAGTTTTGAAAATTTCATAAAGATTCTTCAAACTGCGCCAAAGTTATTAGCAAAACAAAAAGAAATAAGGTCCTAATTATAACTACCCAATAACAGAGACAGCATTAGTTGAGGTCTCGGAGGCAGTTCGAGAGTGCTTGGACGGGGGTGGCAGAGCGGTCCTGATTTAGTTTGGACCTCTCTGCCGCCTTCGATACGGTGCCTCATGCCTTACTTATTGCTAGACTGCGAGCCGTTGGCATCTCAGGGCTGGCCCTTGACTGGCTGTCATCGTTTCTGAGCGATAGAACTCAGCAGGTCTGGATGCCCCCCTACTCTTCGGCCCCGAAGAGACTGTCAACTGGAGTTCCGCAGGGTTCTACGTTAAGCCCTTTATTGTTTAACGTTTATATGACCCCTTTACTATATCTGGCGGAACAGCTGGGAGCCAAGATAACAGCTTACACAGACGACACACAGCTGTTATTCACCTGGCCTAAGGGTGTGTCTGATCCATCAGCAGTCCAACATTGTTTGTCGGAAGTATTCAGGTGGCTTGCACAAGTTCAACTTAAGTGCAACGAAGACAAGTCCGAGATTTTATTCTTCGGCTCTTTTCCTGACAACTTCAAGGATCAGATTTGGCCCCCGGACCTGCCCTGTCCCAGTGCGACGGGAGGCCCAGCTAAGAACCTGGGGGTCTGGTTCGGTCAGGATCTGAAGTTTGCGGATCACATAAAAAAACTGACCGGTACCTGCTTTGGCACCCTGCGAGCCTTGAGGACATTTTTCCCTCTTTTGCCCAGGGTAGCCAAGGAGTCTGTTCTTCGAGCCCTGATTTTATCTCGGCTCGATTACGCTAATGCCTTATTCTGTGGCCTACCCGCGTATATGGTTCATCGGCTACAGGTGATTCAAAACGCTGCAGTACGCCTGCTTTTCTCTCTCCCGAGGATGTCGAGTGTGCGGAGTCACCTACGAAGTTTGCACTGGCTACCTGTACCGCATCAAATCTTGTTTAAAATTCTTGTGTTGGCATTTAGAGCAGTCCATGGTCAGGGACCGTCGTATTTGCAGAAACGGTTTTCATTTTATACTCCTAACCGTGCCCTTCGATCGGCCAATCAATGCCTACTGGCTATTCCCAAATTCAAATATGCTCGTTTGGGAGGCCAATCTATATCAGTTAAGGCAGCTTCTGCTTGGAATGCTCTCCCCCTGTTCCTTAGAGCTGCGCCGACCATCACTGTTTTTAAGAAGGAACTCAAGACTCATCTGTTCAATGCCCCCCTCTAACAGCTCGTTTAGGCTCTGATCCAGCACTCTTGCTGTCCAATTACTCACCGCGTCAGGATACCCCGTGGTAATAGAGCGCGCTATAAAAGTTTTAATAAACATAAACAATAAACATAAACTGTGGCCATTTGATTAATTTCCACAAAATTTTCCCCAAAAAATTTCATCCACCTCAGCTGTTTCCTGGAAAGTTTCAGGGTGCTCCGTCAGGCAGCGTTGGAAATATCAGCTCCCAAAACACAAAATCCCCATGCATTTTCCATTGGACTTCTTTAGAAAAAGCTACTTTAAAAGCTGCTCAAAGGAATTACACCAAATTTGTCAGGAAGCTAGTTTATGGTCCGCAGATTGTGCTTTTTCTGATTAGGTGTGACTCATTTGATTAGTTTTTCAGAAGTTAAGGGTTGAAAATAATTGTAAGTCTGTCCGGTTGGGTCCACGAGAATCTAGAGACTCTTGTGGGAATGCCAGTTTAAAAACAGAGTGTTGGACTTGGCCGATTTTGGCTTAAGTTCCCTAAACTTTTTGCCTTCCCCAGACCTTTTTTCTGACATGGTGTTGCCAACTTAGATGCTTTGGGCACTTTGCCACTGCTGATCAGTGTCAAAGTGCAAGTGCTCCCTGTATAAAGTGTAATGGTAATTGGTTGTCCATAATTGGTACATTTGTTTTACTAGTAAAGTCCCTACTAATGTGCACTATGTGTGCCAGAGCTGGTAACACAAATGCTACTAGTGGGCCTCCAGCACTAATTGTGCCACCCACACCAGTAGCCTTAAAGAGAGAACTGCAATGCGTGCGCGCAGTTTTTTAAACTGCCTTGTTGTCCTGATAAGTGCACCCACTTGCCAGATCTTACCCTTCCCTTTTTATGCACATCAGACACCCCTATGGCAGGTCCATGGTATCCCCCTGGTCAGGGTGGAGTGTTTGGGAAAGGTAGGACATGTACTGAGGTGTGTACCATGTCCTGACAGTGAAATACTCTCCATTTCGTTTTTCACTTTTGAAAGGCCATCTTGCCCATAAGACAAAATGGGGAGGCTGTGTAATATGTTTCCAGCCTATCTTCCCACAGGCTTAAGATGAGAGGGAAAGTTTAGTATGCCTGAACTCACAATTTAATAACACATCTTTTTGTGAAGGTGGTTTTTGCATTGTGTGTTTAGAAACCACCCTTTTAGAAATGGCTGTGTTTTTGTGTTCTAACATTTCTGTGTGTCTTGGCGGTTGTGGATTGACTGTCTGGATTTGAATGTGATAGGATCTGGGGAAAGTCTTGACCCAGGGGAGGAGGTGAGACAGCAGCAGGCTGACCTGTATCTGGAGTGTAGGGGGGAGGAGTAGCACCTGGAGGTGAAGAGGCCTGGGCTGCCACCATAAAACCATGGCTCCATCTCCTGCTGAGTGACTGAGTATCCAGACCCCCACTATCAAAAGAAGAAAGTGTCACTGGCAGGGAGACAGCCAGAACTGGTTTGGAAAGGGGTCAGTGCCCCCTGAACACAAAAGCTTCAAAGACATTTAGGGGTATAACTATGAGAGCTGAAACCCCTGGGCTTTGGACTGATCAAGACTGAAAAGGATTGAAACTACTTTGTGCCAAGGAAGAAGCAGCTAAAGAGACTGAAGGAAAGGACTGACCCTTGCTGTGTGTTATGGGGCTGGCCTGCAATTTGCTGATTTAACCAAGGAGAGGCTAAGGGACTTGCTCTGTGCTGTGTCCCCCTGCGTGAAAGGAGCTTGCTGTGTGTCGTGTCCTGAAGCAACTTGTCCCCAAGGGCCCGAGGAGAGCTGGCTCCCTGTTGTGGAAACTCAGGAACATAAAAGAGTCCAGAGGTGTCTCAGTACGCTGCATGCTTTTTGCAGCTTGAGACCTTTGTGAGGATTGTTCTATGATTGTGTGCACCTTGAGTCCAGGTGAGTCTCAGCGATGCTGTGTGTGTGTTCTTCATGCAGCTTGAGACCTTTGTGAGGATTGTCCTGGGATCGTGTGCACCCGGAGTTCAAGTGAGTCTCAGTGACGCTGTGTGCGTGTGCTTCGTGCAGCCTGAGACCTTCGTGAGGATTGTCCTGTGATTGTGTGCAGCCGAAGTTCAAGTAAGTCTCAGCTACGCTGTATGCATGTGCTTCATGCTGCCTGAGACCTTCGTGAGGATTCTCCTGGAATCGTGTGCACCCGGAATTCAATTGAATCTCGGCAACGCTGTGTGCGTGTGCTTCGTGCAGCCTGAGACCTTTGTGAGGATTTTTCTGTGATCGTGTGCACTCAGAGACTTAGTGATTGTGGACACCCGGAGCTTAACCCTTTGCGTGCTCCCGTCAGCCAACACTACCTCCCTAGTGCTGCCGTTGGCCAACGGAGCCCCTTCCACCATTTAGAATGCCCGCACCAGTGGCAGAAAAACCGCCGCGGTTAAGGCATTAGGTGATTCCCAGCGACGCTGTGTGTGTGTGCCCTGTTGCAGCCTGAGACCTTTGTCATGGCTATCGGACCGGACCGGCATCCCCAGAGGAGATGTGCTACTGGTCCGAGCCTGTCTTTGCCAAGGAGGGACAGCGAACCATCCCTGTCGGGAGTGGGGCCCGCGTTTCACTGCCCAAGATCAACAAAGTCGCATTGGAGGCCCAAGTCGCGAGGGGAGGAGAGTGAGATCGCACCCCCCAGGTAACTCTCAGCAAGTGTGTGTGTGTCGGGCCTGGGGTGAGGTGCCGACTGCAAGAGAAACACTCTCGCCCTTGCCTCACTTTGCAATCTGAGCCTCTGCTGAAGTCCGTATTGCGGCATGTACTTGCAGATGAGTGGCAGTACAAGGGACAGAGTGTGGCGCTACACTTTGTTTTACACCATATCCGTGTTGAGGGCATATTTTGGCCGTGGTGACCGCGAGTCAGCAGGAGTGGCATAGAGACCATCCAGAGCATTGTGATCGGTGCCTGAGTACATTATTTTGGCATTACAAACTGCCTGATTGTTGCATTATGCATTGCATTATTTTCGTATTACGAACTGCCTGATTGTTGCATTACACATTGCATTATTTTTGCATAACAAACTGCCTGATTGTTGCATAGCGAACTGCATTATTTTTACATTGCGGAGTGCCTGATTCTTGTGTTACGAACTGCATAGCATTGTATTAGGACTGCATTGGATCATCTAGAATTTCTCATTAATACTGCAAGAACCTACAAGAACTTGCTGGCAGATGAAATATTACAAATATGCATATGTTGGATTCTTATTGTGTGGTTTCATCGTATATATTTTCATATAAACATATAGTTGTTTTTTTTATGAAACTCATGTGGAGTCCATTTGTGGTGTCATCATTGGGTTACTGAGGATGGTGTTGCAAATTCTTTACACATTTGCCTTGGAGATAAGCCTAGCTGCTCGTGCCAAGCTACAGAGGGGTGAGCAGGGGCTGTCTGAGAAGGTGTCCTTCATGTCCCTTACTTACAAGCAAGGGTCCCAATTTGGCCTAGGGTACCTACATCAGCCAACTGGAGACCCCCAGTTCCAACATGGAGCATTCTGATTGGCCCAGGGGGTTTATTTTCCTTGCTCCACCGTACTCCTGTGGGAGTCATACTTCTGCAGGAGCGAGCGCTCTGATTGGCTACCAGCAAAATGACAAAAATGTTGCTAGCAGCCACTGCTGGTCTCTGTAACTGTCTTGAAGTAAAAAAATAAAATAATATATGGGGGCAAGGTAGTGATACCCATAGGCTCCATGTGAGGACACAGAGGGACCTCCCTTGGCCAAAAATAGAAACAAATGGCAAAAAGTGCTGCAATCCAGCAAGACTCTTGCAGGATAAAAAAAGATACTGGCGGCCAGGCCATATTTATTAATTATTAGGCCCACCAGGTCTGTGTTCATGAGAGGGGGCTGTATGTCCCCCTCTCACCAAGTCTACAGAGGCCCATGGAGTCCAAACCAAAAATAGCTTATATGGGGTCGAGGCCAACATAGCCTCCCTCCTCAAACCTGGAGAGACTCATGAAGCCCACCCCCAGGGCCTATATTACTCTATTTGTGGGGTGTATGGTCCCCTGAGCCTCTAAAGGCCCTGAGAAGCCTATCCCTACGGCCAAAATTTAACTCAAAGGGGAGGGGGGCATGCTGCCACCCTCCCTGAGCCGCAATAGAGCCCAGGAAACCCTCCAGGGGCTGATTACCGTAAGCGAGGGGTCCATCTGAGCTATGTCAGTGGACCCAATTTTCTGGGGCTAGCTTTCAAGCTCAAGCACCCTCAGGAAATAGCAGTTTCCCAACCTGCAGCTGCGCAGGCAGGGAAAACAATGTTTGCTCTTACTTGGCAGAAACATTTTCAAAACTTCCACCAAGCAGGAGCAAATACCAAGTCTGCTGCCAGCGCATGGGCTCTTTATAAATGCTCCCACCCAGTGGGCGCGGACATTTGATCTGTTTCCATGCCTGCAGTAATGTAGTCAGGGAAACAGATCAACATATTTCTCCATCATGCAGGGACCAGCATTATGAGCTCCTCTGTGTGGTCAGGAGCAATGCCGGCTCTGGTGCATGCAGAAAGCTGTCTGGTACCATGGGGACATTGTGACTCCAACCACTACCCCCAGCGAGAGCATGGTAGGTGCCCTGGGTTGGCACCAGGGCACCCACCGTTAACTTTGCAGAGCCCCAGGGGGTGGGGACCCTGGAGCTGAAATTGAGTTCCCTTCCCCTCAAAATTACAGCAGGCCTCGGGCGGTGTCCCGAGGGCTGAAAATGGCCCAGGAGGGGGACCACCCCACCCCTAAAAAATCACTTAGGGCCCTGGGGATGGGGTAACCGGGATGAAATCATAATGGGAACAGGGGCAACATGCTCTTCCCTCCCCTTTATTTAGAAGAGAGGTCCTTGGGGATGGGGTCCCAAGGGGCTACCAAGGCTGGGGGAGTGGGCCACGTGGCTATAACTATACATTGTACCCTCACCATACACTAAGACATCACACATAATATGTTCTATGTATAATTCATGACATCACGGACAACAGCATGTCCTTGGTGTAGATCGCAGCACAGAGAAGATAGATGAGGCGGAGTTGGAGGTCTCCAACATCAGGTTTATGAATAGCATTTTGTATTATATGAGTAATTTCAATTAACATTCTATTTTAGAGCAGTTACTGTCCCTTGTGAGGTGTTAAAGAGCTTTATGTCAGGCAGTATGCTGCTCACAAACCCAAAGTTAGTGGTTGGTCCAGTATTACTATTGGGTTTAGTCTTCTGGGTCCAAGCAAACTCAATTTTCTTGTGGTGCATTAAATTAGTAGGAGCTAATTATGATCATTAATGGGGGTCACTGTACCTGACACATGCACATGGTTTTTTAGATTAATAGATGATGTAGAGGAGGTTGGTTATAGAAATTAAGATGAGCATTCATGATATAAATGACATGTTGTGCTCAGGAATAGGAGTCTTAAATAGGGAATGGTCAGAAATGTAAAGTAATAGTCTGTTTTCCATGTCATATATTATGGCTATAAATGATCTTTTTTTGAGATAGCATTCAATTTGGAGATGCATGACTGTAGAACAAAAAAACTGTATGTGCATGTGAAGATAGCCCTATATTTGGTATTTTGATAGCGCTTGAATGAGGCAACCAGCCTGTCTTCTGCCAGGCGACTGCCAAACCACTGCTCCAACCTGGTAAGCTGATGAGCATAAGGGTTGAAATGGAATGAATGGCTTGATAAACATACAAAGGAAAATATCAAGAGCTTTTGGCTGTATTCAAGGAGCAACTATACTCAATATCTTAGTGGTGTGAGAAAATATTTGGGTAATGAATGCAAACATTGAAATTGCTGGAGCGGATGTCTGGTGGTGTTCATCT
The DNA here is from genome assembly GCF_964263255.1 of Lissotriton vulgaris. NCBI lineage: Eukaryota > Metazoa > Chordata > Amphibia > Caudata > Salamandridae > Lissotriton > Lissotriton vulgaris. The sequence goes on from NC_141695.1 coordinate 657,167,221, forward strand.
TCAAGTTTGACTCATAGAATTAATTATAAAAGCAAAGTATATTCCATTTGTATGTGTCTGGTTCAGCATATTACAAGTACAAGTTGAAGGGTGAATAGAGCTTACCCAGACAAGGGGAGCAGACCGCCTGCACCTCTGTCAGTGAAGAGTAGAGAACCAGACTCTCAGGTCCCCCTCAGTAATTCAGTGAAAGCCCTGATAGCAAGGGACTATCAATTAGACATCCTGAGGTACTGCCCTTTGGTAGTTAGTAAGGATGGGGGTGGATATGCAGATTCTGTTGGGCAAGGTAAAGGAGCTCTTAGGTGATGCTCAGACTTTTTTCTTCCTTGATCATATGTTAGATTGGGCTGATTTAGTACTACCTTAAGAAATGGCCAAAAATTAAAGCTTCCTTTTATTTATTTTATTTATTTGTGGAGTTTTATAAAGCATGAACATGTCACTTCAGGGTATCATAGCGCTGTACATATAGCATTCAGGACATGCATACAAGAGAAAATGGATGAGGGAAAATGCAAGGAGCAATGCAAATACAAATAAAGATACAATATACCAAAATGAATGGTAGATCCAAGATCCAGAGGAGTCCATGGGAAAATGATCCAGCTGAATGACTAAAGATACTTAGTGATGGAATCTATTCAACAAAATATTTTATACTTCTTTTTCGAAGAAGGTAGAGGAGGGGTTTGCCCTAGTTGCTGGTGGCGATGTGTTCCATATTCTTGGGTCTAGTCCAGGGCAGTTGTCCATTTTTTTTGGAACTTCTGTGACTTCAGCAGAAGGGAGTTAGAGCTTCTTGAGGAGTAACTACTACCAGGTAGTTGAATTTATTTTTCCAGATAGGTGTGTTGTGGTGATGGGCCCCGTGTGTCATGCAATCTATCTTGAACTGGATTCTGATTTCAAAAGGGAGCCATTTTAGATGGTTGAGGTCAGGAGTAATGTGAATGAACCTTCTGGATCCTGTAATGAGCCTAGCAGCTGAGTTCAATGTGGCCCGTAGTGGAGCCAGGTTTTGGTATGTTCGGATTGGAAATAACACTCCTTTGGGTAAATAACAGCCACCTCCTCAGTAAACACATGAGTCATTAAGCCACAGGGGTTATTTATATCAATTGTAAGGCCAGGTATATATAAACATGCAAAAATCTGGCAACTTCTGTTTTATATCACAGTACAGAGACATTAAAAGATATCAAAAGCAAGTGCGAGGGGCCAAAGCTGCCTACTATCACATCCGGATAGAGGAGGAGAACTCCTCGAAGGAGCTGTTTAAAATTTTTAAAGAAATATCCCTGGTACCTGGCGTGAATTCCCAGTCTACCGATTCTGTGGGGGAATGTAATCGAGTGGCTGAATTCTTTGCTGGCAAAGTAAAGAGTATTTATGCCTCTTTCTCCAAACAGCCGGTTAGTAGCCTTCAGTTCATGGAATCACTGGGATGGAGAGGATCGGCGGAGAGGTTGGAGCACTTCTGCATTCCTCCATCTGAAGAACTGCGCAGCATCTGTCGTAGTGTAAAATCAGGCTACCCGCGGGACCCCGCGCCCCCTAGGGTTCTTGCTGAGGGCTTGGATGTACTTGAACCCCTGTTCAGATATGTACTTCAGGTCTCCTTTACGTCCTAGCATCTCCCAGCAGACTGGAAGAAGGCTATAGTCCTGCCCATTAGGAAAAAGCCTAATGTTGGTATGGAGGTTCTTGAAAATCTAAGACCTATATCTCTTCTCCCTTATTTGGCCAAAGTGGCTGAGAAGGTTGTAAATCGTCAGCTGGTGGAGCACCTGGAGAAGGCTGAGATTTTACATCCCTCTCAGTCGGGCTTCCGGTCGGGGTTTTTGACTGAGACGGCCCTTCTGAGAGCCACTGAAACGTTGAGACAGGGAGCAGATGCGGGGCACACCATGGCACTGGTGATGCTAGATCTTAGTGCCGCTTTTGACACTGTAGCGCACTCTATCTTGCTACAGTGTCTTAGCGATGGTGGTGTCACCGGGTCTGCTTGGGGTTGGCTAAAGTCCTTCCTCACGGGCCGCTTCTTCCAGGTCCAGCAGGGACTTGCCCGCTCTACTGAGCTGGCACTTGACCAGGGGGTGCCTCAGGGCTCTGCCCTGAGCCCCACTCTATTTAATTTATATATGGCCCCCCTGGCCCGGATCGTCCAGGCGTATTGAGTGGAGTTGGTATCCTACGCCGACGACACTTAACTGCTGTTATCCCTATCTCTAGGCCTGCAATGACAGCATCCAATTTTAAGGCCTGTATGCAGGCTCTGGTGAATTGGATGGACTCCCATTGCCTAAAATTGAATGGCTCTAAAACGGAGGTGATGGTGGTGGGCGGGGAGACCAGCAGCTGGTCAGCCGAGTGGTGGCCGCCATGTTTGGGTCCCACCCCGGTACCCTGTGAGGAGGCTAAAAACTTGAGGGTATGGGTCAATCCTACCCTTTCTTATGAAGGGCATATCCGCCGGTTAGTTGGGAAGTGTTTTGGAGTCTTGAAGACCTTAAATAAAACGCTTGACCTCCTGCCCTTGCCAGCCAGATGGACCATGACTCAGGCCCTGGTGACCTCCCGGATGGACTATGGGAATGTTCTATTCCTGGGGGCCACCGAGAAAAATTTGGGGCGGCTGCAAGTTCTGCAAAATTCTGCCGCACGGTTAGTTCTGCGGCGTCCTAGGAGAGCAGCCTCCAGTCTGGCCCTGGATACTCTGCACTGGCTGCCGGTCAGGAAGAGAGTGCTTTATAAATGCCTCCTGATCTGCCATCGCATTGTATGGAATAGGGCTCCTTCTTACCTGCAAAACTTGGTGCATAAATATGAACCCTCGAGAGCTCTTCGCTCGGGAGGAACGGGCTTGCTGGTGGATCCTCGAGTGAAGAAAGCAAGAATGGGGTGGCGCTCTTTTAGTGTGATTGCGGCACGGAGCTGGAAAAATCTCCCTTTGGAGATGACACTAGAAGGCGCTGAAGTCAAATTTAGAGCATTGTTAAAAACTCATCTGTATAGGATGTAGGGTTCACGGAAGGGTGGGCAGTCTCTGTTATTGTTGGCTAGTTTTTTTTCCTCACTAGCGCGGGGACACGCCGTGAAGGTGTTCCCAGGCACTTTATAAGCTGTTTTATTATTATTATTATTATTACAAGCAAACCAAAATTCAGAGATGTTGTAGCATACTTTACACCTGGCTGCTTATCTGCTATGCAATTATTAAAGGACAATATTGCTGTCAGGAACTCAAGAATTAGTCATTGCAGGCTCATTCCTCATGAATACAAGACTTTAAGAGAACATTTTTGCAGCATTATTGATGGGCCACACATCATAGAAGCAACGCAAGGCCCAACCCAGCATGGGAGTGACAGTGGAATGACCTAACATAAAAACTCACCAACATCCATCCCACTTTATCCCCGGCTGGTGGCTCGAGGTGGGAATATATGTTTTCATGGCTGTACTGGTGGTGTACAGCCCATGTGATGCCAAAGAATACGTTTTGTGCACACACGGTCATGACAAAATGTTCACTATAGTGAATCACTCTTCTAAACCTGATCAATAAGAAATAGAAGTAATAAAGAGCCTTCCCAATACGAAAATATAGCACAGCAATGTCATTTACAAAGCACTACACACTACACTTTTAAAAATCAGGCAGATATCAATTAATTGGAATAATAGTTTGTGCTAATCTTTAAAACCGTACATGTGTGTGTTTAGACCCCATTAAACTCAAAGGACTAAAAGCACTTCTATTTGCAAATACACATTTCTTGTGAGCCATGATCCCATGTCCCCCCTGCACCCTAAACTCCTCCTTATTTTTGTATGATGTATTTACCTAGACGATGTAACCCGGTGGGTGTGGCCAACGATAAGCAAAAACCTACATGTGAAATATCTATTTGGTACTGAATAGTAGTGAGCGTCGGGCGGTTGACTCCACCACTATGCATAGGTGGAGATTTTTCCAAAGACCGCGATCCAAGTAGAGCGCAGAGTGGTGAAAACTCTGTGATCTCTGCCTGTGGAGGGGAGTTTACTGCCCAGCCATAGCAAACAATCAGAAGTGCAGGTAATTCCAACATGATTTAGGGAGTCACTACACATACACATGTTCATGCTAAGTAAATCCCAAGTCCACAAAGTAAAAAAACAAGCATCAGATCATACAAAATGGGGATGACCATAAAAAAAGAGTCATTTTCCTGCACCTGTGAAGTAAATATATGATATCAAAATATGATATGGCATTAGTATATTGTAAATGAATATGTATGAAATAGCAAACAACAGTTACATATTGTAAAATACACATGAAGAGTAGGAAAAAATGAGCTATGGGGAGGGGTTCAGAAAGTCAAGCGGAAAGGATGAGGCTCCCATGTGTTGTGGGAGGTTGCCCCAGGCTTTAGGGGCCAGGTACTAGAAGGCGTGGCCCCCTTCTCTACTTTCATGTATGCTTGGGGGTGTGTTAGTGATAGACAGGGTATTCAGACAGAACATCAAGTGGGATTTATAGGGGCAAAGGTGGGAAGTAATTTATGATAAATTAAATAATCATTAGTTGATCATTAATGTTACTTAATTGATTGATATTTAATTAGGGTATTTGCTTATATTTTTAGTGTGTGGGTTTTACTTTTATAGGGGTGCAATGTGGGTATTAAATTAATTTTACTTACTTTATAATTAGATGTTAAATCCTATTAGCCTTTTATTTAAAAATACATTTTAATTGTGTAATTAATGTTTTTTACAGTTTAATTCTAAATGTGGGTTGTGGGGATTATAGGGGTAAAATGTGGGAAATGTATACATTTTTATGAGTTTTTTTTTATTAGTAATATGTCTTTATTTGGTAATTAATTATGTTAATTAAGGAAGAACATTTTGTTTTAATTTAGATGCGGGTTGTGAATTGTGTGGTGTTAGAGTGTAGGAAATAAAAAAAATATTTATGTAATAATTAATGTTTATGTTCCTAAATATTTTCACATGAAAAATATCTATCTGTTTGAAAATATTTTTTTATAGATATTTGTCATATGTATTCAAAATTATAATATTTTGTTTTAACTTTTTATTATTCAATATATTTGTATTTTAATTTTTAACAGAATTATTAATTTATTTTGTTTGTAAAATATTTTTGTTGTTGTTAATATGTTTGTTTGTTTTAAATATGTACTTAATGGAGTGAGAATATGAATTGGTACCCCTCCACAATCCAACACTTTTTCTACTGTTGCACTGATTGGACTGGGAATCGTAAATTTGATCCCGCCACTATCCAACACTTTCCCTACTGTTGCACTCACTGGTGTGGCAATAGTAATTTTTACCCCATCGCTATCCAACACTTTCCCTACTGTTGCACTCACTGGTGTGGGAATAGTAATTTTTACCCCATTGCTATCCAACACTTTCCCTACTGTTGTACTCACTGGAGTGGGAATAGTCATTGTTACCCCTTTGCTATCCAACACTTTCCCTAATGTTGCACTAACTGGAGTGTGAATAGTGTTTTTACCCCTCCGCCATCCAACACTTTCCTTACTGTTACACTCACTGAAGTGGGAATGGTCATTTTTACCTCTCTGCTATCCAACACTTTCCCTACTATTTTACTTACCAGTGGGAATAGTCATTTTTACCCCTCCGCTATCCAACACTTTCCTTACTGTTGCACTGACTGGAGTGGGAAATATAAATTTGAAGATGTTTAAATATTTTACTGTTTTAATTCATAATAGCATGTTTTTTTAAATTAGATTTCATGTTATTGGTGTGTATATATATATATATATATATATATATATATATATGTATTTATATATATACATATATATATATATATATATGTATATATATATATACATATATATTACAATCCAGCCGGGAGCCTCGCCAACATTCCAAGTGCAGAATTCAGCGCGTGGGCACAGAAATACGCCAAAGCCAGTCTTTAGATGTTTGCTGCTTTTATTAAATCATAAAGCGCAGGGTAAAAAGATGCCGAACAGACGCGTTTCGGACAAAGCGTCCTTGCTCACTGTTGGCAGGAATGTGGACCACAGTTCATATATATAGCATACATTTAACTTAAACGCGCCCAAATTCGAAAACATGTATATGGAAATAAAAATAGGGCTCATATATTGCCTAAGCCTAAATTGAAACGAAAATGGGTGCCATTTTGGAATGGTACAAGTAAAACGCTGTCAATGCACAAAATATCATTGCATATAATTATTGCACAGCTGAATACTAATTGTATATGCTCGGACAATTGTAAAATTATGCATGTCGGATCTAATCGGGCAAAATACGATACAAATATCAATTGATAAAAACAATGACGGTACTAATACATGTAAATCAATTCTTCACAAAAATGTGTGTCAGGGATTATGAATAAATCTACCCTTACAATATTTGGGTTGAATTAACCATAGGGAATTGTACATAATAAATTGGAACAATAATACACATTATATTAAAGTTGATTTTTTGATCCAAGGAATAGGTGACATTATATAATAAAGTGCCTAGTGCAATATGTAAACATTCATATGTGCAAAATTCTGCATAGTAAAGTGCAAAGGTGCTTCTTTATCTTGCTGTGCAAATACGCATAAATGTCCACCTATAATATTAACTTGACTCAACATAATAATATATTCATATTACGTTTATAATGCCCATCTATGATAATTTATTCCCATTTTCAGAAAATAATTTCCCTGTGGTGCACACCATATTCAATACATGAAAAGTAGCGCGAATTCAATGACATACTAATGGTTTGTCGGAGCACATACTAAATAAAGTATGTCTAAATGCTAATGCTATTACAATGGTGGTCTGTATTTGATCAACTTGAATCAAACAATAAGTGTATGAGGAGAAAAACGTGACAACTGAAAAATAATGCACAAGGTCAATCATGCAAAAAAATGAATGAATTGAACCTAATATCATTGCAAGGGGAAATAATAAAAAAGAGAAAAAATAATCAAAAATCTGCTCTAAATAAGAACAAGAGGTATATACGGCAATGTTTTATCTCCAAATGGGTATCTGTTGATTATAATGGACTTGAACAGAGAGAAACCTTCACATATGGGGATTCTTAGATTACTGAAACGAAGGTAAGCAATGCAAGTTTGTAGGAATGATGTTAATAGTCTTATTATATCACTAGACAAACGGTCATAAGATTCTCACAAAAAATTCTCACAAAAAATTGGTCAAATCTTCCCCCATGTTTAGACCCCCCGGTATTTTGCTATTGAGTTGCACAATGTATCGTGATTCGAGCTGCCTAAGTTTTGATTCATAATCTCCATCTTTTTTAGAAGTGGTCACAGCATCGATCACAAAATATTTCAATTGTGCCAGGTTCTTATTGTGAAAATGCTGAAAATGTCTAGCTACGGGGTAGCTTTGGTCAGCGTTCACAATGGCCCTTAGATGTTGTAATATGCGTTGGTGCACAGGTAGTTTGGTGCTCCCAACGTATCTCAAATTGCAACTGCAAGTAAGCACATATACTGCCAGTTCTGTCCTACAAGTATAATGTGCAATCAGAAAAAACGGTTTTATGCTAAAGAGGGTTGTGTATGACTTGTTATTAATTCCGAAATTGCAGGCCCTGCAAGAGCTGCATTGGAAAAAGCCCTTTCGTGGGGATAACCAATTGTCACTCCTAGACAACTCGGGACTGTTGGTGACTAATTCATTGCGCATCCCAAAAGCTCGCTTATAGGTGATGGTTGGAGTATTGGGCAGAATATCTCTAAAGTACAGGGTCGGCAAGGATGACAGGCCATTGTGTTTTAACCATGGAGGCAATCTGTCGAGCTTGGCGACTAAAACCAGTGATTAGTCTGATGTTGTTTCTCTCCTGGCCCTCACTAGTTTGTGAATTGAATACTCTAAGGGGGTCTAGTAGTTCAAGACGATTAAGGCGGTTGGCCTTCTGCCTTGCCACATCGAGGGTGTGAGAATTGTAACCCCTCGCTATCAGTCTAGCTTTTGCTTCTAGCTGATGATGATCATGGAGTTCAGTGGAACTACCGGCCCTATGTATCTTCAGAAATTCACCATAAGGAATTGCTCGAATAGTGTGCTGTGGGTGGAAGCTTTGCGCATGCAATATTGAATTGCCTGCGGTCTTTTTCCTAAATAGACTGGTGGTCACACTATTGTCTCTTATCTGCACTTGCACATCTAAAAAGCTTGCTTCCTTAGCACTGATGTCAGCAGTGAAGGTTAGGTTTAAATTGTTGGTATTAATCTTCTCAACAAATTGTTGTGCCAGTTCACACGAACCTTTCCAGATGATGAATACATCATCGATGTATCTCCAGTATTTGACAACGTTGTTGAGCCAAAATGTGGAGTGTGTAACCTTGAGGACATGTTCCTCCCACCAGCCAACGTGGAGCCCCGATTAAGCTGGGGGAGAAACATGCCCCCTTGGCCACCCCCCTCAATTGTTTGCATACCTGGTTCTCAAACAGAAAAACATTGTTGTTTAAGCATTTTTCTACCATGGAAACAAGCATGTTGTTATGTTTATACAATTCCATTGGTCTTTTACCCAGGTAAAACTTGATTGCGTTAATGCCATCTGTTTGGGAGATACTTGTATATAAGGTGGCTATGTCCATGGTTATTAACAATGAATCAGCCGACCACATGCATTGATTTAAGGAGTGCAAAAATTAATTGGTGTCTTTGATATAAGCGAGAAGGGAAGCCACAAATTCTTGTAAATGAAAGTCAGTATATTTTGATGTGTTTTCATATAAACTGTTTATCGCTGAGACGATGGGCCTGCCAGGTGCCGGAGTTAATCCCTTATGCACTTTAGGGATAAAATAAATATTTGGTAACAACGGGTTCTCCTTGTGTAGAAATTTTAATTCATCTCTCGATAGCAATCCCTCCCGTTTCCAGCGATTCAAGTCATTATAGAAAGATTGTTGTATGACTTTGGTCGTTTTCATATTCGATAAAGCATAACAAGATTGATCATCATGGTGTATATGGGCTTCCTCTATGTATGCTTTTTTCCCCCAAAGAATTATATTGCCTCCTTTGTCGGATTGGTTGATATTTATATTATCATTTGTTTTCAGTTTTTTCATTAAGTTGTTGGAACTTCTCATTTTCACGTTGGTTAAGCTTTGTGTTTTCATAACCTTAGTTTGTTGTTTTTTCAGACCTTCTTTAATCAGTTCCGCGTAGGTGTCAATAGCATCTTTGGGCATGCTTGGAATAAACGTTGAAGGAGCCTTAAAGGGACTAGGTGTTGTGTCGCTGAGACTAATACCTTCCTCAGTAGCAATTTCTTGTGTGTCCATTACGTCATCATCATCATTTCGAAGATGATGCATTGTTTTCATGAGGTTGGCATCTTTAGCTTGCAGTCCACTCGTAGGTACTTTTGCATGGGCTGATATATTTTTTTTGCTTGCCAAAGTGGTTTTCACTGCAAAGTACTTTTTTAATGTTATCTTACGAATGAACTTAAACACGTCAATTGGTGTATTGCAATAATTAAAATTACTCTCAGGACAATAAGAGAGTCCCAAAGTCAATAGTTGTTTTTCAGCCTCATTCAATTGTATGTCAGTCAAGTTGATGATCGTTTTTTCATTTATTTATTTTTGTTCTGCCAATGCTTTTTATTTTGCTGTTGCCCCCTTCCTCTAGGCGCATTTTCGGCGTTCACGGCGCCTTTTGTTCCTGCGTTGCTTGTCGATGCGTTTGCATTCCTCAATGACATTTTGCGCTGCACTCGCATATATTCGAGTTCTTCCGCCAATGTTAATTGGCCCATATCCCCTTGTTTTGAACCTGGGGGTCCGGCATCTGAATCTTCACTACTTGGCACTAAACTGTCCGTGGAGCCTGATATATTAGATTCATTCTCGTCGGCCTCCCTTGTTGGCATTTGTTGATTTGCTGGTGCTTGTTTTGTCAATCCTGGACCCCGTTGTTTCCTCAGATGGTCGTACTTGCGAGCAAATGTATATATTTGTCCGAGTTTATAATCTTGTTCATCACGGGCAAATTTATATACTTTGCGTGTTTTTATTGTATCTTCGTGTTTTCTAAGTCGTTCTTTTATTTCCTTTCTAGTTTGCTCAATTAATGCTTTATCTTTGGCAAACTGCTCTTCGAACGATTTCCTGCAAGTATTTTTCACGATCAATCTTGGCATATTTCACTAAGAGGCATAGTAATCTCATTGACGCCTCCAAGTTACTTTCAGCCCAGTCTTTCAAAAGTAAGGGGTTGGGGTTCTCGAATCTGGGGAATAACATTATGCATAGTCCCCGAGGTACTCTGCCCACCTCATGATATTTTTCCAATGAGCGGATTTCCCACCACTTAGTGAGCTCACTTCTGGAATTCTTTTCTAGTTCTTTCAATAGTCTCTTAGTTTCAATAACTTTCTCTGTTTGTTGAAGTTTGTTCTTTACCGCGTTACCATCCTGCCCTATTGTAGGCATATTCAAAAACAGTTGGTCGAACGCCTCCTCCCGTTCCCGCTCTTCCGACATATCACCCTGAAAAGTTGTTTCCTTGTAATATTCGCAGTTAAGGTTTGGATAAGTATTCTAACATCAAACCCTTCGTGCTGGCTTATAGGGCACCTCCTCGACCTAAGCGATTGCAATCATGCGTTATCACCCAGCTCACCGTTTGTTTGCTGCCGTCTGAATTCGCGGTCCGACTTGTTCCACGGTAGCTGCTTTCCGGTGACTGGTAACTCGCTCGTTTTCAGCAAATCGCGTAGGGGGCTGTAATCCATTGCTCGACGGAGCAATTAATCCCACTTGGTCCGTTTGTAGAACAGCCTGCTCTGTAGAGGAGGGGTCCACGCTTTTAGGAACTGACCTTATCCCGATGAATATTACAATCCAGCCGGTAGCCGCGCCAACATTCCAAGCGCAGAATCCAGCGCGTGGACACAGAAATACGCCAAAGCCAGTCTTTAGATGTTTGCTGCTTTTGCATATATATATATATATATATATTACCTACTGGCGATAGCCAGTAGGTATATATAGTTAGGATTTTTTTCCTATGGGACTTTTGAAAATTCTATGTCTAATAACTTTGGCGTTTGTGGACGGAATCGGCTGAAATTTTCAGGAAAATGGCACATTTTGTTTCTGAGCAGCTCCTGAAAATTTGGGGGGGGTTCGTCAAGGGGGGGCCGAGAAAAAAGGGGGGTCCCAAAACGCGTTTTTCCCATGTTAATTTCCATAGGGCGGTTGGACTCACTTTTAGCCCGAACGGCTGAATAGATTTCCACGAAACTTGGCAAAATTGTAGGGACGGTTAGCCCGATGTGCCTTTGCTAGGTCTCAATATATGTGCTTCAGTGGATTTTGAGAAATTAACGTTTAAATCAAGATATATATCTGTAACAGCGCTCCGGGCAGCTATCCGGTTAGCGAACCTTTCGCGTATCGGAACTTTGCAAAGCGAAGCTGATTGGCTCTCCGGTGTCTGTCAACATTCTAAACAGTCCGGTGCGGCCGCCATCTTGTCTCTCGGTAGGATCGAGAGACAAGAGGAGGCCAAAACAAAGGGGGAAATGAAGGAAAGGGGGCAAGGTAGACCCCTCCTGACCCCCTAGGATTGATGAGGGGGATATTATAGAGCCACGCCGGGCCCAAAAAAAAAAAAAAAAAAATCCGATTTTTTCGCCGTAGAGACGCGTCTTGGTTCGCGAACCGGGCAGCTAACCGGGCAGCTAACCGGGAAGCTAACCGTCAGTGTAACCCAAAAAAAAAAAAAAAAAAAATCCGATTTTTTCGCCGTAGAGACGCGTCTTGGTTCGCGAACCGGGCAGCTAACCGGGCAGCTAACCGGGAAGCTAACCGGCAGTGTAACCCAAAAAAAAAAAAAAAATCCGATTTTTTCGCCGTAGAGACGCGTCTTGGTACGCGAACCGGGCAGCTAACCGGGCAGCTAACCGGGAAGCTAACCGGCAGTGTAACGGGAGTCTGAGGAGTAGCTGATTGGCTGTCAATATTGTAAACAGTCCGGAGCGGCCGCCATCTTGTCTCTCGGTAGGATCGAGAGACAAGAGGATGCCAAAACAAAGGGGGAAATGAAGGAAAGAGGGCAAGGTAGACCCCTTCTGACCCCCTAGGATTTATGAGGGGGATATTATAAAGCCACGTGGGGCCAAAAAAAAACAAACAAAAAAATCCGATTTTTTCGCCGTAGAGACGCGTCTTGGTACGCGAACTGGGCAGCTAACCAGGCAGCTACCGGGAAGCTAATCGGCAGTGTAACGGGAGTCTGAGGAGAAGCTGATTGGCTGTTATCATTGTAAACAGTCTGGTAGCCGCCATCTTGTCTCTCTGTGGGATCGAGAGACAAGAGGTGGAAAAAAAAAAGGTGTAAATGAATGAAAGGGGTAAGGCAGACCCCTCCTGAACCCCTAGGATTGATGAGGGGGCTACCTGGGGGGTGAAAAAAAAAAAATTTGCGATTTTCGCGGTAAAGGTGCTTCCTGGTACGTTAACCGGGCAGCTAACCGGCAGCGTAACGGGAGTCCGACATATTGTGTTTTTTGAACGTTTGTGATATGTGCACGTGTGGATTTTGTCTACTTAAGGTTAAAAAAATATATATATATCTTTAAGCGTGTTCTGGCGCGCTTACGTTTTGGGTTTGGTTTGCGCTGCAGAGACGATACGTCACGGTTATGCGATGCATCATGAGGCGTCTCACGGGCTACGTGATACGTCACTTAATAAAGAATATATTTTACAGCTATAGATATTAGCTTTTAAAAAACCAATGAAATTCACAGAAAAAACCATAGGTTATAGACCATATATAGTTAGGAATTTGCATTTACAAAACCTTGAAAATTCACTGAAAAAACCATAGGTTATAGACCATATATAGTTAGGGATTAGCATTTAAAAAACCTTATTTTATTTGCACAAAACCATTGAAATTCCATATATAGTTAGTTGCACTAACTATATATCGCGGACCCGCAATCCACTGCTAATGATGTCACATATTACATCATTCATGACATGGTCAGTGACATCACTGATGACATCACTGATGACATCTCAAATGACATCACTGATGACATCACTGATGACAACACCCAGTGACTGTATGTTTCTGTAAAGTTAAAATATGTCTTACATATTGAAGAATGAGTGGATGTATAAGTGTCTGGATGAAGGATTTAGTAGGTGCATGACTGACTGTATGAGAGAATGATTAAATGTGTCTCACTGAGTGCATGGGTTAGTGATTAAAGTGTCTTAATTTGGCAATCAATATTTATGTTCTTCTGTAAACTGCTGCATGTTTAAATCAGTAGCTATATCAGTAACTATATGGGTTATTGAATGGTTGCCCAAGTATTTGTATGGGAGCCTGAGTGTGTGTGTGGGTGGCTGGGAGGTGTATAACTCTGTGCATAGATGTGTGAGCGGTTGATTCCCTAGGTGTATGGGTTCAAAAGTGCATGTAGAAACAGCTGTATGGACAGTTGACTGTGTGCATGAGTATATTGGTGAGTGAATGGATATCTCAGTTCTACATGTCAAAGTAAGTACATATGTAAAACACACTCCATGTGAGAGTTGACATATATAAATAACTGAACATAAGAGTCAGTGAATGTGAGAGTGGCTGTATGAATCATTGTGAACTTGTATCAAGGATTGTATAAGAGAGTAAATATGTGTTAGTATATGTTTGAATAAGTAAGGTGTGTATAACTGTATAGTTAAGGAAATGGAGATGTGATTGATTCTTTGCATGACTGAATAGGTGTGTGAGTAACTCCATGGATGTGTGACAGTCTGTGAGTGCCTGTTTACACTGAGTGTATCAAAGGTTATATTAGAGTCTGAAGATGTATTATCACATAAATGATATCATCAGTGATGTAATCAGTAATGTCAAATGAGATGTCAGTGATGTCATCAGTGATGTCATTTGAGATGTCATCAGTGATGTCATCAGTGATGTCATTTGAGATGTCATCAGTGATGTCATCAGTGATGTCACTGACCATGTCATGAATGATGTAATATGTGACATCATTAGCAGTGGATTGCGGGTCCGCGATATATAGTTAGTGCAACTAACTATATATGGAATTTCAATGGTTTTGTGCAAATAAAATAAGGTTTTTTAAATGCTAATCCCTAACTATATATGGTCTATAACCTATGGTTTTTTCAGTGAATTTTCAAGGTTTTGTAAATGCAAATTCCTAACTATATATGGTCTATAACCTATGGTTTTTTCTGTGAATATATATATATATATATTGGTTCAGGGGCGGGGAAAGTGCTCGGCGCTCTTTACGGTGGTGCGTTTTCCTCTGCGACAGAACCAGTCGCTTAACATCAATTCAAGTTCTCTTCACCTTTTGAAGTGACTGTGAGACGCACACTGGTATTCAGATTGCAAACAGCAGTTTAATCACAGCGTGAGGCACCTGACGCGTTTCGTTTCTGGCTCAAAACTTTTTCAAAGGTATTGCCTCTGTCCGTGTAGATTTCCCAACAGGTTCAGGTGATTCTTATTCACAGTTATGCCCCGCCTCTGATGGCACTGGAGGTTTGCTGGGCATTGTGGTTCCTGAAGTCCTGCTCGTGCCTTCAGTCTTGTAGTGACACGTTTACTGCAAGGAGGGTGTGTTTGGCCACAGTGCAGCAGCGTGTCATTTCAATGAGTGCAGCCAAAGATTGTCACTGATTTGCTGGTCCCCTCGTGCGTGGTTGACACGGCCTGGCGTTTGCTGCATTCCATTGATGTTCCGTCATTTCTCCGCTCGCTGCACAGGGTCGGTGAAGTCCTTTGTCCTCCTCTATCCTTCTGCTATCATTCCAAATCCAATTAACTGACTAACGTATCCACCGCTTAAAATGTACTTGTATGTTTCACTATACTAATTCAACACTAATCCTCTATGAGTTCCGGAGTAGCATGCTACTCACCGAAAAAGAGATTTGACGCCTCGTCAGGGGTAGTAAGTGCTATATAAATGCAATTACAATACAATACAACTATGTATTTGTTTTCTTCATATACCATGCTGGGATGTGTAGTCACATCGAACTTTTATTGAACACCTATAGTTGGTTCCAATGCAAACAGATTTCATAGAGTCAGTTAGAATCCGTCAGGCTGAACCATGATGCCGAATGGCAGATGCATTGTCAAGGGATGTATGACGTTACAACGCATGCTTTTACCACGCATGCCTTTACAACGCGGTTTTTACAATGCATGCCTTTACAACCCATAGTGCTTTGGGGCGCTGGATAGTGAATAGTTTAATTTACTATTCCAACTCCAGTCCCCGTGGATAGTAGGGAAGGTGTTGGATAGTAAATTAAACCTATTCCCTATCCTTGAGCGCCCCCCAGCGCAATGCGTTGTAATGGTTTGCGTTGTAAAAGTTGCGTCGTAAAGGCACTGCGTGGTAAAAGTTGCGTTGTAAAGGTTGTTTACCATTGTCAAGTGTATCTTGAGAAGCTTCAGCGTTTGTTGAATAAAATTATGACATGGGTGCCGTCCCATGCTAGATGCACCATGTCGAAGGAATGAGAGGCTGAGGGAGAGGAACCTTCCTGCTCTGGTTTCCAGCACACTTGAGAAGCTTTGGCATTTGTTGGATAAAATATGACACAGGAACCATCCCATGCAAGATGCACCATCTTGAAGTAATGAGATGCTGAGGGAGAGGATCCTTCCTGCTCAGGTTTCCAGCACAGTGCATCTTGATGAAAAGTGTCTGCTCCCATCACATCCAGATCCTACCAAGGTTCTAACTGACTCTCTGAAATCTGTACGCATTGGAACCTACTAAAGGTGTTCAATGAAAGCTTGATGTGACTACACATCCCAGCATGCTGTATGAAGAAATGAGATGCGTAGTTGAACCCATCAGGGGTTTTTCAACCAATCAGCTTGTAGTATAAAGAGCTCTCTAATGCGTACAGAAGAAATGCCTCTGATGAAGTGGTACGTTGGCTACAGAAACGTGTTAGGCAGTACATTGAACTTGGATGGCTGGGGCGGGCTGAACCGTGATGCTGAATGCCAGACACATTGTCGAGTGCATGTTAAGAAGGTTTGGCGTTTGTTGGATAAAATTATGACACAGGTGCCGTCCCATGCAAGATGCACCATCTCGAAGGAATGAGAGGTTGAGGGAGAGGAACCTTCCTGCTCTGGTTTCCAGCACAGTGCATCTTGATGAAAAGTGCCTGCTCCATCACACCCAGATCCTACCAAGGATTCTAACTGACTCTCTGAAATGTGTGCGCATTGGAACCTACTAAAGGTGTTCAATCAAAGCTCGATGTGACTCCACATCCCAGCATGCTGTATGAAGAAATCAAATAAGTAGGTGAACTCATGACGGGTTTTTCAACCAATAAGCATGTAGTATAAAGAGCTCTCTAATGCGTACATGAGAAATGCCTCTGAAGAATTGGTACGTTGGCCATAGAAACATGTCAGGCAGTTCAACAAGCTTGAATGGCTGGGGCGGGTTGTACCGTGATACCGAATGGCAGACGCATTGTCGAGTGCATCTTGAAAAGCTTCGGCATTTGTTGGATGAAAAAATAAATAAATAAATAAATAAATATACATATATATATCACTGAAAAATCCATTGGTTTCAGGCCTGATTTAGTTAGGAATGAGCATTTAAAAAACCTTAGAAATTCCCTGAAAAAATTGTAGGTTTTAAGGGTGTTATAGTTTGGGCAGTCACACACCTCCCATCGAACCACATGCACGTTCACGCTCCCATATAAATACTCAGTTAACTAATCAATAACTAATATAGACGTTCAAATAGCTAGTAACTAACCGGAGAAGTAGTTTTTACAACAACTGACAAAGTGATACAGATGTTCACACAGTGTAGTCACTTTCCAATATATTTAGAGAGACACTTTAAATTAGTCAAGTAAACAGTCAATCACACTACTACTAAATCGTCCACGCAGATATTTATATTTATATATCCACTCATTCTTCAATGCAAATTGCTATATATATAATAAATATTTAAATAACAAAGCAAACCACATTCACTCTATGCAGTCATCAGTGATGTCATCAGGGATGTCATTTGAGATGTCATCAGTGAAGTCAATGACCATGTCATGAATGATGTAATATGTGACATCATCAGAAGTGGATTGAGGGCGCGCAAAATATAGTTTGTACAACTAACTATATCTGAGGAATTTCAATGGTTATGTACGAGTGAAACGTCCAGCTAACTATAACACCCCTAAAACCTACAATTTTTTCAGTGAATTTCTAAGGCTTTTTAAATGCTAATTCCTAACTTTATCAGGCCTGAAACCAATGTTTTTTTCAGTGAAATTCAAAGGTTTTTTAAATGCTAATTCCTAACTGTATCAGGCCTGAAACCTATGTTTTTTTCAGTGAATTTCAAAGGTTTTTTACATTCTAATTCCTAACTATATCAGGCCTGAAACCTTTGGTTTTTTCAGTGAATTTCGAAGGTTTTGTAAATGACAATATTTTAACGTATTAATTGTTATATTTATTTGTTTTGATACTGATTTACTACATTTTTATTATCAATATTATTATTTATTTATTGTTAAGTTATATATTTCATATTCTTAATGTAAAATAATAACAAAACTAAATTCAAAAATAAGTTTTTTATTAATTGTTTTTTTAATATGGGCTGAAAGATGCAGCACTGAGGTCTGTCCTGATAACAGGTGAGTAAATTCGTAGTTCGGCAGATTTTTGGGGAATTTTTTAAAGTTCTAAAACCCCTCACTTAGAAGAATTTTTGTAAGTATGGTTAGAATAAATTTTCAGGATCAGTAGTGGGCTGAAAGATGCAGCATTGAGTTCTCTCCTGCTAACAGGTGAGTAAATCGGAATTCGTACTTCGGCTGATTTTTGAGGAAGTTCCAAAACTCCACACTTCGAAGAATTTCCAAGTGAAACCAGTCAATGTTAACCTATGGAAGGAAATTCAAGATACTGTAAGTATTGTTAGAATTACTTTTCAGGATCAGTAGTGCGCTCAAAGATGCAGCACTGACGTTTCTTGTGATAACAGGTGAGTAAATCGGATTTCGTAGTTCGGCTGATTTTACAGAAATATTTTGCTCAATAGTGAAGGAAGGGGGTAACATGTGTGCAAACACACCCTGTGGTGTGTTTTAGATTGGGGAATTAATTCCTCTACAATCCTGAGGTCCCCTATGAGCCAACTAGCCCACAAGGTACCTCCAGTATGCGCCAGGCAGCTGTGTTGCAGAGAGGTGTTCAGAGGGCACGCCCCATTTTTACAACACTCTGCAACACAGCTCTGCGGCGCTTACTGGAGATACCTGTTGGACTAGTTGTCCCCTAGGGGACCTCTGGCTTGAAGAGGAATCAATTCCCCAACTTAAAACGCACCACAGGGCATGTTTGCACTAACATCACCTCAAAGCCCACCCCCTACCTTCACCACAGTGCAAACGCACCCTGTAGCCCTTGCTAAAGGTCCTATGGAAAATTGCATGTGGAAAACACGTTTTGGGACCCCCTTTTTTCTTGGCCCCCACTTGACGAATCACTACAAAACGTTCAGGGAAAGAGCAGAGCTGGCCATTTTCTTGGAGAATTTCGCGAAGATTCGTCCTCCAGCAAAAGTTATTCAAAATAGAATGCTGTGGATTTCCCATGGAAACTACGTCCTAACTATATCTACCTACTGGCGACCGCCAGTAGGTAATATATATATATATATATATTCAAATTCAAATTCAAAAGATAGCTTTATTCGGTATTAGACAAACACCATATAAGCAAACACAACAAAATACAATAAAAACACAACTTTTAACACTTGGATTAAAAAAAGGGAAATCACTGCGACAAACTCTATTTCGTTACACTTGTCAATCGAGTAACCTAGTATTGAAAGCCATAAAATCGTTTCATAAAAACATTTGGTACAAAAAGTGAATTCATAGAATTATTAAAAAAGGTTGAGGTAAATATGGCATATTTGTGTATTATGTGGTGTTATTAGGCACAGAATAATACTCCAACAAACCCTCAGCCTTCTAGTCATTTCTCATGGTTCCTCTACATTTTACAATGAACGACAAAAATGTTATCACCACTACGATAGTGAGCTCATCTTGAAGCAAATACAGTCTATGAAGGGCAGTCTTACAGCTTCTCAAACCCCACAGCTTTAATAGTGGCAACAAGTGTTTTTTCCTCCCCCACTGGTAATACTTGCAGAAAAGAATACAATGGATATTGGACTGGGTGGCTACTCCGTCACACGGACATTTCAGCAAGTTCACAGACCAATCATTTGGGACAGGGAACGTTATTAGCCTGTAAAAAGAATCCGTCCTCAATCGTGCTAGAAGCATTCTATGATAGCATGAAAAATTTGGCCCCAAATAAGGATGAAGGCCATGATCATGGAGGATCTGACGATGGGCTATAATGGTAGACTTATTCCCATCTAGGTAATATCTCCTCTCCTCCAGTAGACCAAGGCATGTCTCTTTTATTACTTTTTTTGACACTTTGTCACATGAGGTTGGGTTCGAGAAGAATTCTGGTTGGCCGATAGAATTCAGAAATTTTTTAACATAGGCCAGCCATGGCTGTTTAGCGCCATTAGCTTGCTGCAAACAATCAAGAATTACTTCCCTATTAAAGGTCGTGTCCTCACATGTCCAAATCTTGTGCCACAACATGACTGGCGCTATCTTTATCAGATCACTAATGTGGGATCTGTCGAGTTCGTAGTGGGATATAGTAGTAGATGTGGAACGCGGGACACCTAAAAGATACCTCAGGAAAGCATTTTCCACCCTTTGGATTTCCGAACTATCTGCAAGTCCCCAGATCCCCGCCCCATAGACAGCTGTAGACACACATTTTGCTGCATAAATCTTAAGTAGTGTGTCTACCGGTTTCCCGCCAAGTTTTTTAGCAAATTGCTTGACCGCCCCTATTGAGCGGGCAAAGGCCAGGTTCCGGGAGGTGATCGCTGGAGACCATGACCCTCTATTATTAAAAATGATTCCCAAATAAGAAAAAGTTTTGGTCATTGCTATCTTTGAATCGTTAACAAAGGTTTTGCAGTCAGGTACTTTTTTTCTGGTGGTACAAGACATCGTGAAAGTTTTCCCCACGTTTATTTTGAGGCCTCTAGAGCTCATGAAGGTTGCAAAGCCCATTAATGCCTTTTGGAGTCCCCGCTGAGTGCGAGCCATAATCACCGCATCATCGGCGTATAGCAATAATGGGACATCGAGACCATTTATCTTGGGGTAATCCACCTCCAGATCATTCAAGAAAGCTGCTACCTCGTTGATGTATAAGTTAAATAAAAAAGGCGCAAGTATGCAGCCCTGGCGAACACCTTTTGCTATTGGAAATTTTCTAGTTCGCTCGCCATTTTTGCCATATCTCACAGTGGCGCCTGCGTCTCTATACAGCTCCTGGATAAAGCTTAGGATGTTTTTATCTATTCCCATTGTGGACAGGGTTTTCCACAGTATTCCGTGATCCAAACAATCGAACGCCGAGGTTAGGTCGACGAATGTTAGGAACAGGTTCCCTTTTTTTGAACCAATGTATTTGTTCATTATGAGGGACAGGTTTAAACCCTGCTCTATTGTTCCCAGACCCGACTTAAAACCATACTGGAATTTAGAAAGTATCCCATTGCTCTTGGACCAGATTTGCAGTTTGGTTAGCAAAACCCTGCCTGCCACTTTCATTAGGTTGTCTAGCAGGGATATGGGGCGGTAACATTTTGGGTCTTGTCTGTCCCCTTTTTTAAATATCGGGATGACTATTGCTTCATTCCATGTGTGGGGGAAACCTAGTTTAGAGTAAGCGTTCAATACATTTGCCAGTAAGGGGGCCCAAAGATCTACATTCCCTTTGAACAAGTCAATGGGGACTCCATCAGGTCCCGGGGCCTTTAGACTAGCGCTCTGGCAAATCGCTTGTTCCAGGTCTGCAGGAGTGAACATTACTTGTAGTGGGAAATTCCCCTGGAGCTGTGAATGAACCTCTCACCCCACCTCCATCTCATCTCCCAAAGCAAGTGATTCTTTCTTGTAAAGGGAGGTGAAATAATTGACCCAAACGTCTTCTGATATGCCTATTTCCAGGGAGTCTACCTTCCTATCCAGGAAGAAGGGGGCATTAATTTCTTTCCAGAACAACGTGTTATCCCTTAGGGCGCTTGCCTTTATCAGGGCATCCCATGCTGCATTTTTTAGTTCTTTCTTTCTGGTCAGGAGGGTCAGCTTGTAAGCTTGTCTAGCCTCCTTAACTCGGCCTCTATCCCTGGGGACGGTCTTTAAAGCCTGTAAAAGGACTTTGTGTGCATTAGTACAGGCTCGATTGAACCAGCCATGTAATCTCGTATCATCCCCTACCTTTAATTTTTTAGTTAGATTGGCGTTTATAGTGGCTTTAATCCCTTCATACGCCTGTATTATTAGCCCGGGGTTGATATTTGGTTCCAGACAGGTGGCAAATTGACTAGATTCTTTCTGCACCAGGTCTTTCAGGAAGTTTGTGGGTTCAATTTTTGCCCATTTGATGGCGTAGCCATTTTTTCTGGCCAGCGCCACTGAACGACCATGCAGAATATTCGTAGTACTTATTTTTTGGGTCCCAGATTTCCCTAATCTAAGGGAGGTGCTAATAGGAAAATGGTCGCTTATTGCTAGCTCCTCCGTATCAAAACCCCTCACCCACCCTTGATTCCTATTGGAGACTAGGATGAAGTCGATTACAGTGCCTGCCCCGTGGCCAAAAAAAGTTGTCTGAAACGCTACGGGTGGCTGACAAAGTTCATTTGCAAAGGCCAAATCCCATTCATGCATGAATTGATTTAACAAATTGCCCCCTATGGAATGTTCAAAGTGCGTGGTAGGGTCCCCTTTTAGGTCAAAAATGCCACAGTTTTTTGTTTGACTATAGGGGCATAGGTGACAATTAAAATCCCCAACTATAAGTAAACAGTCTGCCGCTTGCCCACCTCTCTTTAACAATAAGTCCAGTTCCCCTATTAAGGTTTTAACCTCAACTTTTGGCACGTTATTATAAAGGTTAATCAGAAAAGCGGAGCGCCCATTTGATTTAATAAACAGGCCTTGTAATAGGCTCCCTACGCCTGCTTTTGGTCCGCTTGCCTCATGCCTAGTCTGCTCTACGTTACAGAGGTTAGAAATAAAGATACACAGTCCCCCAGAGCCTCTGCCTCTGTTACCCTGGATCGAGGGAACATAAAAAGTGCTAAAACCCTCAATGTGGGTCTCATCTAAGTCCCAGCACTCCTGTAGGCAGATTATGTCCTGCCTTTCCATAAAAGTTAGGAATAGCTGGTCCCGCACTTTTTTAGCCAGCCCAGCAATGTTCCACGATGTTATTTTTAACGAGCATTTCTCCACATTGATTGTACTGGATTCTTCCTGACTAGTTAGTGAGACAATACCCGCAGGCAGGGCTCCAATCTCATTTACAGTTTGAGCCTTAGTCTTGTCTACTGTACTCAAATGTGGATGCGTGCTGGTGGTTTCAGTTGTAAACTCAAATCCGCACTCCATCAGTGGCTTACTAGGTTTTTCTATTAGATGATGGCCTGACAAGTTTCCACCACCCGTGTCAAGCTCTAATGTAATCTCTATCATCATGGGGTTAGTGTTTTCTAACTGGGGAGAGACATCATGGATCTTTAGCTGGGGGGCTGGGACTTGTGATACCCCTGTAGTGGCCTTTATTGGTCAATCGACCATGTCTAAGCAGTCATATCTGTTCCTTGTGGGAACCCCCCCCCAATAATCAGGATTTGGGTTACCTCTACTATGATGCCAGGGGCGAGAATCCCAGCCTCTGTTCCAGTAGTTATTATTGTTCCTATATCGGCTTCTGTTAGTGTACCCCACCTGTGTCCACGGCCAGTCTTGGACTTCATCCCAACCAGATGTATTCTCATAATTGGGAAGATTTAACGGTGGATAAAAGAAGGAGAGACGCTGTACGTCCACCCCCCCCCCCCTTTTCTCCAGCGCTGGCCAAGAAGCGATATAGTCAACCATGGCAGGATCGTCACAATTGACTATAACACAGTCACCCTGTAGGCTTTTTTTCGTGTCCCCAATCCAGAACACTCTTCTGACTGAGTTTATTCTGCTAAGATGTGATGGCTGAATAGGTCTGTTTTGGCTTAGCCATTGGAGAACTTTGTTCCTTAATGACCACGGGGGCTCCTCCGAGCCCTCTGGCAGTTCTGACACCCCTGTTAGGACAACAGTGTACGGGGTAGCTTCAGGTGGGAGATGAAACGGCCGCCTGAACCTATTGCCCGTCCTCTGTTTTCCCTGCGGTTGGAAGGACTGAGATTTTTGTGATTTATGTGTCGTATCCTTGAAATTGGCTAGCTGTGTGTTTAGAGCCACTAGGGCTGGGGTGGGTTGTGCCTTATCGCTGGAGATATTGGGCTGACCATTCCCCTCTACATTTAGGGGTTTAGGGGTATTTTGTGAGATTTGCTTAGTACTTTTAGTCTGGGTGTTTCCTTCTTTATCTTGTACCCGGGGTTTTGGGCACACAACTGGTAAGGTAAGTGGTTGGGCCGGTTTAGCCGGTTTAACTGGCTGTTTGGTTTTCCCCTCCCCCGTGTCTAGAGTACTCAGTGACTTCTGGGTAAATGCGGGAGTATTCAATTTAGCAAGTTGTTTTTCGATTATCCTAATACTTTTTTCCAAGGGTTTCAGGTGGTATTTTAACAATTCCCCCATGCTATTTGTGAGAAAGTCATGTAGTGTCACACATGTAGTGCATGGTTTGTGTATACCGCCTGCTGCACCTAATGCATCCAGGTTCCCCAATGGCGCATTGTTCTGTGGGGACATGATAGGGATCACACTGATAGTGGGTGGTGGGGTTTGGAGCACTACAATATTTTTACCATTTTTATTCAGGTTGCAAGGGTTCACACAATTAGATGGAGCCGATGTGATCTCATGTGTAATCAACCCCTTGCTTGGCTTCTTAGGTATGGCACCCTCCCTTTCCCCCGTGGAGTTAGGTTCTAACGCCGTGTCTTGGTTTTGTATGAGTTGTAAGTCCGGAGTTTTTTCCAGATCCTCCACAGAATCAGAACCTAAAGACAATTGTGTTGCTGACAGGTCCACCGTATTTGGAACTGTGTGAACCAATGCACTTGCTTCATTTAGCAAGGGAGTGATCGGACCCTTATGAATTGGAGTTTGTGCTAAAGCCATAGGGCCCATTGACAATCTTTTTCTGGCCATCTCCAGTTCGTGAGACACCCGCCGATCTATCAGTTGGATAGTATTATCAATAGCTGCATTGGCCTTATTTAGGAATAAGTCAAGTGGACCAGTTATGTCCGTTGTTTTATCTGTCTTTTTGCTTCTAGTCACTCTGGTCATGATCGGGCGCTGTGAGTCTCAGACGTAATGAGTGCTAGGTCACGAGCAGACCGGACTCACTATTGTATATTGACTAGGATGTAGAACCCCACAATTATTATAACAACACAGATCTACAGATGGGTAGGGAAAGAATAAAAACACAAATACCGTGGCCCAGTCCAGTCCTGCACAGTCTGTAACGGGCTGAAACGGGCCCGCCCTTGGCCCGGGCTTCGTCTCGCGCTTCTCCTCGCGCGCGTCCCGCGTTGCGTGTGATGCGGTTCGCTTTAAGGGAAGGTTTAAGGGGCGTTACCGCCGGGGGAAGAGGCACCAGGTGGTAGAAGCAAAGGCTTCTGGTCCTCGCAGTCCCCCGGTGCAGGCAGCCAATGGGAGTGGGGTCAAGCGCACGCTGGGAGCTGTTGGACACTCCGTCGATCACAGAGGAGCTCCCACCAGCAGCGCGACCTCAAAGGAGTCTGAAGAGCAATTGGGCGCGAGTCCGCTGCAAGTCGCCCTTCAACCAGCAGTAGCAAGGATTCCGTGAGTGGCACCCGCGAAGCGGGTGTCACGAAAGGTAAATAGGCAGCAGCAGGTGATGGGCGTTACCGCCGGGGGAAGAGGCACCAGGTGGTAGAAGCAAAGGCTTCTGGTCCTCGCAGTCCCCCGGTGCAGGCAGCCAATGGGAGTGGGGTCAAGCGCACGCTGGGAGCTGTTGGACACTCCGTCGATCACAGAGGAGCTCCCACCAGCAGCGCGACCTCAAAGGAGTCTGAAGAGCAATTGGGCGCGAGTCCGCTGCAAGTCGCCCTTCAACCAGCAGTAGCAAGGATTCCGTGAGTGGCACCCACGAAGCGGGTGTCACGAAAGGTAAATAGGCAGCAGCAGGTGATGGGCGTTACCGCCGGGGGAAGAGGCACCAGGTGGTAGAAGCAAAGGCTTCTGGTCCTCGCAGTCCCCCGGTGCAGGCAGCCAATGGGAGTGGGGTCAAGCGCACGCTGGGAGCTGTTGGACACTCCGTCGATCACAGAGGAGCTCCCACCAGCAGCGCGACCTCAAAGGAGTCTGAAGAGCAATTGGGCGCGAGTCCGCTGCAAGTCGCCCTTCAATCAGCAGTAGCAAGGATTCCGTGAGTGGCACCCGCGAAGCGGGTGTCACGAAAGGTAAATAGGCAGCAGCAGGTGATGGGCGTTACCGCCGGGGGAAGAGGCACCAGGTGGTAGAAGCAAAGGCTTCTGGTCCTCGCAGCCCCCCGGTGCAGGCAGCCAATGGGAGTGGGGTCAAGCGCACGCTGGGAGCTGTTGGACACTCCGTCGATCACAGAGGAGCTCCCACCAGCAGCGTGACCTCAAAGGAGTCTGAAGAGCAATTGGGCGCGAGTCCGCTGCAAGTAGCCCTTCAACCAGCAGTAGCAAGGATTCCGTGAGTGGCACATATATATTATTCCAACGGTTCAAAAGTCATGTAACACGCTCTCAGATTCCCAAAAACATCACGCGAATCAGCAAAGTCCAAGGGTGTTTATTAACACCTACTACATGTTTCGGCTTCCACGAAGCCTTGATCACGTGATCTGAGAGCGTGTTACATGACTTTTGAACCGTTGGATTAATTGAATTACCGGCGTGCTCTGCCGGCGATCACGCCACCTCGTGTGGGGCCAGAAAACAACCCTTCAGAGCAACTTCGTGCGTTTGGATATATATATATATGACCAAGAGCACAAGTTGCTCGAAACGCGTAACCTGTGAGGTTTAAATAAATCTCCTTCACTGCAGCCTATGGGTCCGTGTCTTCATTTCTACAGCGGGAGTGTGCTGTTTGAAGATTTGCCTATATATATATATATATATATATATATATATATATATATATATATATATATATATATATATATATATATATATATATATATTCACTGAAAAAACCATAGGTTTCACACCAGTTATAGTTAGCTGGAAATTTTACTGACATAAAACCATTGAAATTCCCACGTTATAGTTTGTTGGACTCACTATAACTTGCGCGTGCAATGCACTGCTGATGACATCACATATTACATCACTCATGACATGGTCAGTGACATCACTCATGACATCACTGATGACACCAGCCAGTGAATGTGTGTCTTTCTGAAAAATAAATATGTTTTATATATGTATATGTAAAGGTGGATGGAAGAATAAATGTTTAAATTATTGTCTTAATTAATGTTTTTTTTAAAAAAATTGATTGGTTAACTGGCTTATTAAGTGTATCTTAGTGAATACATAAATTGACGAGTAATGTTTAAATATTTAAATATATGTATCAGTGTTTCAGTTTGTGTATAAGTGGCTGTATGGGTTGGTGAGTAGCTACATGTGTGTGTATATGGGTTATTATATGTTTTTTTAGTATCAGTATGAGTGTCTGTATAGTTTGGTGGAGGTGTTACTTAGCACATAGATGTATCAATGACTGACTCACTGTTTGTATGTTTTTTGAAAACAGCATATGTGCAGGACTGTATGAGTGGATGAGTGTGTATATGTGTGTGTTACTGATTGAATGCTTGTTTCACTACTGTGTTTATCAGTAACAAGATATATTTAAATCTAGTATATGTGAGTATTGATGTATATAAGTCAGTATATGTGAGAGTGAGAGATTGTAAGAGTTTCTGTTTAAATAAGTATGTGTTTCTATAAGTGATTGTTTAAGAGAGTACATATGTGTAAGTTTCCTTAGAAGTAAGGTGGTAGTGTGTGTAAATCTGTATATGCTAATAAATGGATGTTTATTAGTTTATTTGCATGTGTGAGTATATGTGTAAGTAACTTTTTGATGACTGTCGGTGTGTTACAGGATGAATAGGGGTATCACTACATATGATGAGTGAGTATATGTATGAGTGACTATATAAAACTGTTGGTGAATGAGTGGATGTGTATATAGATGGTGAAATTACTGAATTGGTTGTTGTAACTGGTATGGGTATATCCACTTTTTTGAAAATGTTAGTTTCTATTTTTGAATATGTGTTTCAAAGGTTACTTTACAGTGAAAGGAGGTCTGTCACTGTGTCACAAGGATGGTGTCATCAGTGATGTCATGAGTGATGTCACTGACCATGTCATGATTGATGTAATATGTGATGTCATCAGCAGTGCATTGCACGCGCAACTTATAGTGAGTCCAACTAACTATAACATGGGAATTTCAATGGTTTTATGTCAGTAAAATTTCCAGCTAACTATAACTGGTGTGAAACCTATGTTTTTTTCAGTGAATTTAATAGGTTTTTTAAATGCTAATTCCTAACTATAACTGGTGTGAAACCTTTGGTTTTTTCTGTGAATTTCATAGGTTTTTTAACTGCTAATTTTTAACTTTTTATAGGGCTTTATACTTATGTACTTTGTAGTGAATTTCTAAGCTTATTTTTTCGCAAATGTCTATAGCTGAGAAAGGTATGTTTTT
The DNA here is from genome assembly GCF_964263255.1 of Lissotriton vulgaris. Classification (NCBI taxonomy): domain Eukaryota; kingdom Metazoa; phylum Chordata; class Amphibia; order Caudata; family Salamandridae; genus Lissotriton; species Lissotriton vulgaris. The sequence goes on from NC_141695.1 coordinate 657,195,204, forward strand.
CTTTAAATGAACACTATATTGTATATTAAGATAATATTTTTGTTTTAAAATAGTATTTTACTTTTTTTTTATATTTGACTCTGGAGCGCTCCCGGTGCGGGTACCGGTGAACGCCCCGGTGCGCATACCGGTGCACGTCCCGTCAGCGCACCAACAAAAAAAACAAGAAAAAAAAAATAATGAAGGAGTGAGAATGAGGAATGGGGACAGAGAGAGTGGTGTTAAGAGAAAGAGAGCTAGAGGGAGGAACACAGAGGGATTGTGTAATAGATAGTAAGACAGAGAAAAGGTGTAAGAAGAAATAACTGAGAAAAAGAAAATGAATAAGAGAGCAAAAGAAGAGAAGAAAGAGGAAGAAGACTAAAGCAGAGGTTCTGGGAAAATGTGAATGGGTGATGAAAGTAAAAGGAAGGAGACTTAAGTATGGGGAATGACAGATAGTGACGAAACCAGAGAAAAAATACAGTAGTGACAGAGGGAAAGAAAATAGCAGTGTGTGTAAGTTAAGCGGAGTGAAAGAGGGTGGATATAAGTGAATAAGGGTAAGACATGAGGAGTGACAGAGAGAAAGAAGAGAGAGAGTAAAGGAAGGAGTGTCACAAAGGGACTAAGTGAACCAGTAAAAAAGGTAAGTGAAGGAGTGTGGATAAGCATAGGTAATGAAAGAAGTTGAATGTGGTAGGAAGTAAACATGGAGGATAAGAATAAGTGTGGGAAGCAAAGTAAGGAAACAGGGGTGAGGTAGAGTGAGAGAAAAGTAGTGAGGTTAAAGCAAAGGGTGATAAGAAAGTACATTTTGTAAACACACTTACCATATAATTAATGAAAACTTGTTTCTGTGAAAGACAAAAGAAAAAACCCGTTATAATTAGTTAAAAATATATATTAAAATAGAAGAAACAGTTCAAGAGGTTAAAAAATCTAAAAAAGTTTACTAAGAAATAAAGCAATAGTGAAGGATACAAAAACAGAAATAAAGTAATGTAGAAAGAAAAAAAAGAAGGAATAAGAAATAGAAAGAGAACAAATTACTGAAGGTAAGTAAGATACTAAAAGAATGTGAGATACCAAAACGAAATCAGGAAAGATAAGAAAGTAAAAGGAAAATGAGTGAAAAGGAGAGGAGTTTGAATGAGGAACTATTAATAAAAAAGAGGAATAGAAGATGACTGAGAGTGAGTGAAGGGGAGTCACAGAGTGAAGGGATGAAGGGAATGAGGTTAATATATAACGATGGATGAAACAGGAGTGAGAGAGTAAGTACACAGAAAAACAAAGGGAAGGACTAACTGAACTACAGTACAATGAGTGCGAAAGAAAACAAATGGAAAAAAAGAAAGAAAGAGAGGGGAAGAAAACTAAAGCAGTGGTACTGAGAGAATGTGTAAAAAATAAAAAGTGGTGGAAGGAAGAGAGGAAATGCAGACAGTTCAAATTGGATTGAGAAGTTGTGAATGAAGTGCAGTAAAGGAACAGCGATGAAACAAAGTTAAAAAAGCAGTGTAAATGAGTAAAGAGAGGTAAATAAGGGTGAAAAAGGAACATGAGTGTGAGACAATGTGAATACAATATAAATTACACAATGAAAACTATACAATAATTTCTACAATATGTTACATTATTTATTTTTGCTGTTCTCAGAATATATTGAATTTCACTTAAATTAGTGAGTTCAAAGTCTTCATCATATAACAGCGGGAAAAAAAACACAATCTTAAAAGATTGTGTTTAAAAAAACCATTCAAACATACATCTCATATATGTACACTAATTTTTCATTCACGTACTTTTCCGTGAGGCCAAATAGAAGATAGTGAAGGTCCTTTTGGTGGAAAAAAAGTCTGCTGTGCTCTATAACATCCATTTCATCGACTTCCTATGAAAAAAGATTTCAGAACATCATACCTTACACTTTCCTCACGGCCAATTTGTGTCAGATATATCAGTATTTTTTACTTTGAGATCCACTTAAAGTATCTATATGAGATAAATAATTTAAAACATTAGATTAACTAACTAACTAACTAACTAACTTTTATTATCTATTCCCGTCTTCAAAGGCCAATTCCCTTTACTAAAACTTTGGTTTTAAAAACACTAGATAAGAATTTGTAGAGTCATAAGGCAAACGTTGTTTATAAGTTAAATGAGAATCATTGCAGTAACTCCATCTTTTTTCACATTTTAAGTAGCATGTATAATGTCCTGAGGTTGTCGAAGGACCGTCATGATAAATAATAGCTTCAGTTGTAAAGGTTCTTCCTGAAATTGATAACTGAGAAGCCACAAAATTTTTGATAGAAGTTGTCAATGTAGTTCCATCAGGTCTACATCGTTGCAAAACTAAAATCATATACTGCCCATAAATTTGTATAAATAATGTGGATAGCATTGGATAGTTACATTGAGTACACACCATATTATGATCTGCTGCTTTAACTAGATTTTTAAATGACACTGATTTACAGTCAGGTAAAGTCAAATATATAAATCTTTCAGTGTCTATTCTAGTAGTACTTGATGAACTACAATTGTGGCAGTCATGCTGCCATTGATAAGAAAGGCTGAAAAGATTATTTATATCTACATCTTCATCTTCCAAAACACCAAACATATACATTAAAAATTCCTTCCAATCCTGCTGAATGTTCTGTGAAAATTTATCTTGACTAGAACACATATCTAAAATATTTCGAATTTCTGTTACACTTTCTATTTTTGCTTTATCACTGCTACATTTCTGAAACACAGAATTCAATAAACCACACTATCTTTGATCCCGATTTTCAACAATCTGTTCTTGTAAAGTTTGAAGAAAAAAAACAACATTAACCACTACATTAGCATAGCAGTTGACACCAGAACTATTTTCAAACTGAAATCCAACAAAATTTTCTTCACAATTCTTTTTCTTCCTGTTTTCAATTAAAGTTTTGTCTACTTTTTGTCTTTTTGCTACTACCTCACTGCAATTATCCTCATTTCTTCTTTTTCGGCCTACCACATGTTTTTCAAACAGAGGATATTGAGGCAAATGTGGAGTATACTCTCTTCTTAACCTATTGTATTCTTTAACACAATCTAGATCTGCACAAATTTTTCTCTCATCACACGCAATCAAGTACAATCCTGATAAAGATCTGACTCGGGATAATGCCACATATGCCATACCCTCTTTAAACACAGATCTTCCAATGTTCACTAAAGCATTATCTACACTTAAACCTTGAGATTTATGAATTGTTACCTCATACGCCAAACAAACAGGAAACTGTTTTCGGCGAACATATAAGTCTTTTACAAGTAAAAATCTAGCAGAACAACGACTGATTTGTTGTACTTGCTCAATGCCATCAAATTTTATTTTTAAAAATTCGATTCCATCTCTATTTCTATAATTCACAAAATCAACAACATAACCCATTGCTCCATTTACCAGACCTCTTTCAACATTTAAATTCCTTCTGAAATGATACAACAATTTAAACACACATTCAGAGTCTTTTCAAAACCAGCTGTTTTAGAAATACTTTTCTCTAATGAATCCAATTTAGTTTTCAAATCTTCAGACAAAACAATTGTTGCACCCATATGCTCTATTTTATCTATTGCTTCCAGTTTCACAATCTCTTCATTTTCTAACTCTAACTTTTTTGTTGAAGATGGAACATTCTTGCAGAGTTGGCATCAAACATATCCCAGATTTCTTCTCAGTCATTTTTTTAAAAATATTCTCTGGAAGGCTGTTTTCATTTGGATACAAATTTAAAATTAATCGATCATGTAAAGCTTCTTTCCCAAGCTCGCTTACTTTTACAATTCTTACATCTTGTAGAATATTTTTATAATCTTCATCCTTTACCTGTCGCATATTTTGAAGCAGTTCAGCATATTTAAAATGTAACCATATATTAATGTTTCCAATGCTTCCAAGGGACTTCCTAATATCTTCATGTGTGGGCATTTTAAACACTGGTTGTTCTTTTACTGGAGTCAACTGCAATAGATCTCCAAAAACAATAATGTGTTTTCCTCCAAATAACACATCATACTCTGTTCTAAGAATTTCTTGCATTCTCAAATGCACAAAAGCAAGCATTAGATTTGAGACCATGCTTACTTCATCAATAATAAGAAGTTTCATTTTCTTCAAGACTCTTGAAACTTCAGAACACGCATCTCCAGATAACTTGTTGTAATGCAATTTATTATCATGCTCAACTGGCAGCATCAGTAAACGATGTAGAGTAATCCCTTTAATGTTATGTGCTGCCAGACCAGTTGGAGCAGTTACAACACAGGACAGCGGTGAATCAGTCCTTTTCTGCAGAGAACTTGCAATGGCTTTAATCAGAAAACTTTTTCCTGTCCCCGCTTCTCCACTTACATACAGTCGGACAGGGTCAAATGATGTACATGAGCACTCTCTTTTCTCATGTCTGAATCCATGTTCAATCTGCTCTGTGACTTCATCATATATCTTTTTGTGCTCAACGTTTAGTTGCTTTACCAAATCTTCTAAGTTAACTCCTTCCTCTTGAGCTTGTTCCATAGCTCTTTCCACCTTATCCATGGCAGTGGCAGCTTCATTTTGGATAATATGTCCTCCTAGTGGATCCTGACTCAATGAAGTAGAACTCTGACTATCTTGAGAATTGTCTCTAGCTATCTCTTCAGCAATTGTGGTTTCTTGCTCTATTTCTTCGTTAAACATTTGCAGATAATTTAGAAAAATAGGACATTCTATGGTATCCTTAGTTGCATTAAAAGAGTCTTCATAACAGAGAAAATCTCCAAGTAGTTCCTCTTCTGTACGCCATGGCTTAAAGAGTTGCAAAAGAGCTAAATAGTAAAATTCTCTTTTGTCTGGAGCTTCACAACTCAATTTTCGATGATTAATCAAATGGCCTTTTTTCTGCTTCACTAGACATCCTTCATAGCCAATGACTGCATATTTTTCATTATTGATATCTTCTGTGATGTTCCTCTTATAACTGTAGTTTTGCAGAACTTCATACAAACAAGTGTTCTCAAGGTGAGTACTTCTATTTGGATAGTATGTATCCAACATATTTGTCTTCAAAATATCTGTACTGTTTGGTTCTTTCTCCGCCAAATATTCAATTTCTTGTACAGATTTCAAAACTCGGTTTCCTGTTGCAGCAAGACCTAGACTCACCCAAATGATTGTTCTTGATTTGGCATAGAGACTTGCTGATGATAACCGATCAGAACATTCATATGCTCCAATTTCTCGTTGCGACAACATCTTCAGACTGAAACTGTATAATTTCTTGCTTAGACTCTTTTCATGTGAAATGTCCTCCCACATTTCCTTCAGTTCTGTCTTTTCTTTTTTGTGATGTAAGATGTCACATATCGAGCCACAGCAATAGAGTTGTCAGCAACAAACTGAATATTCATGTTAGCATTCCACATGGACAAAATCACTGGGTTGTAATCGTTGATGTACTTAGATTCTTCATTTCTTTTCAAATTGTATGTATTTTTGGGAGATTTCCTCGTCACAGTATGTTGTAGAGATGACATCAAATTATTTACTCTTCCCTTAGAAATCACTGGTCGTGGAAACGCAAAACGACATTTCGTGTAGTACTTTTCCTTGTTTTTAAATTTTCGACGACAGTACTTTCCACAACGATGAGATTGAAAACGTAAAACTTGTTGCCCTAAACTGTTTTCTTCAGTATATTTCGGAACAGCACATGTTGAATATTCTTCAATGAAACTCATCACTGTTTCATCCGAATCAGTTCCAAATTTGGGTGCATCTTTAATCCATAACAACATATGAATATGAGGAGCACCTCTCGCTTGATATTCCTTCCTCCAAAAGAAATCCAAAACCTCTCCAAGGGGAGGATTTTTTTTGTTGGTAATAAAAGACATCATAGCTTCAAATCTATGATTAAACTATCTGCAAACATTCACTGGATCCAAAGAACACAGTTCTTTAGGTGTTTTCAATTCTATATTTTGTATGTTTCCATTTGCCTCTCGTAGAAATTGAAGTAAGTCGTCCCATGCATACTCAGCACAGCTAAGAGTGAGGAACCTTGTAGGAGTTCCTAAGTTTCTTAGCATACATTTCAATTCTCCATGACGACGGAACCAATACTCATTGGTTCCACGTTGACATGCCATGAGATTGATTAGCTGAGATTCCAAAATACTATCTTGCAGATTGACTTTCTCCAAAAAGTCCCTTGCAGAAACATTTTGCAGATGAGCTCCACTTTTCAGTATATGATTAACTGCATAAGAAAGACCAGACAAATCACTTTCATACAGTAGATGAAACAAATACGGAATACATTGACGAAACCTTTGATCTTCAGCATATAATCTTAAAGTTTGGTATTCAGCTGCAGGAATTTGAACTGGTCGATCATCATTTCGTCCACCACGACCTGTTGGAAATAACTGTGGAAAACAACGAGCTTCCAAACTGTCTTCCCATACACTAATAGGACTTCCTTTTGCTGCTTTTATTTGAAACAAGTCAATTGCATTCCCCATTACTTCATTGGAATGCAAAGGGTGAACAGTATAATGTTCATATATTTCTTCATTTCTAGACACATCAACTTTTTCAATTTGGCCAACTGAACAATCACTATCTTCTTCTGTATCTGTTTCCTCTGCTCCAACACTTACATCTTTATAGTACTCATTGTTTTTGACCAAATACAACGTTGCCTTTTTGACTTTCCTAACATCCACTAAATCTTGCCAGATTTTCTTACTCTTTGTCGGAACCCCATTAACTAGAATAACCAGAGGATCCTCTTCTACTCTTTCTACACCAATTGTATCAATATTTTTCTTCACATCTAGAGGCAAATAAACAACTCTTCCCTTTAATCCTCTTTGTAAATCTGTAGGAGGTAATTTCCCTATCTTAGGCTCCATGCGAACAATAGCTTGAAAAGGATGGACACATTGAATCAAAATTGATTCATAAGTATTTAAATCCATCAATTCATAAGGAATATCTATCAACTGAAGATTATTATAAACTGCTCTAGCAGGCATTCTATTTTCATTTAATTTTTTCAAACAATAATTACAAATATGCTGATCAAAACTCAAATCAAAAGAATTCTTCACCAACAAATGATTTACAAAATCCTTCCATTCACTATTATTTTCAAATTCACATTTCGCATATAAATCAACTAACCTAGTCTGAATCTTATAATGAGTCAGTCGACAACACACACAAGTTAAATTAGGCCTTTCACTTGATTTCACCTTAAACTTGGTAATTTCCTTGTCAAACTTTTCTGTACATGAAATCTGTCCATTATCTTCCACATTACCATCCATTACTATATCCATTTCTACACTGTCCTCTTTGTTCCCAAAATAACAAAACTCAATTTCTTCACAAATAGTCTTCACATCCACTTCAGATCCATGCAAAAGAGCACTGTTTAACTGTTTAAGCTTAAGTGCTGGACTTTTTGCATATTACAACTTTCTCACTAATTTCCTCACCTTATTATGATGCACTGCTAGCATCCTAAAATGATGAAAAACACTCTGACATACTTTTCTAGAAAGACAAGCTAGTGAATGCCCATGCAAACCTGTGCTTTCTCTCACTCTGCAAGGATCTAACTCTTGCAAGATCTTCATTTTTTGTTTGAGACTTTTCTTACTATATGTACGTAAGAAATTTCGAAGCAAATCGATTGAATCCTATCGCACACTACAAATACTACTGCACTTCCATGTGTACACTGGACCCTTAGTACATATCCCTAAAACTTCATGCTAACACCTCTTCTGCATCTCTAGACACAAGTTTCTCTTTTTCCATCACACAACCATCTTTCACCTCATATGCTCAACCACTGGTGTCAACTGCATGAACCAAATCATTTTACTGAAAGTAACTCTCCTCACTAAAAAATGGCTCAGAATCTGAACTATGCATCCATTTGCCAGAAAATACTTCACAAAAATTTGTCCGATTAATAATTCTTTTCCATCTACTGTTCGATTTGAAAACATCAATTGCCTTATTAAGTATCCTAATTCTATTAATTACTAAAATAAATAATTTTTTCTTAACTTCAAAAGCCTGATCCACAATCTTCTCTACACTTTTCTTTTTCTTGTAAAAAGCAGTTCTCTGTTTACCTTTCTTATAATTTTTTAGCAAATTTAAAACTACCCTATTGCGATACATTCGCCTACGAATGTCCCTAAATTGATTTACCCTTCTATTGCTATCCATTCTCTTCTCTCCTGCTCCAATCGAGACATTTTTTGTGGGCCTCTCCTTCCTTTTTAAATTTGCTGTCTCCTTCAGAATATTCACATTTCCAATATTATTTTTCTTTGTACGACATATGTTGCGAAGAAAAGACTTAATTGGCTTACCAGGAGCTTTTCTGGTGTTTTTTGAAGTATTTGTGGTAGAGGATTCTATAAATTCTGTTGCTGATATTCTCCTTTTACGTATGGTATTTTTGATACTTCTTTGCCTTGAAGGCATTTTTGCTTGCTTTTCAGAATTTGATTTGAATCTGTTGTTCTGAAAAAGAAAAACATGAACGACCACTATTAGCAAACAACAAAGTAATGACAAAAAGCAAAGAATATAAACAATAAATTGCAACATATTTAAGTTTATACAACATCAACTCAGGGTTTTATTTATGAAGGCCTTGCACCACCAGTGCAACACATGTTGCATTCCAAAAATACAAATCCTCTACCTTGCAAACATTGATATCAAGCATTATCAAAAAGCAGAACACAAACCAAGAGCAAAGAAACTCAAGGCCTTTTTTATGAAAGACTTGCGCCAGAAGAGCGTCACTTATTTCCCATGTATAAAGTGACATACCTACGCCACAAGACAATCATAAATAACAGCCAAATATAAATTCCATTGATTTGCCCCCAAAATCGTTTTTTGATTAACATTTTAAAAACACAGGGCAGAACCTATGTACAAGCACAGAATTTCACTTTTAAACATCACTGTTTCCCAAAATACAAATCCTCTACCTTGCAAATGTTGATATCAAGCATTATCAAAAAGCAGAACACAAACCAAGAGCAAAGAAACTCAAAGCCTTATTTATGAAGACCTTGCGCCAGAAGAGCGTCACTTACTTCCCATTTATAAAGTGATGCACCGGTTGCACAAGTCAATCATAAATAAGGGCCAAATGAAAATACCATTCATTTGCCCCCAAAATCGTTTTTTGAATAACATTTAAAAAGCACTGCCCAGAACCTATGTATAACCACTCAATATCGCTTTTGAAATGTCACTGTTTCCCAAAATACAAATCCACTACTTTCCAAATGTTGATATCAAGCATTATCAAAAAGCAGAACACAAACCAAGAGCAAAGAAATTCAGGGCCTTATTTATGAAAGCCTTGCGCCACCAGTGCGTCACTTTCTTCCCATGTTAAAAGTGACATACCTACGCCACAAGACAATCATAAATTAGACCCAAATATAAATACCATTGATTGGCACCAAAAATCGTTTTTTGAATAATATTTAAAAAACACAGGGCAGAACCTATGTACAAGCACAGAATTTCACTTTTGAAACCTCACTGTTTCCCAAAATACAATTCCTCTACCGTGCAAATGTTGATAGCAAACATTATCAAAAAGCAGAACACAAACCAAGAGCAAAGAAACTCAGGGCCTTATTTATGAAGACCTTGCGCCAGAAGAGCGTCACTTATTTCCCATGTATAAAGTGATGCACCGGTTGCACAAGGCAATCATAAATAAGGGCCAACTGAAAATACCATTGATTTGCCCCCAAAATCGTTTTTTGAATACCATTTAAAAAACACTGCACAGAACCTATGTATAACCACTCAAAATCACTTTTGAAATGTCACTGTTTCCCAAAATACAAATCATCTACCTTGCAAATGTTGATAGCAAGCATTATCAAAAAGCAGAACACAAACCAAGAGCAAAGAAACTCAGGGCCTTATTTATGAAAGCCTTGCGCCACCAGTGTGTCACTTTCTTCCCATGTTAAAAGTGACATACCTACGCCACAAGACAATCATAAATAAGACCCAAATATAAATACCATTGATTAGCACCAAAAATCGTTTTTTGATTAACATTTAAAAAACACAGGGTAGAACCTATGTACAAGCACTGAATTTCACTTTTGAAACATCACTGTTTCCCAAAATACAAATCCTCTACCTTGCAAATGTTGATAGCAAGCATTATCAAAAAGCAGAACACAAACCAAGACCAAAGAAACTCAGGGCCTTATTTATGAAAACCTTGCGCCAGAAGAGCGTCACTTATTTCCCATGTATAAAGTGATGCACCGGTTGCACGAGGCAATCATAAATAAGGGGCAAATGAAAATACCATTAATTTGCCCCCAAAATCGTTTTTTGAATAACATTTAAAAAACACTGCCCAGAACCTATGTATAACCACTCAATATCACTTTTGAAACGTCACTGTTTCCCAAAATACAAATCCTCTACTTTGCAAATGTTGATATCAAGCATTATCAAAAAGCAGAACCCAAACCAAGAGCAAAGATATTCAGGACCTTAATTATGAAAGCCTTGCGCCACCAGTGCGTCACTTTCTTCCCATGTTAAAAGTGACATACCTACGCCACAAGACAATCATAAATTAGGCCCAAATATAAATACCATTGATTGGCACCAAAAATCGTTTTTTGAATATTATTTAAAAAACACAGGGCAGAACCTATGTACAAGCACTGAATTTCACTTTTGAAACCTCACTGTTTCCCAAAATACAAATCCTCTACCTTGCAAATGTTGATAGCAAGCATTATCAAAAAGCAGAACACAAACCAAGAGCAAAGAAACTCAGGGCCTTATTTATGAAGACCTTGCGCCAGAAGAGCGTCACTTATTTCCCATGTATAAAGTGATGCACCGGTTGCACAAGGCAATCATAAATAAGGGCCAAATGAAAATACCATTGATTTGCCCCCAAAATCGTTTTTTGAATAACATTTAAAAAACACTGCACAGAACCTATGTATAACCACTTAAAATCACTTTTGAAACGTCACTGTTTCCCAAAATACAAATCCTCTACTTTGCAAATGTTGATATCAAGCATTATCAAAAAGCAGAACACAAACCAAGAGCAAAGAAACTCAGGGCCTTATTTATGAAAGCCTTGCGCCACCAGTGCGTCACTTTCTTCCCATGTTAAAAGTGACATACCTACGCCACAAGACAATCATAAATAAGACCCAAATATAAATACCATTGATTGGCACTAAAAATCGTTTTTTGGTTAACATTTAAAAAACACAGGGCAGAACCTATGTACAAGCACTGAATTTCACTTTTGAAACATCACTGTTTCCCAAAATACAAATCCTCTACCTTGCAAATGTTGATAGCAAGCATTATCAAAAAGCAGAACACAAACCAAGAGCAAAGAAACTCAGGGTCTTATTTATGAAGACCTTGCGCCAGAAAAGCGTCACTTATTTCCCATGTATAAAATGATGCACCGGTTGCACAAGGCAATCATAAATAAGGGCCACATGAAAATACCATTGATTTGCCCCCAAAATCGTTTTTTGAATAACATTTATATGGCCGGGATGCCTGTCACCCCCTCCCAACACAATCCCCAAGGATGGGAAGACGGACGCAGTTCTGAACTTTTGGAAGGCGGGAGGAAGTCACCCTCCCGGCCGTATTTATTAAAATATGAAACAAAATTAAAACATTAAAATAACGGTTTCATATCATGTACAATTTTCATTTATTACATTTCGATGAAGACACGTTCATTGGCTAACCTTAACAAATCTCTAGTACAAAGGTTTTCCTAGCCGAGTCTAACATCCTGCAAATGCATACTTTCTAAATTAAAATTGTACATCCTAGCATTACGGGCCAACGGCAAGGTCGCAATCGGTGTCAGATCCCTACTACCAGAACTCTACCCCTCACGATGTGAGGGCGGGCGCGCAGAGGACTGTACCTCTGTGCCAACTCCAATTTCCCTTGTCTTTGCGGGGGCCCCCTATTAACTCGACGCCATCCTAATGGTCGTCCGAGGACTCGTGTGAGGTGTCTGTAAGAAGGTAGCGTGGACCCCCCTCCCACCCCACACTGTCTATCATATCCGCGGTCGCGGATATCCGGGCCCTGGGAAATTCATAGGAGGGGCATCTAGCCGCCTCCTCCCCTGGAAGGGGCCTATGACCGCCTTCCCTTAGGCGACCCATACTTAGTGGGTGCCGCCTCCCCGTGTGAGGGGCCAATGGCCGCCTCCCCCCGGGCGCTCCCATCCATAATGGGTGGCGCCCCCCCTCTAGGGACCTTGAAATTACTGCTCACCGATCATGACCTTACCGCCCGACCAAAAAATTAAATACGACGTTTGTTTACCTACTAAGGAAGAAAATCAACTGTACATTGCAATATTTATCTATATTACTGTCCATTCATCTCATCATTAAACTAGACCGTTATAATCCGCTGAACCAAGGAAGAAGATGTTATCAAGCAAATCACTTTATTGCAGTACCAACCTTGACATTTTATTAACCACTAAACCAAGAGAAAAAAGATGTTATCAAAGCAAATCACTTTATTGCAGTACTAACGCTGCCATAAGAAGCTGGTGGGTGGGTCAAAATTGCTCCTTGTTCCGTCGAGGGCTCACGTGCAACGAGTGGGTGCAGCTTTCAAGCACAGAAACAAGAGGATGCTTCTTCGGATTCCAGCTCTCTTTATTCCTCTTGGGGAGGGCGTGTACCCTCCTCCGGTACGCCTACGGGGCGTGGCTAACGGTGTAGGTGTCTAGGACAACCCCTCTTGGGCGGGAAAAGGCGCGCCCCGGCTACGCCGCTTCGGGCATACCAGCCGTGACACGCCCCCCGCCCAAAATGGTTTCCCGGGGGATCCGGGCCCCCTACCATACGTTCGGGGGGACGGAGTGGTCGCCCCTTTCCATATGGCCGGGATGCCTGTCACCCCCTCCCAACACAATCCCCAAGGATGGGAAGACGGACGCAGTTCTGAACTTTTGGAAGGCGGGAGGGAGTCACCCTCCCGGCCGTATTTATTAAAATATGAAACAAAATTAAAACATTAAAATAATGGTTTCATATCATGTACAATTTTCATTTATTACATTTCGATGAAGACACGTTCATTGGCTAACCTTAACAAATCTCT